>NC_090937.1:513293951-514612444 GCF_040938575.1 Ambystoma mexicanum
TCCAGGTCCTTGAGAAGCAGACCCGTCTGGAGTCGAGCGGTGAGTGTACATGCATCCTGATTGTGAGCAGTGCGTGTGGTGATTATTCAGTAGTGTGCAGGTTGCACATCTGTTTGTATGGGGTCGAGTATGGGTGGGGGTGTACAGGGCCGTGGGGCTGACACATGCGAGGGCTGTAATGTGTGAGACATGGATGGTGCTTGTGTGTGTAGGCTTGCATGCCAAATGCAGTTGTGTGGGCACACATGTTTGGATGAATGTGTATGTAAGTAGACATGTCCGTGATGTCACGCATGTATGTTGTTTTTGGCTGCATGTATCAGCACTGTGTACATGTGCATGTGTGTGTATTTGACAAGGGTGCAACAGTGATGCAACATGGATGCATGTGACAGCGGTATGTGGAAGCCTGATTGGCAGATGTGACATGGATGCCCGTCTGAACACTGCAACACTTGGCAGAGGTGTACACATGCATGCAAGTGTGGTGGTGTGTGTACATGTGTGGTGCACTTCCTGTGTTGCATGTGATGTCTGACTCACCTTTGGCTGCTCATGCTGTTGTATGTGTATGGATGGTGGTGGCAGTTGCGATATGGCTGTGGTATGGCTCATGTGTGCGAGTTGTAATGACATGTGTGTTGGGGATTGTGATGACATGTCTGAGGTTTGCCAATGCCACTCATGTACAACTGTCATGTGTGTATGTGTCCATTGTACAGTGCCCTGATGCCTGTGTTTTGTTTCTCCTTGTCTGCAGCGTCAACTGATGAAGAGGGTGGAGAAGGTGCTGTGGAGCACAGCGGCGGGGATCCCACCGCCAGCCGGAGACGCAAGGCCTGGTTCCCCTCCCATGTTGTCATCTCGTCGGGGAGTGAGGAGTCCGGTGCCGCATCCCAGGCCGCAGCTGCCGGGGGGGGGTCCAAGAGGCGGAGGTTGGAGTTGGACTCCTCGGCGGCAGAAGGGGCAGCTGGGACCCCACAGGGCCCAACAGGGGAAGATGGCACGGAGTCATCCAGGTTGGTGGGGGGTTTGGTGGAGGAGGAGGCCGTGCAAGCACCAGAGATGGGGTCTGGAGGTGGGGATCCCACTGGTGCTAGTGGTGCAGTGCAGGACCAGGGACAGGAGGCAGCACAGGCCACCGCGGAGGTGCCTATGTGCAATCCTGTCCCTGATCCTGTCCCTGCATCATCTTGCACCAGCAGGGATGCCTACGTCCAGACCCGTTTTCAGGCAGGGGATGAGCTAACGTCAACAGGCCTTCCTCTGCCTGCGGACGTGGCTATCCAGGTCCGGGTTGAGCCTGTCCTGGCTGGTGTGGCGTTGCGTCAACGGGCCATGCGAGGTGACCTGCAGTCTCTTCATGAAGAGACTGCAAGTCATCTCGAATGGCTCATTGACCACGTCAGCCTGCTGGGACAGGTCACCCAGGCCGGATTCCTCCATCTGATGGGGCTTGCTCCGACCCCCTCCTCAACTGGACCCCCTACGCGCCAGTCGTCCTCTGTGCCATCTTCCCACCCATCAGTCACCTGGGTGCCCTGTGGAGCTGCCTCTGACGGTGCGGCCAGGCTGGTGGAGGAGGCATCCCTGCCACAGTCGGGAGTCGGACGTCCAGCAGGGGTGGCCACATCAACGACTGCACCCCAGCCGGCGGAGGATGTGCAGGCAGCAGGAGGCAGTGCACGGGCAGAGGCACAGCAGCAGCAGCAACGTGGTGGGAGCCATGAAGGCTCGGGGCCTTCAACATCGGAGGGGCAGGCATCGGCCAGAGGGCAGGAGGACCCAGGACAGAGAGTGTCTTCCGTGTGGCAGCAGTTGGGCCACGCCATAGATGCGGAGCGGCAGCGGGCGGAAGAGGCACGGCTCACAATGGTCAGGGCGGAGAACTCCATGCGGAGGGCCCTGAGGCGGGCCGAGTGCCTCGAGGCAATCCGCAGGGGTTTGGAGGTGGAGACGTCGACGGCCCTGCGGACCCTCGGGGCCATGGAGGAGGACAGCCTCCGGGACATTGAGGAGGAGTTCGATGATGCCCTGGCCCGGGACATCCACAAGTGAACCGTGAAACTAGCCCGCTGCCCTTGTACATAGTTATGTAGGTAGTGTTAGGTTTCATTTTTGTTTTTATATTATTTGGACCTTTCGGACATTGGCCACATTTTTGTATATAGTTTATTTTATTAGTTAGTGTAGTTAGATAGGTTTCCTTTATTTTGTTGGGATAATGGACCCTGGCTTGTTCCCATGTACATAGTTCACAGTTGGATTGTATTTTTTTTTCACTTTTTAACCATGGAGCAATGGCTTTCTTTTTTATTTCCCATTGGATTTTGTATTGTGGACATTGACTTTGGACAACATTACTTTGGAATTTTATTTTTGGTTTTGCTTTTTTTAACGGACACGCTTCTTTTCATTTTTGTACATTCACGTTTCTGTTTCTTCATTTTTTATTCTATTTATGTTTCCTTTAATACATATTTTTTTTGGTGAACTTCAATGTGTGGTATCTCATTGGTTTCATGCATTTCATGATATGTGTTTTGAGATTCACTGACACCCATTGGGTGTATGTGAGGGAAATGTGTTTGTTTCGGAACTTGCAATTGGTGTTCTGTGATGTAATTGCAAATTATGAGTGGGTGGATGCAATACTCGGGTGGGTGTTTTGCATTTGGAGGCTGACCATAGGGACCAGGGATCTAGATTGTGATGACATGTTGGTCGGGGAACATGAGTTGCACATGGGTGGGGGCCTGCTGGCAGGTGCCCCACAGCGCTGGGGAGTGGGGGTGGTGGGGAACATGAGTTGGACATGGGTGGGGGCCTGCTGGCAGGTGCCCCACAGTGCTGGGGGGTCGGGGTGGTGGGAGACATGGGTGGGGGCCTGGTGGAGGCTGCCCCTGCACTGCTGGGGGGTGGGGGTGGTGGGAGACATGGGTGGGGGCCTGGTGGTGGGTGCCCCTGCACTGCTGGGGGGTGGGGGTGGTGGGAGACATGGGTGGGGGCCTGGTGGTGGGTGCCCCTGGTGACTGGGGGGTGGGGGTGGTGGGAGACATGGGTGGGGGCCTGGTGGAGGCTGCCCCTGGTGGCTGGGGGGATGGGGGTGGTGGGAGACATGGGTGGGGGACTGGTGGAGGCTGCCCCTGGTGGCTGGGGGGTGGGGGTGGTGTGAGACATGGGTGGGGGCCTAGTGGAGGCTGCCCCTGCACTGCTGGGGGGTGGGGGTGGTGGGGAACATGCGTTGGACATGGGTGGGGCCTGCTGGCAGGTGCCCCACAGTGCTGGGGGTGGGGGTGGTGGGGAACATGAGTTGGACATGGGTGGGGGCCTGCTGGCAGGTGCCCCACAGTGCTGGGGGGTGGGGGTGCTGGGAGACATGGGTGGGGGCCTGGTGGAGGCTGCCCCTGCACTGCTGGGGGTGGGGTTGGTGGGAGACATGGGTGGGGGCCTGGTGGTGGGTGCCCCTGCACTGCTGGGGGGTGGGGGTGGTGGGAGACATGGGTGGGGGCCTGGTGGAGGCTGCCCCTGGTGACTGGGGGGTGGCGGTGGTGGGAGACATGGGTGGGGGCCTGGTGGAGGCTGCCCCTGGTGGCTGGGGGGTGGGGGTGGTGTGAGACATGGGTGGGGGCCTGGTGGAGGCTGCCCCTGCACTGCTAGGGGGTGGGGGTGGTGGGAGACATGGGTGGGGGCCTGGTGGAGGCTGCCCCTGGTGACTGGGGGGGTGGGGGTGGTGGGAGACATGGGTGGGGGCCTGGTGGAGGCTGCCCCTGGTGACTGGGGGGTGGGGGTGCTGGGAGACATGGGTGGGGGCCTGGTGGAGGCTGCCCCTGGTGGCTGGGGGGTGAGGGTGCTGGGAGACATGGGTGGGGGCCTGGTGGTGGCTGCCCCTGCACTGCTGGGGGGTGGGGTGGTGGGAGACATGGGTGGGGGCCTGGTGGAGGCTGCCCCTGGTGGATGGGGGGTGGGGGTGGTGTGAGACATGGGTGGGGGCCTGGTGGAGGCTGACCCTGCACTGCTGGGGGTTGGGGGTGGTGGGGAACATGCGTTGGACATGGGTGGGGGCCTGCTGGCAGGTGCCCCACAGTGCTGGGGGGTGGGGGTGCTGGGAGAGATGGGTGGGGGCCTGGTGGAGGCTGCCCCTGCACTGCTGGGGGGTGGGGGTGGTGGGAGACATGGGTGGGGGCCTGGTGGTGGGTGCCCCTGCACTGCTGGGGGGTGGGGGTGGTGGGAGACATGGGTGGGGGCCTGGTGGAGGCTGCCCCTGGTGACTAGGGGGTGGTGGGAGACATGGCTGGGGGCCTGGTGGAGGCTGCCCCTGGTGGCTGGGGGGTGGGGGTGCTGGGAGACATGGGTGGGGGCCTGGTGGTGGCTGCCCCTGCACTGCTGGGGGGTGGGGGTGGTGAGAGACATGGGTGGGGGCCTGGTGGAGGCTGCCCCTGGTGACTGGGGGGGCGGGGGTGGTGGAGACATGGGTGGGGGCCTGGCAGAGGCTGCCCCTGGTGGCTGGGGGTGGGGGTGGTGTGAGACATGGGTGGGGGCCTGGTGGAGGCTGCCCCTGCACTGCTGGGGGGTGGGGGTGGTGGGGAACATGCGTTGGACATGGGTGGGGCCTGCTGGCAGGTGCCCCACAGTGCTGGGAGGTGGGGGTGGTGGGGAACATGAGTTGGACATGGGTGGGGGCCTGCTGGCAGGTGCCCCACAGTGCTGGGGGGTGGGGGTGCTGGGAGACATGGTTGGGGGCCTGGTGGAGGCTGCCCCTGCACTGCTGGGGGGTGGGGGTGGTGGGAGACATGGGTGGGGGCCTGGTGGTGGGTGCCCCTGCACTGCTGGGGGGTGGGGGTGGTGGGAGACATGGGTGGGGGCCTGGTGGAGGATGCCCCTGGTGACTGGGGGGTGGGGGTGGTGGGAGACATGGGTGGGGGCCTGGTGGAGGCTGCCCCTGGTGACTGGGGGGTGGGGTGGTGTGAGACATGGGTGGGGGCCTGGTGGAGGCTCCCCCTGCACTGCTGGGGGGTGGGGGTGGTGGGAGACATGGGTGGGGGCCTGGTGGAGGCTGCCCCTGGTAACTGGGCGGGTGGGGGTGGTGGGAGACATGGGTGGGGGCCTGGTGGAGGCTGCCCCTGGTGTCTGGAGGGGTGGGGTTGCTGGGAGACATGGGTGGGGGCCTGGTGGAGGCTGCCCCTGGTGGCTGGGGGGTGGGGGTGCTGGGAGACATGGGTGGGGGCCTGGTGGTGGCTGCCCCTGCACTGCTGGGGGTGGGGGTGGTGGGAGACATGGGTGGGGCCTGGTGGAGGCTGCCCCTGTTGGCTGGGGGGTGGGGGTGGTGTGAGACATGGGTGGGGGCCTGGTGGAGGCTGCCCCTGCACTGCTGGGGGGTGGGGGTGGTGGGGAACATGCGTTGGACATGGGTGGGGGCCTGCTGGCAGTTGCCCCACAGTGCTGGGGTGGGGGTGCTGGGAGACATGGGTGGGGGCCTGGTGGAGGCTGCCCCTGCACTGCTGGGGGGTGGGGGTGGTGGGTGGTGGGAGACATGGGTGGGGGCCTGGTGGTGGGTGCCCCTGCACTGCTGGGGGGTGGGGGTGGTGGGAGACATGGGTGGGGGCCTGGTGGAGGCTGCCCCTGGTGGCTGGGTGGTGGGGGTGGTGGGAGACATGGGTGGGGGCCAGGTGGAGGCTGCCCCTGGTGGCTGGGGGGTGGGGGTGCTGGGAGACATGGGTGGGGGCCTGGTGGAGGCTGCCCCTGGTGACTGGGGGGGTGGGGGTGGTGGGAGACATAGGTGGGGGCCTGGTGGAGGCTGCCCCTGGTGGCTGGAGGGTGGGGGTGGTGTGAGACATGGGTGGGGGCCTGGTGGAGGCTGCCCCTGCACTGCTGGGGGGTGGGGGTGGTGGGGAACATGCGTTGGACATGGGTGGGGCCTGCTGGCAGGTGCCCCACAGTGCTGGGGGGTGGGGGTGGTGGGGAACATGAGTTGGACATGGGTGGGGGCCTGCTGGCAGGTGCCCCACAGTGCTGGGGGGTGGGGGTGCTGGGAGACATGGGTGGGGGCCTGGTGGAGGCTGCCCCTGCACTGCTGGGGGGTGGGGGTGGTAGGAGACATGGGTGGGGGCCTGGTGGTGGGTGCCCCTGCACTGCTGGAGGGTGGGGGTGGTGGGAGACATGGGTGGGGGCCTGGTGGAGGCTGCCCCTGGTGACTGGGGGGTGGGGGTGGTGGGAGACATGGGTGGGGGCCTGGTGGAGGCTGCCCCTGGTGGCTGGGGGGTGGGGGTGGTGTGAGACATGGGTGGGGGCCTGGTGGAGGCTGCCCCTGCACTGCTGGGGGGTGGAGGTGGTGGGAGACATGGGTGGGGGCCTGGTGGAGGCTGCCCCTGGTGACTGGGTGGGTGGGGGTGGTGGGAGACATGGGTGGGGGCCTGGTGGAGGCTGCCCCTGGTGACTGGGGGGTGGGGGTGCTGGGAGACATGGGTGGGGGCCTGGTGGAGGCTGCCCCTGGTGGCTGGGGGGTGGGGGTGCTGGGAGACATGGGTGGGGGCCTGGTGGTGGCTGCCCCTGCACTGCTGGGGGGTGGGGGTGGTGGGAGACATGGGTGGGGGCCTGGTGGAGGCTGCCCCTGGTGGCTGGGGGGTGGGGGTGGTGTGAGACATGGGTGGGGGCCTGGTGGTAGCTGCCCCTGCACTGCTGGGGGGTGGGGGTGGTGGGGAACATGCGTTGGACATGGGTGGGGGCCTGCTGGCAGGTGCCCCACAGTGCTGGGGGGTGGGGGTGGTGGGGAACATGAGTTGGACATGGGAGGGGGCCTGCTGGCAGGTGCCCCACAGTGCTGGGGAGTGGGGGTGGTGGGAGACATGTGTTGGACATGGGTGTGGGCCTGGTGGAGGCTGCCCCTGCACTGCTGGGGGGTGGGGGTGGTGGGAGACATGGGTGGGGGCCTGGTGGTGGGTGCCCCTGGTGGCTGGGGGGTGGGGGTGGTGGGAGACATGGGTGGGGGCCTGGTGGTGGGTGCCCCTACACTGCTGGGGGGTGGGGGTGCTGGGAGACATGGGTGGGGGCCTGGTGGAGGCTGCCCCTGGTGACTGGGGGGGGTTGGGGTGGTGTGAGACATGGGTGGGGGCCTGGTGGAGGCTGCCCCTGGTGACTGGGGGTGCAGGGGGACATGCGTTGGTGGGCAGTAGTGCAAGTTGACATGTGGGTTGGCTGGGGGTCATGGCCATGGTGGATGGTGTGCCTGCAGGACATGTGCAGGGTAGGCCCCTGTGGTGTGAGCCACCTGCCGGGGCCATGGAGGGTGTAGAGGGAACACCTGGGAGGACCCACACGTGCAATTCACGTGTGGTGCTCCCAGCGCACCCCTGTAATACACGTACCCTGATGGAATCGCGGGTGGAACTTCCCGCACACCCCTGGAATACACGTACCCTGCTGAAATCGCGTGTGGCACTTCCTGCGCACCCCTGAGATACGCGTACCCTGCTCGCACGGGCCCAATCGCATGTGGAAATTCCCGCACACCCCTGAGATACGCGTACCCTGCGGAAATCGAGTGTGGCACTTCCCGCGCACCCCTGATATACGCGTACCCCCAATCGCGTGTGGAAATTCCCGCGCACCCCTGAAATACACGTACCCTGCTGAAATCGCGTGTGGCACTTCCTGCGCACCCCTGAGATACGCGTACCCCCAATCGCGTGTGGAAATTCCCGCGCACCCCTGAAATACACGTACCCAGCTGAAATCGCGTGTGGCACTTCCTGCGCACCCCTGAGATACGCGTACCCTGCTCGCACGGGCCCAATCGCGTGTGGAAATTCCCGCGCACCCCTGAGATAAGCGTACCCTGCGGAAATCGCGTGTGGCACTTCCCGCGCACCCCTGAGATATGCGTACCCCCAATCGCGTGTGGAAATTCCCGCGCACCCCTGAAATACACGTACCCTGCTGAAATCGCGTGTGGCACTTCCTGCGCACCCCTGAGATACGCGTACCCCCAATCGCGTGTGGAAATTCCCGCGCACCCCTGAAATACACATACCCTGCTGAAATCGCGTGTGGCACTTCCTGCGCACCCCTGAGATACGCGTACCCTGCTCGCACGGGCCCAATCGCGTGTGGAAATTCCCGCGCACCCCTGAGATACGCGTACCCTACGGAAATCGCGTGTGGTACTTCCCGCGCACCCCTGAAATACGCGTGCCCTGCTCGCACGGGGCCAATCGCGTGAGGTACTTCCCGCACAACCCAGTGATACACGTAGCCCGCTTGCCGTGCTGGTACAGGGTTAGCGCAGCCCTTTGCGCTGGATTGGGTATATTGATGGCTTTTCCCTGCGCTAGAGGCGTTCTTGGGGGCGTAACTGGCGCTGCTGCAGGGTTGCTGCGCCACTGTGCGCCACGGCTGGTTTTGGTGGCTGGAATCCATGAATAAGCTGTGCGCGGAAATGGATTTTAGCGCACGCGGCTGGCGCAGGGATTCGCATGCGCACACTGTGCGCCAGCCGCGTGCGCCACTTGTGGGATGAATTCTATGAATTACCCCCTTAATACTTTTAGTGTGTTTGCATCTGTGCAGAGTCTTTGTATTTGCAAAGATTTTGAAATATGCGTTTCTTTGTCTAATTAAAATGCTAGTACTCAAGGCACCCTGTGTAATATGTTCATAGGCAAGGGCTGGGGCCACTGAAAAACAATCATCACACGGACACATGTGAAGGAATATGCAGGGCATTACGGAGACATGAAGGTCAATTACTTTGGCGTCATTGTCGTCAATGTGTTCAATGGGTGCTCAAAATCACAGGCCCATAGGACACAGGAATGGAGTTGTCAGCCCTCCCTCTCCTGCCTGTCTCCGTATTGACTCCACCACCTGATTCGTTGGCATACACTGTTTGTTTTTCTGCAGTGATATGCTGTAAAATATTCGGAACAGGGACTCGGAAACGATTGTATTACAGTGACAATACAAGGCTTGGTAAGATTCAGAGCACATGGAACATTCTTCACAAGCCTTAGTCCAATTGAAAATATAGGTCTCCGTTTCAAGCATTGATGTAATTCCGGGTCGGGGTACTATCCTAAACTCAATTGATAGTTTGTTTTAAAAAAAATGAAGAAAGCTCATGAAAAGGACAGGGTGAAAAAAGATGTGTGTTTCCAAAACAAATTGAATGGAGCAGTGGCCAGCATTTTTGAGACAGCTAAAGAACCTCAATCCCACATCTGCTGAACCCACAATAAGGCAGGATGTTTGCATTGGCAACGTCAAGCAGCCTTGCCTTTAGTGACCGTCTGATGAAATCAAAGCTTGTCAAAGAAAAATTATCTTTGGTGCAAGCTTTCCCAACAAAACGTGAGTAATTTTTTTTTTTTATATAGATTGGCCGGAATAAAGATGCCATCAGAAGTAGATTTGACAAACATTTTAAGTAGATATTGTGCCTTATTAACTAGATTTTTAAAAATGCTGAAATTACCTATTTTATATCACTTGTTAGGGTTTTGTTACTGACACCTTTTAAACCTCTTACCTTTCCAAACACGTTTTCTTAATTGATGTGTTCAGATTGCTGCTATTGTTAATTGTGCACCTTATGGTTGCCCAACTGCTGTTACCATTTAACATATTTTGATTATTTCTATTAATGTTCTTTTTTTATTATTGAATATATTTTGATTGTTATTTGGACAGCATTGAAGAACCAACGTGGGTGAAAGTGCATAGTAACTAAATCACATCAAATACATTGACTTAATGAAACCTGTGGTCAGGCATTGACCCCATCCTGGTGATCCCCTCTTTCAAATCTACCAGAACAGGAGGCCCCATTTCCCTGTCCAAGCCCCCTCTATCTGGTATTCAATGATGCTTAGCATCTGCACATAGAGGACCACCTGGTCTTCCGGTCCTCAAGACATGGCTAACCCCCCCCCCTCGAACCACAGTACCCTGACACAGATACGAATCCAAGAAGCCAGAAATGGCAGACAGGTACGTACCTCAATCCATTCTTATGGAAACTAGAAAGAGGTGAGGTCTCTCACCCCCACACATCTGCAAACACATGCTTGTTGCAACAACATATTGCACAACACCTCTGCCATTAGAATGCTGCCCCCATGATAGCAATTTGGTCTAGCTGGACACATAATGAACATAAACTACTGCACTCTCTTATCATTCTTATCACCAGAACACCCATCTACTTGCCTGCTTGACATGGGCAGCTAGTAGGGACTTGGTCACCCGTACACAACTTTGCTTTGGCTAAAGTACATTCTAAACTCCTCTGACAAATGTTTGCATATATGGACATTCCGTCACCGGAGGGCGTTCTACTGACAGGGTGTTGGGACCATGCCAGTGAGGAAAGGTACTATAAAAATGATGGTGATGATAATGTTGAATAGTTTTTACTTACTCCAGAATGCTAATGTTGTTAGAGTCATTGCATATGTGAAACATCTAAAACATATTTAGATTTGCAAATGCAAATAATAGTTTTCCCGTCATGCTGCAAAGTGTTGTGCATAGGCAATGGCAGGTGTTAATGGGAAACAGCCTGATGCCAATTCATGTTCACGTGTGTGCAGGATGTCAGAGAGACATCAAGGTCAGTCACAGTGCCTCCAAAGAATTAATTGGGCCTCATTACTAATTTGGCAGTAATGGACTGCATTCCCACCAAACTCATTGACTGTTCCCGCCACTTGGCCCCGTCGGATTACCACAGTATTGTGAGTGGTGGAAAGGCAGTGTAAAAGCACAATTGTTGTAGTTCTTAGGACCCCATTGGGATTTTGGGAGAATTATAGTGAGTGTCATTTCCACCACAGTCATTCTGCTGTGTGTTTTTGTCTTTTCTATTTTTTTAAATGTCTTGTTTTATAAACTAAACTAAGACACATTTTACTGAATTTAATTATTTCTTCTCACTTTCACAAAAACTGCTCAAAAGCATTTTGAATGTTTTCCAGACAAATCTGATTTCCCACATCAGTTAGATGGACTCTATCTCTCCGACAAAATGTTGTTAATATCAAATGTAATGTTCTCATTATGAAAAGATGTCATGCCAACATCTTTCAGAAAAGCACACACAGCTTTACTGATGTTGTGTCTCGCTTTTTCCATTTGCGGACCAAATAAACTCGAACGCATCCACATCTGACTCTGTGCAATGCGATAAGAAATTATTTTAGAATCTGGGATCATTTCCTTCAACTTTCCCAATGTCTCCTTCATTGCAAACTGCAATGAAATTCCAGTCACATAATCCACACTTTTCCACCCACAATGAAGAATAATAATGTCTGCATGCTTTAATTGAACCTTATTTGTACAAAATGGGAGCACGTCCACCCACTTCATCTCTCACACTCCATACCATGAAACTTTGCATTCATGTAATCCAAGATGATCCACCAATCCACACTGCTCTGCATACACCTTCAACCAATGGACCCAATGGTCCCCCAAAATCTACACACTCTGCCTTCTCAAACACATAGCCATAACAATTGTTCTCAGTAGTCACGGTAAAGCCATCCAAAAAATGTATGTTACATAAAATGTTCTATCATAGAGTTCTTCACAATTTTATAAAAACAGATTAAACATCATAATCTACCCTTAAAAACTACTGCAGTTGACTAATACCCAAAGTGCTAATTGACGGCGCTTTTCTACTGAAGAGAACATTGTTTATACTGATTTTAAACAGAATTAAACCACTAACTAAATTAATCAATACATTACAAAAAGTATTTCTAAATATAGAGACCTTTTCAAGTTTCTGTGATGGTGAATGGATTCAGACAAGGGGCACAAAACCATATTTCAATGAAGAAGCTTATGAACAAGAATAACAAAAAACAATAGCCATAGACAGTAATGGTTGACACTATGAAATGGTAGAAGACACCATTATGGCAAAAGAAACCCTTATAGAAAAAACATCTCTAAGAAACATTCAACCAAATGCTCATTTTACCCAATTAAACCATCAAGTGTTCAAATGGACGTGCAGCTCATTGTGTAACATACACCAACAATCCTTTAAAACTTTATGACAATTCCTCAATCACTATGTGAAACTAAAAGACAAAAGTAGAATGAAAACTTTGCAAACTATGGACTCCTGTCCAGAGCACAGCTACACTGGTCTATGAGGACATTCATTAACCAGAATTTTGGGAACTGCTTGCAAAAGCACCTTTTACCACAGCAAAATGTTAGCAACACACCATTCCGCTATACAGAATCTTGTCCATAGACTATACTATGCAAAATGTCCTGCTCTAGAACTGCCCAATTTAAATAACATTCTCCTACATGGAAAAGCCAAAGAACGGCTTCTAGAAATAGAGCACATTCAAAGTAAATATTTTGGAACTGAAGTTGACTTAGAAAATTCTGTAACTTCCGAATACATTAGCGAAAACCTCATAAACACCAACGTCCTAACAAAGACATACAAAAAAGAAATATCTATGTTTTAAAACACGTGTCTGTTGTTGCAGTACCTTTTATAAAAAGAGAACAAAAGTTGTATATATAGCCTACGAATAGAGGACAATGAGGAATCCCAATTGTTCCAATTAGCTCTATATGTACCAGCATAAACTAAATAAAAAATTACTGACCCCTCAATAGTTTGCACGTACTGCAACGCAAAGCTTGACTATAACCAAATGCCATTATGTGCTAGCACTAACAACTTAGAAATATTCTGACTTCCAAAAGCTCTCTAACAACTTAACTTGTGTCAGAGCATCATAATCCAAACAGTACACTCTTTTCAAACTATAACACGGCTACAACCAAAATCAGCCAAACTACCTCCATCCGAGTTAATTAAGGACATCTGTGGCAAAGTAGTATATGTGCCATTAGAACTCTTTAGAAAATTTCGAAAATCTAGGAGTACAGAGACCAATAGAGCAATCTTTGAATGTACTAGTTAATTGTGTACCAACAAAAGACACAAATATTTGGCAGCAACTAGTCAACTTAAACAAAGTTAGAGAAATCTTACAATATCTAAACGAAAACAATGAGTACACGATATAAACATAGAGGAAAGCTTAAGATAAACCACCCAAATAATTCAAGACTTTCCAGCAACTGGCCAATTTGAACGTGTAGATCCTGTTACTGCAGCCAATATTTTGGACCAGTATACAATTCATCAGCTATACTCCAAAGACACCATTGACGATGCATTAGAGACATATCAAATGCATCAAGCCAAAGCATCCCCAATGAGCATATGGGAAAAAGTGTAGAAGCACATCCTTTTCCTCAACTCTTTCCTACAGGAAAAGGAGGAAGATATGATGAAAGGTCCACACAAATTAGTGCATCGGAATATCACTCTTCAAGAAAGTATTCTGAAGACCCCAGAGTCAGACAAAATGTTGAATACATTTTCCACCTCCTTTCGAAAGTGAACTAGCAACTCTATGTTATGGAGTTGCACACACATTACAAATAGGCTGTAACTTTTCAAACATGTCCACTACCCAACTACTTCAAACAATAAAAGACAAAGATGAAGTTTTGCATTCTAGTATCACAAATCTCTTTGCAAGCATGTGAGGTACAAAAGAATACTGGTTCTGATGTCACGCTGATGTACATTGTATGCTAAGGAACCTAAGCCCACCCACATGGTTTATTACTTTAAGTTGTGCACAGTACACATTGGATGACTTGCTTGACTTCTTATGAACTACAAATAATAAAAAAAAAATGACGGAATAGATATAGAAACACCAGTAGAACTCTGTTCTCTTGCCCCTGTCAATATATCAAGGAACTTTCACAAGTGCTTCATTGCCATGCTTCACTGTATCTTCAATAAAACTATACCTCCGCTCAGAGAAGTGCAGCACTTTTTTGGGAGAAAAGAATTTCAATCCAGAGGAGCACCACAATTCCACATGCTTTTGTGGATAAAAGATGCTCCTGCATTTGGCCATGATAGTGACGCCACTGTTTTACAGTTTATTGAATAATACATTACCTGAGACATCACTTCAGAAACAACATGAGTTACATACACAAATCTTACACTTGCAAAAACATAAGTGTGGCAAATACTGCCGATGCATATTTAAAAACAAAAGCAAATACTATACCACATGTCGCTTTGGCTTCCCTAGACCAGTTTGTACAAAATTGAAAGTAAATAGCTTGATGTCTTCTGTTAGACACAGTATAAAAGGCAAATCCTCTAAAAGCACATACAAGATTAAAAGGGATGAAGTATCCAAGTACATCAATGAATGTAATGCAATCATTGCCCTCATGTGGAAATATAGACATACAATACATTGCAGACAATTCCACTGCAGTAGCAAAATGTGTCACAGCCTATCTCACCAAAGCTGAGAGAACAGAGCAAAAAGACCTCTCGGATTAACTTTCATCCGATAAAAACACTATCATAAAAAGTGTGCAGCTCCCATAGAGAATGTGGGTACTACAAAGCTGCAGACCGTTGAACATGTGCAGCCTGATATGGCAAATGTGAGCACATTGTCTGGCTGAACCTTGGTCCAGCTTCATCCCAAAAACGAGTACTAAAATCCTACCAAGAGATAGAAAACATAGCCATAAAAGATCCCAACAGCCAGAACATTTTTAAAACCAATTTAATTGGCACATACTACCCAAACAGAAGTACTGCTTTAGAAAACATGTGTCTGTAATAAATTTCCCAAACTACACCTACAAAAATAATGTCACATCAAATGAGACAACTGGCAAATATTTAGTCACAAATTGTGAAGGAAGTATAGTGAAACTCACAAAACAAAAAATTAATCATATAAAGTTATCATTTAAATCTCCACAACATAGAGAATGTTATTACATGGCCCTACTCCAACGTTTTAAATCATGGAGAAAAGAAAAAGTATTATTAGGTGACTATGACTCATTTGAAGCTGTATTCAAAGCAAATGAAGTCCGTATAATCAATGAAAATTTCAAACATAACAAAGAAATGTTGGACAATGAACACCAACAAGAGGAAGACATTGAATCTCAACTAGATAAAGAAACCCCTGAGGGCAGTCAACCTTCCCTTACAGTAAGCCAAGAACCACTTGGAGAATCACTCATTCTAAATGAAGCAGAAATAGCCATGACTGTGGTAGAAAATACCATGTATCAATATAAACAATCTGAGGAAGACTTGTCAGTGTTCGAATCACAGCTAAATGATGAAGAATTCACCATTTATCTAGAAGTCACTCAAGAAATTGAACATGGTTTTAAACATGCAACTGAAACCTGTAGATGTACACATTATAAACCTCTGCTCCTGTATTTAATTGGTGAAGCTGGTTCTAGTAAAACATTCTTAATTAAAACAATCAGCACATTTCTGCAAAACTTATCAAACAACAACCTTTCAACAGTAGTAAGAGCTAGAACATAGGAGGTGTAACTTTACACTGACTACTGCTCCTCCCTGTAGAACACCAAAACAAATTAGAATAATACAAAGTATAAGCAGAAGCTGCTAATTGTTATACGCATAATTCTGAAACAAATGATAGTGCTTCTGATTGATGAATTAAGCATGGTTTCCAACCTCATGCTGGCTTTAATTAATCTCAGAATGCAAAAATTCCTAAAAACCAACTACGAAAAACTGTTTGGAGGAAAAAATGATATTGTTTACGGAGACCTCCTACAGTTAACACTAGTAAAAGGTCAACCTATTTTCAAAACATAAGAACACAAACAATGCCGCAATATGTTCGGCAGTATTGGAAATGTAAATCTCTGGCAACATTTCCACTACAGACAATTAACTCAAAACATGTGTCAGTCTGCAGACCTCACCTATGCTAACATTTTAAAAAGCATTAGAACTGGTCTGCTTACTATAAATGCAAAATCCATCTTAAATAGTAGACTAATCAATGAGCTATACAGACAAACCACATCTGCTCCTGATGTCATGGAACAATAACTCAACAAAATCTAAAATGCATTTCCTTAATTCCAACCTTTGCAAGCTCTAATCAAGTCAACGAGACAATGTTGAAAAATGAAATGCAACCCATACTACATATCAGCTCCACAGACAAACTAGAAGTGCATGGCATGACACTTCCTATGTGCCAACAAGCAACATCACAGCTAAATAGCTTAGACAAATGTATCTCCAATCAGCTTGATTGAAGAAAATATTGAATGTGTGTCTAAACTGCAGAGCAATTCTAAAATGTAACCTTGACAGAGAACAAGGTTTAGTCACTGGAGCACTTGGTAGAGTTGTTGGCTTCCAAACATATCCACATGACAACAACATTCAGTTTGTCAACATCCACTTTCACAAACTTGCAGGGGATAAACAAATTGACTGCACAATAGCACATTTCCTTCTTTTCAAAGACATGCATGTATGCAAAGAACAATGATCTGTATCTCTCGCATGTGCTGTCACTATTCAAAAATCACAAGGTCTAACCCTAGATCAAGCAATGATTGACATTGGCAGCACAGTCATAAACTAGGTATGAGTTACGTAGCACTTTCATGTCTGCATACACTGAATGGTCTATTCCTAGTTAACTTTGATGCAAAGCCAACGCTGACATTCCTCGCATTTTGCAATACAACAGCCTGTGTGCACTATACACCCCCATTTCGATATGTACCACGTACCGCAAAAAAGGGAACCTTTAAAAAGAGAATTAATACAAACATAATCTATAATAGATCTCCCAACAATACGACTAAAGCAAATATGACCATCTCCTTCTGCATCAACCCCCCCCCCCCAAAACTGTGTAGTACAAAGCCAACTGCACGTCCATCAAAAAAAAAATAAAGGCCCATCAAACGATCCACAAACAGAACACTCTGGTCCATTTAAATGAAGCAACACAACTGGAGTAAATTGTAATGCTAATATAACAATCAACCTTCCTTTTCAATTGCCACCAATTGTTCACAACATTTACTTAAACGGCACGGACCAGTTGTTTTTTCAAATGCTCATCCTTCATAGTAATGCCACAAATAATCATGACCACACGTACAGTGCTGCAGATATAAGGCAAGAATTGGACTCTGATACAGGAATGGTACAATTTACCATACACACACAGGAAGATCGACAAGAATTCATAATGTAGTTACTACAAGTACTGGAAACCAAAACAAACCATATGAATGACATTTTCCAGATTTCATACATGTGAAAACATATATGCACTCTCTGCAACCATGTTTCACAAGAGCACATACCTAATGAACAATGTGTTTATGTATCCAAACAAATTTCTGAATCCATTACATTTCATCAACTTCTGCAGAATACATATGGCATATTATGTACCACAATTAACAGTTCGAAAACGCTAACAGGTATCTAACTACATCCTTAAAACTACAATAGTACTTTTAAATGTCAATATAGATAGAATACGCAAAAAGATATCCAACTACTTAACAAAATACGCTCAATTGAAAAACACTTAAAATACACCATCACAATTATTATACGACAAAACATGATCTAAACTCTAATATAGTTAAAATATGCACCTGCAAGATGGCAGTCATGTTTTTCACTGTGTTGTAAGCAGTGTACTTGAGCTGCCTTCTCTCTCTCCATTGCACTGGGATTGGTTGCATGGGCCTTTTAACATCCAAATGGGGACAGGCAGGCTTTAGCCAGCCCCCTTACCAAGGCCCACTGCCCTGCCTGGAACTATCCCTTTCTGCACTCTGGAACACAAGGTCTTTCATTTCCCGGCCGCGACAACTGCTGTACCATCTTGCTGTGATCCCGGGCTGCTGCTGGCCCCTTTTCTTCAAGGTATGTGCACATCGTGACCGCTGCACCTCCAAGGTAAATTGTGATTTAATATACAACAGGAAATGAAATAATTTGAATTGCTGTGTAATTTGTTTGCAAATACTTCACATTGACGCACATGAAGACTGCATCACATGGTTGTGCTTTGTAACACTCCTGGCTGCTTCTTTTCCCTAAAGGCTTCATTGTGTGCTGCTTGTTTACCTGCATTACGAATTTATAAACGCCACCTGCAAGATGGCTGTCATGTTTTTCATTTTGCTGTAGGCAGTGTACTTGAGCTGCCTTTTCTCACTCCCTTGCACTGGGATTGGTTGCAAGGTCCTTTTAACATCCAATTGGGGACCAGCAGGCTTTAGCCGGCCCCCTTACCGAGGCCTACTGCCCTGCCTGACACTTTCCCTTTCTGCACTTTGGAACGCAAGGTCTTTCATCTCCCGACCTCGACAATTGCAATACCATCTTGTGGTCATTCCGGGCTGCTGCTGGCACCTTTTTTTCAAGGTATGTGCACTTTGTGACTGCTGCAGCTCCAAGGGCAATTGTGATTCAATCTACAACAGGAAATGAAATATTTTGAATTGATGTATAATTTATTTGCAAATACTTTACTTTGCTGCACATGAAGACCACGCCACATGGTAGTGTTTTGTAACACTTCTAGCTGCTTGTTAGCCTAAAGGCTTTGTCGTGTGCTGCTTGTTTGCCTGCATTACGAATTTACAAACAGCACTTGTAAGATGGCTGTTATGTTTTTCATTGTGTTGTAGGCAGTGTACTTGAGCTGCCTTCTCTCTCTCCCTTACAATGGGATTGGTTGAAAGGGCCTTTTATTATCCAATTGGGGACCAGCAGGCTTTAGCCAGCCCCCTTACCAAAGGCCCCTATCTACTCCCTGTCTTTTACCAGAAGGCTACTTGTGGTCCTCTCCGCTCCTGAGCACCTTAACTACAATGATGCTGCCACCACAAGCGTCTAAAAATCTGGACTGGCCTAACATTTTGACCTCCTTAACTATGAGTTAGTTCCCTCCTTCCAGACTCACTCCTAACACCTATGACTCACTGCTCTATCTGCTTGTTTCTCCCATGTTTCATTCTGATTTAAATTGCATCTTAGACCCTTTGCTAACATCCGAAACCAAGTCAAACGCTGCTGTTTTTGCATCTGATTTGAATGTCACATTTTGCTGTTTTTGCTTCTGATTTGAAACTCAAATGTTGCTGTTTCTGCTTCTGATTTGAAAGACAAATATTGCTATTTTTGCTTCTGATTTGAAAGTCAAATGTTGCTAGTTTTGCTTCTGATTTGAAACTCAAATTCTGCTGTCCATTGCTAAATTTTCATTACTCTGCTTGTAAACTGTTGCTTCTCTGTAACTTGCCAGCCCAGTGACTTCACTGCTCTCTTTTGTTCTATACCTACCTACCCTAGCCCCCCTGCTTCTCCCTCCTTTTACTCGCTACCACTCCCCTGGTGCTTACTGTCTCTCCTATCTTTTCCAACTGCTTCACCATTGAATATTCTCCCCTTCTCACTATGTCTGGTAGGAAGAAGTTCAAAAAGGATGTCTTGGCCTACAACCCTGATCTTCCTATCGCCGACACCTATTCCAACGCTTCCACTAGACATGCCCTCAACGACATCCTCTTTGCTGTTGCTTCGCCAGATAAATGGACACTTCATCTGATCTCTGTGCTCTGTCCTGTCTCCTCCTCTCCCAATAATTGTGGCACTCACTGGGAAGTTCTCATGGCTTCCTTTGACTCCTCTAATGTCATCATTAACATCTACCTTAATAGCACCGTCATGGTCCAAGGCCTTCAGGCCAATCTCCTCCTCTTTGATTGGCGCGTCCCCCACCTCATCAATTTCCTCTCATCTCCTGCTGTCCCCCTTTCTCCCCCCTTGGTTACCTTGCCCTCTCTCTCCTCCTCCTCGGCCCGACCTAGGGCTCCCTCTCCACCGCAGGGCCTACCTCTGATCTGTACCCCTTCCTGGAAGGACTTTAAGGCTGTCAACTTTCTTCATCTTGCCACTCTCAACTCTCACTCTGCTGTCAAACACTCCTCTGACATCTCCTTGAAGAATGAGACCTTGATGTCCATGGTCTCACT
Organism: Ambystoma mexicanum; assembly: GCF_040938575.1. Classification (NCBI taxonomy): domain Eukaryota; kingdom Metazoa; phylum Chordata; class Amphibia; order Caudata; family Ambystomatidae; genus Ambystoma; species Ambystoma mexicanum. The sequence continues at coordinate 513,313,908 of NC_090937.1, forward strand.
GAAACATGGTTCACGGCCAGCTCTGTCACGAGCTTTGACACTCTCCTTCCTGATGGCTACAAAATCCTCTCTGCAACTAGATCCTCCCGTTCCGGAGGGGGTGTAGCACTGATTTTTCCTCAGTGGATTCCTGCCTCTATCATTCCCACTCAGACCTACTCCTCTTTTGAATTCCTTGTCTGCAGGCTGTCTCCCTCTCCTAGCCATTCTCTTACCATGGCTACTATCTACCGGCCTCCTGGTCAAATCACCTAATTTCTCTCTGAGTGGGTGGACCTCTCCTCCTCCCTCCTGGCCTCTACAACTCAACTCCTCCTCCTTGGTGACCTCAATATCCATCTAGACTCTCCTTGTTCCTCCTCGTTACTCTACCGAGACCTCTGTGACTCCCTCTCTCTTTCTACCCTCTCATCTAGCCCGACTCACTCTGCAAGACTTGGTGTCTTGATCTCCTCTGACCTCCCCCTCTCCATCCCTCTGACCACTCCTCTCCCCTGGAGCGATCACTCCCTCCTCTCCTCTCCTTTCATCTCTCCCTCTCTTCCCCCCAGGCCAAGCCTACCCCAACATTGCCACCTACCTTCTCGGACATCATGCCCATGAAGTGTGTGTCTGTTTAGGTGTTCACCGCCAGCTTCTCTCCTCCCTCTAAACCTCTGGCTGACTCACATCCTGACACAGCCCTGTCTCTGCACTACTCTTCTATTTCTGATACTCTTGATGTTCTTACCCCTGTCATGAGGATCTGTTTGAAGTCCAAAGCCAAGTGTAATGCCTGGTATGACTCAGAGCTAGATACACTTAAACATAAATGTAGGGTGGCTGAGAGGAAATGGAGGGCTTCTTGTTCAACCTCTAAAAAACTGGCCTGTCGCCTGCTCCATAGACAGTACCAAGTCTCTGTACTCACCATGAAGAGAGCCCACATTCAAGCCTGTGCCTCTGCAGCATCTAACAACACAGTCAAACTCTTTAAAATCTGCAAGGAGCTGGCCAGCCTTTCTTTAGTCTATACCCCACCTGTTGCCTGCCAGGCTCTTTACAATGCCCTTGCCTCTCACTTTATCTAAAAAATCCAGGACATCCTGTCCACCCCCTCCTGCCCTCCCCCTCCTTTCCCCTCTCCTTCTGATCAAGATGACCGTCCTTGAACCAACCTCCAACCCTTTCTATGAGTCTGATCTATGAAAGTCTTGTCAAAACAGGTTCATCCTTGTTCCTCAAATATGTGGCAAATCTCGCCCACTAAATTGCCATTTTCTGCTCAAATTTCCACTGCTACGCTGACAACACTCAACTCATTTTCATGCTCCCCTTGGCCACCTCCTCTCCTTCTCTCATCTTGGATTGCCTAACTGTCATTCAAGATTGGTTTGCCAACAACAATCTTTGCCTGAATGTCAGCAAGACAGAGATCCTCCTCATCGGCACACCTTCACCCTCCTTTCCCCTCACTCTCTGGCCAGCCTCCCTTGGCCGGCCTCCCTTGGCCCTCCACCTACCCCACCCCCACCTGTGACGGCAAGAACCTCGGGTGTCATCTTTGATTCCATACTTTCCTTCTCTGCCCACATCTCTGATGTCTCTAAAAAGTCAAACTGCCTACTTCACCTCCTCAGAGGTTCTGTGCCTTTCCTCTCCTTCCCCCAGAAGCTCACTATCTCCCAAGCTCTGGTTCTATCTAGGTTGGACTATTGTAAGAGCCTCTATCTAAATCTACTGCCTCTACTCTCCTTTGCAACTAATCCAAAACAGGGCTGCAAGACTTGTCCTTGGCCTCAAGTCCTGGGACCGTATCTCTCCAGCCCCGAAATCTCTCCATTGGCTCCCAGTGAATGCAAGGAAAAAATTCAAAACTCTCTGCATTGTCCACAAGGCCTTCTGGGTCCTGGGTTCAAAATACCTTTAGCTATCCTTGTGCAAATACCTCCCCTCTCAAGCTCTTCACTCCTCTACCTCTAACTCCCTCAGGGTCAGTCGTTTTTCAAAGAAACAAGCTTGGGGTAGATCTCTGTCCTTGGCTGGGGCCTCCCTCTGGAACAGCCTCCCTTCCACTCTGAAACTTGAGGAGAACCATCTCTGGTTCCGGAAGCACCTCAAGACCTTCCTCTTTGCTTCGACCCCCCTCTCCCCTGCTGATTTGTTCTCTCTCAGCACTGTGCACCTGGCCTACTCTCTGTCTTCTGGGCCCAGGTACCTGCTCACCCTGCACACTGCCTCTGGGTCACCAATTGCACTCGGGTCTGTATCTGTACCCATACAGTCCCCCCCCTTTTTTCTTCTGCACTTACCAGACATTCCCTGTCTGCCGCCTTAAACCCTGCACTTGCCACTTCTGGCTGCACTACCACTTTTAGTTGCCTTTATTATTTATTTTATCTATTTTTCCTTAACTCTGCACTTTCCGCTTCCTCCCCTTCCATGCACTTTTCCTTTTCCCTCTCGCATGCACTTGTACATCCTCAATGTCACTAGGCCTACAAAAATCGCTGTTTTTGTTCTCTCCTTTTCCCCTCCCCTGCCTTGTCGCGCTCTGAAACACTTGTGTACGAGTGTGATAGAAATAAAATATCAATATCAATATCAATGCCAACGTGGATTTAACTATTTTAAGAATTCCCTTAGTCACAACATACTTCAAAACAACATACTATCATACTTACACTCACATAATTGTAATCAGATTTTTCTAATCCAGTATGGATTTTTTTTTCTCAATGACCAAATGATTATTCAATGTCAATAGAAGAGCAGTGTGTCATACACTAATGTTCTACCAAACATAATACTTAGAATGTCCTGTTTATGAGGTTCTAACAAAGTAAATGTATATGTAATATTGTATACAATTGAAACATTTAAACTATCCTGTTTAACAAATGATACCGTTTTATTTTCACAGAAAATGAACCAGAAATTCCAGCTTCATAACACTAAAGAACTAAGTAACCATACCAAGTATTATTAAATACATATTCCATAAGTGCTATCCTCAATTTTACTACAATCATAAGTACCATATACAGTTCAATTATATCATTCCACCATATTACAAACACTTTATACTCCTACTACATTACCTATAGTTACTATACACATATCACTACTGTGGTGATGCTGGCCAGTGGCCAAATTCTTGGAAGCATGGACTGTGGCCATGCCCCCAAGATTCTGGCCTCTGGCCACAATCATCACAATACAATTTATCATATAATAAGCATCTACACTAAACCTTCAAATAACTCACCCCGAATCCCCAGCCATCCAAATGATGCCCACGGACACTAAAATTGACCACGGACTTGGCAGCATCCGCAGACGCTATTTTCCAACTAAAGAAACAGCTCCATATCATCTTTATTCCAGTACCCTACCCTTTTGAAACCCTATTTCACCCACCAAATAACTCTAAATGTGTTTCCCAAGTCGTCCACTGGCAGCGCTGTCTGTGAACTACCCCTGTGTTCTCGGACGGTTACGACACCTGCATGCCATTTTTCCACCTACAAAAATAGCCCTAAATTATCTTTTTTCCATTGCACCATCCTTTCCAGCCCGTCCTCCCACCACCAAATTACCCAAATTGTGTGTCCCAGACTTTTTCCCCACTGCAATGTCATTGGTAAGTCGCGACTGTCCACGTATACAACATGGCGGGCGTTTTGGAAAATATGAGGCACCTCACGCTTTTCACCATCCATTCAGCGAGTGCGTACGATGTCCGCGACATCACGCCGGCCTCTGGGCCAATCAGAGGCCCATCCACGTGCAAAAAGGTAACTGAGTCCAAGGACCAAACCTAGATATCACTCATTTGTTTGCTACTTTTTGGGCTTTTAAAAAAAATGACTGAAGGGATGTACACCAAATTTATAAAAGCACACTTTCAGGACCAAGCTGACACTCCTGCCACAAATTTGGTGAAAACTCATCCAGCAGTTTGGGCCTTCACACCTGGATTACTGTAATGCCCTAATGGTGGGGGCTAGTAAGAAAAAAAGCATGAAACAACTACAGATTCTTCAGAATCACGCTGTGTACATTATTAAAGGTTTTCCTAGGCCGGAGCATATTTCATCAGCAAGGCAGTCACTACGCTGGCTTCCCATCTCTGCTCGTATCCATTTCAAGACAGCTCTGTTAGTTACCTGGGAGCACAGATCTCACGGTATGTACCTAATTGAGCCCTCCGTTCTGCGAACCTCAGTCTAATAAATACTTCCAAATGTTAAAAGATTAAGGGCCTAGGAAACGCTTTCCCGATACTGGCAGCTCAGGTCTGGAACTCACTGCCAAGTAATCTATGATTGGACCAAAGCCTGAGGAGTTTTTGAATTGCCCTGAAAACCAGACTCTTTTCATAGGCTCTCTATTAGATGAACTTCTCTGATCTTCTCTCTGTCTTTCGAGCTCTTAGCTCCTAATTCCCGATGCTAATGCCCCTGCTTCTGTACCGTTGTATATGTTATTTCCTTTGTGTTTTTGTGCACCCAGATACCTGAGGGTTAACGGCGCACTACAAATAAAATAAATACAATAAATACAAAATGGTTGGTGAAAAGCAGTTTTTGGATGGTTTATAACATTGGCCCAACAAAATGAAACTGCCTGAAATGTTGTGATATTCTAGACATGGCCTCAAATGGTTTTACAAAGTTGGGTGCTGTTTTTCCAAGAGGGAACAAAATTAGCGAGGGGCTCACAATATTTGAAAGGCTCATAAATTTGATGCCATTTCATGAATTTGTACAAAGATTTGCAAAAAGATTTAAGACCCAGATTTGAATGTTTTTGCAAAGTTGGGTGGGATGGCGTGTAGAGGGGCAACATTAGAGGGGGGTTTTCACCATTTTTACATTTTTAGATGGCTTATAACTTTGTTGCAGTTTGAAGTTTGAAGTTTTGTTTATTTATAGGGGAAACAGGGGAAACCGGGCGCATAATCTTGCAAGCAGGTACAGTAAACGGTGCATACACAGTAAATTTACACACACAAATATATACAATAAAATGTACAACACAAAATACATTGGCAGATTAAGATACAAATACAAAGGAAGGTGTATAAACCCATAACTTATATTACAAGTGGCAGGCAGGTCTGAGCGGGGAGCCTTATAGATCATGAGAGAATAGCCAAATTTTGGCGTTGTTCTTGAAGGTTTGGAACAACGGTTCAGTTCTGATAGGAGTAGGGAGAGTGTTCCAGAGTTTGGAAGCTAAGACTGGGAAACTCACACCTCCCGCTTTTTGGAGTTTGAATCTGGGCAGGGTGAGGCTGTGAGTTTGGGCTGATCTCGTGGGTCGAGCGGAGGTGTGGGGTGTAAGGCGGGAGGAGAGGTAGGGTGGGGCCATGTTATTCAGGCATTTGTGGGTCAAGGCTAGGGTTTTCAAGGCAATTCTTTGTTTTACCGGGAGCCAGCATAAGTCAGCTCTGACAGAGGAGATGTGGGAGCGTCTCGGGATGTTTAAGGCTGCCCTTATGGCATTATTTTGTACAGTTTGCAATTTATTGAGGTTGGACTGACTGGTCCCAAGGTAGAGAGCGCTACAGTAGTCAATTTTGGCCATAATGAGTGTTCTAGCGAGGGTGATGCAGTTGAAGGAGTTTAGAAAGGGTCTGCAGGCGGTGACAGGTATAGGCTGATGCCAACCTTACTGCATTTGTTTGTCTGTTCAGTGAGAGCGTGGAGTCAAGGTAGACACCTAACGTTTTAGTATCTTTGGAGACCTTGATATTGTTGCCGTCAATGATAAATGACTTGTAGGTTTGATCTAATTTGTTAAGAGGATAGCTTGATCCAAGTAGTAAGAGCTCGGTCTTGTCATCATTAAGGCAAGGTTCGTGATGTGCCATCCAGGCCTGGATAACCAGGTAGACATCATTCACGGCTTTGGTGTCTGCGGTGTAATCACCCATGATAGGAATGAGTATCTGGTTGTCGTCCGCATAGTTTGTGTAGGAGACATCCAGATAGTCAAGCACATCGAAGAGGGGCTTTGTGAATACGTTGTACAATGTAGGGGACACACAGGAGCCTTGGGGAACGCCACAGTGAATGGGGGAACTGTCTGCCGATGCTGTGGGTGAGAAGATGCTGTGGGTGAGAAGACCCTCATACATCTGTTGCTCAGGAATGAGTGGATCCAGGCATTGGCAGAATCAGAGAAGTGGGCTGCAGTTTTAATATGTTGGCACAGTATTTGGTGGTTGACCAAATCAAAGGCCGCAGAGAGGTCAAGGAGAAGGAGGAGCGCTAACTTCCCATTGTCCTTTATTGTCTCCATCTGAGTTTTCAGATCAATCAGGGCTGATTCAGTGCTGTGTTCAGGATGGAAGCCTGATTGTCTTAACCCCAGGAGATTGTTAGATTCGAGGTAGTCCAGAATCTGCAGGTAGGCTGCGCGGTCCAGAATCTTAAGCAAGAACGAGACTGTAGTGATTGGTCTAAAATTAGTTGGGATTTTAGGGTCAAGGGAGGGTTTTTTGAGAAGTGGGATGACCCACGCATCCTTTAGGCTATCTGGGACTATACCTGACCTGAAGGAGGCATTTATGAATGCTGTGATGAACGAGGCTAAGTCGTGGGATGCTTCCTTGATGATAGGTGCTGGGCAAGGGTCACCTTGTCAGTTGGACGGTTTGAGGTTATTTATGATTTTTTCTACTTCCGAGGTAGTGAGCAGGGAGAAGGAGAAAGGTTTATGAGAGGGATTGGATAGAGGCGTATTAAGTAAAGGTGTGGTCAGTGGTTGGTCAGACTGTAGGGATTTTTGTTTGTCTCTGATTTTAGTTTGTAAAGTAGCAATTTTACCCAGGAGTGCTGTCTGGATGTTCGTGCACCAGATACTGTCTTTGGTACATGGGTCAGGGGGGGGTGCTGGTGTCTCAAGTTCCTTAAGGATTTTGAAAAGTTCCTTGGTGTTAGACTGGGCTGACGCAATACGGTTGTTGTATGAGTCTTTTTTTGCCTGGAGTATGGCTTCTTTATATTTAAGGGTGGCTAGCAGAACACCGTCCTTATGGGTGTCAGAAGGGTGGCTTTTCCAACGAGATTCTGCAATGCGTTTCTCTTTACATAGCAATCTGAGTTGGGGAGTGAACCACGAGTTAAGGTGAGCACGCTGTTTGGATCTCCTAAGTTTAAGCGGGGCAATAGAGTTGATGGCTGCAAGCACTGACTGGTTGTACATGTCAGCTAAGATGGTAGGGTTTGAACAAGTGTCGAGAGCATTATTAAGGGTAGGAAGGATGAGGGGGAGTAGTTTTTCTGTGGGTATGTTCTTTTTATTTCTAGTGCAGGTGGCTGGGGCGGTGGGGGGCGAGGGTAGGGAGGTTGTGTCAATGCTGAAGGTGATAATGTGGTGATCGGACCAGATGCAGGGGGTGTTCGAGAGTACGCTGATATTGCAGTTGGTGACACTGAGCCAGTCAATGGTCTGTCCTTTAATGTGAGTTGGGTCTTGTATGTGGTGAGAGAAGCCAAAATCTGTTAGGGTGTTGGCAAGGTTGAGGGCCGCAGAATCATTAAGGTCTTGGTATCCTAGATTAAGATCGCCAAGAATGATGGCTTGAGAGTTAGATTTCGCTTTGTCAAGTACTAATGCAGAGATGTCATCCATAAAGGAAGTAGGAGGACCAGGGGGTCTGTAAATTAGGTGGATGGTGACCGTTTGGTTGGCTGTGAGTTGGAGTTTGACAGAGAGTAACTCTGCAGATTCCACCTTAATGCTGAGAACGGTTCTAAATCCAAGTGAATTTCTGTAGATAAAAGCAATTCCTCCACCTCTTGAAGTGCGGTCACATCTGATGATGGAGTAATCTGTGGGGATAGCCAGAGAGAGTGCAGGGCCTGATGCAGCGTGTAGCCAGGTCTCAGAAATGGCGACGAGGTCGAGTTCCTGAGTCTTGATCAGATCAGCAATGTCCAAAGCGTGGGCAGCTAAGGACCTTGCGTTGATCAGAGCAGACTTGATAGAGCCGACGTTGCTTGTTAAAGCAAGGTTGGGCCGAAGGCAGTGGGGCGTGGGTAAGGTGGACGTTTGTGGGGGCGGGCTGATCGTCGAGGTTTTTGGATGTAGGTCCGGATACATATGGTGACCCTTTTTGCCCATAAGTCTAGAGCCTAGTCTTGTGTTTCTTAGGGTGGTAGGGCAAGGTTGGTTAGGTGTAGGTTTTTCAGCGAAATGGTCAAGCTATAAGGCTGGCGCATTGAGGTAGATGTTGTAGTTTTGAGGAGCCATGCTTGGAAAGGTATCTGCAGGACTGTAGGTGGAGGCCTTGGATGTGGTGTGTAAGGTACTGAGTGCCACTAAGTTAGTAGATGATGTGTAGAGCGTCCAGGTAGATACCCACACTAGAAGTGGTACTTGTAATAAGGAGAACAGAGGCCTTAGGATGGACAGGCGTGGTAACATGTTACCAGAGTTTCGAAGGGTAGGCGGCACTGGTCTATGTGGGAATCGCTGGTTGGGGCTGCAAGTTACGGTAGTCTAGGCAGTGGGGCACATCCAGATCAGGGGTGCAAAGAGCAATACTAATACTGGGGCTTGCTGAGAGTGTGGCCTATCAGGCAGGGATCAGAGTAGCATACATGGGCACGAGTCAATTAGGAAGCACAGCAAAATTAGGCAGTGCAGGTGCAGTAGGCTAGCAACTAGTAGGGACAGGTCAGTGGTAACAAATCTCAAAACAGTTGTTGTTTGACGAATGTGTACAAATGATTTTAGAAAGATTATAGAGCCAACCTTGAATTTTTCTGCAAGGTCTGAATGGATTTTGTGTATCGGAGCTAAGTTATATGACTATTTTATGTATGTACATTTTGACACTTTAACAAAAATAAAGCATGTATGGATTTGCAGAAAAGTTGTGCAAGGAGCATTGGCAAGGACCTGAAAGCATGGTTTTGCAAATGTGTCTGTGTTTTATTTTTTGCAAAGTGTCATATTGTAGGTACACAACATAGTGATATACCTTTGGTGACTGAGATGTAGCCGGTGGCCATGGGCAGATTGCCAAGTCATGGCCTGTGGCCATGGGCAGTGGCCAGACTGTCCGAGGCATGGCCAAAGGCCATGACTCGGATAATCTGGCTACTGTCCATGACCACGAAGGACTGGCAATGGGGTTAAAGTGCGCATGGCCACCAGGGACTGGCTATATGGTGAGCTTTTTCAAAATAGGGATAGGTTAAAATAGAAAATAAATTTTGCCCATGGCTAAAATTCCGTCCATGGCTAAAGCCTGATGTGCTGCAGAGGATTGCATCAACAGATCACTGTGACTATCACTGCATACACTCCGAGACAATGCTAATAAGCAGATAATTACCAAGCACGCCAAACAAGGTGCCCACGTGTGTGCCAGGCCACCCCTTGAAATCACTACCCACCCTTATTTGCAACTATAGTGGGACAGGATATTGGGATTGTAAGCTGGACTCATTTCCACAACCTCGCAGCAATGACTGGGCCACAATCCACATGCCATTAGAAAGACTCTAAAGAGTCGAATTACGTGCCACTGACTTCTAACAATAAATATATCATCAAGAATGGTTTTGAAGACTGCTTAATTATGACAAGATTCACTTATTGAATAACCCTGTTCTGAGGTGAACAGTGCTCACACTCCTATTCAAAACCTAATACTTGATGCAATCCACAACAGTTTACCTGCATTTATTACTTTCAGTTATTGCAGCCCCCCTGTTTTCGGACTGCTGCTCCCTTGCTTTCTTTCTCGTTTTCAACCCTCAGTTCTTTATCCCTGTCCAATTCAGTTATACTGCTTTCCTTTCATTTCCTTCTGCTAGTTTGCTCATCGACTTCCCTATTTCTGGATTTGTCTGTTATTGTCTTCTCTTGTATTGTTTGTAGACCCCTTTGTACAGGGGATGTCTGTTGGTTTCTGGCAGGCAACCTCTGCCCCTTCCCTTGTCTAGTTTCTGTGTTAGACACCCACAGTGGTTGTTCCCAGCCATGAGCAAACAGTGTGGGCCTCTGTTATAGCAAACTGTGCAGAAGACTAGAGTTTTTTCCTAAGGTCCGTCAAACACTCTTCCCAATATCTGCATACACCCCAAGAGGGAATCCATTCTGTTGTACCTTATTTCCTTGCTACACTTTTCTACTCTTTGTTCTCTTTTACTTTCAGCTGTGTGTGTACTTATCTGTCCACCTTACTTCGGCACTACCACCCAAACCCTACCTGGGTGCCCTGTGGCACTCTTATCAGAGTGCCATCCTTGACAGAATGCAAGAGCCAAACATGTCTTGTTCCATAGGCAGGAAAGGCACACACAGACCAAGGATGCTTTCCTTTCGGGTTAAGAAACCTTTGCAAAAATCTATAGTTTCCCTAAAGACAGCAAACAAGAACCTTAGTCTAAAGAACAGTCTCGCCTTAGTAAACAAAGATTTACAAGCACGGTACTACACTCACTGGCTTGCTGACCCTTCTTCCATGTATAACTATTATGACATTTGCGACTATGATCCGCAGTCCTTATCCGTTGAAGAGCTACAGCAAGATAATGAATTCTTACAGATCTTGTTAGACCAAACAGTGAAAAACACTCCTGCGTCTCTGACAATTCTTCTAACACCGCTACAACCAAGGATATAGCACTCATTGTGGGAGACTCTAAACCAGAATATGCTGTTGACAGAGTGATATGCTCAAGATCAGCTTGGCAAGCTCCCCAGGCTGCTGGAAACCCTCACTTGACAGGACAAGGCAGTCAGTATCCTGAGGTTAGAGCACCTAGTCCTGGGTATAAAAGACCTTTACTAACCATCGGTTGTTTTAATGCTTCCCCAGTATCTACTAACCACAATAACCGTAAGGTCAGTCTTCCCATTGCTACAACCGAATTTTCTGCCACACCAGATTCTGAAGCTTTAGATCAGGCTAATGATACTTACCTGGTACAAGAACAACTCCTACGCCTTAAAAGAAAGACTGAAGATCTCTATGATGACTTTGTTTATTTACAAAGTAAAAATTCTATGAAGGGACACAATATTCCAGACCTTCTGACACTATGTCCTACACCCGACATACTGTCTTTAGAGATCGACATGATAAGGCCTGGAATTGCTACGCAGAAAAGGATACAGATTTATACCGAGCAGATGGAAGACCTAAATTTAGCATATGCATCCCTTCTAAAGTCTGACACAGCTCTTTCACTTTCCAACCACACTAACTCAGGTTGTGGTACTGACAGTAAAGAATCAACTCCTTCGGTGGGCCAAATCACTCCCACAGCCATTACACCACAAGTCAAGGCCTCTTCTGAAGTGATCAGATCAGAAATGTACTCTGCTTCTAAGGGTTCTGGAACACCAGGCCACGATTCTAATTCTGAACAATACCCGGTACCTGTCTGGAATCCAGCCTTTCCATCAGTCAATACCCCAGACCCACCAAGCAATCCGAGCACACCAGACTTTGAAGATCAGCCTTCAGAACGTCTACCCAATCATGACCCCACATCTGTCATACTACCTGTTACTGTATCTGCTAGCCCAATCTCTGCTGCTGCTGATACTTATAAATCTGTTACTGTTGCAGCATCTCACATCACTCTTTCCGCAGCAGAAGCACCCCCTTCCTCTCGGCCTGCAAGGACAAAACCTGTTGCTAAGTCAGATAACAACTTTTCTTTTGGGACTACAGCTCCGGTTGTTCTTGCTAGTGCCTCTGCAGCACTAAAACTACCAGACTCTACTCTATCAGTCTCAGGTGCGTCACTGCCAGCTGGTTCTTCTATGGCACCCACACTCTCAGTTGCTACAGCATCGGAACTATCTACAGCCATTCATGATCTCTCTGCTGCGGTGGCTTCTGAACTTCCTACAAATCATGGAGAACCCGCCACTGTGACTCCTGAATTGTCTGCGGATAATCTTGACTTTGCCATTGCTGTGTCTGATGCCTTGGAAAACCTTCCTAGAGCAACCCACTCTGCTGTACCTCTGGCTCCACCTTTCAACACCTTACTGTTGCCTTTCAAAGCAAGCTTTGCCATGGAACCTGCAGCAGACATTCACAATTTCTCAATTCATGAACACACTGTTAGGTTTTGTGCTCCAAAGACTTTGTCTTTTGTGATTTCTACCTCCACGGTTCAGAACATTGATACTGTCTCCGCCATTCAAGACTCCCACCTTACAACCGTAAACAGTTTTTGGTGCTTCATGATGTGCCTTTTTGGTATGACAGACATTCTTCTTGTAGGTCGGTCTTCAGGGGGCCTGGAGAGAGGCCTGGAGAGGGGCATACTGTCATGCCTGCGCCATGGGCGCATTCATTGGCGATCAATATGGACAAGTTGTTATTCATTTATCTGCAGAAAACTCTTTGATCAACCGCTAATCACTTCTTGGACCTTATTTCCCATTTGCGAGACTTTGGTGCTTTTCTATTTATTCCAACAAACTACACTTACCACAATGCACTTGGCTATAACTATCTATTCCTGGCTATTCCTATTTTTCATCATCGGAACTACAATCCCCAGAAGCCCTAGGGATCAGCTCTGCTTCCACCAGCTCAGGAACAGAAAGGGAGGAGGCAGATTGTATGCAGGTGTGCTGATCCAGGTGCGACTAATTAGCCTGCCTCTGTGCTGGGCAGGGCTGTATAAAAGCTGCTGCCTGCAGGGGCTCAGTCTCTTGCATTAAGAGTCCTTCCAGCACCTTTTTGCTTCGAGCTACGAATTTTGCATCCTGTTGCTGCTTTTTCTGATTCCTGTTTCCAGTGCCTCGCTGCCCAGCTCCTCTGGGCTCACTCCTTGTTGCCCTGCTCCTCTGAGCTTACTCATTGCTGCCCTGCTCCTTTGGGCTCCCTGCCTTGCAACTTCCTTCACTCCGCTGCCTACAGCCCTTGTCTTTTGGGCTCCCTGCCTCAGCCCTACTCCTCTTTGCTTCCTGCCTCGCAGCCTGCTACACTCTTCTGCCTACAGCCCTAGCCTTTTGGGGTCCCTGCCTCAGCCCTGCTCCTCAGGGCATCCTGCCTTGCAGCCTGCAACACCCTGCTGCCTACAGCCCTAGCCTTTTGGGCTCCCTGCCTCATCCCTTCTCCTCTGGGCGTCCTGCCTTGCAGCCTGCTACTCCCTGCTGCCTACAGCTCTAGCCTTTTGGGCTCCCTGCCTTGCAGTCTGCATCTCTCCGCTGCTTACAGCCCTTGTCCTCTGGAACCCCTGTCTTGCAGCTTGCTACACCCCTCTGCCTTCAGCCCTTGTCTTTTCGGCTCCTTGCCTACTGTCCTTGTCCTTTGGGCTCCTTGCCTTGCAGCCTGCTTCACTCCTCTGCATACAGCCCTTTTTTCCTTTGGGCTCCCTGCCTTACAGCCCTGCTCCTTTGGGCTTGCTCCTTGCTGTCCTGCTCCTCTGAGCTCTCTACCTTGCACCCTAGAGCCCTCTGCAATCCACAACAGTTTACCTGCATTTATTACTTTCAGTTATTGCAGCCCCCCTGTTTTCGGACTGCTGCTCCCTTGCTTTCTTTCTCGTTTTCAACCCTCATTTCTTTATCCCTGTCCAATTCAGTTATACTGCTTTCCTTTCATTTCCTTCTGCTAGTTTGCTCATCGACTTCCCTATTTCTGGATTTGTCTGTTATTGTCTTCTCTTGTATCGTTTTTGTAGACCCCTTTGTACAGGGGATGTCTGTTGGTTTCCGGAAGGCAACCTCTGCCCCTTCCCTTGTCTAGTTTCTGTGTTACAGACACCCACAGCGGTTGTTCAAAGCCATGAGCAAACAGCGTGGGCCTCTGTTATAGCAAACTGTGCAGAAGGCTAGAGTTTTTTCCTAAAGTCCGTGAAACACTCTTCCCAATATCTGCATACACCCCAAGAGGGAATCCATTCTGTTGTACCTTATTTCCTTACTACACTTTCCTACTCTTTGTTCTCTTTTACTTTCAGCTGTGTGTGTACTTATCTGTCCACCTTACTTTGGCACTACCACCCAAACCCTACCTGGGTACCCTGTGCCACTCTTATCAGAGTGCCATCCTTGACAACATCTGATTCCCATAATCAGTAACATTCACTCGATCACTCAGAAAGTTGTTTGTACTATCCACCTTAATATTTTCATTTTCAAAAGATGCCATGCCCACAACATTCAAAAAAGCACATACACCTTTATTTACAAGGTGCCTACCTTGTTCGACTTGTGCATAAAATACATGTGGGCATCTTCACACTTCCCTTAGATGTATTTCTGAAAAAAATAACCTTTGCACATGGAAATAGTTATAGTCAGTATCAGAACAATTATTTGATTTATTTGATATTTATATAGTGCACCTTATGTAGGTTACAGATGTAGTTACAATCGTTACATCATGCAAGTGCTTAAGTCAGGTCGCATGGTATGCAAGGTCATATAAGGTAGGTTACATGGCAAAGCAGGAATGTAGGCAGCGTGGTTCTGCATGATAAAATCAGGTAAAATGCATTACAGGCAGGCCAACAGCTGAGATGCACCTCCGGTTAGGTTGTCATACAGGTAACGTAGGCAAGGGTCAGATCAGGTAGGTTAAATGGTAGAGTCAGACAAGAGCAGCGCAAGGCTACATCGTCCAATCAGGTGTATTGCATTACGGGCAGGTCAATCACTGAGACACACCTCATGTTATGGGGGCTGCAGCAGTCGAGTAGGTAATGTAGGCTAAGGTCAGATCAGGTAGGTAACAAGGTAAAAAATAGGCATGTGGGCAGCGTAGTGCTGCATAGGAAAATCATGTAAAATACAACAGCTCGGACACACCTCATGTTTTGAGGACTATATCAGTCAGACAGGTAACGTGAGGCTAATGGTCAGATCAGGGTAGGTTGCATGGTAAAATCATCCAGGTGGGTAGTGCAGGGCTACATCGCTGAAACAGGTAAATTGCATTACAGGCAGGCCAACAGCTGAGAAACACTTCATATTACAGGGGCTGCAGCAGTCATAATAACTCAGGCAACATACGTATAGCAATACTTCAAAGATCGGCATGCATGTTAAGGCAGAATACAATGTGCATAAGAGGTCACTTGAAAACAGCTTTAAAACAACCTACTGAATCAAGATCTAGTTAAGCATAGAGAAGCGGCACACATTGGTAGTGCATCAGATTACCAGTTGTATTTAAAAGGTGGATTAGAAGCCATTTCTGGGCAATCCAGTAGCATCACACAAGGCTGTTAGAGTAGGGTGTGTGGAAGACTGGCAGCCACAATTACAGACACGTTTCAATGAAACAAGGGCAGGAGAATAGAGTATGTAAAGGACATTGCGAGACACGGTGAGCAGGCAGAACGTTTCTCATTAGTACATCAGGGTGTTACGGTGATGGTTCCGGTAGATGCCGTTCAGTTTTAAGTAGATTGCGGGTAGCAGTTACCGGCAAATATTAATCAGCTTTAACTTTGGATTTAAAGGTTGGGAATGTGATAGGCGGGGTGGCATTCCTGGCAATAATGATTTCTTCATAGTAGAACGCAGATGAATGACTAAAGGACAGGTACACCCCTCCGCCACCAGATATATGGAATGCTTTGGGCAGGTAGACGAAAGCAGCGAGGTAAATGAGTGACTTTGCTCTTAAATCAGAATATTAGGTTGGCAGGGGTGATCAAGGTGTAGTCAGAGATATAATTTACAGGATTGTTGCAGTAGACTGCACAGTATATATTTTAATGCAACCTGCAAATATAGTGGAGTGACATACCCCAAACTATTTTCTCCACAATGAAGAACAATAACATGTGGACATTGAAAGTGAGCCACAGTCTTACAAAATCATAATTAACTCACCCAGTTTATCCCAGACACTCTAAATCCAGCAAACCTCCACTCCCTCCAAACCAATAGTGCCAGAGATGCCACACAACTCACCCAACAATCTCTCACCATCCACACAGTGAGCTTTTCCTGAGCACTAACCACATCCATCGTCCATACACACAACAATCAAAACACCTAATACCCTCTCTTCCTGTAAACCACAACCAAAACACCTCATTGGCTAATCCCCACAGTACCCTTTCCATGCATAGCAATCTTAAAAGACCCAGATGTGGCACATGCCATCCGGGGACTACCACTGTGTCTGTGGATGTTGCAGCAAATCAAAAGGAAACAGGGAAATTAAACACAATTTAAGTAATTGTTACGCTCACCTGGTCTCTGCAGAGGCGTTGGAGCACGGTTGCAGCCCTCCTGGGGGTGAGGTCACTCGGGTCCGACTTTGCCCTCTGCGCTTATGTGGTGACTGGTGGTAATAGGTGATGCTGCTCAGAACTGCTGCTGTGTGGAGAATAGGGGACATGAGTTTGCCAGCTTGTGCACCTGATCCCCTTCCAGACCCCTTCTCCCAAACTGTGGTACCCATGGGATGCGCTGTCCCTGGAAAGCTCTCCTGTTGATTAGTTTTGACGAGCACTCCGTCCTGCTGCTACTGGCAGGGGCACTTGTATTATCTGGACCAAGTTCCTTCACTGGTCCCTTGCACATGGTAGTCCAGTCCTGCTGCGACTGAGCTACTATACTTCAGGTAAGTGTTATTGTTTGCCTTTGTCTTTCCCCGTCTATTTTTGTTGTATTGTAAAGTTTGTTGTCTTGTATTGCTCTCTGTTCCGCTTTTGATGTTTGCTCTTTTGATGTCTTCCCTTGCAGAGGATGTTGCCGGCCCAGCAGAAGATGCTGAGCTTGAGGCGGCAGCCGAAGGGAATGAGGAATGAAGCTACAGCGGTACAGTAGTTGGTAAACTGTTAACTAGGGGGCGCGAGGGGCTCAAATGCGGCGCGGCCTTAGGACAGATGATCTAACCTTGTCTTTCTTCTTTTTCACAGGTTCCGAGTTCGTGGATGCGGAGCGCGGTGCTGCGGTGTCGGTATCAAGATCACTGGATGTCAGGAAATGAGTCTGCAGATGAAGGGATGAATCACCGGTTTCATGGAGATGAGTATGCAGGAGAACGCCTGGTTTCAAAGGTAAGTAAACTGGTCCAAGCAGCGGTGAGCGTCACGTTGCATGCAAGTGCACAGTAACGCGAAGCACCGGCCTTAAGGTTGGAGCAGCTTATATAGCAGATCTTCTGAAGCCACGCCCACCAGGTTCAGCCTGCCTGCTACACCCTGCCACACCCAGTGAGTCAGCAAAAGAGGATGTTCTCTGGAATAAAGGCTTTCAGCTCCTGGAAAGTTCTTGTAAAATAAATCACTCCTGCACTGAAATAAAGTAAAAGCACTCCAGCACTGAAATAAAGTGTTCCTCCTCACATCTCTATATGAGCCTGGCTCCAAAGGACTGATTCCAGCCAGGTCCCCTGTGTTTATGGGTCCCAAAGGGACATAAGTGAGTCAAGTTACCCTTTGCCCCATCACTAGATGGTGTGCTTTTTCTGTTCTGGGGCCTGTGGCCATGACAGTAATGTAATCGTTAGTGGAGGCTCTGAAAAGAACCTTTTTTGGGGGGTTGTTACCACACATCTTTTTTTCCTTTCATTTGCTTTTATGTACAATATCATTGTACACTCTACCTCTTCCTTTACAATTTCCTTACAGGAACTTCTTAAATGCATTCCTAAGATTGTAAAGGAAAATTGCATTTCTTACATCTGTGAATTGATCTCCATCTGGAAAAAAACAATTCTCACCTTGAGAACTTATATTATCATTCTCAAAAGATGACATTCCTGCAGCATATAAAAAAGCAGATACACCTTTTTTCGACAATATACCTTGATTCTTCAATTTGAGGACTGAAAAGGTTTGTTGGACATCTCCATGTGCGCCTTTGATATATTACCGAAAACATATTCTGAGAAACAGGAAAAAGTTGCATTAGGCTTTTCAAGAAATCCTTCAGCGCAACTTGCAAAGACACTGAAGTCACAAACCCCAAACTGTCCCCTCCACAATGCAAAATCACAATGTCTAGACATTTAAAGTGGGTTATACTCTACCAGATTGAAAGCAAGCCTGGCCAGTTTAAACCACAAACTGCATAACAGAAAACTTCCACTTCTGCCATCCAATATTTAAAAGGATGCCATGATTATCAGCATACACCTTCAATAACTGAATTGAAGAGTCCCCCTTAATCCACACAGTCTGCCTTCTCAAACGCAAAGCCATAGCCATTGTAACTTCTCGCACAACTCCTGCAATAAAACTCCTACTACCCTCTCTTCCTGTACACCACACCCAGCAAACTTGATTGGCTTATTCCCACAGTCCCCTTTCCATGCCAGGCATCCTCTAAATACCTGGATATGGCACGTTCCATCCGCGGCATACTGCGGTGTCCAGGGGCCCCCCAGCACAGGGGCAGCCCTTTTACCCTTTCCACTTTCATGTTATCAACACTCCCTCCACATTGGCTGCTTTCAAAGAGCCATACACCCATCCACCAATCACATCCAAAACCTTTGCACCTAACCCTGTCATCTCACTTGAACACTTCAAATGTACACTTGAACTCTCAGAGTACATATCTCCTGTTAATGAAAGACAACAACATGCAACAAAAACTACTGTACAATTGCCCAAGATTTTTATTTCCAGATTTAACAAGATCTGCATCTAACGAAACATAGTACAGGTATGCTTATATATATATATATATATATATAAAAAAGGTTTTCTTTAACTCTTTAACTCTTTCACATATATATATATATATAGAGCACTATGCTCTTTATTCAATTGCTTCTATTTAAATACATATTTTTGCTGCTAAAATGCTATTTGAACATAAATCCAAATTCTTTATCTT
This sequence comes from Ambystoma mexicanum, assembly GCF_040938575.1. Taxonomy (NCBI): domain Eukaryota; kingdom Metazoa; phylum Chordata; class Amphibia; order Caudata; family Ambystomatidae; genus Ambystoma; species Ambystoma mexicanum. Next base: position 513,332,691 of record NC_090937.1, read on the forward strand.
TTGCATCTTTGCACAAACCCCAACAAACAGGTATTATTACCTACATGTATTCCTTTTAAGTATCATCCAAGCCTGCTGTATGTTATACGCAATCACAGTATTTAACAATCAGGTATTATACATATAGCGAAGCACATCCATGATTGAGCAGGTCAAAGGCATATGAACCGATCTGCACTCTGTAAAGGCTACCACTGCCTTGATTGTCACTAGGCAGCCAGGAGCAATATTTGATTACTTCCTCCTTCTATGCAATATCAACGGATTATGGACACACAAAGAAACAGAATTTGAGAAAGAAATGGTTTCTTTGTGTAACTGCTTTATTATTGGCTTTATTTTTTGCCCTTTCGGCATGGATTTTGAAATTAAGAACGCATTTTAAATCATGTCAATACTGTCATCCATGTCGTATATGTTAGAGAAGTTGTCTGTATTCTCCTATGAGTAACATATACCATTCAATCGTTTCGAGATGGCTGCCTTGCAAAACATGTTGAATTAGTGGCTTCGAGCAGGTAGACACTCTCTATGCGTAATCAGAGAGTTGTTTGGGGATAAATTGCAGTCCATCATCTGTGTTGTTTGTAAACCTACGTGATCAAGCGGTCTGCATACCGCGAAACGCGTCGTTCCTTTTTTGGTTCCCTTTCCTGATGCATTTATATTAATAAAGAAAACGTGCTGCCAGGAAATACCGAGGTGTTTTCTCCACTTATTTGCCACAAGGAAATGTTTCTCCTGTTGCAGCTGCTCTCTGGAGTGCATTCCACTCGCTGCCTTTCCTTTGAAAAGCTTCATTTTATATTATCGCGCCGGAGGTTCAATGGCGCTGGAATTTGCACCCGCTCATTTTATAGAAGCGCACAACATTGTCCACTTGATCCGACCTTGGAATTGTTTGTGTGCTCCGGACTCTCTGCAGCGACTACGTACCACGAAGACTCAGAGAGGAGGAACGGGCCAGAAACCTGCTGCGCTGCAGATAGTGAGTTTGGCGCGCCGGAGGACACGTGGAGCCCACATCGGTTGCAGCAGGTCTGTAAACGTGCCATTCCTTTCTGTTTTCCTTTATCCAAGCTTCGTGTGGTTTCAAGACAGCCCGTTAAAGAAAATACAGCATTCTCACATTGTGGCTCGTTGTAGGCGTGAGAGCGAACATTTGTTCAAGTTTCTAAGTGGCAAACACCTCACTGACAACACAACGTGTATTCATTATGGCAACACAACAGGAAAGGGAAAACATTTGAAAAACACAAGCTGCATCACTTTTCTGTGAGAAGCAACCCACACCCAATAAAGATGCACCCAAGGAGCAGGCGTCAGAGGCACGGTCCATTAATGAGGTGAAACTTCTAAGAGAGTTGGAGAAGCTACAAAAAAGAGAGATTAGTAAACGGTGGGAAGAATTCTCTCTGCAAAACCATATCGATGTAGGACGCATTCCCAGAGGTCTACGTATCCTCACCACACCCTCATTTGAAGAACAAGATCCTGCCATGCTACAAGAATGGGGAGAGTCTAGCAATGCTTGCTCTGTTAACTTCCTCAACATTTTGATCAAATATGCCAGAACGGATAGACATAAAATACTGGATAAAATGCAGGAAGTTACAGAACAATTGCAGAATCTAGAGGAAAGCGAAGAGGGAAAAAATCTACGTATTAACATGGAAAAGGGATACAAAACGTTCGAGGAAGACATTAAACTACGCAAGCAGAGGAAATTCATTTGTGATAAGAATGATTACAAACAAGGGAGAGTATTGACCTTTGCAAAGCGCTTCGATACATTAAGAAAAAAACTCCCTACGCAAGCCTCAGTTCCTACGAACACCAGTTCGATAGAACCATTGTCCTCAGACATCGACACAACTGAAAGCGAGAGTGAACAACCTTCGAGAAAACTTAATTTTTTAGAAGAGATGAGGCTGTTGGGGATGGAAGGCAGACTAAACAGTGGCAAAAAAACAAGAGGCAGAGGACGAGGCAAGGCTTTGAGTCAAAGAGGAAGAAAAAGACAAGGAGGGGAAGGCGCTGGATCTTCAGTAAATGTGGACAAACCGGAGCGCTTAACACGCTCTGGAACAAAGAAATTAATCCATCCACTACCGAAATACCAGACATGTCTATAATCAACCTCTCCACCCATGAGCTGACCCCGGCTGAAAATCAGGTTTTAAAATTGGGATTGAACTTCTGTCCCACATCTGTCTACAACTATGCAGAAACCTGCATAGACTTTGATAAATTCATGCGGAAAATCAGATTAAAAAAATTATTTGCCATGTTTCCGCCTAAACCAAAACCCAAAGCCTGTTATCCAGGACGTACAGATATCTCTATTCAGGACACTCTTACTCTACGTATCCTTGAAGATTTGGAATTTGAAAATGCAGACTATATGAACAATATAGACCAAGAACTTGAACTAACAAATGCAGATACCAGTTGGCCAGGCAAAACAGCATTAAAAATGAAATCTAAATGTAACCCCATGTTCAATCCGGGAGGCCATGTTGAGGCTTTCCATGACCTGGTAATCAACGATCTTAAAAAGATCCGGAAGAAACGGCAGCCTATGAGAACAAATCTAACCCCAGTACAACAACGCACATTGAAACAACTTGGTGCAATGACGGAGTATATAATCAAACCATCAGATAAGGGGACTAACATAGTCATGATGAATCGGAATGACTAAATTAAGGAGGCCCATAGACAACTAACGGATAAAAATTGCTACGCTAAATTACAAGGTGATCCTTCCCAAGCCATGAATGTGTTACTGTCCAATCTTTTACAGACTTGGAAGGAGAGAGACCTGTTAGACGAAGACATTTGCACATTTCTACAACCCAAATTTCCCACCATTCCAACAATTTATTTTCTGCCTAAAGTTCACAAGAGCTCGACCAGACCCCCAGGCAGACCAATTGTTACACTATGTGGGGTATTGTTGGAAAACCTATCACGGTTTGCGGATGAAACATTGATCACTTTCGTTACTACTCTGCCCTCTTATTTAAGGGATACAAAATATTTTTTGAGTAGAATAGAAGGCATCCCATGGGAAACGTCTTACTTGCTGACAACACTATGTGTGGTCTCCCTCAATACATCAATCCGACACTCTGATGGTCTTAAAGCATGCAAGTATTTTTTGCACACCAGATCCATGAATTATATGCAACATGGCATCATGATAATAGAGATGATTAAATTCTGCTTAACCAACAACTGTTTTCTGTTTGATAAGGAGTTCTTTATCCAGCTTCAAGGCACCGCTATGGGCACCACGTTTGCTCCCTCGTATGCGAATTTGACAATGGGCTGGTGGGAGAAGTTTGTTGTCTGGCATCTGAGCAACATCCAACACACAGACAAAATAATACTGTGGCTACGTTACATTGATGATCTGTTTGTGATCTGGGACGGCAGCGATCAGGAATGGCTAGACTTTGTGAGGATATTAAATATTAACAAGCTCAACCTTCAATTCACAGAAAGTCATAGCAAGACGGACATAGTGTTCTTGGATATCGCAGTTTCAGTGGCCAATGGCGAACTCATCGGCAGCCTATATAGAAAGCCAACCAGCTCAAACATTCCACTACATGCAAAGAGCAGTCATCCCACAGCCTTAAAATGGAGCATTCCATATGGGGAATTTATACGCATACGTAGAAACTGTTCTAATATCAACATCTTTGACAGCGAATGTGCCCTGATGGCTCAGAGATTCAAAAATCGAGGCTATCCAATCAAAGTACTGGAAAGAGCATTTTTAAAAGCTAGGGAAATGGATCGTTCCCTACTACTGGTTTCTAATGCTGTCCAAACGAAGATCATGGACAATGCAGACACACGTTTGATTCTGACTTTTGGTAACGGGGCCCAAAATATTCGCCAAGTAATACAAAAACATTGGCATGTTTTAAAACTAGATGAACATCTTGGCGAGTTACTGGCACCTAAAGTTAACATCACATTCCGTAGATCGCCTTCATTCAAAGATACTCTTGTACCCAGCTTCATGAGTCCTCTAGTTCACCAATCAGGAGCCAGTTGGATGAACATCAAAAGACCGGCTTCCAAAAATGTTCTAAATGTAAAGCATGTACCTATGCTGTTAACATTGTTATTTACATCCCATTTTAGGAGAGAACATTAAGATTGTGTCTAGAATTACTTGTGAAACTGAATATGTGGAATATGTGTTAAACTGCCTATGCAACAAGTGGTATGTCGGTAGCACCAAAGGACTACTTAAATTAAGGGTGCTAAAGTACATCAGGGCAATCAAGAATGCCGATCCGACTTACCCTATGGCCCTTCATTTTAAGAATCAACATGGCGGCAAACTAGAGGGTTTTACCTTCTTTGGTATACATACTATCACCGAACCACTTAGAGGAGGCAATCGTGAATTAACATTATGACAGTTAGAAACCAGATGTACTTTAGACCTAGAGACAAAAAAAACCCAGGGGTCACAACCTTGATGAGGAACTATATACCTTCCTGGGTACTTGAGGTTCCAGTAGATATTGTCTCATATTTGCTCTAACCAGGTCTCACATGTCTCATAGGCTTGCTTTTTTCTTTCCTAGTTAAGACTAGGGTACACAAATAATACGTGCCATGCCCTGAGCAATGAAATGCACAATGTGTCTCTGATCATCACATATTTATCATTTTCATACTTCTTAAATCTTTGATGATAATGGTGTTATTATATGTATATTTATATAATAACGGTCTGGGGTTCTGTTCTCACAGTTCTGGTGTGCTTTTAAACCTTTGTTTTTAACATGTAACTGTATAGGTTTTCATACTTATTTTAAGTGGTTCTTACAACACTAACAGGGTAATTCATAGAATTTCGCAGAAAAGTGTCGCAAGCGGCTGGCGCAGAGTGTCCGCGTGCGATTGACTGCGCCAGGCACGTGCGCTAAAACCGATTTCCACGCACAGCGTATTCATGGATTTTAGGCTCCCGAACCAGCCGTGGCGCAGAGAATCGCAGCGACCCTGCAGCAGCGCCAGTAGCGCCCCCAAGAACGCCCTCGCGCAAGGAAAAGCCATCAAAATCGCTAAATCATCGCAAAGGGCTGCGCTAACCCTGGACCAGTTCGCCGGGCTGGCAAACAGCAAACGCCAAGAGGGGAACGTGTATTTCAGGGGTGCGCGGGAAGTTCCACACGCGATTGGCCCCGTGCAAGCAGGGTACGTATATTTCAGGGGTGCGCGGGAAGTTCCACACGCGATTTCAGCAGGGTACGTGTATTTCAGTGGTGTGCGGGAAGTACCACACGCGATTGTCCCAGTGCGAGCAGGGTACGTGTATTCCATGGGTGCGCGGGAAGTTCCACACGCGATTTCAGCAGGGTACGTGTATTTCAGGGGTGCGCGGGAAGTTCCACACGCGAATGGGCCAGTGCGAGCAGGGTACGTGTATTCCATGGGTGCGCGGGAAGTTCCACACGCGATTTCATCAGGGTACGTGTATTTCAGGGGTGCGCGGGAAGTTCCACACGCGATTGTCCCAGTGCGAGCAGGGTACGTGTATTTCAGGGGTACGCGGGAAGTTCCACACGCGATTGGCCCCGTGCAAGCAGGGTACGTGTATTTCTGGGGTGCGCGGGAAGTTCCACACGCGATTGGCCCCGTGCAAGCAGGGTATGTGTATTTCAGGGGTGCGCGGGAAGTTCCACACACGATTTCAGCAGGGTATGTGTATTTCAGGGGTGCGCGGGAAGTTCCACACGCGATTTCAGCAGGGTATGTGTATTTCAGGGGTTCTGGGGAGTACTACACGCGAATTGGCCGTGTGGGTGCTCCCAGGTGTACGCTCCACAACCTCCACGGCCCCTGCAGGCAGCCCACACCACGGGGGACTACCCTGCACCCCTGCTCATGTCCCGCAAGCAGCCCATCCACCATGGGCATGCCCCCCAGCCAACCCACATGTCACCTTGCACTACTGATCAACAATGCATGTCTCCCACCACCCCCACCCCCCAGCAGTGCAGGGGCACCCTCCACCAGGCCCCCACCCATGTCTCCCATCCACCCCCACCCACCAGCCACCATGGGCAGCCCCCACCAGGCCCCCACTCATGTCGACCACCACCCCCACCCCCCAGCCACCATGGGCAGCCTCCACCAGGCCACCACCCATGTCCCCTATCACCACCACCCCCCAGCAGTGCAGGGGCACCCTCCACCAGGCCCCCACTCATGTCTCCCACCACCCCCACCCCCCAGCCAGCAGGGGCACCCTACACCAGGCCCCCACTCATGTCTCCCACCACCCCCACCCCCCAGCAACCATGGGCAGCCCCCACCAGGCTTCCACCCATGTCTACCACCACCCCACCCCCCAGCCACCATGGGCAGCCCCCACCAGGCCCCCACTCATGTCTCCCACCACCCCCACCCCCCAGCAGTGTGGGGCAGCCTCCACCAGGCCACCACTCATGTCTCCCACCACCCCCACCCCCCAGCCACCAGGGGCAGCCTCCACCAGGCCCCCACTCATGTCTCCCACCACCCCCACCCCCCAGCAACCATGGGCAGCCCCCACCAGGCTCCCACCCATGTCTCCCACCACCCCCACCCCCCAGCCACCATGGGCAGCCCCCACCAGGCCCCCACTCATGTCTCCCACCACCCCCACCCCCCAGCAGTGTGGGGCAGCCTCCACCAGGCCACCACTCATGTCTCCCACCACCCCCACCCCCCAGCCACCAGGGGCAGCCTCCACCAGGCCCCCACTCATGTCTCCCACCACCCCCACCCCCCAGCCAGCAGGGGCACCCTCCACCAGGCCCCCACTCATGTCTCCCACCACCCCCACCCCCCAGCAGTGCAGGGGCAGCACCACCAGGCCCCCACTCATGTCCCCCTGTACCCCCACCCCCCAGCATCCAGGGGCAGCCTCTACCAGGCCCCCACCCATGTCTCCCACCACCCCCAGCCCCCAGCAACCATGGGCAGCCCCCACCAGGCCACCACCCATGTCCCCTATCACCACCACCCCCCAGCAGTGCAGGGGCAGCCTCCACCAGGCCCCCACTCATGTCCCCCACCACCCCCACCCCCCAGCAGTGCAGGGGCAGCCTCCACCAGGCCACCACCCATGTCCCCTATCACCACCACCCCCCAGCAGTGCAGGGGCAGCCTCCACCAGGCCCCCACTCATGTCTCCCAACAACCCCCCCCCCCAGCAGCGCAGGGGCACCCTCCACCAGGCCCCCACTCATGTCTCCCACCACCCCCACCCCCCAGCCAGCAGGGGCACCCTACACCAGGCCCCCACTCATGTCTCCCACCACACCCACCCCCCAGCAACCATGGGCAGCCCCCACCAGGCTTCCACCCATGTCTACCACCACCCCACCCCCCAGCCACCATGGGCAGCCCCCACCAGGCCCCCACTCATGTCTCCCACCACCCCCACCCCCCAGCAGTGTGGGGCAGCCTCCACCAGGCCACCACTCATGTCTCCCACCACCCCCACCCCCCAGCCACCAGGGGCAGCCTCCACCAGGCCCCCACTCATGTCTCCCACCACCCCCACCCCCCAGCAACCATGGGCAGCCCCCACCAGGCTCCCACCCATGTCTCCCACCACCCCCACCCCCCAGCCACCATGGGCAGCCCCCACCAGGCCCCCACTCATGTCTCCCACCACCCCCACCCCCCAGCAGTGTGGGGCAGCCTCCACCAGGCCACCACTCATGTCTCCCACCACCCCCACCCACCAGCCACTAGGGGCAGCCTCCACCAGGCCCCCACTCATGTCTCCCACCACCCCCACCCCCCAGCCAGCAGGGGCACCCTCCACCAGGCCCCCACTCATGTCTCCCACCACCCCCACCCCCCAGCAGTGCAGGGGCAGCACCATCAGGCCCCCACTCATGTCCCCCTGTACCCCCACCCCCCAGCATCCAGGGGCAGCCTCTACCAGGCCCCCACCCATGTCTCCCACCACCCCCAGCCCCCAGCAACCATGGGCAGCCCCCACCAGGCCACCACCCATGTCCCCTATCACCACCACCCCCCAGCAGTGCAGGGGCAGCCTCCACCAGGCCCCCACTCATGTCCCCCACCACCCCCACCCCCCAGCAGTGCAGGGGCAGCCTCCACCAGGCCACCACCCATGTCCCCTATCACCACCACCCCCCAGCAGTGCAGGGGCAGCCTCCACCAGGCCCCCACTCATGTCTCCCAACAACCCCCCCCCAGCAGCGCAGGGGCACCCTCCACCAGGCCCCCACTCATGTCTCCCACCACCCCCACCAACCAGCCACCAGGGGCACCCACCACCAGGCCCCCACCCATGTCTCCCACCACCCCCACCCCCAGCAGTGCAGGGGCAGCCTCCACCAGGCCCCCACCCATGTCCCCTATCACCCCCACCCCCCAGCAGTGCAGGGGCAGCCTCCACCAGGCCCCCACTCATGTCTCCCACCACCCCCACCCCCCAGCCACCAGGGGCACCCTCTACTAGGCCCCCACTCATGTCTCCCACCACCCCACCCCCCAGCCACCAGGGGCAGCCTCCACCAGGCCCCCACCATTGTCTCCCACCACCCCCACCCCCCAGCAGTGCAGGGGCAGCCTCCACCAGGCCCCCACCCATGTCCCCTATCACCCCCACCCTCCAGCAGTGCAGGGGCAGCCTCCACCAGGCCCCCACCCATGTCTCCCACCACCCCCACCCCCCAGCAGTGCAGGGGCAGCCTCCACCAGGCCCCCACCCATGTCCCCTATCACCCCCACACCCCAGCAGTGCAGGGGCAGCCTCCACCAGGCCCCCACTCATGTCTCCCACCACCCCCACCCCCCAGCCACCAGGGGCACCCACCACCAGGCCCCCACCCATGTCTCCCACCACCCCCACCCCCCAGCAGTGCAGGGGCAGCCTCCACCAGGCCCCCACCCATGTCCCCTATCACCCCCCCCAACAGTGCAGGGGCAGCCTCCACCAGGCCCCCACTCATGTCTCCCACCACCCCCACCCCCCAGCCACCAGGGGCAGCCTCCACCAGGCCCCCATCCATGCCCCCTATCACCACCCCCCCAGCAGTTCAGGGGCACCCTCCACCAGGCCCAAACTCATGTCTCCCACCATCCCCACCCCCCAGCAGTGCAGGGGCACCCTCCACCAGGCCCCCACTCATGTCTCCCACCACCCCCACCCCCCAGCCACCAAGGGCACCCTCCACCAGGCCCCCACTCATGTCTCCCACCACCCCCACCCCCAGCAGTGCAGGGGCACCCTCCACCAGGCCCCCACTCATGTCTCCCACCCACCCCCACCCCCCAGCAGTGCAGGGGCAGCCTCCACCAGGCCACCACCCATGTCCCCTATCACCACCACCCCCAGCAGTGCAGGGGCAGCCTCCACCAGGCCCCCACCTATGTCCCCTATCACCCCCACCCCCCAGCAGTGCAGGGGCACCCTCCACCAAGCCCCCACTCATGTCTCCCACCACCCCCACCCCCCAGCAGTGTGGGGCAGCCTCCACCAGGCCACCACTCATGTCTTACACCACCCCCACCCCCCAGCCAGCAGGGGCACCACCACCAGGCCCCCACTCTTGTCTCCCACCACCCCCACCCCCCAGCAACCATGGGCAGCCCCCACCAGGCTCCCACCCATGTCTCCCACCACCCCCACCCCCCAGCCACCATGGGCAGCCCCCACCAGGCCCCCACTCATGTCTCCCACCACCCCCACCCCCCAGCAGTGTGGGGCAGTCTCCACCAGGCCACCACTCATGTTTCCCACCACCCCCACCCCCCAGCAACCATGGGCAGCCCCCACAAGGCTCCCACCCATGTCTCCCACCACCCCCACCCCCCAGCCACCATGGGCAGCCCCCACCAGGCCCCCACTCATGTGTCCCACCACCCCCACCCCCAGCAGTGTGGGGCAGCCTCCACCAGGCCACCACTCATGTCTCCCACCACCCCCACCCCCCAGCCACCAGGGGCAGCCTCCACCAGGCCCCCACTCATGTCTCCCACCACCCCCACCCCCCAGCCAGCAGGGGCACCCTCCACCAGGCCCCGACTCATGTCTCCCACCACCCCCACCCCCCAGCAACCATGGGCAGCCCCCACCAGGCCCCTACTCATGTCTCCCACCACCCCCACCCCCCAGCAGTGCAGGGGCACCCTCCACCAGGCCCCCACTCATGTCTCCCACCCACCCCCACCCCTCAGCAGTGCAGGGGCAGCCCCCACCAGGCCCCTACTCATGTCTCCCACCACCCCCACCCCCCAGCAGTGCAGGGGCACCCTCCACCAGGCCCCCACTCATGTCTCCCACCCACCCCCACCCCTCAGCAGTGCAGGGGCAGCCTCCACCAGGCCACCACCCATGTCCCCTATCACCACCACCCCCCAGCAGTGCAGGGGCAGCCTCCACCAGGCCCCCACCCATGTCCCCTATCACCCCCACCCCCCAGCAGTGCAGGGATACCCTCCACCAGGCCCCCACTCATGTCTCCCACCACCCCCACCCCCCAGCAGTGTGGGGCAGCCTCCACCAGGCCACCACTCATGTCTCCCACCACCCCCACCCCCCAGCCACCAGGGGCAGCCTCCACCAGGCCCCCACCCATGTCCCCTATCACCACCACCCCCCAGCAGTGCAGGGGCACCCTCCACCAGGCCACCACTCATGTCTCCCACCACCCCCACCCCCCAGCCACCATGGGCACCCTCCACCAGGCCCCAACTCATGTCTCCCACCACCCCCACCCCCCAGCAGTGCAGGGGCAGCCTCCACCAGGCCCCCACTCATGTCTCCCACCACCCCCACCCCCCAGCAGTGCAGGGGCACCCTCCACCAGGCCCCCACTCATGTCTCCCTCCACCCCCAGCCACCAGGGGCAGCCTCCACCAGGCCCCCACTCATGTCTCCCACCACCCCCACCCCCCAGCCACCAGGGGCACCCTCCACCAGGCCCCCACTCATGTCTCCCACCACCCCCACCCCCCAGCAACCATGGGCAGCCCCCACCAGGCTCCCACCCATGTCTCCCACCACCCCCACCCCCCAGCAACCATGGGCAGCCTCCACCAGGCCACCACCCATGTCCCCTATCACCACCACCCCCCAGCAGTGCAGGGGCAACCTCCACCAGGCCCCCACTCATGTCTCCCACCACCCCCACCCCCCAGCAGTGCACGGGCACCCTCCACCAGGCCCCCACTCATGTCTCCCACCACCCCCACCCCCCAGCCACCAGGGGCAGCCTCCACCAGGCCCCCACTCATGTCTCCCACCACCCCCACCCCCCAGCAACCATGGGCAGCCTCCACCAGGCTCCCACCCATGTCTCCCACCACCCCCACCCCCCAGCAGTGCAGGGGCACCCTCCACCAGGCCCCCACTCATGTCTCCCACCACCCCCACACCCCAGCAGTGCAGGGGCAGCCTCCACCAGGCCACCACCCATGTCCCCTATCACCACCACCCCCCAGCAGTGCAGGGGCAGCCTCCACCAGGCCCCCACTCATGTCTCCCACCACCCCCACCCCCCAGCAGTGCAGGGGCACCCTCCACCAGGCCCCCACTCATGTCTCCCACCACCCCCACCCCCCAGCAGTGCAGGGGCACCCTCCACCAGGCCCCCACTCATGTCTCCCACCACCCCCACCCCCCAGCAGTGCAGGGGCAGCACCACCAGGCCCCCACTCATGTCCCCCTGCACCCCCACCCCCCAGCATCCAGGGGCAGCCTCCACCAGGCCCCCACCCATTTCTCCCACCACCCCCACCCCCCAGCAACCATGGGCAGCCCCCACCAGGCTCCCACCCATGTCTCCCACCACCCCCACCCCCCAGCAGTGCAGGGGAACCCTCCACCAGGCCCCCACCCATGTCTCCCACCACCCCCACCCCCCAGCAACCATGGGCAGCCCCCACCAGGCTCCCACCCATGTCAACCCAGCCACCATGGGCAGCCTCCACCGGGTCCTTACAATCCTCAATCATGTGCGTCATGGTCAGCCTCCACAGCCAAAAAGCCCAACCAAGTAACCCATTCACCCACATGGAAAAGGAAATTACATGTTACACCCCCAATGTTCATAAAGCTAATGAACCCATGTCCGTCACACACAATGGTTGCAATTGAATGGGAAAACACCCAACATGACATGCATGAAAGCAATGAGATGATACCACACAGTGAAGTATGAAAACAAAATTGTATTAAAAAAATAAGAATGCAAATGAAATGAAACTAACTACAATGGGAATGAAAAAAAGATAAGCTGCATGCCTGTTTAAAAAATAAAAACACCAAATCCTAATCCAAAAAAATGTAGTCCAAAGTCAAATGAAAAATAAAATCAATCCAATGAAGAACTATGTACAAAACATCCAAGGGTCCATGAGCCCAACTGAACAAAGGAAACCTTCAAAAAACCCTAACTAAAATGCAACTATATACAAAAAGTGGAGCAGTGTCCGTCGACTCCAAATCATAACAACAAACAAAGGAAACCTAAAACTAAAGAACTATATACAAAGGCGGCGGGCAAGTCCAGCGGCTCACTCCGTGGTGTTCCGGGCCAGGGCATCATCGAACTCCTGTTCGATGTCCCGGAGGCGGTCCTGTTCCATGGCCCCGAGGGTCCGCAGGGACGACGCCGTGTCCTCCTCCAACCCCCTGCGGATTGCCTCGAGGCACTCGGCCCGCCTCAGGGCCCTCCGCATGGAGTTCTCCGCCCTGACCATTGTGAGCCGCGCCTCTTCCGCCCGCCGCCGCTCCGCACCTATGTTGTGGCCCAACCGCTGCCACACGGAAGACACTCTCTGTCCTGGGTCCTCCTGCCCTCCGGCCGATGCCTGCCCCTCCAATGTCGAAGGCCCCGAGCCTTCATGGCTCCCACCATGTTGCGGCTGCTGCTCTGCCTCTGCCCGTGCACTGCCTCCTGCTGCCTGCACATCCTCCGCCGGCTGGGGTGCAGTTGTTGATGTGGCCACCCCTGCTGGACGTCCGACTCCCGACTGTGGCAGGGATGCCTCCTCCACCAGCCTGGCCGCACCGTCAGAGGCAGCTCCACAGGGCACCCAGGTGACTGATGGGTGGGAAGATGGCACAGAGGACGACTGGCGCGTAGGGGGTCCAGTTGAGGAGGGGGTCGGAGCAAGCCCCATCAGACGGAGGAATCCGGCCTGGGTGACCTGTCCCAGCAGGCTGACGTGGTCAACGAGCCATTCGAGATGACGTGCAGTCTCTCCATGAAAAGACTGCAGGTCACCTCGCATGGCCCGTTGACGCAACGCCACACCAGCCAGGACAGGCTCAACCCGGACCTGGATGGCCACGTCCGCAGGCAGAGGAAGGCCAGTTGACGTCAGCTCATCCCCTGCCTGAAAACGGGTCTGGACGTAGGCATCCCTGCTGGTGCAAGATGATGCAGGGACAGGATCGGGGACAGGATTGCACACAGGCACCTCCGCGGCGGCCTGTGCTGCCTCCTGTCCCTGGTCCTGCACTGCTCCACTAGCACCAGTGGGATCCCCACCTCCAGACCCCGTCTCTGGTGCTTGCACGGCCTCCTCCTCCACCAAACCCCCCACCAACCTGGATGACTCCGTGCCATCTTCCCCTGTTGGGCCCTGTGGGGTCCCAGCTGCCCCTTCTGCTGCCGAGGAGTCCAACTCCAACCTCCGCCTCTTGGACCTCCCCCCGGCAGCTGCGGCCTGGGACGCGGCACCGGACTCCTCACTCCCCGACGAGATAACAACACGGGAGGGGAGCCGGGCCTTGGTCTCCGGCTGGCGGTGGGATCCCCGCCGCTGTGCTCCACAGCACCTTCTCCGCCCTCTTCATCAGTTGACGCTGCAGACAGGGAGAAACAAAACACAGGCATCAGGGCACTGTACAATGGACACATACACACATGACAGTTGCACATGAGTGGCATTGGCAAACCTCAGACATGTCATCACAATCCCCAACACACATGTCATTACAACTCGCACACATGAGCCATACCACAGCCATATCGCAACTGCCACCACCATCCCTACACATACAACTGCATGAGCAGCCAAAGGGGAGCCAGACATCACATGCAACACAGGAAGTGCACCACACATGTACACACACCACCACACTTGCATGCATGTGTACACCTCTGCCAAGTGTCACACTGTTCAGACGGGCATCCATGTCACATCTGCCAATCAGGCTTCCACATACCGCTGTCACATGCATCCATGTTGCATCACTGTTGCACCCTTGTCAAATACACACACATGCACATGTACACAGTGCTCATACATGCAGCCGAAAACAACATACATGCGTGACATCACGGACATGTCTACTTACATACACATTCATCCAAACATGTGTGCACACACAACTGCATTTGGCATGCAAGCCTACACACACAAGCACCATCCATGTCTCACACATTACAGCCCTCGCATGTGTCAGCCCCACGGCCCTGTACACCCCCACCCATACTCGACCCCATACAAACAGATGTGCAACCTGCACACTACCGAATAATCACCACACGCACTGCTCACAATCAGGATGCATGTACACTCACCGCTCGACTCCAGACGGGTCTGCTTCTCTAGGACCTGGACGTGGAGCGCTGGGGATATGCGTTCCAGGACCCTCATCTGTTCTTCCGACAAGTGGCCCCGGCGCCCCTTGGCATCCGCTGCCTTCAAGAGGCGCCGGGCCTTGTTCAGGGTCCTGGACCTGAAGTCCTCCCAGCGCTTCCTGACATGTTGTAAGTCCCGGACTGCCACCCCCTCCGCGTTGATGGCAGTCACGATGTCAGTCCAGATCCGGGTCCGTCCTTCCTTGTCGGCGCGGGAACTTCCAAAGAGGGCATCATACTGCCCCAGGACTTGCTCCACCAGGACACCAACTTCGGTGGCACTGAAGCTGGTGCCCCTCTGCCTCTCTGGCCGGGGGTTGTCAGTGGTCACAGATGGTGTTTGCCCCGACATGAAAACCCCAGAGGCAGGAGTGGGTGGGCAACTGGGTCCTGGGGCTGGGCTGTGGAGCGATGGAATCCCAGTCGGGAGTCTTCAGTTCCAGCAGGGGTGGTCACAGCAACAGCACCCCTGGCTGATGTGCAGGCAGCAAATGGCAGTGCACGTGGGCAGCAGGCAGTCAGGCAGCAGCAGATGGCAGGTGGGAGCGTGCTCGGGGCTCTGGGTGGCAGTAGTTCGGCCTTCTGGGCAGGAGCGTGGTCTTCCGTGTGCTTACGCGTGGCCAGCTTGATACGGAGTGATTTGGCACGTGAAAATCCTGCACGTCAGCTTGAAAATCGAGGAAAGGCCCTTAGCGCGTAAGCGCGTCAGCACGCATACGCGATTCTATTGGACCAAAGGCCCTCAGCGCGTAAGCGCGTCAGCACGCATACGCGATTCTATTGGACCAAAGGCCCTCAGCGCGTAAGCGCGTCTGTGACGTGACCCGCACGGGTGTTTCCCACACAGCACGTGATGACAGAGCACACGTGGAAAGACTACACGTCAGAGTGTCATTGCGTGTAATTGGACAGCACGTCAGAGTGTCATCGCGTGTAATTGGACAAAAGTGCGCGTACACACAATTGCCCTATGTACGTGCATATCAGGGGTGCGCGGGCACTTACACATGCAAGTACGTCAACGCACCTGTATCCCGGGGTGCGCGGGAATTTCCACACGCTATTGGACTGGATTTCAGGGGTGCGCGGGTCACACGCTCACCTACAACACGCGCAACGCATAAATTTGCGCGCTAACAAAATAACAAGCTCAGACCCAGGATGAACATACCGTTCCTAGCAGCAGTGGGAGTGGGCTACCAAAGGAGGAGGAGGAGGATAGTCAGGGCCAGAATATTCACACCCAGAACCAGCCTTTTCGGGATGCCTGATGACCAGGTGTATGGGAGGTACAGGTTTCCACCACACATAATACTGGACCTGGTGAGTGAGTGGGAGGATGACCTCACATCACCCACCTTGTGCTCCCAAGCACTCAGCCCCCTGGAGAAGGTCCTCAATGTACTGCACTTCTTAGCCACTGGATCATTTCAGCGGACAAGTGCCATAGTGGGTGGGGTATCACAGGCCACCCAGTCACGCTGCCTACACCAGGTCTTGAACATCATCACTGCACGCCCATCAGTCCGCAGGCACATATACCTGACCAGAACACCTGCAGAAAAGCATGCTGCCGCCCTGGATTTTTACGGTGTGGCACGATTCCCCAAAGTGCTAGGTGCCATCGACTGCACCCATGTGGCCCTACGTCCCCCCAGGGCATCAGAGCACATCTATAGGAACCGCAAGCACTGGCATTCCATCAACGTGCAGGTAGTATGTAATGCCAAGGGAATCATCACCTCAATATATGCCAACTATCCCGGGTCCACCCACGACAGCTTCATTTACCGAATGTCCACCCTAAGCCGGGACCTAGAAGCTGGGCGGCATGGCGATACATGGCTGCTTGGTGAGTATGAATGCCACTGCCACTGCACATGCATGCATGTCAGATACTGAGCAAGGTCACAACCCCACCAATGATACCAATCACCACCTCCACAGGGGACAGTGCCTACCCTCTCAACCCCCACATGATGACACCAATTCGGAACCCCACCACGCCACCCCAGGTAAGATATAACACAGCCCACATCACAACCCGGGTCATAGTGGAGCGCACATTCGGAGTGCTAAAGTCACGCTTTCGCTCCCTTGACCGTTCTGGCGGGCAGCTGTTGTACGCTCCCCCAGTAGTGTGCAGGATCATAGTGGCAGCATGTGTCCTGCACAACGTTGCAACACGCCGGGGCCTGGCCGTGGACATGGTGGTGCCCCCACATCCCCAACCACATGCACAGCCGCTGCGCATGGGAGGGGAAAGGGCACGGGGGAGGCAGCCCGTACACAGCTAGTGGCTAATTACTTCACACAGTAATCACACCCCTGTGGAGTGCACACTGCCCTGGCACATTCCATCTGACAATCAATGATGACTCAACCTGACACTGATCCTGAATGTCTGGAGAATCAACCGTGAAAACCATATCAGCCTGAGATTGTTCACCTGGAAGTGTTACAATGTGTGCATCCCTACCCACACAGACACCACCAATGCAGTTTTGTGAAGAAACACATCCAAGCAGCTAAAATGAATACCCACTTGCAAAATGACCTTGCTGCCCCAGATGCACGTGGCATGATGACATCAACGTGCACCAGCGCACGTGTCATAGGCCTGCTGACCTGGAAGTCAGCCATGGAGTCAGCCAGGTCTGGTGCCACAATGGGCTGGTCCAACAAGGGCTGAGCATGGACGGTGTCAGCCACATCAGCCTCAACGGGAGGGGGAGGGATTATGGGTACCCTTGACTGGTCCTCCACACATGGGGGGACAGGCTCACCCTGCAAGTAACGACCACGTCCCCTACCGGATCCACCACGGCCACCACTTGTGGCTCTTCCACCTTTGCCACCCTTACGGAATCCTCGCCTCCCAGCCATGGCACTGATGTTAATGTGCGTATGGGAGTGGCTGTAAACTATTGTCCTGGGCAATTCGGGGTCAAAGGGGTTGGGTACCAGATGGTAATTGTACCCTAGTGCTCTAGCAAGGCTGAATGTAACCCCTGGGGAAAGATGACGGGTCACGCTACGCACAGGAGCCCCAAAAAAGGGAGATGAGTTGCACGCAACCCCTCCTAGACCACGTGTGCAGAAAGAAAAACCTGCACTACGCTATGGCACCCAGTAACACAAGAATGAACGTATGCGTGTCACACGCAGCCTAGAATGACCTCTGAAGGGGTAGGCTACACACGGGGCAAGCACAGATGTTAGATACGTGCGTGACTCACCGTCTGCCAGGTAAAAGAGCGTGAAGAAGGAGCGTGTTTGGTTGGCAACACCCCCGCCAAAAGAAGATTTGTACGCTGTCTGAGGAGACAGGACAACAGTAGAAGGGAACACTGTTTGAGGGAACAGGCCCAGGTAAACCAGTAAAAGAGAAAAAAGAGAAAAAGCTGTCAGAGGTAATGGGGAATACGAACTTGAAACGCCGTGAAGTAAATCGCGTGTGAAACGACAAGAAGTACAGAATTCACCCACTCGCTCTCCACGAAAAGCACGTACAAGGAAATGGTGTTCTACATGTACCTTTTATACAGGCCCACACGTCCAGCGTCACTTACGCGGCGTGTACGCGCTAGGGCCATTTCCACCAATTACACGCTTTGTCACTTCTGCATGTAGGGCCATTTCCACCAATTACACGCTTTGTCACTTCTGCGTGTAGGGCCATTTCCACCAATTACACGCTTTGTCACTGCCGCGTGTACGCGCTAGGCCCATTCCCACCAATTACACGCTTTGACACTCGGACGTGTCTTTCATTTTTTTCACACGCAACATTTTCAAACGTGTGCCCAATTCAACGTGCACGTGACTTCATAGACGCGCATACGCTGGTGACGCGCTTACGCGCTGAGGGCCTTTGGTCCAATAGAATCGCGTATGCGTGCTTACGCGCTAAGGGCCCTTCCTCGATTTTCACGCTGACGTGCAGGATTTTCATGTGCCAAATCACTCTGTATCAAGCTGGCCACGCGTAAGCACACGGAAGACCACGCTCCTGCCCAGAAGGCCGAACTACTGCCCCCCAGAGCCCCGAGCACGCTCCCACCTGCCATCTGCTGCTGCCTGATTGCCTGCTGCCCACGTGCACTGCCATTTGCTGCCTGCACATCAGCCAGGGGTGCTGTTGCTGTGACCACCCCTGCTGGAACTGAAGACTCCCGACTGGGATTCCATCGCTCCACAGCCCAGCCCCAGGACCCAGTTGCCCACCCACTCCTGCCTCTGGGGTTGTCATGTCGGGGCAAACACCATCTGTGACCACTGACAACCCCCGGCCAGAGAGGCAGAGGGGCACCAGCTTCAGTGCCACCGAAGTTGGTGTCCTGGTGGAGCAAGTCCTGGGGCAGTATGATGCCCTCTTTGGAAGTTCCCGCGCCGACAAGGAAGGACGGACTCGGATCTGGACTGACATCGTGACTGCCATCAATGCGGAGGGGGTGGCAGTCCGGGACTTACAACATGTCAGGAAACGCTGGGAGGACTTCAGGTCCAGGACCCTGAACAAGGCCCGGCGCCTCTTGAAGACAGCGGATGCCAAGGGGCGCCGGGGCCACTTGTCGGAAGAACAGATGAGGGTCCTGGAACGCATATCCCCAGCGCTCCACATCCAGGTCCTAGAGAAGCAGACCCGTCTGGAGTCGAGCGGTGAGTGTACATGCATCCTGATTGTGAGCAGTGCGTGTGGTGATTATTCGGTAGTGTGCAGGTTGCACATCTGTTTGTATGGGGTCGAGTATGGGTGGGGGTGTACAGGGCCGTGGGGCGGACACATGCGAGGGCTGTAATGTGTAAGACATGGATGGTGCTTGTGTGTGTAGGCTTGCATGCCAAATGCAGTTGTGTGTGCACACATGTTTGGATGAATGTGTATGTAAGTAGACATGTCCGTGATGTCACGCATGTATGTTGTTTTCGGCTGCATGTATGAGCACTGTGTACATGTGCATGTGTGTGTATTTGACAAGGGTGCAACAGTGATGCAACATGGATGCATGTGACAGCGGTATGTGGAAGCCTTATTGGCAGATGTGACATGGATGCCCGTCTGAACAGTGCGACACTTGGCAGAGGTGTACACATGCATGCAAGTGTGGTGGTGTGTGTACATGTGTGGTGCACTTCCTGTGTTGCATGTGATGTCTGGCTCCCCTTTGGCTGCTCATGCAGTTATATGTGTAGGGATGGTGGTGGCAGTTGCGATATGGCTGTGGTATGGCTCATGTGTGGGAGTTGTAATGACATGTGTGTTGGGGATTGTGATGACATGTCTGAGGTTTGCCAATGCCACTCATGTGCAACTGTCATGTGTGTATGTGTCCATTGTACAGTGCCCTGATGCCTGTGTTTTGTTTCTCCCTGTCTGCAGCGTCAACTGATGAAGAGGGCGGAGAAGGTGCTGTGGAGCACAGCGGCGGGGATCCCACCGCCAGCCGGAGACGCAAGGCCCGGCTCCCCTCCCGTGTTGTCATCTCGTCGGGGAGTGAGGAGTCCGGTGCCGCGTCCCAGGCCGCAGCTGCCGGGGGGAGGTCCAAGAGGCGGAGGTTGGAGTTGGACTCCTCGGCAGCAGAAGGGGCAGCTGGGACCCCACAGGGCCCAATAGGGGAAGATGGCACGGAGTCATCCAGGTTGGTGGGGGGTTTGGTGGAGGAGGAGGCCGTGCAAGCACCAGAGACGGGGTCTGGAGGTGGGGATCCCACTGGTGCTAGTGGTGCAGTGCAGGACCAGGGACAGGAGGCAGCACAGGCCGCCGCGGAGGTGCCTGTGTGCAATCCTGTCCCCGATCCTGTCCCTGCATCATCTTGCACCAGCAGGGATGCCTACATCCAGATCCGTTTTCAGGCAGGGGATGAGCTGACGTCAACTGGCCTTCCTCTGCCTGCGGACGTGGCCATCCAGGTCCGGGTTGAGCCTGTCCTGGCTGGTGTGGCGTTGCGTCAACGGGCCATGCGAGGTGACCTGCAGTCTTTTCATGGAGAGACTGCACGTCATCTCGAATGGCTCGTTGACCACGTCAGCCTGCTGGGACAGGTCACCCAGGCCGGATTCCTCCGTCGGATGGGGCTTGCTCCGACCCCCTCCTCAACTGGACCCCCTATGCGCCAGTCGTCCTCTGTGCCATCTTCCCACCCATCAGTCACCTGGGTGCCCTGTGGAGCTGCCTCTGACGGTGCGGCCAGGCTGGTGGAGGAGGCATCCCTGCCACAGTCGGGAGTCAGACGTCCAGCAGGGGTGGCCACATCAACAACTGCACCCCAGCCGGCGGAGGATGTGCAGGCAGCAGGAGGCAGTGCACGGGCAGAGGCAGAGCAGCAGCAGCAACATGGTGGGAGCCATGAAGGCTCGGGGCCTTCGACATCGGAGGGGCAGGCATCGGCCCGAGGGCAGGAGGACCCAGGACAGAGAGTGTCTTCCGTGTGGCAGCGGTTGGGCCACGCCATAGGTGCGGAGCGGTGGCGGGCGGAAGAGGCGCGGCTCACAATGGTCAGGGCGGAGAACTCCATGCGGAGGGCCCTGAGGCGGGCCGAGTGCCTCGAGGCAATCCGCAGGGGGTTGGAGGAGGACACGGCGTCGTCCCTGCAGACCCTCGGGGCCATGGAACAGGACCGCCTCCGGGACATCGAACAGGAGTTCAATGATGCCCTGGCCCGGAACACCACGGAGTGAGCCGCTGGACTTGCCCACCGCCTTTGTATATAGTTCTTTAGTTTTAGGTTTCCTGTGTTTGTTGTTATGATTTGGAGTCGACGGACACTGCTCCACTTTTTGTATATAGTTGCATTTTAGTTAGGATTTTTTGTAGGTTTCCTTTGTTCAGTTGGGCTCATGGACCCTTGGATGTTTTGTACATAGTTCTTCATTGGATTGATTTTATTTTTCATTTGACTTTGGACTACATTTTTTTGGATTAGGATTTGGTGTTTTTATTTTTTAAACAGACATTTTTTTCATTCCCATTGTAGTTAGTTTCATTTCATTGGCATTCTTATTTTTTTAATACAATTTTGTTTTCATACTTCACTGTGTGGTATCATCTCATTGCTTTCATGCATGTCATGTCGGGTGTTTTCCCTTTCAATTGCAACCATTGTGTGTGACGGACATGGGTTCATTAGCTTTGTGAACATTGGGGGTGTAACATGTAATTTCCTTTTCCATGTGGGTGAATGGGTTACTTGGTTGGGCTTTTTTGGCTGTGGAGGCTGACCATGACGCACATGATTGGGGATTGTGAGGACCTGGTGAAGGCTGCCCATGGTGGCTGGGGGGTGGGGGTGGTGGGAGACATGGGTGGGAGCCTGGTGGGGGCTGCCCATGGTTGCTGGGGGGTGGGGGTGGTGGGAGACATGGGTGGGGGCCTGGTGGTGGGTGCCCCTGGTGGCTGGGGGGTGGGGGTGGTGGGAGACATGAGTGGGGGCCTGGTGGAGGGTGCCCCTGCACTGCTGGGGGGTGGGGGTGGTGGGAGACATGAGTGGGGGCCTGGTGGAGGCTGTCCCTGCACTGCTGGGGGGTGGTGGTGGTGGGAGACATGAGTGGTGGCCTGGTGGAGGCTGCCCCACACTGCTGGGGGGTGGGGGTGGTGGGAGACATGAGTGGGGGCCTGGTGGAGGGTGCCCCTGCACTGCTGGGGGGTGGGGGTGATAGGGGACATGGGTGGGGGCCTGCTGGAGGCTGCCCCTGCACTGCTGGGGGGGTGGTGATAGGGGACATGGGTGGTGGCCTGGTGGAGGCTGCCCCTGCACTGCTGGGGGGTGGGGGTGGTTGGGAGACATGAGTGGGGGCCTGGTGGAGGGTGCCCCTGCACTGCTGGGGGGTGGGGGTGGTGGGAGACATGAGTGGGGGCCTGGTGGAGGGTGCCCATGGTGGCTGGGGGGTGGGGGTGGTGGGAGACATGAGTGGGGGCCTGGTGGAGGGTGCCCTTGCACTGCTGAGGAGTGGGGGTGGTGGGAGACATGAGTGGGGGCCTGGTGGAGGCTGCCCCTGCACTGCTGGGGGGTGGTGGTGATAGGGGACATGGGTGGGGGCCTGGTGGAGGCTGCCCCTGGTGGCTGGGGGGTGGGGGTGGTGGGAGACATGAGTGGGGGCCTGGTGGAGGGTGCCCATGGTGGCTGGGGGGTGGGGGTGGTGGGAGACATGAGTGGGGGCCTGGTGGAGGGTGCCCTTGCACTGCTGAGGAGTGGGGGTGGTGGGAGACATGAGTGGGGGCCTGGTGGAGGCTGCCCCTGCACTGCTGGGGGGGTGGTGATAGGGGACATGGGTGGGGGCCTGGTGGAGGCTGCCCCTGGTGGCTGGGGGCTGGGGTGGTGGGAGACATGAGTGGGGGCCTGGTGGAGGCTGCCCCTGCACTGCTGGGGGGGTGGTGATATGGGACATGGGTGGGGGCCTGGTGGAGGCTGCCCCTGGTGGCTGGGGGGTGGGGGTGGTGGGAGACATGAGTGGGGGCCTGGTGGAGGGTGCCCCTGCTGGCTGGGGGGTGGGGGTGGTGGGAGACATGAGTGGGGGCCTGGTGGAGGCTGCCCCTGCACTGCGGGGGAGTGGGGGTGGTGGGAGACATGGGTGGGGCCTGGTGGTGGGTGCCCCTGGTGGCTGGGGGGTGGGGGTGGTGGGAGACATGAGTGGGGGCCTGGTGGAGGGTGCCCCTGCACTGCTGGGGGGTGGGGGTGGTGGGAGACATGAGTGGGGGCCTGGTGGAGGCTGCCCCTGCACTGCTGGGGGGTGGTGGTGATAGGGGACATGGGTGGTGGCCTGGTGGAGGCTGCCCCTGCACTGCTGGGGGGTGGGGGTGGTGGGAGACATGAGTGGGGGCCTGGTGGAGGGTGCCCCTGCACTGCTGGGGGGTGGGGGTGGTGGGAGACATGGGTGGGAGCCTGGTGGGGGCTGCCCATGGTTGCTGGGGGGTGGGGGTGGTGGGAGACATGAGTGGGGGCCTGGTGGAGGCTGCCCCTGGTGGCTGGGGTGTGGGGGTGGTGGGAGACATGAGTGGGGGCCTGGTGGAGGGTGCCCCTGCACTGCTGGGGGATGGGGGTGGTGGGAGACATGAGTGGGGGCCTGGTGGAGGCTGCCCCTGCACTGCTGGGGGGTGGTGGTGATAGGGGACATGGGTGGTGGCCTGGTGGAGGCTGCCCATGGTTGCTGGGGGGTGGGGGTGGTGGGAGACATGGGTGGGAGCCTGGTGGGGGCTGCCCATGGTTGCTGGGGGGTGGGGGTGGTGGGAGACATGGGTGGGGGCCTGGTGGAGGCTGCCCTGGATGCTGGTGGGTGGGGGTGCAGGGGGACATGAGTGGAGGCCTGGTGGTGCTGCCCCTGCACTGCTGGGGGGTGGGGGTGGTGGGAGACATGAGTGGGGGCCTGGTGGAGGGTGCCCCTGCTGGCTGGGGGGTGGGGGTGGTGGGAGACATGAGTGGGGGCCTGGTGGAAGGTGCCCCTGCACTGCTGGGGGGTGGGGGTGGTGGGAGACATGAGTGGGGGCCTGGTGGAGGCTGCCCCTGCACTGCTGGGAGGGGTGGTGATAGGGGACATGGGTGGGGGCCTGGTGGAGGCTGCCCCTGGTGGCTGGGGGGTGGGGCTGGTGGGAGACATGAGTGGTGGCCTGGTGGAGGCTGCCCCACACTGCTGGGGGGTGGGGGTGGTGTGAGACATGAGTGGGGGCCTGGTGGAGGGTGCCCCTGCACTGCTGGGGGGTGGGGGTGATAGGGGACATGGGTGGGGGCCTGGTGGAGGCTGCCCCTGCACTGCTGGGGGGTGGGGGTGGTGGGAGACATGGGTGGGGGCCTGGTGGTGGGTGCCCCTGGTGGCTGGGGGGTGGGGTGGTGGGAGACATGAGTGGGGGCCTGGTGGAGGGTGCCCCTGCACTGCTGGGGGGGTGGTGATAGGGGACATGGGTGGTGGCCTGGTGGAGGCTGCCCCTGCACTGCTGGGGGGTGGGGGTGGTGGGAGACATGAGTGGGGGCCTGGTGGAGGGTGCCCCTGCACTGCTGGGGGGTGGGGGGGTGGGAGACATGAGTGGGGGCCTGGTGGAGGCTGCCCCTGCACTGCTGGGGGGGGGGTGGTGATAGGGGACATGAGTGGGGGCCTGGTGGAGGCTGCCCCTGCACTGCTGGGGGGTGGGGGTGGTGGGAGACATGGGTGGGAGCCTGGTGGGGGCTGCCCATGGTTGCTGGGGGGTGGGGGTGGTGGGAGACATGAGTGGGGGCCTGGTGGAGGCTGCCCCTGGTGGCTGGGGGGTGGGGGTGGGGGTGCTGGGTGACATGAGCAGGTGTGCAGGGTAGTCCCCTGTGGTGTGTGCTGCCTGCAGGGGCCGTGGAGGGTGTACAGGGAATACCTGGGAGCACACAGCCAAATCGCGTGTAGATTTTCCCACGCACCCCTGTAATCCGCGTACCCTGACAAATCGCGTGTGGAACTTCCCGCAAACCCCTGGAATTCACGTACCCTGACAAATCGCGTGTGGAACTTCCCGCGCACCCCTGAAATCCACGTACCCGGCCAAATCGCGTGTGGAACTTCCCGTGCACCCCTGAAATCCACGTACCCGGCCAAATCGCGTGTGGAACTTCCCGCGCACCCCTGAAATCCACGTACCCGGCCAAATCGCGTGTGGAAATTCCCGCGCACCCCTGAAATCCACGTACACGGCCAAATCGCGTGTGAGACTTCCCGCGCACCCCGGTATACACGCACACATATTTTTTGTCAGCGGGTGTCCGTGTTTGTGGGTACCCCTTTGCACGTCATTTTTCCTGGAGGGCCACAGTATGGGACATTCATCATGGCAGTATATAGGTGCTATTTGTTGGCGCACCTTTTGGCGCACATTTCTTACAGGCGCAGAGACGCTAGCGCCTGCTTTCTTGTGGCGGTCGTGTTTGTGCCTGTGCGCTGGTTTGAGCGTGCGCTTTTTTGCCCTATTCTATTCCATGAATACGTGTTGTAGGCGAGCGTGTGGGCGTTCCGCGCACTTGTGCCCTGTACTTCCACCGTGACGCCCACATTTTGGCAAGTTGTTCCCCATTCCGAGTGTTACGCCCCGTGTTCCGCCTACTTTTGTTGCATGCGCCGCGCTATGTGCGATTTTCGCTGTGGCCTGTGCGATTTTCTCTGTGACCTGGCGCACGCAGTTAGATGGCCTGTGCGCCAACGTGCGCCGTGCACTTTTTTATCGCACATCCGATGGTTTTCTCGCGCACGGCCTTCTATGAATCGATGTGCGCTGCTTTTCGTGCGATTTTCGCACTTGCACTGCGATTTTCGCTATTCCACTGCGATTCGCACGTTTTTGGCCACTTGCACCGCGCTAATTATTCCATGAATCGGCCTGAGAGACTTTTGGACTGGATTTTACCTGCTTTACTGCGTTAAATCGGTGATAATTCCATATGGACTGAACACCAAAGGTTTTTACACTGCATTTGGAATACTTCCCTTCCTTTAAACATGAGGATGCATGTATATGGGTCAACTTTTTATTAACATGACTTATAGGTCATTTCATGAATTTGGATATTTTATGCACTCAGCACTTTACAATCAAGCAATATTTGCACGCACGTTGCACTTTATAAGAGGAAAACTTTTTCCGCACTAGTTTTCCTATAAAAAACAAATTAGTAGCCCATGCATTTACCTCAGACTCTGTGGGAAATATAAATCAATAGAGATATTCTTTACTTTATATAAATAGGATACTAAAATCCATATACTAAATTACTGACTACAGAGCCCCATATTCATAGGTGAGGTACATGCAGGGACGGAGAGCACTATGCACTTTATTCAATTGCTGCTATGTAAATACATATTTTTGCTGCTAAAATGCTATTTGCACATAAATCCAAATTCTTTATCTTTTGCATCTTTGCACAAACCCCAACAAACAGGTATTATTGCCTACATGTATTCCGTTTAAGTATCATCCAAGCCTGCTGTATGTTATACGCAATCACAGTATTTAACAATCAGGTATTATACATATAGCGAAGCACATCCATGCTTGAGCAGGTCAAAGGCATATGAACCGATCTGCGCTCTGTAAAGGCTACCACTGCCTTGATTGTCACTAGGCAGCCAGGAGCAATATTTGATTACTTCCTCCTTCTATGCAATATCAACAGATTATGGACACACAAAGAAACGGAATTTGAGAAACAAATGGTTTCTTTGTGTAACTGCTTTATTTTTGGCTTTATTTTTTGCCCCCTCGGCATGGATTTTGAAATTAAGAATGCATTTTAAATCATGTCAATACTGTCATCCATGTCGTATATGTTAGAGGAAGTTGTCTGTATTCTCCTATGAGTAACATATACCATTCAATCGTTCCAAGATGACTGCCTTGCAAAACATGTTGAATTAGTGGCTTCGAGCAGGTAGACACTCTCTATGCGTAATCAGAGAGTTGTTTGGGGATAAATTGCAGTCCATCATCTGTGTTGTTTGTAAACCTACGTGATCAAGCGGTCTGCGTACCGCGAAACGTGTCGTTCCTTTTTTGGTTCCCTTTCCTGATGCATTTATATTAATAAAGAAAACGTGCTGCCACGAAATACCGAGGTGTTTTCTCCACTTATTTGCCGCAAGGACATTTTTCTCCTGTTGCAGCTGCTCCCTGGAGTGCATTCCACTCGCTGCCTTTCCTTTGAAAAGCTTCATTTTATATATATATATATATATATATATATATATATAGACGACAGACAAAACACCATTCCAGCAAGCAGCACTCCCAGTAGCAGATCCTTGAATCCATAAAACACCACGAACAAAACAGCCAAGTAACTGCAGGGGTTGGACAATTTAACAATCTTTATTACATATATTTGAGTTTAAAAGATCTTGATTTCCCAATAACATTAAATGACAGCAGGCAGCCTGACGCGTTTCGCCACAAACTCGTGGCTTGATCACAGTAACTTCACCCTAGTGAAAACATGCTTTAAAACACCTGTTTGGTAAACACTGAGAAGGTGACTTAATTGCAGTTTGCCCGTTATGCGGCCATGTTGGTTAGGGCTAACCAAGATATACTGTCTTAGTTATAGTAGCACACAGGACCAGTCAGACTTTAAACATAGTTATAAATAGGTAGAATGTCTAATGCATGACATGATTGTGGGAGCATATTTGTACACATAGTACAAGTCTATTGGACTGCGAATGTGATCTGTGGACTAGAGTTCCTCTTAATTTGATCATAATTTCCACTCGTAAAGATTTTATATTGCTTTTTGTTGCTCTTTGCTGTGACGTTAT
Source organism: Ambystoma mexicanum (assembly GCF_040938575.1). Lineage (NCBI taxonomy): Eukaryota > Metazoa > Chordata > Amphibia > Caudata > Ambystomatidae > Ambystoma > Ambystoma mexicanum. The sequence continues at coordinate 513,360,611 of NC_090937.1, forward strand.
TGTCGCTGCATAAAATCAACAAAGTGCATAGTGCATTCAACAATTCGGCCCTGTCTTGCTCATTCTGCCATATACAATGACTTTATGATAATTATTTTTGTTAATGAAGTACACAATGCATACTGTAATTGTTACTGCATAACATCAATGAAGTGCATAGTGCATTCCTATGAAATTATGTAAAGAAATCGACCCTGCATTACTAATTCTGCCACATATACAATACCTTTGTGATACATTTTATATTTTATCCATTGTTAGTAAAGTAAAAACTGCATACTATGAAATAATGTTCAATAAGGTACCTCATGCATAATGTATCAAATTTCAGGAATTGGAGCATTTGTTGTTCTCATGTAAGTATCTGCATTACTCGCACAGACTTACAAATGGCCCAACACGATTTAAAATGTGACAAACATTGAAGACAATATGTTTTTGCAGTCCCCTTAGATTACAAAAATGAGGAATAGGCTAAATTGCCATCCATGTTGATCATATTTATCGCTCACAGTGCTCTCATGTTCTCATTTTTTGCTATAACACAGTTGTCCCTGTATTAGAGCAATACGGTGCATAATGAATTCATGTGAGAAATGTATACTCAATTTGACCATCCTTGGCTATGACAAGGTTGTCACAACATGAGAACGATAAAGTGCAAAGTGCCAGGGGTAATATGAGACAAATATCAGAGCCAGTGCAAATTTTGGGTACAAATTGATTGCCTAAATAAGCAATTTTTTGCCATAACACAGTTATCCCTGTGTTAGAGCAATAAGGTGCATAATGCATTCGTATAAGAAATATATACCCAATTTGACTATCCTTGGCTATGACAAGGTTGTCACTACATAAGAACGATAAAGTGAATAGTGCCCAGGGATAATATGAGACAGATATCAGAGCCAGTACAAATATTGGGTACCAATTGATCGCGGAAATAAGAGGGCAACGTAAAGGATCTCTATATGCTGTCTGTATAACAGTTGCTGCAGTATTTCCCTATCAACAAGGCCTTAATAATATGTATATGCAGACTGCAAATGACCTCAGTGTTATAATTAAAATACCAAGAGGCCAAAAGAAAGGGAAGAAACAAAAAGAAGGGAAAAGAACAATGGCAAGACAACCAACTATGTAATCACTATAGCCCTTCTCTATCATAGATTCGGGAATAAAGAACAGTTAAACCATCAGGGGGTATTTGAGAATTCATAATATTGTGTTTAATAATTTGCAACATATCATCTACCAACACTGTGAGATTCACAGGTCCTTTTGCATGGTGGCACTGGTGATGTTTTATACACCCAAGCATGTATATAATTCTTCGTCGACATTATGACCAACAGGATTCTTACTCTCAAAAACTATAATGAATCTAGTTTCTTCCTGTAGAAGTAGTTGTCCTGTGTCACCACCTCCGGGGCCAACAGTTACTTTATATATGGCAAAAAATGTAAAACCTTTAGGATCTCCCTCATGGAATTGCGAAAAATGTTTGGCCATGGGATAGGCACAGTCCTTGTTAATAATGGCTTCCACATGTTGTGAAATACGTACTTTAAGTTTGCTGGTTTTACTTCCAACATACCACTTGAGACATGTTCGAAAGGTAATATCGGGGTGGTCATTTAACATCCTGCCTAGATCTTTATCAGCCTTTAATACTTTCCAATATGTGTTTATAATTTGTTTTATGGTTTGGTAATGGCTTCCAAATGTTAAGATCAATCTGATAGTATTATCTTCTTGTTCACACCATGAGTATCCGACTCAATGTTGTCAATAGTTTTTGTCTGTCCATGTCTCGTACTTTTAAATATGATATTTCAATCACTTTCCTTGGGTATTGTTGTTGCATAAAGTTTTGAGTCGTAACTTGACTAGCTAACTCAAAGTCAACAATGTCTCTGTAATTCCTTCGTATTTGAATGAGTTCCCCACATGGAATACTCCATAGGAGATTTTTTTGATGTGCACTCTTGGTGTGTAGGGAGATATTAGCCTGGGTTACTTTTCTGTGTAATTCACACCCTATTTTCTGTGCAATGATTTTAATTTGTATGTCCAGGAATACAATGGAAATGCTGGTTATGATGTTCCGTGAAATTAAGATTGTAGTTATTGATGTTCAATAACTTCACAAATTCACACCATGATTTTATAGTGTAATTCCAAATGACAAACAAATCATCTATGTAGCGTAGCCACAATACAATGTTGTCAGTATGTGCCTCATTTTCTTCTGACTATACCGTAAACTTGTCCCAATGGCCCATCATCAAGTTGGTGTATGTTGGTGCAAACATGGTGCCCATGGCAGTGCCCTGGGTTTATCAGAAGACTCCATTGTTAAAAAGAAAAATGTTGTTCTGCAAACAAAGATTTATTATTTTGAGAATCATTGTGGAGTGCTGTAAATGGTTGATGGAACGAGTGTTGAGAAAGAATGTGCATGCCATTATACTGTCAGTGTGTTGAATAGACGTATAAAGGGATAATACATCCATAGTTGCCAATATATGTAGGTTCCCACAGGCGATCGTCTATTTTGGTTAGGAAGTCAGTGGCATCCCTTACATATGACGGTAATGTGGGCACAAAAGTGCAAAGTACTTTGTCCACAAATTTTAAAATATGTTCAAGGAGGGAACCAGTAAGGGTCACAATAGGTCTCCCTGGTGGTTTGGTGGGGTTCTTGTGGACCTTGGGGAGGAAGTAGATAGTTGGAGTAGTGGAATGTTTTGTGAATAGAAATTTGACCATCTCTACTTCTAGGATGCCTGCATTCTGCCATCTCGTCAGGAAAACCCACACCTTTCTTTCCAATTTCTTAATTAGGTTGGTAGTTAATCTTTCATAACAATTGACATCATTGAGTTGTTTGTATGCCTTTTTAATGTAGTCACTTTTGTTCATTATGATGATATTGCAGCCTTTATCAGCTGGTTTGATGATGTATTTATGCAGTTTGTCCAGATATGCCAAGACGTTTTTCTGTTTATTGGACAAAATGCTTTTGGGTTTTAACTTTGTCTTTCTTCTTACATTTTTCAAATCATCGATGACTACATTGGAAAACGGCATCTATATGGCAGTTCTGGGCCCTTTGAGGATTGAATTTCAATTTACATTTAAATTTACTTGTGGAAGGCCAGTCTGTGCTGATTATTAACTGATCAAGGTCTATGGAGTCTTCACAAGCTTCTATATATCTTTCCATTTCTAGACTAGCGAGTGTTGTCAAGGTGTCCATTTCTGCAATTGTGATTTCCGTATGACACTCCAATGTTGGAATGTTGGTTTATATTTATCTTTTTTATATAACATGGCCACTCAAGTGGCCATGTAGTTATGGTTAAGTTGCTGTTTCCATAGGAAGAGCACTTTTGGGGCGGCTTATAACTTTGCTCTCCCTGGACAAATCCTCACCAGACTTTGCAAAACAAGTATATGGATCACTCTGAACTTTTCTGCAAAGTTTGGTGAGGGTTCGTCCAGGGGGGGCAAAGTTATAAGGGGGGTCCCAAAACTTTTTTTTTTCCCATAGACAGAATGGGGAAAACACTTTGCTCATGCCTGCAGCCCAAAACGCTGGACGGATTTTCACCAAATTTGGACCAGGAGTAGCAGCTTGGTCCCAAAAGCGAATGCAAATTTGGTAATAATCCATCCAGTAGTTTTTTTTTTAAATGACCAAAAAGTAGGTCACAAAAAATGTGAGATATTTGTGTTCGGCAGGCGGACACACTTCCCTGTTCGCTCCGCGGACAGTGTCCTGATTGGCCAACCGGCCTACGTCATGTCGCAGACATGCAACGTGTTCACTGATTGGACGGCGCAGAGCGTGGAGCATGTCAGATTTTCGTTAACGCCCGCCATCTTGGATTCACGGACGTCCGCGGACAGCGCAGTGAAACTTGGTTGAAAAATTGTATTTAGTAGAGTGTGTTGTGTGTAAGAGTGTTTGGGGAGGGTGGGAGAGTTTGAGATGGGTTAAATGTTGTATTTATTTATGTGGTAGACCCTCTTTTTGTGTTCGATTTGTCTGTGGACAACACGGCTGTTCTGAAATGTTCTAAATAAACTAAATGGGGGTGTTCTGAGGATGCAATATGTGTCCGTGTTGTTCTCAAGCAAGCTGAAACTGTTCTAAGAACACTTGAGGTGTCCTGAAATGTCCTTAAATAAACAAGATGTGGATGTACTGAGGACGCTGTCCGTATTGTTCGCTGGTAAGTTGAAAGTGTTCTAAGAACACTCGCGGAGTCCTGAAATGTTGTTAAATAAATAAAATGGGAGTGTCCTGAGAAAGTGGTGTCCTGAAATGTTCGTAAATAAATAAAATGGGGGTGTCCTGAGAACTGTATGCCTGTCCGTTTTGTTTGCAGATAAGTTGAAACTGTTCTAAGAATATATCATGTGTCCTGAAATGTTCGTAAATAAACAAAATGGGGGTGTCCTGAGGACGCTGTCCGTATTGTTCGATGGCAAGTTGAAAGTGGTCTATGAACACTCGCGGTGTCCTGAAATGTTCGTAAATAAACAAAATGGGGGTGTCCTGAGGACTCTGTCCATATTGTTTGCTGGCAAGTTGAAAGTGTTCTAAGAACACTCGCGGTGTATTGAAATTTTCGTAAACAAACAAAATGGGGGTGTCCTGAGGAAGCTGTCCGTATTGTTCCCTGGCAAGTTGAAAGTGTTCTAAGAACACTCGCGGTGTCCTGAAATGTTCATAAATAAACAAAATGGGGGTGTCCTGAGGACGCTGTCCGTATTGTTCACTGGCAAGTTGAAAGTGTTCTAAGAACACTTGCGGTGTCCTGAAATGTTCGTAAATAAACAAAATGGGGGTGTCCTGTGGACACTGTCCGTATTGTTCGCTGGCAAGTTGAAAGTGTTCTAAGAACACTCGCGGTGTCCTGAAATGTTCGTAAATAAACAAAATGGGGGTGTCCTGAGGACGCTGTCCATAGTGTTCGCTGGCAAGTTGAAAGTGTTCTAAGAACACTCATCATGTCCGCGGACATTAAAAGTTCCCATAAGGCATAGTTAAAATGTTTGACTCTATGGGTATGATATGCTGCGGTGGTTGTGGCCAGGGCATAGAGTCTTGGGAGCATGGCTATATGACCATGCACCCAAGACTCTATGCCCTGGCCACAAACACCGCAGCATATCACACTCATAGTGGCTTATAAGTTTGGGATCCAAGAACAAATTTATAAGGAACAAAGTTAAAAGCCACTATGGGTGTGATATGTTGCAATGGTTGTACTTATTATAATATACTTACTGTTTGGTTTAGTAACTGGAGTACATGTATTTCTTGTTCATTTCTGTGATAAAAGAAAAGATCATGTTAGCATTGGTATTTTGTAACGACTTATAACATTGAATAATCAACATTGTTTTTTTTTTACCCTCATATTTAGTAGATTACAAACCAGTGTACTGTGCAATTTGTTCTGTTTCTGTGTCTGTTGCTAAAATCATTGGGTGTGTGGGAGAAAAAAAAATCCATGTTGGATTAAAAAAAAAACTTTTTTTTGTTATGCTACAGTCTATTTGTTTGTTTGTTTTCAGTTTTGATGTAATTAAGTGGTGATTTATCTGTTTGGATATTGTAAAATTTTGGAGCAGTTAGATATCAGTTGGCGTATTCTAACTGTCTAATTTTTTATGTAATTTAGTGGTATTGATTTATCTGCTTGGATATTGTAAAATTTTGGAGTAGTTAGATAGTTAGATACCAGTTGGTGTATTCTAACTGTCTATTTTTTTATATTATTTAGTGGTATTGATTTATCAGTTTTGATATTGTACAATTTTGGGACAGTTAGATACCAGTTGGTGTATTCTAACTGTCTATTTTTTTTTTATATAATTTAGTGGTATTCATTTATCTGATTAGTTGTAGAATCTTCGGGCAGTTAGATACCTGGAATATTCTAAAAGTTTATTTTTTTTACTACAAGTTTAGTTAAGATTTAAGTACAGTTTAGTTAATACATTTTGGTTTTAAGAACATTAAGCGTTTGCAAGATTTGCTGGTAATCTCTGCTTTAGAGTAATGGTACTATCATTACATTCAAACCATCCACATTTCTTTTTTATATATGCAGTGTAGTGACCTGAATTGGTTGTGGCTCCTGCGTGGTATATTATACCTATTGTTGTGAAGGTTTTCTTACCAAGTAATACTTGACCATGTGTGAATGCAGTCAGCTTGCTGTTGTTTTTGGTACCATCTGCATTGTAACGTAGAAGCATTAGTATTACGTATTTACTATGTGTTTGTATTAGTAAGGTGGAGCGATTATCCGAATTGCAGGTAGAACATAATCTACCATGGTTTGCATTTTGTACAAGTTGCTGAAATGGAATGGAATCACAATTAGGTATTGATATATATATATACAAATCGTTCATTGGGGATTTGTTCTTGTGTCACATTGTTGCAGAGAGTGCATGTATGTTTCCACATGTATGAAATCTGGAAGATTTCATTCATAGGTATGCTTTTGTTTTCCAGTACATGTAGTAAGTACATTAGAAATTCTTGTGGATCTTCCTGTGAGTTTATAGTGAATTTCACCATTCCAGCACAGTAGTCCAATTGTTGTCTTATTCCATAAACATTATACGTGTTGTCAGGATTGTTTGTTGCGTTTCTATGAAGTACTAACATTTGCAAACACAATTGGTCTGTACTGTGTAAGTAAATGTTGTCAACAATTGGTGGTAATTGAAATAGAATATTCATTGCTATATTTGTGTAGCAACTTACACCAACTATACTTGAGAGTTTAAATGGACCAGGTAGTTCTGTACCTGAGTGATTTTTTCTTTAGTTTGTCTTCCTTCTTTGATGAAGTACCTGGTTTACTTTCCCTAATTGGTTCTTTTATGCTTGTGGTACTTGATGAAGTTTTAGTTTCTTTACTCTCTTTGGAGGATTGTCAGTAACATCCTGTTGCATTTCTGTTTGATTTAGTTTTCTTTTAAAACGTTTTACTTTTTGTGGAACAGAATATGTGTTTAGATGGGGGGTGTATAGTGAACAACGTCTATCGTATTCTAAAATGCAAGGAATATCAGCGTTTACTTTACTTGCATCAAAGTTGATTAGAAATAGACCGTCAAGTGTACGTAAGCTTAATAGTACTATGTAGCTCATGCCTTCTTTAAAGACTGTGTTACCAATGTCTATCATTGCTTTGTCTAGGGTAAGACCTTGTGATTTATGAATGGTGACTGCGTATGCAAGAGTTAGAGAAAATTGTTCTCTGCGTACATACATGTCTTTGAAGAGAAGGAATCGAGCTGTGGAGTGTCCTATCCTTTTTACTCCTGAAAGTTTGTCAAAGAGAATATTGACAAACTGAATTTTGTTGTCACGTGGGTATGTTTGAAAGCCAACAACTGTACCCAGTGCTCCATTAACTAGTCCTTGGTCCACGTCAAGGTTACGTTTAAGCATTACTCTGCAATATAAGGATAATTTTAACATCTTTTCTAACCCAGCTGCGTTGGAGATTGAATTTTCTAAACTGTTTAGTCTTGTTGTGGCTTGCTCACACAAGGGTAGTGTCATACCATGTACATATAGTTTGTCTGTGGCGCTAATTTCCATTATTGGTTGCATTTCTTTATTTAACATTATTTCATTAAATTTGAAACAGCTTGCAAGAGTTGGCATTAAGGCCATACAATTGACATTTTTGTGTGCTAATTGTTCCATAACATCTGTAGCACATGCATTATCGCCATAAAGTGCATGAATGTGCCGGGTTTTCAATATTGCTTGTGCTTCTTTCGATAGTATACCAACTCTAATACTTTTTAAGATGTTGGCATAAGTGAGATCTGCAGATTGCTGCATGTTTTCTGTTAATTCTCTGTATTGGAGATGTTGCCAAAGGTTGACATTTCTAATGCTGCCAACAGAGTTTGTGTCCTAATGTTTTAAAAATAGGCTCACCTTTTACTGGTGTCAATTGGAGAAGATCTCCGAAAACAATAATGTGTTTTCCTGCAAAGAGCTCTTCGTAGTTTGTTTTGAGTACTTCTTGTAATCTGAGGTGAATCAAAGCCAACATTAGGTTGGACACCATGCTCACTTCATCTATTAGTAGCATTTTCATTTGCTTTAATACTCTGTGTAGTTCCACTGCAGCTTCTGTAGATGATTTGTAATAGTCTAATTTGTTTTGGTGTTCTACTGGCAGGAGTAGTAATCAGTGTAAAGTGACACCACCTATTTTGTAGGAAGCTAAACCTGGGGGGGCAGTGACAACAGCTGACAGTTTGTTGTTTGTCAATTGTTGAAGGAACTTACTGATGATTTTGATTAGGAATGTGTTGCCAGAACCAGCTTCACCACTGACGCACAGTAGTATATGTTTGTAATTTTGGCAGGTGCATTCTTTGTTTTCATGTTGTACACCATGTGCAATTTCTTTTGTTACTTCTTGAAAAATGCTACGTTGCTCATTGTTTTGTTTTGATTGTAGTATAGTTAAGTCTTCTTTATCTTCATACTGACACATGGTGTTTTCTACTTCTGTCAGAGCTATTTCTGCCTCATTTGTTATTAGTGGTTCTACCAGTGGTTTTTGGCTTCCTGTTACAGAAGGTTGACTACTGTCAGGAGTGTCCTAATCTAGTTGGGCCTGGAGTTCCTCTTTGTGTTGCTGTTCATTGTGTAACATTGTTTTGTACTGTGTAAAGTTTACATCAGTTATAGTGCTTTCATTTGCTTTGAAAGCATCTTCATATGAGTCATAGTTACCTAGTATTTCTTCTTCTTTTCTCCATGGTTTAAAGAGTTGTAGCAGGGACATGTAATATAGTTCTTTATGTTGAGGAGTCTTTATTGACAATTTGAAATGATTAATTAAATTTGGTTTGGTGAGTTTTACTAAGCTGCCTTCACAGTCTGTCACTCTGTATTTACCTTTTTTTTCATCAGGTTTTATATCATTTTTGTATGTGAAGTTTTGGGCTATGTGGTATAGACACATGGTTTCCAAAGTGTTACTTCTGTTTGGGTAGTATGTGTCCAATAAATTGTTTTTTAAAATGTCTTGGCTGTTGGGATCATGTTTGGCTATTGTTTCTATGGCCCTCATTACGACCCTGGCGCAAAGTGAAAAACGATGGCGGTAAACGATTACTGCCATCGTCTTCCGCTCGGGCCGATTACGACCCGTGACCGTAAACTACGATGTCACTAGCGGCATCGTAGCTAACGCTGCCGCTGACTGCGCCAAGGGCGCGCGCACGCGAACATCCACACCGTACTTAGCGCCATGGCGGAAAGGTGCGGGAATGCCGACCCAAGCGGACATGCCCCTAACGCCATCACCCAGCCCGTTAAGTACCTTACCGCCATGGTGCAAATTACGCCATCGCGAACCAACCGTAAAGGGCCATGTAAAGTGCATGCAGCTGCCACAGGTGCACAGAAACAGCACAGGTGAAGGTAATACAGACTCAGGAAGTACAAAAAGAGCACACCCCACCCCTTCCCACACCCAGTCACACTCCACAATGATACCAATAGGACTAGCAATGTTGGGGCTGGAGGACCTGATAGCAATGCGAGTGCTACAACAGCAACTACAACAACAACAACAACAACAGGCTGCACAGAGGAGACGCAGGAGGAGAAGGAGGGCAAGGCAGGCCCAGCAAGCCCCACCAGCACAGCCAGTGCCACCACGCAGGCAGCCCCCAATCCCACGCATCAGACCCAGCCCATTCATCCTCACCGCTGAGCAGATCCACACCCTGTACCGACTGGACCGGGACACCATCACCACCATTGTGGACATGATACACAACGACATCGTCAGCATGATTGATACACCCACTGCCACCCCCCCCTACTGAAGGTAGTGTCCGTGCTCCACTTCCTGGCCACAGGCACCTACCAGCACACAGTGGGGCACTTGCATGGCATATCACAACCATTATTCTCGCGTACACTGATGCAAGTGCTCGATGCCCTCCTCAAGCACAGAGATGACCACATCTCATTACCACGGTCTGCCCAGGAGATTGCCAACACCAAAGTGGGTTTCCATGCACTGGCCGGCATACCTGGTTGCATTGGTGCCATTGACTGCACCCATGTTGAATTGGTGGTCCCACATGCCATGGAGGTACCGTACCGCAACCGTAAACATTTCCACTCAATCAACGTGCAAATGGTCTGTGACTCCAACAGGATCATCACATATTGTTGTGCCAGATTCCCCGGATCAACCCATGATTCTATGATCCTTCGGAACTCAACAATACCACGCTACATGGAGCGACATGCAGGCCCAAGATCCTACCTACTCGGTGAGTCTAATGACATGAGCATGGAAATGCAAAGTGGGTGTTGAATGATGTACCAATGCATATTACATCTGGCAGATACAGGGGGGTGGGTGCAACTAGCAGTAGCCAGATCATTCCCTGTGGCAGCACTGACGTCAACAGAGTAGTGTACACATCATGCCTGACCTAATCATCCCAACATGTGAATGAAAGTGCATCCCAAAAACGACACAACCATTTGCAAGTGCATTGTGCAAATTGTGGCCGCATTGACCCTAAAGAATAACACCAACATGCACGTCACCATGCACCAACTACTGAAAGGCCTGTCCCCCACAACTGCGCACAAAGGAGGCACATGACAGACAGGGACATCAATGCACCACTACAAGACCCACAAACTGTCCCCATTGACACCAGTAATGCTCACTGGGGTCATAATGAGCCAGACATCGATGTTGCTATCATGTGAGCTTCAAGCTCACAGGACACGTGCAAGGTCACATGAATGACGTCCTGAACGGACACAGTGGATGGCCACTCACAAGGCAATCGTCCCCCCTGCATTGTGTTTTAGCATGCAAAACAGTACATGAGAGCCATGAACACATACTGGTTGCACAGTGTAAATCCATAACCACAACTCCAATTGGTGCACAGTAACAGTCAGAATCAAGGCATGGTTGTGCGTCATGTTCACATATCAATCTCGTTCCTGACACATTCTTTTCTCACATTTTACAGGTGATGCGGGCTATCCCCTGAAGAGGTGGCTCCTCACACCAGTGCGGAACCCATCGAACCAGCATGAGGAGGACTACAACCATAACCATGCACGTACCCGTGTGGTGATAGAGCATGCTTTTGGCCTACTGAAGGCACGTTTCCGCTGCCTCAGCAGGTCTGGCGGGGCACTCTTGTACCGCTATGAGAAGGATGCAAAGATCTTCATGGCATGTGTCATGCTACACAATATGTGCATCAGACGAAACGTGCCTCTGCCCCCTGACGCAGAACCACAACCACCTGATGATGGGGATGATGATGATGGGGATGGGGCAGCACCTCAGGGAGGCAGCGATGCACAGGAGGGCCATATAATGCGTCAGAATGTCATTGACCGATACTTCTAGCACACACAGCGAGTGTGTGACATATGGATGGCACTTGGGGCACTGTGTGTGTCTGGTATGTCAACACTGTGGACTGTAACAATAAAGCACACATACGCAATGAGCAATGTCCACACTTTTAGTTTGTGAGAAAAGAAAAAGTGTATTGTTCTACTGAATAGGTATAACAGTACCCCTCCAACTCCCCCCTGAACACTCCAACACACCCAATACCCCCCTCCCCCTCCCCCCTGAACACTCAAACACACCCAATACCCCCCTCCTCCTCCCCCTGAACACTCCAACACACCCAATACCCCCCTCCCCCTCCCCCCTGAACACTCCAACACACCCAATACCCCCCTCCCCCTCCCCCTGAACACTCCAACACACCCAATACCCCCTCCCCCTCCCCCTGAACACTCCAACACACCCAATACCCCCTCCCCCTCCCCCCTGAACACCCTGCAAACATGTGACAGTGCCCGTGGTGAAGTGTGTATAGTTCAGCACACTATTGACTGCCCCCTCTCCCGGAACCTGGGGCCCCCCTGCCTGTGCTCCTCAGGGTCCTGGATGACCTGCGGACGGGAGAGGCTTGTGCTGAACTTGCAGCCGAGGATGTACCGGGCTGCTCAGTACGGCATGTGTCCAGAATTGTCTGGATGAGCTGGCTCATCATCTGCCGCCCTGCAGCAAGTTCGGTGCAAATGTCCCTGCTGGCAGTTTGGATGGCAGCCCTGATGCCATCAGCACTCCTCTCCATGGCTGCACTGGTACTTACACATTCTGCAACATGCTGCGTGAGGAGTGTGCCCAGTGCTTCCTGCCTGTTGGCAATCTGCTCCAGCGACAGCTGGAATTCTGGCCCAATGGAGGGTGCCAATGGGGGACCAATGGGACTACTCCCATCTTCCACAACTCCCACTGGGCTTGGAGTTGCTGGCCATGAATTAGCTGGCGATGGGCCCTGGGTGTCATCTCCATGATGGCTGATTGGGGATAGGTGTGGTGAGTGCAGTTGTGTGTTGTGGTCAAGTCCGGTGTCATCCTCCACATCACTGTCGGAGCAGGCAGCGATGGCTGCAGTCTCCCCAACAGTACTGCTCCCTGCTGACACATTGCCCTCAGTGGGCAACAGTGGGTGTGGTTGGGCTGCAGGTGCTGTCACGACCCCTTCCTCGGGGGACTTTGCTGCCCTGGGCTCTTCAGCCTGGCATGGATTCTGCCTGGGTCCAGCAGAGGTGGATGCATGGTTCCCTTCTCCCACTTTCCTGGCCTTCTTAGCTGGGGTGCTGGTGCTGTCGTCCCTGCCAGTGTCCGATTGCGAGCCTGTGGTGGAGCAGAGGAGGGTGACTGTTATTGATGGTTCAGCGGACATTGAGCAGGCATTGTGAAGAGTGAAATGGATAGATGGTGGAGTTAGTAGCCCGTGACATACAGGTTGCCTCCCTTTAGGTTCGGTTTTGCATGCAGGTGTGTGTCTGCCTACTGTACAGTGTACATGCTGCATGTGCGCAGGGTGTGGCTCATCTGCTGATGTGTTGCGTCTGCCACATTGTGATTGTCACGTGCAAGTGTATCAGGGTGTCTTGCAAGGCTGGATATGAGGCACCTACCTGTGTCTCCAGATCTCGGGGCCCCTCTCTCCATCTCGCCGACACCTTCGATGCACTCAATGCCAATCAGAGAGGCACATGTCTCCTCCCATGGCTGCATCTTCAGTGGGGAGTCTGCTCCCCCGCCAGTTCCCAGGGCCAGGTTACGGTTGGCAGACATAATGCCCCAGACCCTGATCCGCAGGTCGTCCCATCTCTTGCGGCACTGTTTGGAGGTGCGTGGGGTGGTTCCAACAGCACTGACACGTTGTGCCACAAGTTCCCACACCTCCTTTTTGCGGCCTATGGCTGTTCGGGTCATCTCATTGGAGAAGACAACATCGGCCTTCTCCTGGAGCGTGTCTGCAAGCATTTGCAGTTCCTCTTGACTGAAGCGCTCCTGCCGCTGCCTGTCACATACCTTCTTGACAACTTTAGGCATGGTTGGCTGAGGAAATGGGTGGGTTATGGGAATGTCAGGGTTTGAGGGTTGGTTGTGGTGTGGTTGGGTAGGATGGCAATGGATTGTGTTTTTTAAGATGGCCGCTGTGCTGTTTCCCGTTCCGCCGCGATTACGCTATTTCCGGTTCCGCCTAATTGCGGTCACCGCTAATTACGGTGACCGCTGACTACGGTGGGCGTAATGATGGGTGGCGGTAGGTCACCCTGCGCTGTTAACGAGGGCGGTAAGGGCTGTTTACGGCATGGCGTAGTTTACGTTACCGCCATGGCGTAATGCTCGTGCGCGATGGGTCGTAATGTGGCGCTCTTATCGCCATCGGACCATGGCGTTAACGCTCATTACGCCATGGCGGTAATTTCAATCACTTACCGCCTGAGTCGTAATGAGGCCCTATATCTTCGTATGATTTTAGAACTCTTTTTCTAGATTTAGCTGGACCAAGACTTAGCCATACTATATTTTCAGATTTACCATACAATGCAGTACCAGTTAAACGATCTGCTGCTTCATAGGATACACATTCTCTATGGGAGAACAGTTTTATGCCCAAGCTGTATAATTTCTGAGACACTTGGGTTCATTTCGAGTTAGGAGGTAAGGGGAAAACGATGCCGGAAAAGGATTACCGGCATCGTTTCCCGTTACGGACTATTCTGCCCTCCCAGACCGTTATGTACGGCGCCGTAAAGTACGAGGTCGTAAATAGCGGTCTAGTGGCGCGCGCCCTACACTCCATGCCGAAATTAGCGGCATGGCGTAAACCGGAGCTGATCCCAAGTAATGTGGACATGCAAAAAACGGCCTCCACAAGTCTGCAAAGTACCTTACCAGCATGGAGTAAATAACGACATCACCGAGAAGGTGTTAAGAACCATGAGCAGTGTTTCCAAGAGGCACAGGTGCACTCAGTCAGCACAGGTGGAGGCAATGGAGTTTGGCACAGCACAAAAAGAGCACACCCATACACCACACCCCCTCCCACACCAAGATGATACCAATTGTAGCAGCATTCCTGGAGCTGGAGGCCCTGCATGCAAGGCAGCAACTACAACAACAGCAACAACAACAACAACCACAGCCCCTACCACAGAGGATACACAGGAGGAGAAGGAGGGTGAGACAGGCCCAGCATGCCCTACTGGTGCAGCCAACATTACCACGCCGCCAGCCCTCAATCCCACGCATCAGAGCCACCTCCTTCAACCTCACACTAGAACAGATCCACATCCTGTACCGGCTTGACTGGGACACCATTACCATCATAGTGGACCTGATACATGACGATATAGTTTGCCTCATAGAAATCAGCACTGCCATCCCCCCTCTACTGAAGGTAGTGTCTGTGCTCCACTTCCTTGCCACAGGCACCTACCAGCATACGGTGGGACACATGCATGGCATTTCACAGCCCATATTTTCCAGGATACTCAACCAAGTGCTGGATGCCCTCCTCAACCACACAAGGGACTACATATCCCTACCCCGGACTCCCCAGGAGATATATGATACAAAAGTTGCCTTCCATGCACTGGCAGGCATGCCAAATTGCATAGGTGCCCTCGACTGCACCCACGTTGAATTGGTGGTCCCGCATGCCATGGAGGTGCCGTATCACAACCGCAAGCAATACCACTCCATCAACGTCCAGATTGTGTGTAATGCCAGTAAAGCCAATACACATTGCAATGCCTGATACCCCGGATCAACTCATGTCTCCTTGGTCCTGCAGACCTCCACACTACCACGCTACATGGAGTGACATGCCGGACGACGTGCCTGGCTGCTTGGTGAGTAACCTGAATGGGCCATGGCAGTGCATTGGGGCTGTGAGTATGTTGGCTGCCTACTTCACCTGGGTGGGAAAGGGGGGGGATGCCTACTTCACCTGGGTGGGAAAGAGGGGGATGCCTACTTCACCTGGGTGGGAAAGGGGGGTAGATGCCTACTTGACCTGGGTGGGAAGGGGGGGATTCCTACTTCACCTGGGTGGGAAAGGGGGGGAGATGCCTACTTCACCTGGGTGGGAAAGGGGGGGAGATGCCTACTTCACCTGGGTGGGAAAGGAGGGGGAGATGCCTACTTCACCTGGGTGGGAAGGCGGGGAGATGCGTACTTCACCTGGGTGGGAAAGGGGGGGGGGAGAAGCCAACTTCACCTGTGTGGGAATGTTCACGCGGGTGCACGATGTGCACCTCACAGAACACTGTGCCCCAAGGCAAATGACACGGCACATGACTACCTAACCACACAGTGATGATTTAGAGCCGACACCTAACACAACATGACTAACAGGAAACCTGCCCAAATACCACAACACATGCACCACTCATTGGCGGCCCTAGACACCGTAAGGGCATCCTGCACCATGCAGTGCAATAGCACCATGTCGCAGACTCCTGCATCTCACCACACAGGACAGTCATCCCTGGGAGTGCATAGAAGTGAGTCTAACAGGGATCCCACAGCGTGTGACTGGTCCTGCACACCCATAGGATTGCTGCAAGTCACCATGGCATAGATCAGTGCTGAATGATTAGTATGATACTACCTACAGCCAACCCCCCTTTCACCAAAACTCACACAACACATCAATGAATGCAGTCCAACACTGCTGCATGCATATACGATGCACATGCAACAAGACGTGAGTGCACACCATAACCCATCATGAAGAAGCTACCCCCTCCATCATTCCATTGCACAGGACACTTAGCCGGGCCAGTGATGGGGTGAATGCATCCTGGGTCTTGTGTGTATGGCCAGTAATCACCTGCTGCCATGTAAAACTAGTACAGTTCTCCACCATGAATTCACAAACACTTACCTTCATTCCACTCTCATACAGGTGATGCTGGCTACCCTTTGAAGCCGTGGCTCATGACCCCGGCCCGCAACCCACAGAACAGGCATGAGGCGGACTACAATAGATCCCATACCCCTACACGGGTGGTGATAGAAAAGACCTTCGGCCTGTTAAAGGCACGATTCCGTTGCCTAAGCCGGTCGGGTGGGGCACTCATCTACAGCCACGAGAAGGTGTCCAAGATCACCATGTCATGTGTAATGCTGCACAACATGTGCATTCGTCGGAACGTGCCACTGTCTCCTGACGTGGAACTTCTACCACCAGTTGATGATGAGGGGGAGGAGGAAGGAATGGCAGGACAGCATCACGGTGCCGATGCACAGGAGGGACGTGCCGTGAGGCAATCATTGATCGGACAATATTTCTGGCTCACCAGTCAGCTGAGGGTGTGAAGATGACAGGACATCAGGCACTGGGTGTGGGGATACATGTTCACCATGTACTGTGAAACATTAAAAGACACATGCACAATGATCAATGTCCACTCTGTATTTTTTGGATGATCAACCGGTGTATTGAATAATAAAGTTCTAATGTGTACAACAAAACCTCCACCACCACCCCCTCCCCCTCCCCCAACTCCCACACACACCCTCATCCCCCTCCCCCTCTCCCTTAACTCCCACACATACCCTCACCCCCTACCCCTCCCCCCCAACTCCCACACACACCCTCACCCCCCTCCACCTCCCCCCACAACAACCCCACAATAGTTTGATTAGGACAACGTAGGCCACATGTGTGTGCCGGCATGGTCAATGTGCACTCCCAGAGCTAGGGGGATCCATGTCGTGGCGGCGCAATGTACGCAGTGAACGACGATTGGGCTGGTCTGGGTGGAGGAGCTTTGTGAAGGTGGCTCCTCCCGCTGGGGCTGTGGTGTGGGGTGTGCTGCTTCCAGGGCATCTGCGATCCGGCCAAGGACGTTGCAGAGCCGGTTTGTGCTTGCTGTGATCACCTCGCCCAGAGCCTGAAGGTCATTGCGCCACTCCACCCTTGATTTGCGATTGTCCCTGATGAACTCCTCAATGAGGCCTGTGAGATGCTGGGAGCGCACTACATCCATGGCCGATGTGGCCGATGTGCTTGGCAGGCTTGGTATTTGGCCTGCAGGCCTTCTTGGAGATTCTGCAGGGGAAGTGGATACAGGACAGGCAGGTTGTACTCCTTGCCCTGTGAGCCCTGGAAAACACTCTCCCCGGAGTTGCTGTGTGCCACCTGGCTGTATGATGGTGTGTCAGGGGTATGGCCAATGTCAATGGTGTCCTCCACGTTGGCTCCCGATATTGATGGGGGGCTGTCTGGCACATCAGGAGGCACATGGCTGCATTCTCACCAGCCACACTGGACTCCTCAGAGTGCAGCATGGGACATGTGTCCAGCGGCACTGTAGGCATGGGTTGGGGTGCGGGTGGGGGTTGTGCACCCTCCAAGGGGGTTGCTGGAGCAGGTGGTGTTGCCTGTGTTGTCTTCCTGCTTGCCCCTGACTCTGCCCCTGGAGGTACTGGCCCGGGTGCTTTCCTGGTCCTCGATGTCATGCTCGCTGCCTGTGGGGGGGGAAAGAGAGACGGCATGAGCAATGATTTGGGGATCAGCATTTCTAAATACCTATAGTATCACAATGGGATTGCAGCGGTTTGTTGACATTTAGTTGGTGAGTGGGACAGTGATCTGGGCTTGGATGGTCAATGCATGCAGATGTCTGGGTCACTCATGTTGGGGGAGTACTGTGATGACTCACATTCACAATGTTTACAATCACTGCCCCGTGTGCCTCACAGATTCGGCCTCTTTGTGTGGCATGGCCCATATGGGTTACAGCCTTGCACCTGACATCATCCTGGGTCACACTTGTTACAGCATGATTTCATTGGGGGGGAGGGGTTGCCCAACCATGACGGGACACCTTGCCCAGCCCTTGACAGTGACTTACGTTAGGAATGCATGTTCTGTCTTGACTCATGACACTCACCTCCATCAGCGGATGACACTGCACCGCACTCCATTTCTCCAACACCTTCTATGGCTTCTGTGCCCATCATGGCCGCACACGTTTCCTCCCACGGCATCATTTTGATGCTGGAACCTGGCCCTCCTCCTGTCTCCAGGGCCTGACTTCGGTTTGCCGAGAGGATGGCCCGCACCCTGAGATGGAGGTCATCCCAACGTTTCCTGCAGTCCTTGGTGGTGCGGGGGGTGTTTCCCACGGCGCACACCCTCATTGCGAACCAAGGCCCAGATCGCTTTCCTCCTGACGACGGTGGGCCTCCGCATAACACTGCTGAATACAGTGTCTGCATGTTCGTGCAGAGTGTCGACCGGTACCTGGAGCTCATCCTGGGTAAAGCGCTCCTTTCTTATGTGTGCAGCACCCTTTTTTAATGCTTTGGGCATGATGCTGGTCTCCAATGCCTATTTCTCTGATCACTATATGGCTCCGGGTCCTGTATGGAGAGGATGGCAATGGATTGTGATTTTAAAGATGGACGCCGTGCTCCTTCCCGTTCCTGTGCGATGACGTTTTTTCCGGTTCCGTTTTTTAACGGTGACCGTAAATAGCGGGGACCGCTATTTACGGTTACCGCTAATTTCTCTATGTCGGTAGTGTTATGTACGGTGCGCTTGATGCCGTTAAGGGCTTTTGGGGCCCTTTTACGGCATGGCGCTGAGGTGTGTTACCGGCATGGCGCAAAGAGCGTGCACGCGGAGTCGGAATAGGCCGATTTTTACGGTCTTGTGCCAGCACGGAAACGCTCTTTACGCCATGCCGGTAATCGCCTATACTTACCGCCCTACTTGGAATGACGGCCACTGTTTTGTCTGATGACATGTCATTCCAGAGGTCTTGGAGCTCTGTTTTTTCTGCTTTGGTTAAGTATGCTGTAACATATTGTGCCACTGCAGTGGAATTGTCTGCAATGTACTGCACATCTATGTTTGCATTCCATAGGTGGACAATGATTGCATTGTAATCATTGATGTATTTTTCTTCTTCTGTTCTTTTTATGTAATATGTATTTTTAGGTGACTTACCTTTAACACTATTTCTAACTGAAGACATGAGGTTGTTCACTTGACCTGTATTTGTAACCGGTCTAGGGAAACCAAAGTGGCATTTGGTGTAGTATTTCCCTTTGTTTTTGTATTTTCAACGACAATATTTGCCACATTTGTGTCTTTAAAATTGTAAAATTTGTGCATGAAGATCACTATTTGTGGTGTGGAATTTCACAAGTGACATATTTTTCAATAAACTGTAAAACATTGGCATCACTGTCTTGACCAAATTTAGGAGCATCTTTAATCCATAAAAGCATGTGGATATGTGGTGCTCCTCTGGCTTGGTATTCTTTTCTCCAAAAGAAGTGTTGCACTTCTCCAAGGGGAGGAACAGTTTTATTTCAAATAAAGTGTAGCATAGCAATGAAGCGATGGTGAAAGTTTCTTGAAACATTAACAGGATCCAGAGAACAAAGTTCTCCAGGTGTTAGTATATCTATGTTTGGTTTTTTTTTGTTGATATGCGTAGGAAATCATGTAAATCTTCCCATGCATATTCTGTACAACTTAATGTAACAAACCAAGTCGGTGGCCCAAGGTTTCTGATCATACAAAGTACATCTCCATGACGTTGAAACCAGTACTCTTTAGTACCATGCATATTTGCTAATAGATTTGTAATATTTGATTGTAAAACCTCATCTTTTTGTTGCACTTTTTGTAATAATTGTGTAGCTGACATATTTTGAAAGTGAGATCCTGATTTTAATGTGTGTGCAACTCCGTAACATAAAGTTGCTAGTTCACTTTCAAAGAGTAGGTGGAATATGTATTCCACATTTTGTCTAAATCTGGGATCTTCAGAATACATCCGTAATGAGCGGTATTCTGAAGCTGATATTTGAATAGGTGTATCATCATACCTTCCTCCTTTGCCAGTAGGAAAGAGTAGAGGAAAGGCACATGCTTCTATACTTTTTTCTCATATACTGATTGGCGATCCTTTTGTTTGACGCATTTGGTAAGTTTCCAGTGCATCTTGTACGGTGTCATTACAGTCCAAAGGATGAATTGTATAATGGACTAAAGTATTTGATATTGTAGGAGGATCTAGGAGCTCAAATTGAACAGCTTCTTGTGTCTCTTGAATTATTTCAGTTGTATCCTTCAAGTTTTCTTCAATATTAATTTCTTTGTAGTATTCATTATTCTCTTTTAGATATTGCAAGGCTTCTCTAACTTTATGTAAATCTACCAGCTGTTGCCATATTTTTTTGTCTTTTGTAGGTACTCCATTTACTAAGATAATTAAAGATTGCTCCTTTGGACGTTCCACTCCTAGAGTGTGCACATTTTCTTTTAGATCTAATGGTAAATACACTACTTTTCCACGAATACCTTTCACTAATTCAGAGGGAGGTAATTTTGCTGTTTTTGGTTGAAGGCGTATTATTGCTTGAAATGGGTGCACTGTTTGAATTATGATGCTCTCATATAAATTAAGTTGTTGTAGGAGTTTTGGTAGTGGATATAATTCCAAATTATTTGTGATAGCACGTGAAGGAGTTTGGTTGTTGTCAAGTTTTGTAGTGTAGTAAGTGCAAAGTATTAAGGGGTCAGTTATTTCGTATTTGTTTTCTGCTATAAGGTAGAGAGCTCATTCAAACCATTTAGAATCTCCATTGTCTTCTATTTTGTATGATAGGTCTACAGTTTTTGTGTAACTTTTATAAAAAGTTCTGCGGCAACATACACACACATGGTTTGGTACGTCAGCTGATGTACTTTAAAATTTTAGTATTTCTTTTTTCTATGTGTGTAGTAAAAGGTTGCCATGCATAGAATTGTTGCTAATTTGCTTTAAAGCAATTTCATTCTGTAAGTGGCTTTCACTTCCAAAATATTTTTTCGGGATATAGTCGATTTCTTCAAGTAGGTCTTTTGCTGTACCATGTAGAAGAATGTTATTTAAATTGGGTAGTGCTAAAGCAGGACTTTTAGCATAGTACCGTTTATAGGCTAGATTTCTTATAGTTGAATGATGTGTTGATATCCTTTTGATATCATGGAAGGTGGTTTTGCAAGTAGGTCCTGTAATGCAAGCCAATGAATATCCTTGTAGTCCTGTGTACTTGCGCACTGAACAGGTATCCATATTTTGCAGTAGTTTAATTTTGATTTTGTCTTTGCCTTTCACATATTGATTGAGGAATTGGCGTAAAGACCTGACATTTTTTTTGGGAATGTTACACATTGACATGCATGGCCATTTGTATACTAGACATTCTGATTCAGTTGACTAGAGAGGTAATTCTAAGTTTTCAGGGCATATTTTTATAAGCAGTATTTCTTGTTCCATTATGGTATTATTAACTTTTTCATAACCTCGACCACTGTTATGTATGGCAACTGTATTTGTTTGCTTTTGTTTGTATGCTTCTTCATTAAAGTATGGTTCTGTGCTTGTAGTGTGACTCCATTCACCTCCGCAGATATTTAAGAAGTTCTTTCTGTTGACATTTTGTTTATTGAGAAGTCTTTTTTGTAATTTAGTCATTAGTTTTCTTAGTGGTTTCATTTTGTTTAACACTAAAATAAATAACTTTCTTTTGAGAAGAATTGCACTGTCTATCAACGCTTCTAAGATGAATTTCCTACGATAGGTTTTAAGGGTTGAACCTGGTTTCTCTCCTGTTTTTTTAAGATTTTGAAGGACTCTGTGATGGAACATTTTGGCTAAAATACTTTTTTTGGTATGCTTACTTCGTACTATATCAAGATTTATAAAAGCAGTTTTATCTGTAGTGATAGCTGATTTTTTGTTAATTGTTTTCTGGTTCGTTTTACATTTTGATAGAGGAGGCAAAGTGCCTGTACTTGAAACTTCTTTTGCTTCAATAAATGACTGTATTAGATGTTTTGTTTGAACTTTTTTTACAAATTCTTCTAGAGATGGATGCTTATGTTGGAGACTTTTATTTTCATTTGCTCTACTTCTGTGTTGCTTTCTACAGACTTGATTTTTGGTAGGCATTAGGCATTCTTTAGGGTCTGTTGAAAAAAATAAAGAATGTATGGGTTGGGGTGTTCTGCAATGTATGCGTGCTGTGTGCTTGAGTGTTTGAGTAAGATGATAAAGATGTATGTAATGGTGTGTGATTGTGGATTGGGCAACTACAACTAGTAGGGATGGGTATTCTTGAATTCATGTGCTACTAAACTGGGGTTCAGATGACAGAAAAAAGTAAGCTAGTGGTGTGGAGAAGTACAAATAGTAAATCTAATGCTATACAATTAAAACAGTTGTTTGTTCTATAATATCAAAATTCTAGCGGCTGAGTTGGGTCATTTGTGTGTCTAAAAATAGGAATTTGTGGGCCATTCTGGAGGCAAATAGCTGTTTAAGAAATGGGGATTTTTGGACAAAATTGTGCACAATCTCTATTTTTAGGCACAGAAATAGCATGAATTAATCTTACGGTGTGTTTGAGTAATAATACAAATATTATGGTGGTATTCAACTTACTTTTTTTTCTAAATTGAGCATGTTTCTTCTTAGTTGTTCTTTGTACTTCAAATTCGCTGCTTCTTTTCAGGAGAATGGTCTTCACTGCAATTGTAAAGGAAACAAATTAGTAATTTTGTTTGTATATAGCACTGTTTTTAATTTAGACATTGATTTTTTTAATTGACATCCTCAGCGCTTTCTTCAAAATCATGAAAACTATCTTATTCACATAAAATACGTCGCCCCAGTTGAATACATATCATATGTTCTTAATGAATAAACTGTATTGCAAAGACTAACTGTAGCAAACAAAATATGTTTACTATGCTTTGTGGACTTCATAATGTACCACTGAATACCACTATTCCTGTAACTAAGCTCTTGCAAGTAACAGTGCCTCAATGTCACGGGTTGCTTGCGCTATCTAAATATAAATAAATAAATAAATAAATAAATAAATAAATAAATAAATGTTTATGTTATTGTACAAGTATTGTTGTTTGAGATTTGATCATAGTGTGTGCATGCAATTTTGTTTGACTATATGCACTCTATATATTTTATTTAAAATATGTTTGTTCAACATGCTTTGAATATGTGTGTGTAAAAAGAAATGAAATAGTATAAAGGTTTGTAAGTGACAGTTGATTTTAGGAGATGGAAAAAAAGAAAGTAAATTCATTTTACAGATTATAGAAGCTAAAAGTCAGTTAATCTGTTTAAATGAAACTAGAAGAATTGTACATGTACTTTACAGAAAATATGCATACCTGTAGTTTGTGTTCATGCATATGGATATGCATGGAGCTGCAAGTAGAAATATTGGAGACTTGTACAGTATTTCTTGCAGAAGGTGCTTTCCAATGAAAAAACACTTGTACTCAGAGAGATTAACAGTACATTTTCAGTGCTGATCTATGATGATGCAGTTAGATGTAGAGGTATTCTATGTGATTGGTGGATGGTCATGTGACTTCTTACCTACATCCAATGAGGGAATGGCACAGAGAGTGAAGTGGAAATGGTAGAAGGGCTGTCCATGTTATGATATGTCTGCGGACATGGCGGTAGTCCGCGGACATCGGGTGTTACATCCGGGGATTTTGGGTTGGGGAGCCATGCAAATGAGAATGAGCAGAGAAAGGGATTGGTCAGGAAAGTTTAGTGGGTGTGTTGTGCCAGGAGAGATTTTCTCAGATACTCTTTTTGCTGAGAGAAGAACAGATAGCTATGGCTGTGTGTTTCAGAAAACAGATTGTTTGGATATTGGGAGACTCGTGGATACATTGGTCGAAGGTGCATGCAGAAAGCTGTGGAGTCGCTGTAGATCTTGGATTCCAACATGTGGAAGTACACTGGCATGGAGTACGTTGAATGAAGTGGTTGGACTTGCTACTTCTCTGTGCTACTTTGGAGACAGAGCAACATCCAGATATAATTATAATTCATTGTTGAGTGAACAGTTTAGGACATGTGTCTGGAATTTCTTTGCAATTTGCAATGGAAGAAGGACTTGGGAAGGTCATGGACATGTTTCCAAATTCTCAAGTAATTATTTCACGGATTGCGCAGGGACAAATGTGGCTTCGTTCTTCTTCATTTGGTCCTCAAATGGAGAAAGCAAGGCGCAATGTCAATAAGGCTGTTTGTGCCTTTGTAAGAGATTTTGGCATGTCCTCTTTTCACAATGAAAATATTATGTTTCATAGTACATACATTTTTCGCAGAGATGGAGTCCATCTTACTTATGCTGGCAATCAGATTTTTCTGACAAATGTAAAAAATGCATTGTGACCTTTTTTAGAATTACATCATCCATTTTGTAGTAGGTGTTGAGTATTTCTAATTTTTCAAACACAAACACCACCAAAAGGCTCTTTTCAGAGCCACCACTTCCTCCCAGAGAACATTGCAATGGTTATGATAGGGCAGCACCCCAACATTTTAGATGTCCGCGGACTTCTAAAAAATACACAGGGCCCTGCTTCATTTATTTTCAATTCTATTTTTTACCTGTGAAAGGCAGCTCTGAAAAGAGCCTTATTTTATTTTTGATTTTTGTTGTTTTAAAGTTTTTTGGGTTTTTTATACAACACACACTAGGAGAGGAGGGGAAAGGAGGGCAAAGGGGGACACCAACCACGGGGATAAGAAAGGGCGAGCTGAGATAGGAAGATGTAGAATGGGTTTTATTTGGGTAGTGAGCAGATCTTCTCGTGCTCTGAGACGATAGTCTCAAAAGCACTTCGAAGTCACTCCCCGTGCAGAGTACTGCGTCGCAGTAGATACACACAACTGTGACCCTCGAAAGGTAAGGGTCATCAGCATTGTGTATGACCTGTGAGGCAGTTTGAGGAATACGCTGTCCCACAGGAGTGTTCCTTGTGGTGACAGGATCAGAAACAGAGGATGAAGTAGAGGAAGTCAACCTGCTACGCTCCTCGCAAGGTACAACCTTGCGAATGGCCCCAGTGTGGAATAACTTTAGATGTCACTTCATGGTAGTGGTCCCAAAGCTGTACGAACCAAGCCTCCCGCGTCTGAGTACCAATGGCAAATAACCGCCACACCCAAGACTCATGCCGAGTGCGGGTAGTAGGGGGTTCAACGACCTCATCCTCGTCATCCTCTTCTTCCTCCACTGCATCCTCACTCCTGTTCCCATTTTCAGGGCCTTGGTGAGGTGGTGGAGGGGGTGGGGGTGGTGCTGAGGCAGATGCAGCACCAGGTGGCGGCAGTGCATCCATTGATGCCATCAGTTCACGATGGAAATCTGCAGTTGCCAGTAAAATTTGCTGTGTTCTGTAGGATAGCCAGAAACACAATGAGAATAAGCTCTAGGGCGTGGTCTTTTATAGGGGTGCTTTTACGCGGTTCACGGACATGCCCTCTGTCCGCGGACAGATCGAACACAAAAAAAGGTTCAAAACGTTTCAAAAAGTATGTAGAAACTCAGGATTAGTATGTGGGACTTGTGCTATGGTGAGTTTTTATTGAAAAATATTGTGGATTACTTGAAAATGTACTTTTAAATTGTTCGGGGCACGAACAGTGTCCGCATTCAGAACACACGATCAGCGTGGGCGCAGTCAAATGATGGCTTCGCGAACATGTCCGCGAAGGGAGCGGCTGTCCGCAGGACACCAAATGCACCGAAGGTGGTTTGCACGTGCGCGTTGATGTTCTACGGACACTGTTCGGGTTCGAAGGAATTAAAAGTGCGTCACACGTCAAACGAACATTTACGGACAGGCGTTTGTTCTTAGAACAGTTTCAACTTGCTTGCAAACAATATGGACAGACATAGCGTCCTCAGGACACCCCCATTTTGTTTATTTACGCACATTTCAGGACACCACATGTGTTCTTAGAACAGTTTCAACTTGGTTGCGAACAATACGGACAGGTATAGCATCCTCAGGACACCCCTATTTTATTTATTTACGAACATTTCAGGACACCGCGTGTGTTCTTAGAACAGTTTCAACTTGCATGCAAACATTACAGAGAGGTATAGTGTTCTAAGGACACCCCTATTTCGTTTATTTACAAACATTATAGGACACATGATGTGTTCTTAGAACAGTTTCAACCTGCCTATGAACAAAATGGCCAGGTATACCGTTCTCATGACACCCCTATTTTGTTTATTTACGAACATTTCTGGACACCGCGTGTGTTCCTAGCACAGTTTCAACTTGCATACAAACATTACAGAGAGGTATAGTGTTCTAAGGACACCCCTATTTTGTTTATTTACGAACATTTCAGGACATCTCATGTGTTCTTAGAACAGTTTGAACTTGCTTGCGAACAATACGGACAGGCATATCATCCTCAGGACACTCACATTTTGTTTATTTACGAACATCCCAGGACACATAATATGTTCTAAGAACACTTTCATTTTGCCAACGAACAATACGGACAGCGTCGTCAGGACACCCCAATTTCGTCCATTGACGAACATTCCAGGAGACAGCTTGTGTTCTTAGAACAGTTTCAACTTGCCTGTGAACAATACGGACAGGCATAGCGTCCTCAGGACACCCCCATTTTGTTATTTACAAACATATCAGGACACCGCATGTGTTCTTAGAACAGTTTCAACTTGCTAGCGAACAATACGGACAGGTATAGTGTTCTTCAGGACACCTCCATTTTCGTTTCTTTACAGACATTCCGGACACCCGCGCTGTCCGCGGACACCTAAATTGCTTTTTGTTAAAAAAAAACATGAAATCGATTAGAACATAATATAAAAATGTAACTTTATTTAACATGTATGATTAATTTATGACAAAGAAGGTGAGGCAGAAACTGAAACAAAAACAGGAGAATTAGGGGTTTCAACAGGATTTGTATGAGGTGAAGAAGGAATGGACGTCTCATCAAAACGTTTTGGTTCATGGAGAGGGTTTGGGGATAATTGACTGGGATATAGTGAGGGGGGACAGGCACATATGGGACAATGGTACGTGGTTTTTTGTTTAAAATGATCTTCCACAAAGTTTTTTAAATTATTAAAATTTGCCAACAGTAGATCCATTATTTCTTCTATGCTGTGAAGAGTTTTATCCATAACAGCTTTTTCTGTAGTACTTTCTATTTGGTATGCTCTGTACAAAAAAAATATATGTGTTAAATGTATATAAAATAATAATAATTAAATGGTTTATATTGTAAAGTATCTACCATTAGATTCACTATCTTCTGCCATTTCCTCATGTGTGAAATGCTCCTCTAGCCACTCCATAGTACCAGACATTTCTGTGAGAAAAAAAAAACATAACATATTTTTTTTTAATCTAATACAGAAAGTTTACAAATATATGAGTAAAATGCAGTACACTTACTATTTCAGGTAAGGTATGTTGTGAGTGGTCTGTAGATCTGCTGTTGTTCTTGGTTGTGGAGTTTCTGTGAGGTAATCATGTTGGAAGCCTATCTTTCTTCTTTTGGTATATTCCATTTTAGAACATATTGTATTTAAATGATTGGTTAGTGTGTTACATATATGGGTTACACTTCTTATGTATTACTACATATAATGTGTATGTGTGCTGGTTTGTGAATTTGTAAAATGTTCATATGTTATCATATAACAATTAAACATACACCCCCAGAGTTTTTGGGTAGTGGTGCTGTTGTCCGAACATGTCCGCGGACATTAAAAGAGTTCGTGGACATCATTACCAATAGAGGGGGTTCAGTATGTTCCTTTTTACATGTACATAAAATCATAGTTATTATTGTTAAATTGTGCTACTAAAAACCTATGAAATTCAGTGAAAAAACGTTGTAAAACGGATGTTATGGTTAAGTTGCGCTACTAAAAACCTATGAAATTCAGTGAAAAAACGTTGTTAAAGGGACGTTATGGTTAAGTTGCGCTACTAAAAACCTATGAAATTCAGTGAAAAAACTTTGTTAAAGGGACGTTGTGGTTCCAAGTAAAACCGAAAAACCCTTGAAATTTGCCAGTTATGGTAAGCTAAGCAACCATAACTCACGCCACCACCGTGCACTGCTAAGACTAACACCCATGACATCAGAGATGACATCACAAATGTCATTGATGACATCACTGATGACATCACATGTCTGTCTCCCTCTTTTTTCCTTAACTGACATATCTAGGCCACATGGTTTTCTTCAGTAACAGTCAGGAACTAAAAATTGTAAACGTACTATATTTGTAGACTTATCCTTCAAGTATGTTCTTATAGTAATTCCCTTAGTGTCCATTCATATCATATGAAAAATATAAGTAGGGGAAGACACACGCTTCAAAGACAGCAATTCTTTCTGTGCATGAAGATAATCAGTAGAGTTATCTGCACTTTCTGATAGTTCTGTTGTTTTTTTATTACTGTACTTTCCCTGTATATGTTCATATTTGTATACATTGTACTCACACTACTTTCCTTAGGGTCCAGTCACATCATGTGATACATTTACAAAGGGTAAATAGCAGCTTTCAAACAGAGCAATAATTTATTTGCATAAAGATAATCAGTTAGGTTATGGATTGTTTCTGCTACTACTTCTGCTTTTTTGCTTACTTCACTTTCCCTGCATATATACCCATATTTGTATGTGTTCTTGTCTCTTTGTGTTTTGTCTGTCGTAATGCAATTATGTAATACATGGGTTTTCTTAGCTACTTATTACATACTTCACAGTACACAAAACTCTAATAAGAAAACAATTATCATTTCATTATTCAACATATCAACATTATGAATATTATACCTTCATCATGTATGCTGCACACAATGCTATGTTTCTGCATGAGTAGCTTAGTATACTAGATAGAACCTCATAATAGAATGTTATTTATATCAAATCATTGTTTAATGCACTAATTAGCTTATGATATATTGGGGCCGATTCATGGAACAAACATGCGCCGAAAATCTTTGCGCAAACAGGCGCAAGCAGGCGCAAGCACAAAAAAACAGGCGCACGCGCACGCCTGCGATTCATGGAAGTCCATGCGCGTGTTTACCTCGGGATGTGCGCCAAACCCGTGCATGGCGCACAAGTCACTGAAACATCCCGAAAGGCGTGCGCAACGCGCACAGTGAAAGCGCACAACCTCGGCGCATACACCAGAAAGTGGGCGGGACACGGGGCGTAACGCGCGGAATGGGGAACAACGCGCGAAAATAAGGGCGTAACTGGGGATGTACTGTAGGGAAGCAGATGGAACGCCCACACGCACTCGAACCACACGTATTCATGGAATCGAATAGGGCAAAGCCACGCACAGCCAAAGACACGCACAAGCTGAAACACGTCCACCACACGAAGGCAGGCGGTAGAGTCCCAGCGCATCACAAAAGTGGCAACATAAAGCAATTGGGCCTGTGCGAGCGGGGCACGTGTATTGCGGGGGTGCGCGGGAAGTAACACACGCGATCGAGCGGGGTACGTGTATTTCGGGGGCGCGCGGGAAGTTACACACGCAATTGAGCGGGGTACGTGTATTTCGGGGGTGCGTGGGAAGTTACACACGCGATTGAGCGGGGTACGTGTATTTCGGGGGTTTGCGGGAAGTCACACACGCGATCTCATCAGGGTACGTGTATTTCAGGGTGCGGGGGACTATCACACGCAACATCAGCAGGGTATGTGTATTCCAGGGGTGCGCGGGAAGTTCCACACGCAATTCCATCAGGGTACGTGTATTACAGGGGTGCGCGGGAAGTTCCACACGCGATCTCATCAGGGTACGTGTATTACAGGGGTGCATGGGGAGCACCACACGTGAATTGCATGTGTGGGTCCTCCCAGGTGTTCCCTCTACACCCTCCACGGCCCCTGCAGGTGGCTCACACCACAAGGGCCTACCCTGCACATGTCCTGCAGGCACCCCATCCACCATGGCCATGCCCCCCAGCCAACCCACATGTCAACTTGCACTACTGCCCACCAACGCATGTCCCCCTGCACCCCCAGCCACCAGGGGCACCCTCCACCAGGCCCCCACCCATGTCTCCCACCACCCTCAGCAGTGCAGGGGCACCCTCGACCAGGCCCCTACCTATGTCTCCCACCACCCCCACCCCCCAGCAGTGCAGGGGCACCCTCCACCAGGCCCCCACCCATGTCTCCCACCACCCACACTCCCCAGCAGTGCAGGGGCACCCTCCACCAGGCCCCCACCCATGTCTCCCACCACCCCCACCCCCCAGCAGTGCAGGGGCACCCTCCACCAGGCCCCGACCCATGCCTCCCACCACCCCCACCCCCAGCCACAAGGGGCAGCCTCCACCAGGCCCCCACCCATGTCTCCCACCACCCCCACCCCCCAGCACTGTGGGGCACCTGCCAGCAGGCCCACACCCATGTCCAACTCATGTTCCCCACCACCCCCACCCCCCAGCAGTGCAGGGGCACCCACCATCAGGCCCCCACCCATGTCTCCCAGCACCCCCATCCCCCAGCACTGTGGGGCACCTGCCAGCAGGCCCCCACCCATGTCCAACTCATGTTCCCCAACACCCCCACCCCCCAGCACTGTGGGGCACCTGCCAGCAGGCCCCCACCCATGTCTCCCAGCACCCCCAACCCCCAGCCACCAGGGGCAGCCTCCACCAGGCCCCCACCCATGTCTCCCACCACCCCCACCCCCCAGCCACCAGGGGCAGCCTCCACCAGGCCCCCACCCATGTCTCCCACCCCCCACACCCCCCCAGCAGTGCAGGGGCAGCCTCCACCAGGCCCCACCCATGTCTCCCACCACCCCCACCCCCCAGCACTGTGGGGCACCTGCCAGCAGGCCCCCACCCATGTCCAACTCATGTTCCCCACCACCCCCACCGCCCAGCACTGTGGGGCACCTGCCAGCAGGCCCCCACCCATGTCCAACTCATGTTCCCCACCACCCCCACCCCCCAGCACTGTGGGGCACCTGCCAGCAGGCCCCCACCCATGTCCAACTCATGTTCCCCACCACCCCCACCCCCCAGCACTGTGGGGCACCTGCCAGCAGGCCCTCACCCATGTCTCCCAGCACCCCCACCCCCCAGCCACCAGGGGCAGCCTCCACCAGGCCCCCACCCATGTCTCCCACCACCCCCACCCCCCAGCAGTGCAGGGGCAGCCTCCATAAGGCCCCCACCCATGTCTCCCACCACCCCCACCCCCCAGCCACCAGGGGCAGCCTCCACCAGGCTCCACCCATGTCTCCCACCACCCCACCCCCCCAGCAGTGCAGGGGCAGCCTCCACCAGGCCCCCACCCATGTCTCCCACCACCCCCACCCCCCAGCACTGTGGGGCATCTGCCAGCAGGCCCCCACCCATGTCCAACTCATGTTCCCCACCACCCCCACCCCCCAACACTGTGGGGCACCTGCCAGCAGGCCCCCACCCATGTCCAACTCATGTTCCCCATCACCCCCACCCCCCAGCACTGTGGGGCACCTGCCAGCAGGCCCCCACCCATGTCCAACTCATGTTCCCCACCACCCCCACCCCCCAGCACTGTGGGGCACCTGCCAGCAGGCCCCCACCCATGTCCAACTCATGTTCCCCACCACCCCCACCCCCCAGCACTGTGGGGCACCTGCCAGCAGGCCCCCACCCATGTCCAACTCATGTTCCCCACCACCCCCACCCCCCAGCACTGTGGGGCACCTGCCAGCAGGCCCCCGCCCATGTGCAACTCATGTTCCCCAGCCATCATGTCATCACAATCTAGATCCCTGGTCCCTACGGTCAGCCTCCAAATGCAAAACACCCACCCGAGTATTGCATCCACCCACTCATAATTTGCAATTACATCACAGAAAAACCAATTGCAACTTCCGAAACAAACACATTTCCCTCACATACACCCAATGGGTGTCAGTGAATCTCAAAACACATATCATGAAATGCATGAAACCAATGAGATAACACACATTGAAGTTCACCAAAAAAAATATGTATTAAAGGAAACATAAATAGAATCAAAAATGAAGAAACAGAAATGTGAATGTACAAAAATTAAAAGAAGCATGTCCGTGAAAAAAAGCAAAACCAAAAATAAAATTCCAAAGTAATGGTGTCCAAAGTCAATGTCCACAAAACAAAATCCAATGGGAAATAAAAAAGAAAGCCATTGCTCCATGGTTAAAATGTAAAAAAAAAAAAAATCCAACAGTGAACTATGTACATGGGAACAAGCCAGGGTCCATTATCCCAACAAAAGAAAGGAAACCTATCTAACTACACTAACTAATAAAATAAACTATATACAAAAATGTGGCCAATGTCTGAAAGGTCCAAATAAAATCAAAACAAAAATGAAACCTAACACTACCTACATAACTATGTACAAGGGCAGCGGGCTAGTTTCACTGCTCACTTGTGGATGTCCCGGGCCAGGGCATCATCGAACTCCTGCTCAATGTCCCGGAGGCGGTCCTCCTCCATGGCCCCGAGGGTCCGCAGGGCCGTCGACGTGGCCACCTCCAAACCCCTGCAGATTGCCTCGAGGCACTCGGCCCGCCTCAGGGCCCTCCGCATGGAGTTCTCCGCCCTGACCATTGTGAGCCGTGCCTCTTCCGCCCGCTGCCGCTCCGCATCTATGGCGTGGCCCAACTGCTGCCACACGGAAGACACTCTCATTCCTGGGTCCTCCTGCCCTCCTGCCGATGCCTGCCCCTCCGATGTTGAAGGCCCTGAGCCTTCATAGCTCCCACCACTTTGCTGCTGCTGCTGTGCCTCTGCCCGTGCACTGCCTCCTGCTGCCTGCACATACTCCGCCGGCTGGGGTGCAGTCGTAGATGTGGCCACCCCTGCTGGATGTCCGACTCCCGACTGTGGCAGGGATGCCTCCTCCACCAGGCTGGCCGCACCGTCAGAGGCAGCTCCACAGGGCACCCAGGTGACTGATGGGTGGGAAGATGGCACGGAGGACGACTGGCGCGTAGGGGGTCCAGTTGAGGAGGGGGTCGTAGCAAGCCCCATCAGACGGAGGAATCCGGCCTGGGTGACCTGTCCCAGCAGGCTGACGTGGTCAATGAGCCATTCGAGATGACGTGCAGTCTCCTCATGAAAAGACTGCAGGTCACCTCGCATGGCCCGTTGATGCAACGCCACACCAGTCAGGACAGGCTCAACCCGGACCTGGATAGCCACGTCCGCAGGCAGAGGAAGGCCAGTTGACGTGAGCTCATCCCCTGCCTGAAAACGGGTCTGGACGTAGGCATCCCTGCTGGTGCAAGATGATGCAGGGACAGGATCAGGGACAGGATTGCACACAGGCACCTCTGCGGCGGCCTGTGCTGCCTCCTGTCCCTGGTCCTGCACTGCACCACTAGCACCAGTGGGATCCCCACCTCCAGACCCCGACTCTGGTGCTTGCATGGCCTCCTCCTCCACCAAACCCCCCCACTAACCTGGATGACTCCGTGGCATCTTCCCCTGTTGGGCCCTGTGGGGTTCCAGCTGCCCTTCTGCTGCCGAGGAGTCCAACTCCAACCTCTGCCTCTTGGACCTCCCCCGGCAGCTGTGGACTGGGATGTGGCACCGGACTCCTCACTCCCCGACGAGATGACAACATGGGAGGGGAGCCGGGCCTTGCGTCTCCGGCTGGCGGTGGGATCCCCACCGCTGTGCTCCACAGCACCTTCTCCGCCCTCTTCATCAGTTCACGCTGCAGACAGGGAGAAACAAAACACAGGCATCAGGGCACTGTACAATGGACACATACACACATGACACTTGTACATGAGTGGCATTGGCAAACCTCAGACATGTCATCAGAATCCCCAACACACATGTCATTTCAACTCGCACACATGAGCCATACCACAGCCATATCGCAACTGCCAGCACCATCCATACACATACAACAGCATGAGCAGGCAAAGGTGAGCCAGACATCACATGCAACACAGGAAGTGCACCACACATGTACACACACCACCACACTTGCATGCATGTGTACACCCCTGCCAAGTGTCGCAGTGTTCAGACGGGCATCCATGTCACATCTGCCAATCAGGCTTCCACATACCGCTGTCACATGCATCCATGTTGCATCACTGTTGCACCCTTGTCAAATACACACACATGCACATGTACACAGTGCTGATACATGCAACCGAAAACAACATACATGCGTGACATCACGGACATGTCTACTTACATACACATTCATCCAAACATGTGTGCCCACACAACTGCATTTGGCATGCAAGCCTACACACACAAGCACCATCCATGTCTCACACATTCCAGCCCTCGCATGTGTTAGCCCCACGGCCCTGTACACCCCCACCCATACTCGACCCCATACAAACAGATGTGCAACCTGCACACTACTGAAAAATCACCACACGCACTGCTCATAATCAGGATGCATGTACACTTGTCGCTCGACTCCAGACGGGTCTGCCTCTCAAGTACCTAGACGTGGAGCGCTGGGGATATGCGTTCCAGGACCCTCATCTGTTCTTCCGACAAGTGGCCCCAGCGCCCCTTGGCATCCGCTGCCTCCAAGAGGCGCCGGGCCTTGTTCAGGGTCCTGGACCTGAAGTTCTCCCAGCGCTTCTTGACATGTTGTAAGTCGCGGACTGCCACCCCCTCCGCGTTGATGGCAGTCACGATGTCAGTCCAGATCCGAGTCCGTCCTTCCTTGTCGGCGCGGGAACTTCCAAAGAGGGCATCATACTGCCCCAGGACTTGCTCCACCAGGACACCAACGTCGGTGGCACTGAAGCTGGTGCCCCTCTGCCTCTCTGGCCGGGGGTTGTCAGTGGTCTCAGATGGTGTTTGCCCCGACATGACAACCACAGAGACAGGAGTGGGTGGGCAACTGGGTCCTGGGGCTGGGCTGTGGAGCGATGGAATCCCAGTCGGGAGTCTTCGGTTCCAGCAGGGGTGGTCACAGCAACAGCACCCCTGGCTGATGTGCAGGCAGCAAATGGCAGGGCACGTGGGCAGCAGGCAGTCAGGCAGCAGCAGATGGCAGATGGGAGCATGCTCGGGGCTCTGGGGGGCAGTAGTTCGGCCTTCTGGGCAGGAGCGTGGTCTTCCATGTGCTTACGCGTGGCCAGCTTGATACGGAGTGATTTGGCACGTGAAAAATCTGCACGTCAGCGTGTAATTCGAGTAAAGGCCCTTAGCGCGTATGCACGGCAGCACGCATATGCGATTTCATTGGACCAAAGGCCCTTAGCGCGTGAGCGCGTCTGTGACGTGACGTGCGCGGGTGTTTCCCTCATTGCACGCGATGACAGAACACACGTGGATTTCCACCAATCTCGTGTGAAAGTTCCCGCACACCCCGGAACACACGTACCCAGGCTAATCGCGTGTGGAACTTCCCGTGCACCCCGAAACACATGTACCCAGGCCAATCGCATGTACGCTCACTCCCCTCCGATCACACGCGATGACACTCGGACATACAGTCTTACCACATATCCGAATACGGGAAACCCGCGCACGACAAAAGACGTGCACAGGCGTCAACGCGTCCGCCCACACGAAGGCAGGCGAAAGCCTCCCCGCGCACAGCATAAAAGTGCGCGCAAACAACAAACGCGTATATACAACTACGATGAATGCCCCATTTGTCGCTGCACTGATCATGGCACACCGCAGGAGGAGGAGAATAGCCAGGGCACGCATTTTCGCACCACGGACAAGACTTTTTGGGATGCCTGACGACCAGGTCTACGGCAGGTATAGGTTTCCACCCCTTATCATCCTAGACCTGGTCAGAAAGTGGGAAGATGACCTTACATCCCCCACCCTTTGCTCCCAAGCATTGAGCCCCTTGGAGAAGCTGCTAAATGTCCTGCATTTTTTGGCCACTGGGTCATTTCAGCGGACCACTGCCATAGTGTGGGGGGGTCTCACAGGCCACGCAGTCACGCTGCCTACACCAGGTACTGGCAATCATGACAGCGCGCCCCTCAGTCCGCAGGCACATATCCATGCCCAGAACACCCGCAGAAAGGCAGGCCGTTGTCCTGGATTTTTTCAGGGTGGCACACTTCCCCAAAGTGCTCGGTGCCATAGATTGCACCCATGTGGCCCTACGTCCACCTAGGGCCACTGAGCACATCTACTGAAACCGCAAGCACTGGCATTCCATCAATGTACAGGTGGTATGCGATGCAAAGGGAATCATCACCTCTGTCTATGCAAACTACCCTGGCTCCACCCATGACAGTTTCATATACAGAATGTCCGCCCTGAGCCGGGCCCTGGAAGCTGGGCAGCATGGCGAACCATGGCTCCTGGGTCAGTACAAATGCCCTTGCACATGCATGCAAGTCACACACAGACAAATATCCAAACCCTAATAATCTCAACTATTATCACCTCCCCAGGGGACAGTGCCTACCCTCTGAGCAACCACATGATGACGCCAATCCGGAACCCCACCACACCACCCCAGGTAAGATACAACGCCGCCCATATTGCAACCAGGGGCATAGTGGAGCGCACATTCGGAGTGCTCAAGTGACGTTTCCGCTCCCTTGACCGCTCTGGTGGGCAACTACTCTATGCACCACCAGTAGTGTGCAGGATCATTGTGGCAGCATGTGTCCTGCACAATGTTGCAACACGGCAGGGCGTCCCGGTGGACATGGTGGTGCCCCCACATCCCCAACCACAGGCACAGGCGCTGCCCATGGGAGGGGACAGGGCACGTGGCGAGGAACCCCGGACCCAGCTTGTGGCCACATTTTTCACCAAAACTCCCACCCCGCGGCGTGCACACAGGCCTGGCACATACCAGGTGACAATTGATGATGACAAAGAGACAGTCAACTGTCACAACCCTACCACCCTGAGATAGTTGCCATGGAAGTGCCACATCGTCTGCATCCCTAGCTACATAAACACAAGCTATCCTGTGTGACCAAAAGGCACACATGACATATGACATGATATGGCCCATACACAAGTATTTCAAGGCGCGATGAGGCAGGGAGGGGGGAACAAGGGGAGACAGACAACGGTACTACTAGGCCAGGTGTCATTGAGATCGTGCAAGTGCAGGGGTAGGGGGAAGGGAAAAGTGCAAGGGGAAGGGTGGGGGGGAGTCCAGTACAGGGGAAGTAGCCCAAAAAAATAATACATAGGTTGGCTGGTGGCAACTGCAAAGGTAAGTGCAGACAAGTGCTGGGAAGGGAGGGCTGTAGGGATAGAGAGACAGTACTGCAGTGCAGGAGTTGCCAGGGAGGCAGTGCAAGTGGAGTGTGGCTGGGCCAGGGACCGAGGTCAGTGAGAGTGGCCCAGTTGCAGCTCCTGTGCAGTTCCAGTGAAGAATTCTGCAAGGAAGAGGCAGAGAGTAAGCAGAAGCAAAGAGGAAGGTCTTGAGGTGCTTCCAGAACTGGAGATGGTTCCCCTCAGGTTCAAGTCAGGCAGGAAGTCTTTTCCAGGGGGAGGGCCCTGCCACGGAGATAAATCTACCCCCAGCTAGTTGCTCTGAGAAGCGGATGACCCTGATATGCAAGGTGTGCATCACACACACCTGCAAAACAGGCCATGGCCATCACTGTCATGTCACTCAAACCCTCCCAAACCACAACATGACATGGCAAGCAATACCCATACACCAACACAGTAACGATAAGGTACACATTGCCATGTCCTAAATGTACAGTGGCACCAGACAATGATGCCTGACCCGGAATCAGATGAAATGACAGACCAACAAAATCTCCCACCCAAAATAAGTCATTTCCAAATGCATTACAACAGTCGTAGACGTAACATAACAATGAATGCCTGTCTACATGCACATTATGCATTGTAAAATCAACACTGCAGCTCATGTGTGCAGTGCCCTACTCCTGCAACACACTGCTCAGCACACAGCACAGTGAACAGCCATTGTGTGTGATGCACACCCTGAGCATCACATCTAAGTGACAGACCACATCAAACGTCAAATTAGGCATGTACTGGATCCATAATCGGTCACAGAACATGTGCTGCAGGGACACAGTGTGCACCAGAAGGCAAACAGTGTACACGTGGATATGCAAGGGTGGGAGTACATGTAGTGCATCAGAGTGCAAGTGTGTGGTTCTGCGAGGACATGCACTCCACATATGCATGTGCACTCGAGTGACCATCAGTGTTCCATACACATCACATGTGAACATTCACCATGTGTACACCCCAGCATGTCAAACCACAACTATCCCCTCGCACTTGAAAGGAAAACACAACAAATGAACAGGCATTGATCAGCAGAACACAACATGTACATAGGATACCACCATTACAATGTCAGGGTTCCCATCACACTGCAGGGCAAGGCAACTATCAACAACAACCCCCCCTCCCTCACAAATGACCATGACCCACTGAACATCTGCACCTGGGTCATGGAGCCTCCAGCCCTCAATTCCACCTGGCCACAGGATCACCTTTACCCTTCGTCACCATCTCCCACCTTGTGTGTAAAAAGATGCCTGAACCCTCAGAATCCACACTCATATCCAAAATCACAAAATCCAAGGCATAAATGATGACTTGACGTAGCAGTACCTCAAAAAGGCCAAGCACTACCACAATGATGCAACAACCAAGGTAGCACAGTAAAACAATGTCACAACAGGATGTGAACCATGTGTGGTACATAACATAGGATGATGCATCATGAACGGATGTGTATTGTCACAGGTCCCGTGTACAGGCGCGGGATTGTCATGAAACAACCACCCCCACCGTGTCCCGGGTGCCTGCAAGGTCAAACTCACACAGGCCCCTGAGACCCTGGTGGGGAAGGAGGTTCAGGGATATGCAGTCGGGGTAGGTGTTGGCACACTGGATAACTGGAATGAGTGGCAGGAGAGGGGAGGAGCAATGACACATGAAAGTAGGGAATGCACGAAAATGTACTACCTGCATGAACACATACACAATCCAAACGAACTTGGACATCATTGTTATGGCCTTCTGTAGTCCAGGCTTAGGAGTGGTACGAACCAACCACCCCCTCTAGGGTTTTGGCGCCTGCAAGTTCGGGGCTTACACAGGCATCCGCAACCCCAGCGGGGAAAGAGGGTTAGGGAACGTTGCTTGGATAGGTACGGGAAGCAGGAACACCGGGTAGAGGGTACAGGTTTTAAAATTGCATAGGATACCGGGTGATTAGGGGGAAAAAAACATACCAAA
This sequence comes from Ambystoma mexicanum, assembly GCF_040938575.1. Taxonomy (NCBI): domain Eukaryota; kingdom Metazoa; phylum Chordata; class Amphibia; order Caudata; family Ambystomatidae; genus Ambystoma; species Ambystoma mexicanum. The sequence continues at coordinate 513,400,142 of NC_090937.1, forward strand.
TTGAATCACACATACATCCATGCATTAGTGCACCCCCCCAGCAAGCCTATGCAGAGCAGTTTGAAAGAAAAACAACAAGACACTTAGCTCTGGTTTTGAGTGCTGGCCTCCTGCCTGCGCACTCTCAGGTCCGGTTACAGGAGCACTGCAATGCTGCAAAGAGAGCCACAGTCAACAACCAGTACGTGCCAATTACACAAAAACAGACCACCAAACATGCCCCATTGCAACAAAGTACTCTACAAACAGACAATCTGGTGTAGATGCTTCGTACCCATATATATCAGTACCCCTGTGACGGGTCATACACAGTCAATGCAGTAAGTCAGCCGCCGGTGGGTGCGTGGCAAATGGAACACCAATGTGTCACAATGCACACAACATGCAATGTTCCCTGGGTAAGCAGACAGACCCATATAGCAAGCCATGACTTCAGTGCAAGTTGCGTACCACCATCACCAAAACAAAGTTGGCAGTGCATTTATCATAAAGTACATGGAAATGAAATGCACTGTACCCGAGTATGTCCCTTGCTGTATGTCCCTGTGAGCTGCCCCTTTCCATGTCTCGGAAGGCTACATGGTTGATACAAGTGCCTCAATGGACCTTGGTGTACCGGAGGGTATGTGCCACTGCCCCTGCATGTGTCCCAGACAACCCTACTATCAACAGCCATCAGTCAACAAACACATCTGAGCTGCACTGTGTGCTTCAACACCAATATTCGTCTAAGCTCACCCTCAGTGCTGTGACTAAGCCTGCATGTGCAACTCGCCTGGTGCAAGCTTTGCTGTGTCGTGGCCCCCCTGTGATGCTCACCTTGCCTGGAGTTCCTTGGAACATGTCAGCAGTTCTAGGATGTGGGTCTGCAATCCCTGTGCCTCTGCTTGTGCACACATGTGCATGTGGGCACCAGCAAACGGGTCCAGATTTCCGTCGTCCAATGGGCCATGTCTGCTGGCAAAGGTGCTCTGGAGGCTCATCCCCCTGCAGAAAGGGCATGAAACACATGATTAATGCTTCAAGGTCATCTGTGCGTGTCTCATCAGGCATCTTATTACTTGACCATGTCAGAGAGTCACATCACAAATCACACCATCAGTCCGTCTTTCACATCCAAAGTGTGGTACACTATTTACAGCATGAATTGCAACAAGCACGTGTACAGGAAAGATATGAAACATACTACACAATGCATAGCAATCAATGTACACATTATTCATGACACACCCCATCTAGCAAAAGCTGAACAGTGAACAATGACACCTAAATCATCCCCACTAGGGGTGTCAACACAAGTCACACAGCACCAGACATGCCACAGATATGACAGTCCAAGGCCCTAGTGTAAAATGCTGTAACACCGAACCATCCTTGCGAGCCCATGGATAAGGGAGGCAGGAGTGGCATATGTGAGTCAAGGAACCCAAGCAGCAAACACATACACAAGACAACCATGAAGGGCCCAGCTGGAACAGACAGTGGATGCCTTCAAAAGCCACAAAGCACCGCACCGTCACATGAAAGCACAATAGACTAGCAATTTTAAACTAAATCAACTATTAACTAATTGCACTAACAATGGAAAACCTACATTACCTATTTAAACTAACTATCAAACAGAAACTTAACTAACTAAACTAAAAGAAAAATCAAAAATGGCCACATACGACCCAGGGGGGAGGGGAGGCACCCAGGAGGGGGGAAGTACAGGGTGCTGCTCAACATCCACATGCGATGATGCTGAGCCAAAAAAAAAACCTCCATGGGCTCAACGCCTGCACAGCCCGACCTATGTGGGAGATAGATGGTCGTCCGAGTCTGGCTCATCCTGGAAAGGAGGACGTGGCACAGTAGCCTGGCCACGCCTAGCCGCAGCTTGCCCCTCGTCGGCAGCAAGTCTGCCGGACGGGTGAGCCTGGTTCTGTGTGGCGATGTGACATAGGTCTGCATGCAGAACCTCACGTGATACACGTGCTTCCTCTTGCAAGGTAGCACGTGTAACACGGAGTTCCTCCTGCAAGGCCTGGCTGGACAACCGCTGCACCTCCCGGCAAGCATGTAGCTCAGCCGAGATGGTACGCTCAAGCTGTGCAAACCTCTCCTCTGCCTGCTGCCTCTGGGACATCATAAGGACACCCAGAGTGGATCTGAGGGAAGCATACTCCTCCATCAGGGCATCCATGTGCGCCTCTGCGTGAGCAGCAATTGCTTGACGCAGAGACGACATTTCAGCCTGGCGTGCTCTGTCTGAGGCCGCCATGCCCAGCCTGAGCGAGCGGGCCGTGGACCGTGCCGCCTGCTGCTGGAGAAGCACCTGCCTACCAGGGGGGAGCACAGATCGGGCCACACGCTCCATGCTCTCAGCGATGTTCTCCATTGCTGCCCCCTGCCGTTCTGAATTGGCAGTCATGTCTTGCTCCCACTCAGTATACAGCGGTTGCGCGCGGCGACCGTGTTGCCGGGCTTGACCCCTGCGGGACCCAAGGACCGGGGGTCCTCGCTGTGTTGGCACCGCCTGCGGCTGCACGACTGCATGCCCCCGTCGACGTGATGTCCCAGGCACATCAGTGACTGGTGTGGAGGGTGACCCTGCGTCCCGATCCACCATGGGCGGAGGAACCAAAACTGTCTGATCCCTCAGTGCAGGTGTCGCAGACAGAGGAGTGTCCACATCAGAATCACTCACCCCTGACACATGGACTTGATGTTCATCCAACTCAACATGGACGTCAGAGTCGTCATCAAGGCTGGACTCATAGGCAGCCAGAGACAAGATGGACTGCAGCACTTGGGGGTTTTCGTGGCCTACCACCCCACGACCCCCACTACTGCCGGGTTGATGTGGTGTTACCAACCCTGTGTCTGGCATGACAACACCATCCTCTGCCTCCATTGCGTCATCACCTGAAAAATAGAGAGAAAAAAGGTCACTACACATGTCAGAAGCACACGACACACACACACACACCGACAGCAAAGGCATCCGGCAGACATGTGACACACAACATATGACCTGGCATGCATGCTGGGTCTACTTTGAATAGCTTCTGTGATCAGACCTGTTGAAAGGTGGCAGTTTCCATGGAAGTGGGTCTATGTAGTGCAGAAAATGTGTACGCCACTCACTACCTACATGTACAAGCACTCCATGGTGTGTGCCAGGAAATGTGAAGGCAGTGCAATGTCAAATTCACACATCACGTGCATTGTGCATTCAATGTGTACCATGTCTAGAAGCCAAGCACCCCTCCACCCCAGTACCAAAGCAGGGATGCCTAGCATGGTATCAAAAGGCTGACCATACACCTGTGTATTGACAGGCAGTGTTGACTGGCATCAACAGCTTAATGTGATTCAAATTACAACACTGCAAATGATGCTGGGACAGTGGGCAGGACACATGATGAAAACTCCGGAGGCCGCCCACGTGTGAAGAAGACACAACAAGAGTTGGACAGAGTCATTGGCCATTGAACAGGCTGAGGCCTGTGAGCCACACAGATTGTCAGAGCCTAAACATGTGTGCAACGCAGGACTGAGCCACAGTTGACATGGGGAGGCCGATTAGATGGCAGGCAATGGGCCTCATTACGACCCTGGCGGAGTGGGTTTACGCCAGCGTTATTCGCGGCGGACCCGTCCGCCCTACTACGAGTTCCCGTAGCGCCATGGAGCGTTTTCCGCCTGGTTTTTCCGGGCGGAGAAATCCATGGCGCTACGGGACCTTGTTGTTAATTACGCCACCGTATTTTACGGTGGCGTAATTAACGCCTTCCCCACTCCCATTATACCCTATGGGGCAAAAATGGGAATGGGGAAGGGTAAAATGGGGGATGGGGATTTACCGCCCCGCCAAGGTCGGAATGGGGCGGAAAATCCGCCAACCCCCATGGCGCTATCGGCAGCTTTCCGCCGTGCTCCATGGTGCATTTTGCACCGCGATTTCCGCCAGGGTCGTAATGAGGCCCAATGTATGTAACCAAGGACTCATATTACAGTGATCATCCAATCAAGGACACATAGGGGCATGCGTGCAATGCACATGGAGCATGAATGGGCACTCATGTCCCTGCGGGACATCTGACCCATGCACAGTACAAGTGAGATACCCTGCATCGAGTACTAAGGCTGTACCACACGGCATATGTCAGGCAGTTTCTACGCTGGAAGTTAGCATCTACACAGGACACATGAACAAGAAACTACACATTGGCAAGATTGAAGCAGACCAGTGCAAAGGTGGAACTGGGGTGCAGAGTGGCGGAGGAGGGGCAAGGGAGCATGCCCACATGGAGTCCTGCATGCAGGCAGAGGAGACATGCATGACGGAAGCATTGCATTACTTACATATCAGAACCATGTACACGTCACATGTAGCAGCAATCATGCACAACACATCCCACAAGTGAAACACACACGTCCTCAACAAACACGCATCAACACTCACTGGACTGGGCATCAAAGTCCAGCATCTCTCCCACTCCTTCGACCAATTCAGGTGGTATGAACTCCGCAACGAGAGCCTCATGCGGAGTGAGTTCCTCCTCCTCTGGTGCAGGCCCACTGCCAGTCACCAGAGTCAAGTTGTAATTTGAGGCATGCTTAGCCTTAGTGCTGCGCTTGATGTCATTCCAACGCTTTTTGCACTCCTGCGCCGTGCGCACATCATGGCCGAATGAACTGACATGTTCCGCAAAATGCTTCCAGTGGGTGTCACGTTGGGCAGCCGTAGTCTGACTATTGGCACTCACTAGCATGTCACGGCTGTGGCCCCGCACGTAGTCCACGAGGAAGTCCAGTTCCTGCTTACAGAAAGACTTCTTCCTCGATGTGCAGGAGGTCGTGGCTGTGTGTGGGGTCCCAGCCTGTGCTGCAGGTGCAACCTTCCTCCTCTTGGACTGTGGCGCAGACCCTGGCTGGCTAATGCCGCCCTGACCAGTATGGCCAGTGGGTTCGGTGGATTGAGCCAAGGGAGTGGCAGGTGGAGGGATGACCAAAGGCCTGACTTGTGTCAGTGGCAGCTGGGTGCCCACTAATGGACCCTGCGCAGCAACATCAGCTGTGGCAGGGTCATTGACCGCAACGGTCCTGGTTGGCAGACTCACAACCGGGGTGCTGTTGGGTGCATCTGCCCCTGCACTTGCCAACACCCGGCTGTTCGGGGCAGCAGATGAAATGACTGCTCCAGGGACACCTGTCTTGGTCTGAGCAGCCCGGCCTGCCCCTATGGTTTCCCCCCTGGCCTGTTGGAGATCTACCAAGGGCTCTTCAAGTGCCAACGCAGCCTGCACTGGAAGACCCTGAGCCTGGGTGGCGGTGTCCACAGCTGCACCTGCAGCTACCACTACCCTTGGGCCCGTGGCAGTCGATGGAACGGACTGCTGGGTCGTACAGGTGCCAGTGCCAGATGCAGGAGCTGCATCCCCCGGAACCACATGGGGTGGTGGCATGGCTGCACCGACACATGGCACAACATTGTGCTCAAGTGGCGCACCCCTGCCTCTTCCCCCTCTGTGGCCGCCCTGGACACCCTGGAGTCCCCGTACTCCCTGGTCACCATGGCCACGTCCCCGACCACGCCCGCCACGAGGAGGACGCCCAGCTGAGGTGCCCCTCACCTTTGGTGCCCTCCCAACCATGGCACAGATGTAGTAGTGCTGGCACAGATGGAGTGGTGCCAATGGGAGGTGTACACCACAATTGACCTGGGCAATTGGGGTGAAGGGGGTGGGAAGCAAGATTTTAACAGCCTCCCTGCACCTGCAAGGCTGTATGTGACCCCGGTGATGTGGTGACGGGTCACGCAACGCTCAGGCACCCCAAAACTGCAGTAAAACCGTGCACGCAACCCTGCAGCCTACGTGCTTGGATTTAACCTCCCGCAGTACGCGGTGGCACCCAGTAACACGAATGACGCATACCAGTGGATACGCAGGCTACTATGACATCGAAAATGGGTGCGATACACAGGGGCACCCGCAGTGGGAAAAAGAGCGTGTGCGACTCACCGTCTGACTAGCGCGATGCAGAAAAACACGCGTAGCCAATACCCCCGCCAAAAGAAGAGATACGTCCTTGATAGCTGTGAAGTTGTGATGGCGCACGAAACAACAGGAAGCAGCAACACACGTCGGTCTCCACGAAAGGCACGTACAGCGCACTGCTGGGCCCGCTCACCTTTAACCCGTGCTGAGGGAAATGCACGCGCGCGTCACGTCACTTACGTGCATGGGCCCTTTCCTTGTATTACACGCGGACGTGCAGTTTGCCACGCGCGCTTACTCGCATGGGCCCTTTCCTCGTATTGCACGTGGACGTGCAGTTTTTCACGCGCGCTTACGCGCATGGGCCCTTTCCTCGTATTACACGCGGACGTGCAGTTTTTCACGCACGCTGAAATGCCCATGCACGTCTGTACGCGTCACGTCACAGGGGAGCTTGCGCTTGAGGGGCCTTCTGTCCAATGAAAATGCGTATGCGTGCAGACGCGCTTACGCGCTAAGGGCCTTTCCTCGAATTACACGCTGACGTGCAGATTTCTCACGTGCCAAATCACTCCGTATCAAGCTGGCGACGCGTAAGCAGACGGAAGACCACGCTCCTGCCCAGAAGGCCGAACTACTGCCCCCCAGAGCCCCGAGCATGCTCCCACCTGCCATCTGCTGCTGCCTGACTGCCTGCTGCCCACGTGCCCTGCCATTTGCTGCCTGCACATCAGCCAGGGGTGCTGTTGCTGTGACCACCCCTGCTGGAACCGAAGACTCCCGACTGGGATTCCATCGCTCCACAGCCCAGCCCCAGGACCCAGTTGCCCACCCACTCCTGCCTCTGGGGTTGTCATGTCGGGGCAAACACCATCTGAGACCACTGACAACACCCGGCCAGAGAGGCAGAGGGGCACCAGCTTCAGTGCCACCGAAGTTGGTGTCCTGGTGGAGCAAGTCCTGGGGCAGTATGATGCCCTCTTCGGAAGTTCCCGCGCCGACAAGGAAGGACGGACTCGGATCTGGACTGACATCGTGACTGCCATCAACGCGGAGGGGGTGGCAGTCCGCGACTTACAACATGTCAAGAAGCGCTGGGAGGACTTCAGGTCCAGGACCCTGAACAAGGCCCGGCGCCTCTTGAAGGCAGCGGATGCCAAGGGGCGCCGGGGCCACTTGTGGGAAGAACAGATGAGGGTCCTGGAACGCATATCCCCAGCGCTCCACGTCCAGGTCCTTGAGAGGCAGACCGGTCTGGAGTCGAGCGGTAAGTGTACATGCATCCTGATTGTGAGCAGTGCGTGTGGTGATTTTTCAGTAGTGTGCAGGGTTGCACATCTGTTTGTATGGGGTCGAGTATGGGTGGGGGTGTACAGGGCCGTGGGGCTAACACATGCGAGGGCTGGAAGGTGTGAGACATGGATGGTGCTTGTGTGTGTAGGCTTGCATGCCAAATGCAGTTGTGTGGGCAAACATGTTTGGATGAATGTGTATGTAAGTAGACATGTCCGTGATGTCACGCATGTATGTTGTTTTCGGCTGCATGTATCAGCACTGTGTACATGTGCATGTGTGTGTATTTGACAAGGGTGCAACAGTGATGCAACATGGATGCATGTGACAGCGGTATGTGGAAGCCTGATTGGCAGATGTGATATGGATGCCCGTCTGAACACTGCAACACTTGGCAGTGGTGTACACATGCATGCAAGTGTGGTGGTGTGTGTACATGTGTGGTGCACTTCCTGTGTTGCATGTGATGTCTGGCTCACCTTTGCCAGCTCATGCTGTTGTATGTGTATGGATGGTGCTGGCAGTTGCGATATGGCTGTGGTATGGCTCATGTGTGCGAGTTGAAATGACATGTGTGTTGGGGATTCTGATGACATGTCTGAGGTTTGCCAGTGCCACTCATGTACAAGTGTCATGTGTGTATGTGTCCATTGTACAGTGCCCTGATGCCTGTGTTTTGTTTCTCCCTGTCTGCAGCGTGAACTGATGAAGAGGGCGGAGAAGGTGCTGTGGAGCACAGCGGCGGGGATCCCACCGCCAGCCGGAGACGCAAGGCCCGGCTCCCCTCCCATGTTGTCATCTCGTCGGGGAGTGAGGAGTCCGGTGCCGCGTCCCAGGCCGCAGCTGCCGGGGGGAGGTCCAAGAGGCGGAGGTTGGAGTTGGACTCCTCGGCAGCAGAAGGGGCAGCTGGGACCCCACAGGGCCCAACAGGGGAAGATGCCACGGAGTCATCCAGGTTGGTGGGGGGTTTGGTGGAGGAGGAGGTCATGCAAGCACCAGAGACGGGGTCTGGAGGTGGGGATCCCACTGGTGCTAGTTGTGCAGTGCAGGACCAGGGACAGGAGGCAGCACAGGCTGCCGCGGAGGTGCCTATGTGCAATCCTGTCCCTGATCCTGTCCCTGCATCATCTTGCACCAGCAGGGATGCCTACGTCCATACCCGTTTTCAGGCAGGGGATGAGCTCAAGTCAACTGGCCTTCCTCTGCCTGCAGACGTGGCTATCCGGGTCCGGGTTGAGCCTGTCCTGACTGGTGTGGCGTTGCGTCAACGGGCCATGCGAGGTGACCTGCAGTCTTTTCATGAGGAGACTGCACGTCATCTCGAATGGCTCGTTGACCACGTCAGCCTGCTCGGACAGGTCACCCAGGCCAGATTCCTCCGTATGATGGGGCTTGCTACGACCCCCTCCTCAACTGAACCCCCTACGCGCCAGTCGTCCTCCGTGCCATCTTCCCACCCATCAGTCACCTGGGTGCCCTGTGGAGCTGCTTCTGACAATGCGGCCAGGCTGATGGAGGAGGCATCCCTGCCACAGTCGGGAGTCGGACGTCCAGCAGGGGTGGCCACATCTACGACTGCACCCCAGCCGGCGGAGGATGTGCATGCAGCAGGAGGTAGTGCACGGGCAGAGGCACAGCAGCAGCAGCAACGTGGTGGGAGCCATGAAGGCTCGGGGCCTTCAACATCGGAGGGGCAGGCATCGGCCGGAGGGCAGGAGGACCCAGGACAGAGAGTGTCTTCCGTGTGGCAGCGGTTAGGCCACGCCATAGATGCGGAGCGGCAGCGGGCGGAAGAGGCACGGCTCACAATGGTCAGGGTGGAGAACTCCATGCGGAGGGCCCTGAGGCGGGCCGAGTGCCTCGAGGCAATCCGCAGGGGTTTGGAGGTGGACACGGCGACGGCCCTGCGGACCCTCGGGCCATGGAGGAGGACCGCCTCCGGGACATTGAGCAGGTGTTCGATGATACCCTGGCCCGGGACATCCACAAGTGAGCCGTGAAACTAGCCCGCTGCCCTTGTACATAGTTATGTAGGTAGTGTTAGGTTTCATTTTTGTTTTGATTTTATTTGGACCTTTCGGACATTGGCCACATTTTTGTATATAGTTTATTTTCTTAGTTAGTGTAGTTAGATAGGTTTCCTTTCTTTTGTTGGGATAATGGACCCTGGCTTGTTCCCATGTACATAGTTCACTGTTGGATTGTATTTTTTTTCACATTTTAACCATGGAGCAATGGCTTTCTTTTTTATTTCCCATTGGATTTTGTTTTGTGGACATTGACTTTGGACACCATTACTTTGGAATTTTATTTTTGGTTTTGCTTTTTTTCACGAACATGCTTCTTTTAATTTTTGTACATTCACATTTCTGTTTCTTCATTTTTGATTCTATTTATGTTTCCTTTAATACATATTTTTTTTGGTGAACTTCAATGTGTGGTATCTCATTGGTTTCATGCATTTCATGATATGGGTTTTGAGATTCACTGACACCCATTGGGTGAATGTGAGGGAAATGTGTTTGTTTCGGAACTTGCAATTGGTGTTCTGTGATGTAATTGCAAATTATGAGTGGGTGGATGCAATACTCGGGTGGGTGTTTTGCATTTGGAGGCTGACCATAGGGACCAGGGATCTAGATTGTGATGACATGTTGGCTGGGGAACATGAGTTGCACATGGGTGGGGGCCTGCTGGCAGGTGCCCCACAGTGCTGGGGGGTGGGGGTGGTAGGGAACATGAGTTGGACATGGGTGGGGGCCTGCTGGCAGGTGCCCCACAGTGCTGGGGGGTGGGGGTGGTGGGGAACATGAGTTGGACATGGGTGGGGGCCTGCTGGCAGGTGCCCCACAGTGCTGGGGGGTGGGGGTGGTGGGGAACATGAGTTCCACATGGGTGGGGGCCTGCTGGCAGGTGCCCCACAGTGCTGGGGGGTGAGGCTGGTGGGGAACATGAGTTGGACATGGGTGGGGGCCTGCTGGCAGGTGCCCCACAGTGCTGGGGGGTGGGGGTGGTGGGGAACATGAGTTGGACATGGGTGGGGGCCTGCTGGCAGATTCCCCACAGTGCTGGGGGGTGGGGTGGTGGGAGACATGGGTGGGGGCCTGGTGGAGGCTGCCCCTGGTGGCTGGGGGGTGGGGGTGGTGGGAGACATGGGTGGGGGCCTGGTGGAGGCTGCCCCTGGTTGCTGGGGGGTGGGGGTGCTGGGAGACATGGGTGGGGGCCCGCTGGCAGGTGCCCCACAGTGCCAGGGGGTGGGGGTGGTGGGGAACATGAGTTGGACATGGGTGGGGGCCTGTTGGCAGGTGCCCCACAGTGCTGGGGGGTGGGGGTGTTGGGAACATGAGTTGGACATGGGTGGAGGCCTGCTGGCAGGTGCCCCACAGTGCTGGGGGGTGGGGGTGGTGGGAGACATGGGTGGGGGCCTGGTGGAGACTGCCCCTGCACTGCTGGGGGGGTGGGGGTGGTGGGAGACATGGGTGGGGGCCTGGTGGAGGCTGCCCCTGGTGGCCTGGGGGGTGGGGGTGCTGGGAGACATGGGTGGGGGCCTGGTGGAGGCTGCCCCTGCACTGCTGGGGGGTGGGGGTGATGGGAGACATGGGTGGGGGCCTGGTGGAGGCTGCCCCTGGTGGCTGGGGGGTGGGGGTGGTGGGAGACATGGGTGGGGGCCTGGTGGAGGCTGCCCCTGGTGGCTGGGGGGTGGGGGTGCTGGGAGACATGGGTGGGGGCCTGGTGGAGGCTGCCCCTGCACTGCTGGGGGGTGGGGGTGGTGGGAAACATGGGTGGGGGCCTGGTGGAGGCTGCCCCTGGTGGCTGGGGGGTGGGGGTGCTGGGAGACATGGGTGGGGTCCTGGTAGAGGCTGCCCCTGCACTGCTGGGGGGTGGGGGTGGTGGGAGACATGGGTGGGAGCCTGGTGGAGGGTGCCCCACAGTGCTGGGGGGTGGGAGACATGGGTGGGGGCCTGATGGAGGGTGCCCCTGCACTGCTGGGGGGTGGGGTGCTGGGAGACATGGGTGGGGGCCTGCTGGCAGGTGCCCCACAGTGCTGGGGGGTGGGGGTGGTGGGGAACATGAGTTGGACATGGGTGGGGGCCTGCTGGCAGGTACCCCACAGTGCTGGGGGGTGGGGGTGGTGAGGAACATGAGTTGGACATGGGTGGGGGCCTGCTGGCAGGTGCCCCACAGTGCTGGGGGGTGGGGGTGGTGGGAGAGATGGGTGGGGGCCGGGTGGAGGCTGCCCCTGGTGGCTCGGGGGTGGGGGTGGTGGGAGACATGGGTGGGGGCCTGGTGGAGGCTGCCCCTGGTGGCTGGGGGGTGGGGGTGCTGGGAGACATGGGTGGGGGCCTGCTGGCAGGTGCCCCACAGTGCTGGGGGGTGGGGGTGGTGGGGAACATGAGTTGGACATGGGTGGGGGCCTGGTGGAGGGTGCCCCTGCACTGCTGGGGGGTGGGGGTGGTGGGAGACATGGGTGGGGGCCTGGTAGAGGGTGCCCCTGGTGGCTGGGGGTGCAGGGGGACATGCGTTGGTGGGCAGTAGTGCAAGTTGACATGTGGGTTGGCTGGGGGTCATGGCCATGGTGGATGGTGTGCCTGCAGGACATGTGCAGGGTAGGCCCCTGTGGTGTGAGCCACCTGCAGGGGCCGTGGAGGGTGTAGAGGGAACACCAGGGAGGACCCACACGTGCAATTCACGCGTGGTGCTTCCCGCGCACCCCTGTAATACACGTACCCTGATGGAATCGCGTGTGGAACTTCCTGCGCACCCCTGAAATGCGCGTACCCTGCTCGCACGGGCCCAATCGCGTGTGGAACTTCCCGCGCACCCCTGAAATACACGTACCCTGATGGAATCGCGTGTGAACTTCCCGCGCACCCCTGGAATACACATACCCTGCTGACGTCACGTGTGAAACTTCCCCCGCACCACGAAATACACGTACCCTGATGAAATCGCGTGTGGAACTTCCCGCGCACCCGTGAAATACACGTGCCCTGCTGATGTCGCGTGTGAAACTTCCCCCGCACCCCAAAATACATGTACCATGATGAAATCGCGTGTGGAAATTCCCGCGCACCCCTGAAATACACGTACCCTGCTGCAATCGCGTGTGGCACTTCCTGCGCACCCCTGAGATACGCGTACTGTGCTCGCACGGGCCCAATCGCGTGTGAAATTTCCAGTGCACCCCTGAAATACATGTACCCTGCTGCAATCGGGTGTGGCACTTCCCGCACACCCCTGAGATACGTGTACCCTGCTCGCACGGGCCCAATCGCGTGTGGACATTCCCGCGCACCCCTGAAATACACCCTGCTGAAATCACGTGTGAAACTTGCCCCGCACCCTGAAATACACGTACCCTGCTGAAATCGCGTGTGGCACTTCCCACACACCCCTGAGATACGCGTACCCTGTGGAAATCGCGTGTGGAACTTCCTGCGCACCCCTAAAATACGCGTACCCTGCTCGCACGGGGCCAATCGCGTGAGGTACTTCCCGTGCACCCCAGTGATACACGTAGCCCGCTTGCCGTGCTGGTACAGGGTTAGCGCAGCCCTTTGCGCTGGATTGGGTATATTGATGGCTTTTCCCTGCACGAGAGGCGTTCTTGGGGGCGTAACTGGCGCTGCTGCAGGGTCGCTGCGCCACTGTGCGCCACGGCTGGTTTTGGTGGCTGGAATCCATGAATACGCTGTGCGCGGAAATGGATTTTAGCGCACGCGGCTGGCACAGGGATTCGCACGCGCACACTGTGCGCCAGCTGCGTGCGCCACTTGTGCACTGAATTCTATGAATTACCCCGTTAGTGCAATGATCCTTGACACATTTTATCAACATTATAATAAGGATCCCTTGTACACACATTTCATGAAAAGTAAATACACATGTGATGTCATCAGTGATGTCTTCAATGACATTTGTGATGTCATCTTTGATGCCGTGGGTGTTAGTCTTAGCAGTGCACTGTGGTGGCGCAAGTTATGGTTGCTTAGCTTACCATAATTGGCGAATTTCAAGGGTTTTTAGGTTTTACTTGGAACCACAACGTCCCTTTAACACATTTCTTTCACTGAATTTCATAGGTTTTTAGTAGCGCAACATAACCACAATGTCCCTTTAACAAAGTTTTTTCACTGAATATATATATATATATATATATATATATATATATATATATATATATATATATATATATATATATAGTTATGGTTAAGTTGCTTTTCCATAGGAAGAGCACTTTTCAGGCGGCTTATAACTTTGCTTCCCCTGGACGAATCCTCACTAACGTTTGCAAAAAATGTATTTGGCCCACTCTGAATTTATTTGCAAAGTTTGGTGAGGTTAGGTCCATGGGGGGCAAAGTTATAGGGGGGGTCCCAACATTTATTTTTTTCCCATAGACTGAATGGGGTTGAAATTTTGCGCACGGCTACAGATGAAACCGCAAGACGGATTTTCACCAAATTGGCAGCAGGAGCAGCGGTTTGGTCCCGAAAGCGTGCATTTGCAAATTTAGTGAAAATCCGTCCAGTACTTTTTTTTTCAACGATCAAAAATTAGGTCTAAAAAAAATTGTGATATCTATGTCCGCTATGCAGTCACACTTCCCTGTTCGCTCCACGGACAAGATAACGATTGGCTAATTGGCCGCGTCATGTCCGCAGACATGTGACACGTTCGCTCATTGGATGGCTAAGAGCGTGAAGTGCGTCAGATTGTTCCGATGCACCCGCCATCTTTCATCGCTGTTTTGGTGTCCGCAGACATCGCCGCTAAAAAATATAAAAAAAACACAACATTGCACTTGTTAAACTTATCAAATACTGTGTCGGAAGGTGAGGGTTGATGAGGCTGGGATGGGATGTGGCAGCAGGAAGTAAAAAAGTGGTGGTTTTTTGTCATGAAAGTCATATGGTACATTTGGAGTTGTTGCTCAATATAATGTGCGTAAAGTACAGGCGAAGAATTACTGTGTCTGTGTTACAATGTATTTAAAATAATATTGTAGTCAGACTGGCACCCTACAGTTTGACATCTGAGGCAGCCACCTGCAGTGTTTGATGGAAACATTGGGTCTGCAAGTGTATGGGAGTACCAGTTCTCATGAATGCGTTGAGCCCTGTTGTTGCAAAGTGAGAATGTATTTGGATTCTGAGTGAAGGTCACCAGCTTTGCTTTTTTGGTTGCAAGCTTATGAGGTCCACGCATAGGACTGAAACCATAAGGGTCAATTGTTTTTTGACCTTGAGCGAAAGGCAATATTCAGTAAGAATGGAGGGAGAGGAGGTTTGCAATAAGGAACATTTGATAAGGTTATGCATTCCAAACTTTTGTAAGTCACATGTAAAATCAGTTCTTGAAAATTCTTTGGTGCAAGTACATTGCTGTCTGAGTTACAGAAAGAGAATGGAGATGGGCAATATCATGTAAGTTTTTGACGACTCTACACCAGAAGGAGATTTAATTTTTTATTACCAGAACATTAATTTTGGCAATGTAACTGAAGTACTATCTTTCTGTGCAGTTGTCATTTTTTTGTAGTTATGGGGAGTGCAGAATCTCAGCGTTTGTAGACTATCACTAGATTCACCCATGTTCAACGCTAATATTTCTTTAAAATGTCATGTATCACCACATGGATTTGTGTATCAGTTTCCACGTTCTTTTTGTCTTTTTTGAAATTGTTTGCTGTGTGTACCAATCGTTAGTTTAAACTGTATGCCAATTAAGAAATAAATAGATGTATTGTAATAAAGGTTGAGTATTGATACGTTTTTTCTGTTATGTTTTCCAAATAGTTACATTCTGCCTTACTGCGATTGCCATGGATTCCAGATGCCAAGAGATCGATTTTTTATACGCCATGAACGGCTGTATCACCGTGACTGTTTTGTGGGACGATCGCGCAGGGCCCATGTGTCCGTACGCTGCACTGGCGCTTAGGAGTAACATAACATCTTTTATGGTGGTCTAGGCCCAAGTTCATGCTGACGCCCTGGAATTCACTGTGCGACCGAAGCGGTTCCTTTATCGAAAACGAATACTTTGTGTATGGGAAAAGAACAACATGTACCTCACGATTATCATTTTCCATCACGAGCGCAGAAACACATTTGCAATTTGATTGAATATGGGAATAGTCTGATGTTCTCGGACAGTTTATTGTGAAATAAAAGTTCTTTACAAATTGTAAAGTGTCACTGTTTTCTTTTAAAAACCGGTTTATTATTTCAAAGTGTGATGTGCTATGTTGTAAGTCGATGTGTGTTCATTTTCAGGTTCTGCGTCTCGGCACGTAAGTGCTTATGGGCACAGTTGGCTACGCTGGAGAGGAACGTCATCGAGATAGGTGTTGAATATCATTAGGATTGGTCATGTGAGGGTCAGGGGTGGGCGATATGATTTAGTGACGTCAGGGAAATTTATCTTAGGCAGATGCAGCAATGGACAAGATTAGCAGAAGGTGGACGCACTCTGCTGTCAGATTTCATATGTTTCTAAAAGAGGAAAATGAGGTAAGGTGCCTTGGAAATGTTTGCGATAGATCAACGTTTGTAAAAAAATACATGGTCGAACCCTTGGGATAATAATATTTTCTGACTGTTGAGCTTGTGAAACTTATGAAATAATGTTTGGGGAGGTGAGAGTTAATGCTGATGGTTGGAATATTTCTGACGTGATTGTGAATGAGTTTACAAAGTTTGTAGGGGTTTTGTGCACACCTAATATGACGATTCATTTGTGTATTCTTTTGACAGTTTTGAAACAAAAAAAACGGGGGTGGATTTACAGTAAATTTGCGTAAGGCTGATTGCCAACGACCGAAAAGCATGCTGTTGGAGATGTGGCAGTATTTTCGTATTTGACAAGTTTCATAATGTAGTTAAAAAAATAGCGATGCAGTTTCAGTGACTGAGGGGTAGCCTGTAGCCATGGGCAGTGTGCAGAATGTCGGGGTCATGGTATAAGGTCATGATCCGGACAATGTGGCTACTGGCCATGACCAGAATAGACAAAACATAGGATTAAAGTGGCCATGTCCACCTGGGATTGGCTTTGTGGTAAAGTGTATTCGACATTAGGAAAGGGAAGTAAAATGTGCTCGTGGTAATATGGTCACAGGGTTTCCTTTTTGCTTTTTGCAGGCTGCAATAGAAAGCGAAGAGGGGCCCTGTATAGAACACCCGCCTTCCCTTTCTATGGAGGCCATCTTTAGGACAAAAAAAACTCATCTGTTTTAGTAGCATGGGTTACTGCTTTGGAAATCTAGATTGTTAATGGCATTCATCCCCCATTTTAGGGATGGAAGCGGGGGTAATTATCCAGAGACCTTATTATGCACTCTTGCTTCGATTGGGCTGATAAATTGGCTTGCTGGCCCTTTATCCACCTTTCCAGTCCCTGGAACGGAGGATGAACGCTACAATATTCTCATTAGCATAACACAAACTGCAAATGTAAATGTTGGAAAATCTTATTGCGTCTATGTACTTTACTGAGAAATATAAAGTAAATGGAGTCTATGCGTTTTTTTTTTGTTCTATTTTTTAACTGTGAAAGGTGGTTCCTAAAGGAACATTTATTTTGTTTATGGATGGCTTTTTTTGGGTGGACAGCTAAGAACGAAAGTTGCGGACGGAACTGAGGAAAGAGGAACCAAACAGTAATATGGAGGGGTAGGTGGACAGAGACAATGTTGTGCGTTTGTTATTTGTAAGCTAGGGGCAGTGTTTCTCATGCTCCTTCATTACAGCAGTGGTGATGTTTCTTGGGGAGGAGGGATGGCCTTAGCTGATGTCATTTTAAGATAAATAGCAGTTTTGCTAAAAGTATGTACCGTGTACTAGATTGTTAATGGTTGAGTACGAATAGGTGTTGGAGCTGTGCAAGGGAAATATTGAAGTTGCAAGTTCCTACATCAGTAGAAAATGTAGTTCCACACTGTGGCCATCAGTGATGTCATCAATGACATTTGTGATGTCATCGTTGATGTCCTGGGTGTTATTCTTAGCAGTGCACAGTGGTGGCGCGAGTTATGGTTGCTTAGCTTACCATAACTGGTGAATTTCAAGGGTTTTTCGGTTTTACTTGGAACCATAACGTCCTGTTAACAACGTTTTTTTAGTGAATTTCAGAGGTTTTTTGTAGCGCAACTTAACCATAACGTCCCTTTGACAAAGTTTTTTTTACTGAATATATACATACATGTATACATATATATCTATATATTACACAGCCGCGGTAGTGGCTGCGTAGTTATGGTTAAGTTGCTAATCCCATAGGAAGAGTACTTTTTGGGTGGCTTATAACTTTGCTCCCTCTGGACGAATCCTCACCAAACTTTGCAAAAAAAGTATATGACCCACTCTGAATTTTGATAAGATTTGGTCTGGGGGGGGGAGAGTTATAGGTGGGGTCCTAAAATTTCTTTTTTTCCCATAGACATAATGGGAAAAACCTTTGCTCATGCCTACAGCCCAAACCGCTGGACGGATTTTCACCAAATTTGCAGCAGTAGTGGTGGCTTTGTCCCGAAAGCGTGCTGGTGTAAATCAGTCCAGTAGTTTTTTTTTAAATGACCAAAACTTGCGGCAAAAATATTAGTGATATCTATGTCTGCTCCGCGGACTCACTTCCCTGTTCGGTCTGCCGACTGGCCTCTGATTGGCTGTACTGTCCACAGACTGGCCTCTGATTGGCCAGAAAATGTGCTGACTTTTGCGTGGTCCGCGGACATCGGGACGCGCCCGCTGATTGGCTGGTGGGAAAACGGGAAATGCGTCGGTTTTCCCGAAGCACCCATCATCTTGGATTCACAGACTTTTTTGGGCGCCACGGACAGCACGGTGAAAACATTTTAAAAAAAGCAGCATTTCACTTGTCAAACTCAACAAACAATCTCTGAGGATGTGGGGGGGATGAGGATTGGATTGGATATGGCCATAAGAAGCCAAAAAACGGGTTGTTTCACCCCCCGAACGTCCGCAAACACTCCAGATGTCCTGGGGCAATGCTGTGGTGTTTGCGGACACTTCAGATGTCGTAGGACATCTGTACCTATTTCTGCATTACAGGGTTGGGGAAAAGCAGTTTTTGGATGGCTTATAACTATTGCGCCATCCAATGAAACTGCATGTAATTTTGAGATTTTATTCTAGAACTAATCCTGAATGGTTTTGCAAAGTTTGGTGGGATTTTCTCAAGAGGGGGCAAAATTAGAGGGGGGGTCTTAACATTTTTAGATGGCTTATAACTTTGTTGCTATTTGACGAATGTGGACAAAAGTTTTGAGAAAGATTATAGACCCAACCTTCAATGTCTGTGTAAAGACTGAATGGATTTTGCCAAGTGGGGTCTAAGTTATATGACAATTGTATGTACATATATTTTGACACTTTTAAAGAAATAAAACATGGGTGGATTTTGAGCAAACTCGTGAGGAGCATTGGCAAGGACATTAAAGCATGGTTTTGCAAATGTGCCCGTGTTTTATTTTTTTACAAGTGTAATAATGTAGGTACAAAAAATAGTCATGTACCTTTGGTGACTGAGGTATAGCCTGTGGCCGTGGGCAGTAGCCAGATTGTCTGGGTCATGCCATAAGGTCATGACGCGGACAATCTGGCTATGGGCCATGACCGCTATGGACGGAAAATGGTGTTAAAGTGGCTATGTGTACCTAGGCCCAGCTATGTGGTAAAGTTATTTGAAGGTAGAATAGCTTTGAAAGGGAAAAAAAGTGCTTGTGTTTATATGTTCATAGGGTTTTGTAGGCTGCCATGGCAAGGGAAGAGGGGCTGTGTATGGTGCCCGCCATCTCTTTCCCTGTTGTCTGTCTTGTAAAAGGATTTTCCTTTCTACAGCGGGACTCCGCAGGTGTCCCGCTGTAGGAAGAACAATCCTTGCTTCATACAGCGGGACGTCGCAGGCATCCCGCTATAGGAAGAAAAATCTATGTTTTAGCACCCTGGGTTGCTGCTTTGGGAACCAGGGTTGCTAATGGTCTTTATCCCCCATTTCAGGGGCTGCAATGGATGATAATGGTCCGTAGCCCTCCTTATTTATTTATAATGCACCAATGCCCGCAGACATCAGGCTGTGTGGTTAGAGTATTTGTTGAGGAAGATGAGGTGGAGCAAGACAGCTTACTACTTGCTGAGAAAGGAACAACCTTTCTGAGAGCATTGCGGTCATTGGATTTGGTGTGGCGGCGCATGGAGGTGGTCCCATAGTAGTACTGTCCAGGTAGTCTCCGACTGAGTGCACTCTGTGCATTTCACTTTGGTAGCTTTAGCTTTTGGTACTATCCTAACAGTAGCAAAGAACTGGCACACCCATGATTCGATCTTGGTGCTAGAAGTAGGCATTTCCTCTACCTCATCTTCTTGGTCCTATTCATTGTCTTTGAAAGTACTGTGCTTTTTTTGTTGTGAAGGTCCTCCAGCTGGTGGTGGTGGTGGATCTTTGGGAGGAGGGATGGCAATAATTGATGCCATTTTTAAGATAAATAGCAGTTTTGATAAAATTCTTCCAAGTACCTACTGTGTACTAGATTGGTAATGAATAATGAGTACAAAAAGGTGTAGGAGGTGTGCAAATGAAATTTTGAAGTTGAAAGTTCCTAGATCAGTAGAAAATGCAGTCCCGAACTGTCCGCGAAGGATGGATCTTATCGTGAAGAGTGGACGGGTTCTCGGACACGTCATTATGTCGCGCACCAGCGTTTGGTCATGTGGCACTGTCCGGAAGGTCCACTATGAGTCAGATGTTCGTAGACGTCTTCGGATGCAGAACTAGTTGAAATAGTTGCATAAAGTGTATAGAAGTGTTAAAAATGATTCTAGAAGGTGGAAAATGGCAGAGTTTTAAGATGACACTTTGTAAATTGGACACAAATATTGTTATATTTGGTAAGTATGATATTAGTATGTTGTAGGAAAATAGCATGCACTGGTAAAAACCCTTGAAATTCACTGAAAAAAGGTTGTTAAAGGGACGTTATGGTTAAGTTGCACTAATAAAAACCTATGAAATTCAATTAATAAACTTTGTTAAAGGGACGTTATGGCTAAGTTGGACTAATAAAAACCTATGAAATTCAATGTAAAAACTTTGTTAATGGTACATTATGGTTAAGTTGCACTAATACAAACCTATGAAATTCAGTAAAAACGTTGTTAAAAGGATGTCATGTTTACAAGTAAAATCGAAAAAAAAAACCTGAAATTCACCCGTTATGGTAAGCTAAGCAAGCATAACTCACGCCACCACCGTGCACTGCTAAGACTAACACCCAGGACATCAAAGATGACATCACAAATATCATTGATGACATCACTGATGACATCACATGCGCATTTACATTTCATACAAAGGGTTGTGAATGTAATGTTCGCAAAAAAGTATCAGGGATTATCGGGAGATGTGAAATAAACTACATACTTCATCACGCAATATAGTGTTCTAAAGAACATTCCATTGCAGTGTTCTTTCTAGTACAAGAACCTACTCATAAAGAAATCTAGGTATTGGCTGCAGCATACACCACAGAGGTGCTATATTTGTAATTTTCCAAAGTTATATAACAAAACGGTGAATGCTTCTGTATCAGACTTTTCCGTACTGTGAAACATGTACTAAATAGCTAATAATGTATCACTTATTACATATTTCTACTAATACACACAAAACATAAATAGACTACAATGCATACACATATGGGGCTTATATATGGAGAGTAAAGTAAGCAAACAAGAGGCAGTATCATTAGCAACTGTGTATAATCTACATGATTGTATTCACTTACAAAAATGATTGTTGTGTTTCAGGCCTGCTTTTTTCCCTATGTATGTACATCTTAAAATGTGATTCTAACAAAAGTAGTGTAAGAACATGTGATAATAGCAAAATCTATAAATGTAATACCTTTTGAAAGTTAAGTTTCTGACTGTCAGTAAATAAACCCACCTGGCCTAGATATGGCAGTGAACAAAAAAGAAGGGGCTAGACATGTGATGTCATCAGTGATGTCATCAATGATATTTGTGATGTCATCTTTAATGTCCTGGGTGTTAGTCTTAGCAGTGCACGGTGGTGGCGCGAGTTATTGTTGCTTAGCTTACCACAACTGGTGAATTCCAGGGGTTTTTCGATTTTACTTGTAACCATAACATCCTTTTTAACAACGTTTTTTACTGAATTGCATAGGTTTTTACCAGTTTAATATAATGACAGTACATGTATACTTCCTGATATAACCCATTCCAATCTTCAGCTTCTTATGCAGTCCAACTTTCTTCTCTGCATTCTGTGATTTGTACTCCGACTTTCACAAAGGTAGGTAGGAAGTGGTGCAGTTTGTGTAATGAAATCACAGCCAGTAAACTGTGCTTGCACATTTTAAAAACACCACAATTTTGACATTTTATGTGCCCATTTTGCACTGATTTGTTAATGATTAATGACATGTTACACATTATGGGGTAGGGGTTTTAATTAATTAGTTCAGGTTAACATGTACACAGTGCAAAGAGGACAGGCGACCTGTTTACCCTGAAGTAGACCATTTCAAAACCTGCCATTGCCAGAATGTATGCCTTTCCATTTGTAATGTGCACCAGCTATTTGATGTCTGTGTTTTCCATATGAACCCCTTGCCACTATTTACTGCTTCCTCTGAATGTAGTGTCATTGCTCACAGTGTCCCTACATATACAGTGTCCCTACAGGCATTTATGAAACAGTATCATAGATGATCAATAAAAATAAATCTCTCCAGAAATCTATATAAATCTATGATTCAACGACCCCTTAGATAAACATGCCACAGCCACTTCCAACATCTTGACTGAACTTACCCTATCCCAAAAGGTTTGTGAACCTACTCATAACAAAGAGAGAACCCTCGACTGGGTGGCAGACTATAATTGCACTGCCAACATCACTTCCATTGTTCCACAACTATGGACAGACCACTTCCTCCTGTCTTTTGCACTCTCTACTTCTAGACCACTTCCTTCAATTACCCCTACCGCCCCACCCTGCCTTACACAAAATAAAAAGAGCATCACAGTGGACAAAGTGTTCCCTGCTATCCTCCCCACCCTTAACTCGCTTGCTGACAACCTAGATCCAGGAACACTCATTGAGTTCAATAAAATCATGCAAACATCACTCGACATCATTGCCCCTATAAAACTTAGACCTAGCAAGCCTAAAACTCACTTCAACAAGTGGTACACCCCACATTTAAAATACCTACGACAACTAAAGAGGAGTTGTGAAACCTCCTGTAGATTACTCCTCTCAGAAGCCAACAGAACCAAATTAACTCAAATCTCTTCCCAATACAAAAAAGAAATTTGCCTGGCAAAATGCAACTCTTACAATAAACACATTTCCAACGCCTTTTCTAGCATGAAGGAATTTTTCACCATCCTTAAGGAACTAGAGTCTCCTATTCCTACCCCTGACATCTGCACTAAAGATAAAACTTAGTGTTCAGGCATACAACAGGCACTTGCTAATAAAGTCTCTACCCTCCAAAATAAAATAACCCTGAAAAAAGCATCACTTAATTCTTTGTCCCATCTTAATAACAAGTCCCCCGACCATCCCATTAAGGACACTCCACCCGACTCCCTCAACCGTTTTAATTTCACTAAAACAACCACTCTTGAGGTAGAAAAAGTGATTCTCTAACTCAAGACTTCCAACTGCCAGGGTGACCTCTGCCCAGCCCAGCTCATAAAGGATGCTGCAAGATATGTGGCCCCCTTTATCTCCAAACCTATCAATGCCTCATTCGCTTCTGGCATTATCCCCACCAACCTTAAACAATCCTGGGCGCTGCCACTGCTAAAAAAACAAACCCTTGATCCTCTCATACCTACCAATTATCGGGCGATCACGGCAGTTCCTTTTTTGCTAAAAATACTTGTCAAGATTGCCTACCTTCAAATTCAAAAATCCTCGGAGGCCCACAAACCCTTAGGGGTGCAACAATCAGGCTTCCGGCCCCAACATGGAACCAAGACTGCCCTCATTGACCTGAAGACATAGGTCGATGAGTTAAGAGACAAAGGGAAAACAGCCCTGATCTTACTGTTTGACCTGTTGGCTGCATTTGACCTTGTGGAACACAAGGTCTTATGCAGTCACCTAGACTCAGCTGACCACTTCTCCAAAGAGTCTATACGATGGATAGAGTCATTCCTGGGTGACAGGACTATGAGGGTGTTCTCCCCCTCTGTAGCAGCAGACCCCATCCCCATCACGTGCAGTGTTCCACATGGTTCTTGTGTTTCCCCTACTCTATACAATATATTCACCAAGCCCCTTTTCGACGATCTGGACATTCTGGTTATCACCTACACCAACTATGCAGATGATACTCAGATTCTCCTCCCACTTTCCGGGGATCACGTCGAGGACTCGGCCTTGGTGAATAGAGTGTATCTCATCATTCAGGCATGGATGGCGACCCATGGACTTTGCCTGAATGATGATAAAACCGAGCTTATCATCATGGGTACACCGACCAACTTTAAGAAACTTGGCCAACAGTATTCAACCTTTATAATTGATGGCAACCTCATCAAGGTGGCCAAGGAGGTGATGACCTTAGGGATTTACCTTGATTCCACACTCTACTTTGCCAAACAAGTGAACTCCATGGCCTCCGCCACCACTTACACATGTAAGCTTATCAGAACGGGCAAACCATTCCTTTCTGATGACAATTTCATGATCCTAGCCAGAGCCCTCATACTCTCTAGGCTGGACTATTGTAACGCCCTATACATTGGTGCCAACAAATCAATCATCCAGAGGATACAAATCCTCCAAAACAATGCCCTAAGAGCGGCACTCGACGTGGCAAGAAGATCGCACATATCTGCGATTAGGCGTCATAATAATTGGCTCTCAACCCACAACAAAATCCTGCTAAAAACGGCATCCCTTACCTACAAAGCACTGAATAATGCCGCCCCCAGCTACTTCACAGATAGATTCCACAGGAGAACATCCACAAGACCTATGAGACTATCCAACACCAATTGCCTCACCATCCCAAGGTTCAAGCTCTCTAACGTTGGTGGTTGCAGCTTCTCCGTCAAAGTGGCCCAACTTTGGAACTCCATGCCAAACCCCTTCAGGGAAGACCAACCCTACCTGAATTTCAGGCTTAACTACATTAACTGGCTTAAGTCTACAGACCAGTAAGGCCTATCCATGCTTACCTACATTCCCTTACTCCATCTACTTGAACTAGACTCTGTATATAGATTGTACATATTATGCTTGCTGCATTTCATTGATTTATCCATTCCTGTATCTGTACCATTCCTGATGACATCCTGTAACCTCTGTACCTAAGCTTTGCATATCCTTAAACTGTTGCACCCTGATACCCCTGGCTCTGGAGTGCATTATTAATTAATAAAAAAACAAACAAACAAACCTCTTCACTCTTATACCAACCCCGCAGACCCACAACCCCAGCCCAAACCAGCCTCCAAGGTGCTTGGAAAGGAAAAGGATCAAATGGTCCCAAAATGCAAAGAATACCTAGCAAGGGCTGCTAGGGCCTGAGATGGGTCCTGTAAACCACCAGAGCAGGACATGGCTGCATTTGGGATGTCCAGTAAAACATGTCACGCCACAGTAAGAAATGGCTGGACTCATTGCATTCAAATGCCAGTCTAGTCATGCAATAACAATGTTCATGCATGATTTATCATGCTTTTAAAGCAAGTGTTATAAGTGTTATTACGTGCCTAGACCGACTTTTTGGTGTAGTAAGTCTAGACATGTCTTACTGTAGAATTACATGTTATACTGGACATCTACCATACTGTATCATAGAAGCCCAGTAGAAAATGCCATGCCATAGTACGAAATTACTAGACTGATTGCATCAACATACCAGTCAAGTCACATAACTAAACTCTTCATGATTGTTTTATCACGCTTTTACATCAAGCATAAAAGGAGTTTTTACGTGACTAGAAGCATTTTCATGCAATCAGTCTAGCCATTTTTTACCGTGGCATTACATGTTTAATGGGCATTTACAATACAGTATTAAAGATGCCCAGAAAAAAAAAAACTCTCCTCATCTCCCCTCTTATATCCACCCATCACACTCTCCCACCCCCCAGCTCAAACCAACCTCCCAGGCTGCCACAAACCCAACACAAGCTCCCCCACATGCATCCGCTTATTAAAAAAAAACATTCATGAAACATTCACACAGCATTCATCTTAAAAAGCATTCAACAGCCTTCACCTGCTCATTTAAGCACACATTTACACATTTAAACAGCATTTAGACAGCATTTACTTTGCTCATTCAAACACACATTCCCCCTTGAAACAGCATTTAAAAAGCCTTTACTCACTTATTCTAAGGTATATTCACGCATTGAAACAGCATTTACACAGCACATACTTGTTAATTGAAACACATATTCACGCATTCAAACAGCATTTACACAGGACATACACAATCATCATTCACACATGCATACCTACATACAGTATACACAGACAAAATTACATTTCCCTTCACTCACCTGCGATACTTCTGGGGGCCATGCCTCTGCTGCACTCCTTCAGCAGGATCCACAGAAGGATTTACAGGTGTCGTGAGGAAGTCACCAGGGGTCGCAGCTGCCACCCCTGGCAACCCCCCAAATGACGTCCGTGCATGACTCCTACTGCATGCTAAAGTTGAACCTAAAGTTGAGCCTGTTCCATTATAACCAGGTTTTCAGTTTAAATTCTTAACTCATGAAGCCAACCTCATTTAAATGCTACAAAATAAAAACACATTTAATTTGCTAATAGCCTTATAGGCATCAAGGGGAGTCGATATTGCAAGGTATAATTACCCTTCCCCAACCTGGTGGCAGGTCTTTCTCCCGCAATAATGAACCCTCCTGAGGCCTATGAGGTAATGTTATTTCAATACATTAAGCTTATTTTCTAGGAATGGAATCGGCAGTTTGCTAGTTACATATATATTTTTGCAGCAGATACATTACCACTAAATTCTTAATTGCTCTACTGACATTGGAACTTTTATGTTACACACATATTTCTGCAGCAGTCTCAATTGCCCTCATTGCTATTAAATCCCGAGACTTACTCCCAGCTATCAGAGTCCAACTTGCAAAGTCATTTTGTTTATTTATCGGAGTCTAACTGTCTGCTTTGCCTGAGCTCAAG
Source organism: Ambystoma mexicanum (assembly GCF_040938575.1). Lineage (NCBI taxonomy): Eukaryota > Metazoa > Chordata > Amphibia > Caudata > Ambystomatidae > Ambystoma > Ambystoma mexicanum. The sequence goes on from NC_090937.1 coordinate 513,426,655, forward strand.
GGCTTCTTTCTAACCCATTCTGTACACCACAGGGGCAAGTAGCCTGAATTATCCTGAGGCAGAGCACCTATATCTGAGATATTGCATTGGCCTCGCAAAGCTGTTATACCAAGAATTCGGCCTGTTGCAGATTCCAACGTTTTAAGGTGGTTACACAGCCATCTGCAACAGCTGCATGGACATTTTACAGGAAGAGGTTACTAGATTCACTTCCCGATTTCAATGAAATGACCAAATATACTTCTTTAAACTCAGACTGCCAATGGACAAGGGGGTTAACTTTCTGAATCTGTACTAGTTCTTTGTCTGTAAATATGTATACTGTAATCTGCATGTTGTTTTTATTGTTTTGGTTATGTATTCATTTGCTTGTATGGACTGCTTATTGTTATTGTGTAAATTGTACAAATAAATACATAATAAAAAAAGAAAAAAAAGAATGTACAGTTCAAGTCAGGACAGGCGAGCATTTTCATAAATGCATGTCAGTCGTGGTGCGCAAATGTTAGTGCTCAATTCAAGCTAGGGGATAGGTGCATTGTGAGAGATCTGTTTTTTTGTGTGTTTTAGTGTAATGTGTGTGTCTTCTCCCTATAATTGCTCGCACATTTCTACGAATATATATGGATATTTGGCTGCCCCTTTCTTATCACCTACTTTTCGCTCCTCTGGTCTCTAATTTCCCCATCAGAGAAGCACATGTGGGCCGTGGCAAGAGAGGAGGATTTAAAAGTCGATGAAGGAGCAAATGTATTGGCTGCCCCTCTGCTCTACTTCCCACCCAGGGATGCCTCCTAATGAGGTCTTTTCTATTGTAACACCTTTATGCTGCAGACCATTTACAACAAAGAGCGATCAATGATCTTATAATGTTGTGATGATTTATTAAGAACAATTGATGGTTTTTTAGAAATTGTGAGGGGACAGAACACGCTTCAATCTGTGTTAAACAATGACCTTATCATGCTTTTTATTTCACTTTGTATTGGTCAGAAATATTTCTGTATGTTCTCATTACTTTGTGTGCTGGCAATTGCAGGCTTGCATTCAAGAAGGGCAAAACAATGGTACACTCAATAGTGGGGATTTTTCATGTCTCACGGCCACCTCTGTTTACACACTGCAGGATTGTGTATGATTTGGCGACAGGTGTGGAGAGCAGAGCAGATTTAATGCTTCTGCCTGCTTCTTCGAGTCAAATGCCAAATCGACTTAATTTTCAGCCAGTGTGTATTGTCATACCAGTGGAAAACCAACTGATTCCTATGGAATCTTACTGATTTTTACACGTGGGGAAATCAAATAGATTCTGTCAGAATCCATTGTAGATGCTTCCAAGAATCATTAATTGCAGGAGGCATGTTCACTTTTCCAGTCAATTCCAGACCATTTCACTTGTGTTTTTTCTATTCACTTTTCCGCTACCTGGTAAGCATGATTAACATTGCAAGGATGGGAACATTAACAGTAACGTGCAGATGGAAGTAGTCCTCTCCTTGCAATTTAGGATTGCCAACAAATTGGCCCAGTACTATTTTAAAAAATATGTTTCAACAATGATCTTTCCATTGCAGGCTGGTTTTAACGTCATCCCTATAAAACAGAGTATTATTTGTTTTTGGTTTATAAACCCACATATTTACTTATAACTTTAACAACTTAAGTTGTGAAGGTATGTGATCAAATACCTACATTTCGGAGGAGAGACTCAAATCCTTGCTTACTTAATCAATCATAGTGAGTGATCCTCTGCAAATCATTTAATCTAACTGTACCTTACCTTCCATATTTAGAAACCTCTAGAAATTCATTAATTTGCACAATACACTATTCCCCAAAAGCCTCATTCGTGGTTTACTAGACTAGCGTTGTTCCATATGTAATATTAGTGAACATTTATATTCCTCATACAAAGAAGCAGATGCTATTTAAACATGTGAATGTCACCCTATGATATTGGAAGCATTTCCAATTGCTTTTGGCCCATGGCTTTCTATCCTGCGTCCTAGCACTCCCTCACAGCCACAACTCAATTACAAATGAGCCACAAAATGCTGAATAAAAATACAATTTTAAGCTGCAAAATGTAATTTTTTAAGCATAAAATGCTCTATATAACCTGCTGAAGGATTTTGGGATCTGTCTTCTAAACATGATGCTGGGACCGTAGTGTGATGTTTTCAATTTCAATCGCGCTCGGATAACTGTTTACTGTCATTCCAGTCAGCAGCGCGTCGCAGCGAAGGAAGGAAAACACACAACCGTTTGTTTGCATTCACACACCCGGACTGCCGTTAATACGTCAGTCCCGGGGTTTTGTTTATTTTTCATCCGTGCCGTGCGAGTGTTACGTGACCGGCTATTCCCTGGCACGTGACACCACATTCCTCTCCAACTTTATTTTTTTAAAATAAATAAATAGATAAATAAATAAATAAATAAATGCACATATAAATAACTTTTCAAAGCAGTAAAATTTCAAACAGGATTAGTGGATTCCAGTCTCTCAAGTCTATCTGGACAGGATTCCTCGCTGGTAGATTCCATCTACCACATATCCTTGCAAACGGGGCGATGGTTTTCCCCTTAAATGGTATCTAGGATTGCATCTTTCCGGGGTATCCTCATGTAAGCTCTCAGAACAAACTGCTTTTTCTTGCATGTTAGGAGTGTTCGGCATTCTAAATGTTTCATCATGTCTTGGTGTCGAGTGGTTTACTAGCTGGTATGGGGATTGACTGAGTGGCCAGTGTGACAGTCCAGATTCCTCTCTTGTGATTTCTTGGCCTTCCGGTCGGTGCAGCGACTGAATGATTGGTCGGTGTGACAAATCAGGTTCTTCTCCTGTCATTTCTTGGTTTACCTCCCACAATTTCTAAGGTACTTTCTTGAAATGTGAGATATTCCTGGTCACAGTTTCATTTCCTCGTGTGGCGGTGACCATACGTTGTTTTGCTGCGCTTACTGTCCAAGGCTGATACTCGTAGTTAAGAGACATTTAGGGGCCAATTCATAGAATTCGGTGCACAAGTGGCGCACGCGGCTGGCGCACAGTGTGCACGTGCGGTAGTCTGCGCCAGCCGCGTGCGCCGAAACACATTCAGGCGCACAGCGTATTCATGGATTCCAACATCCACAACCAGCCGTGGCGCAGAGTGGCGCAGCGACCCTGCAGCAGCGTCAGTTACGCCCCCAAGAACGCCCCTTGCGCAGGGAAAAGCCATCAAAATCCCCAATCCAGCGCAAAGGGCAGCAGCAAACACAGAGCGGGGAGCGTGTATTTCAGGGGTGTGCGGGTGTCCCCACACGCGATAGGCCTGGGTACGTGTATTACAGGGGTGCGCGAGAAAATCTACACGCGATTGGCCTGGGTACGTGGATTTCAGGGGTGCGCGAGAAATTCTACACGCGATTGGCCTGGGTACGTGTATTACAGGGGTGCGCGAGAAAATCTACACGCGATTGGGCTGGGTACGTGGATTTCAGGGGTGCGTGAGAAATTCTACACGCGATTGGCCTGGGTACGTGGATTTCAGGGGTGCGCGAGAAATTCTACACACGATTGGGCTGGGTACGTGGATTTCAGGGGTGCGCGAGAAATTCTACACGCGATTGGCCTGGGTACGTGGATTTCAGGGGTGCGCGAGAAATCCTACACGCGATTGGGCTGGGTACGTGGATTTCAGGGGTGCGCGAGAAATTCTACACGCGATTGGCCTGGGTACGTGGATTTCAGGGGTGCGCGAGAAAATCTACACGCGATTGGGCTGGGTACGTGGATTTCAGGGGTGCGCGAGAAATTCTACACGCGATTGGCCTGGGTACGTGGATTTCAGGGGTGCGCGAGAAAATCTACACGCGATTGGGCTGGGTACGTGGATTTCAGGGGTGCGGGAGAAATTCTACACGTGATTGGCCTGGGTACGTGGATTTCAGGGGTGCGCGAGAAATTCTACACGCGATTGGCCTGGGTATGTGGATTTCAGGGGTGCGCGAGAAATTCTACACGCGATTGGGCTGGGTACGTGGATTTCAGGGGTGCGCGAGAAATTCTACACGCGATTGGCCTGGGTACGTGGATTTCAGGGGTGCGCGAGAAAATCTACACGCGATTGGGCTGGGTACGTGGATTTCAGGGGTGCGCGAGAAATTCTACATGCGATTGGCCTGGGTACGTGGATTTCAGGGGTGCGTGAGAAATTCTACACGCGATTGGCCTGGGTACGTGGATTTCAGGGGTGCGCGAAAAATTCTACACGCGATTGGCCTGGGTACGTGGATTTCAGGGGTGCGCGAGAAAATCTACACGCGATTGGCCTGGGTACGTGGATTTCAGGGGTGCGCGAGAAAATCTACACGCGATTGGGCTGGGTACGTGGATTTCAGGGGTGCGCGAGAAATCCTACACGCGATTGGGCCTGTGCGAGTGGGGCAGTGTATTACGTAGGTGTGCGGGAAGTTGAAGAGGTGAATTGCCAGTGTGGGTCCTCCCAGGTCTCCCCTCTACCCCCTCCACGACCTCTGCAGGCAGCCCACACCACAGGGGACTACCCTGCACCCCTGGTCATGTCCCGCAGGCAGCCCATCCACCATGGGCATGCCCCCCAGCCAAGCCACATGTCCCCTTGCACCCCCACCCCCCAGCAGGCCCCCACTCATGTCCCCCTGCAACCCCACCCCCCAGAAGTGCAGGGGCAGCCTCCACCAGGCCCCCACCCATGTCTCCCACCACCCCCACCCCCCAGTCACCAGGGGCAGCCTCCACCAGGCCCCCACCCATGTCTCCCACCACCCCCACCCCCCAGCAGTGCAGGGGCAGCCTCCAGCAGGCCCCCACCCATGTCTCCCACCACCCCCACCCCCCAGCAGTGCAGGGGCAGCCTCCACCAGGCCCCCACCCATGTCTCCCAGCACCCCCACCCCCCCCCCAGTCACCAGGGGCAGCCTCCACCAGGCCCCCACCCATGTCTCCCAGCACCCCCACCCCCCCGCAGTGCAGGGGCAGCCTCCACCAGGCCCCCACCCATGTCTCCCACCACCCCCACCCCCCAGCACTGTGGGGCACCTGCCAGCAGGCCCCCACCCATGTCCAACCCATGTCTCCCAGCATCCCCACCCCCCAGCAGTGCAGGGGCAGCCTCCACCAGGCCCCCACCCATGTCTCCCACCACCCCCACCACCCAGCCACCAGGGGCAGCCTCCACCAGGCCCCCACCCATGTCTCCCACCACCCCCAGTCACCAGGGGCTGCCTCCACCAGGCCCCCACCCATGTCTCCCACCACCCCCACCCCCCAGCAGTGCGGGGGCAGCCTCCACCAGGCCCCCACCCATGTCCAACCCATGTCTCCCAGCACCCCCACCCCCCAGCAGTGCAGGGGCAGCCTCCACCAGGCCCCCACCCATGTCTCCCACCACCCCCACCCCCCAGCACTGTGGGGCACCTGCCAGCAGGCCCCCACCCATGTCCAACCCATGTCTCCCAGCACCCCCACCCCCCAGCAGTGCAGGGGCAGCCTCCACCAGGCCCCCACCCATGTCTCCCACCACCCCCACCCCTCCAGTCACCAGGGGCAGCCTCCACAAGGCCCCCACCCATGTCCCACTCATGTCCCCTTGCACCCCCACCCCCCAGCAGGCCCCCACTCATGTCCCCTTGCACCCCCACCCCCCAGCACTGTGGGGCACCTGCCAGCAGGCCCCAACCATGTCCCACTCATGTCTCCTTGCACCCCCACCCCCCAGCACTGTGGGGCACCTGCCAGCAGGCCCCCAACCATGTCCCCTTGCACCCCCACCCCCCAGCAGGCCCCCACTCATGTCCCCCTTGCACCCCCACCCCCCAGCACTGTGGGGCACCTGCCAGCAGGCCCCCAACCATGTCCCACTCATGTCCCCTTGCACCCCCACCCCCCAGCACTGTGGGGCACCTGCCAGCAGGCCCCCAACCATGTCCCCTTGCACCCCCACCCCCCAGCAGGCCCCCACTCATGTCCCCCTGACCCCCACCCCCCAGCACTCTGGGGCACCTGCCAGCAGGCCCCCAACCATGTCCCACTCATGTCCCCTTGCACCCCCACCCCCCAGCACTGTGGGGCACCTGCCAGCAGGCCCCCAACCATGTCCCCTTGCACCCCCACCCCCCAGCAGGCCCCCAACCATGTCTCCCACCACCCCCACCCCTCCAGTCACCAGGGGCAGCCTCCACCAGGCCCCCACCCATGTCTCCCACCACCCCCACCCCTCCAGTCACCAGGGGCAGCCTCCACAAGGCCCCCACCCATGTCTCCCACCACCCCCACCACCCAGTCACCAGGGGCAGCCTCCACAAGGCCCCCACCCATGTCTCACACCACCCCCACCCCTCCAGTCACCAGGGGCAGCCTCCACCAGGCCCCCACCCATGTCTCCCACTACCCCCACCCCTCCAGTCACCAGGGGCAGCCTCCACCAGGCCCCACCCATGTCTCCCACCACCCCCACCCCTCCAGTCACCAGGGGCAGCCTCCACCAGGCCCCCACCCATGTCTCCCACCACCCCCACCCCTCCAGACACCAGGGGCAGCCTCCACAAGGCCCCCACCCATGTCTCCCACCACCCCCACCACCCAGTCACCAGGGGCAGCCTCCACCAGGCCCCCACCCATGTCTCCCACCACCCCCACCCCTCCAGTCACCAGGGGCAGCCTCCACCAGGCCCCCACCCATGTCTCCCACCACCCCCACCCCTCCAGTCACCAGGGGCAGCCTCCACCAGGCCCCCACCCATGTCTCCCACCACCCCCACCCCTCCAGTCACCAGGGGCAGCCTCCACAAGGCCCCCACCCATGTCTCCCAGCACCCCCACCCCCCAGCAGTGCAGGGGCAGCCTCCACCAGGCCCCCACCCATGTCTCCCACCACCCCCACCCCTCCAGTCACCAGGGGCAGCCTCCACCAGGCCCCCACCCATGTCTCCCACCACCCCCACCCCCCACCAGGCCCCCAACCATGTCTCCCACCACCCCCACAACCCAGTCACCAGGGGCAGCCTCCACCAGGCCCCACCCCATGTCTCCCACTACCCCCACCCCTCCAGTCACCAGGGGCAGCCTCCACCAGGCCCCCACCCATGTCTCCCACCACCCCCACCCCTCCAGTCACCAGGGGCAGCCTCCACCAGGCCCCCACCCATGTCTCCCACCACCCCCACCCCCCACCAGGCCCCCACCCATGTCTCCCACCACCCCCACCACCCAGTCACCAGGGGCAGCCTCCACCAGGCCCCCACCCATGTCTCACACCACCCCCACCCCCCAGTCACCAGGGGCAGCCTCCACAAGGCCCCCACCCATGTCTCACACCACCCCCACCCCTCCAGTCACCAGGGGCAGCCTCCACAAGGCCCCCAACCATGTCCCACTCATGTCCCCTTGCACCCCCACCCCCCAGCAGGCCCCCACTCATGTCCCCCTGCACCCCCACCCCCCAGCACTGTGGGGCACCTGCCAGCAGGCCCCCAACCATGTCCCCTTGCACCCCCACCCCCCAGCAGGCCCCCACTCATGTCCCCCTGCACCCCCACCCCCCAGCACTGTGGGGCACCTGCCAGCAGGCCCCCAACCATGTCCCACTCATGTCCCCTTGCACCCCCACCCCCCAGCACTGTGGGGCACCTGCCAGAAGGCCCCCAACCATGTCCCCTTGCACCCCCACCCCCCAGCAGGCCCCCAACCATGTCTCCCAGCACCCCCACCCCCCAGCAGTGCAGGGGCAGTCTCCACCAGGCCCCCACCCATGTCCAACTCATGTTCCCCACCCAACATGTCTTCACAATCCAGAACCCTGGTCTCTATGGTCAGCCCCCAAATGCAAAACACCCAACCGAGTATTGCATCCACCCACTCATAATTTGCAATTACATCACAGAACACCAATTGCAAGTTCCGAAACAAACACATATCCCTCACATACACCCAATGGGTGTCAGTGAATCTCAAAACACAGAACATGAAATGCATGAAAACAATGAGATACCACACATTGAAGTTCAACAAAAAAATAATGTATTAAAGGAAACATGAATAGAATCAAAAATGAAGAAACAGAAATGTGAATGTAAAAAAATGAAAAGAAGCATGTCCGTTCAAAATTAAAAAAAAAAAAAATATTGAAATCCAAAGTAATGTTGTACAAAGTCAATGTCCACAAAACAAAATCCAATGGGAAATAAAAATAAAAGCCATTGATCCATGGAGAATGTCAAAAAAGAAAGTATGTACAAGTCTACAGCTATGTACAATGCAAGAAGCCAGGGTCCATTATCCCAACAAAATAAAGGAAACCTATCTAACTACACTAACTAATAAAAAAAATATATACAAAAATGTGGCCAATGTCCAAAAGGTCCAAATGAAACAAAAACAAAAATGAAACCTAACACTACCTACATAACTATGTACAAGGGCAGCGGGCTAGTTCCACGGCTCACTTCTGGATGTGCCGGGCCAGGGCATCATCGAACTCCTCCTCAATGTCCCGGAGGCGGTCCTCCTCCATGGCCCCGAGGGTCCGCAGGGCCGTCGACGTGTCCACCTCCAAACCCCTGCGGATTGCCTCGAGGCACTCGGCCCGCCTCAGGGCCCTCTGCATGGAGTTCTCCGCCCTGACCATTGAGAGCCGTGCCTCTTCCGCCCGCTGCCGCTCCGCATCTATGGCGTGGCCCAACCGCTGCCACACGGAAGACACTTTTTGTCCTGGGTCCTCCTGCCCTCCGGCCGATGCCTGCCCCTCCGATGTCGAAGGCCCCGAGCCTTCATGGCTCCCACCATGGTGCTGCTGCTGCTGTGCCTCTGCCCCTGCACTGCCTCCTGCTGCCTGCACATCCTCCGCCGGCAGGGTGCAGTCGTTGACGTGGCCACCCCTGCTGGACGTCCGACTCCCGACTGTGGCAGGGATGCCTCCTCCACCATCCTGGCCGCACCGTCAGAGGCAGCTCCACAGGGCACCCAGGTGACTGATGGGTGGGAAGATGGCACAGAGTACGACTGGCGCGTAGGGGGTCCAGCTGAGGAGGGGGTTGTGGCAAGCCCCATCAGACGGAGGAATCCGGCCTGGGTGACCTGTCCCAGCAGGCTGACGTGGTCAACGAGCCATTCGAGATGACGTGCAGTCTCTTCATGAAAAGACTGCAGGTCACCTCGCATGGCCCGTTGACGCAACGCCACACCAGCCAGGACAGGCTCAACCCGGGCCTGGATAGCCACGTCCGCAGGCAGAGGAAGGCCAGTTGACGTCAGCTCATCCCCTGCCTGAAAACTGGTCTGGACATAGGCATCCCTGCTGGTGCAAGATGATGCAGGGACAGGATCAGGGACAGGATTGCACACAGGCACCTCCGCGGCGGCCTGTGCTGCCTCCTGTCCCTGGTCCTGCACTGCACCACTAGCACCTGTGGGATCCCCACCCCCAGACCCCGTCTCTGGTGCTTGCACGGCCTCCTCCTCCACCAAACCCCCCACCAACCTGGATGACTCTGTGCCATCTTCCCCCGTTGGGCCCTGTGGGGTCCCAGCTGCCCCTTCTGCTGCCGAGGAGTCCAACTGCAACCTCCGCCTCTTGGACCTCCCCCCGGCAGCTGCGGCCTGGGACGCGGCACCGGACTCCTCACTCCCCGACGAGATGACAACATGGGAGGGGAGCCGGGCCTTGCGTCTCCGGCTGGCGGTGGGATCCCCGCTGCTGTGCTCCACAGCACCTTCTCCGCCCTCTTCATCAGTTGACGCTGCAGACAGGGAGAAACAAAACACACGCATCAGGGCAATGTACAATGGACACATACACACATGACAGTTGTACATGAGTGGCATTGGCAAACCTCAGACATGTCATCACGATCCCCAACACACATGTCATTACAACTCGCACACACGAGCCATACCACAGCCATATCGCAACTGCCAACACCATCCATACACATACAACAGCATGAGCAGCCAAAGGTGAGCCAGACATCACATGCAACACAGGAAGTGCACCACACATGTACACACACCACCACACTTGCATGCATGTGTACACCTCTGGCAAGTGTCGCAGTGTTCAGACGGGCATCCATGTCACATCTGCCCATCAGGCTTCCACATACCGCTGTCACATGCATCCATGTTGCATCACTGTTGCACCCTGGTCAAATACACACACATGCACATGTACACAGCGCTGATACATGCAGCTGAAAACAACATACATGCGTGACATCACGGACATGTCTACTCACATACACATGCATACAAACTTGTGTGCCCACACAACTGCATTTGGCATGCAAGCCCACACACACAGGCACCATCCATGTCTCACACATTACAGCCCTCGCATGTGTCAGCCCCACGGACCTGTACACCCGCACCCATACTCGACCCCATACAAACAGATGTGCAACCTGCACACTACTGAACAATCACCACACGCACTGCTCACAATCAGGATGCATGTACACTCACCGCTCGACTCCAGACGGGTCTGCCTCTCAAGGACCTGGACGTGGAGCGCTGGGGGTATGTGTTCCAGGACCCTCATCTGTTCCTCCGACAAGTGGCCCCGGCGCCCCTTGGCATCCGCTGCCTTCAAGAGGCGCCGGGCCTTGTTCAGGGTCCTGGACCTGAAGTCCTCCCAGCGCTTCTTGACATGTTGGAAGTCGCGGACTGCCACCCCCTCCGCGTTGATGGCAGTCACGATGTCAGTCCAGATCCGAGTCCGTCCTTCCTTGTCGGCGCGGGAACTTCCAAAGAGGGCATCATACTGCCCCAGGACTTGCTCCACCAGGACACCAACTTCGGTGGCACTGAAGCTGGTGCCCCTCTGCCTCTCTGGCCGGGGGTTGTCAGTGGTCACAGATGGAGATTGCCCCGACATGACAACCCCAGAGGCAGGAGTGGGTGGGCAACTGGGTCCTGGGGCTGGGCTGTGGAGCGATGGAATCCCAGTCGGGAGTCTTTGGTTCCAGCAGGGGTGGTCACACCAACAGCACCCCTGGCTGATGTGCAGGCAGCAAATGGCAGGGCACGTGGGCAGCAGGCAGTCAGGCAGCAGCAGATGGCAGGTGGGAGCGTGCTCGGGGCTCTGGGGGGCAGTAGTTCGGCCTTCTGGGCAGGAGCGTGGTCTTCCATGTGCTTACGCGTGGCCAGCTTGATACGGAGTGATTTGGCACGTGAAAATTCTGCACGTCAGCGTGTAATTCGAGGAAAGGCCCTTAGCGCGTAAGCGCGTCTGCACGCATACGCATTTTCATTGGACCAAAGGCCCTCAGCGCGTGAGCGCGTCTGTGACGTGACGTGCGAGGGAGTATCCCTCATTGCACGTGATGACAGAACACACGTGGATTTCAACCAATCGCATGTGAAAGTTCACGGCACCCCGGAACACACGTACCCAGGCCAATGGCGTCACGTACCCAGGCCAATGGCGTGTGGAACTACCCGCGCACCCCGAAACACACGTACCCAGGCCAATGGCGTGTGAAACTACCCTCGCACCCCGAAACACACGTACCCAGGCCAATGGCGTGTGGAACTACCCGCGCACCCCGAAACACACGTACCCAGGCCAATGGCGTGTGGAACTACCCGCGCACCCCGAAACACACGTACCCAGGCCAATCGCGTGTACACTCGCTCCCCTCCGATCACACGCGATGACACCCGAATACGGGAAACCAACGAGTCCGCCCACACGGAGGCGTCCCGCGCCCACGCACAGCATAAAAGTGCACGCAAACAACAAACGCGTATATACAGCGACGATGAATGCCCCATTTGTTGCTGCACTGATTGTGGGACACCGCAGGAGGAGGAGAATAGCCAGGGCACGCATTTTTGCACCACGGACAAGCCTTTTTGGGATGCCTGACGACCAGGTCTACGGCAGGTATAGGTTTCCACCCCATATCATCCTAGACCTGGTCAGGGAGTGGGAAGATGACCTCACATCCCCCACCCTTTGCTCCCAAGCATTGAGCCCCTTGGAGAAGCTGCTCAATGTCTTGCATTTTTTGGCCACTGGGTCGTTTCAGCGGACCACTGCCATAGTGGGGGGGGTCTCACAGGCCACGCAGTCACGCTGCCTACACCAGGTACTGGCAATCATGACAGCGCGCCCCTCAGTCCGCAGGCACATATACATGCCCAGAACACCCGCAGAAAGGCAGGCCGTTGTCCTGGATTTTTTCAGGGTGGCACACTTCCCCAAAGTGCTCGGTGCCATAGATTGCACCCATGTGGCCCTACGTCCACCTAGGGCCACTGAGCACATCTACCGAAACCGCAAGCACTGGCATTCCATCAATGTACAGGTGGTATGCGATGCAAAGGGAATCATCATCTCTGTCTATGCAAACTACCCTGGCTCCACCCATGACAGTTTCATATACAGAATGTCCGCCCTGAGCCGGGCCCTGGAAGCTGGGCAGCATGGCGACACATGGCTCCTAGGTCAGTACAAATGCCCTTGCACATGCATGCAAGTCACACACAGACAAATATCCCAACCCTAATAATCTCAATTATTATCACCTCCCCAGGGGACAGTGCCTACCCTCTGAGCAACCACATGATGACGCCAATCCGGAACCCCACCACACCACCCCAGGTAAGATACAACGCCGCCCATATTGCAACCAGGGGCATAGTGGAGCGCACATTCGGAGTGCTTAAGTCACGTTTCCGCTCCCTTGACCGCTCTGGTGGGCAACTACTCTATGCACCACCAGTAGTGTGCAGGATCATTGTGGCAGCATGTGTCCTGCACAATGTTGCAACACGGCAGGGCGTCCCGGTGGACATGGTGGTGCCCCCACATCCCCAACCACAGGCACAGGCGCTGCCCATGGGAGGGGACAGGGCACGTGGCGAGGAAGCCCGGACCCAGCTTGTGGCCACATTTTTCACCTAAACTCCCACCCCTGCGGAGTGCACACAGGCCTGGCACATACCAGGTGACAATCGATGATGACAAAGTGACAGTCAACTGTCACAACCCTACCACCCTGAGATAGTTGCCATGGAAGTGCCACATCGTCTGCATCCCTAGCTACTTAAACACAAGCTATCCTGTGCAACCAAAATGCACACATATGACATGTGACATGACATGGGCCATACACAAGTATTCCAAGGCGCAATGAGGCAGGGGGGGGAACAAGGGAACACAGAGAACGGTACTACTAGGCCAGGTGTCATTGAGATTGTGCAAGTGCAGGGGTAGGGGGAAGGGAAAAGTGCAAGGGGAAGGGTGGGGGGGAGTCCAGTACAGGGGAAGTAGGCCAAAAGAATAATACATAGGTCGCCTGGTGGCAACTGCAAAGATAAGTGCAGACAAGTGCTGGGAAGGGAGGGCTGTAGGGATAGAGAGACAGTACTGCAGTGCAGGGGTTGCCAGGGTGGCAGTGCAAGTGGACAGTGGCTGGGCCAGGGACCGAGGTTGGTGAGAGTGTCCCAGTAGCAGCTCCTGTCCAGTTCCAGTGAAGAATTCTGCAAGGGAGAGGCAGAGAGTAAGCAGAAGCAAAGAGGAAGGTCTTGAGGTGCTTCCAGAACTGGAGATGGTTCCCCTCAAGTTCAAGTCAGGCAGGAAGTCTGTTCCAGGGGGAGGGCCCTGCTGCGGAGAGAAACCTACCCCCAGCTAGTTGCTCTGAGAAGCGGATGACCTGGACATGCAAGGTGTGCATCACACACACCTGCAAAACAGGCCATGGCCATCACTGTCATGTCACTCAAACCCTCCCAAACATCAACATGACATGGCAAGCAATACCCATACACTGACACAGTAACAATAAGGTACACATTGCCATGTCCTAAATGTACAGTGGCATCGGACAATGATGCCTGACCCGGAATCAGATGAAATGACAGACCAACAAAATGTCCCACCCAAAATAAGTCGTTTCCAAATGCATTGCAACAGTCGTAGACGTAACATCACAATGAATGCCTGTCTATATGCACATTATGCATTGCAAAATCAACACTGCAGCTCATGTGTGCAGTGTCCCATTCCTGCATCACACTGCTCAGCGCACAGCACAGTGAACAGCCATTGCGTGTGATGCACACCCTGAGCATCACATCTAAGTGACAGACTACATCAAACATCAAATTTGGCATGTACTGGAACCATAATCGGTCACAGAACATGTGCTGCCGGGACACAGTGGGCACCAGAAGGCAAACAGTGTACACGTGGATATGCAAGGGTGGGAGTACATGGAGTGCATCCGAGTGCAAGTGTGTGGTTCTGCAGGGACATGCACTCCACGTATGCATGTGCACTCAAGTGACCATCAGTGTTCCCTACACATCACATGTGAACATCCACCATGTGTACACCCCAGCATGTCAAACCACAACTATCCCCTCGCACCTGAAAGGAAAACACAACACATGAACAGGCATTGATCAGCAGAACACAACATGTACATAGGACAACAACATTACAATGTCAGAGTTCCCATCACACTGCAGGGCAATGCAACTATCAACAACAACCCCCCCCTCCCGCGCAAATGACCATGACCCGCTGAACAACTGCACCTGGGTCATGGAGCCTCCAACCCTCATTTCCACCTGGCCACAGGATCACCTTTACCCTTCGTGTCCATCTCCCACCTTGTGTGTAAAAAGATGCCTGAACCCTCAGAATCCACACTCATTTCCAAAATCACAAAATCCAAGGCATGAAAACGAACCCAAACACCCTCCAGTAGATGACTTGACGTAGCAGTACCTCACAAACGCCAAGTACTACCACAATGATGCAACAACCAAGGTAGCACAGCAGAACAATGTCACGACAGGATGTGAGACATGTGTGGTACATGACATAGGATGATGCACCATGAATGGATGTGTACTGTCACAGGTCCCCTGTACAGGCGCGGGAGTCTCATGAAACAACCACCCACACCATGTCCCGGGTGCCTGCAAGGTCAAACTCACACAGGCCCCTGAGATCATGGTGGGGAATGAGGTTCAGGGATATGCAGTCGGGACAGGTGTAGACACACTGGATGACTGGAATGAGTGGCAGGTGAGGGGAGGAGGAATGACACATGAAACTAGGGAATGCACGAAAATGTACAACCTGCATGAACACATACACAATCCAAACAAACTTGGACATCATTGTCATGGCCTTCTGTAGTCCAGGCTCAGGAGTGGTACGAACCAACCACCCCCTCTAGGGTTTTGGCGCCTGCAAGTTCGGGGCTTACACAGGCATCCGCAACCCCAGTGGGGAAAGAGGGTTAGGGAACGTTGCTTGGATAGGCACGGGAAGCAGGAACACCGGGTAGAGGGTACAGGTTTCATAATTGCATAGGATCACGGGTGATTAGGGAAAAAAACATACCAAATAGGACCACACATACATCCGTGCATCAGTACACTCCCCAGCAAGCCTATGCAGGGCAGTTTGTAAGGAAAACAACAAGACACTTAGCTCTGGTTTTGAGTGCTGGCCTCCTGCCTGCGCACTCTCAGGGCCGGTTACAGGAGCACTGCAATGCTGCAAAGAGAGACACAGTCAACAACCTGTATGTGCCAATTACACGAAAACACAACACAAAACATGCCCCATAGCAACAAACTACTCTACAAACAGACAATCAGTGCTCGATGCTTCGTACCCATATATAACATCACCCCTGTGACAGGTCATACACAGTCAATGCAGTAAGTCAGGCGCTGGTGGGTGCGTGGCAAATGGAACACCAATGTGTCACAATTCACACAACATGCAATGTTCCCTGGGTAAGCAGACAGACCCATATGGCAAGCCATGACTACAGAGCAAGTTGCGTACCACCATGACCAAAACAAAGTTGGCAGTGCATTTATCATGAAGTACGTGGAATAGACATGCACTGCACCCAAGTATGTCCCTTGCTGTATGTCCCTGTGAGCTGCCCCTTTCCATGTCTCGGAAGGCTACATGGTTGATACAAGTGCCTCAATGAACCTTGGTGTACCGCAGGGTATGTGCCACTGCCCCTGCATGTGTCCCAGACAACCCTACTGTCAACAGCCATCAGTCCACAAACACATCTGAGCTGCATTGTGTGCTTCAACACCAATATTCATCTAAGCTCACCCTCAGTGCTGTGACTAAGCCTGCATGTGCAACTCGCCTGGTGCAAGCTTTGCTGTGTCGTGGCCCCCCTGTGATGCTCACCTTGCCTGGAGTTCCTTGGAACATGTCAGCAGTTCTAGGATGTGGGTCTGCAATCACTGTGGCTCTGCTCGTGCACACATGTGCATGTGGGCACCAACAAACGGGTCAGGAATTCCGTCGTCCAATGGGCCATGTCTGCTGGCAAAGGTGCTCTGGTGCCTCATCCCCCTGCAGAAAGTGCATGAAACAAATGATTAATGCATCAAAGTGATCTGTGTGTGTCTCATCAGGCATCTCATTACTTGACCATGTCAGAGAGTCACATCACAAATCACACCATCAGCCCGTCTTTGACTTCCAAAGTGTGGAACACTATCTACAGCATGAATTGCAACAGGCACGTGTACAGGAAAGATATGAGACATAATACACAATGCATAGCAATCAATGTCCACATTAATCATGACACACCCCATCTAGCAAAAGCTGAACAGTGGACAATTACACCTAAATCATCCCCACTAGGGGTGTCAACACAAGTCACAAAGCACCAGACATGCCACAGATATGACAGTCCAAAGCCCTTGTGTAAAATTCTGTAACACCAAACCATCCTTGCGAGCCCATGGATAAGGGAGGCAGGAGTGGCATATGTGAGTCAAGGAACCCAAGCAGCAAACACATACACAAGACAACCATGAAGGGCCCAGCTGGAACAGACAGTGGATGCCTTCAAAAACCACAAGGCACCGCACTGTCACATGAAAGCACAATAGACTACAAATTTTAAACTAACTATTAACTAATTACACTAACTATGGAAAACCTACATTACCTATTTAAACTAACTATCAAACAGAAACTTAACTAACTAAACTAAAAGAAAAATCAAAAATGGCCACATACGACCCGGGGGGGAGGGGAGGCACCCAGGAGGGGGGAGGTACAGGGTGCTGCTCAACATCCACATGCGATGATGCTGAGCCAAAAAAAAATACCTCCATGGGCTCAGCGCCTGCACAGCACGACCTATGTGGGAGATAGATGGTCGTCCGAGTATGGCTCATCCTGGAAAGGAGGACGTGGCACAGTAGCCTGGCCACGCCTAGCCGCAGCTTGCCCCTCGTCGGCAGCAAGTCTGCCGGACAGGTGAGCCTGGTTCTGTGTGGCGATGTTACATAGGTCTGCATGCAGAACCTCACGTGATACACGTGCTTCCTCTTGCAAGGTAGCACGTGTAACACGGAGTTCCTCCTGCAAGGCCTGGCTGGACAACCGCTGCACCTCCCGGCAAGCCTGTAGCTCAGCCGAGATGGTGCGCTCAAGCTGTGCAAACCTCTCCTCTGCCTGCTGCCACTGGGACATCATAAGGACACCCAGAGTGGATCTGAGGGAGGCATACTCCTCCCTCAGGGCATCCATGTGCGCCTCTGCGTGAGCAGTAATTGCTTGACGCAGAGACGACATTTCAGCCTGGCGTGCCCTGTCTGAGGCCGCCATGCCCAGCCTGAGCGAGCGGGCCGTGGACCGTGCCGCCTGCTGCTGGAGAAGCACCTGCCTAGCAGGGGGGAGCACAGATCGGGCCACACACTCCATGCTGTCAGCGATGTTCTACATTGCTGCCCCCTGCCGTTCGGAATTGGCAGTCATGTCTTGCTCCCACTCAGTATACAGCGGTTGCGCGCGGCGACCGCGTTGCCGGGCTTGACCCCTGCGGGACCCAAGGACCGGAGGTCCTCGCTGTGTTGGCACCGCCTGCGGCTGCACGACTACATGCCCCCGTCGACGTGATGTCCCAGGCACATCAGTGACTGGTGTGGAGGGTGACCCTGCGTCCCGATCCACCACGGGCGGAGGAACCAAGACTGTCTGATCCCTCAGTGCAGGTGTCGCAGACAGAGGAGTGTCCCCATCAGAATCACTCACCCCTGACACATGGACTTGATGGTCATCCAACTCAACATGGACGTCAGAGTCGTCATCTTGGCTGGACTCATAGGCAGCCAGAGACAGGATGGACTGCAGCACTTGGGGGTTTTCGTGGCCTACCACCCCACGACCCCCACTAGTGCCGGGTTGATGTGGTCTTACCAACCCTGTGTCTGGCATGACAACACCATCCTCTGCATCCATTGCGTCATCACCTGAAAAATAGAGAGGAAAAGGTCACTACACATGTCAGAAGCACACAACACACACACACACCGACAGCAAAGGCATCCGGCAGACATGTGACACACAACATATGACCTGGCATGCATGCTGGGTCTACTTTGAATAGCCACTGTGATCAGACCTGTTGAAAGGTGGCAGTTTGCATGGAAGTGGGTCTATGCAGTGCTGAAAATGTGTACGCCACTCACTACCTACATGTACAAGCACTCCATGGTGTGTGCCAGGAAATGTGAAGGCACTGCAATGTCAAATTCAGACATCACGTGCATTGTGTATTCAATGTGTACCATGTCTAGCAGCCAAGCACCCCTCCACCCCAGTACCAAAGCAGGGATGCCTAGCATGGTATCAAAAGGCTGCCCATACACCTGTGTATTGACAAGCAGTGTTGACTGGCATCAACAGCTTAATGTGAATCAAATTACAACACTGCTAATGATGCTGGGACAGTGGGCAGGACACATGATGGA
Source organism: Ambystoma mexicanum (assembly GCF_040938575.1). NCBI lineage: Eukaryota > Metazoa > Chordata > Amphibia > Caudata > Ambystomatidae > Ambystoma > Ambystoma mexicanum. The sequence continues at coordinate 513,445,445 of NC_090937.1, forward strand.
AGATCCGGAGGCCAGCTACGTGTGAAGAAGACACGACAAGAGTTGGACAGAGTCATTGGCCATTGAACAGGCTGAGGCCTGTGAGCCACACAGATTGTCATTGCCTAAACATGTGTGCAACGCAGGACTGAGCCACAGTTGACATGGGGAGGCCGATAATATGGCAGGCAATGTATGTAACCAAGGACTCATTACAGTGATCATCCAGTCAAGGACACATAGGGGCATGCGTGCAATGCACATGGAGCATGAATGGGCACTCATGTCCCTGCGGGACATCTGACCCATGCACAGTACAAGTGGGATACCCTGCATCGAGTACTAAGGCTGTACCACACGGCATATGTCTGGCAGTTTCTAAGCTGGAAGTTAGCATCTACACAGGACACATGAACAAGAAACTACACATTGGCAAGAATGTAGCAGACCAGTGCAAAGGTGGAACTGGGGTGCAGAGTGGCGGAGGAGGGGCAAGGGAGCATGCCCACATGGAGTCCCGCATGCAGGCAGAGGAGACATGCATGACGGTAGCATTGCATTACTTACACATCAGAACCATGTACACGTCACATGTAGCAGCAATCATGCACAACACATCCCACAAGTGAAACACACACGTCCTCAACAACTACGCTTCAACACTCACTGGACTGGGCATCAAAGTCCAGCATCTCTCCCACACCTTCGACCAATTCTGGTGGTATGAACTCCGCAACAAGAGCCTCATGCGGAGTGAGTTCTTCCTCCTCTGGTGCAGGCCCACCGCCAGTCACCAGAGTCAAGTTGTAATTTGAGGCACGCTTAGCCTTAGTGCTGCGCTTGATGTCATTCCAGCGCTTTTTGCACTCCTGCGCCGTGCGCACCTCATGGCCGAATGAACTGACATGTTCCGCAACATGCTTCCAGTGGGTGTCACGTTGGGCAGCCGTAGTCTGACTATTGGCACCCACTAGCATGTCACGGCTGTGTCCCCGCACGTAGTCCACGAGGAAGTCCAGTTCCTGCTTACAGAAAGGCTTCTTCCTCGACGTGCAGGAGGTCGTGGCTGTGTGTGGGGTCCCAGCCTGTGCTGCAGGTGCAACCTTCCTCCTCTTGGACTGTGGCGCAGACCCTGGCTGGCTAATGCCGCCCTGACCAGTATGGCCAGTGGGTTCGGTGGATTGAGCCGAGGGAGTGGCAGGTGGAGGGATGACCAAAGGCCTGACTTGTGTCAGTGGCAGCTGGGTGCCCACTAATGGACCCTGCGCAGCAACATCAGCTGTGGCAGGGTCATTGACCGCAACGGTCCTGGTTGGCAGACTCACAACCGGGGTGCTGTTGGGTGCATCTGCCCCTGCACTTGCCAACACCCGGCTGTTCGGGGCAGCAGATGACATGACTGCCCCAGGGACACGTGTCTTGGTTTGAGCAGCCCGGCGTGCCCCTATGGTTTCCCCCCTGGCCTGTTGGAGATCTACCAAGGGCTCTTCAAGTGCCAACGCAGCCTGCGCTGGCAGACCCTGAGCCTGGGTGGCGGTGTCCACAGCTGCACCTGCAGCTACCGCTACCCTTGGGCCCGTGGCAGTCGATGGAACGGACTGCTGGGTCATACGGGTGCCAGTGCCAGATGCAGGAGCTGCATCCCCCGGAACCACAGGGGGTGGTGGCATGGCTGCACCAACACATGGCACAACATTGTGCTCAAGTGGCGCACCCCTGCCTCTTCCCCCTCTGTGGCTGCCCTGGACACCCTGGAGTCCCCCTACTCCCTGGTCACCACGGCCACGTCCCCGACCACGCCCGCCACGAGGAGTACGCCCAGCTGAGGCTCCCCTCACCTTTGGTGGCCTCCCAACCATGGCACAGATGTAATAGTGCTGGCACAGATGGAGTGGTGCCAATGGGAGGTGTACAGCACAATTGTCCTGGGCAATTGGGGTGAAGGGGGTGGGAAGCAAGATGTTAACAGCCCCCCTGCACCTGCAAGGCTGTATGTGACCCCGGTGATGTGGTGACGGGTCACGCAACGCTCAGGCACCCCAAAACTGCAGTAAAACCGTGCACGCAACCCTGCAGCCTACGTGCGTGGATTTGACCTCCCGCAGTACGCGGTGGCATCCAGTAACACGAATAACACGTACGCGTGGGACACGCAGGCTACGATGACATCGAAAATGGGTGCAATACACAGGGGCACCCGCAGTGGGAAAAGGAGCGTTTGCGACTCACCGTCTGACTAGCGCGATGCAGAAAAACACGCGTAGCCAATACCCCCGCCAAAAGAAGAGATACGTCCTTGAGAGCTGTGAAGTAGATGGCGCGCGAAACAACTGGAAGCAGCAACACACGTCGGTCTCCACGGAAGGCACGTACAGCGAACTGCTGGGCCCGCTCACCTTTAACCCGTGCTGAGGGAAACGCACGCGCACGTCACGTCACATGCGGACGTGCAGTTTTTCATGCGCGATTACGCGCATTACACGCAGACGTGCAGTTTTTCACGCGCGATTACGCGCATTACACGCGGACGTGCAGTTTTCCACACGCGATTAGCCTGGGTACGTGTTTTTCCGGGTGTGCGGGTAGTTCCACACGCGATTAGCCTGGGTACGTGTGTTCCGGGGTGGCGTGAACTTTCACACGCGATTGGTTGAAATCCACGTGTGTTCTGTCATCACGTGCAATGAGGGATAGACCCTCGCACGACACGTCACAGACGCGCTCACGCGCTGAGGGCCTTTGGTCCAATGAAAATGCGTATGCGTGCAGACGCGCTTACGCGCTACGGGCCTTTCCTCGGATTACACGCTGACGTGCAGATTTTTCACGTGCCAAATCACTCCGTATCAAGCTGGCCACGCGAATACACACGGAAGACCACGCTCCTGCCCAGAAGGCCGAATCACTGCCCCCCAGTGCCCCGAGCAGCCTCCCACGTGCCATCTGCTGCTGCCTGCCTGCCTGCCTGCTGCCACCGTGCCCTGCCATTTGGTGCCTGCACATCAGCCATCTGCAGGGGTCCAGTTGCTGTGTCGACCCCTGCTGGAACAGTAGACTCCCGACTGGGATACCATCGCTCCACAGCCCAGCCCCAGGACCCAGTTGCCCACCCACGCCTGCCTCGGGGGTCACCATGTCGGGGCAAGCACCATCTGAGACCAGTGGCGACCCCCAGCCAGAGAGGCAGATGGCCACCAGCTTCAGTGAGAAGGAAGTTGGTGCCCTGGTGGAGCATGTCCTGGGGCATTATGATGCCCTCTTCGGAAGACCACGCGCCAACAAGGAAGGACGGGAGAGGATCTGGGACGATGTAGTGGTTGCCATGAACGCGGAGGGGGTGGCAACCCGCGACATCAAGCACATCAAGAAGCGCTGGGAGGACTTGAGGTCCAGGACCCCCAATAAGGCCCGGCGCCTCGCGGAGGGGGGCCGGGCACGCCTGAGTGACATCCAGATGAGGGTCCTGGAACGCGTAGACCCAGCGCTCCACGCCCAGATCCTTCGGAGGCAGACCCATCTGGAGTTGGCCGGTAAGTGGCCAAGCATTACTGTGTGAGACAGGGCATGTTGCAGTGTGCTGGTTGTCTGATACCTGCCTGTATGTGTGACATAGGCCATGTACATATGTGTGTGTGCGGGGACATCATGGTCAGGCATGTGAGTACAGTGATGTGTGAACCACATGGTTGGTGCATGTGTTCTATTGCAACATGGGGGGCTCTGTGCAGAATGGACACATGGAAGCATGGCAGTCTCTGTTCCTGGACATGGGTGGGGGTGAGGGATGGGTGCTGGTCACATGTACACGTATGGTGCCCATGTGTGTGCGTCTGAACTGCTTGTCTGTGACTTGTAACTGCCAGGGATGCATGACACATGTCTGTGACAATGTTCAGATTCACTGATGCAGCCTAGTCATCCTTGTATCCACTGCGTCTGTGGTGTACGAGGCCAGATGGATGGAACTACGGTGAGGTGTGTGCATGTGATGGCAAGACCCATGATGCATGTGAGTTTAAAACCAACATTGTATGAATCATGAGTCCCTTGGTCATGTATGCCAATGTCCATGGCATGCGCCATGCCTGTTACTGTATGTGTTTTGCCTGCACTGACCCATGTGTTGTAGAGGGACATGATGGAAGTGATGTATGACAGTGCCACTCATCTGCTGTTGCTTCCTGTCTAGGGGACCATTGTACAGTACCCTGATGCTTGTGTTCTATGTCTCCCTCTACACAGTGGCAAGTGAAGAAGAGGGCGGAGAAGGCGCTGTGGAGCAGAGCGGCGGGGATGCCACCACGGCTGCAGCGGAAGGGGTGGGTGAGCCCCCACAGGGGCTTGCACCGGCGGAAGACGGCGTGGAGACATCCAGGTTGGTGGTTTCCACAGAGGGTGAGGAGGCCGCTACTGAGCCACACATGGGGTCTGGTGGGGGCATCCCCGCTGGTGCAAGTGGTGCAGTCCAGGGCCAGGGGCAGGAGGCAGCACAGGTCGCTGTGGAGGTGCCTGTGCATGTCACTGTCCCTGACACTGTGACTGCACCACCATGCACCAGCAGGGATGCCCCATCCCAGGCCCGTCTGCAGGTAGGGGAGATGTCCATGTCATCTGACACTCCTCTACCTGCGGACGAGGGGACCCCTGGCCGTGTGGAGAGGGTCCTGATTGGTGTCGCGTTGCGCACGGCTGGCAGTCGTGATGAGGTGCATGCTTCCCGGGAGGAGCATGCACATCATCACAAAGAGCACCATGCGTACGTGAACCATTTGGGAGCCGCCATGGTCGGGGGTTTCCTACATGTGTGTGGCCTTCTGGCGACCCTCTCCTCCTCTGTGGAGGCTATGCGCCAGTCGTGCTCCATGCCGTCTTCCGGCCCAGATGCCACCAGGGCCCCCTGTGGACCTGCCCCGACCAACGCAGCCAGCTCGGTGGGGACCCCATCCCTGCCACAGTCGGGAGTCGAAGGTCCAGCAGGGGTGGACACACCAGCAACTGTCCCCCTGCAGATGGAGGATGTGCCGGCATCATCTGGCAGGGCACGTGCACGACGGCATCGGTGGATTCCATCAGCCTGGATGCCGTCGTGCTGGCAGAGGCAGTGGCGTCGGAGGCAGCAGCAGGCTCGACGTGGGAGGCATCATGGCTCGGGGCCATCAAGATCAGAGGGGCAGGCATCGGCCGGAGGGCAGGAGAACCCTGGGATGGCAGTGTCTTCCGTGTGGGAACAGTTGGTCCAGCGGATAGGTGCGGAGCGGCAGCGGGCGGAAGAGGAGCGGCTCACCATGGTCAGGGCGGAGTTCTCCATGCGTCGGGCGTTGAGGCGGGCTGAGTGCCTCGAGGAAGCTCGCAGGGAGTTTGAGGTGGACATGGGGTTGTCCCTGCGAGACCTCGGGGCCAGGACAGAGTCCCGCCTCTGGGACATCGACATGGAGTTCGAGGATGCCCTGGCCGGCAACATCACAGAGTGAGCCGCAGGACTTGCCCGCTGCCATTGTATATAGTTCTTTAGTTAGTTAGTGTTAGGTTTCCTTTATTTTTTAAGTTTTTTTTGGACCGCTCGGACAATGGCCACTTTTCTGTATATATTTTTATTATTAGTTAGTAGTAGTAGGTTTAATTTATGGTGTTGGGCTCATGGACCCTGGGTTGGGGGCCTGCTGGCAGGTGCCCCACAGTGCTGGGGGGTGGGGGTGCAAGGGGACATGAGTGGGGGCCTGCTGGGGGTGCAAGGGGACATGAGTGGGACATGGTTGGGGGCCTGCTGGCAGGTGCCCCACAGTGCTGGGGGGTGGGGGTGCAGGGGGACATGAGTGGGGGCCTGCTGGGGGGTGGGGGTGCAAGGGGACATGGTTGGGAGCCTGCTGGCAGGTGCCCCACAGTGCTGGGGGGTGGGGGTTCAAGGGGACATGAGTGGGGGCCTGCTGGGGGTGCAAGGGGACATGAGTGGGACATGGTTGGGGGCCTGCTGGCAGGTGCCCCACAGTGCTGGGGGTTGGGGGTGCAAGGGGACATGAGTGGGGGCCTGCTGGGGGGTGGGGGTGCAAGGGGACATGAGTGGGACATGGTTGGGGGCCTGCTGGCAGGTGCCCCACAGTGCTGGGGGGTGGGGGTGCAAGGGGACCTGTGGCTTGGCTGGGGGGCATGCCCATGGTGGATGGGCTGCCTGCGGGACATGACAGGGGTGCAGGGTAGTCCCCTGTGGTGTGGGCTGCCTGCAGAGGTCGTGGAGGGGGAGAGGGGAGACCTGGGAGGACCCACACTGGCAATTCACCTCTTCAACTTCCCGCACACCCACGTAATACACTGCCCCACTCGCACAGGCCCAATCGCGTGGAGTATTTCTCGCGCACCCCTGTAATACACGTACCCAGGCCAATCGCGTGTAGATTTTCTCGCGCACCCCTGTAATCCACGTACCCAGGCCAATCGCGTGTAGATTTTCTCGCGCACCCCTGTAATACATGTACCCAGGCCAATCGCGTGTAGCATTTCTCGCGCACCCCTGAAATCCACGTACCCAGGCCAATCGCGTGTAGATTTTCTCGCGCACCCCTGTAATACACGTACCCAGGCCAATCACGTGTAGAATTTCTCGCGCACCCCTGGAATCCAAGTAGCCAGGCCAATCGCGTGTAGATTTTCTCGCGCACCTCTGTAATACACGTACCCAGGCCAATCACGTGTAGAATTTCTCGCGCACCCCTGAAATCCATGTACCCCGCTCAATCGCGTATTTAACTTCCCGCACGCCACTTTTTTGATGCGCTGGGACTCTACCGCCTGCCTTCGTGTGGCGGCCGTGTTTCAGCTTGTGCGTGTCTTTGGCTGTGCGTGGCTTTGCCCTATTCGATTCCATGAATACGCGTGGTTCGAGTGCGTGTGGGCGTTCCGTCTGCTTCCCTGCAGTACATCCCCAGTTACGCCCTTATTTTCGCGTGTTGTTCCCCATTCCGCGCGTTACGCCCCATGTCCCGCCCACTTTCTGGTGTGTGCGCTGAGGTTGTGCGCTTTCACTGTGCGCGTCGCGCACGCCTTTCGCGATGTTGCAGTGACTTGTGCGCCATGCACGGGTTTGGCGCACATCCCGCGGTGAACACGCGCAGGGACTTCCATGAATCGCACGCGTGCACCTGTTTTTTTCCGCTTGCGCCTGCTTGCGCCTGCTTGCGCGTAGATTTTCGGCGCACGTTTGTTCCATGAATCGGCCCCTTACTTGAGTGTGGCACGGTTTTTGACAATGACCGTGTCTCCAGGTATTAGCTCTCGGTGAGTGGCTCGCCAAAAGATACTCTCTCGTTCATTCCGTTTCCTTCTTTTGGCCTCAATAGCTGGAATATCTGGTTCAGGTGCTATCCATCGAAGGTGTATTGGGAGCTCAGCCTGTATAGGTACTCCAAACAGGAGTGCTGCTGGGCTTATTCCTGTCGAGGAATGTGGAGTTTGTCTGTGAGTCCTTAAGAATCGATACACTGCTTTCAACCATGAATGTTTTGTTTCTTTAGCGATTCAGATGACTTTGTTGAGTGACCCCATAAACCGTTCAGCATCAGCATTCGCTTGTGGCCATCCAGGGGTGATTCTCCTGTGCCGCACATTGAGATCTTGAAAGAATTGACGTAGTCCTTGAGTGGTGAAAGGTGGTCCATTGTCACTTTTAATTTCTGATGGGATCCCATGTATAGCAAACACTTTCTCAAGTGCTAAAATCAGGTTCTCAGCATCTGTGGACTTCACATGCTCCACTTCTGGGTATATACTAAATTTGTCTATCAAGACAAGAAGATAACCTTCCCCAGCAATGGTGCAAAAATCTGCGCTGATAGCTTCCCATCGTTTAGTACTTCTTGAGGCGTTTTGAATGGGCTCTGGGTTTTTTGTTCTCTGTGTAGCTTGGCATGCTGCACAAGATTTCACTAATTCTATCACTCATTGTTGCATGTTCGCCATCCACATCCTGGACTTTAAATATGCTGTTGTTTTCACAATACCGTGATGCCCACTATGCGCTAGTCTGAGGGCTCTGTCTTCTAACGAACTGGTTAGTACAATGCGATGACCTTTTAATATCACTCCTTCATGAGCTACAGTAAGTTCATGATGGATTCCAAAAAGAGATTGAAGTTTGACTTGTGCCGCTGCTGTGCACTGAGCCATAGATGCAAGGAAGTTTTTCCAATTTCCTGATTGTATGGCTGTTATGGTATGATTTAGAATGGCGTCTTTCTCAGTTTCATTAGCAATCTCTTGCAATGTCAACGCTCGTGGGCGGGCACAAGCTACCACATGGCATACATGCTCTTCTTTCTCATTTGCATGGTGTTCTTCTTCTGTAGCAGGTCACGGGTGGCGTGATAAATAATCAGCAGGATTATCTTTTCCTGGTCTGTATTCTACATCTCTGTTATATGGCTGGAGTTGAAGCATCCATTTTTCAATGCGTGCCGGTGGGTGAGGTGACAAACCTTTAAAGATTGGTATGATTGGTTTGTGATCTGAAAACACTTTTGCCTGTTTGCCTAGCAAGTATACTTTGAAGTGCCTGCATCCCCACAATATTGCTAAGGCTTCTTTCTCTATGTGTGCATAATTCTTTTCTGTTTTCGACAGAGCCCGACTGTCAAAAGGTATTGGATAAACATTCCCATCATTGTCAGTCTGAGTAAGCAAGGCTCCTAGGCCAACTGGGCTGGCATCAATTATAAGTTCAGTATGTCTCTTGATGTCAAAGAAAGCCATCGTTGTGGATGCAGACAGTGTGTCCTTGATTTGCTGAAATGCTTGTTGATGAGTATGCAACCATTCCCATTTTTTATCCTTCTTTGTTTCATCATGAAGAGGACTTGCTATCGTGGCTAAATCTGGAATAAATCTTGTGCAATACGTCGCCATTCCCATAAAACTTCTTACTCCAATAACTGAGGTGGCTGGTTTGGTTGTTATTATATCATTGACCTTGGCAGGATCTGGTGATACCCCTTTCGCATTAAAAACATATCCAAAAAAACTTAACTCCTCTTTTCCAAATTCACATTTTTCAGCATTCAAAGTTAATCCACATTCTTCTAACCTGCTTAGAACTGCTGCTAGGCGTTTGAGGTGTTCATCTTCATTGGACGCATACACAATTATGTCATCACTAATATTCATCGTCCCATCCAGGTCAGTAAGAACTTTTCTAATTTCATGTTGAAATACATCTGCCGCTGATGATATTCCAAAATGTAGCCTTTTGTATCGCCGCAATCCGAGGTGGGAGGAGAAGGTAGTGACATATCTTGACTCCTTAGCTAACTTAAGCTGGTGGTATCCAGATCTGAGGTCAAGTTTACTGAAAATGGTTGCTCCCGTTAAGTCGTCAATGAGTTCATCTATGGTCGGCATGATGTGACGTTCCCTTTCAATAGCTGTGTTAGGAAGTCGCATGTCAATGCAGATTCTTACTGCATTTGGTTGTTTTCATTTTCTTGTGACCACCATGGGGGATACCCATGGCGTCGGTCCTGATGTTTTCTCTATGATGCCTGCTGCTTCTAGTTTATCCAATTCTTCTTTTACCGCTTCTCTCATATGAAATGGCACTCTGCAATGGGGCACTGCTTTTGGTTCGATGGTGGTGTCAATGTGGAGTTTGATTGTCTTGCCTTTTAACCATCCTATACCTTGGAATGCTCTTTGATGTCGTTTTAACAGTTCATCAATTTCTCTGCACTGAATGTTGAAAGCAAAATTGATTAATTTGAGTTTCTCTGTGGTTCTACAACTTAACAGTGTTTCACAGCCAGCATCCACCACATAAACTAGTGCTCAGCACATTGCTTTATTATGTGCAAAATCAGATTTGAAAGATCCTTGAACTGGTAAAGGTTTCTTGCAGCCATATGCATATAACTTGACCTTCTTATTCTGGAGTCTGGGCTTCGGGTTCAACTTGTTGAATGCTGACACAGGCATTACATTGACGGTTGCTCCTGGATCTATGACTACACGTAGTGGTACTCCATCAGAGATGACAGTGCATGATGGCCTTTTTCGTCTTCTAGATCTTTGTGGGTCTATAGCTGAGATGAGATGCACATGATGTACTAATTTATTGGATTTCCTCCATTTGGCATGTTCATCTCTATCAAATGATGCACCATCTTCACTGTCTTCACTTTCGCTGGTGCTTGGCGATCGCTGTGAATGATCTATTGCTCTCGCTCTCCCTCTTCTTCTTGGTTGGCGAGTTGTTTCTCTGGGCCCGAATTTATTCTGGCTTCCTGACTTTGCCACGGTGTTTGTTCTCGATCATATTTGTTTGGTGGATTTAAGCACACAGCTGCGTAATGATTTAGTTGATTGCATTTTCGGCACGTCGATCCCCAGGCTGTGCAAGTTTCTCCTTTGTGCCATTGGCCTCCACACCATTTGCAGGCCCTGTTTTTCCCTTGGAACATACGTGTTTTTGAATTTCTCTCTTTCCACTTATTCTGATCCCGGTTACTTTGTTTTCTCGATATAGCAGCAACATCTTCTGTTGGTTTTGGGTTATCAAGTGGGAGTTTCTGAATTGCTGCTTCCATGACTGCTACTTGGTCTTCTGTTTGTTCACGCAAATGGGCCATCTCTAAGATGTGGGCCAAACTTATGTTTCTTTCAGATAGGATAGCTCTTCTCAGTTTTTCAAATGAAATTCCATTTATTATGTGAAGACGGATAGCAAATTCTTCATTTGGAAATTCACAACCAACAGCCATTTCGCGTAAACGTGCATGGAGCTTGTCAGCAGTTTCTTTCTCACGTTGTCTCGCCATACAGAAATGGAAACGTTCATAATCTGGATTAAGTTCAGGCTTAAACATGTTAGTGAGAACATTCTTTGCGATGTCATAGTTATTTTCATTTCCCCGGTCCGGGTTTGCGTTAAATAGACGTAGTGCTGCTGCACCAATGTTGAGTAAAAGAAATGTGCTTTTTTTCTTTGGTAAAGTGATTTCTCTTGCATCTAAGTGCATTTCAAATTGTTGTAGCCAGATTTCCCATCAAATAGCTGCACCTGTGGTGAATGGGTCAAACTGTGGCATGAGAGTGGTCAGTGTTGGGTCTGGGTGATCTGAAGTACCATTTCTTCTTGTTGATACACTTGTGTTGGTTCACGCAGGGCTTGTTTCTGTGCTGGACATAGTTAGCACTATGATATTTCACAAAGGTAATCTGAATTTCAAATAAAAACACTTTAAACTTGACCAAATCTAGTAATGAACAACGGTGTGCACCTCTGACTGGTTTACTTTGAAGTATTAACATGCAGGATTGGCATTACATGTTCTGGTAATAAAAACAAGTTAATTAACAGTATGACTGCAGTGTCTTTATTCAGTGTTAACTGGCATTCTTTATGATTTCTGATGTCTGCCTTTTTTTTCTTGTTTTTTTTTTGTTGAAAATTTTATTTTGAGGAACTTAAAAAGTAAATAGCTTCTCTTTACTTCACTTGCCTTTACAGTCTTAATTTGTTGAAAATAAGGCACTGTTTTCCTCAGGCTGTGTGAGTAACACTGTTAAGGCACTACTATAATTTCTTCTATATTTGTACTTTGCAGCCAATGATATTTAGCTTCATTAATGTTACGTTGGGGGCATGAAAACACAGTTCCTTATATATGCGCAATTATAATGTCAGTCAAAAAGCCCCTCACCTTATAAAATCGTCGCTGCGTAGGAGTTTCATTTTCCACCTTTTTTTTCTGTTAGCTTCTTGGGTTCATATCTTTCACCCTCATCGCCAGTGTGACGTTTTCAATTTCAATCGCGCTCGGATAACTGTTTACTGTTTACTGTAATTCCAGTCAGCAGCGCGTCGCAGCGCAGGAAGGAAAACACACGACCGTTCGTTTGCATTCACACACCAGGACTGCCGTTAATACGTCAGGTCCGGGGTTTTGTTTATTTTTCATCCGTGCCGTGCGAGTGTCACGTGACCGGCTATTCCCTGGCACGTGACACCACAAGTAGGTTTCTCCTCCACAGCCTGTTGTGAGTAGCAACTGTTTTCAGGTAGGCATTGCTGGAGCACACAGAACATGAATTGGAGTAATCTTTAGGGGCCTTGTTGCTCAGCCCTTGTAGGGGGGCAGAGGCATCAATCTTTGAGTCTCTCCAGCAAGGCCAAGAAGACTGGGTGGGTTTTTGAACTGCTTGGGAGCTGTGGTAAATGGTAATGTTGGTAGGTGGATGGAAAATGAGTGTAGGGAGAACATTGAAAGGGATCAAATGGGATAGAAAAGAGAGGAATGGAAGGCAAGATTGGTAGATTGAATCTTTCATGTTCTCATGCTTCACTTTTTTCTATGATGTGTAATAGCTCAATGTATGCATTGATTTTGAAAAAAAGGTACATACCTTCCATTTTTAGGTCATGATTAGTTGGCATTGACCTCTCACGCTATAGTTGAGGGGTCTGCGTTATACAGTTTTAATATGTCATGCTTTGGCAATGGAAGATTTTATTATGGATGGGAGAGTGGATGGAAGGTGAAGAGAGAATGGAAGCGCATTACAGTCTATCAGAGCCACAAGAGAAAAAGAACAGAAGCAGGATTGAGCACAAGGTGGGCAAGGTACGGTTGGGAGAAATGTTGACTGGGAACAGAGAGAGCTAGCAGGAGAGCAGAACAACAGAAGAAATACAACAGAGGAAAGATAAGAGGGAGCAAGGTTATGAAGAGATATGAAAACTAAGTAGAGAAAGTTGAACTTTAGGCATGAGTGAAAAGGAAGCCATCAAAGGGATTGGAGGGCAGTAGAGATAGAATCACTGGGAGAGAGAGAAGAGAGGAGGTGAATAGATGAGTTCAGCGGAATAAGGCGTGAAGTGGGGGGACGAAGAGAAGACAGGAACAGTAAAGAGGTGCAAGAAAATTAGAGAAGATTTCAGAAACATATATTTATGAATGAGAGAAAAGGCTGCGCTTTACGAATATTCAAGAGATGGACTCTAAAAGAACGAGAAAGAGAGGAAATGTAAGAAGTGAAGGAGAGAGCAGAGTCCAGATAAAATCCAAGATTATGAGCGGACATTGAAATGGAAAGAGTAGAAGGGGGAAAAGAAACAAAAGTAGGGGGAGGAGAGGAGGGATAGTGGCCGATGGAAAGAAATTAACCTCAGGTTTGGAGGAGTTTGGAAAGAGATAGTGGTCAGCAATCCATGATTGAATAGCCAGAAGGCAAGAAATAACCATAGCATGGATTGTAGAACAAGAGGAAATAGATAGAGCTGAGTATTGTCTGTATAGAAATGATGGTTAAAACCAAAATAAGTAATAATAGGAGCAAGGGGACAAGAATATAAATAGAAAAGAAGAAGACGCAAGACCATGCCTTGGCAAACTCTGTGATAGAGAGGAAGAGGTGTTTCCAGCCCAAGAAACAAAATTGGTGTGGTTAGACAAAAATTGATGGAAACCATTTAAGAACTGTCCAAGAAAACCTAAGTGAGGAAAGAGAGAAAAGAAGGAGAAAGTGGTTGACAGTGTTGAAAGCTACCGATAAGTCAACAAGAAATGGAAGACATGAGTGTTAAGCATAACGTGCTGAGAGGAGTGAGTCACTGACAGAGAGTAAAGGGGTCTCTGTAGAATGACAGGAGTGAAAGCCAGATTGAAAATGAGGAAGCATGATATTAGATATAATATGGGGAGAGATTTGGGAATAAACTATGTGCTCCAAGAGCTTTGAAAAATAGGGGAATATAGATAAAGTTTGGAAGTTAAAAAGAAGGGATGGATCTAGTGAGGGATTTTTGAGTGTGTTCTAGTGTGTTTGAAAGAGGTAGGAAAGGTTAAAGACTGAAGTGAAATATTGAAGAATAAAGTAAGATAAAGAGGAAGAAGGGGATAGACTTTAAGAATAAGAGAAGAGAGAAGTCGATCTGATGAAGCCGTGTTGTGATGGGCCTTGGACATTAGAGCAGTGCTAGAATCAGAGAGTGGGAGAAAAGAAGACATATAAGGAGAAGGAGACAGACTCGGTGAAGACAACGGAGTAGAAGAAGATTGCATAATAGTGGAATGCGGGAGAGCGACCCTAGAAGAAAAGTACGAGTTAAGGGCAAAATTTGGAGATGAAGGAGAAAGAATGTGAGACAGAGATTGGAAAAGATGACAAGGGCGAGAAACGTTTTAAAAAAACATAAAATCAGAAGACTATCTTTGTATAGCAGAGAAACGAGCAGCTTGCCATGTAGAGTAAAGCGAAGCCAAAAAGGAAGAATCAAAGGCTGAGTGAGACTTATGAAAGTGGTGTTCAGCATGGCGGAGGGAACATCGCAGGGAGCAGAGCTGTGGCGTGAGCAATGGTTGGGGTGATTTCTGAGTAGGATTGAAGGAAGAAGCAGGGTGCGGAGAATCAAGTGTCAGAGTTAAGGAAGAAGAAAGGGAGAAGCAGCATTGGCAACAGAAAGGGGAGCACATTCTAATTGTGTGGGGAGAAAAGAAGTACAGGTAGAAATAAAATCTGTAACATTGAAGGAGGGGAGATCATGATGATAAAACGTGAGCAGAAGGAGAAGCAAAAAGTATAAGAGGAAATATTGGGAGAGAGAACAATAGAAAAAGATAGAAGATAGAGTCAGAAGAGTACACAGAAAGAGCACAGACTTAAGTGGTGTAAAGCAGGAGGAGAAAATAAGTTCAAGATAGGATCCAGAAGTGTGCGAGGGAGGAGTCTAAATAGAAGAGAGATATTAAACATCAAGAATAGAGACAATTGGAACAGAGGAATGAGAAGAGCACATATGAAGTTTAAAATTGCCAAGAGTAATTAGAGGGGGATTGGAGGGAAGAAGGACAGATGGAAAGGAATCACGATCATCACAGAAAGAGCTAATATAACTAGGTTGAGGACATACCAAGAGACAAGCCATAGGATACGGTCTTGCGCAGGAGGATTACTGATACACGAAAGAAGGAAATGATGCAAGATTAGCGGCGTGGGGAGGGGAAGACAGGAGAATGTGCTATACTGGAAGTCCAAACATCTGCACCTGCCCATGTGCCGCCTCTTACACTCAGCGCAACATAGTAGTTCACCATGAGCCTGAGGAAACAGGCAGCACAAAATGCTTGCAGTTTAGGATAAAAATCATCAAAGGTAATGGGTGACAATACATGGGATGAAACTCTCAGGATTCTTTATTTTAGATGTGGTTACTTTGCATTCTGGCATTTGCAAATTTGTGATCCCTAGTATAAATGCAGGACTACAAGTTCCAGAATACAACAAAAGCACAGAAATGAGACAGCTCCAGCAACATTTTGAAAGCCACCATGGCCTGCATGAGCAAGATCAAGGCCTAGAGGAAGCTCACCAGAATGCTCTGGAGAGCATTCAGTGCTGCCGTTTAGACTGATATATTCGTATAGAGATACCCCAGGGCAAATTCACCTAACTCATTCATTTCAGACAGTTTCGACACTGTCTTGACACATGCTCTCTGCATCAGCAGTCTCTTTTTATTTTGTATATTTGTAATTTTCTTTGTTCACTTTCTTCAGATATATGAGGGATATTTGGTGTATGGTAGAGGAGAAATTATGTCTTCTACAAAACAAAAATGGCTTTGCGTCATATTAGCTTTTTTTCCTCTGTACTAAAAAGAAATATTTAAAGCGGACTGGCCAAAAGAGGCCTGGCTTCCATTCCTAAATCAGACACTCATATGACAACAATTGGCACACATTCATTCCATGTTTTTAAAAAAAAACTTTAGTGGAACATCTGACAATTCCCCCCTGCATACCTCTCTTTGCTCAACGCTACGACTGCCATGCACCCATGCTATCACAAAAGCAATCTTCCCCCTCTACATTCCTCTTTGCCCGTGTTTGTGGAATCTATTTCACATGTTCACATCCGCTTCTCTTCCTCTTGCTCATGTTATTTCCTCCAGCAGACTGAGAAGATCTGTATACCATTAGCGGGGTCATAGTTCACCACAGGGTGAAAAATGGCCTAGGTACTCTGAAACTACTATGGTGGAGATCTGGCACAGCTGAAAGCATATTAACTTGACATAACATAACATAAGCTGACTATCCACCATTGTTTGGATGATATTCATTTATATTTAACTGTCACCATCAGAACTGGCATTCCACACCTGGCCCATTGCTTAGTAAAAATTCCAAACTGTATGCCCAAAACTCGGTAATACCCATCTCACTGACACACTCTCCCAACCAGGAATTAATAACTGGCAGGCTCATTCTAATCCTCCCCATACCCTTCCCTTCCTCTTAATGCCATGGCTTCACCATCTCTAGATCTTATAGCTTTAGTATTGTGATGGTCCTTCCCTAACGCTCCCTTAAATACTCTCCCCTTCCAAACCTCCGCCTCTCCATTCCATCCCATCGTATAATTCTTCCTGCCCATCGCTTGATGTTTTAATATAGAAAACCATCTACTTAAACACTTTCTGAATATGTCATGTGCTGTATGGTGATAATCGGGGTATGTTTTCGTTTGCATTGTGTGGTTTCCCCATTAAGGTTTGTGATCCCTACGATTACTTTATAGATGCATTGGTTGGTTTAGCACTTCCTGTGCAGTGCACTAAGGGCCTGTGTGGCCTGTTCCGTGCTTTACTGAACGACATAGGAATACAAAATAAATAAATTAAAAAAATGCAATATCTGGTTTTATTTGAGCCATATTTACACTTTAAATTTCACTTTTACAATGGTTGCAGTGTTTGCCTTGATGTTGCTTTCCTGTGACTGACCAAGGGGAGATGATGCATTTGGGCGCGATGAAATCCCTTTAAAAACGTGTGCCTTTCTGTAGTTTTCTTCATTTTAAAGCTCCTCCTACAAGAAAGAGGACTTGAAATGAAACATACAAATATAGATACGTGTTCTCAAAATGGAATATGGTGTATAATCCAATGTCACAGACACATTGAGAATATTGCAAATGGATGACGAGTAAACTACAGAGGGGTTCTGTAGTGAAGACCTGACACGCAAGGGGCAGAGGAAATGCTTCGACTGTGTCTGGTACTGCGGCCTTGGAGATACATTTTCATTGGGGGCAAGAACTACACATATGAACAACGCCATCAGTTTGGGCTTTTGTATATTTGAAATGGGTTATGTTCTGACTGGTAGAGCTGTCATCTGTTCAGGTACCACCGAGGGATACAAACTAAAGTTTGCCATCAATTGCTCAGGATCTCACACTACATGACAGGTAATGAATCGCATGGCATGCCCTCGCATAAATGCCTTAGTATAGTCATATATTCTCACATTTGGAATATTGAACGCGTTTACACTGTACCTTAGGTGTTACGATGACATGTATTGGTAATCTCTCTACGTGACAGGTATTGTCACACAGTAGTTTTCCCGGCCACATGCACTATTTGCAGATAGTGTTTACATAATGCCAGTGAAAACCATATCATGCCATGCACGGCAAAGAAGCGTGGGCGCCTGTCCACACCTATGTGTTGGCTTTTTGTGCCAGTAGCAGTGATCTAAGTGTATCAAAAGAATTAGTGGAACAATGTTCGCTGATGGCCTGCCCCGCTCCTCACAGACCCCATTACCACACTCCCTCCCACACACAATAAAAACCCATAAACAAATGCACCCCTTAAGTGCCAGGGACTATCGTGCTCGACTTGCATAATAGCCTGACACTTATTAAAGGAACGGTCAGTGTACTGAAGTGCACGTTTAAAGTGCTTCCAACACTTTTATTTGAAAACGAAACCATTCCGGAACGGTTTCTTTTAAAAATAAAAGTATAGGAACAGTAAAACTTAAAAAAAATAAAAAAAATAGAGGAGCACCGCTGCCAAACGCTCCCGCCCACTTCGAACACTGGCTAGTAGACTCGATTGAAATGTACACGGGAGACATTTTTATTTGTGGAGGGATTGGTGGGATGGGAACTTGTGTGTATCATTAGAACAAATCTCAATTACAATTATTATTTAACACGTCACTATTTAGCATTTGTTTTAAAAGGTCTTTAAATATGACGGGTGTTGCACTGTGTTGTAATCTTTGCACTAAAGGAAGGGAAGTAAACAAAAAACAGCAAGATGCGTCATGTTGCCAAAAGGTTTTGCACAGATAGGTTTGTGGGTTGAGAAGCTGTTCTTCCTCGAAATGGCCGGCGGGCGAGTCAGTGGGAAATGAGTATCTTCTTTTCCCAACAGGGCACTGAGAGAAGAAAGGTCAGCTCTTCACCGAGTTCCCGATTGATAAACGCAGCACAGTATTCTCCAAGATCCCCGTAGCAGCGCCAAGATTATGGAATTCACCCACTGCGAACATTACCAATGAACCGTCTCATTCTCATTTAAAAAAAAACTTCGAAAAACATGGCTGTTCAACAAATTCTAACCCATACCACGGGCTGATGTAACTGTCTCTCAATGTTACTCTAACTGCTTAACTCTTTAACTGCAAATGCTCTAATCCTGCCATGTAATTGTCTCTCAATGTAACTCTAACTGCTTAACTCTTTAACTGCAAATGCTCTAATCCTGCCATGTAATTGTCTCTCAATGTAACTCTACTGCTTAACGCTGTAACTGCAAATGTTCTAATCCTGCCTATCTGGCCAATCTACCTGTAACTAAAATGTATCTGCTCTATTTGTTTCCATCCTATTTATGTAACAAGCAAGTACTGCCACAGTCATGTAAACTACGCCATGATACGTCTGGGTTTGGGCATATTAACGAATGTAAAAAAACAAATAAAATAAGTACGTGTCTCATATGTGTCTCTTATCAGTGCGTACGCACGTTTATATATATTCTAATTTAGTTGGCAACACAAAGAGAGGTAAGCAGGAAATACAGACGAGCAGAAGGGGGCTTCAGTGATCCATGAGTCAGTGTCTCACAAGGAGCTCTCTGAAGACAAGGGTCGTCACTTCCTTCCTGAAGCCAGAACCTGAGGGGAGCAGCTTTGACTGTCAAGGTCCTTTATTCCAGGATCCTGCTGTGTAGCAGGAGAATTCCTGATTTCTCTTTTGTGGTATTCTTTTTTCAGCTTCCTGGTTTCCATCCAGGCAATGTTGTTGCTTTTGATGGTGTGTTGTCCTGCTATATGCGCTGGGGGAGGCGGGTGTGGGGCTTTGGGGACATGTGCCTGGTGTGGAGTTGACCTCACAAGACATTGAGGTATTTTGAGTCAGCAATATGCAGGATGTGTGAGGAGGGATGCTGCAACTTTTTGAACTGAATTCAGGGTCTCTAGGGTGGACACTTGGACACCAGCAAGGAGAGTAACGCCTGGTTTATTGACCTTTCAACATGATTAGCTGAGTAGATTGTCAGTGCTACATTTATAATCATTCCGCCATTCCAAAAACTGAATGAAAAGATAAATTGGGTGAGCCCCTCAATCTTGTAATGAGGGCATAAGCAAAGCATAATGCTTCTTGGAAAAAGCCTTCATGTATAACCATGGACATTTTTAGCATACATCTGGTTACTGCAATACAAATACATCTGCAAGCCAGGCAGAGCCAGTGAGGAAGGCCCGCCATTTCCTGCATTGACAAGTAAAGTATAATATAGATGAATGTGCACACCTTCAATGGTGCAGATTAAACATTTCCATGTGCTAGCCCGAAAACGCAGAAGAGGTATCAGCTTTAGTTTTTATTTTGTAATGCTTTTCCAATGATTGCATGAATTCTGATTATGCTTTTGATTTTTTTTTTCATTTTAAATGTAACAAAATACAGCCCTGTGCCAAAGGTAATTTGATCCAGATTAATGCCCATGTCCAAAGCAAAATAGAGTTTGATGACCTGTCAGGAGATTCTCATCTGCTCTCAACAGATGACAGGAACGGAAGGAACATGTGGCGCAAATGCGTATATTTTTAATGGTTTACAAGGCTGCCTGGAAGTATTTATCATCACTGCTTTTCCGTCCGATGAAAAACCCTGTTCCTGCCTGACGTGCTTTGTGCATAGTGTGCCATATAGAAGAAGAGTTGTCTCAGTGTAATCAAGAAAAATGTAAATCTGTAAACCATTTGAACAACCATTGTTGCCTTCTTTTCAGCAGACTAGCTAGGTTTTTTTTTTTTTTTTAATGGACAGCCATGTCTATTAGCTGGTTCAATCACCGCATAGAGATATCTGTTTGAACAATTGTGATGCCGATTCTGCTCTAACAAGGATGAGGTTGAAACCATCCGTCATTTGTTACTGAACTGCCCGGGCACAAAACAAATCGGAGAAAGGTACCTGCTACCACACTTATCTGCCTCATAAACCAGAGATGAGGAGCTATGGTGGGGTAGGCTAATGAGTGGGGAAAGGACCACTTGGACAATCTCCACAGCACAGACGTTGAAACAAATCTTGGCCCTCTAACTAAAGTACTGGAACAAATTCAGTTTTGGTTTTCTTCTCTTCTTCTACGTTTTCTGTTTCTTATTGTAAAAATCATTAATTTGATTAAATCAAGTAAATAAATAAATAAAAAATGTGATGCAATGGAAAATACAGAAGCAATATGATAGTGTGTATAACATCCCAAAATGTGTATGTATGTATTCGGTAACGGGCACAATACAACCTAGAACTGTTTATCACGGTTCATATGGAACGTTTTATTTGGAGACAGGTAAGAACACAAGTACTCTGAAAGCAAAGCAAAGTCATAGGAAGCTTGCCATATTTGCAGATGCTGTGGAATCGTGTGTTGGGGAGCATCATTCTGAACATAATTTACTGACAAGTAGCCTGTGTTTAAAATGTTCTTCTCATGAAGTTTTAAACTGAACAAATATGTTTCTGCTCCAACTGGGCGATCTATGTGTGTGTGGCATTGCCACTCATCCTCGAGTGTATCACACGCTTTTATTTTCTCCCTCCTACAGCACAAGAAAATATCAGTGCCGGGGTTGCCATGGTTATCATTGCCTTAAGTCCCCAGGCGGAAATTGATGCTACATGTGTAGGGTTTTAGCGTCTCACCAGTTGAATTATCAAAAACAGTATTGTTGGGTATTTATAGAAGAAATGCTGAGAGAGAACCTCATTAGCGGCAACCCTCTGTGACCAATATTGACCCCAGCACTGTAGAGGAACATAGCAAAAATAACATAGAGTTGTGCCACTCAATACTCCACAGCATTGGAGGCATGGACAAATCCACCCCTTTCTCCTGCTGGACAGGACACACAGGTAAAGACTGTGGCCTCATTACAAGATGGGCGGTAGCCATTGTGCTATTAGCACCATGGCTGCCTCCCATACCGTGTCAGAGTAGGGTCTTGTTCAATGGGGATTTACCAGTGCAGTCCGACCCTGGCGAGAACGGTAAGTCCCCATTGAACAAACCATTCCCCATTCCCATTTGAGCCCCCATAGGGCTCAATGGGAATGGGGAGGGCGCTAATAACGGGCTCGCGATTAGCGGACCACACGTCAGACCACACGTTCCTTACGGTTCCCTCCAAGGGACCTCAGAATCGGCGGTAAGGGATCACCAGCATCAGTCTCCTTATCGGTGCCCGGTATCCCTTCCCGTCCGACTTGGAATGAGGCCCTGTCTCTTCAATTTGGCCATAATCATTTACGAAACTTTAAAATGTTGTCCTGCATCCTTGCCCCAAAGAAAAGAGTGAAAGAGGAGTAAGAAGTTATTTTGTTCCACTGGCTGATCTCGTTTCGACAACAGCTGTCATCTTTTGTATATGAGTCAATGCCATTTGGGTACCCTTCAGATTTTGGCATGGAAGAGTTTTCAATAGGAAATCCTTTCACCAAAACAGTGGGGGTGTGAAGGGGGACTATTCGCTGAGGTATAACCACCTCAAGATGGTATAAAAGCAGCAGAACCATTTGTTTTCTGAATCTGGCCATAATTGAAAGTACAAGGTTGGTATGCTTGTCAGAACCCCGTTTTGTTTTGGAAAGATGTTGCTGTTGAAGATCATTCAAAACATTAATTTCCCTACCATATTGTCATTCTTGACACTTCTATGCTTTGATAATCACCCATGTATACGCATGGTGGCCGCATTGGTAGCATAATAGTTGATTCCCAGTTGTATATGAACAGAAACTTAAAATACATGTGGGGTTGACGCTATAATTAGGGGTAAGTGCAACCAAAATATTATTCCTAAACAAAGAGATACTGCCCACAAGGGGTAAGGGCATACTTCTGGAGACTCTGCTTTGTAGGATGTTTTAATAGGGCATCAACTAGTTTGGGGGAATTTTCAGCCCACCCAAATCGGGTGCACACAATTTTCATTTATTTAATAGAGTTATTTTTATGAACCTGGGATCCCCAATTTAACAACACTGATTACCTACAACATTCCTCCTCTTTTGGGACAAGCAAGGAAGAGAGTTGCACAGACGTTGTATTTATTAATAAAATAGAAATAATTTAAGCCATTTAAATATGTACAAATTATACATTTATGAAATCCCAATGCCAATAATGACTTCAATGAAGAATAATCAATGCATGGGTTGCATCACTAACTATGCTACATTTACATACATTTGGACTTTTGAACACACACACATCAGCAAATATATATTTTATTTACGTTGAGCACCCATGCACCAGGGATTTAAAAATGTATGAGGGTCCAGAATAAGGATTTAATTTGTTAAAAAACAAATTAAATCAGAACATTCCTGCCTATCTAAATTTATTTACTTCCACTTTATAGATTCCCTCCCTTTAGTCAATAGGCAAGCAGTGTTTTAGAAAACTCAAATGAAATTCCGGCTGCTTGGCTTTCCCGAATATAAATTATTTGTTAGAAAATAAATAAATTATGCTCAACGTGTATGTTTGCCAAATGTCCTTCAGTGTTGTTTCTATTGCACTACTATGTAAACATTTACATTAAAGGTGCCAAAAAGGGCTGTACTAAATAAACCATCACCATATGTTTTGAGTGAATCAGTACTAGTAGCAGAACTCTGCTTGGTGATCTAACCAGAGTAGAATTTCATTTGCATTACCCTTCTAGGAATGTTCAAAGTGAAATATCATTGAGTTCCCAGTCTGCACTTGACCATTGCACCGAGAAGGGGTCAGAGATCTTCCAATATGCACATCATTTGGGGTCTATTCTATCAAACCTAAAGTTTACAGACCCACTTGCATCTCTGAGATATGTTTTCATTGCTCCACTCAGATTTATTTCCCCTTAACATTATATTATATACAGACAGGTGGCACCATTTTAAGGACTGGTTCAATGTTCCCCTTCTAGGAAAAGTGGGCATTAGTCAGGAAGGTGGGGTGAGCTTTCCTCTACAGCTCGTCTCACTCTTTCTGTATTGAGGCCTGTCTGTTGTGTTTTCCACTGAATAAGGCCTGGGTCTTAAAATCCATGTAGGCCTCGCTTTCAGTACTCTGCTTGGAATCCAAAATGGTTTGAAAGGCAAGAAATCTATTCCATTCTCCTTCTTCCTCTCCATCAGCCAGTCAGTCATCGAGTGAACAACTAAGTGGCTGTCCACATTCCTTTGGTTTGAACTTATTTAGAGCAGAAACCATTCCCTTTAGAGGTGTTTATAATTGCTCTACTCTCATTGGTTAATGTATTGGTTAATGTATGTTATTGGACAAGGTTCCAAAAGTGTCATCGCACTAAAACGCCCCCTTCATACTCATTGGGCATATTGATTTGGAGGGTAATCTGATGGGAGTAACTTCTACATCCAGTTTCCCCTCCAATTGATGTAATGCCATCTTGGAGATTTCTGCATTAAATAATGGAAACTTTCTAAAAAAATCATATTCCTCACATGTGGTCATGTTACAAATCATTTAATCAGATTCCTTTCACTCAGGCAAATCAAATGATGCCATTGTCAACTCGACATGGCTTATGGTGGATGAGATACACATTCTGGATTTTTAGTCACTAATACATACATCACTGGTGTGTGACATTTGTATGCATATATTTCCACATTCGCCTAATTTACATCATGAAGATAATGACATCCTTTATCTTCAACTGACAGAGCTTTCCACCTTGAATGCTTTACCAAAGGTTATAAGTGAAATATGATTCCAAATGTAATTTTACAGAGTGTATTGTTTGATAAAATGGGATGAATCAGCATCTAAAATTACATACCAGTTCCTGGCTGGTAAAGCCAAATGGTGTCAGTTCCTCTTGGAGCTGAGGGCTGGGGCATTTTTGACTCCTGTGAATGCTGTTGTTATGGTGCATATTCGTTGAAGCTATGCTGGCAGGGCCATTTAAGTTATCAGTCCCACCTCCTGTGAATGATTCCAGAATCTCATTGCACCTTATGTGAGACATTGGCCCTCATTGCGAGTTTGGCGGTGGCCGTGCCCTTAATAAGGCATCGTGGTTGCCTAACTGCCACATACATAATGAGGCCCATTGAGTTTCCAAATATGCAATATTTCAATCTCTTGGCTGATGGGGAATCAATTATTTGAGAGGTGACTGCTGCAGTGAGGAACCTATTTATTGTATATTTAGGGCATATCTGCAAGGTTTTATGATAAGCTTCTCAGGCCAGTGTTCACCATTTTCTCGTGGGAAAGCAACACTCATGTCCTGAAGCTGGGGGATGGAAGACCATTTATCAACTCATGCTTAGCTTGGACTTATTCACAAAATTCAGCTTTTAAAATCACCTGTTTTCCATGCAGAATGGCGACCCTTTTGTGCATTACTGAGACTGATTTGACACCTGCGAATAATATTGAGTAAAAGTCACTAAAGTATATTCACTGCCACTAGCCATTAAAGTTAGCTCGCTATTGTAACAAAAATGTTACTAGGCCAGTGAGAAAGAGGATGCATTGTCTCTCCCCAGTACTCCACATAAGGTGGGGTGTGCTGGTCTCACATATCCAATGTAAAGGGGTTGGGAATCCCACTTTTCCCTTGGGAACAGTAGTTGACCCAAAGCATGTTAAGAGAAATTAAAAAGGGAACCCCAAAGGCAACTCAGCAACACTGCACATAAGTTGCTGTGTGCTGCCATAGTAAAATAAATACAGGGCAAACGTTAAGGGAACTATAAATCCCGACACCCATTATGGAGAGACATAAAAAGGTCACCTATAAAAAGAGTAAAAGACAACATGAGAGGGGACAAGTATTCCCACTCACCTAGGAACAAGGAAAAGTAATCTCCATGCCCAGCAACAAGTTATGGGTTGACACGGGTAAGGAAGATTTTCCATGCAGTCTGGCAAGGTGAGTGTCGTTATTGGGGTCGGCGACCCATTCATTAGGCAAATATTTGTTTTTAGTTCTGATGTTGGCTTTTTTGTCACATCTCAGCGCCTTGGCCCCTGTGCAGCCTCCCCTCCCTGCTTGTTTTCAAAATATGCTTCCCTGCGTCCCTCCCAACTTGTGACCTGTGATTGGGCCTTTGTTTCAGTCCAGGAAGGCAGTGAGGGTCTGAGCCGCTTTGCACTCATTCTGGGCCATTTCCATGCGGTCTGGTAAGTTGAGTATTAGTGTTGGGGTCTGCGATCCGTTAATTAGACAACTGTTTATTTTTAGCTCTCATTGGGCCATTCTTTAGTGCCATCTGAGTGCCTTTGTTTGTTTGTTTGTTTGTTTGTTTGTTTTATTTCTATAGCGCTCCGGACCCGGGAGTAAAAGAGCGCTCAGTACAAGTTACAAGGCACAGTACATGGTAATAAGCAGTGATACTAGAACAACTTGAACAACAGTTATATACTAGGAACAACAATTATATACAAAATATACAGGCAGTGGAGGTGATAGCAACAACCAATAATGACATAAATGAGGCAGGTGCAATAAGTACAGTTTATAGCTGAGTCTAACTTCAAGGTTAACTTTTTGTAAGAAGCCACCCGATGGCAACTTTCCTGAACGACTGGAAGGATTTGGATGATTTAATATTCAAAGGCAGGGCGTTCCAGAGTTGGGAGGCGAGGACAGAGAAGCCCGAGCCTCCGGGTCTTTTAGAGGTAAATCTAGGTACTGTGAGACATAAGGTATTGGAAGATCTCGTGGTTCTGATGGAGGATTTCATGGTGAATTTGTTAGTCAGGTAGGGGGGCTAGATAGTTGAGAGCTTTGTAAGTGAGGCAGAGTGTTTTTAGATCAATCTGTATGTTGGATGGTGAGCCATTTACATGTGGTTCTAGTGGCAGAGATGTGCTCCCGCCTGGGAATGTTTAGCGCTGCCCGTAGCGCATTATTTTGAAGGACTTGGAGTTTACTAATTATCGCTTGGTTGGCGCCTAAGTAGAGGCTGTTGCAGTAGTCTAACTTAGATTGTGTAAGAGCTCTGGCTAGCGTGAGGCAACTGTTAGGGGAGATAAATGGTCTACAGGCTCTGATTAGTTTTCTGGTATAGGCGGTGGCAGAGGCGGTCGAGTTGACTTGCTTAGTGAGGTTAATATTGGCATCAAGATAGAAGCCAAGTGTTTTCATGTTTTTGGCGACCGGGATGGTGTTGCCATCAATTATGATGTTGGAGTAGTTGGGACTTAGTTTTTGTAAATTGTTCGGTGAGCCAACAATGAGCAGTTCAGTCTTCTCGTCATTCAGGCAGAGGCCGTGTGTGGCCATCCATGCCTGAATGACGGAGAAGATTTCATTGATCCTGGCTACATTAGTATTGTAATTGCCCGAGATGGTGAGGAGTATCTGGGTGTCGTCCGCGTAGTTTGTGTAGGTGACACCCAGACGATCCAGTTTATCAAAGAGGGGCTTTGTAAAGATATTGTACAGGGTGGGTGAAACACATGAGCCTTGTGGGACACCACAAGTGATAGGGATAGGGTCTGCTGCTGCCTCCAGAGAAAAAAACCCTCATGGTTCTATTGGCCAGGAAGGATTGTATCCACGTGACAGCAGAGGGGGAGAAGTGGGCGGCAGAGGAGAGGTGGTTGCAGAGTATTTTATGGTCGACCAAGTCAAAGGCTGCTGAGAGATCTAAGAGGAGTAGGATGCCAGCCTTGCCCTTATCTTTAATTTCATCAATCGGACTTTTAAGATCAACAAGGGCAGTTTCTGTTCCATGTTGAGGCCGGAAGCCAGACTGACGCAATCCGAGTAATTGGTTGGACTCTAGGTAATGCTGAATTTGCAAGTAAGAAACTCTGTCAAGGATTTTTAACAAGAAGTGAACAGTTGTGATAGGCCTGTAATTTGTGGGGATGGTTGGGTCCAAGGTCTGTTTTTTTAGTAGCGGGAGGACCCAAGACTGTTTCAGATTGTTGGGTACCGAATTAGTGGAGAATTACACGTTTATGAGCTTAGAAATAAAGGGGACGAGGTCTCTTGCTGCATCTTTTATGATCTGTGCGGGGCAACTGTCCCATTTGCAGTTTGATGGTTTGAGGGATGTTATATTTTTTTGCACTTTTAGTACGGTTAATTTTTTGAAGGTGAAGCCCTGGTTAGTGTTAGGGGTGGTGGGTGGGCTGGGAATAGGGGGGCTAGGGGTGGGGCTGCTATAGGAAAGTTGTAGTCTTTTATTTTCGATTTTTGTTTGTAGGCCAGTGATTTTGTTCGCAAGGGCATCTTGGATACTGGTGCACCAGAGTTGGTCTTTCACGGACGTGTCCATAGGTGGATTGGGGTTTTCTAACTCCTTCAGGATAGTGAATAATTCTTTGGTACTGGAACTAGCATTACTTATTCTTGTATTGTAGGCTTCCTTTTTAGTGTGAATTATTTCTTTTTTATAAAGGGAGGATGCATTTATGAGATTGACTTTGTGTTACTCTGATGGATTCATTTTCCATAGGGTTTCCATTTTGGACTTTTTATTTCTTAATATTTTGAGTTCTGGTGTGTACCATGAGTTAAGATGTGCTTTGGGTTTACTTTTGCATAGTTTTAGAGGGGCAACAAGGTCATGGCGTTATTGTAGGTGTCTTCTAGTAAGTTGAAGTCCGATGTGTTGGGGATCATGTTTAGGGTGGGTAGAACCAGTGAGATGAGGGCTTCAGCGGTGATGTTCCGCTTATTTCTCTTCAGACATGCTGTTGCAGATGTGCGCTGTGTGTGAAGAGGGTTGTTAGTACTAATGTCAAATGAGAGTAGGAAGTGGTCGGTCCATATAAGTGGTTGGGGGTCCTTGCATATAATGGTACAGTTGTGGGCAGCAAGCCAGTCTAAGGTTCTGCCTTTCTGATGTGTAGGTAAGGTATTAAGTTGAATGTAGTTGTGTTCGCCAAGTGTGTTAGCAAGGGAAGATGCTGGAGTGTCGTGGGGATCATTGTAACCCAGGTTAAAGTCACCTAGAATAATATTCTGTGATAGAGGTTTAGCTTTTCCAGCTATGAGGGAAGTTATATCTTCCTCAAAGGAACCTATGGGACCAGGGGGTCTGTATAATAGTTCCAGGGTGATGGAGTTCTTAGGGGTAGTTTGAATTTTAATGGATAGGTGTTCACAAGAATTTAGAGGAAGGGAGGTCACAGAGCTAATGTCAAGCGAGAATTTGAATGTAAGTGCTACACCTCCTCCACAGGCATTAGGTCTGTCGGTCCTGAGGATGGAGTAGTTGTCTGGAATTGCAAGGGTTAGAGAGGGACCTGCTGTGGCATGAAGCCAAGTTTCTGTGGTGGCGAGGAAGTCCAGGTCTGCTGAGCGGATGATATCGTCAATTTCCGTAGGGTGGGCCACAAGGGATCTAACGTTAAGTAAGGCTCCTTTAAGTTGCACAGAGTTTGCAATGGTGTTTTTATTAGTGATTTTAGTTGTGGGATTGTTGGTCATTTTGCTAAGGAAGGTGGCGAGTCTACAACCTAGTCTGTCATTACAGGTCATGAGGTTGGGGTAGGCTGTAGGGCGATGTTCTAGCAAATTGCGTGAGTGCAGGGTGTTGTCTGAATGGTCATCTGTGGCGAGGTTAGGTGGAGGGTTACCTAAAGTAACGCTGATTTTAGTACTATGGTCTGTAGGTGCACTGTGGGGGAAAGGAGGTAGGGAGGGCAGGAAGGGTGTGGGGCAGGGAATGGGGTGGTGTCTAGGACAGCCAAGCATGGCAAGTCCATTACTGAATGGGATATAACTATTACTGCTACATGGCATGCAATTGGGCATAATGCAGAAAGGGAACATGATGAATACTAGCCAGGCTGGCATAGTTCAGATAAGGATTCAGATAGTAGCTAGCTACTAACTATAAGGTACAACACAAGTCAAATGTTGTCTGTTAGCGACCATAAGGCACAACACAATCAATGTGGTCTGTTAGCGACCATAAGGCACAGCACAATCAATGTGGTCTGTTAGCGACCATAAGGCACCGCACAATCAATGTGATCTGTTAGTGACCATAAGGCACAACACAATCAATGAGGTCTGTTAGCGACCATAAGGTACAACACAATCAATGTGGTCTGTTAGCTACCAAAAGGCACAACACAATCAATGTGGTCTGTTAGCGACCATAAGGCACAACACAATCAATGTGGTCTGTTAGCGACCATAAGGCACAACACAATCAATGTGGTCTGTTAGCGACCATAAGGCACAACACAGTCAATGTGGTCTGTTAGCACCCTAAGGTTTTACATATAATGCAGTGGGGCAGCATCTAAGTTCAGAATAGGACATAAGCTGAGATGGAGTTAGGCAACGCCTGGGTTCAGGTAGGACACTTGAGCTAATAATGCAGTGGGGCAGGAACTGAGTTCCGAGTCATACCTAAAGCTATACATTTAAGGTGTCATGTGCGAAGACAGTAATAGTGTGTCAGAGCGCAAATCTATAAGGCACAAGCTGGCAGGTTAGAATGCTGGGGTACAATTTCTACATGTGGCAGAAAAAAGCAGTCTAGATGCCGTTTGCTAGTGAGAGCCCAGGAACTATAGGCACAAAAAGAAACAAGCATGCTGCCGAAATCGGCAGCATGCTTATGTTGATTTGTGTTGCCTAGCAACTCAGAGCCTCGCTCTCATCCCGCGTTGCGCTGGCCATTTTGGAAGGTCAGGCAGCAGCGTGGATGATAGCAATCAGTGGATCTCCATTGCAGGAGAACACGTCGAGGGTCGTGGCCGCTTGCTGTTGGGGCCGGAAGATCAGCAGACCTTGCATCTGGTCTCCAGATGGCTGCAGTAGCGTCGTGGCTGCAGGATTCGTCTGGAGGCACACGAGGGAGATGGGCTCCAGCCCTCCTCTCCTCCGTGGGTGCCTGGGGATGACTGCTCACTAAGGCAAACAGGTGGAAGGCCTTAGTCCAGGCCTTGTTCTGACGCTGGCTTCCGCCTGCCGCCTGCCTTTGCCCCTGCGCAGCCTCCCCTTCATGCCCGTTTCCATAATCCCCGTCCCTATCTCCCTCCATGCACCTGACCCATGATTTGGCCTCTTTGTTGCAGTGCAGGAAGGTGACAAAGGTCATAGCCCATTTTTACTCGATCTTTGCCATTTCCATGCAATCTGGCAAGGTGAGTGTTAGTGTTAGGGCCTGCGACCCGTCAATTAGGCAAATGTTCATTTCAAGCTCTGATTTTGCATTATTGTAGCAGCACCTGCATACCACCCCCCCTGCCACCTCCCCGAAACACCTTCCCTACCTCCCTCCACACCCTGTCTCATGATTGGGCCTCTGTTTCAGTCTGGGCAGCCAGCAAGGGTCCTAGCCCCTCTTCACTCATTCTGTGCCTTTTCCATGCGGTCTGGCAAGGTGAGTGTTAGTGTTGGGTTCTGCGACCCGTTAGTCAAATATGAATTTTTAGCTCTGATTTTGCCTTTTTCAGGGGCATCTGAGTGCCTTTGCCCCTGTGCAGCCTCGCCGTCCCCACACCTACTTCCTGAATCCCCTTTCCCTCCTCTCTCCCCACCCCAAACAATAATTAGGCCTCTGTGGCCACTATAGACATTCTCCTAGGGCAGACCCTGCCCAGCCAGCCCTGGGCCAAGGGCCCAAGGCAGCTCCCAGACCGTTTTGGCCCGTGTTCGCTTGTGAAGCCTGCCGCCATCAATCAGCAGTGCCTGATAAGGTAAGGGTGGTCTGATTGGGAAAAACAGCAATTACTGTTAAGCCCTACCACTCGTATTACCTTTCACAACATAGCACCCCCATTTTAGTCAGCTACTACTGCTGTGTCTCATATATAGATGTTTCTCCAGTTGCTGCTGTATCTCAAACATAAGTGTATCTCCCACTGCTCAAGCATCTCAAATCCAGGTGTTTCTCAATTTACTGCTGTCTGTCATGTCTAGGCAGTTTCCATTTATGGCTGTATATCAAACTTAGGCATTTCTCCATTTGCTGCTGTATCTCAAACTCATGCGTTTCTCCCATTGCTTAAGTGTCTCAAATGCAGGTGGTTCTCCATTTACTGCTGTCTCTCATGTATAGGCATTCTTCCATTTACTTCTGTGTTTCATACTTGGGTGTTTCACCATTTGCTGCTATATCTCAAACTTAGGTGTTTCTACCACTGCTCAAATATCCCAATATGTGCCTGGAATGTAGGTGTTTCATTCATTTACAGCTGAGTCTCAGATGAAGGCGTTCTTCCAATTACTGCTGTGTTCCAAATTTAAGGTATTTATCCTACTGCTCAGATTCCCAAATCTAGGTGGTTCTTGGTTTATGAGACCAGGAAATCACCTTCAGAGACCTACTCCACATCCGTGCCCTATAGAATGCAGCTATGGCTATGTCAAATCCTGTCTAGATGCTTGCATAGTCATCCACACTGAAACCCCTGATGTGCCTCAACACCTCTACCATTAGTACATAGCGACAACCTACAACACATTTTGGTCTAGCTGGTCCCACATCGAGTCTCTTGCACTAGCACTCTGTTGTAGAGGAGGATCCAAGTGCCTCTACCAGAAGTGCCGCCCCCATTTTGCCTATATGTTGGAAGCCGGAAATTGCAACATTGACAATGCCAATGATGCTCCGTATACTGCAAAGCATCCTCAAAGCAAGGTATCCATTGATAAAGCCCTATATGATGTTCCCACAGAGAAAGGAGGTTCCGTAAAAAGTGTGAAGATGAATGAAAGAAAAGACTGGTGATGTCACATCAAGTAACAATTATGCACTTAGAAGAAATGCCAATGAAGAAGGTGAATAGACCTTATACAATATTATGGCGAAGTGAAGAATTAAGCAACAGTTCATGGGCTGGAATGAAGATTGCACGTGCGGAGAGCGCTGAAGAAAATGCAAGCCATTTTATAATTGTACAGATTCTGAAATGCAAGTAGACTAAGTATAAGTAATCATGAAGGCTGGCATATATATATGTATAGAATCTGGATGTTCCATGTTGTGTTTTAAGAAAACTAGGACCCCATGAACAGAAGGGCTGAAAGCGTAGTGCAGTAGAAAAAACAGCTGCCGATGAGGGAAGATTCGAGAAAGCTTGTCTGGCCCGGTGTCAAAGGTTGGGGCAGCCAAGAAACTGGTTATCTATTCGAGAAGATGCAAAGAAAGTGAGAAGCGTGGCGAGCTCCTGTTGAGGTGTAATGACAAAAACACTATAAGCGCCAGGTTTTATTCATTTAATAGTGTGAAATACAAAAGAAAGAGCTCAAACACGGTCTCCTGTCACATGGTCGAGATGTAAATAGAATTTGGGTAAGCTACACCGAGACTTGAAGATAATACCATGCTCACACTCACTTCTATTCTCAGGTGCAGTGATACTTTGCAAGGCCGAGTTCAAAGACAATTCTAATGGCAGCCAGCAGGTTTGATGATGGATGATGGGCTAGTTGGGTGGGAAGCATGGTCAAGTCCAACCCACCAGCACCTGGGGCCAGCTTGCGTGCTGCTAGCGAGTGGAATATTTCAGAAGGGTACAAGCGTGCCCACCAATCATAGAGGGCCACATTGAAAGAGCCCTATAGTTTGAGACCCAATGAAACATTGTGCATTTTAAAACACTGAAGATGACTTGCACTAGGGGTGGGCATAGCTGTCCACCTGACCTTAGTGACCTAATCACAATCCTATCCCCCAAAGAAAGTATACCTAGATGTTCCCTGTAGACCCACCACAATCCAACTTAGGTTTTCTTATTTTGCCACATAGTATGACCTCAATGATGATGAGTTTTTACCATATAACTGTGTTTTTTCATGTAAATCATTGAGAGACTTGAGCGAACATCCGTTGATGTCCGTTGTACTCCCTGTTTTAGATAATAGTTAACAAAACAGATGAAAATTTGCAAACTTCCCGAGTCAGTCTTATTATTGGTGTAAGAGGACAATCTGCATCCTCATCCATCCCATATAGCGCTGCCACGTTTAAAGGCCCTACGGGTTCACATGGTAGCAGAGGGAGGATGGTTTGAAGACCCATCGGCTAGTAGGTTTCCAGTGAAAAAACAGCTGCCGATGAGGGAAGATTCGAGAAAGCTTGTCTGGCCCGGTGTCAAAGGTTGGGGCAGCCAAGAAACTGGTTATCTATTCGAGAAGATGCAAAGAAAGTGAGAAGCGTGGCGAGCTCCTGTTGAGGTGTAATGACAAAAACACTATAAGCGCCAGGTTTTATTCATTTAATAGTGTGAAATACAAAAGAAAGAGCTCAAACACGGTCTCCTGTCACATGGTCGAGATGTAAATAGAATTTGGGTAAGCTACACCGAGACTTGAAGATAATACCATGCTCACACTCACTTCTATTCTCAGGTGCAGTGATACTTTGCAAGGCCGAGTTCAAAGACAATTCTAATGGCAGCCAGCAGGTTTGATGATGGATGATGGGCTAGTTGGGTGGGAAGCATGGTCAAGTCCAACCCACCAGCACCTGGGGCCCTACGGGTTCACATGGTAGCAGAGGGAGGATGGTTTGAAGACCCATCGGCTAGTAGGTTTCCAGTGCTTTGGATGATCAAAAACCCTCCACCATCTAGCCGGAAGATCGCAAGATTTCCTGTGGAGAGAAGCTGATATAGAAAACTTGCAAGAAGATTGATGCAGGCGGTACAGGTCCCTCTTTGACAAATTCCCTCCTGGTTTCAGTGGACTGAAGGTGATGGTGGTTGATTGGAGGAGGGGAGACCATACCGAAGGCCTTGAGCTGAAGAGCGAATGGTGAGTAGATTGATCAGACTGGCAAAATAAGGAGATGGGATTGTGGTAACATAGAAAAGTGACAGGGGTTGTCTAGTATAAACAAAGAGTGTTAGGTATATAACGAGGAGCGTTTAAATGATGAGCATCTTATAGAGCCCAGTTTCCTACTTCAAGGCAGGTCTAGAAGGAGTAATTTCAAAACCCTAAGGGGGTAAATAGGTGACGCATAAACAGGTTTATAATAGGAAATGACTCAAAACGCCAATCAGGCTATTTTGGGGGCTAGGAGAAAAGGAGTGCCATGGTGTATATGTGTAAAGTCAACTATTATGTTTGTTTGTGTATTTTATCATTGAAAAGAGGTGTCGAAGAGCGACACAAATAAACGGTGAGGTTAAAGAAGAGATAAAAAAGTTAGTTTCTACTTTAGGTCATTGTTGGCACCGACTGAAAAGGTAGATTGAGATAACTGAGAAGTAGAGTCTTTGAGCGGCGGAGGTTGGAGTGGGGTCATATTTGTTGTTTTTCTGAAATGTATGTGTGTATTCAACTGTAAGTATTGACAATCGAGATGGGGGATATTATTCCACTGATGCTTTTGTGTAAAACATTTGCCTAAACTCAAACAGTACAGTGCAGAGTGGATAAAGGGCACAGCAGACAAAATGTTCATGCAATGGCCACAAGGGGGGGTCACTGTCAAAAGTGGTTTTGCCACAAATGACCACATACTTGCACACTGTGTACACAGAGAAGTAACTGGAGGAGAGGTTGGCTATTTTAGAACTCTGGAAGATGTACCAAAAAAAACGGGAGGATCTGCCGCTTGAGGATTGGTTGCTTAATCTGTGTAGGGAAGAAGGTGTTGAGCCTTCTGATCCCCTTACCTCACAATAGTACAGAAGGCATAGGATTGTATCAGTTGAAGGATCAAAAAGCAGCGACAGGACATAATAATCCAATATATGAACTGCCTGCCTAGAGCAGTGACAATAGTCCAGAAGAGACTAGAAGAAAGCAGGAGATGTTTCAGTTCTTAAAGGACAAGGAGAAGAAAAGTGAACAATCGAATTTGACTATAGACATAAAACGAGAGATTAAGAGATGGGAAGGGAAAAACAATAAAGCTGACGAGGTAACGCTCATACAGAACAAATGGATGGGTGGACAGATATTGCTCAAGCTCGATGGGAAAAGTATCCAGGAAGTTAGGCAAAGAAAGATCACGACGAACACGATAGAAAAGACAGGGAACAAGAGAAAAGACTGAAGAAGATGAGCACAAGTGGAAGAATAGACAAAAACAAGAACAGATGTATCAGGAAGAACAGCAAAGAAAAGAGGAAAGAACAGAGGAGCAAAGGAAGTATGACAGGCAGAGAAAAATCAAAGAAAACAAGAAAGAAGAGGAGGAAGTGCAGAAATTAAGGGATAAAAGGATGCAGAGACAATGGGAAGAATAAGAGTGAAAGGCAAACGAAAGAAGAGAGGAGAGAAGACATGAAGAGGAAATAGTTTGATGGCAGGCAAGAAAGCAAAGAGAATTAAACAAAGAAATGGAGCAAAAAAGGAGACAAAGGCACCACAATTTTGATTGCATTCAAAAAGAATTAATGGAACCGAGTCCAGTAATATCATGGGGCAATATAGAGTAGTTCCTCCCGCCACAGAGATCAATGTCAGGGCCATCTAGGGTAGCCTTAGAGGAGAATTTTGACATAGGGAGCATCGAAGATAAGATCAATAAGGCTTATCAAGACTTAAGGGAAAACAGCAAACCAGGAAGCCGAGGCAAGGAAGAACAGTCCCTGGCCCTTCAATCACGAAGCGAAGAAAGAGACCCATTTAGTCTCAAGCAGGCTGACTTTAAAGAAGGATGAAGGGGACGAAAGCCATACTAGCTGGGGGCTAGATATGTCAGACAAAGAGAGATCAACTTTCTGTGGGGAGGAAGAAGGAAGTGCATGCCGTCCTGAGGGATGTCTGCATACAGACAAGTAAGTAAGATGGTCTGATCTATAGCAGCCTAAGATAGGATGCCAGATCCTACAGCATATCCAGAGTGACCTAAAGGACGGTCACCTACTGAGAAGGGAAAGTCGTCACCATATGTGAGAAGGCTGAGGTCATAACCAGGTAGAAGACAATCAGGAACCCTTGTCCCCACTATGGCAAGGCAGACAATGGGAGCCAATTGTGAATTTGGGGTCACACAGTTTCCTTTATTGGAGAAAGGAGGGGCCAGACCAGAGTATATTCCATGGCTGCAAATGGATAGGATAATTTAAGGTGTAAACTTCCCAGTTTAATGGCGGGTGTGGGAAAATTGATTTATGAACTAGAAAAGAAGACAACGGGAAATACTTTAGCAATAGAGGACATTAAGGTTCTCTTAGCAACCATTCTTGGGGAAAGGACTGATTACATTTGGACAAGAGCTGGATATTCTAGTGTCATGGCACAGAACACAGTGCACAATGACGTGCCATTTAACAATTGTAGAGCAGATGTCTGGAGGACACTTAGTGTGCAGTATCCGGAAACATCAGATATGGGTGCAATTATGGCACGTAAAATGGGAGAATATGAAGATCCGCTTGCTTACATTCAAAGTATTCAGGAACGGTGGACTCTTGAAACGCGGGAACCATGGGGGAAAACAGTGGCAGTATTCTACCATCTTTTAGGTCAAGGATTGCCAGAGCAGGAAGAGAGACAGCTCAATAAATTACTGGGAATGGAAACAAAGCCATGGGCCGAAATACAGTTGACCGTACTGCATCACTGCCAGCTGTTACAAGAGAAAAATAAGAAGAAGGAAGATGCCAGAAAACTTGAGGAAGCCAAGTTTGTTCAGAAAAAATGGTCAAAGTATGCCATAGAAGGGATAGTGTTGAGAGGCAGAGAAGGATTGGGAATGCAGCAAGCAGTGGGTGCATCACAGGCGAATAATCAATGCCAAATGGAACAAGGAGGGAATGGGATTATGCCGCGAAACAGAGGAATGGGCTCCAGAGGAAGGGGTGGTGTTCAGAATAATGAAGGCGGTTTTCAAAATATGCAGAATGATAATAAGAATGTGCAAGGAGGATTCAACCAAAGGGGGCTAGTCAGAAGAGCTCCTCCTGTATGTTGAGCATGTAGGATGACAGGGCACATTGCGCACACATGTGGAAGCCAGGGGTATGTATAGAATCGGCAATTCTGAAGAGATGGGAAAGCTTATCCTCCAGCATATAGCTCACAGGCTAGAGATGGGTTTGCAAGCGCCGCAAATGCAACAGGCATTGCAGTCCAGCATGCACCATTTACAGGTACAGGATATGCATCTACCCACAATAGGACAGCTCACAGGGTGGAACAGACACAGACACCGTTGCTACCGTACCATCATAATAGGAGTTCTGCTCGCGTGTGCCCTTGCAGCCACCAGGTCTGACCTGGTGGCCGTACTGGCACCCGCGAGCAGAACATGATGGTAGCACCGGTACCATTATTAACGGTACCGGTGCTACCACCCTCCCCATTCCCATTGATCCCTATGGGGCTCAAATGGGATTGGGATGTACCGGGCCCGGCACCCGCGAAAGGGCAATTACCAGGTCTGGCTGGGCCAGAATAGCCCGGTAATTGCCCATTCGCGGGTGCCAGACCCGGATGCGAGTTGAGAGGTAGCCTTCCCGGTAATACCGGGAAGGCTACCTCCAACCTTGTAATGAGGACCACTGTGGCTACTCGTTCATGTATACGAGAGGGAAACTATCCAATGTCGGGAAATGCCATGAATGCTCAAGCTTTCTCTGGAGCTGGAAGCAGAGTTCCTTTTACTGATGAATTACGAGTCTCTATAGGAGAATGCAACATGCCTGTTCCATTATTGTATTCAAGGCAGACACTGGTTAATATTTTAGGGAAGGATTTAATGACAAAGCTTAATATGATGATTTCTTTTACTGATGAATTTATATTAGCATTTACATGGCAAATGGCTGTGCGACGAATGCCACTAGAGCCAGAAGTTTTGCTTTATGGGGTATGCATTTTGTTGACATGGCTATCCGGATTAGTGGGAAAGATTATGAGAATACCTGATGAACTTTTGTTCAGACCACACAGATACCTATGGACGAAGAGAGGGGACAGACTATTCCCCTAGAGTTAAATGCAGCCATAGTGCGAGAGGAAATGGCCATGCTTGAAGGAACCGAGGTCAAGGGCAGGCCATGGAGAACAGTGATTGCCATTGGGGAAGGGTATAGATTGACTGACGTTACTGACAAGGATATGTTCAGAGATGATCCATCAGATGATGAAGTAATATTCGAGATGAGTATTACATATTGGATCAGAATATAGAAAAGAGAGATCCCACAGCAAATGGTGATAGTGCAGCAGTGTCCAGCATTTTTCGATAAAGAATTGGAAAAGGTGCCAAACTCTTTATGCACTACAGGACCCTATAACGTAGGCTTATTGAAGTGGGTAGAGGTAGTTAAGAATAAGCTGAAGCCAGGAGCAATTTTCCATCGAGCAAGACAGTGGGACTCAATATAAGTTTGCCTATCCGGGAACTACGGTACCGGTAAGCTTGCCAGTACTGTAGTTCCCGGACCGGCAAACTACGAGTTGTGCTGAAGGGTGCCTTTCTGCCCGCTAGGTCGGACCTGGCGGGCAGAGCAGCACCCGCGAGCACAGCATGTCAGATGCACCAGCACTGTTATAAATGGCGCTGGTGCATTCAACCTCCTCATTCCCATTCAGCCCTATGGGGCCGAATGGGAATGGGGATAATCTTTTTTCTGGCACCTGCAAATGGGCAATTACTGGGTCCAGCAGGGCCGTAATGACCTGGTAATTGCTATTTCACGGGCGGCGAAAAAAAATGACAACGGCGGCAGCCATGCCTGTATTACAGGCATGGCTACCGCCAATGTCATAATGAGGCTCAGTATCCCATGTCTTGAGAGTCAGATGAGGGTATTTTGTATGTTGATTTTGGCTCTAATGGAACAGGGTATCTTAGTGATGTCAGAGTCACTGTGTATTCGTATTTGTATTTATATTTGGTTTATTTATATTGCGCACCCTGCCCAGGGGCATCTGGTAATACCGCAGTGTACGCTGTGAAAAAATCTAAGGGAGGGTCATGGAGATTCATACAAAACATGAGACCGATTAACCAGATTGCAGAGGCAGAGCTTCCTTTAGTTCTGAATCCGGTGACACTACTATATAGTATCCTAGCAGAAGCACGATATTTCGTGGTGATTGACTTGAAAAATGTGTTTTTCTCAATCCTGTTGCATATGGACTTTCAAGACCTGATGCCATTTAAGTTTCGCCAAACTAAACTGAGAAGCACTCGTTTGCCCCAAGGGTACTGTGAGTCTCCATTGATCCTTAATAGGGTCCTGCAGATGGACTTAGACAATATTGATTTGAAAAGCGTTGTGCTACAGTACGTAGATGATATTTTGGTTTGTAGTACAACAGAAGATGAAGGCAGACGAGACTCAATTCAGTTAATGACTATTCTAGCAGACAAGGGATATAAAGTGTATAAAAGAGATGTTACAATATTGTCAAGAAGAGGTGTTGTACATAGGTCCGTTGATTTCACATGAGGGTAAGAGTGTCATACCTGAAAGCTGAGGTGATTATGAAAAAAGCAAAACCGCACACTATAAAGCAAATGCAGCAGTTCTTGGTATTATGTAACTTTGTTAGAGCATAGGTATTTGATTATTGTTTGTACACAAAATCCCTTTTGCAGGCTCTGATAAAAGCACAGGTGAATAAGTAAAGAATAGAACGGACTGAGGAAATGGAGGGGGGATTTGAAGAATTGAAGAAAGTAATTTGTACAGCTCCAGTTTTAGGAATTCCCAACTATGATGAGGAATTCATTTTGTTTTCACATACAAATGGGACAGTCATGACAGCGGTGCTTACACAGAGGATTACATTGAGGTACAGACCCCTGGCATATTACAGTGGGATTTTAGATCCAGTTATTAGAGGGCACTTTCCTTGCGAACAGTTGATGGCAGCAGCCCCGTTCACAATAGAAAAGTTGAACATTATTGTGATGGGTTGTTCTATGACTTTGTTTGTTGAGCATTCTTTGTTTGCCATTTCGGAGAAACCTAAGGGTACATTGACATCTCAGAGGGCTTATGCATATGAGGTGGTTATGTCGAATCCAGCAATTCAAATTAATAGTCAGGTGTAAAATAGTGAACGCTGCCATGTTTGTAGCTGAACCAGTGGTAGAAGGTGAGCATGTGCATGATTGCGGTAACTATGAGGAGTTCTATGATGACATCCCGCACGTAAAGGAAAATGTGCTGGCAGGAGGGGAGGTTCTCTTTATTGACGGGTCATCAAAAATTGATCGAACTGATGGGGAAAGGTGCCACCTCCAAGCGGATGGCACTCCAGTGCAACACACAGCATTATTGGACAGGCTTATTACGACACTACAACTCCAAGTAGCCATTGTAATAGTTAAATTTGCAGCACATGCTAAGTGAACTGACTTTATCTCTCGTGGGAATGAAGACACAGGCGAAGAGGCCAAAAGGGTTGCATATTCACCAGATATTTCAAGTTTGATACTCCAGATGTAAATGAAAAAGTAGTCACAATTATAATTGTAAATGAAGGGTTTAATCCTTTATCAAGAAGACAGTTGATGGAGGTTCAAGGTGGTGCACCACAGGAAGAGCAAGAAATGTGGAAAAGAAGGGGGTGTTCTTTATCCCCCTTTAAAGCATTGTGGCGACAGGACAGCACTGGGAATCCAGTGAAGCCTGTAGCCTTGTTAAGTGTAGTGCTTGAACAGCTGCACTACCCTGCGCATGTAACTAGGGAAAGCCTCGCAGCAGCTATTGCAGAGGACTGGTTGAAACCGAACCTGTTAGAACACGTTACATTTTATGTAGTAAATTGCATTGTATGTCAAAGGTTTACTGCTGGGCATACACTGCGAATGATCAGAGGAGTTATTTTCCCAGCCAAAAGGTACTTTTCAGCATTTACATATTGACTATGTCGACTGTGTTGATATTCTGCAAGTATGTAGTGGATACAGGTATATGATAGTGGTGGTGTGCACCTTTTCTAGTTGGATCAAAGCAGGTCCCCTACACACCCTGATGCCACTTGTGCAGCAAAGTTTTTAGTCCAAGAATTCTTTCCCAGATGGGGAGTGTTTGAGATCTGATAATGGACCCCATTTTGTTAATTAAGTATTTGAACTGATTAGCCTATCATTAAGTATAAAGCAGAAGTGTTCTTCTGCTTATCACCTGCAAGCGAACAGGATATGTGAGAAACTCAACAATCTCCTTAAAGAGAGAATTGCAAAATTAAAATTGACATTGAAGAAGGGATGGCTATATTGCCTGCCCCTTGCATTTTATGCATTGAGGAATCAGCCTGAGTCCGACCACTACCTCACACCCCACAAATTAGTGACTGGGAGGTGAATGAGAAGGCCTCTGTCATTTCAGATCAACTCAAACGCAAGGGGATTCAATCTCAGGAGACCATTCAGCAACAAGAGATATGGAATTATTACCTGTACCTAGACTATTTGTTGGAGATTCAGTCCTGTTGCGTAACTGCACGAGGACATGGCACAAGCTCTCATTTAGTGGTCCCTTTATTGTTTGTTTGTTTGTATTTGTTTGTTTGTTTATTTGTAACGCACAAACCATCAGGCCCAGAGGCATTAGGGCGCAATTAGTACAAAGTTACAGA
This sequence comes from Ambystoma mexicanum, assembly GCF_040938575.1. NCBI lineage: Eukaryota > Metazoa > Chordata > Amphibia > Caudata > Ambystomatidae > Ambystoma > Ambystoma mexicanum. The sequence goes on from NC_090937.1 coordinate 513,487,222, forward strand.
AATGCATATATACATACATAAAAATTGTATTAACAGGAATATTAACATGGTTTCCATCTACATATATGACAATGGTTTCAGTGCCGCTAAGGCTTAACAGTGGATATACCCATAGGGTGTACAGAAAGGAATAGTAACGGAGGTCAGCGGGTCAGAGTATGTAAGACAAGGGCGCTAAGCATGTCTTAAAGCTGGTCAAAAAGCCAAGATTTGGTTTTGGCCTTGAATGTGTTGAATGAGTCTTCAGCTCTGATTTTAGCGGGGAGGGAGTTCCATAGCTTAGAGGCTAGGACAGGGAAGCTCCAGCCTCCCGCTTTTTGCAGTTTAAATCTAGGGATAGATAAACAGTGGGACTGGGCAGTTCTTAATGGTCGGGAGGTCGAGTGGCGCGATAGCCGACTGCAGAGGTAGATAGGGGCCTTGTTAGCCAAGCATTTGTACGTAAGGGTGAGTGTTTTTAGTGAAATTCTCTGCTTGACAGGTAGCCACTTTAGGTTGGTTCTGGAATCAGAAATGTGGTGGTTGCGGGGGATGTTTAGGGCAGCATTAATGGCGTTGTTCTGGGTTGTTTGGAGTTTATTCAGATTCTCTTGGCTGGTGCCTAAGTAAAGAGCACTACAATAATCAATTTTAGCCATAATGAGGGTTTTAGCTAGTGTGACACTGTTAGGGGTGGTAAGAAACGGTCTGCAAGCTGCAATAAGTCAGAAGCTGATCTGACTGCATGTATTTGTCGGGATAAGGATAGGGTGGTGTCAAGGTAAAAACCTAACATTTTAGTATATTTCGAGACTGGTATGGTGATACCGTCTATGATGAATGACTGATAGGAAGGCTCTAGTTTGCTCAGGCGTTGTGCGGTGCCCAGGATCAGGAGCTCCGTCTTGTTGCCATTTAGGCATAACTGGTGTTGGGCCATCCAGGCTTGGATGACCAGGTAGACGTTGTTAAGGGCCCTGATGTCAGCTAGGTAATCACCTGTGATGGGAATGAGTATCTGGGTGTTGTCCGCATAGTTAGTGTAGGAGACACCCAGGTAGTCAAGCACATCAAAGAGTGGTTTTGTGAAGATGTTATAGAGTGTAGGTGACACGCAAGATCCCTGAGGTACGCTGCAGTGAATTGGGGAAGGGTCCGCAGCTGCAGATGGGGCAAAGACCCTCATGGATCTATTGCTCAAAAAGGATTTGATCCAGGCCGCAGCAGAGGCCGAGAAATTGGCAGCGGAGTGGAGGTGCCTGCATAGGATCTGATGGTTGACCAGATCAAATGCGGCTGAGAGGTCGAGAAATAGTTGCATTGCTAGTTTGCCCTGATCCTTCAATACCTCAATTTGGGTTTTTAGGTCTATCAAAGGATTTTCCGTCCCGTGTCTGGGGCAAAATCCTGATTGTCGTAGACCTAGCAAGTTGTTAGCTTCCAAGTAATCTTGGATCTGAAGGTAAGCTGCGTGGTCTAAAATCTTAAGCAAAAACGGAACCGTGGCGATAGGTCGGAAGTTAGTAGGTATGCTTGGGTCAAGGGGTGGTTTTTTTAGCAGTGGGATCACCCATGAGTCCTTAAGGTTGTCCGGGACAATACCTGTTTTAAAGGAGGAGTTGATGAAGGCCGTAATGAATGGGGCCAGATCATGTGCTGAGTCCTTGATGATGGGAGCTGGGTAAGGGTCACCTTGGCAGTTAGAAGCTTTAATTCTCAGTATGATATTTTCTACCTCGGTAATGGTGAGCGGTGAGAAGGCAAATAGTTTGGTGTTAGCAGTGTCTAGAGGGGGGGCCCTAATAGGGGAGTGTGAGCGGTTCAGGCTGTCCTGCTTGTCTTTAATTTTAGATTGTAGCGTAGATATTTTATTTAGTAAGGCTGCTTGAATGTTACCACACCATTTACTGTCTTTCGTGCAAGAGTCTGTGGGGGAGACTGGAGTTTCTAGCTCTTTTAGGATTCTGAAGAGTTCCTCTGTATTCGAATCAGCTTGCAGAATGTGATTGTTAAGAGATTATTTTTTTGCAGTGATGATAGCATCTTTGTAGGTGAGTGAGGCAAGAAGGAAACCATCTTTATGCTCATCAGAGGGGTGTCTTTTCCAGCGATTTTCAGCACAGTGTTTAGCTTTGCGGAGCATTCTTAACTGTGGGGTGAACCATGAATTAAGATGAGCTTGTGGTTTGGCCTTCCTGAGTTTAATAGGTGCTATAGAATCTATGGCCGTAAGCATTGTTTGGTTATAGGTATATGCTAGGGAGGTGGGATCAGAGCAGGTGTTGGTGGCCGCATTAAGGGAAGGGAGTAACAGTGGGAGGAGTTTCTCCTTAGTAATGTCCTTTTTACTTCTAGTAGGGAGTGCTGGGGCTAATGGTGTCGGAGTCTGCGGCGTTGCTTCAATATTAAAAGTTATGAAGTGGTGGTCAGACCATAGGCAAGGGGTATTGTCGAGAACCTTGATATTGCAGTTAGAGCCGGCTAACCAGTTGAGGGTTCTGCCTTTGATATGAGTAGGTTATTGAATGTACAAGGTGAGGCCGAGGTCAGTTAGAACATTCTCCAGATCTATTGCCACGGGATCTTTTGGGTCACCAAGACCTAAGTTAAGGTCGCCTAGGATGATTGTTTGCGAATTGATTTTAGTTTTGTCAAGGAGTAGAGTGGATATTTCACCGACAATGGTCGGTGCCGGACCTGGGAGCCTATAGATAAGGTGGAGGGTAGCCGTTTGGTTGGGTGTGAGTGACAGTTTGACTGACAACAACTCAGCTGATTCAAGTTTGGAGTCGGGTACCACTCTTAGGTCAAGAGCGTTTTTATGGATGAAGGCCACACCACCGCCTCCGGAATGGGCAACGGTACGGTCACATCGCGTGATGCCGTAGTCTGGCTGTAAAGCCAAGGATAGTGACGGACCAGATGCAGCATGTAGCCATGTTTCGGAAATAGCGATGAAGTCAAGGTCAGAGGTGGTGATAAGGTCAGCGATGTCTAATGCGTGTGCTGTGAAGGATCTAGCGTTGATAAGGGCGCCCTTGAACATAGGCAGTTTAACCCCTGTGGTAGTGGAGTTGCATATTGCTGTGGATGAAGGTGAACCAGGTGGTGTATGTGAAGTTTGCTTGGTGGCGTTGTTGCGGGAGTGTCGTAGGCGGAATCTGGTGCCTAGTCTCTTGTTTCTAAGAAAGAGGGGCCATGGTTGGTTAGGTGTGGGTTTCCTGGCGAAGTGTTCCAGCCACAGCGCTGGGTCATTAAGGTATTGGTTAATATGGTTGCTAGAGTAGTGTAAGCCTGCGGTGGTTGGTGCAGGGCTCATTCTAGGAGTTACAGTCACAGTCAGCCGTGCCTGGTGGTGTTAGTTCGGGCAGGCCAGACTATTGGGTGTCTGATCAGGTTTAGCCCAAAGGGGGAAGGTTGTTGCAGTGGGTAACTGAGGGAGTAAATGTTACTCCCTCAGTGGTAAAGGTCCATGAGAGACGAGCCTGGATCCATTTGAAAGATGTAAAGCCTTACGCTGGTAAGACCAATGCACCCCCAACCGTTGATTCGGATGCAAGACAAGAAGAAGAAGTTAAGCATGTGCAGACTCAGTCGATGATGAGGAAGACGGACACTAAGGTTTCTGACTAAATAAATGCAAGTGTGCATTTGGACTGTGGCTCACCAAGGACACTCTTTATAGATATTATAGCAGGAGTGCGAAACTAAGTTCTTGGGTCACTGGAATATTTTGAATAGCACTTTAGAAAGTATTAACTTAAGTAGTAAGTATTAATGCCAAACCTGGAGAATGAATTTGATGACTGGACACCTGAGCAGTTTCCAGATTTGTTCCTACTGAGTTTCTGTTCAGAAAAATCAATGGTCCTATCCGATGTCGATGTCCCTAGGCTCCTTCTCACTGTTTTCGTTTTTGTTCTTGGAGCTTATCCTGCTCTTGTTGGGTACAGTACTAACAGTCACATTTTTCTGCTCAATCCTAAAATGGCCCTGCAATCAGGAGGCTGCTTGCGGCAAAAGTTGAACAGATCCTGCAGTTACCTGACCATTCAACAGAGTTGCCTGATTAAAAAGGTGTTCTCCTTCCTTAAAGCAGTATACAGAGAATGGTACAGTTTTGGAAAGTAAGTAAACTTAGCGACATGTGGATAATCGTCAATGGTGGGGATTAATGCATTGGTGCATAATAAATGCATGCTCAGCATTTATTATTGTTTTTCTGATTTTGCTAATCCATACTGTCTACTTCATTGGTCCAAGCAAGGTAAAAGTCCGTTTGATTCTTCACACTCCAGTAACACATGCAGAATTACCTGTTAAAGATAGACCATGGACATTTGTGATTATTCCTACATCAGTGGCACATGTAAGGCCAATCAGTTCTATGACAAGGTTTCCTTTGATTTCCCCTGTAGGAAGGACCCTTATTGATGTACTTCATGAGCATTATCCATGCACTCTTTTGATATGAGTGATACACAGGAGAAGTACAAGGGAAGATGATTATTAATTAAATAAGTATCTAGACAGTACAGAACATTTGGCAAATAACATGCACATGAAAAAGGTGGGTGAAAGGACATCCAAGGAGAGTTGCTTTGTTTGTGCTATCATACCTTATGCCATGAGGTATTATAAGATATTGATAGCTATAGAAGTAGCAGTACAGAAAGTTCACTGCCTGACACACCTTGCACTTTGCAATACGAGAACCCAGCTCCAGAAGAAGAAGATTATGTGCAAGATGTGAAGACAGGAGAGAGACCCCACACAAGAGATCATGTGAAAAGATATGCACAGCCAGGAATGAATGGAGCAGGAATCAGATGGGAAATAAACAAAAAGCTCAATTGTCAAGCAAAGGAACCTGAAGAAATATGAAGATGCAAGGAGAGAGGTCAGCTGCAAATCAAGGGAACAGTGCTTTCTCCAAATGGATGGGAGGATGACCTGATTGTGTACAAGGCGCCAGCACTAACCGGACAACTTGAAGCAATTGTGTGGCATGCAGAGAATGAATGCAAAAATCATTGGCTGAACATTGCAAAGATGCTGACAGGGGTTGATGATAAAGGAGGACCATTTCAGATAGTACCTCTAGCAAATGTATCCTTGTCTTTCAGAAACAACAGACCAAGGAAGGTTGAAATTAATCAGCAGTGCAGCCGAATTTTCAATATATCAGGAATGAAGGATGGAACAGTCGTGATAATGGACCACTACTGGGCCTATGGATCCAGAGATTATATGAAGTAGCCCAAGGCCTGGGGAGGGCTGTGTGCTATACTAATCGTACATGTTTCAGCATTGGTGATTCCAAAGAGTGACCAGAACATTGGAGAGTTTCCAAAAGTAAATCACTTGAATGTCTCAATCGAACAGAGAGGAAGAACTGCTTTTCAGCTAAACTGATAGAAGCCTTTGATTCTATTCCGTATGAACACAGGTTATTCAATCAGACTTCGGCAGTGATCGCGACATTCTTCATGCTAGGAATTCAGACGATGGCGAATGTGAAGTGGTTACAAATCACTCGCTGGGAGCTCCTGCAGATGATCAACACTACCATAAAGGGATTCAACGCTATCAAAGAAGAGTTGAGAGCCATATGACTGATGACCCTGCAGAATAAATATGTTCTGGGCATGATTACAACACTTCAACCAACTAAAAGAGTGTATTGTGGACCACATTAAAGAAAACATTAAATATCACTGTCCTACATGTACCTGTTCCCCCTCTCCATGTCCCAGCCAACTATCCCCAAACCCTCCCCACCAAGAAAAATGCTACAATGAAACTTCCATCCCTTGCTCCCCTCCCATACATCATGTCCAAACTAATTCCCATATATTTGTTTCAGTTTCTGCTTCCCCCTCTCTTTCCTAATTTTTCTATGTTAAACAATAATACAATTTTAAATGTGTTCTTAGTACATACCTGTGTCTTATTTCTTTTTTTTTTAAAGGAGGTCAGGTTGTCCGCGGACAGCACAGCTGTCCGGGATGTCCCCAAATACTCAAAATGGGGGTGTACCAAGTACACTATACCTATATGTACTGTCCGTAATTAAAATGGAGGTGTCCTTAGAACACACAAAATGTCTGCCTCTCCGTATGTAAAAAGAATTGGGGTGTCCTAAGGACAATATACCTGTTCGTACTGTTCGTAATTGAAATGCCTATGTCTTCAGAATACACAAGATGTCCGCCTGTTCGCAAAGTTTTGACGCACATTTATTTTATTCGGGAGTTGAACATTGTTCGTAGAACATCCGCGCACATGCGCATCACACACTTGGGTCCTACGAACATCGCGCCTCTCCACAACTGTCCGCCGCACATGTGTCACACTTTTAATTAGTTCGGAGACCTAAACACTGTCCGCAGAACACCCGCGTGCATGCGCACAACCGGCAATACACATTTGGTGTCCTGCGGACAGCCGTCCCATTTGTGAACGTGTCCGCCACATTATCATGTGACCGCACCCATGCTGAGGGTCTGTCCTTATTTCCGGACACTGTCCGGGTCCCCAAACATTTAAAAAAGTGATTTTTAAGCAATCCAAGGTATTTTACAGTAGAAGTTCACCATTGCACATGTCCCAGACAATGCCCCTACCGATGTACATACTTTTTGGAACTTTTTGAGCCCGTTCTTGGTGTTCAAAGTGTTCGGGGATGGTGCGGGTGTCTGCAAAACGCACCCCAGCACCCTTATAAAAGGGCACACCCCAGAGCTGATCCTCATTCTGCTTTTGGATTTCCAAGATTTACAACAGGACAATTGTGCAAGTTGCTGTTCTTGGTTCCTGCTTCCCAGTTTCTGGTTATTAACCTTCTAGATGGCATCACAAATTGCTTCTGCTGCTCCTGCCTCCGCATCAGCACACCCACCCTGTCCACCACCACATCCCCAAGGGCCTGCAGAGGGGAACAGGCGTGAGGATGCAGAATAGACAGATGAAGAGGATGAGTTAGTGGAAGTCCTATTACTAGCACTCATCGTGAGTCTTGGGTGTGGAGGTTATTTACCACCATTGATGGAAAGTCAAAAGCTCATGCGAACAAGGTGATGTGCACTCAGTGCCGCAAGGTGCTGAGTCATGGCAGGCCTGATTCATATAGCTATGGTACTACATCAATGAAGCGACACCTAAAGTCATTCCACGATGTGGCTATTCGTAAGGTTGTACCTTGCGATAAACGTAGTAGGTTGACTTCCTATACAGCATCCTCCGTTTCTGCTCCTGCCACCACAAGAGACACTCCTGTGGGACAACGCATCCCTCCAGCTGCCTCACAGGCCATTCATGATGCTAATAATCTCCTTAGATCAATCAGCAGCGTTTGATTCTATTGAACACTCCATTCTCTTTCCTAGATTACAAGAAGTGGCTAATCTCTCTGCCTCAGCAGCTCAATGGGTTCAGTCTTTCCTGGAGCATAGGAGCAGTAGAGTCTGCTCAGCCTCGGCGGAAGCCACTCCCATATCGGTGTTATACGTAGTTCCTCAAGGGGCGAGCATGTCGCCTTGTCTATATAATCTTTTTATGGCGCCCTTTTTCTTCATGCTTGAGGAGGAGAGGGTCATATTCTCAAATTATGCAGATGACACTCAATGTGTCATCTCACTAACAGGACATCACGAGAGGGATGAGCTCGAGGTAAATAGAATGTTCACGTTAATTGAAAGGTGGATGTTGGAAAACTTCCTTGCGCTGAACCATAGTAAGACAGAGCTTTTGATTGTTGGTAGCTCAAGGGCTCTAAAAAATCTTGATCAAACATATAGCTCCTTCAAACTTGAAGATGATGTCATCTCTCCTTTACCGAAAACAAACATTTTAGGGGTAACCTTGGATTTGACTCTGATTATGAAGGCCCATGTTTCTACGGTATTGGAGGGAATAGCGTATAATGTTAAGCTACTTTCTCACCTGAGGCCTATGATATCTCAGGAATGCGCCGAGACTATTGCAAGGGCAATAATTGGAGCAAAGTTGGACTATTGCGGCAGTCTTCTGCTAGGCATTAATCAACTGGAATTACGCAGATTGCAGATCGCTCAGAAATGGGCGGTCAGAGTGGTTCTCAGACTCCCCAAGTATAGTCACATAACAGAGGCTCGGAGATCTCTTCACTGGTTTCCGATAGAAGCCCGGATAGCCTTCAGAGTGCCGGTAATCACTTTTAAGTGTAGGCTACAAGTTATGCCCTTATATCTACAAAATCACATAAAAGAGAAATGCAAACAGCGATCCCTCAAATCCGGAACACATAGCCTGATTGTGCAGCCGAGAAGCAGGACTGCAAAGGCAGAAAATGGGGCTTTCAACGTCAGGGCTCCTTTTCTATGGAATAATCTTCCAGCTAGATTAAGGAGTCTGAACTCTTTGCAAGTCTTTAAGAAAGAACTTAAAACCCACCTCTTCACTTAATTCCTCAAAAAAAATAAGCGACTCCTCGCTATAGCCTCTCTCGCTATCATTCGTCAATGCTCTAATATCACTTGCGATCTGATATCTAGGGTTGACCCAGTTGTATACACTCTGGTTGTCCCCTTATGCCTCTTTCCCACCTTGTCTCTGCATGGAAGATGGTTCTTTTTTGTATCACTATTGTATATTACATGTCCTTGTCTTGTCTGCGCCTTTATGCCTGAGGGCCAATAGTGCGCATTACAAATGTAATGTAATGTAATGTAATGTTGACCCTTAGCTTTCGAGGGTCACAATATTGTGCATGTACTGCAACGCAGTACTCTGCAGGGGGAGAACCTTCAAAGTGCTTTCGAGACTGTGGTCTACCTAAGTAAGGCCACCCCTACATCTTCCTCTCTCCACCTGCCCTTTCTTATCCCCGTGGTTGGTGGCCCTTCCTTACCCTCCTTTGCCCTCCTTTCCTTCTGTGTCGTGTTTAAAAAACCCAAACAATTATAAAACAACAAGAAAAAAACAAAGGTTCTTTTCAGAGCCACCTTTCACAGGTAAAAAAGTAGAAGTGATAAATAAATAGTGCAGGGCCCTGTGCATTTTCTCTGGGAGTAAGTGTTGGCTCTGAAAAGATCCTTTTTGTGGTGTTTTTTTGTGTTTTGAAAACTTCAAATGGTCAACACCAAATGAAAAAGAACGCAGCCACATTTATCTTTGTGCAATATGGGGAAAAATTACTCGGGAGTTTGGATACATGTCCATGACTTTCCCAAGTCCTTCTTTCATTGCAAATTGCAAAGAGATTCCAGACACATGTCCTGAACTGTTCCCTCCACAATGAATAATAATAATGTCTGGATGACGCTGTGTCACCAAAGAAGCACAGATAGGTACCAAATCCACCCACTTCATTCCACGCACTCCATGCCAGCGCACTTCCACATGAGAGAATCCAAGATGTGCAGCCACTCCACAGCAACCTACATGCACCTCCAACCAATTTATCCACGAATCTCAGAAAATCCAAACAATCTGCTTTCTGAAACACACAGCTATAGCTATCTGCTCTTCTATCAGGAAAAAGACCTACTGACAAACTCTTTCCTTACACAACACACCCAGCAAACCTTATTGACCAATACCTTGCTCTGCTCAGTTTCATTTGCATGCCACTCTACCCCAAAATCCCTGTATGTAATACACGCTTTCCTCAAACAACCGCACTGTCCGTGGACAAATCGAAAAATCTGAGCATAAGGGATGAAAAATTAATTTGTGTGCCCCATTTCCCCTTTGAGGTTGGCTCATAATCGACATTACCAGAGTCAATGTTGTCATTGTCGCGAAACAACATGCCAGATCTAGTCATAAAACCAAACATGCCTCGGTTGACTAAGCACCTAGCAAGATTTTGCTGAGGACAAAAAACAGAACTATTGTCCAATATTGCCCTATAGGTCAACCCAGAAAAAATAACCTTGGCATTTGGAAGGACTTTCATGATTTCCTGAACTCAATTTTTCTAATCTTGCAACAAAGTAGGGCCACTAACATAGCCCAAATGCACAGCACCACAGTGTAGGACAACTACATGTGGACTATGAAACCTAGCCACATCCTGACAAACTACTAGAATTGCCTGCAAATTGAAATCAGGCACAGTGCTCCACACCACATCCACTCCTTTTGTGTCAAAATGGTTAGCCACATTTCTAGATTTTGCATACTGCTCCAACCCATTCACAAACATATCTCCAACCACCAACACCTGACTTTCTGCACCTCCGCCATCTTCACTACACACAGCCTCTCTCAATATGAAGCAGAACCTCAACATCTGATTGGCTAATCAAAAATACACTCCCACTCCATGCTCGGAAACCCCGGATGTAGCATGTCCTATCTCCGAACAGCCGCACTTTCCGCAGAACACGTAAGTAACACTGAGGGCAGACTTCTACCCTTTCCACTGCACTTTCTGCACTATTTCCTCATTGGCTACTGTTAAGCAGTCACACAAGCATCCACCAATCACATCCATGAACTCTACATCTAACTCTGTCATCACAGATCAGCACTTTAGATGTACTACTGATCGCTCTCAGTACAATTTGGCTGTGACTGCAAAGAGCCTACAGCAACAACTACTATAAAACTTCCCAAGATTTTCACTTACAGATTGATGCACATCCACATGCATGAACACAGAATACAGGTATGAATATTTTCTGCACTGCACATGTACACCTCTTCTAGAAATACAATACATCCCGGGAGCATAGCTCAGCAGCAACGTGCGCACCTTGAAAGCCAGACCACACGAAGCAGCACAGATTTGATCCCAGGGTCCGCGCTTAGAAACCTCTGGGTGTTTAAGCATGTTATAAATACGTAACTAAGACCAAATAATTATGCAACTAAAAATCAAACCATTCCTGTATCAGCACCTCGATGCACCCGTGCTGTATAAGCGCTTTAAAAATGTAAAACAAAATAAATAAAAATATGAACAGAGTAAATGCCACTGACCCTGTATAAACTGTAAAATGAAGTTACTGTCATTTCTCCCATCTGCCATGATGATGTGTTACTTACAAAGCGTTCAGCTCTCCAAATGTTTGTTTACACACACACCTATCTAAAAAAATATTTTTTCATATTATAAGATGTGAAAATGACAGTATAATAATAATAATAATAATAATAATAATAATAATAATTTGGCATTTATATAGCGCTACGAACCCTCAGGTATCTGAGCGCTGCTTATTATTACCCACGGTGTGTGGTGCTCATTTATCGACCTCGGAAGGATGAAACGCTGAGTTTGGCGCTGCCGGGATTCGAACCTGCGTTCGCAGGCTCTGCACTGATGTCAAAGCGAGCGCTCTACTCGCTGTGCCACTTGACCGGCTGAAAAAACTGTCCACTGTGTTATAAAATTACACACAGCCAGGATGATTACATACATCTTCATTCAAGCACACACACAGACAATATCATTAGAAAGGCTCCCAGATCAAACAACACCACTGCCTCTTTATCAAATCCTTCTGCTTTATTACCCACACCTTCACAAAGGCATACATTGAATGATTTTATGTAAAATCTCTGTCATTTACCCTGTAAAAATAGCACAAAATGCATATGATTATTTCTTCTATCTCTTAACATCCATTAACATAACATTAAATAAGTGTGTTCTATACGTTTACTATTAGACTCATTCGAAAAACATATTCTACTAACAGATTCTAAATAAAATATACAGGATGCACATAGGCAAAGAATAGTGCAAAACAATGTCTACTTTAACACAACTGCTATAAACACAGATATGCACTAACTTCTTTCTTTTACACTTTCAATGAACACCACTCCCCTGAAAAGTAGCACCGTCTGAAGTACGAACAAGGACTTAGAAGAAACCTACTCTTTCCATACAAAAAAGTAAGTACAAAACTAACATAATGTTCTAACTGTTACTCAAACACACAAATATATTAGCCCCTTTCCATTAGATGTAGTATTAGTGCTTCCCCTTGCCAGCTACATACTTTATATTGTCATCTGAAGCCCAGTATAGTAACACACAAATACAAGCATAGCCTCCCAACTTGATGTACCTGCCCATTGTACAATCACACACCTCCACAATCATACTTACCATCATACTCAGACACTCATGCACAAAGCACGCATACACTGCACAACAGCCCAACTCACACTTTCTTTTTTTTCTCCAACAGACCCCAAAGAATGCCTACCAAAAAGCAACTCCGCAGAAAGCAATGCAGAAGTAGAGCAAATCAAAATAAAAGTGTCCAAAATAAACATCCATCTCTAGCAGATTTTGTACAAAATGTTCAAACAAAACAGCGAATACAGTCATTAAGTGAAACAAAACAAGCTTCCAGTACAGAAACTTTCCCTCCTCTATCAAAATGTAAAACCAAACAGAAAGTGATTAACAAGACTTCAACTACCACTACTGCTAACACTGGACCTAAAAATCTCGATGTAGTGACAAGTAAGCATACCAAAAAAAAATGTTTTACAAAAAATGTTGTGCCACAGAGTCCTTCAAAACCTTTTAAAAACAGGGGACATATCATGCACAACCATTAAATCCTACCATAGAAAATTCATCCTAGAAGCTCTCGTAAACAGTGCAATCCTTCTCAAAAGGAAGTTATTTATTTTACTTTTAAACAGGATGAAACCACTAACAAAACTAACTACTAAACTACAAAAAAGACTTCTCAATAAACAGAATATCACCAAAAATAGCTTCTTGAACATCTGTGGAGGTGACTGGAGTCACACCTCAATCACAGAACCATATTTTAATGAAGAAGCATATAAACAAAAGCAAACAAACCCAATTGCCATACATAGCAGTGAACGAGGGTATGAAAAACGTAATAACACCATTATGGAACAAGAAAGTCTGCTCACAAAAATATCCCCAGAAACTCAGTATCACCTCCCCAATCTCCTGAACCAAAACGTCCAGTCTACAAATGGCCGTGCACATCAATGTGTAACATTGCCAAAAAACCTTTCAAATCGTTACGCCAGTTCCTCAATCAGTATTTAAAAAGCAAAGACAAATTCAAAATGAAACTACTACAAAATATGGATGCCTGTCCAGTGCGCAAATACACAGCACTACATGGATATTCATTAGCCTGCATTTCAGGACCTATTTGCAAAAGCACCTTCCATCATATCAAAATGATATCAACACATCATACAACTATAAGAAATCTAGTCCAAAAACTCTACTATGCTGAATGTCCTGCTTTAGCACTACCCAACTTAAATAACAATCTTCTACATTGTAAAGCCAAACAACTACTCAAAGAAATAGACTATATCCAGAGAAAATATTTTGGAATTGAAAACCACTTACAAAATGAAATAGATGTACAACAAATTAGCAACTACTGTACAAATAGCAACGTTCTATTAAACACATACAAAAAAGAAATACTAAACTTTAAAAGTACCTCCGCTGAAGTGCCAAACCATATGTGTGTGTGTTGCCACAGGACTTCTTATAGAAGTACTCCAAAAACTATAGACATAAAATACAAAATAGAAGACAATTAAGATTAGAAATGGTTCCAATTAGCTCTCTACATTATAGCAGAAAAAAAATATGACATTACTGAGCCCTTAATACTTTGCAATTACTGCACTTCAAAACTTGACAACAACAAAACCCCTTCACGTGCTATCACAAATAACTTATTGACAACACCAAAACCCCTGCAACAATTAAATTTATATGGGAGCATCATAATTCAAACAGTGCACCCATTTCAAGCAATAATACGCCTCCAACCAAAAACAGCAAAATTACTTCCCTCTGAATTAGTCAAAGGCATTTGTGGCAAAGTCGTTAATTTACCATCAGATCTCAAAAAAATGTACACACTCTAGGAGTGCAACGGCCAATAGATCAATCTTGAATTGTCTTAGTAAATGGCTGTAAAGACTGGAGGGGGTGTCTGTACTTCTGCTCTCTATATGGTAGAGGAGAGGCACAGAGGACCCCAGCCAAGATTCTCTATTATTGGTAAATGTGGAGAGCAATCAAGGCCTAGCTTCTCAGGAGGTGATGCAGGCTGGTTCCTAAGTGTAGTGTAGTCCCCAAGCCCCCACAAAGGAATGTCCACACACTGCATTAGTTAAACACAGTCTTTATATAATTAAGTTTAAAGTTATGTACACAATCACAATAACTCACGTTGTGCTCAGTAAATCTACAATGGCAAATATATACAGTCGTAAGTGGTACAAAAATTATTATTAGATCCCATTAAAGTGCATCAACTGTACTCTGGTTAAATGTCACACAAATCAATTAATAAGGGTAACCAACAATAGACATAGGAGGAAAAGCAGTGGGTTAGAACAATTGGAAGAATACTGGCCCCTGCCACTAGATACAGTTCTGTGCAGAGAACCCCCACCTGGGCAACCTGTTAAATAAAGATATATTACAAGCCCAGTCCATATATTGTTCTGTAAGTCTTATTTCATTCTAAAGTGATTATACCACCACAATGTACCTGGAACAGCAGAATTCGTTGTTGGGTCGTCGACGGATCCTTCTTGAGCGGTTCCCTTTAAGGCATGAGCCATGGATCGTTGAGATCCCACAAGAAAAAGGGTTGAACGACGATGGTGAGGTGGCAGCTTCGTTCCTAGCAGTGCTCGTCGATGATGGAGCGTTGGCCTCTTGCAAGGAAAAGGTGTGCAGGGCACCTCAATGACGATAGTTCAGTACCGCAAAGAGTTTGAACAATGTTGGCCCAGCAAGGGCGTCAGCGATTCTGCAGTCTTCAGGTGGCGGGAAATCCACCGGCAGATGCTCCTCCATGCATCTGCGGCCTTGACTTTCTCCGGCTGGACAAAGCAGTCGACGGTGCAGGCGAGATCGTCTTTGGATCAAATGTTACTTAGGCAAACGGAGCACGGCAGCTCTGGTCAGCGACAGCATTCTTCGACGGTGATGGACAACAGTGTCCGGGCACTTGTCCTTTTGATTGAGCGGCAGTCCCCGTCTCCGGGTGGCAGCCTCTGGTAGGTCTGTCTACCAGGGAGCACTGGCAAAGAATAGCAGTGCACCATGGTCCCTTGTAGCTAAGGAAGAGGGTGCCTTACCAAGTCCTCTCTGGGTCAGTCATTGGAGACACAGCAGCTTTGAGATCGATGAGGTAGAGCAGGAGCAAGACTTCTCTTCCATCAGGGCTTCAAGGTTAAGCTTCAGTTTCAACTCCAGTTTCTCTTCTGCTTCTGAACACGAATTCTAGCAGTGAGAGGCCCCCAGATATACTAGTTGATCTCCCATTCATTCTGCTGGGTCACACTCAGGCAACCAATTGGTCAGAAGGGCATTCATGCAGCCAGGCAGCCAATCAGGTGCATAGTGCATTCAGGCCATTCACGTCTCTGCAGACTTTCACAACAAGTTATGTGTATTGGGACAAGTACCCAGCCATTCAACACTCCACACTGCATTCATTCCAGTTTCGGGCAGGGCTGTCTCAGTCATTGGGCCTCATTACGTCTTTGGAGGTAGCCATGGCACTATTAGCACCATGGCTGCCTCCAATACCATTTCCGGGTCCGGTCCGGTCTGGTGGAGTGGGGGCTTACCGGGACATTCCACCCTAGGCGGACCCGGTAAGTCCCCATTCCAAAGGCCATTCCCTATTCCCATTTGAGCCACCATAGGGTTCAATGGGAAGGGGGAAGGCGCTAATAACGGGCCCGCAAATTGCAGGCCCGTTACTAGCTCCAAGGTCCCTTAACGGGTCCCGTAAAGAACGGCTGGTCAGACTAGCCATTCCAGGTGGGACCCGCTAAGGGACCTCATAATAGGGCAGTAAGGGATTACCGGCAACGGTCTCATTACCGGTGCTTGATATCCCTTACCGCCCAATTTATAATGACCCCCATTGTGTCAAAACACCAGAAACTAGACATCCACAACAAGAAGTGCATTTTCATCACACACCCCATTCACCCACGTCCCACCCACAGGGTGTACCTACACCATACAGTCACTGGGAAGGCTCCAGCCAGTCTGGCCTTGACTTCATAACAACACCATATATGGAACTTCCACCCAACAGCCAGTCAGGGAGAAGGGACAGAGTCAGGGCTTCCCAGGACTTTGGGAAAACAAGGTAACAGGCAATAGAAAGCAAGAGGCCACAGGGGCCATCTTGTTTCCTATCAGGAATCAACTGATTCCAATGCCAGGGCCAGGGTAACCCAAAATGGAGGATTCTCAGAGCACCTGTCAGATTCAGAAGCGAGCTGCCACTAGTCCCTATCCTGCTCTGTGGGCCACCCAGAGGTGCTGAAAAACATACACTAGGGGCACAGGGTTGCACCCCTACCCATGGGTGCCATAAGGGTATCTCATGGGTCTGTACACCAAACCAGAAACAGGAAGATCTGCACTGCCAGGAGTCCCACATGGACTCCTGGGCAGAAAAAAGTAGAGAACACAAATAAGAAAGGACTAACGGACAAGGACAGTGAGGCCCTATCCCTCCAATGCATTTCCAGCATCACAATGGCGTACCTACAAAAGACCAATAAAAATGGAAACGCCTTATGGACTTAAAATAAAGTTAGACAAGCCCTGCAACATCTAAAAACAACAATGAATACTACAAAGAAATTAATATTGAAGAAAACCTGAGAAAAACCATAAAAATAATTCAACCGTCACCAGAAACTGGTTAATTTGAAGTTCTAAATCCTACTACAGAATCCAATATTTTAGACCATTATACAATTCATCCTTTACAATCTAAAGACACTATAGATGATGCACTTGAAACTTAACAAATGCGACAAGCCAAAGGGTCTCCAATCAGCATATGGGAAAAAAGTATAGAAGCACTGGCCTTTCTGCTACTCTTTCCTACTGGAAAAGGAGGAAGGTACGATGATAGACCCACACAGATAACAGCATCAGAATATCGCTCTCTACAAATGTATTCTGACAACCCCGGATTCAGACAAAACGTGGAATACATATTCCACCTTCTCTTTGAAAGTGAACTAGCAACTCTATGCTACCGAGTTGCACACACATTAAAATCAGGTACCCATTTTAAAAATATGTCAGCTACACAATTATTACAAAAAGTGCAAGAGAAAGATGAGGTTTTACAGTCAAGTATTACAAATCTTTTAGCAAACATGCGTGGTACAAAAGAATACTGGTTCCCACGTCACGGAGATGTACGCTGTGAGATAAGAAACCTTGGCCCACCCACTTGGTTTGTAAAATTAAGTTGTGCAGAATATGCATGGGAAGATTTACACAATTTCCTACGCATAGCAAACAAAAATAAAACAAACATAGATATAAAAACACCAGGAGAACTCTGCTCTTTAGATCCTGTAAATGTATCAAGATATTTCGATCTCACTTCAATGCTATGCTACACTTTATTTGTAATACGACTGTTCCTCCCCTCAGAGGAGTTCAACTTGGAGAAAGGAATACCAAGCCAGAGGAGCACCACACATCAACATGCTATTATGGATTAAAGATGCTCCTAAATTGGGTCAGGACAGTGATGCCACTGATTTGCAGTTCATCCAAAAATATGTCAATTGTGAAATCCCTTCACAAACAACACATAGTGAACTTCATGCACAAATTTTACAATTTCTAAGACACAAATGTGGGAAATATTGTCGACGCAAATATTTAAAAAAAACGGAAATACTACACCAAAGGCCACTTTCGCTTCCCTAGACCAGTTTCAACAACAGGTCAAGTAACGAACTTCAATAATGTTGTCTTTTCATAAAGAAAGACAGGAACCAAATGTCTTGCGCCCTCAGCACAACACATTTTATTTTCCAAATGAATAAATCAATGCTTTCAATTCTATGCCCTCATGCTTTCAATTCTATGCCCTCTACACGTGTTTTACTATCTTGCTTTTTCAAATAGATCTTCAGGAGGGACTTTACACGGTTTTTAGCAATGCAGTTATATGTCTAAAAAGTGAAAAAAATAAAAAGAAACATTTTTTGGTTCAGAATTTTTTAACAATGTGTTGCAAACATTTCTAATGTTGGTGGTTCCAACTTTGATTGCTTTTTAGGATGATTTAACATTTCATGTAACAAGCACGAAAAACCTGTAAATAATCAGAATTCTTTCACTTACACTTGTTTCTTCCCCTGTGCCGCTACATTTGTCTAGTTTTTACTTTGGGAAAAGTTGTTCGTTTTAAAGCTGTCCCAATTTATGGTTTTTAGATGCAAAGCTAGAAGAAGAGGGACAATTGTCATTTTACACTCTCTTGGCTCAGTTCAAAAAGATACACCTATATGCTAAATACAGTCTATTGTTTACTCACCTTTGGCTCTTTCCCTTTTTGAGTTGTGTCTCTTGTTCTCTGTAAACAATCCCGCTCTCGGCCAGATAACCGATGTGCCTACCTGTTTGCCTTCCTCTTTTATAGTAGATGGAGCTGCGGTCACGTGTTCGATTCGATCACGTGATCGCTAATCCTCCATTTGGTCAGGAAATGACACGACTTGTCTTTCCTGCTGTGACTATCTTTGCTGAAAAAGTATAATCGTGTTTCTTGTCAATTGTACCTGATGCTCTTATTCCCTCATTTAGTTTTTATTTTTGAGCAAAATATCTGGTATTTGATGTATCACGTGATTACGTGATCGTGTCTATGCGCCATTTTGATTTGGGAGAGACATGGTTCGTTTTTCTTTGTTTGTTTTCCGTGCTTTTCTTCTATGTGCCATTTTCATTTGAGAGACGCATCTTCGCACACTTTGCAAATTTTTTATAGTTATTCTGAATCTTACTTTTTCTATATAGTAGCATAATATCTACTTCCCTCTTGGTCCAAAGGATATATTTGTCATGTTATGCTTAAAGATAAATTTGGTTATTGTACTTACCTGCAGCTAGCGATTCTTGCTTTATGTTTGCAACCACATGTATTTGCTTATTGTCAATTAGCTAAACATTTAGCAAAAAAGACATAAACATTAATAATTTACAATTTTTACATGTTGGTTTGGGGCTGAACAAAAATTTGTTTTTATAATAGATGAATCAGTTTAGTGTCCGAATTCAGTCCAGTGTGACAGTTGTCTAGATTACATATCCAAAATGCTTCTTTTGTTCTTAAATTTTTTTCCAAATTTCCTCCTCTTTGTGGTTTAATGATTCTTTCAATTCCAAAACATTTAATTTCATTGGTAGGTATGTTTGGATGCTCTGTTAGGTGGTGATAGCTTAGTGAGCATCTCATATCTTTATTGATGATTGCTCTCATATGTCCCTGAATACAAGTGTTTAGTTTTCTCATTGTACTTCCCACATATATTTTTGTGCATGAGCATATGATTGCATATACTACTGTTTTTGTGTTGCAGTTAATGAAGTTTTTTATTTTATATTCTGTTCCGTTAGGTAATGTTACACTTTTTTCCCATTAACCGAATTTTTGCAGCTAGTGCAAGTTCCACATTTGTAATTTCCCACCAGCATTTTTTTAGTCCATAGTTGGGTTAGTCCTTCTTCTTGTCTTTTTGCTCTGAAATGTGAATGGCTTAGTATATCTTTTAAGCTGTTTGCTCTTGTAAAGGTAATATGTACATCTTCTTCAATATATCTTGATATATCCTGATCCATTTTTAATATATGCCAGTTTTTCTTTAGAATATTTCGGATCTGTCTGCTGTTCATGCTATATTGCGTGATGAATCTTACATTTTGTTGTTTTTCTGCCATTTGAGTCTGTTTGTCTTTCAACAATTCTGTTCTTGATTTTGTTTTTGTTCTTTCATAAGATTTTACCAAATGTTTTTTGCTGTACCCTCTTTCCTTGAATTTTTCTATAGCATGTTTGGTGTGTTTTTCAAATTCTTGTAATTCTGTACAGTTTCTTTTAATTCTCAATATCTCCCCATATGGAATATTTCGAATAATATGATGAGGATGTTGACATTTTGGCATGTAAAATTGTATTACCAGCAGTTGGTTTCACAAAAAGGGTTGTTAGGATTCTCCCATTTTTGATGTATATTTCTATATCTAGAAATTGGATCCTATTGGTACTTTGGTTGGTAGTACATTTCAGGTTGTATTTGTTTGAATTTAGATATGACACATCATTGTTGAGATTTTCCATGTCTCCATTCCATATCAGAAGAATGTCATCTATGAAGCGCCCCCAAGATATGATATTGTTGTGTTTTGTGAAGGCATCATGGGTCCATAGTAAAGAACTTCATGTCTTCAGTCAGACATAGTGTCAAAGGTAAATCACCTAAGAACACCTAGGAACACATATTACATAAAAAGAACAGAAGAATCAAAATACATCAATGATTACAATGCAATCATTGCCCTCCTCTGGAATGCAAACATAGATGTGCAGTACATTGCAGACAATTCCACTGCAGTTCCACGATATGTCACAGCCTACTTAACCAAAGCAGAGAAAACAGAGCTTGAAGACTTCTGGGATGACATATCATCTGACAAAACACTATCACAGAAATTGAACAGTTTAGGCATAAAAATGTTCTCTCATAGAGAATGTGGCTGCTATGAAGCTGCAGACCACTTAACCGGTACTGCCTTGTATGGAAAATCTGACAATATAGTATGGCTAAGTCTTGGTCCTGCTAAATCTAGAAAAAGAGTTCTCAAATCATATGAGGACATAGAAACAATAGCCAAAAATGATCCCAACAGCCAAGACATTTTGAAAAACAATGTACTAGACACCTACTACCCAAACAGGAGTACCACTTTGGAAACCATGTGTCTCTACCACATAGCCCAACACTTCACATACAAAAATAATGTTAAACCAGATTAAAAGAAAGGTAGATACAGAGTGGTAAATTGTGAAGGCAACTTAGTGAAACTTACCAAATGTAGCTTAATTAATCATATGAAACAAAAAAATACAGTTGAATAGGTCAAGAAAATTTGCTCAAGCACTCTCCTTTACCCTATCACCCTAAGCACATACATAAAGAAATCAATTTTTCATGCTCAGTTGTGAAACAATGTTTTAGTTTTTTATACAGTTGCAAAAATCAACATGGTTAGAGTATTGAAAACATAATATCAATCAGTTCTTAACCGATCATACAAGCAAACATAAAAATTAACCACACAAAAACATACACTTTTGACAAAATACAATTGTTTGTGGAAAAAAAAGGTGCGAGTCCTTAACTGTCAGACAGTATTATGCGGGACAACAATTGAACATTTGTGACAACAAAACACCACAATAAATAACAATAGTTATTTTCGTGGGAAAACAGCAATGATACACTGTGATTTGAAAAGTGTGTCTTTTTACTTCAAGCCTTTTGTTTTCAAAAATTTGACCTATAACCCACTCGGGGTGGGCATAGCTGTCCACCTGAGCTTAGAGACCCAATCACAATCCTATCCCCCATAGAAAGTATACCTAGATGTTCCCTGTAGACCCACCACAATCCAACGTAGGTTTTCTTATTTTGCCACATAGTATGACCTCAATGATGACAAGTTTTTACTATATAACTGTGGTTTTTCATGTAAATAGTTGAGAGACTTGAGAGAACATCCGTTGATGTCCGCTGTACTCCCTGTTTTAGATATTTGTTAATAAAACAGCTAAAGATTTGCCAACTTGCTGAGTTGGTCTTATTATTGGTGTAAGAGTAAAATCTGCACCAAAATAAAAAATGCCAAAACTGAATATAGTAGATGGCTCAACAACATAAGAGACAGTGTGAGAATGAACAATGGCTAAAAATTGCACACCTGTCCACTACTAATAACTCAGTTGCAATTTGGAGAGAATTAAGGGCAAAGAAAAAACATGATCTACCGATCTGAAGCTGTTTGGGTTACTCATATTACTAAAACTTTGGGCGCATTTGATACAAGTAAGACTAATACTCATATTCCTGATATATCGTGGAAATGCCAAGCTACCTGTTCGGACATTCAGGCTATTATAGAACACCTTAATGCCTCACGTGCATGTGGCCCTGATGGGATTAATAACGGGTTGCTGAAAATGAATTAATCCCTATGGGCTGAAGCATTGTGGCATTTATTCTCAGACATTGGAAAGTCTGGCACTTTACCTATATCCTGGACTGAAAGTCACATCCTCCCCATCCACAAAAAGGGCCTGCATTTTGATCCTCGAAATTATCGACTTCTAGCTATGCTAGATATCCCTGCAAAGGTCTTTGCAAGGATCCTACTGGCTGACCTAAATGGATGGATTAACAACCATGATGTCTTAAGTAAATATCAGGCTGGCTTTAGAGCAAATTCTCAAATTAGACATAACATACTTTGATATCATCCATTGAATATTCCTGGCCCGTAGGAAAAACAAAGTATATGTTGCGTACATAGATTTTAACGCCGCTTTTGATACAGTGCTGTGGAATAACCTATGGCATACACATAAAGCTTGGAATGTCCCTAGTGGTCTATTAAGGATGTTAACTCTCCTCCACACCAACACTAGTGCCAGGGTGCATCTAAATGGCAACGGTTTGTTATCAGTGTTCATTCCAACCAGAACGGGTATAAAACAAGGTTGCATCGTAGCAGCAACCTTGTTTAATGTATATTTGGCCAATTTGGCTATTTCCTTTAACCAGCAGCTGCTACATCCAATCAAAGTGGGTACACAGTGCATCAGTTTGCTAGGTTACGCTGACAATGTGCTGTTACTTGTTCATACGCCTAATGGCCTGCAATCTTTGCTTGATGGTCTAGGCAGTTTTGTTAATACCAATAGGTTACAGATAAATACCGAAAAAAGTCAAATCATGGTATTTGCAGGCAATCGGAAAGAGAAGGTATGTTTGTCTTGGATTCTTGATTCTAAGAAATTAGAATGTGTAACCACCTATACGTACTTGTGTTTGGTAATAGATGACAAACTGAATTGGAGATCTCACTGGGAAAGAACCAAAATGAAATGTTGGAAATTGGTGTGTATTGTGGGTGTTTTTATTGGTAGAAACGGTGGATATTCTGTCAAAACAGTCCTACTATTATATACAATGAAAGTTGTACCTGTGGTAACGTATCGAATAGAAATTTGAGGACAATCTCCAACTAAAGAACTGAGAGTGTTTGAGGCAAGGATGTTGTGGAACTGTTCCGTATGGCACAAGCACTCTCAGTTGAATACTTCTATCTAGAGTTTGGGTTCACATGTATTGAGTCTGTCATGATCAATAGATCCTTTATGTGTGCTGTTGATTTGATGACGATATGCAATAATACCATAATTTGTGATTATGTAAAGGCTTTCCTTGCTCTTGACACATTTTATTTGATTGGAACCATGGGGAAAATATTCAACATATTCAATAAATGGAAACATGGATGTGAGCTTTTTCTCCTTCCAAACAATATCCAACAAATTGAATACTGGATTAAAAAGAAGGTTAAACTATTTGACCATGAAAATAACATGGTCACTCTTTCTTGTAAATCACACAGTGGTCCGTTTATTGAGTATGTAATGGAGAGAATATGTCCTCCTAAGTATATTGTAGCATTTCCCGAAGCATGGGTTATCCTCCAATACCTACTTTTGAAATTTAATAAAGGGGATGTCTTGGAATGTATTGGAGCAATGAAGGGTATTCCTTGGAATAGGCGTAATTGCAGGTTACGTGGAGAAATTACCCCGGAAACCCTCAAACATATATTGACTGTGTGTACAAGTCTAAATGGAATTAGAGATCTATACATGACATCTATTCTAATTCCTTTTATTATAATGACTCCAAGACACTATGGCAAATGTTTATGGATGGGAATGATACACATTTCATTTTTCATATTGTTAAATTTTATAGGAAATATATTGAAATATTTGCTATATAGGATACATGAGTTTCCGGTGGTTGCGCTATTTATATAGAGTAGTATGTTTTTCTTAAAATGTTTTAGTATTTAGACTCTTTTAAATCTTCCATGTGGTATCAACTTGACTATAAGTGTTGTATGTACATATCCATGTCGTTCTAACTCTGCATGTTTTTTCCTGTGTTGTAAAGTTAAATTAAATCTTCTGCGAACAGTAAACATGTGGTATGTTATCACTTGTTTACACTAGCACCTGATTAGAAGCACATGGAATATTTACTGAATGGTGTATATAGAAAGTACTGCATCACATAAATATGGGTTAATTGATCTATCTTGGATTTCTCTTTCTCTCAGGTTTTCTGGGGCCTTTCTTGGATGAAAGTTCAAAAGATTTAACCATACCCCCTTAACCTTTTTACATTTCCTTTTATCAGATGCAGTGTCTTAAGGTTTGGGTGTGCTCACTTGAGCATGTTTTTAGACGCAAGCACTGATATAACTATTGGCAGTCCTTGCATGTCAGCTAAAGTTAATGATAGTCTTGCCTAATAGATGCTGACTTACCACTGCCACTGCCTCACAATGCTTTAAGACATATTCACATGCAATAACATTTAACTTTCCTTCAAATGGGTCTACTTTGTTAAAAAGTGAGCAACCCATTCAGGTACTTCAAGGTCAAATGTTTAAACTCTGCTAATGTTTGATCCTCCATTTTATGAGCACTATAATGCTCCAGAGGTATTGTTCTAGAGTCTTTCAGAAATTCCTAACAATGGTGGCCTTTCTTTTGGCATAGATTAGCCTTTCCTCAAGAGCCAAATGAATAAAAACATTAGTTACCGCTGTCAGTAGATTGTTCATGAGGGCTGCACCCCACAATCCCATTTCCACATCCTGGCGATGGGAGGCTTGTTCTAGTACCACCAACCAGTCCAAGGTGTCCTTTCCCAGCTTACATGGCTGCACCAAATCCTTGTGTATATAGCGTGGAAAGTTTCTTTGTGTGCCATTGCTTAAGACACTTCTCTCATCCCCAGAATGTTGCCACTGGCTCTCCCCTGTAACACAACCACATTCCTTACTCCTCTCATGGCATTCAAAGGATAATTCCAGTGCCTCAGACCAGTCGCACATGTCATTTCTCACCTCATTTGGCTGAAACAAGTCATTGGCGATGTGGCACAGAGGCTTTCTTGGGTGTCATTGCTCGAGTCCTTTGCCTCCTACTGGCAGGATTTCCTACAGCTTTCTCCCATAGCGAAATGCTATATTGAATTGGTCCATAAACAAGCCAGTTGTCAGCTTTGCTATCTCTGCTGCTGTAACAAGTGTCCTTTGACTTCTGACATCATCCCTTCAGGGCTTTGTCTGCAGGAAGTGGATGGGGTCAGGAAGTCGTAGCAGAAGCCAAGATGGTGGAATCCCTCTCTCAGCCTACCTTTCCACTCTAGCTACAATAACCACAACACGTTCCGAGGTCTGCTGACTTCAAAGGGATGTCAGTAATCAGAACCCTGATGTCAGTGTTGCTTTGCTGTGTCAGGAATGCTTTGGAGACACCAGTTCCCAGGGGACCGTCCAGTAAGGATACCTGTGCATTGCGAGGAAATCGTTGCTTTCCCCAGCAAGATCAAAGAGGCAGATTTTTCCCACGTGGCTGTAGAATAGACATCAAAGATAGACATACAAATCAGATCTGTGATGGCTAAATCACTGCTCACAAAGCGGACACATTAAGAGGTCAGAATGTTTTGACTTGTGTGAACCCTGTAGCCACCAGGTCATAATGCTACATGGTTTATACTTGCAGTGTACATTGCCACCAGGCTGATTTGGGTTCACAATTGTTATGTTTTGTTAGAACTGTGTATACCAGCAGCTGTAAGGAATGCATGGATGTCCTTTGAATCTGCACGGATGCCTCTGCAGTGCCAGTGTTGGTGTTGTAAGGAGGCTTTCTCAGAGAAGGCACATGAGTGCACAATCTTTTTTGCATGCAACATTGACAGTGGGGGGTCTGATTAGAAGATCTTTCATTTAGAACCAGAATCACCTGCAACTTGTATTACTAAAAGTCAAAAAAGCAATTGTGTTTGTACTCTTGTAGATGACATTCCATCACAGAGAGGAACTTATGTTAGTATTAGGAACAGTGAGTGGATGAGCCGGAACTGGTTGAAATTGAATGGTGACAAGACAGAGGTGTTGGTGGTTGGTGCCCCCCCTGATCCTTCACTTTGGGTGTCTTCTTTCTGGCCCTCTGCTGTGGGCTCTCTACTGGTCCCAGTGACAAAGGTTAGGAATGTGGTTGTTATGCTCTCTGTCTCCCTTTCAATGAACAACCAGGTCTCTGTTGTGTGCAAGGCATGCCACTTCCATCTTAAGATCCTGAAAAAGGTTCTACCACTTCTTCCTGTCACTCTTCATCCTCCAATTGTTGCAGCCATGATGCTTAGCCGTCTGGATTACTGCAACTCATTGTATCTCGCCCAACCTAGGGGCATAATCCAGCGGCTGCAGTGCCTTCAAAATCTGGCTGCTCGTGTCTCCACAGGATCTCTGTATGGAGCTCATATTTCCCCGGTGCTTCATGCTTTGCACTGGCTCCCAGTCAGTCGTAGAATTGAGTTCAAGTCATTGTGCATTGTTCATAAAGCACTCCACAGACTGGGAGCAGAATATCTTCAGTTTGTTCGCTATCACCCTGTTCGCACGCTGCGCTCCTCCTCAGCGGAACTGCTGGTAGTCCCATCATACCGCCGCATTTGCATTGGAGGTCGGGCCTTTTCGGTTGTGGCGGCCCAAATGTGGAACAATCTTCTTCCTACGATCAAGGCTATATCCAACCATTTAACCTTTAGAACATCTCTGAAGACCCTTCTATTTTAATTCTATGTGCTTGTATATTCAGCTGTTCTCCTCACCTCCTCCTCAGTGCCAAGATACTTTCAGTGACAGTGTGTGTACTTTAAAAGTTCAATTAAAATAACATAACCACATAATCAGGACATATTCAGTAAGGCATTCTGAACATTGCTATTCTAATGTCAGTGAAGCACCAACACCCAATGAAAACGAATATCACAGAGGATGGTTGGTTCAGTCATTTCAGCGCCCTCTATCGAATCAAGACAGTTTACAATCCAGACATGGATCCTCCAGTTGAGTTAACAGAATGGGATCATAAGGGATCAGGATTTCTGGACTAATCTCCACACACTTCTCCCAAGACCCCCATAAGCAGTCCTTCTGGTGTTTCCTTTATGCATTTCCTTAATATGAAAGAATACTTCAGGAGACTCACAGTCAGAGAGGGGGCTGAACGATTCATTTACAAGCTTGATTTACAAGCCTTCTGTAGAATTTAGAGAAATTATACATTTGCTGCTCAATCATAGTATATATGGCAGGTGGTTTGCAGACATTGTACTATTGGGGTGAGAGTTGAGAAAAATGTAATGAGTTAAGACCATGTGTGCATTATCTGCTCAGAAGGGTTTAGTGCTTCAAGAACTGTCAGACATTTTTCAAATTTAAAATTCAATGGATATTCTTAAATTCACAAAATGCTATTTGCTGTTATGCAAATTGCCAGGAAACTATATTGGTGCATTTTGTCTGACTCTCTTTTCCCATAAGTGATTTATTTACAGAATGAGGGTGATTTATTCACTTATTGAATTGTTTATAGATTAAAGGATAGTATTCCCTTCAATCAATGCCCATCATTATTTAGGCCACACATTCAGAACACATTTTTTATCAGAATCTGTGCATCACTTTTGCATCCCATTTAAAGCACAGGGCTGCGTACATTTCAGGACCAAATATGCTAACTCAATGAAGCAGTACCACACAATTCCAGCATATTAGCTATCACTGACATTGTTCTTATCTTCAAAAATGTGGCTCTGGACGACATATTAGAAAACCATTCGGGAACTGTGATATCATATTACTTGGATTTACAGTGTACATCAAATACAAGTAGGAGGTTCCACAGCAGCCGAGCACACACATTGGAGTAGTCCACCCTGCAGAAGGCTTTCAGCAGAGTCAGTATGTATGATGCAGATTATGTACATAATTCATCAGTCTGTGCCACTGAAACTAGGAGCTAAGTGCAATCACTTACAAATTGGGGGGGTTTACAGCCAAACATAGCAGCAACATCTCCTGTCTGATACCCTTATGGACACAGGTGTATTATGTTCAGGAATTGAAGCTCCGATGACCACCCCAGTTGGGAAATTAATGGGAGAGGATCAAGGCCAGTGGTATGGGTATTTATAGATATAGCAGGCGTGCATTTGGAGATGGCTGGAGGAGTCAGAGACAGTGAAAGCAGGAGGCAAGAAGCTTACGAGAGATGGAGTGATAGTTGGAGAGAGAGGAAAAGGAATGTAAAAGGCGAAGAGAGGACGAGAGGAGACCTATCAATGAGGTGAAGAAAAGGTGAGAAAATGCACAGAGAGGAAAAGAGGTGGGCCATCAGTGAGAGGAATGGGGAGGGTGTAGAACGTCAAGAGGAGGAGAGCAGAGAGAGGAGGAGAGCAAGTCCATACATGTGAGGAAGGAAGGGAGTGAAATGAGTGGTGAGGAGGACAGATTGAGCTCCAGTGGATGGAAGCAAGAGGAAGGAGACAATAATGAGGTTTGCGAAGAGAACTTGAGGAGAGAACAATTAACCTCAAGTCTAAAATGAGTGAGCCTGGAAGGGGTGGAAGAACAAGCATGTTGCAAAGTAGAGACAGTGTGTAGGGGAAGTACGAGGACAGTGAAGAGAAAGCAATGGAAAAGTGAAGGTTCCTTCAGGTAAGAGTATGCTGTGAGATATTGACGAGTAAAATTGAAAGAGGTTGGTGATGTCTAGTGTAAAGGCACCAAGGCATGCAGGCGGCCAGAGGTCTTTGTAAATGAGGAAGTGGCTTCCTGTATTGTTGAAGCTGAGAGCCTTAATGAAACCCCAGACCAGTGTGTTCTTTGTGTGCTAGCCAACTGCATGACTGCTGAATACAGACCCAAGGTGAAGGAAGGCAGTCCACAACCTAAACACACATCAGTGAAGGAGCTAAGAAGCCAAAAAGATCATGGTAAGGGATCTATACACTTCAGCCCTGATACTGTAAGTGAATTGGGGTCCCAGTTTCTAGAAAGACAGTGGGCCTCATTACGACCCTGGCGGAGTGGGTTTACGCCAGCGGTATTCGCGGCGGACCCTTCCGCCCTACTACGAGTTCCCGTAGCGCCATGGAGCGGTTTCCGCCTGGTTTTTCCGGGCGGAGAAATCCATGGCGCTACGGGACCTTGTTGTTAATTACGCCACCGTATTTTACGGTGGCGTAATTAACGCCTTCCCCACTCCCATTATACCCTATGGGGCAAAAATGGGAATGGGGAAGGGTAAAATGGGGAATGGGGATTTACCGCCCCGCCAAGGTCGGAATGGGGCGGTAAATCCACCAACCCCCATGGCGGTATCGGCAGCTTTCCGCCGTGCTCCATGGTGCATATTGCACCACGATCTCTGCCAGGGTCGTAATGAGGGCCAGTGTAAAGGACAAGAAGTGACACTCTATATATGTTTTTTTGGATATGGTCCAATCCATCTCTGATAGATACCCCCACAACTTAGTGGTGAATTGTTTATACCTCGAGTGGACACAGCAGGATTTGAGCTCACCATGATAAGAGAGTAGCTGGGCAAGGTTTCCTAATATGCACCTTGATATGAAGCTACTTCAGGGATCAGGGTGGTATCTTGGCATGATTGTACCCATCCGTCTGAGATCATTGCATGTCAAATTCTGTGCAGGAATTCTGTCGGTGGTGCTTATTACATAGCTGGATGAGGGATTCATCAGAAAGAGACCCATTTCGTACTGACTTGAGAGAGGAGATTTATAATGTTCTCTTCTTTTACTCTGCATACTCAGTAATTAATGCTTGATGGTTAAAACGTTTTTAAGGGTAAGTCGGATAAAAAGTTTAATGGCGGCCCTCATATATTTCAAGTGGCCTTATCTCACATGTGGTCTTCTCTCTCTCTTCTGGTGGTTTGCCAGACCTTCTTTGGTGGAATTGAGGCATGAACAGGGAAGGGTGATTCCACCTACACATTGATGTGTACCCCTGAAAGAACAAGAAGGACAACAGGGCTTCAAGAAGAGCGTCCTCTAGAAGAGGGAACAAGTTGAGGACTCAAAAAACCCTCTGAGCTCTTGTGAGGATCACCTTACAAGCCCTTGGAGGTTCTTTTGTGTCAGGCAGGCTCTGGTGTTTGTCCTTACATTAATAGTGAAGCTGTTACATAAGGTGGGCAGTGGAATCCAGGCTGCGAGGAATGTATGCGACAGGCAATTATCTTGAAGCAGTAGCAAGGAAGGATAATCCAAGGGAAAAGGCAGAAGAGCGTTCCAAAGGGAGAAAGAAAAGCGGTGTGGAAACACAGCAGAGAAAATAAAGAGGAAGACAGGAAACCACCTATGGTTTGGAGCAAGGAGAAAAAGAGTGTTGAGCAGCATAGGACCTCAGATGCAACGTGAAGTAGCGCTGTTATGGAAAGCCTTTGTAGCATAATTGTCATGACTGTTGGCAGCCATCCGCCATCTTGGAAAGGACTAGACCATACAGCCTGCTTCCAGCACAGTGTAACGGCACCGAGAGTAGTTGACGTGTCCCTCTCCAGTGTTGCCACATGGACCACCGGGGCACATTTTTTACACCAGAATCTGAACCTATGGTCTTTTCATTGTAAGACATATTAATGAGAGAAATGCCCCTAACGGCAAAGATTATTGCCTTAATCCATTTGCTTGTATCTATGTATTCCTCACAGATATTTAAGAGTTCGGTATTGAAGGCTGCTTAAACTGGTGTATTTGATTTTTTTATTTGTGACGTTGTTAAGGCTATTTACTTTTTTTTTTTCCTGAGCATATCTTGAACTGCCCAAAATGTTTATGTATGCCAAGCTGTATTTCTTTTGGGTGCTCAAAACGCAGTTCATGGATTTTCAGTTACAGAGGGGTGTTTTTTTTATTTGAATATTGTTTTATTAGATACTATTTTGTAATGTGTTTTTCTCACTTTTAGATAACTATTCCGTATTGTTTGTACCCGTGTAATCTTTCCTAGGTTTTGGATTTACATGCATTTTGGCTGATGTATACTATTTGATTTTGACTTATTCACACAACTTGATGGATTCCCTGAAATCCCAGGTATTGCAGCACAGCCCTATAACTCCCCATATTTACTTCACAACATTTTGTAGGTAGGAGTGCAGAGAAAATAAAACATCTTTCAACTATTCCAAATTTGAGCCATCCAATCATATGTTGAACCTGTTCTTAATCTGGGAAGAATTGCCAAGGCGTTGCTGAGTGTTTTATTTGCAGCTTCAATGGCATTTGTCTGAGAAACTCGGTTCCTGTCCTAGCCCCTAAATGTGTCCTGTCTTTAAGTCAGACTATGGTGATACCAGACAGGATTCAGGATGTGGCAAACTAATGGTAATTCTCTAATTAGTAATAGAATAATGTACGTTCCCCATACATACCATTCTGTGCCCAGCATTGCTTTGTCAAGATTCATTAAAAAGTCAGAAGTGCTCCCCACTAAATACTTTTGTAGCTTCGTGTAAGATGTTTGAGTCATTTTCAGGAGCTGTGTTATTGCTGACTTTACTACCTCAAGAACGTTGAGCTGCCATGAGACTACCTCCTGAGGTAACCTCCCAATTTCTATTCAATGTCCTGAGGTGTGTCTCAAACAATTGTCCTGCAAGGTCCCTTACTGATGACGTGGGTCTCCTTTTCTTCCATGCGGAGAAGTAGCAGATGGTGTGGTTGAAATTAGAGTTGAGTATAATTGGGTGTGTGTCCACAGTGAAGAAGGGGAAGAACACTGTGATGTCTTTGTGCGCCAAATTCCAGTGGGTTCTCTATGTTGACTGTTGGCTTTGTGGCTGGAAACTGAAGGTGTGGCTTATTTGTTCACTTCACCAGCTTTTATAGATTCTCTTTGATAGGTTTGATCACTTCCATTGAGCCATAAGGCCATATGTCACAGTGTGAGGGTAGTTATACAGGTCCGAAGACATAAGTTAGTGCTAAAAAAAAAAGAAAGTATTCAAAAGTATTCATTGTGGGTAAAACATTGTGGTTGTGTTGAAGATGAAATCAAAGAAATATGTGTCTCCTTAAAACAGAGTGAAGATGCAAGAAGAACTAAGCAGGTGCAAGAAATGTTTTGAAGGCTCAACGTCAGTCTCTATCAGGGTTGATAGCCTAAGTACAAAAGGATATTTAACAGTTGAGATCATATTTTTTTTCTTCAAAATAACACACAGTCCTCCACAGTTCTCTAGGTCATGACACCTGAGACCTTTAAGCAAAGAATAGATTTGTCTGCAATTCTGTGAGTCTTGACTCCTAGTCTTGCTCTCCTTGATCTCTATACTCTTTGTTATCATAACTTTCACCCTGCTAGCTCAATCTTCTGCTACAACATCCCTCTGTCTCACTCACCTCATCTCAGCCCCATTTTATTCACTGGGTCTTTGAGTAATTGTTACACTAATTATTTTATTGAGAACAACTGTGTTGGCTTCATGTCCACACATAGGGATGGGTCGGGTGAATAAGACTGTGCCATGCTCTCTGTGTAAATGATTTGGTATTGAGGATAAGTGGGTGTCCTGCAGTTTAGTGATAATTTTTTTATTGCTTTAAATTTAAAAAAAAAATGTTAAGCAAGTACAAATTTAGAAAGGGGAAAGAAAGAAAAAGATGAAAAAAAAGAAATACAAGAATGGGTAACAGAGAATGAAAAGCAAATTACAAATGGATAGTCCTGCCTGTCCGTATGCAGGCCTTTAAAATCACCTAAAGATGAAACAAGAGAGAATACCATGGAAAAGTTAATTAACCAAAAGTAAAAACTTCCAACCCACCTTCCTCACAGTCTTGTTCCACCAGAATTTCCTCAATAAATGACACGACCTCCAAAACCAACAAGATCTTTTCCCCTCTAAGGACCAAGGTCCACCAGTCCTCTGGAGTCAAGGACCTCAAGTTAGAAATCAGGTGACCAAAGTGCTTTGTTCTGACTTAAGTCAACCATTGACATGATGAATAGAGATGTTTAAAATTCTCCACAGCTTCCTCCTTTCCACAAAAATGACAAACGTTATCCTTGGGACCGTTGCTGCCGATCTTGCAGCCACAATATAAGGGAGTCAAATAATCTTACTAGTTATAGTCATGAATACATTTAAAAAAAACAAAAAAACACTTTTATGGACAGTTTGTGAGGACACAACTAATCCATTCCTGTTGTATGCTGAGATTTGAGCTGCATTTATAGTCCACCAAATCAAAGGTCACTGAGAGCACAGCAGGATAAGTGTAGACTTGCTATACTTTTCCCTATTATATTGGCATATGGACAATTCAAAAATATTGGGTGGCTTGCCATTGGGTGGCTTCTGACAAAAAGTCAACCATTAAGTTAGACTCAGTTATAAATTGTACATATTGCATAGGTTTCATGTTGTCTTTATTTGGTTGCTATTCTGTATACTCTGTATATATCTGCTTTCCTACTGTGCCTTGTAACATGTACCAAGCGCCCTTTTATTCCTGGGTCCGGAGCGCTATAGAAATAAAATAAACAAACAAACAAACAAATATTCAGTACCATATATGAATCTGATGCCTGCTTTTGTTGTTTTCTTTGAATATCAAGAGTTGTTTGGATGCTGCTCTTCAGATTTTGTTACACATCTTCAAATTTAACTTGCCATGTGAAGTGAACCAAATTGGTATAGTCGTGAATCACTTATTTAAAGGGGTTTACAAAATACTTATTTGAATTTTCTTTGTGTGGACCTACAGGAAAAGGACATGTTGATGATTGATCTGGCTGATTCTGCCACAAAGGGAAATTGGAGTGAGTATTCGAAAAAAGAAGGAGGATAAGGTTCAGGTGGAGATCCTGTCATGGCAATTTTTGAAACCAGTTGTTCAGATTCCTGTGCAACTAGTGTGCTAAAATAGGAAAGAGTCACCCTTTCTGCTGTAGAGGGATATATAATTGGCTATTTTGTTTGTAATTCTAGTGTTGTGAGTCAGTTGTTTTAGGTAGAAGTGATGTGCTAATCAATTGCAGATTGACAGTGAAGGTATAACGGCTGTCGAAGGGACAGAAGGGTTTTGAAATTCTGAAATGATTTTGAAGTCCATTCTCCATGTATCATTGTTCTTTGCTAGTCGATCAGAGGAGAAACTGGATTTGAATGTTTAAATGCTGGCCATCACATGTTCTTCTGTGTTTCCAATTGTGTTTTGTTTTCTTAACATGTTGGATGAATATACAGTAGGCGACTTCCACAGCTAAACTTAAGATCAACTTCATGTTTACCATATTGCATCACAGCTTTTTTTGGTACAGGATCAGATCAGGTGGAGGATGTTTGGCTTCATTCTGGCAACTGCAGTAAGACTTTTTATTAAATGTTTGCTTTTCAAGGCCTTTTTGAACTTTTCTACTTTTATTTCCTGAATTTTTCTGGTTCAAGGTTTTGCACCAATGGGGCCTTACTTCCCACTTCTGGGCTTTGATTTCATTCTTCTTGGAAACATATTTTAGACACTAAGGCTGAATGGTATGAATTTGGAATGTGATGTATCATGTTTCATATAAATATTTGGATTTGTATCAATTCATTGCTTTGTATTTTCTTTGAGGATTTGCAGAGGGATGTCATTTATCAATGTATTATCACTAAATGTCTTGTTTAGCTGAATAATCTCATTGCATATTAGATTTGAGTTGGAACATGGATTTTTACATTAAGTAACATTGGGCCTCATTACGAGGTGGGCGGTAAGGGATACCGGGCACCGTTAAGGAGAGCGGTGCCGGTAATCCCTTACCGCCCAAAATTCTGAGGTCCCTTAGCGGGAACCGTAAAGGATGTGTGGTCTGACCACATGTTCTTTATGGGACCCGTTAAGGGACCTTGGAGCTAATAACGGGCCCGCAATTAGCGGCCCCGTTATTAGCGCCTTCCCATTGAGCCCTATAAATGGGAATGGGGAATGGCATTTGGAATGGGGACTTACCGGGTCTGCCTAGGGCGGAATGTCCCGGTAAGTCCCCTCTCCACCAGACCGGACCCGGACACGATTTTGGAGGCTGGCCATGGCGCTAATAGCACCATGGCTGCCTCCAAAGTCGTAATGAAGCCCATTGTTTTCATGATGTATTAGATATTTTTTAGGAGTTACCATATCTTGCCCATATCTTGCCATTTAATCAGGAACTCAAGGAATTAGCAGTTTGCCAACTGTTGTTTTGATTTTGTTGTTGATTCATTCTTTTTTGGCATTATATGTCTTATGATTTCAACTATTACTGAATTGTTTTCGTCTTTATAAATATATTATGATTTTGAAATCAATGATATAGGTACATAGTCACTGTTCTGTATTAGTTAATGGGGGTCATTCAGACCCTGGCGGTAGGGGGTTAACAGGGCCGGTAGAAGAGCCGGCCCCATTAACCCCCTTCCGCCTTATTACGAGGTCCGCTCGCAGGACCCGCTAAGGATGCCTGGTTTTACCCGGCGTCCTTACCGCTTCCCGCGATCGGTCCAGCATGCTAACAACGGGACTGTTATTAACGGGCCTGTTGTTAGCATGCTCCCCATTACCATCGAGCCCTATATGGGCTCGAATGGGAATGGGGATGGGTTCGTGGAATGGGGAAATACCGGGCCCTGCAAGGTCGGAATGGCCCAGTGTTTCCCCATTCCAAGAACCCAAACCCCGTACCCGGAATGGGGGTAGCCATGCCACAAATAGCGGCATGGCTACCTCCAAGGTCGTAATGACCTCCTATGTGTCGTTAATTTTAGAGGATTTTGCAGTTCATTTACTATATATTAATTAGTGAAGATCTCTTGTAGTAATTTTCCTCTTTTCAATATTATGTAATAACTCGAAGGAGGTGATCTGACCAAATTAGAAACACTTACTTAGTATTATGGGATTGTAACTAAGACTTTAATATAGCATGTCTTTCCAAATAGTGAAGAAAATCGGTGCTGTTTGTTCAGTACCCAGGGTATATTTTCAGAAGCCAACGGGTCACTTCCATATTGAACGCTAATCTGAACAGCTTTTGTAAATATAAAGCAAGCAGCAATGTGAGTTTGGCAATTTGATCTTATGGTAAGCAGCACGAATCTCCATACTGTTCCTTTGCTGTCAATCACAGGGTTACTGGAAAACATGTATATTAATATATTTACTTGTAGGTGAAAGCTTCTTGAATATTCATTAAATTGTATAACTTAATGTATTGATGTACTGAGTATAAGTGTCAAGAAAATGTGGTTTACAACAGGAGAAGAATAAGTATTAACAGTAACGTGTCAGATTATAACAGAAGTACAGTAAGAGGAATGGTTCTTCGGGACATTATGAAGGGATTGGGTAAAAAATGACATATTATGGAATTCTAGTGAGAACTTAATCGTGTGTTGTTCTGTGTGACTAGTGATTGAATTATACAATCTATTGACAGATTTGGAAAGTTAATTTCGGGAACTGTTCAATTTGTGTGTTTACTGACAATTGTGTCAAATACTTCAGGTCAGTAACATTTTGGAATGTTTTAGATTTACTCAAGATGTTTCTATTATCAAGGTTCTAATTGTTTTAGAGAATAAAAAAGAGGAAACGCTTTGTCTTAGGACAGCATGTTAGACTATTCCCTGAAGAAGGATTTAACATCCAAAATGTTTTGGCAAACACTTCTACAACATGTTCAAGTCTGAATTGCTGAAAAGATTGACTATTCATGGTTGCAGAATTTAATGTCTTGCAATAGTGTTGCAGAATATTGAGGTATGTTACAAATGATGAATATTATGACATGTGAAAATGTTAAATGGTTGCAATTTGATATGTTTATTTTTTTATTTTATTTATTGAGCACCTATACAACCGAATGGTGTTTCCAGGAGCCACAGCGCAATGGTGAGGGAGCAAGGGGAGTAAAATAACAGTGAAAAAACAATAAATATACTTTCACCAGAAGACGAGTGGGAAGGCAGCAAAAAAACAATGGCAATAAAAGGAAAAAGCAGTCAATGTACAAGCGTGGTCCTACTAGTCCTTGTGACATTTGGACGTGCAAGTGTAGTGAAGAGTAGTGCAGAAGATATGGAAGGGAGGGTGGGTGGTTTGGGAGCAAGATATGGACACATGGTGGTGGGAAATTGGGAGGGAAGTGCAAGGGGAGCCAGGGTGGAGTCCAAAGGCAAGTGCTAGGGCAGAAGTGTTCCATAGGTCAGATGCAAAGCCACCAGGCAGGAGGCCTGCAGGGGCAGTGCTTAGGTGGGGGGTGCTGGTGTTAACTGGGTGGAGGCCTGGTAACCTGTGAGTTTCATGAAGGACCCTCCACTAGTCTCAGTGCCAGTGCGGTGATAGCAGGGATGGGAATGAGGGAAAGAGATAGAGAAAAGCAGAGTTGTGAGAGGTTTCTGGAAGTTAAGGAGGTCTGGCTCAAGTCTGAGGGGGGAAGGGAGGCTGTTCCAAAGAGAGGCACCAGCTCAGAAGAGAGACCTTCTCCCTACTTTCTGCTTGAGGAAGCGTTTGGCAAGCAGAGAGTTGGAGTTAGTGGAGCAGAGGGCTCGAGCAGGGAAGTATTTAGGGAGGGGAAGTTGGAGATACCATTGTCCCAGGCCCTAGTAAACCTTGTGGATGATGCAAAGGGTCTTGAATTTGATCCTTGAGGCCACAGAGAGCCAGCAGAGTGATATTAGGGCTTGAGCGATACAGTCTCTTGGCATGAGGCCAAGGATAAATCGTGCAGCCCTATTCTGGATTAGCTAAAGGTGGCATAGGCAGGAAAGGGGGAGATTGAGGAAGAGGCTGTTGCAGTAGTCCAACCTAGAAAGGACCAGAGCTCTGGAGATGTTTATCTTCTGAGGAAAGGTGAGGAATGGTTGGATGCCTCTAACAAGGTGAAACTGGAAGTGGCCCTTCAGAGCAAGGTCCAAAATGTGAGGGGTGAAGGAGAGAGCAGAGTTGAAGATGACCCCAAGGTTTTTGGCCTCACAGGATGGTGAGGGTAGAGGGCCCAAGGAGAGAGGCCAGAGGGTAGGAGGAAAACAGGGTGCAGGGGTCCCAATGAGAAGGATCTGTGTCTTACTGGCATTATGACAGAGAACGATAGCTGCACACCATGCATGGATGGTGGTCAGAGAGTCGCGATAAGAAAGTAGGAGGAGGAGGAAGAAAAGGGAATTGTGTAGGAGAGCTCTGTGTCATCAGCATAGCACTAGAATTGAGGCGAGAAGAAGGCAATGAGGTGAGGAAGAGGGGTGAAAAAGATATGGAAGAGCCACAGCAATAGGATAGAGGCCTGCGGGATGCCAAAGGTAGAGAGTGAGGTGGTGGAGGGGAAAGGGCCTAGTTGCAGCTAGGAAGGGCAGTTAGTGAGGAAAGAGGTCAGCCAGTCCAGTGTCCGGTCTGTGATGCAGAGGGTATCACAGAGCCGCTTTATGATGATAGAATGGTTGACTGTGTCAAAAGCAGAGGAGAGGTCAAGGAGAATGGGAACAGTGAGAGAGTTAGATTCAAGATTTGCGAGCAAGTCTTTGCGGGTGTTCAGGAGAGCAATTTCCATGCCTCTAGATGACTGGAATCCAGATTGATGGTCATGGAGGCAACCAATGAGTTCAGTATGAAGGATTAGTTGGGGGAGGGCCAACTTCTCCAAGAGTTTACCCAGGAAGGGGGTGGTGGAGATAGGGTATTAGTTATCCGGGCAAGAGGGGCCAGCAGATAGCTTTTTTAGGAGAGGGTGCACAAAGGAGTGCTTGAGGGATAGAAGGAAAGAGCGAGTGGTGAAGAAGTGGTTACAGAAGTCAGCAAGAGACTGGCGAGAGTGGAGATGTTGTCCTTAATGGCTCTAGAGGAGCAGGGGATCACTTGTTTGGATGAGACCTTCATAGAGCAGACAACTTTAGTGACCTCATCAGGTTCCATGGGAAGGAGGGAAGACAGTGCAGAGCGGTGAAGGTAGGGGAGCCAAGGGAAGCAGGGTAGAATTAGTGGAGATGGTGCTGGTAGAGAGTGAGGAGAAGATTTCCTGAGTTTTAGAAGTGAAATTGGAGGCCAAAGAAGTGCAGAAGGCCTGGGGAGGAAGGGGAGAGGTGGAGACTGCAGATTTTGGAAAGTTCAGCCATGTTGTTAAGGGCTCCAGATATGGGCTTGGATGTGGGCCCTCTCCGAGGAGTGGATGGAGAAACAATATAGCCTTTGGAGCAGACAACAGACCAGTTTGTCGGAGAGGGGGAACCTGATGTCTACCACTTCCGTTCAGTAACTCTGCATTTACGTTTCAGAGAAGCTAGATCAAAGTCATAGCAATGTTGCACATGGAGGCAGACTTCAGGTGGATGATCCTCATGACAGGGGCAAGGATTTCAAGGGTGTTGGAGATGGAGAGGTAAAGGTTGGTGAGGACAGAGTCAGAGGGAGAGTCAGATGCAGGGGCGAGAGGGGATGAAAGTGGAGGCAAAGGCATTGATTGACACTCACTTCATTGGTCGAATGATGGCGAAGGAGATTGGCAGTTCAGGAGGTTGCTCGGACTACTGTGGGCGGGAGACGAGGAGAGAATGGTCAGACCTGGCGAGGGGCGTGGTGACCAGGATATTGATATGGATATCGCCAGAGATAAAGTCATCCAGAGTGTGTCCGGCTGGGTGGGTCTGACTGGAAGGAAGGATAGTAAGAGAGAGGGAGACACAGAGATCAATGAACTGTGAAGTGGCTGATTCAGGAGAGTCGAGGTGGATATTGAAGTCACCATGGGGGAGGATTTTGGAGGTAGCGATCAAGAGGGAGGAGGTACTGTCTGCCCATTCAGAGAGCAAGAGTATGATAGGGCCAGGAGGCCTGTAGATTGTAGCGAGGGTGAGTGAGAGAGTAGGTGAGACCCCTAGCCTACAGACGATGCATTCAAAAGAGGTGTAGGATTGAGTAGGTATGATAGAGGCAGGGACCCACTGAGGGAAAATCATGGCCACACCACCTCCTGGCCAGTTGAGCCTGGGTTTGGAGAGGAGTTTGTAGCCCTCAGGAAGAAGAGTGTCAAGAGCAGTGAAAGAGCTGGCATTGAACCACGTCTTGGCAATGGCAATGGCATCGAGGTCAAAGTCTTCAAGAAGGAGACAGATGCCAGAGGAGTTTTTGACAGCAGAACAAGCGTACAAAGTAGCTAAGTGAAGCAGATTGACACCTTATGAAAGATTTCAGAGGAGGGCTACAGGCACGTGGTTCTCCCAATGGTGGTGGTGTACACACATTAGCATAGACACAAAAACTATATCTTTTATTGAGTACATTTTTAATATTTACATATTTGTATTGAAAGGGGTTGTCTCCTTCAGCATACTGAAGGGGGTCACCAGCAGAGTTTCTGATGCAGTTCTTTTTTTTTGTTACTGAAAATAGACAGGTGGTGTTTGATTTGAGGTTTCATGTTGTTATTCAATGGTAAAACATTTTAGCCAGGTGTTTGAGGATACTTACATAGTATGCTTGATAAGTAAAACAGAGGCATGTGACGGTCATTCTGTGTTCAGATGGGAAACGGTGTAGAGATATGAGTTCAAGAGTCACACAATCCTCTATTTTAAGGCTTAGAGTCAATGGAGATATTGTATTTGCAGTCCTCATTGTGTGCATCAAATGGAAACAGGTAGATGGGTCATGAGAGTAATCATGTGACTGTTTCCTACCTCACCAGGCCTGGCACAAAGATAAGAAAGATCCCTGTCAGTGGTTACAAAACTCCAGGAGATGGGGACAGTGCTGTAAGGCACACAGACACAAAACGAAAAAAACAGTGATGCCTCCACAGAAGCCATTGACCAATGCTCACCCTAATCGCATTTTGTGAGTCCTTACACGGCAGAGTGGAAGCTCAAGTCTTGCCTCTCCTTTGAAAAGAGGCAAGGGAAAAGGAAGCACAAAAATGAAAATAAACTACATAGCAAAGTGTGATATATATATATATATATATATATATATATAGCTTCATTCTGTGAAATAATATCAAGTTCTTCATTATACTGAATTACCAGACGGCAACCATTGCTGACGACTGGAGTGGTTGAAGGCCCCAAAATAGTGATGAGTCAGTGTAGCAAAGATATCTTTTCCAGGCCAGGATACTGTTGAAGACTGCAGGTATCATCTATGCTCCACATTTCTGGCGGCACACGTTCGACCCACCAGCTTGGATCACAACTTGTCATCAAAGGGAGGACCCGCAAAAAGTAATTCTCTTGTCACGCACCCATCCTCAGTAACTCAATCCTGGTGTCGGCTCGGAATGCGCCCACAATTCTACAATTTTGTAAATCTCTTAAAACATGGCTTTTTCAACAACACCTGACCAAGGACTAATGGATGCTCATACCAATGCACAAAACTCAACTCACAGTACTGTGCTACTGTTAAAAGATCCCAACCCAAATGCTGGCTACCCACACTCTGTACAGTGCTCTGCTGCTCCCGATCTAGGTCTGTGCTTTACACAACAAAGCAAAAATAAATACTTAAATATACATCCGCTCCTCAGTAAAAGATTTTCTACATTTCCTTCTATGTTTGGCTAGCTAGATTGCCCTCAATTGTGCATATATTCTGTGAATCATCAGTATATGGAAGGAATTGCAGTCCAACAGTGCTGATGTAGTTTGACAATTTAGGGCATCCATGTTGAACATTGTAGAATATAAAGCAGGGCCTTTTTGAACTCTACAGGTTAAAGGATCGAAGGAGAAAATCAAAAATAAGATATTTTGATAACTGAGGCAGA
Organism: Ambystoma mexicanum; assembly: GCF_040938575.1. Classification (NCBI taxonomy): domain Eukaryota; kingdom Metazoa; phylum Chordata; class Amphibia; order Caudata; family Ambystomatidae; genus Ambystoma; species Ambystoma mexicanum. The sequence goes on from NC_090937.1 coordinate 513,528,995, forward strand.
CCTGTAGAGGGCCTGCAGAGATATTTCTATCTCTATCATGAAGGCGAGAACAATAATACAATTTTGGTGATTGACAAAACTGAAATAGCTCCACCCATGGTAAACATTGCTACTAACAAAACAATTGGTAAGTAAAGGGGTAAAAAGAAGAACATAGAACAGCACATGAGTGGGAAAGGGGCAATTATCCACTTTTTAAACCTACTCCAGAGAATGTGTGTGATGAGTCAAACTCAAGTATTTTAACTTTGCATTTTGAGGGCCAAATTTCTGTCTCTCTAAACTAATTTTAACCACTTGACGCACCTTTGGCTGTAGAATCGTTACAGGAACTGGAAATGAGCAATAAGCAGGATCATTCTCCCAACCAATATCGGAAAATTCTTGCAAAGCCAGAGGTGAGACGATACATGACATGATCAATGTATAAATAAAGAACGGGCAATCTCTGCTGATAATGTATGAAGACCATTAGGTACAAGTGCCTAAAGTGGTTAGAAAGAGTACTGCTGACTGATCATGTTTAGCAGGGGTGTTAGTACCCTCACAGAGCATGACAACCAAGACAACCAAGACTAATTCCTGCATTTAGTTCCATAAATATCCACATCTTGCCTTGGAATATAAAGCGTAATTTTAATCTAAAAACTAACCCTCAATTAGGACTAATGCTTTGTGAAAATGATATCCTCCTTTTTCATGAAATCTGGTTATTAGATTTCTCACTCTTCGATGAGTTTGAAATCTCTTTTCAAGTGATCACACAATCAATGAAGGGATGCCCATTTTGGGGGATTGCTAAATGCCTTCAAAATTGGATGCAGGTTTTTTTTTTAAATGCACAAAGCAACATCATTCGAGGAGCTTTGCCTGTGGAATTATCCTATGTTGGAAGGGAAGTTGACTTTTCTGTGTTGGTGATGAATGTTTATTGGCACGATGGGATAGCCCCTTTGTCAGACATTCTGGAGATTCTTACACAATATATTGAAGACTGGCTTGCAAAGCAGACTGACAGTCACATATTCATCGCATGAGACTTAAATTCACTTTGTAATGATGATGATTTGGATGAAACCAGTATGGGAGTTGTCACAGCAAATAACAACAATAAGAAATACAGGGAAATGGCCTGGGTTAACAGTCAGAGATTGCTCGGACTGTCTATGTTGTGTGGCAACATTACAGAGGACAAACACAAGTAGTTTTTGTGGAATCGTGGCAGTGATTTCACTTTACTGGATTATATGTTTATAGATGAATTTCTGTTAAAATTGTGCATTTCATTCATGGTGTTACTGACATCACTTAGCAATCTTCATATATAGTGCCTATTTTTAAAAAGGGAGTACAAACCAACACCTTAAATTACCACCCAAACTCGCTAAATGGACTTAGTTTAAAAAGCTTTTATGATATGACTAAAGGGAAAAGGTACACATTTATTAATATAGCCACAATTGATTTGTCTACGTCGTTTGATCTGGTTGATTGAGAAAGGATCCAGTCAAAGCTAGTCAAATGGGGAATCCCCTTAGCCTACTTTCTCTTATTATCAATCTGTATTGAATCTTAGGCACACAGATGAGGCAGGACATCCAGGGAAACTAGGGCAGACTAACACAGCATATCCCTACTACACCAGAGTTGAGACAGTTCATGCTGGCCCTCTGTCTCGTTAATTTATATGTGCCTGACTTGGAAGAATACTTGACAAAAGCATGTTTTGTTGCACCTAAATTGGCTGACAAGGGATTAATATCCCTTGTGTATGTTGTTCATTTCCTTTTGTTAGACTGCACTGAATGGGAATACCTTAGAAAAGGTTGATAGCCTAAAATAGCTGGTGTTTCCAGTTTAGGGTAAACCGACAAAGAAATTGTAAAGGAATATTTAAAGCAACTATAAAGTCTGTTAGCAGGCCAAATGATGATCTTCAGTATTTCTCGGTGTTCACTCATTAAATTCTATGATGGCAAAGTTGTCTCAAAGATTATCTATGGGGCAAAGGTTATACAGGTTGAAGTGAGTGAGGCATTAGATGCATGCAACACATTAATTTGACATAGGGTACTGTGATTACTGAACTCTAACCCAACTGTGGTATTAAGGTATGAGTTGGGCCTCACATCCTTGGTTGCAAGAGTGAAATTGATATCTCTATCCCTTCATAGGAAACTTTTATCACCACCTACGGAATCTCTTGTTTAAATCATTTCCAATGTGTCTATGGCCCGTACTGAGCCTTCGATAAACCAGTTTTCTGATTTTTGTGAATCATTGTTATTCGCTATCGGCTGTAATTTGATTGAACTAATCAAAAATCATTCAAGGGTCAAACTAAGATTAAACTGACTTGACTGTATAACTACAATAAAAAAGATACATCTTGTCATCAATTTATGTGTTTTAGGTTTGATATTGTTGAAACTAATTCAACACATTTACGATGGAAATGCATTAGTCGCAAAGAAGTATATTATAGATTTTTTAAGTATCTTAGCATTGTCAAAACACTAAAACATGTTATTTTGGAATGTCCAGCTCATTCAACACAACAAAATACTTATTTGGGTACATTTCTATTTGATTCAGTTTTTGGTAATCTTGATGTGGTTTGGAGAAGATTATTTTTTCAGTTATCCAACATTGGTTGCATTGGCTATGGTGGGACTCTTGTAAAGAATCTTAAATTTGTATGAATAACAAGCTTAATCAGTTTGGGATAATGTGATTTACGATGAAATGAAACACATTGGGAATAAACCATAATTGATTTTAGATTTGTTTGTCACTGTTGATGATGTACATGTTTTTGTGATGATAAGTTAAATCCTTTTATTCAATGACTAATAATCATGTTTTTGTAATTGTGAATGCAAATGTGTTTAAATCAATTAATTAATTGACCTTTTTATAAAACGGTTTTATTGATCAACGTATTGTTTCATTTGTAAAGGTTGAATGATTTTTAACCAAATACAATAAATTAAATAAAACATAATATTATAATTTACACACTTCAAAGCAACTGATAGATCTAAGAGAATGAAGCCACTTACAAGGCCTTCATCACACGACTGTAGATGCAGTTCTGAATCTGGGAGACCACAACCGCTTCAGAGAGATTGGCCTGTCTAGGAAAGTTAAGAATTAATCTTGGACACAACAACCCTAACTTGGTTTCTTTAAAAATGAAGTGACCACTGCCACATTGTAGCCCATTTGGAATCGTTCATGTTAGAAAAAAGAGACATTAACAAAATAAGCCACAATCTAATGCAATGTAATGTAAAGTGGTCTTATATAGCACCTGTCTCCCAATAGTGTTAGCCTTGCTACGCATGGCTCAGTAAGAAAGGAGGGCAGAGTGCGTTAGTAGGATAGCAGAAAGGCAAATGAAGAAAACTTTGGTGGTAATGGATGCAGTTCAAAATTACTCATTACCTGTGTGTCGATATGAAAATCTCTAGGTTGTTTGTGGCTATACAGACCAAGAAAGTTAGCCGTATTGGCAGCCCACAGATTGTGGAGTGCAAAAACAAACAGCATGGTTGTTCATAGAAGATGGATACGGTCTGTATTTGTTAAGTGCACTAGCCATAGGAGGTTGTCTGTAGGAGTGTGTAATGATACAATATTTTAGCAATGAGGAGTCATTTGAGGAATGGAGTGCATGGAGAGTAGGGGTTAGGGTGTTGTCACTTCCTGGTTCTTGGTAGTAGATTTCACTGAGATTAAAGGTATGGACAAGTGCCACGCAGGAGAGGTTTCATGAACCATCTTGGATTTCAACAGATTTTAGTGCGAAGAGTTTTTTCCAAAAAACTGCTGGTCAGAAATTAGCCCATTTCTGGTGCACCGTTTGTAGTTGGTGGCTATTATTTTTATTTTTTTGTAAAATGGTTTATTGAAAAGCCAAGTCTTGAGCGGTTTTCTGAAAGTCAAATGGTTCTCCTCCAGGTGGAGAGATTTGGGTAGGGTGTTCTGCAATTTTGTGAACAGAACTGAAAAAGAGGATCCTCCCTACCTATTTCTGAAATGAGTGTAGTGCTGTAAACTTACTTCTGAAGCATGAAGGGCTCCCTCCATGGTATGAATGATGGGCAATGGACATTGTTTTGAAATGAACCCTCTTTTGTTGGGTAGCCAGTGGTGAGGACGTAATGCTAGCATGATATGTTCCAATCAATTCATTCTGAGAAGCTGTCTTGCTGCTCTATTTGAAAGTGATTTGAAGTTTCCTCATTAGGTCATCTGGGAGTCTGGGATAGAGTATTCGCATCATTTAGTTTGGATAGTATTAGAGGAATTATGGCTGTGTCCCTGTGATTGAAATTTGAGTAAGGTAAGATGTGGCATTGTATGCACACCTGGGGAGAAAAGCTTCTGACAATGGTGTTGAACTGTGGAACAAGAGTGAAGGTGTTGTCCATTTTTGTTCCATGATTTCTTTCTTTGGTTGATGGATTTGGGAATGATCCCATCTAGTCAGGCCATAGGATTAGAGTGGAGTTAGAACATGCAGGTTTACAGAGTATCATCTCTGTTTTGCTAGGGTTGAGTTTTAGCCTGATTGCTTTCAACCATGTGCCCATCTTTGTTAGGCAGTTTTGAATGACTGGGACATTTGGTGATATGTGGTTCACAAATGTGTACATTATTTGTGTGTCATCTACATAGGTGTAGAAGGAGATACCAGATGTATTGATGATGTCAAGTATGGGTGTCATGTAGATGTTAAAAGGTAAAGGTAAGAGTGTGGATCTTTGGGATACTCCACAGGTAAATGAGCAGGGCTGGAAATTGTAGGGGCCCAAGATTTTGGCTTCTGTTCTACCAGTGGGGAAGAAGGTGATCCAGTGTAGAGCTGATTCTTGAAACTAATATCTATCAGTCTTTTCAGGAGGATTGCATGACTGATGGTGTCAAAAGCACCTGAGATGCCTAGTAGGATTAGTTCACTCTCTGAATTTTCATCCTCATTGTTTTTAAGTGTATTCCTGATGGAGCACAGAGCTCATTCAGTACTCCTTCTCGAAATCCATGCTGTGTCTCATTCAGGAGTTTGCAGGTTTTTCTAAAGTCCGGGAGTTGACAATATATACATTTTTCTAGAAGTTACCTGATGAAAGGCATGTTTGAGAGTGATAGCTGGTTGGGTCATATGGATCTGCTCTGAATTTTGGGGCAAATGTCTAATGTATGTAGATTTCAACTCTTCTGGTTCTGATAGAGTCATTGAGAAGGAATAGGAAGATGGGCTCTAAATCTGGAGATTGTTATGATTGATCTATAAAGATTGGGGGACATGGATCCTCAGGAGATCCTGATGGGTTGCATGAGTAAATGGTAGCTTGTAGGTCCTCTGTGGATAGAAGGTGGAAAGACGATAGATAGGAGGTAGTGAGAGGCGTTGGTGGGATCTGGGTGGCATGCAGGTGGCAGCATCCTTTATTTTCAAGCTGTTCCTGAATGTCTTGGATCTTTTGGTTGAGATATGCAGCATTATAGTCACAGAGCTTTTGTGTAGGCATAGGGGTTGTGTTACAGGCTGTCGGTTTTTTTTGAATTCTTTGATGATCTTATACATTTCTCTTTCACTTCGATGTGCCGAATCAATGCACTTGTAGTAATTTGGAGTAGTGTGCTTTCTTTGCTTTGAGTAGTTCAGCCAAGTAAAGGCATAACTGTCGGTGGTAGGAACATTTGCTATTGTGTAGGTTGGCTTTACTCCAGATTTTCTCCTGTTTTCATTCTTAAGTTATTTAGCCTTGGTGGTGAACCATTTGGCTTGTTTCCTTTTTTGAGAGTCTTTGAAAGGATTGTTTAGGGGCAATCCAACATGGAAATAATCCAGTTGTGAGTCTGGTGGGAGAATTGACACCGACTTGCCACCAGTATTACCGCTACTGACAGCATTCAAGCCTGAGTTGAACTGCCTGCACAGTGCCAAGAAGTCTGGTTCACAATTGCCAACATTTCTGAACCACCAGGACACTGCAAAGGTGTTATTACCAGGTATGCCACCCCCTGCTCCATTTTTGGACCCTAGAGACTGATTAGGACGCTGTCATCATTTGTTTACTACAGGAACATATCCTTTTAAAAGAACATTGTGGTTTGTATTGCCTTGTCTCCTCCTATCTCATTACCCAGAATGCTGCTTCTTCCTATTTTACTTATTTTGTATTCTTTCTACAGAGGTGAATTTTTGTAGTGTTTTCTATTTAGTTCGTTTTGCATATGGTGTGTTCAATTAAAGTATAAATATATTTGTATAAACCTTGATTGAATATTCCCTTTATTTTGGACTGTTGTACCTTTCTGTTTAGGTTGCTACTGGGTCACATTTACACCCCTCAAGAGTATAGCCATCCCTCAGCCCACATTACACAAAAAGCAAAGGAGGTATATCTCTTAACTGTGCCTGTTTTATCTTTATGAATGTAATCACTCTTGTAGAAATGTGAGGGCTGAGTAGGTACTTTAGATTCTACTCACTTCTGTGCTCCTGCAGGACAGAAGTAATTTTGTCACACAGAGGTAATATCTGGCTCATACTGTAGCCAGCAATGACTTGGAAAATACATAAATGTACGCACTTCTTTGGGTACTGACATCTTGCTGGTGGTTTTATACCTCCATTGTGTATTACACTTTCTTAAACGAATTGCCACTTCCCTAATGACTAAATAGCAACTGCATTGTATACAATTTGACTTTTGAAGAGGAGTTCTGTTTTTGCTTGGAATTCTGTACCTTGGAGTTTTCTTACATTTGAAATGGGAAAGGAAATACTGTAAATCCCAGAATCCAAAGGGGAGGGAAGGACTGGTCAGCCTTCTTACAGGTGGCCATGGGTAACATGAACACTCTGGTTCTGTAGGTAACGAGGAGGAAGGGGCAAATCAGGGAGCAGTAGCTATATGTTAGGCCCAGAAGTGACTAACTCAAGAAATCCAATGAAGTCTCAGCTCAACAAACATGATTTCATCTGTTTTCTTTTTTGGTTGTTTTTTTTTTTTATGGCCTCAATGTCCAACTTAATAATGTCTAGTAGCTCTCTGATCATACGCCTACTTAAGGATATTGAAACAGTACCAGCATTCAGTGTATAACTGTGATAACATGTATGTTTTCCTGGGATTCCACGTTATTTTCTAAGTGCTCTCGATGAGACTCCCTGCCATGTGTATTTGGGAAGGAAGTGTCTACGTCATGTATCTTCATCTCAGCGTATGCAGTGCAATCCCTAATGTCCCCAACTGTATTGTTTCATGCTTCTTTTTTCACCCTTGATGATTTGTATTTTCACAATTGTGTATTTAATTACCAGGCTGATTTTGCAATGCTTCTTTTAAAGAATGCGTTTTCTGTAAAAAAAAAAAAAAAGTCCACTTGGTTGTCACATGTTGTCTTTTGTTATTGTGAGGCAGTATTACTAACATGAGTTGGCCACAATTAACTCTCTGGCCTTTTGCTTTGTGAACACAGTTAAGCAATTCGTCCTCAGTTGGTACATTGTTGTTGCTGAAGTACTCGCTATATCAGTCACTGTCAGGATTGTGTGTATCTGTTCATGCAAATGAGATACTTGTCTTGATCACAGCCATCCTTCTGTTGATGAACACAGTCAAATGTTCTTTGGGCTACACCATTTGGTGATTACTGGGCATTGTTGGTTTAAGTTCCATTGTGGTATTGTTGTCCAACAACCATTTCTCAATTCAAGCCCATTATGTTCAGAGCCCCAGTCGTAAACAGTTCAGAACTCCAAGAAATTAGATAACCATCAATTTTAAGCGATATACTTGTACACATCTTGCAACCAGTGCTTAATTTGTGGGGGAGTTTGACAGGGCTCAACCCTGGAACTTATTTCTTAGCTCTGCTGCCAGCTTGATTATGTTGTTGTGTTTGGGCAACTTTCTTATTTTAACTGTAACTTGAGGAGAACCATCTACGGTTCCGGAAGCACCTCAAAACCTTCGTTTTTGCTTCTGCTTTCTCTCTCCCTCTCCCCTGCTAATTCTTCGCTGAATCTGCACCGAATCTGCAACTGGGCCACTCTCGCCGACCTCGGTCCTGGGCCCAGCCACTCTGCACTTGCACTGCCTCGCTGGCAACCCCTGCTCTGCGGGACTGTCTCTGTATCCCTACAGCCCCCGTTCCCAGCACTTGTCTGCACTTACCTTGCACTTGCCACCAGCTGGCCCTATTCATTTTATTATATATACTTACCTTGTACTGCACTTGCCCCTTCCCCTCCCCTTGCGCTTTGTCCCTTCCCCCTTCCCCTGCACTTGCACAATCTGAATGACACCTGGCCTAGTAGGATCGTTGTCTGTCTTCCCCCGTTTCCCCCTCCCTGCCTCGTCGCGCCTTGAAACACTTGAAACGCTTGTGTATAGGCGCGTTACAAATGTCATATCATATCATATCATATCATATCATAGTAACATAATCAGCAGCAGGGTCTCTGTATTCTGGGGGGGCTCATTGTTATTCACAAACCTGATAACCCGGTTGGCAGGTGAGGACTATTTTTTCAGGAAAAGGAATGAGATGCAAGGTGACAGTCGTGGTCACTGATGCTGGCCATGTCCACACACTGCTCCACTCAGCCTGTATGCCATTGCTGAACATTCTCTAGTGTATTAATCATCAGGGTGGGATGACGACAGGAAAGTCACCAGCCAACAGCTCCAACGCAGGGGCAAAGTCAATGCAAAGACACATATCGAACAGGAGAGCGAGTGTGAGTGTCACCCAATGCAGACGATCTTGGTGCAGAGTTTGACAGACAACTCATCCGTTCAGTAATGATTTTGCTTACATTCGTCCATCAATTTACCATCTGAGGAAAGGATGTTTTATCTTTCATTTTCCTTTGGTTAGATGTTTAACATGCTGCACTAGACAAAGATAGGATTAGAGCAAAATATTAACAATGACGTGTTTTAAAGACACAACTAATATGTTATGTTCATTTCACCCTCAATGAACCAGTGGGAGCTGTAATCCCAAATATGTTGACACCATATGGAGCAGCCGTGGGACACTATATGGAGCAACAGTGGACGGTGTCAACAGTCGACAGTAGACTGCGAGCTGCCCCTTCCCACATGCAAGAAAATATTCGGGCCCGGCACTTTTCTTGCAAATTAAACACTGCTTGCAACCCCTTACTGGCAAAGCTCATACACAATAACACACACATGTAATTGTGGCCCTGTGTTTGCTCTGCAGTGCTTGCCTCAATTACGATTTTGACATAATAAGTTACATGTTTTGGGGCTGAGTCAAAAAAAAATACTACCAGATTGGGAATATTCTTGTTACAAAAAAGTAACCTATAGTAAACCAGATTTCTTCCACAATTATTCTTTTCTCCAGGAGTAATTCAGAGATATGCCTTGAGAATAGTTAAAGGGCAATACGCTCTTTTTGGGCAAAAGAGTGATGCCGTGGAATACGGCCTTATCCCCGGGAGAGCGCTTAGTAGCTGGAACACTGCCTTACCCCGGCATATCACGTCGAAGCTGGATATACATGAATAATAAACCTACTCATAGTTATTGTGTGAATCTGTGTCTGTCCAGGAGTAGGGCGGAGTTACTGCCTGTACGCTCTTTCTGAATCAGTCCCTTTGCACAGCTCTCCCGTCTAGTAAGTGAAACCCCAATCAAACATTTCAGAACATTACAGCTCTCCCCACTGTTTATGCTCCTGCTCATGAACGTAGTTTAAAAGCTTTTGATTCTATTTCTCAGTGGGGGGAGCATTTATTATAATGCAGAGATGAACAGAGATACAAAAGAAGGCAGAGATAAGATAGCATCTTATCTTCAAAGGATGTCTGGGGTTTATTTTCATAATCCACTTTGTAGATTTATCGGCCGCTCCTTTGATCCGGCTACCTTTGTACAGGAGGCAAATTAAGTGGTGTGGGCCCTCCCTAAGAGACACGGTGCAGCTGTGCATTGCACAGCCGCCTCTGAAGTACCTTAGAAGTCATGATTCACTTTACTGCAGATGCAGAGCAAATAAGCATGAATAGGTTAAGTGCTATATTTTCCTCATCAAAGGGTGGGCATGTTTACCGAAATCACCAATGCGCGTTGCTCGATTTCCTGCTGTAAGGCAACCCATAAATTACAGTTCCGAGGTTGGCACGGCTTCAGACTCTGTGGTCTGCTTTTAAGAGGCATGGTTACCTTCAAGTTGCCCACGATTACATTAATCGCAGGCCACAGTGCCAGAAGGGAATCTACATTTAGAAATCTGGATTTCGATGCGCTCTGGTTTAGTTTCCTGTGAATAAAAGACACGGATTGGTAATGGATTTGTGTCACTTGTACACAACTTCCAGCTCTTTTATAGGTTGGCTGGTTGTCATATCGGAAATCAAAGTATTTTTATTTTATTTTTTACTGCAAATTCCTTAAACTAGATTTGGGACTTTAAGGTTACATATTTTGGTAATCGATTTCCGATTTCACTTGGGCTCATTCTGAGGAGAACCTTGCCTAGATAAGGGACAAATACAAAGAACCTGCATTTCCTAACGATTCGCTTGTAATCGCTCATGCCCTGGTTATTTACCCATAATGCCATTACACTCAATAGTACTCTTGCGCGTTCCAGTCCCACTTCTGTAGCAAGCACTATGTAAAAATAAAAAAAAGTAAAATGATGTTATACAGCTACTGTATTATAAGAAACTGAGAAGACACATATCGTGTGTGGTTCCCTTGAATATCTTGTGTGGTTCCCTTGAAATGTCCAACAAGCTTCTTATTTATTTTTTCCATGGAAACCCACAGGATTTATTTGGTCTGGGATTTGGATTTTAAAAACAATGTCAATGCTTTTAAAAATGGCCTTTTGAACCCTTGAATGAATAGCGAGGTGCGCGGAAGTGTTCACTGGGTTCCACTGCACCGTCCAGGAAGGACGTTTGTTGCCGCTATCTCGGATCTGTATTGCACTGAAATCATCTGGGAGACTGGTTCTTTAAACATTTCCATACAAAAACCTTGTGAGACCACAAAGTGCTGCGAAGTGCGTCGAAGTGTTCACTGTGTTCAGCGGTGGGCAGGGTGGGGAGGTTTTTCAGTCATCACGCAGAGTTCGCTTCCGGGGACCTGCGTATTGCTCTGCTACCTGACCCACCCGCCCCATTATTGGAATGAAGCTCACAGTTTTCCCACTAGCCCTGGTGAGTAACTTGCACAAACCTTATAGTTAGTACAATAAATATGAAGACAGCTAAGCAGTGAACATATGGCCATCGTAGCTCGACGCCTCGCGCTGCAAAGCGTAGTCGAATCCCTGGAGCTTCCTTGCAGTGACATTGTAAATGGAGCACCTTGTTTAAAAAAGATAAACAGGATTCCGCTGTTGAAACACAATCTAAGATCGCTGGCTTTTTCCTAACTTTGAATGCTGAGGCTACTGGAGGAACTACGGTGATTGACCTGCAACCTCCTCCCAGCAGCCCAGACGCTGTACTGGGAAATTCACTTCTATGGTCTTCCACTATCGATAATGATAACTCGCTGCTGAATATATGTCTCGGACTGCAGAGATTTCCGTGGGTGGGGCAGGGATATTGCTGAATGCCTCAAATGGATAAGATAATAGAATAGGCACTAATCTATCTAACAGCATGATTTACACAGATTGGTCTCTTCTTCCGAGTCATCAACAGCGAAGGGGAGAGTACGATGCCGTCAAACGAACCTTCTCTCTTAGAAATAAAGAGAGAAAATTCCCTGACTCCTGCATCAAAAGTCATATATGCTAAACTTGATTTCTTTCTTACACTCTGCTCTAGAATGGCTGAGGAGTAACGAGAGCAAAACATGATACTGGCAAAGGCCGTGGATAGTATTCTTGTCTGCTACTACGATCAGACATTGGAGCACCCAGATGGTAATGTTCCTGACATCACTGAAGTAGTCATTAAGTACTTTGCAACTGAGTTGAATTCTAAGACTCCTTTATTGGACTTATGGGTACAACAGCCTCCTCTGCTACTACCATTGGTGTTAAAACCGACTGAGGCTGAAACTGACAAGCCTTTGACCAAAAATATGGCAGGCTTTTCTGACACATCTTCTCACCCTCGCAGGGTGCGGAGTCGCATTGGGCGCTGTCTGACTATAGTGACTTCTGTGCTGAAAAGCACAAGGTGGCCTTCATTAAGGAAACAATAGCTGCTAAGCAAACTCGTGACCAGCGGGATGCTGCTTCTTCTCCTACACGCAAAATCAAAGTTAGCAGAACACAAGGTGACGTACATGTAGGCAAGTCTACTTGCAAGGGCCACTGGATAAACGGCTTCAACCAGGTGCCCATGACACAGATGCCTGTAATGTCCTTGACTGGTGCAGCAATTGAGTTGATCTCAGCCCTCTTGGGAGGAGATTCGGAAATTAATACAAAGCTGTAGGTTCCTTTTTTACACTGGCAGAACACTTCCACAAGAAAACAGGATTATATTAATGATGCTGCCTTCCCTAAACAAGTAACAACAATTGATAACACGTGTCTCCCTTTCTATACTAATGGTGCATCCACTGGCCAGACCACTTTGGGAACTACAATACAAGATGAACTAGGAGGTGCTCTCCCATTTGGGAAAAGGGTTAAGCTAGAGGAACTTGACCCAACAATGGAGAGCCGTTTCTTAAACCAGACCTTCTTACTTGATCTATGGTGTAAAATACAATTCGTTTTGAGGACCTGATACACATAGAGTTACCAGTACTGTATAGCTCCACAAATTGGGCACGGATTGAGTTCATATCTCCGGTGATTGTCGCCTTATTGAGTTTTTGCATAATGGAATTAAAAGACCAGGGTTTCCAACTAACGATAGGCAGGAAGTATATCACCAAGCTGATGGGGAATACGGCCCCCAATTCCCTGAGTATGCGTATCATTCATTCAGGTTTAACTAACACCTTGCCTACAGAAAGAGCTAGTATACGGGAATCACTGGTTAAAATTAGGGAGGTGACAAGGGCACACACGGAAGTTGTCCACTGCATATCAGATACCCTGAGTATTAATGGTAACTGACACACTAACCTGATTAACAGCATTAAATGGACATGTTGGAACACAAGGTTTTACATCTTTTGTAATACACCCTCAAGGTTACTTACATATTACCTCTTGAGAATTTTTGTTGTTACAAGAGACTTAGGTAACTAAAGTATTTAATTTAGATGGGTACCACGTGTTATGCCGTTCAGCCATGCAGAAAGCCAAAGGCCGGCCTACGGGTCGATTGGCTATTGATGTTCGAATCCAATTTGAACTCAAGCTGTTCATAGTGGGCTCTATCTCCCTTTATGTCTTGGTAGCTATTATTCATGAATGTAAATGTACAATGACTAAAGTGCTGATTGAAAATATTTGTGACCTCCGGTGAAAGATTAAAGAATATTGAGGCTTAATACCACATAATAGAAATACACCGGTCATGAGGTCAAAGTATAATGTACATTTATTAACAGGCAGCTGTCTGTCTCTCAACACCCAGCAATGTGTGCAAGCAGACACCGTGAGATGTGAGAGTGCTGGACATTTCAAAAACACAAGAGTTTTCACAATCCGGACACATCGTCCAGCCCCTCTTCTTGTAATACATTTACCTATGGTTTATGGCCTATCCACATAACTAAGTCATGTTTAAACATCTTTGAATAGTTTGTTGTTTTCCTTTAAACATTTCACATGTTTTCCAAATATAAGACACAAAGGTAACATTCCTTATTTTGCTCGCTTATATTTGTCTATCATTTGTTCTTGAGTTTTAAGTCAGCTTAGTTTCAGGGAGCGAAAATAAAGATTTCTGCAAGAAGAGCACATTCAACTATTCATCATTCTACTTTGCTGTTTCAACGGAGAAGGCACTATTGGAACAGATGGTATCTAAATTACTGATTAGTACGGCTTTCATTTAACTCCAAGGTTTCTCACTGTAGGATAAACAAACCACTTTAGCAGCTTCAACATTCTTATCTACGTTGACATCATGGAAACAGTACAAAGTTCATTTTGCTCTGCTGGAGCCAAAAACACAATTTTAAACATGGGACAGAAAACAAGAGGCGATCAAAATGGCGGATAACTCAAAATGGCAGCGTAGTCAGCCTGTTTCAGGTTCATTCAATGCAATTTATAGTGTGATGCACATGTGCTTAGGCCAATCATTTAATAACAGGCGGTATTCATGCAAACTTTACTTTTACACTGGAGGGTGGTGCCACTAGAGGCATTTTGTAAATAATTGATAACTTGTTATGACACTGTTTGGACATTTGCCCTGGAAGGATTGTAGTCTTTGCTTGGGATTTGAATGCTCCTAGTCTGCATTCTCACCAGTTTACTCACATTGAAGTTGATTTGTGTGATATCTATCAATAAGTGAATACTAGAAAGACAGAAAAAGACTTGAAATGGCGCCAGTTTATTACTTTGAATGATTTGATTTGTTTGAACTACAAGGGACAAGCTTCTAATGTGCCTTGTACAACCTGGTTCAATGGTCGAGCATTCTCCTGTCTGGATTTTGTTCTGATTGATGCCGAGTAATGGTCGGTGTCAGGAATATAGGAGTTTGGGGCAAAAGATGGCGTTTTCCAGCCAAGAAATAGCTGTCTTTTGTGATAAAAACTACATTTCCCAGCATGCATAGGGAAGTCTGTAGTTCTGTGTGTTTGCGCTAATATCCAGCTGGCAATCAGGAACAGGATAAAGACTCCAACCGCCTGTGCCTCTGTGCAGATAATTAATGATTATGTGCACGGGCGGCAGGTTGGAGACGCGAGGAGGAAAGCCGTTTGTTCGGACGCCGGAGGACTGGTGGGCATCAGCCGTGATTGCAGGACCTGATAAGAATGAAGTAGAAGACGCTGAGCTGCGGCAGTGATTTACAAGCGGCTTGGGGCGTTCTCTGGAAGCAACAATCTTTATGGTCCGGGTGTCCTCGTGAGGCACCCGGGCCATCAGCTAAGTGCCTTATCTTTTGTGTTCTGTTTCTGGCTACAAACTTTTTTATGCAGCTTGTTCTGGGTGCGCGTGTGAGGAAACACGCATCCACATTTATATATGGATTCAAAAGCATGCTGAATTACTCATCAGGCAGGCCAGCAGTGTTTTGTCCTAGTTTTTACTTCTTAGGAAAATATAACACAGTGTTTTCTGGGAAAATATGTGTGGCATGTACTAAATGTGCAGCATTTGTTCGTTGCTTCATTGTGCCCATGTGGCCATGAGTCTAATGTGCTTCATCCCAGTTTGTGCCATCATGCTTTATGTGCAAAAGTCTGTTCGTGCACATTATCTTCCACATGTTCGTGTCCATTATGTTTGAGTTTCTAAAACTATGTGCAGTGTGTTCAAAGTCATGGTATGAGTGCTTTCATTATGTAAGAAAATGCTAAGAGCAGGAATATACTTTTGAATGTTTTTCATAGGTTCAGGTATCATTTTGGAGGTTAGGTCAGGACAGGTTATGTTTAGGCGTTTAATTCCAGATACAAGTGTATTAAGTGGGAATTAGGTATTGTTATACTTGCATGTTATGTTTTCCTCTTCTTCCCTTCGTCATTTCATCCCCTTTCCCTACCTCCGTCTTCCCCCTATTGGCTGCCACGTGGTTCCCTGTGTCATTAGTTCGGGAGAGGGGGTCGAGACCCTTATCCCTTTGTTTGTATTGACAGTCAGGATGCAGAGAGTTGGACATATGTCAAGGGGAGATGAGTCCGCAAGCCACTCTGACTTTGTCGCAACATTTAAATAATCCCTGTAAGATGAATTATGTTGACTGTAAAGTTACAGTTAATGTCCAGGGAAATCACAATGTTTGGACCAAAACTAAAGTTAAATGGTTGTCCGGGTATATTAGTCACAATTGCTTGTCTCTTGAGAAGTGATCAAAAGTATATGATAACTGCTACCGGCGGGTGATGGCCAAGGTTAGTTGGTTCGCCCAATAATTAAGCGAAAATGAATGATCAAATGCCAAAATAGGAAAACACGCAGAATGCCACACAGGTGTGGTAGTTCAAACACAATGGGCCTCATCACGACTTTGGCGGTAACCCTTAAATCCGGCGGTCGCGCTATTACCGCCGGATTTAAGGGTCTGCCAAATCAGGACTTTGGCGGATTCCGCCCCAGCTCTTGGCTGGCCGGGAAATCCGCCGGCGGTAAGAGCGCAAATTCTCCCCATTGTGCCCAATGGGAAATGGGGCATTCCCGAATGGTGGGCTCAATGGGGAATGGTGAATTACATTACCGCCGAACTTGTGATCCGGCGCTATTAGCGCCGGGGAGTTCGGCGGTAGGGCTAATACCACCGGCGGTAATATCGCCAGCGTTACTGCCAAAGTCGTGATCAGGCCCAATGTATCTATTTACTGACTAGTGATCACTTGATGTACATGTAGAGCAAATAAGACAAAATAAGGGAACTGATCCTAGTGATCTAAAAAGTCATGGTTGGACAAGGCAATAAAACAATGAAATTAGTAACAGATAAAATAAGGATGGGTATAGCCCCAACAGTGAAAGTGTCTGGAGACAGAAGTAGTAGTGACTCATAGTGAGCGAAAGTGAACATATTCAATAGAAAAACATATTATCATGCAAACACATAGATGCACATCTTAAAACAGGAGTGTTTTAGAACTGAAAAGGTTATGCCACAGCTAGGTAGACTGATTCTGTTATATGAATAAATGTAAGGCTTTCAAAGAAAGAAAAAGAGAGAACATGTGTCTCATCTGAATATTTCAACAAAGACATTCAAAGGAAAAAACATTTTCATCATGTAATAAACAGTGCCATAACATAACAACCTGCTCTTGTTGTAAGGCAGTAATCAAAGTAAACCATGCTTAAACATTTAGAGAAAAGCAGAAATTGGTTGTGCCTGGAAAAGTGCTTGATCAAAAACAGTTCCTGCCTCAATCAGAGGTCGGCTGTGTCGAGCCTTGATCAGAGGCACACTATGCCATCGCGGCAGGGGGCAAGAAAATGTGGCGTGATATATTAGAATTTACAAAATAGGCCACTAAAACAAATGATGTAGGTCCCCTTGTCAGGATTGCCTTTCGATGGCGAAGTTTGTGGAAGTTGAATTTACGGAAATGAAAGATGGACACCTTCATCAGGGCAAGGATTGTGAACCCTGTAAGGCAAGCGATAACTTAGATCTGTGTGTGTCCTGCTTGGCACTCAAGATACACAATTCAATTATGAGTAATCAATTTAAAAAACAATTTAGTGCCAAAAAAAGAAACTGCTCGCCATGGACAACATGGCTTACCACAGGAGCTGGGGCTCCCCTTTCTCTCACAGATGTGTCCCAAACACTGCTGTCACAGTAGCAGTCCTCCTCTCATGTCTGGACCATAAAATGTGGTGTGATGGTCCAGTTAGTGGGATGCCGGTAAGGGATTGGGGGCCCCTAGGCTCATGGCCAGGTCGCACCTGAGATGCTGCTAAATGATGTGGAGATGTAAAATGATATGCTGCCTAGTAGTTGTGATGCACGTGTAGGCTCAAAAAGTGCTGAGGTATGCCTGGCATGGGAAAAGGAGAAAGAAAAGAAGAAAAAGAAAGGGGTTGTTTGTAGGCTGTTGTGTCCTCAGTGTCATGTGGAGATCAAAAAACCACGAGTGTTGTGTGTTACCTCTGAAATGCAGTTTCCCAGTGCAGAGGCTGCCATCATATCATGTCTGAAAAGGTTTCAGTGTGGAGCAATAGAAGTGATTAGACGTGCTCTGTGCACTGAAGGATGGAGAATGCTGCTCTTCTCAAGGTGGTCGTAGTTATGGCATCCAAAAGTTGTATAGAGGGAATGGTGGTTTGGAAATCTGTGCAGAAAAAAGAAAGAAAGGAAAGAGTTGTTTGTGCCATGTGCTGTCCTCAGTATTGTGTAAAGAACAAAGGACCACAAGGGTAATAGGATACCTTAACAATGCAGTTTTCCAATACGAAGGCTGTCATAATATCATGTGTAGAGAACTTTGATAGTGGTTTCCGTGCGGAGCAGGCGATTAGATTAGACGTGTTCCATGCACAGAAGAAGTGTGAGTGCCGCTCCTCTCAAAGTGGCCGTAGTCTTGCAGACCAAAAGCTTTGTAGAGGGAGTGGCAATTCAGGAGTCTGCGCGGGGCTGAGAGTGAACCTGGGGTGTGTCAAGGCATCAACCAATCCAGAGCCATCCCAGCCGTGACCAATAGGAGTTGTGTGTTGAGGCATCAATCACTAGTAGAGGCGTGCAACATGAGCGAGGAATCAAAGTCAACAATGCTCTACCGTCCTACGTATATACAACCAAACTCTAAACGGTGCGGCGCAAGCACGAAAAAGGATACAGTAATATCTGGGTCCAGTGGAAGGATGTCCATACGCAATACAGTAATGTCGTGGGCCAGAATAAATTATTAGAAAAAGGCCAGGGTGCTCGTCCCCACGGAACGAAATTCATTCTGTGGGAAAGATGGAAAACGAAAAAAGTGAGTGCCGTAGCATGTCTCTAATTAGCCTCCCAAATGTAAATAGGAGTAATATTACACATGACATATCATGTAGAGTTGTACGTGCACCTTTGGGCGCTCATGCCCTGGCTTTTCAATCAATAACTGGCAACTCTCGCCCACTGCATTGCCATTTTCTGCTCAAATTTCCAGTGCTATGGTGACGACACTCAACTCATTTTCGGCTGCTCTCGGCCACCTCCTCTCCCTCTCTCATCTCTGATTGCCTAACTGCCATTCAAGATTGGTGGGCCGCCAATGATCTTTGTCTGAATGCCAGCAAGACGGAGATCCTCCTCATTGGCACACCTTCACCATTCATTCCCCTCACTCTCTGGCCGGCCTCCCTTGGCCCTCCTCCTACCCCCACCTGTGAGGCTAAGAACCTGGGGTCATCTATGACTCCACACTTTCTTTCTCCGCCCACATCTCTGATGTCTCTAAAAAGTCAAACTTCCTACTGCACCTCCTCAGAGGTACTTTGCCTTTCCTCACCTTCACCCAGAAGCTCATGGTCTCCCAAGCTCTGGTTCTCTCTAGGTTGGACTATTGTAACAGCCTCTTTATAAATCTACTTGCCTCTACTCTCCGCCCTCTGGAACTAATCCAGAACAGGACTGCAAGTATTATCCTTCGCCTCAAGCCCTGGGATCGTATCTCTCCAGCTCTGAAATCTCTCCACTGGCTCCCAGTGAATGCAAGGATTAAATTCAAAACCCTCTGCATTGTCCACAAGTATTTCTGGGGCTTGGGTCCAAAATACCTTCAGCTATACCTCTCCAAATACCTCCCCTCTCGAGCTCTTCGCTCCTCTACCTCTAACTCCCTCAGGGTCAGTCGTTTTTCAAAGAAACACACTGGGAGTAGATCTCTGTCTTTGGATCGTGCCTTGCTCTGGAACAGCCTCCCTGCCAATCTAAAACTTCAGGAGAACCATCTCCAGTTCCAGAAGCACCTCAAGACCTTGTTCTTTGCTTCTGGCTTCACTCCTCCTCTCCCCTGCTGATCTGTTCTCTCTTGGCACCTTGCACATGGCCACCCTCTGTCCTTTGGGCTTAGATACCTGCTCACCCTGCCACCCTCCCACACTGCCTCCGGGCCACCCCTTGCACTGGGGTCTGTATCTGTACACATACAGTCCCCCCCTTTGTTTCTTCCTGCACTTATCAGACCTACCCTGTCTGCTGCCTTAAACCCAGCACTTGCCAATTGCTGGCTGCACTATCACTGTTTGTTGCCTTTATTATTTATGTATTTATTTATTATTAATGATCTGTTTCTCCTTTGCTTCGAATTCTCCACTTTTCCCCCCTTCCATGCACTTTCCCCCTCCCACTCTCCTATGCACTTGTGCGTTCTCAATGTCACTGGGCCTAGTAAGATAGTTGTTTTGTTTTCCCCTGTTCCCCTCCCTTGCCTTGTCGCGCGAGCACAATAGAAATAAAATATCAATATCAATTTCAATCATAGAGAGTGAGAAACAGCAAGAGAGCTGCAAGGTGCCATGGTTAATTCTGAGGAATGAGTTGTTCATTGAGACCATGTTCAAATGTGTCCATCTTGAGAAGTGGTTGGAGAACAACAATTGGGGTCTTGGGGCGATGATGAGTAGTTAGGGAAAGCAATTGTCACTGATCTATAAGACTAGTAATAGGAATCAGGTATCTAAGGGCACTTTTGATATACTAATACACCATGAAAAAGGGCCTGATTGTGGGCCAGAGCATCGGTTGAAAAGAATTTGATACTATCCAGTGGAGATATTGGGAGGAAAATTGGCAAACATATCGACTCGTTATAAAAGTTGGCTTAGAGCTCATAAATATTCTGTTGCCAATGCTAACTGGAAGCTGTTATATAAATGATTGCAAAGTAATGACAATAAGACATTTTGGGCTTTGCTTAGGAATTTTATAGCGGGACAAACTCAAGAAGAAAATAACTCAATTTCAGAGGCCGTTTGGATAGAAGCGATTTTAGACCTATATTATGATGCTAAACTCACAGGCCCTGAAAAGGAAATGTATCCTCTATCGCTGATCGAGGAGTTTAACTTTGAGACTAGCAATATTTTGGAGATCATTAAGAAACTTAAAAGTTCAAGGGCCCCTGATCCTGATGGTGTTGCTAATGTGGTTATTAAAGCTAAACCTAATTTTTGGACATCGACACTAGAGCAACTGTTTCGGAAAACCTCCTGGCAATAGGAGCAAATCTGACGAGTTGGCGGGAGTCTATTTTAGTGCCAGATCTTAAGAAAAGGAACTTGAGTAATCATGCTACTTATAGGCTCGTTGCCATGCTAGACACTAACCAAAAACATATTTTATACCTTGTTATTAAAACAGCTTAACAAATGGGCCGAGAAGAAAGGATTGATACACAAATTTCAGATAGGATTTTGGAAAGGCCACAGCACTATTCACAATATCTTTATCTTTGTTTTGTAGATTTTAACAAGACATTTGAGTCTGTCTCTAGACCCCAAATTTTGAACAAATTAGGCTGTTGGGAATCAACGCCATCTTGTTATATTTTATTAAGGCACTATATACTGACACTTGAGTAAGAGTGCCACTAAACCAGGAAGGCTCAGTAGCATAACATATACCCACAAACAGAGGCCTCAAGCATCAGAGGGTGCCAACAGCATTGCTAGGGTAGGCAGACGATGTAGTCCTGCTTGATTTAACCTCAATTGGGTTACAACATTCCATCAATGCCTTGCTATTCTACACAACCAAGAATAATCTTAAAATGAATATCTCTAAAACTAAAGTGGTCATTATTTTTGGCAGAACAAAACAAATCCCTTTTACATGGTCTATCAATCAAAAATCACTTGAAGTGGTAGAGAGATACACGTATCTTGGAGTACTGATCAAATCTTGTCCACAACATTTTTACGGTGATATTACTATGCCCACATTTCTAAAGAAATGGCTAGTTATACAAAAATATATATAATTATTAATAAGGGAGGTTATAACATTGAACGTCTCATTAATGTTCATAGGACTAGTGTAGTGTCAGGAATACTTTATGACACTTTCTGACTCTAGAATGATGTGGTTAGAGAAATTTGAGGGGATTCTACTGAATTGTCAACTGAATTGTTACTAGGCATAATTGCTAAATAATATCACCACAATCAAATTTTTTACAAGAACTTCTAACTATTGTAATTAATCACCTGAGCAGTTTAGGTATGGCTATCGAACAAATGGTAGACCTCCCAAATTGCAAAAATAAAATGAAAGTCTGGCATGCAGATACCAACTTGACTAACCTCCACAACAACAAAAAAAGATGGACTGTATATCACCCAAGGTTTTCACCCACATTTACCATGCACATACCTTACTAAGTTATGTTCTAAGGAGCTGAGAAGATCATTTACGTATGTGAGGTTAAATATTCTCATTACTTGTGAGCAAATTCGAAGTTGCTTTGGGACCCCAGGTAAGGATAGACTCTGTTGTCTATGTAATTTGACAGTAGAGACTAACCAGCATATTTTAAGAAATTGATCCAAATTAAAAAGCAATTATTTGTAGGGATACATACCTCTTAATCCAATGATAGATCTTATTGAGACTGAGCAATTCTGGAGTAGTTTTTATGGAGCAGAATCTCTTGTGATAACAGCTGCAGCCTTTTATATATGGAGTGACGCTCTCTGACTATTTCAACTCTTTCCAGAAAATAAGAACTAAGGTATGTGGATGAGTATGTGGGCTTTCCTCTGAGGTCAGTGAAGATTTGTATAGTTTTTAAAGTTTAATTGGATGCTTATTTTATTATAATGAATTTTAAATTATGGAATATGGAGTATGTTTACATGTGAACTGTTTATTGACTATTTATTATATGTATTGTAATTTTTTACATATGTGATGTCAAGTTTTCTTGTATGTGCTAAAGGTTTTTCTTTTAACCAAATGCACTAATTAAAAAATAAATAAACCTATAACCTGTCAACAATGCACTTGTCATGAATCAAAAAGGGCAAGCTAGATCCTGGCTCCGAGCCCCCACTGTAACAATATATTTAGAGACTACCATTAACATGGAGAGTTTACCCCCCAATTAAAGTGTCACAGAATATATAATGTGTCTGATTCAGACTAGCCCTGTCTATGACTCATGTAGAGCCACGTAGATCCCTCCACCTGTGCCACCAATAAGCCAAGAACCAGGACAGCGTACAGAAATAATATATATCAATTAAATGGCAGGTTCAATGGATATGTGCACCAAATGAATACACATGTCATCATCTCTGTGGCACAAAATAAAGCTTCAAATACAAAAACTCACTTTTTGGGATTTCACTTTTGGGTCTCATGTACATGTAACAAAGGGAATATAAATGTTCCTGTCACCCAAACACCCCTAAATGTCAAAATTAAACAAATCCTTGGAAAATTACAAGATCATGAACATTAGCATTCCTTTATAAGGTTTAGATTTAAACCAATTGCAACCTTTTTCTGTTCTGAAAAGTAATTTTACACATGAAGTGCTTTATAAAAACGTGTCTTCCTTCTTCGACCTAAATCAATACAAAATCTCTCTTCTGTCAGGGTCCCTTTCTCACTATCATGAGAGAGTGTGCATTGTTCAGTTAGGATTCTACTCCGTGTTTCATTTCTCAAAAGCACATATATATCCTGCACCAACAACCCAGATCTTCAGTTACATTCAACACCCCTCTGCTGAAATACCATGTCCGAGGAATGGTGACAGTTAGGAATTCTATTTTTAGACAAGGACACCTCCTCCCTTTAGGGAATTCAGGTGTTGACATGGAAAATAGGAGTACATTACATTACATTAACAGACTATAGTTTTTATTGACAATGAAAGTGAGTTTTGTTAATTTTGAATATTAACAAAACCACTGTGTTAATTAGCTGTAGGGGAATTCATTGAATTATGATTGACCAAAATATGCTAAGGATCTACTTTCATGCCCCCACCCACTAACTAAGGGGAAGGTATTAAATAAAAAAATCCCCAAACCTGGTTCTGTTGGCCAAACTAATTACATTGGATTTCTGGATTCAGGGCTCAGGAAAACACAAACGTTTCAGGGTCATCTCTTCGGGGAGCACAGGGATCTGGTCAAGCACTTCAGTCATGATTAGCCACCAGCATTCATCCCTCTATTTTGTTCTCCTTGCAAATATCCCAACCTATCTAGTTTTTTCCAATTGTTGTCTCCCAGGCAATGTTAAATATGCATCATTTTTCAATAGTTGCCACCCAGATGACTTCTAGCAGCTGGCCTGGCAAGGTTAAATTTGAAAACTCTTTCAGTATTCACCCAGATGATTTTTAGGCAGTTCTCCCCACTGTGGCTTGTGCAGCCACTTGTTAACCTCAAAACCGCACATTTGAAATATTAAAATTGGGAGGTTCTAGCTTTGGATTGTTCATTTATTCTCTTGTCCTCCCCCAAGGCCCAACCCCTCTCTGTGTATAGGCTCTTGGAGTGATAAACTTTGGGAAGAAGGAACACACCTACTTGCATCTACATTTTTTCCTTTTAATTTTGCATTCATAAATCTCCTACATGGCAACTTTCTTTATTTTACACATACACCTAAGAATATATAGCCGCCCTATATTTAAGGTGAGTCAGAGACACATAGGAACCCCTCAAAATTCTATTTTTAATAACTTTTGATTTGAGTAACTGATTTGACCAAAATTCCGAAAGTGATAAAAGGCCTGTGGGTCCCCCCGGACTGCAAAGTTTTATAAAGATTTATTAAAAAGTAAAAAGTTATTAAGCGTCAAAAAAATATTTTCAGCCCACTAAGGCCATGTTGCCTAATATATTGCCCCCCCCCCCTTCGAAGAACACTTAGAGAAACATGGCCTAAAGGGGGAGGGATCCTTCCTCCCTCACTTTGAAACTAAGCAGAGTCAGACCTGTTTACTGCATGGATGGCAGACAGTCCTCAGTCCTGAATGCCATGTGTTTTCTTAGTTTTAAGTATCTCATAACACAAGGAATCCGCATTTTTACAAAACAGAAAATATGAAATTAAAAAATCTCATTTATGCTGAACGCTGCTATCAGAGAACCGTGGCCTTAAGGAGTTTGAGATGCAGCACTTAACCATAATGCTACATTGATGTTATTGTTTGGATTTTCACAAGTTTCACAACTAGTCATTTCTCATTGTACATATTAAATTATAGGCTAAGTGTGAAATGTATGCCATTGAAGCACCAAGGCATTGTGACCTAGTGGTTAGATGCTGGGTATCAACCTCTGGCAGACCTGAGTTCAAGCCTGTATGTTTAATTGTTTATTTAACTAATGTAATTTAATTAAAACAAAAGAAAAGCAATGCAAGTGGGAGGTGGTGAGGTTTGTTGCAGTGCAGTCCTGTGATCTTTTTTAGCATGAGGGCATTTAGATGTGTGTGCAATGTCACCCATGTTTAAACATCCCTTGTGCCAAAATAACGGCGCTGTAAAGGCTTTCTTGCCGAAAAGGGCATGCAGCAAAGGGCACTGTCGTGGAATGGCCGTGCCAAATCAGCCTAAACAAAAATGCTGGTGCCGAAAAGGGGTATATCACTTGGAGAACGCTGCTTAACCAAAGTGTGTGCTCCATGGCAAATCATTTATTCTCACTGCACATTGCCTACAAATATTATAAGTTCTCAAAGTTTAAATATCTCATAACACATCCCATCCTTATTATTTTTTCTTTAACTGTGATAGTGTCAGTCCTTGAAAGTTTTGAACTCAAAGACATTTTTTTCCCTTTTGCTGAATTGCGTTCTGTGTTTGTAGTCTTACAGTCAAGATGGGGAAATAATGCCACATTTGTACACTATTTGCCTAACATAGTTCTATAAGGATTTATATATTTTAGTGAAACTATGGTATGTGCACTTTTGAAGTTAGCTTTATAAAGCAGAGTATTGTTGAAAGCCGGCCATGGGGGTGCGGAGGGGAAATGAGGGAGAGGGCAAGTAAGACATGAATATTTGCCCACGATGTGGCAAGAGAGTTTGCAATCCTGGACACTGATGGATTTATTTTTCCCCTATGTGTGCTTGCGTTTCAGGTCACAAGTAAAGGACACATGTGGGTGAAGAGTGTAACTTTTTTCAGAAGGTGATTGGCAAAATTGCTCAGGTATTTGGCTACCAGGATTTTACTCAGGTTGTCATGTTCCCAGTGCAGATGCTTACTCATAAGACCACAAGCACTTGTTTCGTATTGGGATTTAGTTTTCCAGGGAATATTTCATGACAAATTGCTGGGGTTTAAAGGTGAGCACCTTGTACACTTTGCCCACATATTTTTGGGAACATTTCCTATCTCAGGTTATTTTTCTGGTGTTCATTACTTTTTTTTAAAGTCCAATGATATTTTATCTTGCACACTTTTGTCTAAAGAGTAGGTCTGTATTATTAATGTTAATTATGTATGGAACAACAAAACCCTCGAAATTCAAGGAAAAAACTTTAGTTGCAGGAATGTTAAGGTGACCAATACATTGTAACAAAACCCTTTAAATTCAAGGAAAAAAAAACGTTAGTTGGCGGGATGTTAAGGTGAGCAATACAGTGTAACAATACCCTTGAAATTCAAAGAAAAAACTTTGATTGCAGCGATGTTAAGGTGAGCACTTACTGAAACAAAAACCCTAAAATTCAGCTAAAGCCACCTTAATCAACACCACGCACACCCCCTGTTACACAGCCTATGACCACATTGATGACACCACAGATCCCATCACTGAGGACATCACTAATTACATGTTGTATGATAACACTAATGACATTAAAAATTAGATCACTGATGCCATCACTGGTGACAACATTAATTAAATTACAACAATAACTGCCCATAAGCATGGCCTTCAGCCATGGTCAGTGTGCATGGCCAAATATATTTTAACACATGAATGGGTGCTAGTTATGACCTTCAGTTATGGACAGTGGTGACAATCTTCACCCATGTGAACTGAATATTTTAAAACACTAAAAGTCTACCAACCATAGATTTTGGCCTTTACCGGTGGTACAGCTTTCAACCGTGTCCATTGTATATTATATATGCTGGTCAGGCACTAGCCATGGACATTAGAACACTACAGGCAAGTGGCCACTATCTTTGGCTGTGCCCACTATATATTCTAACAGATAAAAGAGCCACTAGCCCTGGCCTTTGACCTTGAGCAGTTTGTGCATCTTTTAACCATGTCCACGGTATATTTTACAGTAATAAAATGCAATAAGTGATGGCCTTCAGACGTGCCATCTGTGTATTGTACAACACTAACCAGCCAATAGCTATGGCCTTCAGTCATGCCCACTGTATATTATATACACTTACCAGCCACTAGCCATGGTCTTCAAAACAATACTAGCAAGTGGCCATGGATTTAAGATATGCGGATGGTATTATCTAAAATATTAATAGGCACTAGCTATGGCCCTTAGCCATGTCCACTGACTACAGCTTTGAATGTTGCGCACTGTATATTTGAAAACAGTGATGGGCTATGAGGCATGGATTTTAACCATGCACATTGGTATTTTTGAACAGTAACCGACCACTGGCTATGGTCTTTGGTACTGGCCAGTGACCCCAGCCTTTGTTATGGTCAGGTCCACAGCCTAAATTGTTATTAAGGTAATCAAACCTTTCATGAACTAACTTATAAAAGATGTTATGTCTAATTCCATTTTTGATGTAATCAGTTATATTCAATGTCATTAGTGTTGTCTCCAGTGATGGCATCTGTGATGTGATTTGTAATGTCATCAGTGTTCTCATATAATTTGTAATTAATTATGTCATCAGTGTTGTGATCTGTGGTGTCATCATTGTGGTTATAGGCCCCGCAACAGGGGGCGTGAAGTTAAGGTGGCTTTAGCTGAATACAGGGGTTTTGTTGCATTAAGTTCTCACCTTGACATCCCTGCAACTTAAGTTTATTCCTTGAATATATATATATATATATATATATATATATATTATATATATATATATATATATATATATATATATATATATATATATATATATATATATATATATATATATTATTCGGCAAGCGGTAGCAGCCGTGTAGTTTTGGTTAAGTTGCTAAACTCACTTTTTCAGCGGCTTATAACTTCACTCCACCTGGTGGAATCCTCACCAAACTTTGCAAAAAAAAGTATATGGCTGGCTCTGAATTTTTTTGCCAAGTTGGGTGAGGTTTTGTGCGGGGGGGGGCAAAGTTATAGGCGGGTCCCAACATTTTTTTTTCTCCATAGTCTGAATGGGGAAAAACTTTGCGCACAGTTACAGCCAGAACAGCTGGGTGGTTTTGCACCAAATTTGCGGCAGGAGGTGGGGGCTTGAGTCTGAAAGCATGCTTTTGTGTTTTTGGTGGGAATCCAATCAGAACTTTTGTTGCAAACAACTGAAATGTACATCTCTAAAAATTAGTGATATCTGGGTCCACTGCGCGGACCCATTTCCCTGTTTGTTCCATGGACCGAAGTCTCATTGGCCTGCAGTACGCTGTCGGCAAACATTGGATGCAGCCGGTGGTTGTCTGGAAGGAAGCGAGCTGTGCGTCAAAGGTTTTGGGAAACACCACCATGATGTATTGGAGGAGAGTGCA
Organism: Ambystoma mexicanum; assembly: GCF_040938575.1. Classification (NCBI taxonomy): domain Eukaryota; kingdom Metazoa; phylum Chordata; class Amphibia; order Caudata; family Ambystomatidae; genus Ambystoma; species Ambystoma mexicanum. The sequence continues at coordinate 513,557,216 of NC_090937.1, forward strand.
CCGGCGGAAGGGTCTAGAAAATCTACTGTGTGCCATGTGTGGGTGGCAGGAATGGAGGGTGGGGGAGTGAGAAGTGGTTCATGTGAGATACGTGAATAGGTGGAAGAAGACAGAAGAGTGGCTGCAGTATTTGTGCGTATTGCGCCAATTTGTGTGTACCTAGACAAGTGAATATTTTGTGTGCTGATTGGAGGCAGCTGTCCTAACGGCCCGATAGCTTGTGCCGCTACCTGTTTGGCTGACCTCTTTCCGTGGTGAGTGGTGGCAGATGATTTTCAGAAGGGGAGTGATTTACACATGACATAGGTTGGGTGGGAGCGCAGGTGGCTTTGCTGTGTGGATGGATTGCGCTAGTTGGGCACATGGTGGCATGAATGGCTGCAAGAAGTTGTGGTGGGTCTGTTGAAGGGCTAGACTATTGGGTGCATGGCCCAAGGCTGTAGGCCATAGGGTATGCAGTCAAGAGCCAAGGCCTTCAGCACACCCACCGCAGCAATGCATGTCTGACTCTGCATTTGGAAGAGGGTGGTGCTTCCATAGTGTGGTGTGTGCCGATAGGTTGGAGTAGGGCCCGTGTTACGAACAGTATGTGGGTAGATTGGCAGTGACAGAATACTTTGTGAATGGAAGTGGTTATGGCCATAGTACATGAATGAAGGTGCACAGGCGTGCATGAGACAGTGGTTTCTTTCTACATTATGGTAACGGTTCCACTTTTTTTCTGCATAGCTCCATGGCAGTGCTAAGGTTGGGTAAGAGGGCTGGTGGCAGTGGTTTGTATGTGGATTGTCATACTTGGTGACATGCTGACATGTATGGTTGCCTTATGATGTGGGGAATGTATGCAAGGAGCATACCCACTGCAGCAATGCAGGTTTGACAGTGCATCAGGTACAGGGTGGTGAGCTTTGCAGAATGGGTGTGGAGCACATTGTAGATGTGCTGCAGTAGCACACGTGAGTTGAAAAGCTTTTATTGTGTGTTCCATGGTTGTGGTGATAGTTGCAACATGCTACTGTATTTGGTATGTGGCAGGAGATGGCGCGGTGAGAAGTTGTGCAGTGTGGACACAGGGTGCAGTGTTTATGTAATGGGAGTATGGAAGAGGGTATGGTTGAAGTGCAGCTAATATGTGCTTGGTTTGTGTGCTGTGTGCAGATTTATTAAAGTTGCCCCAATGTTGTGAAGCTGTTGTGGTTAGGTTGCCAGTGCCACAATACTTTGTGGATGGCAGTGGGTAGGGGTGGTGCAGGCTGTGGTATGTTTGTGGAATCTGCTAATTGTGACACGTTTGGTGACATGGTGACATGAATGGTGGCAATACATTGCAGCAGGTGTGTTTAAGGCCTAGGCTATTGGTTGCATGGCCGAAGGCCGTAGGCCGTAGGCCATGCACTCAAGAGCATAGGGCTTGAGCATACCCACGGCAGTGATGCATTTCTGACTCTGCATCAGTCAGAGGGTGGTGAATTGTGGAGCAGAATGGTTTTGGAGCACATTTCAGAAGCAATAGAGCAGCAGAAGTTAGCTGCCATGTGTGTTTGTTTGGTTTTGCAGGTGAGGTCACTGTTAGAACATGGTAAAGTTTTTCATGTGTGGTTGGAGATGGTTCAGTGAAACGTCATGCAGTGTGGGCACTGGGTGCAGTGTTTGCATATTGTCAGTATGGAAGAGGGTATGGTTGAAGTGTAGCTTATATGTGCTTGGATAGTGCGCTTTGTGCAGATTGCTTGGAGTAAGGACAATGTTGTGAACAGTTTGTGGATAGGTTGGCAGTGACACAATACTTTCTGAGTGGCAGTGGGTAAGACCATAGTATGTGAATGAAATGGTGTAGGGGTGCCGGAGACAGTGTAATGTTTGTAGAATATGGTAACTGTTGCATTTAACACTGTATAGTTCCATTGCAGTGAGGAGTTTGGGTGGGAGTGCTGGTGCCAGTGGTGCGTATGTGCACAGTGGTAGTTGGTGACATGCTGACATGCATGGATGCATTACAGTGCGGGGTATGTTTGCAAGGAGCACACCGACTAAAGCAATGCAGGTTTGATAGTGCATGAGGCACATGATGGTGATCCTTGGAGAATGGGTTTGGAGCACATTGTACACATGCAACAGCAGCACAAGAGAGCTGAAACACGTTTATTGTGTGTTCCATGGTTGTGGTGATAGTTGCAACATGCTACAGTATTTGGTGTGCAGCAGGAGATGGTGCAATGAGAAGGTGTGCAGTGTGGACACAGGGTGCAGTCTTTATATAATGTGAGTATGGAAGAGGGTACAGTTGAAGTGCAGCTTATATGTGCTTGGTTAGTGTGCTGTGTGCAGATGTATTGAAGTAGGCCCAATGTTGTGAAGGTGTTGTGCTTAGGTTGCCAGTGACACAAGACTTTGTGAATGGCAGTGGGTAGGGGTGGTTCAGGCTGTGGTATGTTTGTGGATTCTGCTAATTGTGACACGTTTTCATGAATGGATATTCTATGGTGTGCAGGAGTTGGGTAGAAGTGCCAGTACGTATGTTACGTTTTTGCATAATATTAGCTGCCCACATGGTCGCATGCATGTATCCATAGTGCTGTGTGCATGGCCAAAGGTGTGCTGGGTGCACCGCAAGATCTTTGGTGATGCTGCAATTGTGCATTTGTTAGCAGAAGTTTCAGGTGGAGTGGTTTTGGAATCAAACGGAACGTGCACTGACATTGCTTAAGAGTAAATATGGAGTAGTGTACAGAAATGACAATCTGCAATGCAGAGATTTTGTATGTGATTGCTGCATGCGTCTTTGATAATTTGACAGCACCCAACGAGGGAACACTCCAAAAATGCCACTGAAAAGGGAAGAAGTATTGTGTCTGCTTTACTGGGCCATGGCACTCACTGTAGATGGGAAAGTGCACTTGGCACATCCTGCCATTATAAGCATGCTGGCCATTGAAATGGAATTGTGGGAAATAGGCAATTAGGTGTTTAGGGTGTGGTTGACAGGAAGGAGTGGTACCATACCTTCCCAATACTTTGTTGTGATGTTGGTGGAGGTGGAGAGACGCACAGTGATTATTGTCATTGACACCTTTGTGCGCCATCTGTACAGGTGTTGTGTGCAAAGAGACGTTGCTGGTAATTTTGGGTTGGAAGGAGTGGAAGCTTTCTGGAGCTGTCAGGGTGACTGCAGTTTCGGCAGGATGGTTCGGCTTTGATATGTGGCCTCTGTCACGAATGTAGACTTTGTTGTGGTGCACTATGGAAGTCTACATTTGGATTACATGTCGTGTGGACGTTTAATCCGTCACCTGAAGAGGTTGCTGAATGCAATGATGCAGATTTTTCCTACTGCCAAGGTCGTGTCCTCATGCATAACACAAAGAGGAGTATGGGCCCATGCCGGTGCAATTTGTCCCCAGCAAAAGGTCGGAAGGTGTGTAATAAATAGAAGCATGTGTGGATTTATGCAGACTGCTGGCATGTTCTCCACCCACTATGAGATCATGAGGTGGCAAAATATGCCATGGTTCCGTAGAAATGGCATTTATTTGAACGCCATTGGCAATGCCGTTTTCTTTTACACTGTGCAAGAAGCATTGACCAGAATGTGTTAAAAATGTGAGGAGAGGCAAACAGAAACGCATATAAAGAGAAAAAGAAAAACAAAACACTTTATACATCTATGATGGAAGACTCAATCCCCTACCCAGCTTGATATTGCTTCCCCTGCCACCTACCAACGCCCCCCCACTATCACAAAAAGGTACCGGTTACCACAGTACTTTCAGGATTACACATGCCCCATCCTGGGTGGCCATGTGGATGTATGCGGATGGAGAAATTGTGCATACTTTTACTGAAGTTTGCAGCGGACGTGCTTTGGAATGGCACGACACTTGAACTGTAAATTTGTAACGGTACATTTGAAGTGTTGGATGATGGCGGATTCGATGCGATTGGTGAAATGCATGTGTGCCTATTTATGCGTAACCCAATGAGGTAGTGCTGCAGAGAAGATAGTGGAAAGGGAAGAAGGACTGTTCCAGTTTTACAGGTGTGCAGCCCTCGCTGTACTTTGGGAGGCGCACGTGCCACAATCTGCCCTTCCCACCATGTTGCCCAATTGAAATGGGACTGTGGGGATTGTCCAATCAGGTGATTAAGGTGTGCGGCAATAGGAGGAAGGACTCCTCCTTCACTCTGGCCCATGCCTCACCGTACTTCGGGAAGCACATGTGCCACATTGTGCGCTTCTCGCCATGCTGGCCTATGGAAATGGGACTGTAGGGATTGTCCTATCAGGTACTCAGGCTGTGTGTCACAGGAAGTGCACCAATATGAAGAAGGACTTCTCCCACTTCACATGAGGGCGAACCTTGCGCTAGTTCGGAAAGTGCAAATGCCACATTCTGCCCTTCTAAGCATGCTGGCCAATGGGAATGTGACTGTGTGGATTAGCCAATTAGCTGCTTAGGTTCCGCTTCACTGGTAGGGGCAGTGACATTTTCTTACATTACTTTGTGCACTCAGACTGGCAGAAATGGAGAGATGCAGAGTTCTGTTTCTGGGTGATGCCTTTCTGGTACATTTGCATAATTATGCCCAGGAAAGAGACTTGCATGGCAATTTCGGGTTGGAAGGAGTGGAAGCATTATGGTGCGCTGCGGATGTCCTTGACCTTTGCAAAGAAGTGGTCACTTTCGTGCCTTTTCATGTTGTCGTGGTACAGTATGGAGCTCAGCATTTGGGTTACGCGCCTTGTTCATATGTGTTGCATCAACTCAAGAGATTTATGAAAGCAGTGAAGTGTTTTTTTTCCCACTGTGAAAATTCTATTTTCATCTATACCACCAAGAAGAGGGTGGGACTGTTTTAATGCAGTTTGTTCACAGCCAGAGCGCGGAAGGTGTATCATCAATGGAAGCATGGCCACTTTTTTTGTGCAATTCTGCAATGTTCGTCTGCAACAATGACATCATTGATTCTCAAAATGTGGACTTATTCCATGACAATGGCATTTCTTTGTCCAACGTTGGCAATGGCATTTTGTTGCTCAATCTACAAGATGCGTTGAAGAGCTTACTGTAAGAATGACCGAAGCACAGAAAAAGATAAATCTGTATATAAATTGAAAATCGTTTTCTTATCCATACCACTATGAAGAGTATGCAAATGTTCTAATGTAGTTTGTTCACAAGCAAGCAAGTACTGGTCCAAGACCAAGAGAGACTGGTCTTGCTGGCTAACCACCCCACAAAGCGCCAAGCACAGACAGATGTAACTGTCCTAAATCTGTCTCAGCCCCTCCTGGGTACACTACCAGCGCTAAGCACCAATAGACTTTATCTTTTCAAGCCTCATTGGCCTATACTGCTTGTATTAAAGAAAGTAGGAACTGGATGCAGCACCTTACAGAATAAGAGCTATGAGATTGTGACCCATATGAAGTAATATTGTGTTAATCTCTAGTTCTTCCCTGAAAATTATAAGGATATGTTTTTTTACCTACTTTTTATATTTGTAATCGACTGCATTCTGCACTGTTCACTATTTTGCACATTGTCACTACTTTTACCTGTTGTTGTGATGTTTAAAAAAAATTGTGTTTTCTTTTAAAACAATTTATGAAAAAAACGTATAAAAAGCTACAAGAATAGCCATTAAAATAATAAAAAAGCTGTTGTAGACCAACCTCAGATGGTGGTTGTTTCTTCCCCTTACTATAAGTATGGGTTACCAATGTTTGGGTCTTTTAGGAAGGTAAAAATCATAACTGCACAAAGTAATTGCAGTCTTTAATTTGTGAGGACAGGATTACCCGTATATATACGTTGCGGAAGAGGTGCCACTTCTGATGCATTCCTTCAATGTAAACTATGTCCTGTTACACACAAACGTATGGGTGAAGTGTTTACATAAAGCAATACATATTAACTACATTACTTTTTAGACTGTACTGCTTGCCAATGCAGTTACTATTGTTACTCATTTAGTGAAGGGGGACGTTCTCTTCCAGCCATTGTTGCATAAAAAAAACAAATCCCATGGTTTGCTATTGTTGTACACTGCAGAAATTCTGCAATCATAGGAGAGACTTCATTGTAGTTACCACATTGCAGTTACGTTCTGCTCTCAATACTTTGCATTCCTTACTCTGATATATCCTTCTTTGTTTCCATGTACAGCAGCAGTGTTGTAATATTGTTGGATGCACAAGTCACTTTGTGTACTGGTGCATTCCATTATCGTGCATACTCTATGCCTTTGGTCTGTTTGTTTCACAAGTACAGAGTTTGCACACTTAACTTACTTCATTCTTCTTGCAATGTACATACATGGTGCTATGTGTACATGTTTATTCACTTTAGTGAATGGTAGCAGTATGTAAGAGAACTCATGCTGTTTCCAGCAGCTTGAATGCTAGCTGGTATATGCACACAGACATACAGTTTGTGGTTACTGTGCTCATCGGTATGGAGACATCAATTTCCTATGCTGTATGGTACATCTACACAAACTAATGGCTTCCTGGTAAAAACCTATGAAATTCACTGAAAAAGCATTGATAAAGGGACATTATGGTTAAGTTGCGCTACTAAAAACCTATCAACTTCATTGAAAAATCTATACTGAAGCAACTTTCTGTATCCACTGCCCTACTATAACCTATCAAATAAACCAACAAAAACGCTGTTAAAGGGACGTTATGGTTAAGTTGCACTACTAAAAAACCTATGAAATTCAATGGAAAAACATTGCTACAGGGACGTTATGGTTACAGGTAAAACTGAAAACCCCAGGAAATTTGCCAGTTATTATAAGGTACGCAACCATAACTTGCGCTACCACTGTGCACTACAGGGACTAACACCCATGACCTCAAAGATGACATCACAAATGTCATTGATGATATGTCCCAAATATTCAATTTCTGTCTTGTTATTTTGACATTTCTCTCTACATAGATTGAGTTTGTTGAACACATATTCTAACCTATCATTGTGAAGATGTGCATTGTCAGTACACAAGTCTATCATCTTGGAAGCACACTATGCCGTCTTTTCCATCAAATGACTTATGCATGATCTTATGGAAAACTGAGGCCGCTGACACAAGACCAAAAGGCATCCTTGTATATTGAAATAACCCATCCGGGGTGATAAATGCAGTGAGGGCTCTGGATTCTCGATGCAATTTGACCTGATGATAGGCTGATGTTAGGTCTAGAGTGGAGAAAAATGTGGCTGGACCAATCATGGACACAATCTCCTGAATATTAGAAAGAGGATGCCTCTCAGGGATCACACATTTGTTGAGTTCTCGTATATCAATGCATATCCTGATCTTCCCTGTTTTCTTCTCAAAACTACAAGGGGTGAAACATATTCACTTGCATCTATTTGCTCAATGATCTCCTGTTCCTCCAATTTCCTCAATTCAGCCTTTACTTCGTCTATCATGGACAAAGGAATGCCCCACAAATTTTGCACCACCGGATGATGGTCCCTTTTCATCTGAATTTTGTGGACAAATCCATGCAAGCATCCTATCTCATCACGGAAAACCTTCTCTTTAACAACTTGCTTATCCTTGGTATCTCCAAGTGTACTACAACTTTCCACAGCAAACACTGTGTTTATAGCATTGGGGTCGAGTCCCACTTTGAGCTTGTGTTGATGGGTCCAACTCAATAATGGAGTCTTACCCTTACGTGTCACATAAATCATTCCTCGTGCTGTTCTCTCCTTGAATCTTAACGTGCCCCAGAACAATCCTAATACCATCCTAATACATCAATCGCAATACCTCCAACCACCCTGGGGTTGATGTCTGGTTAATGAAGAAACTCATGTTTTGATTGATCCCAGTCATCGAATGGAAGCAATGTATATTTCGCACCAGAGTCTATTATCGTAACGGTTTTTGTGTCATCTATGAATACAGCGGATCTGGGGCTTTCAATTTCTTCTTCATAGTTATCATCGTCAATTACCATGTACACACACACTTCTTTTTCCTCTTTGCTGTGTTAATCACCAATGTAGTTGGCAGAGGACCTCTTCACTTTGTAACACTTCGATAAATGCTCCTTCCCCTTGCATAGTTTGCAAATGATCTTTAAAGCAGGGCATTCAGGATCATCTGCCCAGTGGCCTACATTGTTGCACCAAAAGCATCTGCTTGGGCTGCTTCTCTTGGGGATGTTCATTTTTAGTCCTCAATTCGACATTCTAACCCTTCTGTCATTTCTCCGATCCGTCTTGTGGGCTTTTTCATAATATTTCCTCTTCCCGCAGGCATCTTCAATTGGTGCAACGTTCACACTCATATTGAAAGCATCAACACACGTAGGATTCTTCTTGGGTTTTCAGTGCTGATGTTTATATTGTTTATTCTGCTTTCTAACATTTTAACACACATATCCATGTGCTCCACCTCCTTCACAACATGTAAGACTACTTCTAATGATGGGCCATTCTCAGACCATAGTTTCTCCCTTACTTTGGCATTGCTACACTCGAGCATAAACTGGTCCAGGAGACACTCATTTTATTGTTGATTGAAATTGCAGGTTCTTGCTAACTTCCGTAGTGCCATCTTATATTGCTCCACGCTCTCACCATTTTCTTGCGTTCTCTTACCGAATTTGTATCATTCCAGAATGGTACTAAGTTTCTACTCATAATGTTTGGCAATCTTTTCCACTGCCCTCTCAAATGCGTTCAGATTTCCCCCTTCACTTTCCGGGAGTTCTGGCAAATCTTTGAACTTTTCTTGCCCTGCTGGCTCTAGACAGTGCAATAGAAGTGATTTACTCCTTTCCACACTGCAGTTTTGCCCACAAACCTCGTTAGCACAATGCTAGAATTACCTGATCCACCTTTTCCATGGAATTGTGGGCTCACCAACTTCGGTCAAGAAGAATACAGTGGGAGGCAACCTGTTGAATGCTATATTAGTAGGCTTGTGGAGGGGTTAATGATGAGTTATGGGCATTAGGCCAGTTTGACAGTGAAGGAAATGACTGTGTGAGCCTTCAGTGGTAGTTTCTCAAATGTCACATGCGTATTAGAACATTACTGCAACCATGAAATAGGGGCCCATCTCGATTTTCAAGAGCATATGAAAGAAATACCACTTGCATATAATAGCAGTGCATCAAATCTCGTTTTAGGTCAATTCTTTTTTTCTCCTGAACTGTAACAATCCTATCTTCATCGCCACTTGTAATGATGAGGGGATACAGGAAACATAAGTACGAATGTACTTTGTTATTATTATTATTATATGTTAACTATAATACACAGTAAAAAGAAGTATAAAGTATCAACCCCACAATACAGCTCCCTTCTTCTGCTTTCTCCGCCAACCGTCTCCTCTGCTTATCTCTGTTCCAACTCTTGTAACCTGCATTCCAGGCATTGGTCATCACTACTCGTGCTGTAGGACACGTACCTCCAGACCCATGCTTCAGAATGCCACACTTTTAGGCATCAGTCACTTTTGTTGAAAACTAGGCCTTGGGTTTGGACATTGTCAATCACACAGGGCCTTTTGATTGTAGTCCCTGGAAACAACATTTGGCTGTCACAATTTAAATGAAATGCTACCTTTTGGTCTTTCAGTCAACAATTTAACTTTCCAACTCCCTGCTGCAGTCTGGTTTCCCTTTTCACAAGTTTGTTGCTTCCACTACAGAAGTACATACATTTTAATTCAAATGGCACATTAGCAGTGTTGAAATGTTTCTTTTTTTAAAACATCTTTTTATTGAGGTAGTGGAGGTACACAACTCGCTCCATCAACATAACAAGAATATCATACAGTGGCACATTTTGCATTTTCACATGTGATACATATTCACATAGGGTCTTCATTGTCTGACGGCAGTTCACATTAGTATGTCCTGAACGGGCCCCAGATGTCCTTCGGTCGGCTCATTCTCGACTGAGTCAGTACATATTGTTCCTCATTCTCATTCACATATGTCAATTCTCGTAGAAAGGTGTTTATGCTCGGAGGTGTAGGGCTTTTCCAAGCCTGGAGGATACATTTTTTAGCAACTGCGCAAGAAACATTAAAGAGTCTTCTAGCTCTTTCAGAGCACTTCCCAATATCACCAAACAGGTATTTTGGCGGAGACAGGAATGGGGATTTTTGTGTGATTTCCGCCAGCAACTCAGCCACCCTCCCCCAGAACTGCTGCAGCTCCGGGCAGTCCCAATACATGTGGAAGGACCCTGCTTGTGGGGTGCCGAACTTAGGGCATTCGCTCGAGGAGTCCGGCAAAAACCTCGCCAATGTGGCCGGCGTGTAGTGCAGCCTATTAAGAATTTTAAATTGTATCTGGCGTAGTCCTGCATTGAGCAAAACTTTTTTTGTGAGTGAGCAATACTTCACCCATTTCTCGTCAGGTATGGGCATCTGCAAATCTGTTTCCCATTTTACTTTCACATTGTTGGTTGTGGGGGTGTGGGCCTGCACCGATGCATATAATTTGGAGACTCCCAGACCCCCCTGAGTTGTGATCAATTGTAAACATGGGTGTGAAAGTGCCTCATCAGGAAAGAGGGGGCATCTAGCCTGGAATGCTGATCTCATTCGGTAATACTGGAGTGTCCGAAGCGGTCCTGTCCCCAAGGGCCTTAAAATATATATTAAGCTAACAAATTTCCCCTCTATGAACATGTCCCCTACCACCATTTCCCCGTTAGGGTCCCATGCTTCCTGCATGTCCGTATCAAACATGGGAGGAATGCCAGAAAGTTCCACAAGGGAATTTGCGGGTTATAAGGTTTCTCAATTTTAAGTCTCCGACATATTGCCCCCCAAGCCCGGACAGTGCAGCTCGCCGGATCATATTCACACATGTCTCTATGTCGTGCATCGAAAATAATTGATCTCACATCAGAGGGTGCAACTGTGTGTGTCTCTACCTATGCATGGGTGCATCTTCTGCCGTCTCATACTAATATCTCGCGAATTGCGCCTGTGCAACTTGATAATAGAGTTCAAAGTCCGGGGCTGCTATGCCTCCGGAACTATATGGTTCCACCATTTTCTCCCACCCCATTCTAGCAGTCTTCCCGTTCCAGAGAAATGTGGTCACCAATGATCGCAGCCTGGAGAAGAATTCCCTGCCTGGCCATTTCGGGATATTCACAAACAGATATAGCAGTTTAGGAAGGACGGTCATTTTTAGTACTGCTATCCTGCCATGCAATAAGATAGGGAGGTGCCTCCATATCGCTAGTTTTGTATTAATTGACTGTAGCACCCCTTCGTAGTTGTCAGTAAATAAAGATTGTCTGCTCCTGGAGACCAGAACGCCTAAATATCTAATATATCGCTCCGACCATTTAAGGCCATCCATCATTTCCAGGCATTTAGTGCAAGGGGTGAGTGGGAAAATGTCTGATTTAGTATTGTTCACGGTGTAACCGGAGTAATCAGCAAATTCGTGTATATCTGCCATTATGGGTGTGAGGTTTTTGTCGGGTTCACGGATATATAACAGCGTGTCATCCGCATAAAGTGAGATCAGCTGATTGGAGCCTTTCATGACTATGGGCCTCATTACAACTCAGGCGGTAAGGGGTTTACGGCAGCGTTAACAGCACCGACCCTTACCGCCTGATTACGAGGTCCCCTAGCGCCATGGTGCTTTTAACACCTGCTTTTAGCAGGTGTTAAAATCCATGGCGCTAAGGGACCATGGAGTTAATTACGCCACCGTAATTTACGGTGGCGTAATTAACGCCTTCCCCACTCCCATTATGCCCTATGGGGCAAAAATGGGAATGGGGAAGGGTAAATGGGGATTGGGGACTTACCGCCCCGCCTAGGTCGGAATGGGGCGGTAAGTCCGCCAACCACCATGGCGTAAACGTAGTTTACGCCATGGTGGTAAAGTCACGGCCCAGGCGGTAACTTACCGCCTGGGTCGTAATGAGGCCCTATACCTTTTTCTTTGTGTCACAATCTAACTGCAGCAGCCATGGGCTCTATTGTTAGAGCAAATAGGATTGGCGAGAACGGGCACCCCTGTCTTGTGCCCCTCCCCAGTTCGAACATGTCGGACATGGTTCTGTTAGTACAGACTCTAGCCCCGAGCTTTGTATAGAGCAGATGGACATATCTAATAAAATTGGGTCCCACTCCGAACGCCTCCAACACCGAGAAGAGTTACTCCCATGAGACCGAATCAAATGCCTTCTCGGCGTTGAGGGACACCGCGACCGCCTGTCTGCCCGGATCAATTTGTGCCATGATCCCAAACAGCCTGCAGAGGTTCAATGCAGTAGACCTCTGGGGAATAAACCCGTTTTGGTCCGGGTGGACCAGTGCTGGAACTATGGGTAACATACGATTGGCCATGACCTTCGCGAAAATGTTTGCGTCGGTATTTATGAGCAAGAGGGGTCTGTAAGAGGACATATCCTAGGGCGGGCGTCTGGGCTTGGGAAGCACTGTAATAATAGCTTCCCTCATTGTAGTGGGCAATATGTGCTGTTCGAGGGCCTCCTCCCACGTTCTGAGTAGAATAGGGGCCAGTTCCTCATGGAACTCCTTATAGAATTCAGCCCCCAGTCCATCAGAACTCGGGGCTTTACCCGACGTGAGATCCTTGATCGCTTCAGCGATTTCTTCTATTGTGAAAGGTAGCTCCAAAGCCAATCTATTTTCCTCTGGGAGCGTCGGGAGACCCAGTGAGGCCAGGTATTCTTTTATCTCAGTGGAGGTTTTCCGGTCTCTATTCACATACAGTGCTTTGTAGAATTCAACAAATTCATCATTAATACCTTTATCGCTTGTGACCATTACAGTTGGAGCTGTTTGAATGGCGGCTATCTGGGCGTTATTTGTTTCATTCCTAATCAAGTTGGCCAGCATCTTTCCCGCCTTATTCCCCTCTCCGTAGCGACGCGCCCGCATGGGGGCCGCAATGTATCGTACCACCCTCGTGGCTAAATTGTCAAAGTTCCTAAGGAGTTTATGAATTCCAGCAAGGGTCTCTCTATCATGAGTGCGGCTGTATACCTCCTCCAGTTCTTTCAGTTCCCGTTCCACCACCTCGAGGTCCCGTCGCACCCCCTTCAAGAGTCCCGTTGACTTGGACATAAGGATCCCTCTAACCCAAACCTTGAATGTTTCCCAAACCGTGGATATCCGATCTACCGCCTCCAGGTTGTCTACAGAGAAGTTGGTTATCTCCTCATGTAGTGTCTCGGCCATGTTTGCATCTCCCAGCAATCCCCCCGGCATTCTCCACCTCCTAGCCTGTCTGGGAACATCCTGGAACACGAGGCTCAGTAAGACCGGAGATTAATCGGACAGCGTGCGGGGGAGGATCGTGCAGAGTCGCAGCGTATTCGAGATGTCCGAGGATATGAACCAGTAGTCTATACGCGATTCACTGTCATGCACGGATGAGTAGTATGTATACTGCCTATTATCCGGGTGCAACACCCACCAAGTGTCTATCAGTGACACCTGCAGAAGGAGTTGGTTCAGGGTTACTGCCGTTTTTGTGGGCGCCCTCACCACTTTAGTTCACCTATCCAACATGGGGTCGAGTGCAACATTAAAATCGCTGCCCCATATAATAGTTGTTGTGTCGTGCTTGTTAAGAGTATTGAGTATTTTCAGATAGAAATCTGGGTCATCTATGTTAGGGCCATAGGTGTTAACCAGGGTTATTTGTCTACCGGCCATTTCCCCCCACACCAACACATATCTTCCCATTGGATCTGCCTCGTGTCCCCCTGGATTGTGAGGAATATTCTGTATAATAATGTAGCTTGCCCCATTTAGCCATTATGCTTTGGTTAACCGCTCCCTGAGCATGAGTCTCCTGGAGCATTAGGATCTGAGGACCGTGCCTGGCGACATAGTTCCCTACCTCCTGGCTTTCAACGGGTTGTTTAGCCCCCGGACATTCCAAGACAATAAGGTTATTTTCACCCCGTCACCCGTTCCCCCATACATAGAATCCAAGCCGTGCCATTGCTTCCACCATACCTTGAGTTTAACTGATGTGGGCGCATCGTGCACCCGCCAGACCTGATTTCAACCAACCTGGAACTGAAATTAAACCAATCCACACCCCAGGTCCCTAACATGCCCTGGTAGCAATAACATTCTGTAAATTCCCGATTTCCCCAACCCCACCTTCCACCCACATCATCCGCCCCAACTTGACAATGTACCCTTAAACCTTTTAGGAACTTTCCTGTGGGTGCCACGTTGTCATCACAAGGCCACCAGAGCGGGCGCACGACCCGCTTCTAACGTGACTCAGAGCCCCCCAGCGGGAGCAGAATTCCGTTACACATCAACAAAGCAGCAACAAAGGATATGTGCGCAACCAAGTTCAGTCAACAGGGCCCCGGAGGTGATGTTCTGTTCTGGTCCAGCCCACGGCCTCTAGGTGGTAGGGGTATAGTTGCTTCCACGTACGCCAGAGCGGCGGCCAGGGTCTCGAAAAAGTGGGCTCTTCCTCCATACTGGATTCGCATCTTGGCCGGGAATATTAGCGCATATGTGCCCTCAGTAGCCGCTTGACCGGCTCATATGATCACCTGCTAGCCTGTACCCCCGCAGCAATGTCCGGATAAACATGTATGCGGTTCTCCTCATATTGTAGTGTCCCAATTTCTCTTGCCTTTCTAAGTATTGTATCTCTGTCTCTGTAATTCAACAGTCTAGCAATGATGGTGCGCGGCGGGGCTCTGGGTTTCGGCACGGGGACCAGAGTGCGATGCGCTTGCTCAACCAGGAATTGGCTCGAAAAGGATTCTCTCCCAAAAAGAGTCTTAAGAAGGTTTTCCACTTGCTGTTCCATTGCACCTTTCCCAAACTTTTCAGAAACCCCCACAATCCGAATGTTGTTCCTTCGGGATCTGGATTCTAGATCCTCGCATTTACTTTGCAATGCGTTCATGCCTGCTTTAATATGCGCTATGTCACTATCGTGTCGCGCAATAGTGTCTTCGTTTGTACCAATTCTGTCTTCAGCTTCAGTGATTCTGAGGCTCTCCTTGACGACTCTAGTTTTCAGTGCTCCTATAGTGTTGACAATGGTATTACCCAAATTGTTCGTTTACAATAGTTCGAATGAACAATTGACCAAATTTAAAGGGTCACAATTGACCTTTTCACAATTGACCGAATATATATATATATATATATAAATGGGTTTTGGGGGGTTTGGCGTTGGGTGGGGGGTTGTGGGGGGTTTCCCCCCACATATATGGTACAATTGACCTTCACAATTTGGTCAATTGTGAAAAGGTCAATTGTCATTCGAGCAGTTGTAAAACGAACGATTTGTATACAACCTTGACAATGTCATCTAGCTTCACATTTAGGGATAGGAAGCCATTCTGCACTATCGTGCTAAGGTGATCAACCCTGTCAACGCTGTCCACGCCAGGGTCAGCAGTTGATGTTGTCGACAGATCTGGTTCATGGCCGACTGCCTGGCTACTGGTGAATGAGTCCATCGGGCCTTTCATTTTCCCGGTCGCCCCCTCTGCCGCTTTTTCCTGTTTCCTCGTGTTACCCATGTCCGCCTCACCAGCCGGGCCACCACCACGGCCCGACGGAGGTTCTGGATCCTGTGGGACTATACCGCGGGGGCAGGCCGCCCGTGCTGCGTAGGATATTATCTGTCGAGTAGTCTTGTTCAGGCCGGGGTACCACAAAAATAGTGTTTCATGGAGCCATCAATGTCCAGGCGCCAGTGGTCACTTGTTAATTCGCCAACTTACAATGGACTGTGTCCTCCCACGTAGAAAAGAGCTGATTATCCCAGGTAATGTTCGAATCTGAATCAGGGCCCCGGCGTGGCACTCCCAGATCCAGTCCGGCCCTATAGCGCGGGGGAAGGCCTCAGGAACCCTGCCCCCCAACCGCTGAATGCCGCACAACTCACCGTCTCAGTGGCACCGAGCCCCGCGCCGTCTCTACCGGCAACTTGCAGGAAATATAGCACACGCAGCGTGTCCCGGCCACAGGCCAAAAAATGGAGTCGCTCCTTCGGTCACGGCTCAGGTCGGGGGGGGAAGGATATCACGCCGTCCGACGACGGCCCGCTTCTCAACACCCGCTACGTTGCAGCAGGGAGCTCCAGCTCTCGTCCAACAGGATCGCCTCAGTAACTGCGAAGGCAGGGCCCCACCGGGCTCCCCCGGTCACACCTCGCCGCCACAGCCACGTGTACGGGACCCAGGGGGGGCCACCTCAGTCGAACCACAGTGCCCACGGGTCCAGCTCTGCGACCTTGGCACAGCAGCTCCTCCTCTCTATGCCTCTCTGGCCAGAGCGTCAGCAGCCCGGGGTGCAGCTCAGCCGGACGTCTCTCTCGGCACACTCCCGGGCCTTCTCCTGCTCACCCCACCAAAGCTGATATCTCCTTAAGTTTTAGTCCGCCGCTCCCAGGATTTCAGTCGGGTGTGGACTGGGTCAAGGTACATCCTCTGCTCGACTCTGCTATCTGCTGGTGGCTCCGAAACAGGATTCAAATATAATTTGGATTTCTGTCGTGCCGGAGCTCTCACTTCAGGCGGCCATCTTGGTCATGCGCAACAGCACCCCCCCAGCAGTGTTGAAATGTTTGATGCTCACTTTTCATTCTGCCAGTGTGCCTTCCCATTACAAGAAGGCATTTCTGCACATTTTAGGCCTAACATGGGCTTTCAGTTTGTTTGATCCTGGGGCTGAGATTAAGCCCCACACATGCAAATAGTAAATAGAATTAGGTGACTATTCACCTACTAACAGAGATAACCAGTTTAAAACATTATAAAACCCCTACAGAACATTGTGTTCAGGCACCGAGATGGCTGATATGTTAGTGGCTTTGTGACAGCTGGACTACATTTTTCATGGGACTCGTCTGTATGCTATGGGGTGCAGTACAACAGGGGGAATGGGTTTTATAAATAGTCTTTCAACTTCTTTGGTAACTGTCTACAGTTGAGTGCTATGTTATCCTTTACATACAGAAGACATGCACACTGAATAACATGCAGCCAAAGCAAAAACAACCTGAAACCTTGCACTCCTATCTCTGACCTATTGCATACAGGTCCCATTTCACTAACTCGTACAGCACCTGCCAAACCCTCCCTCTCTCTCTCACACATTGATACATTGGATACCATGTGCTGCAAAACAAGCATCTGTGAGTTGACAGATGAAGGGGAAGAGTCTGCAAACTACAGTCAATTAGCAAAAGCAACAGCTAATAATATTCTATATCTATTGCTTGTACAACACAGGAATAAAAGCTATGATGATGATGATAATTATAAAGGCTGTTTAGTTACGTATAATCTAATAATAGCTCAGTGATTCATCCATTCTTTTTGTTCCTGCAAACTTTCAGAAATGTTCTGGGATTTCGTTTGGGGAAGTTCGAACACACTCACTGGTAGAAATTAGAGACTCCTTCCATCATCCACAGAACCCGATACAAGCCCTTCTGGGGCCTCAAAGCCCTATTCAGCCCTCTGTATGGCAGTGTGACATGTTCAACCTTCTCCAATATCTCTATTTCTACAGCTCTTTTTTTAGTATTTTGTGTGTGCTGTTTGGTGTAGTATGGGGGCGAGGAAAGAGATGCAGAGTTGTGGGGTTTAGAGGGATGCATTGAGGTTTTTTAGAATGTGCAGCATGTCTAGTTTGCATGCTCACAAGTGTTCAGCGATAATGTGCTGGAGATAGACATTTTGGCTCTAAGTCTCTTCCCCCAAAGTTTCTGAGATCACATTCAGTCTTACTTACAGGAGGCTTTTCCCTTAACATTCAGTCATGAATGACAATGGCATGTGTAGTCCCACACCATGGGCCTCATTACGAGGTGGCTACCCTCTTACCGCATTCCGGGTCTGGGTTGGCGGAATAGGGACTTACCGGGTCATTCCAACCTTGGAGGACCCGGTAAATCCACATTCCGAGAACCAATCCCCATTCCAATTCGAGCCCCCATAGGGCTCAATGGGAATGGGGATGGAGCTAATAACGGGCCCGCTGGTAGCAGGCCCGTCATTAGCTCTATGGTCCCTTAGCGGGACCCGCTAAGGGACCTCGGAATAGGGCGGTAAGGGTTTACCGGCACCGGTCTCCTTACCAGTGCCCATTAACCCTTACCGCCCACCTCATAATGAGGCCCCAAGTCTTCATGGAGGAAGGATGACCCAATACATAGTCCCACAGGTCATGCTCACAAATGTTGGACTTTTGTAAGCAAATCAATAGAATGCAGATTCTGCACATGTGTAAATGCACAAAGCACAATACATGTGAAAAGCAAGAACTCTTTCAAAATTGCCAGTGTTGAATACAAGGCTCCCAAGTTTCATAGGCATATCCCCATGCACATGTAGGCAAAGGGCAAGATTACGGAAACATTGCACTGGTGCATTACAAGGTTACATGGTGTGAGCACTAGGGCAAGGTTTGTCCTATTTCTAATAACACTGCCACATATTAGAAATACTGTTCCATATTTGCACTATGGCAAATTTTGACTTGATGCAATAATGCAGTGAAAATGTATGTTTTTTGCACTATGGCTGATTTTGCTCTGGTGCTTATACCATGCCAAACTGTGCTTGTCCTGGTGCAATGTCCCAGTGTTTTTAGAAATAGATCAAACTTTGCTCTAGTGCTAATACCGCACTTGCACCAGTGCACCATTTTTGTAAACTCCCCCCCAGATGGTTTCCAGAGAGAAAACTCCCTAACAAATGTCTGCTGCTGTAATAACAGCAATTTGAAAGAAAATATGTTCACAAAAGCGGAGCATTAGGATTACAGGTTACTTGATAAACTCAGGGAGTTAATCAGAGTATGTGTGTTGCATGGTAGCTCAGCTTGAATAACAAAATGTGCCTTATTGTTTGTTAATTAGCTGACTTTTCTAATAATGATGGGGGCGAGACAACTACGTTGAGCACTGATGCACAATGAAAGGGATTTTGAATGCTGTGTACACTTATTTTCCTTCTAAATTAAACAAGAAATACAATTACACTTAGAATTATATACTGGAATGTACAAAATAACTACAATTCCAGATTTAAAGCTAATTTCTATGTTTAAATGCTCAATTCTGCCTCTAAATTTTTGATTTGTCCATTATATAGCTGCACGTTTTTTGTCTTTGAGAAAGCTGTTACTTATATGGTTTAGGCCGGGGGAAGACTAAGCAAACTTACAAGGAGATGCCCCTATTCAAGGTGATAAAACCCTGTATCCAGACTAAAAACAGTCTTCGAACAGTTGAGATATAGTGGTTGACTTTCAATTTATAATTGCTTAAATGTAATTTTCCGATTTGCATTAGAGACTTTGCAAAATAGAATTGTTTTTGTTTACTACTCTCATTGTGGAAGCTAGAATAGAGCATAATCTTTTTTATGGGCTCTATGTGTGACAATGAGCTTTCTCCAACTGTTTTTACTTTTCGAATGAACAGACAGTCTGAAGCTTGATATTGTAGGTATGGAGGAGAGTGGTTTTCCATGATCTATATTCTGTTATCTGGTATCTGGTAAAGGGTTGGCACAAAAAATGATAGGCATTGTTGTTGGGATCCTGAATTAATCCTTTGTCAGCAATTAAAGGCAACATATGTTCATTACAATGTGGGTTGTTCAGACTTTTCTGCTTGCCTTGACTAGCATTCTAGCTTGCATGAAATGTACAATCCTACAGTCTAACCCTTCTTAATGTCCCCACCCCAAATCTTAGATCATTCTCACTCAAAATCGCTTTTTTTGAAAATATTGTTATAGTTTTTTTTCATTAACAGCTTTACATTTGTTTGTCACATGACATCTTTACAGTTTTTGTCTTTCTTGCAACTTGACAGTTGTTTGTCACTTAATAACTTTACAGTTCTTGCCAACACATGTTTCGACCTTAAACTTTAGGTCTTCTTCAGGGTTGTTTTGCCATCAACAACCAGCATGAATCTGAACAAAATCATTTTACATAGCATAGATAATCAGTAATATATAAGTACAAACCAAAGGCCACGTCAACGACGAGTCGCAATGGGGGGAGGGGGATTATTTTATTTTTTTAAACAGAAAACGAATGAAAACCAGTACTCATATAATGACAATTCATTCAATTATTTTAAACGTTCATGTACTTCATTTAAAGTCAACTTGACAATTCATAATATTCAATTTATCAGTAAACCTTAAAATGACACTTCATTACACCTAGAAGGTTTAATTTATAGTCCACTTGACAGCATGATTTGCAAGTATAGAACTATACTGAGAGGTCTGAATTCAGACCATAAAATGAGTAATTTTTTGTGAAAATCAAAGTGGATGAGTGTGATGATGGAAATGCATTGGAGGGACAGGGCCTTCATGTCCTTGTCCTGTACTATTTTATCATGTGTGTTCTGTGTTGTTTCCTGCACAGAAGCCCACGTGGGAATCCTGGCAGTGCATCTCTTCCTCTTTTTGGTCATGGTGAACAGACCTTTGGGATACCCTTATGGCACACATGGGTCAGGGGTACAACCCTGTGACCCTAGTGTATATTTTTGGGCACCTGTGTGTGGCCCACAGAGCAGGTTATCGGCTTGTTGCAGCTCCATGCTGAATTCCACAGGTGCTCTGAGTATCCTCCATTCTGGGACACCCAGGCCCTGCTATAGAAATCTGTGGATTCCTGATAGGAGGCAAGATGGCCACTGTGTCCTCTTGGTTTCTATTATCTGTTACCTTGTTTTCCCAAAGTCTTGCGATACCCAGACTCTGTCCCTTCCCCTGACTGGCTGCTGGGTGGAAGAACCATATATGGTATTGTGGGAAAGTCAAGGCCAGACTGGCTGGAGCCTTCCCAGTGACTCTATGTTGTGGGTACACCCGTGTGGTGGAACCTGGGTGAATGGAGTGTGTGACCAATATGCATCCCATGTTATGGGTGGCTGGTATCTGTGTGTGTGACACACAGAATTAGACAGCCCTGCCTGAAACTGACATGAATGCATTGTTTTGTGCTAAAAGGCTGGATGCTTGCCCCAATCCACATTCCTTGTTATGGATGTCTGGGTAGAAGCGAATGGCCTGAATGCACTGTGAGCCCGATGAATGCCCTTCTGAATGATTGGTTGCCTGAGCTTGACTCAGCAGTGTGAATGAGAGACAGAACCGTATATCTGGGACCTCTCACTTACGACAATTGTTCAGCAGCTGAAATCAAAACTTGATGCTTAACCTTGAAGCCCAGCTGAAAGAAGAAGGTTTTGCTGCTGCTTGCCGTCACCAAAATATAAAAGCTGTTGTGTCTGTCAAGGACTGATCCAGAGAGTGCCTGGCTAGGAGACCTCTCCACGAGCTATGAGGGACCATCATGCAGAAAGCTAATCTTCACCAAGGCTCCCTGAAAGCCAGTCCGGAAAGACTGTCGACCAGAGATGGGGACCGCCGAGGAATCTGAAGTGAAGCACCCAGACATCAAAGTCCAACATCGTCAACCAGGGTTCGGAGGACTGCTGTAACCACTGGAAGCCCATTGAGTCGTGTTGCCCAGAAGCGGGGACATTTTCACATCATGCTGCTCAACAACCGGAGCCACAACGCTCTACCTTTTTCCTAAGACCTTGGAAACAAAGGAATCCCTTGCTATCACCGTCAACTGCTTTGGCCCAACAGAGAAAGTCAAGATCATCAACGAGCCCAGGAGAAACCAGCAGTGGGTTTCCCGCCGTCTGAAGTCCACAAAGACACAGACCAATGAAGATCTGAAAGCCAGCTGTGGTCAAGTCATGACCGGCGATGCCAACACCGACACCTGACACAAACGGCCCTTCATCGATCTGCTTTGCGGCAACAAACTCTTGTCATCGAGGTGCACCACATGCGTCATTTTCACAGGACGTCCACGACCGATCTCCGGTGAGCACTGCGAAGGTCGAAGCTGCTATCTCAGCGACAGTGTTCACATTTCTTCGAGTAATCTCGACGCCCTGTGGCTCCGGCTTTAAAGGGAGTTCACCCATGAGAGATCTGTCGACGAACCATCGAAGAAACTCTTCTAAATTCAGGTACATTGGGGTAGGAGAACATTTTAGCAGAAAACAAGACTATTTTAAACATATATGGACTGGGCTTGTTGATACACTGTATTTACAGGTTGCCCAGGTGGGCGGATCCTCACATAGACGGTGTCTTGGGTAGGGACACAGTATTCTGCCATCGTGAAACCTAACTTGTCTTCCTTCCTATGTCTGAGTCAAGAGTGGTACAACATAGACATTGTACTTATTTACTATATTAGATTTGCCAAAGCACAACATGTGTTATTAATTTTGTATATGTATTTGAACCTTATTTATATAAAGAACAGTGTTATCAGTATCGTAGTGTGTGGACATTTCTTTTGTGGGGACATTTCTTTGTGGGGGCTTGGGGACTACACTATACTTAAGAACCAGCCTGCATCACCTCCTGAGAGTTTAAGCCTTGGTTGCTTGTCCTTTGCTACCAACAATAGAGAACCTTGGTTGGGGTGCTCTGTGCTTCTCTTCTGCCCTATAGAGGGCAGGATTTCAGATAACCCCCCTCCAGTCTTTACAGGAACCCCCTGTTTATTTTAGAGGTATGAACAAGAAAGCTGTAGTAATGTGGCTTACTGAGTAACAGTGTCTGTGAGGTCATATGCTTGTGGAAGTTGTGGTGGAAGTGTTCTGCTGGGTGACGGTTGGTCAGAGAGAGAGAAGCTGTGAGCAGGGAAGATGGGTGTGGGGGTGAGCCCGGTGTTTCCCTTGTCATCTTGTGTCCCCTACCATCCCTGTGTCTTGTGGAGAGTACAGGACAAGGACAATAAAGACACTGAAAACTTACCTGGAGTACTGGCGGTCATCATTGTTGCACTGGCGACGAGGATGGGATGGTAGATGGACTGCCCTTGCCATGGTGCTGCTGGGGGATTGGTGCAGCACTCTAGGAACACCGCCCCCGTGAGGTCCCCCCACACCGAGGCGGGTCTGTGTGGAGTTGCCCCGCCGCGTGATTATCGTTGCCCCAGTGAGGGTCGTGCTGTTATTGACTTCGGTGCTCAGAAGGGAAGGCCCGTTGTCGAGCTGTTGGCAAGGCCAAGGATCCGACCAGGAGGAAGAGGACCCAGCGGTTTGTGTCTGCCTGGCCTGCCATCTATGTAGCGCCTTCTTGCCTGCGCTGACTTCTTGCCCTTGTGGGACAGCTGTGGGGCATCTCGGAACATCCAGCTGGGGCCCCCTTTCCAGGTGGTGGTGTCGGAGCGGGCCCTTTTCTCTCCTTCAGGGCACCGCATGCAGATAGGGAGCGGGCAGGGGGGCTCGGCGCAGTTTCGGAAGGCTTACCCAGCTGTTCTGTTGTTGCTGGTGCTTCTGCTCCATCCGCGTCCCAACCTTGCAACATGCCTGAATGATACGGCAGCAGTGAAGGAGTGGTCCGCGGTGAGATGTTGCCGTCGGCCTGTGATGTTTGTTGCCTCGATGCGAACTGGTTCAGGCCGGAGTGTGGGAACCTCCTTAGGAGTTACGGCAACGTGGGCATTCGTCGGAGGTTCCGCGGCAGCATGTTCAAGCATCAGGATTGCCGGTTTTACTTTGTGGAGCCCTTTGTGTCGGGTACTGCGGCTACAGGAGGAATGATGACGTCAACTTGAGGTGGCCTGCTCCGAGCCTATCGCGTGCCTGGTCCCTTGTTTTCCATGGGCTCTTGCACGCGCCTCCCGTAGATAAGTAAACAATGATACGTCCATCAGTGGGCGTGTTCGGAGTGCCACGTGATTTGATCAAGTCTTCGGTTTTGGACAGGCCATGGCGCAGTTTACCGAAAAGGTGTTGGCTTCATCAATGAAGAGTCTTGCAACAACTCATTGACTGTGTTGAGCCAAGCCACGGGAACATTTGTCATCAGGTTAGGGTTTTGCGCCGTATGTGTGAGCATGAGTGTGTACATGTTGTGGCCCATGTTAGAGGGTTAGGTGTTGGGTGTTCCCATTTTAGCTTCCGGAGTAGGATAGGGTTGTTACTGAGGCCGTTGTCAGTCCCCTGTGGTGTCCTTGTGTCGTGGTCTTTCGTGGGAAATAGACCCTCTGTGTGTGGGTTTAGGTTTTCCTTTGCAACTCCCAGGTGAGGGGGAGCGGGTTTGTAATGTAATTGATGTGCAATTCAAATGTTCATGTAATTAATATGCAATTCAAATGTCAATATCATTGCTTTGTTTCATCTGGGTGGGTGAAATTTGATTTCGGGGTAGTGTTAACCCCAAGGAGTATGGACTGCAATTTTGAACGTGTTTATGGAAAATGATGCGAAAATTTATTAATGTGACTTTCGTCGTTTGGAACACTGACTTTCATGCAATTTTGACATTGTTGTTGCCCGGGAGTTCATGCCGGTTCGCATTTGTGGGCAGTGCTGGGGGGTCTCCTTCCAAGTTCTTCACCTGTTTTATGCAATGTTTTTTGCATTCGACTGTCATGTTTAATATTCATTGTCATCAACATGTCATTTGTGCATGCTCGATGTTATCAGTGTTTGGGGTGTGATTGCGGTGTACGGGTGCATGGAAGTACTTTGGTGCACCTGTAGTCACATTGTTGTTCTGCATTAGCATCTTAGCGCCGTGTATGTGTGGCGTGGTGGTCGCGGGTGTGTGTAGTCATGGGTTGAGTTGCTGTGCCCATGTATCGTGTTTAGAGTGTTAGGAGTGCATGTCCTCATTAGACTTATGTCTATTATGTACTGCCTGATTTAGGTCAGGGTATGTCACTATGTTTTTGCGGTGTATCTCAGGGCTACGTTGATTTGTAGGTTTCGTAGTGCTGGTTAGGTTCCAGGGTAGGACGCTGTGGTGTTAGTGGTCCCAGTTGTTCGTTATTCCTGAGTGAGCGGTTGGAGTTTGCGCGGTAGTTTGTAGTGATGATGGGTCATTAGTGCCTGAAGATTATCAGGATTGGTCACTTTCGGCATGAGCGTTCTTCTCAGGGCAGTTGTTTATTCTGCAGTGTTTTCATAGTGTTTGTTTTAACTTGTAGTAATCTGGCTATGTGTTTCCTAGGGGAGGAGAAGTGTAGTAATGTGGCTTACTGAGTAGCAGTGTCTGTGCGGTCATATGGTTGTGGAATGTTGTGGTGGAAGTGTTCTGCTGGGTGACGGTTGGTCAGGGAGTGAGAAGCTGCGAGCAGAGAAGATGGGTGCGGGGGTAAGCCCGGTGTGGTCTCATTCCAACCTTGGAGGACCCGGTAAATCCACATTCCGAGAACCAATCCCCATTCCCATTCGAGCCCCCATAGGGCTCAATGGGAATGGGGATGGAGCTAATAACGGGCCCGCTAGTAGCGGGCCCGTTATTAGCTCTCTGGTCCCTTAGCGGCTCCCGCTAAGGGCGCCTGCTAAAACCAGACGCCCATAGCGGGACCCGCTAAGGGACCTCGGAATAGGGCGGTAAGGGTTTACCGGCACCGGTCTCCTTACCAGTGCCCATTAACCCTTACCGCCCACCTCATAATGAGGCCCCAAGTCTTCATGGAGGAAGGATGACCCAATACATAGTCCCACAGGTCATGCTCACAAATGTTGGACTTTTGTAAGCAAATCAATAGAATGCAGATTCTGCACATGTGTAAATGCACAAAGCACAATACATGTGAAAAGCAAGAACTCTTTCAAAATTGCCAGTGTTGAATACAAGGCTCCCAAGTTTCATAGGCATATCCCCATGCACATGTAGGCAAAGGGCAAGATTAAGGAAACATTGCACTGGTGCATTACAAGGTTACATGGTGTGAGCACTAGGGCAAGGTCTGTCCTATTTCTAATAACACTGCCACATATTAGACATACTGTTCCATATTTGCACTATGGCAAATTTTGACTTGATGCAATAATGCAGTGAAAATGTATGTTTTTTGCACTATGGCTGATTTTGCTCTGGTGCTTATACCATGCCAAACTGTGCTTGTCCTGGTGCAATGTCCCAGTGTTTTTAGAAATAGATCAAACTTTGCTCTAGTGCTAATACCGCACTTGCACCAGTGCACCATTTTTGTAAACTCCCCCCCAGATGGTTTCCAGAGAGAAAACTCCCTAACAAATGTCTGCTGCTGTAATAACAGCAATTTGAAAGAAAATATGTTCACAAAAGCGGAGCATTAGGATTACAGGTTACTTGATAAACTCAGGGAGTTAATCAGAGTATGTGTGTTGCATGGTAGCTCAGCTTGAATAACAAAATGTGCCTTATTGTTTGTTAATTAGCTGACTTTTCTAATAATGATGGGGGCGAGACAACTACGTTGAGCACTGATGCACAATGAAAGGGATTTTGAATGCTGTGTACACTTATTTTCCTTCTAAATTAAACAAGAAATACAATTACACTTAGAATTATATACTGGAATGTACAAAATAACTACAATTCCAGATTTAAAGCTAATTTCTATGTTTAAATGCTCAATTCTGCCTCTAAATTTTTGATTTGTCCATTATATAGCTGCACGTTTTTTGTCTTTGAGAAAGCTGTTACTTATATGGTTTAGGCCGGGGGAAGACTAAGCAAACTTACAAGGAGATGCCCCTATTCAAGGTGATAAAACCCTGTATCCAGACTAAAAACAGTCTTCGAACAGTTGAGATATAGTGGTTGACTTTCAATTTATAATTGCTTAAATGTAATTTTCCGATTTGCATTAGAGACTTTGCAAAATAGAATTGTTTTTGTTTACTACTCTCATTGTGGAAGCTAGAATAGAGCATAATCTTTTTTATGGGCTCTATGTGTGACAATGAGCTTTCTCCAACTGTTTTTACTTTTCGAATGAACAGACAGTCTGAAGCTTGATATTGTAGGTATGGAGGAGAGTGGTTTTCCATGATCTATATTCTGTTATCTGGTATCTGGTAAAGGGTTGGCACAAAAAATGATAGGCATTGTTGTTGGGATCCTGAATTAATCCTTTGTCAGCAATTAAAGGCAACATATGTTCATTACAATGTGGGTTGTTCAGACTTTTCTGCTTGCCTTGACTAGCATTCTAGCTTGCATGAAATGTACAATCCTACAGTCTAACCCTTCTTAATGTCCCCACCCCAAATCTTAGATCATTCTCACTCAAAATCGCTTTTTTTGAAAATATTGTTATAGTTTTTTTTCATTAACAGCTTTACATTTGTTTGTCACATGACATCTTTACAGTTTTTGTCTTTCTTGCAACTTGACAGTTGTTTGTCACTTAATAACTTTACAGTTCCTGCCAACACATGTTTCGACCTTAAACTTTAGGTCTTCTTCAGGGTTGTTTTGCCATCAACAACCAGCATGAATCTGAACAAAATCATTTTACATAGCATAGATAATCAGTAATATATAAGTACAAACCAAAGGCCACGTCAACGACGAGTCGCAATGGGGGGAGGGGGATTATTTTATTTTTTTAAACAGAAAACGAATGAAAACCAGTACTCATATAATGACAATTCATTCAATTATTTTAAACGTTCATGTACTTCATTTAAAGTCAACTTGACAATTCATAATATTCAATTTATCAGTAAACCTTAAAATGACAATTCATTACACCTAGAAGGTTTAATTTATAGTCCACTTGACAGCATGATTTGCAAGTATAGAACTATACTGAGAGGTCTGAATTCAGACCATAAAATGAGTAATTTTTTGTGAAAATCAAAGTGGATGAGTGTGATGATGGAAATGCATTGGAGGGACAGGGCCTTCATGTCCTTGTCCTGTACTATCTTATCATGTGTGTTCTGTGTTGTTTCCTGCGCAGAAGCCCACGTGGGAATCCTGGCAGTGCATCTCTTCCTCTTTTTGGTCATGGTGAACAGACCTTTGGGATACCCTTATGGCACACATGGGTCAGGGGTACAACCCTGTGACCCTAGTGTATATTTTTGGGCACCTGTGTGTGGCCCACAGAGCAGGTTATCGGCTTGTTGCAGCTCCATGCTGAATTTCACAGGTGCTCTGAGTATCCTCCATTCTGGGACACCCAGGCCCTGCTATAGAAATCTGTGGATTCCTGATAGGAGGCAAGATGGCCACTGTGTCCTCTTGGTTTCTATTATCTGTTACCTTGTTTTCCCAAAGTCTTGCGATACCCAGACTCTGTCCCTTCCCCTGACTGGCTGCTGGGTGGAAGAACCATATATGGTATTGTGGGAAAGTCAAGGCCAGACTGGCTGGAGCCTTCCCAGTGACTCTATGTTGTGGGTACACCCGTGTGGTGGAACCTGGGTGAATGGAGTGTGTGACCAATATGCATCCCATGTTATGGCTGGCTGGTATCTGTGTGTGTGACACACAGAATTAGACAGCCCTGCCTGAAACTGACATGAATGCATTATTTTGTGCTAAAAGGCTGGATGCTTGCCCCAATCCACATTCCTTGTTATGGATGTCTGGGTAGAAGCGAATGGCCTGAATGCACTGTGAGCCCGATGAATGCCCTTCTGAATGATTGGTTGCCTGAGCTTGACTCAGCAGTGTGAATGAGAGACAGAACCGTATATCTGGGACCTCTCACTTACGACAATTGTTCAGCAGCTGAAATCAAAACTTGATGCTTAACCTTGAAGCCCAGCTGAAAGAAGAAGGTTTTGCTGCTGCTTGCCGTCACCAAAATATAAAAGCTGTTGTGTCTGTCAAGGACTGATCCAGAGAGTGCCTGGCTAGGAGACCTCTCCACGAGCTATGAGGGACCATCATGCAGAAAGCTAATCTTCACCAAGGCTCCCTGAAAGCCAGTCCGGAAAGACTGTCGACCAGAGATGGGGACCGCCGAGGAATCTGAAGTGAAGCACCCAGACATCAAAGTCCAACATCGTCAACCAGGGTTCGGAGGACTGCTGTAACCACTGGAAGCCCATTGAGTCGTGTTGCCCAGAAGCGGGGACATTTTCACATCATGCTGCTCAACAACCGGAGCCACAACGCTCCACCTTTTGCCTAAGACCTTTGAAACAAAGGAATCCCTTGCTATCACCGTCAACTGCTTTGGCCCACCAGAGAAAGTCAAGATCATCAACGAGCCCAGGAGAAACCAGCAGTGGGTTTCCCGCCGTCTGAAGTCCACAAAGACACAGACCAATGAAGATCTGAAAGCCAGCTGTGGTCAAGTCATGACCGGCGATGCCAACACCGACACCTGACACAAACGGCCCTTCATCGATCTGCTTTGCGGCAACAAACTCTTGTCATCGAGGTGCACCACATGCCTCATTTTCACAGGACGTCCACGACCGATCTCCGGTGAGCACTGCGAAGGTCGAAGCTGCTATCTCAGCGACAGTGTTCACATTTCTTCGAGTAATCTCGACGCCCTGTGGCTCCGGCTTTAAAGGGAGTTCACCCATGAGAGATCTGTCGACGAACCATCGAAGAAACTCTTCTAAATTCAGGTACATTGGGGTAGGAGAACATTTTAGCAGAAAACAAGACTATTTTAAACATATATGGACTGGGCTTGTTGATACACTGTATTTACAGGTTGCCCAGGTGGGCGGATCCTCACATAGACGGTGTCTTGGGTAGGGACACAGTATTCTGCCATCGTGAAACCTAACTTGTCTTCCTTCCTATGTCTGAGTCAAGAGTGGTACAACATAGACATTGTACTTATTTACTATATTAGATTTGCCAAAGCACAACATGTGTTATTAATTTTGTATATGTATTTGAACCTTATTTATATAAAGAACAGTGTTATCAGTATCGTAGTGTGTGGACATTTCTTTTGTGGGGACATTTCTTTGTGGGGGCTTAGGGACTACACTATACTTAAGAACCAGCCTGCATCACCTCCTGAGAGTTTAAGCCTTGGTTGCTTGTCCTTTGCTACCAACAATAGAGAACCTTGGTTGGGGTGCTCTGTGCTTCTCTTCTGCCCTATAGAGGGCAGGATTTCAGATAACCCCCCTCCAGTCTTTACAGGAACCCCCTGTTTATTTAAGAGGTATGTGTCATGATCTCTGCTTCCAAAAGGTCAGGGTTTTCCCAACTCCCTTGGAAGCAGATCCATAACCCAGGTTCCGAGTGCCAACCAGTCCCAATTGGGACCTTTTGGACCCAGTCCTGGCGCCAGTGGCACCAGGCTCATAAATATTCCCAGTCCCAGCGCTGGAAGCGCCGGGCTCATAATGCTTGGGTGGACTTACCTGCAGCAGACCATGCTGCTTACTTGCCTGCCAGTTGAGCCTCTGATCCTCTTCTGTTTGGAACTACTTTTCCTGTTGGGTGGGGCAGGAGCCACTCCCTAGATTCAGAACACTGGAACTCTTCTGGAAAGCAGGAACTCTTTTCTTACCTAGGCGTGGCTGTGGAAGGAGACACCTAAGCACTACAGGAGGCTATTTAAACCACACCCGATGGATGAATCTTGCTTTGCGTTATTCTGCATCCTCTGCAGCAGAACGCTCATCGTGTCTTCTGCATCTGATCCTGGGCCTAAGGAAAAAGGCTTACCATCCTGAATCCAGTCTTCAGCAACACCTATAAAGACAAGAAAGAACAGGTTAGCATTACGGTCTTCAGTGACAGCTCTTCACTTACCTGGTCCATCGGCTGTCACCAACGCCTCGCGCTTCATTCCGGCATCTGAAAGACAAAGGCTTACCTACTCTTCGTGCGCTCCGGAGGTCTTCACACTGCATTCCGGCATCTGAAAGACAAAAGCTTACCAACTCTTCGCACGCTCCGGAGGCCTTCGGCGCTGCATCCCGCATCTGAAAGACAAAACAAGGTGCGTTTAAAGACATTGGGGAACTTTAATACTCACGTGCCATTACTCCTTTCCACATCTAACCCAGTGGGTATTCCGGCACCCTGCAGCCGCTCCGAACTTGTACCTGCAAAATAAAAAGACAGTTAGAGCGCATCGTGAAGCAGGCAACAAGCGCTTACTTACGTGCTTCCAGGCGCTTCTATTCATCACACGGGCTCCATCTTCAACTCACTTCAGCCCGTCATCCGCCATCGCCGGAACCCTGCAAAACAAGAGACATCATTACTAAAGACTTTAAAGACATTAGAATTACTCGAAACTTACCGTTCGTGCAGTAAACGACGGACAGCAGTCCTCTGAAGTCAAGAGGCCTGCTCCCCTTATCCAGTGAAGAAACTGGTTACAGCACCCTGCCCCGAGGCAGATGGAGAGCACAGCGTTCACTTACCTAAGACATCTTACCCTTCGAGTCAGACATACAGTGCACAGAGGTCCAGCCCAAAGAGCCAGCCGTGTGTTACACATCACCTTTGAAGATACGGTATACGCCCAGTCAAGACCGGCGCCTCTACGGGAATCAGGTATGAACAAGAAAGCTGTAGTAATGTGGCTTACTGAGTAACAGTGTCTGTGAGGTCATATGCTTGTGGAAGTTGTGGTGGAAGTGTTCTGCTGGGTGACGGTTGGTCAGAGAGAGAGAAGCTGTGAGCAGGGAAGATGGGTGTGGGGGTGAGCCCGGTGTTTCCCTTGTCATCTTGTGTCCCCTACCATCCCTGTGTCTTGTGGAGAGTACAGGACAAGGACAATAAAGACACTGAAAACTTACCTGGAGTACTGGCGGTCATCATTGTTGCACTGGCGACGAGGATGGGATGGTAGATGGACTGCCCTTCCCATGGTGCTGCTGGGGGATTGGTGCAGCACTCTAGGAACACCGCCCCCGTGAGGTCCCCCCACACCGAGGCGGGTCTGTGTGGAGTTGCCCCGCCGCGTGATTATCGTTGCCCCAGTGAGGGTCGTGCTGTTATTGACTTCGGTGCTCAGAAGGGAAGGCCCGTTGTCGAGCTGTTGGCAAGGCCAAGGATCCGACCAGGAGGAAGAGGACCCAGCGGTTTGTGTCTGCCTGGCCTGCCATCTATGTAGCGCCTTCTTGCCTGCGCTGACTTCTTGCCCTTGTGGGACAGCTGTGGGGCATCTCGGAACATCCAGCTGGGGCCCCCTTTCCAGGTGGTGGTGTCGGAGCGGGCCCTTTTCTCTCCTTCAGGGCACCGCATGCAGATAGGGAGCGGGCAGGGGGGCTCGGCGCAGTTTCGGAAGGCTTACCCAGCTGTTCTGTTGTTGCTGGTGCTTCTGCTCCATCCGCGTCCCAACCTTGCAACATGCC
This sequence comes from Ambystoma mexicanum, assembly GCF_040938575.1. Taxonomy (NCBI): domain Eukaryota; kingdom Metazoa; phylum Chordata; class Amphibia; order Caudata; family Ambystomatidae; genus Ambystoma; species Ambystoma mexicanum. The sequence goes on from NC_090937.1 coordinate 513,589,350, forward strand.
TGAATGATACGGCAGCAGTGAAGGAGTGGTCCGCGGTGAGATGTTGCCGTCGGCCTGTGATGTTTGTTGCCTCGATGCGAACTGGTTCAGGCCGGAGTGTGGGAACCTCCTTAGGAGTTACGGCAACGTGGGCATTCGTCGGAGGTTCCGCGGCAGCATGTTCAAGCATCAGGATTGCCGGTTTTACTTTGTGGAGCCCTTTGTGTCGGGTACTGCGGCTACAGGAGGAATGATGACGTCAACTTGAGGTGGCCTGCTCCGAGCCTATCGCGTGCCTGGTCCCTTGTTTTCCATGGGCTCTTGCACGCGCCTCCCGTAGATAAGTAAACAATGATACGTCCATCAGTGGGCGTGTTCGGAGTGCCACGTGATTTGATCAAGTCTTCGGTTTTGGACAGGCCATGGCGCAGTTTACCGAAAAGGTGTTGGCTTCATCAATGAAGAGTCTTGCAACAACTCATTGACTGTGTTGAGCCAAGCCACGGGAACATTTGTCATCAGGTTAGTGTTTTGCGCCATATGTGTGAGCATGAGTGTGTACATGTTGTGGCCCATGTTAGAGGGTTAGGTGTTGGGTGTTCCCATTTTAGCTTCCGGAGTAGGATAGGGTTGTTACTGAGGCCGTTGTCAGTCCCCTGTGGTGTCCTTGTGTCGTGGCCTTTCGTGGGAAATAGACCCTCGGTGTGTGGGTTTAGGTTTTCCTTTGCAACTTCCAGGTGAGGGGGAGCGGGTTTGTAATGTAATTGATGTGCAATTCAAATGTTCATGTAATTAATATGCAATTCAAATGTCAATATCATTGCTTTGTTTCATCTGGGTGGGTGAAATTTGATTTCGGGGTAGTGTTAACCCCAAGGAGTATGGACTGCAATTTTGAACGTGTTTATGGAAAATGATGCGAAAATTTATTAATGTGACTTTCGTCGTTTGGAACACTGACTTTCATGCAATTTTGACATTGTTGTTGCCCGGGAGTTCATGCCGGTTCGCATTTGTGGGCAGTGCTGGGGGGTCTCCTTCCAAGTTCTTCACCTGTTTTATGCAATGTTTTTTGCATTCGACTGTCATGTTTAATATTCATTGTCATCAACATGTCATTTGTGCATACTCGATGTTATCAGTGTTTGGGGTGTGATTGCGGTGTACGGGTGCATGGAAGTACTTTGGTGCACCTGTAGTCACATTGTTGTTCTGCATTAGCATCTTAGCGCCGTGTATGTGTGGCGTGGTGGTCGCGGGTGTGTGTAGTCATGGGTTGAGTTGCTGTGCCCATGTATCGTGTTTAGAGTGTTAGGAGTGCATGTCCTCATTAGACTTATGTCTATTATGTAGTGCCTGATTTAGGTCAGGGTATGTCACTATGTTTTTGCGGTGTATCTCAGGGCTACGTTGATTTGTAGGTTTCGTAGTGCTGGTTAGGTTCCAGGGTAGGACGCTGTGGTGTTAGTGGTCCCAGTTGTTCGTTATTCCTGAGTGAGCGGTTGGAGTTTGCGCGGTAGTTTGTAGTGATGATGGGTCATTAGTGCCTGAAGATTATCAGGATTGGTCACTTTCGGCATGAGCGTTCTTCTCAGGGCAGTTGTTTATTCTGCAGTGTTTTCATAGTGTTTGTTTTAACTTGTAGTAATCTGGCTATGTGTTTCCTAGGGGAGGAGAAGTGTAGTAATGTGGCTTACTGAGTAGCAGTGTCTGTGCGGTCATATGGTTGTGGAATGTTGTGGTGGAAGTGTTCTGCTGGGTGACGGTTGGTCAGGGAGTGAGAAGCTGCGAGCAGAGAAGATGGGTGCGGGGGTAAGCCCGGTGTGGTCTCATTCCAACCTTGGAGGACCCGGTAAATCCACATTCCGAGAACCAATCCCCATTCCCATTCGAGCCCCCATAGGGCTCAATGGGAATGGGGATGGAGCTAATAACGGGCCCGCTAGTAGCGGGCCCGTTATTAGCTCTCTGGTCCCTTAGCGGCTCCCGCTAAGGGCGCCTGCTAAAACCAGACGCCCATAGCGGGACCCGCTAAGGGACCTCGGAATAGGGCGGTAAGGGTTTACCGGCACCGGTCTCCTTACCAGTGCCCATTAACCCTTACCGCCCACCTCATAATGAGGCCCCAAGTCTTCATGGAGGAAGGATGACCCAATACATAGTCCCACAGGTCATGCTCACAAATGTTGGACTTTTGTAAGCAAATCAATAGAATGCAGATTCTGCACATGTGTAAATGCACAAAGCACAATACATGTGAAAAGCAAGAACTCTTTCAAAATTGCCAGTGTTGAATACAAGGCTCCCAAGTTTCATAGGCATATCCCCATGCACATGTAGGCAAAGGGCAAGATTACGGAAACATTGCACTGGTGCATTACAAGGTTACATGGTGTGAGCACTAGGGCAAGGTTTGTCCTATTTCTAATAACACTGCCACATATTAGAAATACTGTTCCATATTTGCACTATGGCAAATTTTGACTTGATGCAATAATGCAGTGAAAATGTATGTTTTTTGCACTATGGCTGATTTTGCTCTGGTGCTTATACCATGCCAAACTGTGCTTGTCCTGGTGCAATGTCCCAGTGTTTTTAGAAATAGATCAAACTTTGCTCTAGTGCTAATACCGCACTTGCACCAGTGCACCATTTTTGTAAACTCCCCCCCAGATGGTTTCCAGAGAGAAAACTCCCTAACAAATGTCTGCTGCTGTAATAACAGCAATTTGAAAGAAAATATGTTCACAAAAGCGGAGCATTAGGATTACAGGTTACTTGATAAACTCAGGGAGTTAATCAGAGTATGTGTGTTGCATGGTAGCTCAGCTTGAATAACAAAATGTGCCTTATTGTTTGTTAATTAGCTGACTTTTCTAATAATGATGGGGGCGAGACAACTACGTTGAGCACTGATGCACAATGAAAGGGATTTTGAATGCTGTGTACACTTATTTTCCTTCTAAATTAAACAAGAAATACAATTACACTTAGAATTATATACTGGAATGTACAAAATAACTACAATTCCAGATTTAAAGCTAATTTCTATGTTTAAATGCTCAATTCTGCCTCTAAATTTTTGATTTGTCCATTATATAGCTGCACGTTTTTTGTCTTTGAGAAAGCTGTTACTTATATGGTTTAGGCCGGGGGAAGACTAAGCAAACTTACAAGGAGATGCCCCTATTCAAGGTGATAAAACCCTGTATCCAGACTAAAAACAGTCTTCGAACAGTTGAGATATAGTGGTTGACTTTCAATTTATAATTGCTTAAATGTAATTTTCCGATTTGCATTAGAGACTTTGCAAAATAGAATTGTTTTTGTTTACTACTCTCATTGTGGAAGCTAGAATAGAGCATAATCTTTTTTATGGGCTCTATGTGTGACAATGAGCTTTCTCCAACTGTTTTTACTTTTCGAATGAACAGACAGTCTGAAGCTTGATATTGTAGGTATGGAGGAGAGTGGTTTTCCATGATCTATATTCTGTTATCTGGTATCTGGTAAAGGGTTGGCACAAAAAATGATAGGCATTGTTGTTGGGATCCTGAATTAATCCTTTGTCAGCAATTAAAGGCAACATATGTTCATTACAATGTGGGTTGTTCAGACTTTTCTGCTTGCCTTGACTAGCATTCTAGCTTGCATGAAATGTACAATCCTACAGTCTAACCCTTCTTAATGTCCCCACCCCAAATCTTAGATCATTCTCACTCAAAATCGCTTTTTTTGAAAATATTGTTATAGTTTTTTTTCATTAACAGCTTTACATTTGTTTGTCACATGACATCTTTACAGTTTTTGTCTTTCTTGCAACTTGACAGTTGTTTGTCACTTAATAACTTTACAGTTCCTGCCAACACATGTTTCGACCTTAAACTTTAGGTCTTCTTCAGGGTTGTTTTGCCATCAACAACCAGCATGAATCTGAACAAAATCATTTTACATAGCATAGATAATCAGTAATATATAAGTACAAACCAAAGGCCACGTCAACGACGAGTCGCAATGGGGGGGGAGGGGGATTATTTTATTTTTTTAAACAGAAAACGAATGAAAACCAGTACTCATATAATGACAATTCATTCAATTATTTTAAACGTTCATGTACTTCATTTAAAGTCAACTTGACAATTCATAATATTCAATTTATCAGTAAACCTTAAAATGACAATTCATTACACCTAGAAGGTTTAATTTATAGTCCACTTGACAGCATGATTTGCAAGTATAGAACTATACTGAGAGGTCTGAATTCAGACCATAAAATGAGTAATTTTTTGTGAAAATCAAAGTGGATGAGTGTGATGATGGAAATGCATTGGAGGGACAGGGCCTTCATGTCCTTGTCCTGTACTATTTTATCATGTGTGTTCTGTGTTGTTTCCTGCGCAGAAGCCCACGTGGGAATCCTGGCAGTGCATCTCTTCCTCTTTTTGGTCATGGTGAACAGACCTTTGGGATACCCTTATGGCACACATGGGTCAGGGGTACAACCCTGTGACCCTAGTGTATATTTTTGGGCACCTGTGTGTGGCCCACAGAGCAGGTTATCGGCTTGTTGCAGCTCCATGCTGAATTTCACAGGTGCTCTGAGTATCCTCCATTCTGGGACACCCAGGCCCTGCTATAGAAATCTGTGGATTCCTGATAGGAGGCAAGATGGCCACTGTGTCCTCTTGGTTTCTATTATCTGTTACCTTGTTTTCCCAAAGTCCTGCGATACCCAGACTCTGTCCCTTCCCCTGACTGGCTGCTGGGTGGAAGAACCATATATGGTATTGTGGGGAAGTCAAGGCCAGACTGGCTGGAGCCTTCCCAGTGACTGTATGTTGTGGGTACACCCGTGTGGTGGAACCTGGGTGAATGGAGTGTGTGACCAATATGCATCCCATGTTATGGGTGGCTGGTATCTGTGTGTGTGACACACAGAATTAGACAGCCCTGCCTGAAACTGACATGAATGCATTGTTTTGTGCTAAAAGGCTGGATGCTTGCCCCAATCCACATTCCTTGTTATGGATGTCTGGGTAGAAGCGAATGGCCTGAATGCACTGTGAGCCCGATGAATGCCCTTCTGAATGATTGGTTGCCTGAGCTTGACTCAGCAGTGTGAATGAGAGACAGAACTGTATATCTGGGACCTCTCACTTACGACAATTGTTCAGCAGCTGAAATCAAAACTTGATGCTTAACCTTGAAGCCCAGCTAAAAGAAGAAGGTTTTGCTGCTGCTTGCCGTCACCAAAATATAAAAGCTGTTGTGTCTGTCAAGGACTGATCCAGAGAGTGCCTGGCTAGGAGACCTCTCCACGAGCTATGAGGGACCATCATGCAGAAAGCTAATCTTCACCAAGGCTCCCTGAAAGCCAGTCCGGAAAGACTGTCGACCAGAGATGGGGACCGCCGAGGAATCTGAAGTGAAGCACCCAGACATCAAAGTCCAACATCGTCAACCAGGGTTCGGAGGACTGCTGTAACCACTGGAAGCCCATTGAGTCGTGTTGCCCAGAAGCGGGGACATTTTCACATCATGCTGCTCAACAACCGGAGCCACAACGCTCCACCTTTTGCCTAAGACCTTGGAAACAAAGGAATCCCTTGCTATCACCGTCAACTGCTTTGGCCCACCAGAGAAAGTCAAGATCATCAACGAGCCCAGGAGAAACCAGCAGTGGGTTTCCCGCCGTCTGAAGTCCACAAAGACACAGACCAATGAAGATCTGAAAGCCAGCTGTGGTCAAGTCATGACCGGCGATGCCAACACCGACACCTGATACAAACGGCCCTTCATCGATCTGCTTTGCGGCAACAAACTCTTGTCATCGAGGTGCACCACATGCCTCATTTTCACAGGACGTCCACGACCGATCTCCGGTGAGCACTGCGAAGGTCGAAGCTGCTATCTCAGCGACAGTGTTCACATTTCTTCGAGTAATCTCGACGCCCTGTGGCTCCGGCTTTAAAGGGAGTTCACCCATGAGAGATCTGTCGACGAACCATCGAAGAAACTCTTCTAAATTCAGGTACATTGGGGTAGGAGAACATTTTAGCAGAAAACAAGACTATTTTAAACATATATGGACTGGGCTTGTTGATACACTGTATTTACAGGTTGCCCTGGTGGGCGGATCCTCACATAGACGGTGTCTTGGGTAGGGACACAGTATTCTGCCATCGTGAAACCTAACTTGTCTTCCTTCCTATGTCTGAGTCAAGAGTGGTACAACATAGACATTGTACTTATTTACTATATTAGATTTGCCAAAGCACAACATGTGTTATTAATTTTGTATATGTATTTGAACCTTATTTATATAAAGAACAGTGTTATCAGTATCGTAGTGTGTGGACATTTCTTTTGTGGGGACATTTCTTTGTGGGGGCTTGGGGACTACACTATACTTAAGAACCAGCCTGCATCACCTCCTGAGAGTTTAAGCCTTGGTTGCTTGTCCTTTGCTACCAACAATAGAGAACCTTGGTTGGGGTGCTCTGTGCTTCTCTTCTGCCCTATAGAGGGCAGGATTTCAGATAACCCCCCTCCAGTCTTTACAGGAACCCCCTGTTTATTTAAGAGGTATGTGTCATGATCTCTGCTTCCAAAAGGTCAGGGTTTTCCCAACTCCCTTGGAAGCAGATCCATAACCCAGGTTCCGAGTGCCAACCAGTCCCAATTGGGACCTTTTGGACCCAGTCCTGGCGCCAGTGGCACCAGGCTCATAAATATTCCCAGTCCCAGCGCTGGAAGCGCCGGGCTCATAATGCTTGGGTGGACTTACCTGCAGCAGACCATGCTGCTTACTTGCCTGCCAGTTGAGCCTCTGATCCTCTTCTGTTTGGAACTACTTTTCCTGTTGGGTGGGGCAGGAGCCACTCCCTAGATTCAGAACACTGGAACTCTTCTGGAAAGCAGGAACTCTTTTCTTACCTAGGCGTGGCTGTGGAAGGAGACACCTAAGCACTACAGGAGGCTATTTAAACCACACCCGATGGATGAATCTTGCTTTGCGTTATTCTGCATCCTCTGCAGCAGAACGCTCATCGTGTCTTCTGCATCTGATCCTGGGCCTAAGGAAAAAGGCTTACCATCCTGAATCCAGTCTTCAGCAACACCTATAAAGACAAGAAAGAACAGGTTAGCATTACGGTCTTCAGTGACAGCTCTTCACTTACCTGGTCCATCGGCTGTCACCAAAGCCTCGCGCTGCATTCCGGCATCTGAAAGACAAAGGCTTACCTACTCTTCGTGCGCTCTGGAGGTCTTCACACTGCATTCCGGCATCTGAAAGACAAAAGCTTACCAACTCTTCGCACGCTCCGGAGGCCTTCGGCGCTGCATCCCGCATCTGAAAGACAAAACAAGGTGCGTTTAAAGACATTGGGGAACTTTAATACTCACGTGCCATTACTCCTTTCCACATCTAACCCAGTGGGTATTCCGGCACCCTGCAGCCGCTCCGAACTTGTACCTGCAAAATAAAAAGACAGTTAGAGCGCATCGTGAAGCAGGCAACAAGCGCTTACTTACGTGCTTCCAGGCGCTTCTATTCATCACACGGGCTCCATCTTCAACTCACTTCAGCCCGTCATCCGCCATCGCCGGAACCCTGCAAAACAAGAGACATCATTACTAAAGACTTTAAAGACATTAGAATTACTCGAAACTTACCGTTCGTGCAGTAAACGACGGACAGCAGTCCTCTGAAGTCAAGAGGCCTGCTCCCCTTATCCAGTGAAGAAACTGGTTACAGCACCCTGCCCCGAGGCAGATGGAGAGCACAGCGTTCACTTACCTAAGACATCTTACCCTTCGAGTCAGACATACAGTGCACAGAGGTCCAGCCCAAAGAGCCAGCCGTGTGTTACACATCACCTTTGAAGATACGGTATACGCCCAGTCAAGACCGGCGCCTCTACGGGAATCAGGTATGAACAAGAAAGCTGTAGTAATGTGGCTTACTGAGTAACAGTGTCTGTGAGGTCATATGCTTGTGGAAGTTGTGGTGGAAGTGTTCTGCTGGGTGACGGTTGGTCAGAGAGAGAGAAGCTGTGAGCAGGGAAGATGGGTGTGGGGGTGAGCCCGGTGTTTCCCTTGTCATCTTGTGTCCCCTACCATCCCTGTGTCTTGTGGAGAGTACAGGACAAGGACAATAAAGACACTGAAAACTTACCTGGAGTACTGGCGGTCATCATTGTTGCACTGGCGACGAGGATGGGATGGTAGATGGACTGCCCTTCCCATGGTGCTGCTGGGGGATTGGTGCAGCACTCTAGGAACACCGCCCCCGTGAGGTCCCCCCCACACCGAGGCGGGTCTGTGTGGAGTTGCCCCGCCGCGTGATTATCGTTGCCCCAGTGAGCGTCGTGCTGTTATTGACTTCGGTGCTCAGAAGGGAAGGCCCGTTGTCGAGCTGTTGGCAAGGCCAAGGATCCGACCAGGAGGAAGAGGACCCAGCGGTTTGTGTCTGCCTGGCCTGCCATCTATGTAGCGCCTTCTTGCCTGCGCTGACTTCTTGCCCTTGTGGGACAGCTGTGGGGCATCTCGGAACATCCAGCTGGGGCCCCCTTTCCAGGTGGTGGTGTCGGAGCGGGCCCTTTTCTCTCCTTCAGGGCACCGCATGCAGATAGGGAGCGGGCAGGGGGGCTCGGCGCAGTTTCGGAAGGCTTACCCAGCTGTTCTGTTGTTGCTGGTGCTTCTGCTCCATCCGCGTCCCAACCTTGCAACATGCCTGAATGATACGGCAGCAGTGAAGGAGTGGTCCGCGGTGAGATGTTGCCGTCGACCTGTGATGTTTGCTGCCTCGATGCGAACTGGTTCAGGCCGGAGTGTGGGAACCTCCTTAGGAGTTACGGCAACGTGGGCATTCATCGGAGGTTCCGCGGCAGCATGTTCAAGCATCAGGATTGCCGGTTTTACTTTGTGGAGCCCTTTGTGTCGGGTACTGCGGCTACAGGAGGAATGATGACGTCAACTTGAGGCGGCCTGCTCCGAGCCTATCGCGTGCCTGGTCCCTTGTTTTCCATGGGCTCTTGCACGCGCCTCCCGTAGATAAGTAAACAATGATACGTCCATCAGTGGGCGTGTTCGGAGTGCCACGTGATTTGATCAAGTTTTCGGTTTTGGACAGGCCATGGCGCAGTTTACCGAAAAGGTGTTGGCTTCATCAATGAAGAGTCTTGCAACAACTCATTGACTGTGTTGAGCCAAGCCACGGGAACATTTGTCATCAGGTTAGTGTTGTGCGCCGTATGTGTGAGCATGAGTGTGTACATGTTGTGGCCCATGTTAGAGGGTTAGGTGTTGGGTGTTCCCATTTTAGCTTCCGGAGTAGGATAGGGTTGTTACTGAGGCCGTTGTCAGTCCCCTGTGGTGTCCTTGTGTCGTGGCCTTTCGTGGGAAATAGACCCTCTGTGTGTGGGTTTAGGTTTTCCTTTGCAACTCCCAGGTGAGGGGGAGCGGGTTTGTAATGTAATTGATGTGCAATTCAAATGTTCATGTAATTAATATGCAATTCAAATGTCAATATCATTGCTTTGTTTCATCTGGGTGGGTGAAATTTGATTTCGGGGTAGTGTTAACCCCAAGGAGTATGGACTGCAATTTTGAACGTGTTTATGGAAAATGATGCGAAAATTTATTAATGTGACTTTCGTCGTTTGGAACACTGACTTTCATGCAATTTTGACATTGTTGTTGCCCGGGAGTTCATGCCGGTTCGCATTTGTGGGCAGTGCTGGGGGGTCTCCTTCCAAGTTCTTCACCTGTTTTATGCAATGTTTTTTGTATTCGACTGTCATGTTTAATATTCATTGTCATCAACATGTCATTTGTGCATGCTCGATGTTATCAGTGTTTGGGGTGTGATTGCGGTGTACGGGTGCATGGAAGTACTTTGGTGCACCTTTAGTCACATTGTTGTTCTGCATTAGCATCTTAGCACCGTGTATGTGTGGCGTGGTGGTCGCGGGTGTGTGTAGTCATGGGTTGAGTTGCTGTGCCCATGTATCGTGTTTAGAGTGTTAGGAGTGCATGTCCTCATTAGACTTATGTCTATTATGTAGTGCCTGATTTAGGTCAGGGTAGGTCACTATGTTTTTGCGGTGTATCTCAGGGCTACGTTGATTTGTAGGTTTCGTAGTGCTGGTTAGGTTCCCGGGTAGGACGCTGTGGTGTTAGTGGTCCCAGTTGTTCGTTATTCCTGAGTGAGCAGTTGGAGTTTGCGCGGTAGTTTGTAGTGATGATGGGTCATTAGTGCCTGAAGATTATCAGGATTGGTCACTTTCGGCATGAGCGTTCTTCTCAGGGCAGTTGTTTATTCTGCAGTGTTTTCATAGTGTTTGTTTTAACTTGTAGTAATCTGGCTATGTGTTTCCTAGGGGAGGAGAAGTGTAGTAATGTGGCTTACTGAGTAGCAGTGTCTGTGCGGTCATATGGTTGTGGAATGTTGTGGTGGAAGTGTTCTGCTGGGTGACGGTTGGTCAGAGAGTGAGAAGCTGCGAGCAGAGAAGATGGGTGCGGGGGTAAGCCCGGTGTGTCCTTTGTCATCTTGTGTCCCCTACCATCCCTGGTACTCTTGTGGAAGAGTACACGACAAGGACAATAAAGACACTGAGAACTTACCTGGAGTACTGGCGGTCATCATTGTTACAAAAGCCAGTCACTCCAGAAACAAAGAGCCCCATGGCCCTGGCCATAGCCCACGTGCTTCCATTGAAAAAAATGGGAAAAAAATAAACATTTGTTTTTATCATTTTTTTAGGGGTAGCAAGGGAGGCTACAGGGGAGAAACGGAGACCTCAGGGTTCGCAGCTCTGACCCCCAGCTACCCCAAAATGACGTCCCTGATGAAGAATACAAATATTTGAAATACATTGGGCGATCTACATCAGAGTTTTGCAGTATGGGAAATAGATTGTTGAAAAGGGCTATTATATCACAGTTTTACATTGTGTGAAAAAGATAGTTATAAAATAAATCTTGGGAATTGTGATACATTTATGGTGTTACATTTTGTAAACAGAACAAATCATATGAACATTACTGATTTGAATAGAATTGTTGGATTAAAACATGTTTTTTATGCACTGTTTAAAAATATTGATAAACTCTTTGCAAGTGTCATTTGAAATATTAATTTAAAGGTATCATGTTTTACTGTCTGATATTCATGTACTGTGAATGAAGTGTATTTTTACTCAATAAGAGTGCAGTAGGCTCACAACAAATGTTTTGCTGTGATTGTGTTATTATTTTTTTTAAAAATATTTATTTAAAAAAAGATCACATCATAACAACATATGAACAAAAACACAAACAAAATACAAACATCATGCAATCACAGCAAATCAACATTAACTATATACATCAGAAACACCCCTCTCTCCCCCTGGAGTCACAATACAAGCAATAAAACAAATCTAATACAGTAACAGAAATTTGCCCCAGATCTTATTAAATAATGCATCTTTCTTTTCTCTCTGATACAGCACTCTCTCCATATCTGCTAAAGAATGCATCTCAGCAATCCATTCCTCAATAGTAACAGGGGTAGACGTTTTCCAATGTCTCAAAATTAGCTTCTTCCCCACCATTGCCCCACGAAAGATCCATTTCTTCTGAAAAGTAGTCAGGTCGTCCAACAAATCCCCACTACCCAGCACTATGGTCTTAAAATCCATATGAACCTTCACTTCAAGAATCCTTTCACAGATCTGATCAAATTCAAACCACATACCTCTGACCCTTGAGCACTCCCACAACATATGCTCAAAGGTGCCCACTTCGTGTAAACATGACCAACATTCCGAGCTGTCACTCATTCCCCTCTTCATCATTCTCTCATGCGTCCAGTATGTCCTATTCAAAATCTTTATTTGACACAACCTGTCTGCAAGACTCAAAGAACACAACTTCACATTCTCACAAATACACGTCCAATCATCCTCTGTAATATCTTCTCCAATTCTCCGATTCCAATCCAATCTTAAAGCCTCATTAGCCTGATAGTTCGACACAACCAGCCTATAAACATAACTAACCAGGCCACATCCACTCACTCCAGGCTCCCAACCCAGCATGTTCGTATTGATTTTCTTTTCCATATCCACCACCCCCACCGCCCTCCTGATCTTCCGATAATCTGCCAGGCGAAAAGTAGGAATGTCAAACTTCAACTGTATCTCCCTAGCTGTCATCCAATTCAAGCCATTGAACAGATCACCAATCCATCACACCCCAGCCAGGTACCAATCATGCCAGAACAAAATTTTCCCCTCATGTGTAATACTTGGATTCAGCCAAATGGAAGCACTTGGATCTTTCAATGCCTTGAAACCCAAACACTCACACAATGCCAGCCATGAGTTCCGCAAACTCCTGGTCAGTGGGCCTACCATCTTAGCCTGACGTGGCTTACTGGTCAACACAGCGCCAGGCAACAAAGTTCCTACATGGCTAGACTCTGCACACACCCAATCATCATGCTCCGATTTGAAAAAAGCAAATATATACCGAGACATAAAAGCCAGATGGTATGCCTTGAAATTAGGGACCCCCAGCCCACCTTTAGATAAATGTAAATGCAGTTTGCCAATTTTCAGACGCAGAGGTTTATGATCCCACAAAAATTCCTGCATGAGTCTATCCATCTCACACCAAAATGTTTCTCAATGTCTACTGGGATCATACTCAGAACAAAGTTTACTCTAGGAGTCGACACCATCTTCAAAGCGTTTACCTTCACCCAAAGGGAATGGTTCAACAAACATCATTGTTCCAAATCCAATTTGAAATTAGTGCACACCATAGTCATATTTACACTCACAAAATCAGCAACATTGGGCAAAATCCAAACCCCCAAGTACAATAGTTTATCAGCACACCACTTAAAACCCAACCTGGTAACAAATTGTTTGTCACACAGCAGAACCAATGGTAAAACCTCCGATTTTGCCCAATTGATCTTGTATCCAGAGCACTGGTGAAAGGACTCGAGAATGTTCATAAGAACCGGCACCGACTCTCCAAGGTTCTTAAGGACCAATAATAAGTAGTCCGCGTATAACCACATTTTTTGCTGCATTCCCCAACAATTAATGCCCTGTTTGTGTTATTAATGTTCGCAATATATGCCAGTATTGTCAATGTGAACTATATTCTTTCTGGCTGTGCAAAATACATGCCACTTATTTCCTTTAAACATGCTGTTATTCAGCATTTGCCATATATATATACAAATATATATACCAGACTGCTGTGTAGCATGTGGCATGGCATCCAGTACCCTGTGTATAAGGATGACCATAGCATATCATTGTGGAGGTGCATGTTACACCCAGTTCATTTTATGTCTATACAAAATAGCAAAGTTAGTACCTCCCAACCCAAAACAAATACAATCATGACACTGTGCACCACTGGTGCAACATCTGCCTGGAACTCCACCCCTGTATCCTACTTACCTGACCGCACCAGGCTCTCCAATGCAGACCTACCCATTAGTTACAACACTCTCCCCAACCTTCGTCTGTCAACATTACCTTGTTGAGTCATCTGTTATTTGTATATTATTGTTTCCCCTGATCCATGTCTCACTTTTTCATATTCACCTAAACTGGCTCATTGCTTGTTCTCATGTTGGTGATTTTATACATGCATGCCATCTGTTAATATGTTATGGGAAGTGGACACACCTGTTCTTCAAATAAATACAAATGTAATTGCGAATAGAAATACACAATGCTCCAACAGGAATCAACATCTCATTTGACAATGCAGCTGCGTCTACACTGCCCCCAGTAAATGGTGGTACTAGCCAAATAATGTCACACTTTATTACCACTTCTATATCATTGTGCTATCTGCATTGCTAGCAGAACTACCATCTTTCCTCCAGATTTATGCCATGCTACATATTTACGCATGTCACTCATTGCCAAAAAATTGCCCTGACACATTCCAATAAGTAGTGTATTGGCTGTGTCATTCTGGTTGCACCCAGAACTCCCATGCCATGCATAGGCTTAGAGAAGGTAGGGGCTGAGTGAGCAAGGCCCACCCAAAATGTGTAAATGCCCACTCAGCAGTGCTATGTGGGCATTTACAGTTGCTAATGTCACTTTGGTGGTCCCAACTATATCAGCTTCAGACCCCACTTGTTAGACAATCCTGGCTACGCCTCTGATGCCATATTCTACTGACGTTCGGTCGCTAGGTTTTGTCTCAAATGCTCAGTTTCAGCCTCCATTTTACACAAAACCCACGTAGAGTCAGCCATGTCCAATTGCCAGTTTCACCTTCACATTACTAGCTTTAGCTATCTGCCGAATGACATGATCAGCCTACATGCCAGTGTTAGACTTCCACTCCCCCACCTACAAAAGTCAGACTCGCTTTTGCATATTTGCATTGCCAATACAAGCACAGTTCAGCCTGTGTTTTCCAGATTAATCACAGCCAACATCCACTCCATGGCAGGTTCGCTTCACAGACTCAGATGCATTGCTTCTTCCAATGGCACATTCAGCTTCATAGTCCCATATTCATCCACACCAACCCTTGCCTCATGGCAGGATGAGCCTAATATGCACAGATGGGCCACTCCCTTGCAGGCTGTGCACATGCACTCTGTCATTCCATGCTGCAGGTGCCACTTTTGATGAACAGAGTCCCCACAACCAGTCATCTCCTTTTGCAGATTCAGCCTCACATGCCCAGTATGATATCCACTCCCCCATGGCAGGCTAGGACAATATGCCCAGATTCCCGTATTTCCCAATCCAATGCCAGTTTCAGCCCTAGTGTCTTACAAGCTGTCTGTACCTCTTATCCCTCCCATCTCACCTTCATTGGGGGGTTGTCAGACCCAGGTACCTCAAGTAACCAGAGACATCAGTCAGAACCCTGCATAGATAATTAATCTCAATTTATTTTAATGTGTACATCCTCCGAAAACACTTCCCACACAGCACAAAGAAGCAACAAACACGATCACTGACTCTCATTCCGTCTCCTAGTCAATCTCACAGGGACTGATTCAATGTGCTAAACCCGCACGCCAGCTCCAAATTTAGAAGTGTTTGTTCTCCACTCCAAACCACAAGCCCATGGCCACATCTGGCTCCCATGCCCAGATCAACTCCCCTACCGCATGGCAGGCTAGGTCAATATGCCATGGTTCCCTCTCCCCTATGCCAGCTTCACTCTTATTGTTCCAAAGGAATACTGGAGCCCACACGCCTCTCAGCTCAGGGGTGTTATATTCTTTGAAATCCTCTTTACTTGAAAAACAAACTAAGTGTTCCCTGTTGGACTCCAGCGTCCGCCTACACTCAAGAAATCTATCATCACCTTCCACAAGTGATGAATCCCCATTTATCGAAATAGAAACATCCACAAACCAAAAGAAATCCACAGATGCTGAGCAGGCAGGGGGCACATACAATAAACAAGCACACCGACACAACATAAAGCTGTGCTCACAGAAGATCTGCCTAATATGCCTGTGCATGTTTACACATAAATACCCACCTCTCTCAGCACTGGCAAACTGAAGGAGTTACCCTGGGGCAATGGAAACCAAGCAGAGATCGGAACACAGTTTCTGTGGAGCAAAGTCCAGCACTCGTAAGTACTGTGGTCTCAGAGAGAGTGATGTCAAAAGATATTATATCTATGCCCCCAACCATCCAATACACTTTACCTTTTACCAGACAAGCTAGGGCCTGAGCGGGCAAGGTCCACCCAGAATGTGCAGCGTTGTGTGTGCTTTTACAGATGTTATTGCCACTAAAGTGGGCCAAACTCCATTAGCTTCAGACCCCACTTTTTAGGCACTCCTTTTACACACAGGGCAGAGAACAGAGATCTGGCTGCTTTACCTGTAGTACTATATCTGGTGCCTCCCTACTCGGGCTGGCAATCACGTGAGACACTGCAAGACTGACAGTAGGCTTAAGATGGTATTACGGTGAATTAAAGTGCCCGAGTTAAATCCAGCTTGTCTCTAAAGGCTAAATTGAAGTGTTGTGATGTGTACGGCGATAAGGCAACTAACTAAACTCTGTGGCTATTGAAATCAGCGCTACAGTGGCCAGTAAAATACATGCACAGCCCTTCTTCCTGCTGGCCAGCCATTGCACTCTACAGGTGTATAACAGAAGTGCATACAATGTATACTCCAATAACATATGCAAAGGGCCCAATTCATGGAATTTATTGGGCAGTATTTAGGGTCTTTGTGGGCCAAACCGTGCGTGAAACGACTGCAAGGTACATTTCCGGGACTTGCATGGACCTCACACAGGAACAGGTATGCCTCTGCGACCAGTTGAGTGCTTAGGAGACTCCTTGCAGAGTGTGCGTTGGGCGTACACAGAACCTAAATAGGGGGCAGAACATGCAGAATGAAGAAGAACAAGGGAAAATGTGGGCTTTCCAAGGGATGGGCCGCAAAAGGCAATCACACGCCCTCAAATATGCCTTACAAATCCTATTCATGGATTTTACTGCACAACCTCATGTCTTGGAAATGACCTTGCAAAGCTCCCCATCTAACCACCACCCGAAGGCATGCGTACAAACACTTGCACATGGGAATCACTGTGCAGAACTTAGATCGAATGTTGGATTAAGGGGTGCGTGCATGCAGTCAGGGTTTCGATCAGACCTAGGGGTGCGCGTAAGCAGTGTATCTGAGGGCAGGCACCGTTTATGGGGAGATTGCACGCATATTTACCCGGGAAATTACAACTTTTGCGATACTTGATACACATGATGTGGTCGGGCTGGTGATAGGTACGGGAGACCCTACGCAGTGTCACCCGGAATACAGGGCTGCATGAGTTTGCACCAGAGGACCGAGTACAGGTAGGTATTAGCTGCTGTTTGTGCTTTGCGGGAAGGATTTTGGGGGGCATTCCGGCCGCAACTTGGGTATAGGCTTACTTTGTGGTAACAATTCCATGAATATGGGGAGCGTGCAGAAAAACATATGCGCACAGGTTCAAGCAGAGTCGTTCTCAGCGCTCAGGCTCTGCAGGATCTATGCGCACTTTTCCATGAAACGGGCCCAAAGAGTCATGGAACCCTTCTTTTGCACACATCACAGGATGAAAAAAAAGGTTTTACGTTACATGTATTTTACATTGCATGCAAAGGAAGCATATGCTCTCACTTTCCTTACGGCAATATCGTTAACTGATCTTAGATTTCCATCAGGGAAGGAGGTGGGAGGGCAGAATCTCCAATGAATGTGCTTCACTTTAAGTCATGCAAATCGCATGCCAAATCGCTGCAATCTTCTTTGTGAACCACTAACCATGACAGCAGTAGTGTGGTGACCAAACCTGGATCACAATTCACGTGACTGCTGCTGAATAAGGGATCGATGCTTTGCAGGAGCGGTTTGGAGGGTTTTTTGGTGATATTTATTTGGATAAATGGATGTATTGACCACCAGCTTTCCAGATTATATGACCTATAGACCATGTGGTCTTGAAAGCTAAAAGGCAAACATATGTGCTCAGCCTAATACAGATATCATCCCTGCAAGATCGTGTTTTATGTGTATCTTTAAACAAAACACTGTTTGATCATTTAACATACTATTCATACCTGACCAGAAATCCTGTGGTAATAGGGGAGCAGAGTTTACCGCCGGGTATAATGGTAACCTTGGTTGTGTTGTTACTTTTTACAGAATATTTTAAGTAAAAAGTGTCACTCGATATCAAATGTTTTCAAGGAAATTTAAATGTTCAAAATCATGTTGCTCTTGCTTTCTTGTATTACTATGCTTTACAGTTCTACACAGAGGCTTCTGTAAACATATGTAGTAAACTAGGAATTTCACTAAAAAGGTCACAAAATTGCAACACAAAAAGAGAGATGGCTATATTTTGTTCTCGAGCCGAGTGCTGCATGTGCTATGTTTTCCTTTTATTCGGGGGAAAAATAAAGAAAATAGGCTATCATAAAATCATAAAAATCATTATAAGGAAAAGCGTTCTCTTTCTTCAAAAGAAGCCTTTTGTGACATCAATTCCTATTTTGATATTTATTGGTGTCGCGATGTCAGAGATCATACAAAGAAATGGTTTGCAAGAAATACCAAATACTGAATTTAAATATAGATATAGAGTATGTATTCGGCAATGGGATAAAACATACACACAGACACAAATAGAATCATGTCACTTCAACCAAATGAAAAAATAAGCAATCGAAGTCCTGGGCAGTGAAGCAATTCCCTGGCTAGATATTGCATTTGAAGTGCAAGATAAGATGCAGTCTTTATATCTTTTCATTTTAAATTTCATTTTCTCCAGACAAAAATATCCCTGTTGAGCATTATTTTGTCCATTTTTATAGGGATGCTACAATGTTTTCTTCAACTGAAACACAGCAGGAAACAAAAATCACAGCAAACCGGTTATGTACACGGACAGAGAAGCAGAGTAGGTGCCTATGCCCGCCCAATCATGCAGTTCTGCCGTAGCACACACATCTGAACTTAATTTCCAAGGGTAACTCCGCTTGGGAACATTCAGGTCAGGCCGTCTGTACTGAAAGAAAACAGACGCATTCTTTCAAGGTTCAGGGGTTGTATCCGGAAGTGGATTTCAGAAATTGATTTGCCAAAAGTAAAACATTTCTACATTGATTTCCTTTCAATTAAATTTTATGTGCTCAATAGAGCAAGTACCTTGATTGCCATCCAGAGGGTTCGTGGTTGTGGCCAAAATACCTCCGTGTATGAAGACATATCTGCACAGCCTCACATTCCCATCACTGCTTATATTACTCAACTTAATTTTTTGTGGTCCCGTTTCCCATATGCTGAGCAAGGTTTTAATAACCTCAGCTTCAGCGTTCGCCCTCTAGGTTACTTTATATCAATGTTCATACTCATCTTACATATCATCAATGACATTTGTGATGTCATGTTTGAAGTCCTGGGTGTTAGTCTTAGCAGTGCACAGTGGTGGCGCGAGTTATGGTTGTTTAAATTACCATAACTGGCGAATTTCAGGGGTTTTTTGGTTTTACTTTGAACCATAACGTCCCTTTAACAAAGTTTTTTTACTGAATTTCATAGGTTTTTAGTAGCACAACTTAACCATAACGTCCCTTTAACACCGTTTTTTTGACTGAATTTCATAGGTTTTTAGTAGCACAGCTTAAAAATAATATCTCTGACTTTATGTACATGTAACTTGAAACATACTGAACACCCTGTACTGAATTTGATGTCCGCGAACTCTTCTAATGTCCACGGACATGTGCGGACAACAGCAGCACTACCCAAAAAGTCTGGGGAGTATCTTTAATTGTTATATCATAACATATGAACTCTGCACATTGTTTTTTTTTCTCTCACAGAAATGTCTAATACTCTGCAGTGGCTAGAGGAGTGTTTCCCACGTGAGGAAATGTCTGAAGATAGTGAACCTAATGGTAGACACTTTTCTATATAAACCAATTAATAAATATTATTTTATATACATTTAACATAGAAATTTTGTTTTGTACAGACCATACAAACATTGAAAATAGTAAACAAAAAGAAATATTGGATAAGACTCTCCAGCACATGGAAGAAAAATTGGACCTACTCATGGAAAATTTCAACAATTTAACAAAAACTTTGTGGAGGATCACTTGAAACAAAAAACTAGATACCATTGTCCCACATGTACCTGTCCCCCCTCACCATATCCCAGTCAATTATCCCCAAACCCTCTCCATGAACAAAAACGTTTTGATGAGACTTCCATCCCTTCTTCACCTCATATGAATCCTCTTGAACCCCCAATTCTCCTGTGTTTGTCTCAGTTTCTGCTTCACCTTCTCTGTCATAAATGTAACATCCATATATAATAAAGTAAAATTATTATATTGTGTCCTAATTCATTTCTTGTTTTTTTAAAAAAATGTTTTAAAAGCAGTTGAGGTGTCTGCGGACAGCGCGGGTGTCCGAAATGTCCGTGAAGAAACGAAAATGGAGGTGTCCTAAGAACACTCTACCTGTCCGTACTCTTCGCTAGCAAGTTGAAACTGTTCTAAGAACACACGAGATGTCCGGGATATCCGCAATTAACCAAAATGGGCATGTTCTAAGAACATTATGCCTGTCTGTAATGTTCGCTAACAAGTCCAAACTGTTCTAAGAAAACATTCGGTGTCCGAGATGTCCGTAATCAAACTAACACACGCAGTGTCCCAAAAAAGTTCATAAATAAACAAAATGGGGGTGTCCTGAGGACACTAGATCTGTCCGTACTGTTCCTAGGCAGGTTGAAACTGTTCTAAGAACACATCAAGTGTTCCGGGATGTTCGTAAATAAACAAAATGGGGGTGTCCTCAGGACACTGTGTCTGTCCGTATCGTTCGCAGGTGAGTTGAAATTGTTCTAAGAACACAGGCAATATCCTGAAATGTTCATAAATAATCAAAATGGGGGTGTCCTGAGGATGCTGTCCGTATTGTTTGCAGGCGAGTTGAAACTGTTCTAAGAACACAGGCAATATCCTGAAATGTTCGTAAATAATCAAAATGGGGGTGTCCTGAGGACGCTGTCCGTATTGTTCGCAAGCCATTTGAAACTATTCTAAGAACACACGCGGTGTCCTGACATGTTTGTAAATAAACAAAATGGGGGTGTCCTGAGGACGCTATGCCTGTCCGTATTGTCCGCAAGCGGATTGAAACTGTTCTACGAACAAACGCCTGTTCGTAACTGTTCGTTTAACTTGTGTTGCACTTTTAATTAGCTTCAGGACCCGAACAGTGTCCGTAAAACACCAACGCGCATGCGCAAAACAGTTCCCGTGCCTTTGGTGTCCTGCAGACACCGCTTCTCTTCGCGGACATGTTCGCGAAGCTATCATGTGACCGCGACCACGCTGAGCGTTTGTTCTGACTGCGGACACTGTTCATGTCCCCGAACAATTTAAAACTTTCTTTTCAGCCAATCCACAATATTTTTCAATACTAAATCATCATAGCACAAGTCACTGAATTTCTACATACTTTTTGGGACTTTTTGAACCTTTTTTTAGTATTCGATCTGTCCGCTGACAGAGCGCGTGTCTGCAGACCGCGCACAAGCACCCCTATAAAAGTCCACACCCCAGAGCTCATCCTCATTGTGTTTCTGGCTATCTTACCGAACACAGTGCATTTCTGTTGCCAATTTTGCAGATTTATTTCTGAAATCTGATGGCATCCATGCATGGCTGCACTACTGCCACCTGGTGCTACATCTGCCTCAGCACCACCCCCACCCCCTCCACCACCACCACCTCCCCAAGGGCCAAAAGAGGTGAACAGGAGTGAGGATGCAGAGGAGGATGGAGAGGATGATGAGAATGAGGTAGTGGAAGTCCCTACTACCAGCACTCGCCGTGAGTCTTGGGTGTGGCGGTTATTTACCATTCATGGTAACGTACCTAAGACGCATGCAAACCAAGTCACCTGCAACCGGTGCAAAATGGTACTGAGTCGCAGGAGGCCTGGTTTGTACAGCTTTGGTACGACTACTATAAAGCGACATGTAAAGTCGTTCCATGCGGGGGCCGTTTGCAAGGTTGCTCCTTGCGAGGAGCGTAGTAGGTTGACTTCCTCTACTACATCCTCTGTTTCCGATCATGTCACCACAAGGAACACTGCTGTGGGACAGCGTATTCCTCCAGCTGCCTCACAGGCCATACAGAATGCTGATGACCCTTACCTTTCGAGGGTAACAGTTGTGTTTATGTATGCAGTATGCAGTACTGTGATGCAGTACTCTGCAGGGGGGAGAGACTTCAGAGTGCTTTTGAGACTCTGGTCTCAGAGCACGAGAAGACCTGCTCACTACCTAAGTAAGGCCCACTCTACATCTTCTCCTCTCCACCCGCCCTTTCTAATCCCCGTGGTTGGTGTGCCCCCTTGTCCCTTACCCTCTTTTTCCCTCCTCTCCTAGTGTGTTGTGTGTAAAAAACCAATAAAAATATAAAAAACAAAAAAAGAAGGTTCTTTTCAGAGCCGCATTTCACATTTTAAAAATAGAAGTGAAAATAAATGAAGCAGGGCCTTGTTTATTTTTTAGAAGTCTGCAGACATCTAAAATTTTGGGGTGCTGCCCTATCATAACCATTGCAATTTTGTCTGGGAGGAAGTGGTGGCTCTGAAAAAAGCTTTTTGGTGGTGTTTGTTTGTGTTTGAAAAACTTGAAATGCTCAACACTTACTACAAAATGGATGCTGTAATTCCAAAAAAGGTTGCAATGCATTTTGTACATTTCTCAGAAAAATCTGATTGCCAGCATAAGTAAAATGGACTCCATCTCTGCGAACAATGTATGTGCTACGAAACATAATATTTTCATTGTGAAAAGAGAACATGCCAACATCTCTTAGAAAGGCACAAACAGCCATATTGACATTGCGCCTTGCTTTCTCTTGTGGACCAAATGAAGAAGAGCGCAGCCACATTTGTCTCTGCGCAATCCGAGAAAAAATTACTTGAGCATTTGGAAACATGTCCATGACCTTCCCAAGTCCTTCTTTCATTGCAAATTGCAAAGAAATTCCAGACACATCTCCTAAACTGTTCCCTCCACAATGAATTACAATTATGTCTGGATGATGATCTGTCTCCAAAGTAGCACAGAGAGGTAGCAAGTCCAACCACTTCATTTCACGTACTCCATGCCAGTGCACTTAAACATGTGGGAATCCAAGATCTACAGCTACTCCACAGGTTTCTGCATGCACCTTCAACCAATGTATCCACGAGTCTCCCAAAATCCAAACAATCTGTTTTCTGAAACACACAGCCATAGCTATCTGTTCTTCTCTCAGGAAAAACAGTATCTGACAAACACTCTCCTGGTATAACACACCCACTAAACTTTACTGACCAATCCCTTGCTCTGCTCATTCTCATTTGCATGCCTCCCCACCCCAAAATCCCTGGATGTAACACGCAATGTCCGCGGACTTCCGCCATGTCCGCGGACATATCGTAACATGGACAGTCCTTCTACCATTTCCATTTCACTATCTGTGCCATTCCCTCATTGGATGTAGCTAAGCAGTCACACAACCATCCATCAATCACATCCAAGACCTCTACATCTAACTCCATCATCATAGATCAGCACTTCAAATGTACTGTTAATCACTCTGAGTACAAGTGTCATATCATTGGAAAGCACCTTCTACAAGAAATACTGTACAAGTCTCCAATATTTCTACTTGCAGCTGCATGCATATCCATATGCATGAACACAAACTACAAGTATGCATATTTTCTGTATAGTACATGTACAATTCTTACACATTCATATAAACAGATTAACTGACTTTTAGCTTCTATAACCTATAAAATGAACTTACTGTCATTTTTCCCATCTGCTATAATCAACTGTCACTTCCAAACCTATCTGCTATTTAATTTCTTTTTACACACACATTTGCAAAGCATGTTGAACTAACATATTTAAAGTAAAATATAAAGAGTTCACATAGTCAAGCAAAATTGCATACACACACTATGTTCAAATATCAAATAACAATACTTGTCCAAAAACATAAGAATCAATGTCTACATTAACATCAGTGCTATATACAAACACAATTACTAATTTGTTTCCTTTACAATTGCAGTGAAGACCACTCTCCTGAAAAGCAGCAGCAGAATTTGAAGTACAAACAACAACTAAGAGGAAACCTGCTCATTCCACAAAAAATGTAAGTTAAATACCACCATAATATTTGCACTATTACTTAAACATACTGTAAGGTTAATGCATGCTATTTCTGCACCTAAAAACAGAGATTGTGCACCATTCTGTCAACAAATCCCCATTTGTTAAACAGAGATTTACAGGCAGAATGGCGCACACATTCCCATTTTTTGGCACACAAATGACACAACACAGCCCCTAGAATTTTGATATTATAGAACAAACAACTGTTTTAATTGTATACCATTTGATTTACTATTTGTGCTTCTCCTCACCACTAGCTTACTTTCTACTGTCATCTGAACCCCAGTTTAGTAGCACATAAATTCAAGAATACCCATCCCAACTAGTTGTAGTTGCCCAATGCACAATCACACACCATCACATAAATCTTTATCTTCATACTCAGACACTCATGCACACAGCACACATACATTGCATAACACCCCAACCCATACCTTCTTTATTTTTTTCAACAGACCATAAGGTATGCCTACCAAAAATCAAGTCTGTAGAAAGCAACGCAGAAGTATAGCAAATGAAAATAGAAGTGTCCAAAATAAGCATCCATCTGTAGCAGAATCTGTAAAAAAAGTTCAAACAAAACAGCTAATACAGTCATTTAGCGAAACAAAACAAGCTTCAAGTATAGAAACTTTGCCTCCTCTATCAAAATGTAGAACGAAACAGAAAACAATTAACAAGAATTCAGCTACCACTACTGATAAAACTGCTACTATAAATCTTGATATAGTGCCAAGTAAGCATACCAAAGAAAGTATTTTTAGCAAAAAATGTTCCACCACAGAGTCCTTCAAAATCTTATAAAAACAGGAGAGAAATCATGCATAACCCTTAAAACCTACCATAGGAAATTAATCTTAGAAGCTTTGATAGACAGTGCAATCCTTCTCAAAAGAAAGTTATTTATTTTAGTGTTAAACAAAATGAAACCACTAACAAAACTAATGACTAAATTACATAAAAGACTTCTTAATAAACAAAATATCAACAAAAATAACTTCTTAAATATCTGGGGAGGTGAGTGGAGTCACACTACAAACACAGAACCATATTTTAATGAAGAAGCATACAAACAAAATCAAACAAACACAATTGCCATCCATATCAGTGGACGAGGGTATGAGAAAATCAATAGTACCATCATGGAACAAGAAAAATACTGCTTACAAAACTATCTCCTGACAACTCAGAATTACCTCTCGATTCAGCAGAACCACACCGTCCAGTATGCAAATGGCTGTGCACATCAATGTGTGCCATTCCAAACAAAGCTTTCAAATCTTTATGTCAGTTCCTCAATCAATATCCAAAAGGTAAAGACAAAAGTAAAATAAAAGTGCTGCAAAATATGGATATTTGTGCAGTGTGGAAAGACACAGAACTAAAAGGACATTCATTAGCCTGCACTTCTGGGCCTATTTTCAAAAGTACCTTCCATGATATCAAAAGAATATCAGTACATCATTCCAATGTAAGAAATATAGGGGTCGATTCATGGAGCAAACGTTTGCCGAAAATCCCAGCGCAAGCATGCGCAAGGTGGCGCAAGCGTGAGAAACCCAGCGCACGCGCACGCGTGCGATTCAAGGAAGACGCTGCGCGTGTTTCCCGCTGTCCGTGCGCCAAATCCTGCCATGGCACATGCGGGCACACACGGCGTGCGCTACGCACACAGCAAAAGCGCACATAGCGCGGCGCACACAACCAAAGTGGGCGGAACAGTGGGCATAACACGCGGAATGGGGAATAACGCGTGAAAAAGAAGGCGTAACTGGGGAAGTACTGCAGGGAACTACACGGAACGCCCACACGCACACGAACAACCCGTATTTATGGATTTGTATACGGGAAACCCACACACGGCAAAAGACGCACACAGGCATCAACGCGTCCGCCACACGAGGGCAGGCAAAAGCGTCCCTGCGCACAGTATAAAAGTGCGCACAAACAACAAATACGTATATACAGCTACGATGAATGCCCCATTTGTCGCAGCACTAATCGTGGGACACCGCAGGAGGAGGAGAATAGCCAGGGCACATATTTTCGCACCACGGACAAGCCTTTTTGGGATGCCTGACAACCAGGTCTACGGCAGGTATAGGTTTCCACCCCATATCATCCTAGACCTGGTCAGGGAGTGGGAAGATGACCTTACATCCCCCACCCTTTGCTCCCAAGCATTGAGCCCCTTGGAGAAGGTGCTCAATGTCCTGCATTTCTTGGCCACTGGGTCATTTCAGCAGACTACTGCCATAGTGGGGGGGGGTCTCACAGGCCACGCAGTCACGCTGCCTACACCAGGTACTGGCAATCATGACAGCGCGCCCCTCAGTCCGCAGGCACATATACATGCCCAGAACACCCGCAGAAAGGCAGGCCGTTGTCCTGGATTTTTTCAGGGTGGCACACTTCCCCAAAGTGTTCGGTGCCATAGATTGCACCCATGTGGCCCTACGTCCACCTAGGGCCACTGAGCACATCTACCGAAACTGCAAGCACTGGCATTCCATCAATGTACAGGTGGTATGCGATGCAAAGGGAATCATCAACTCTGTCTATGCAAACTACCCTGGCTCCACCCATGACAGTTTCATATACAGAATGTCCGCTCTGAGCCAGGCCCTGGAAGCTGGGCAGCATGGCGACACATGGCTCCTAGGTGAGTACAAATGCCCTTGCACATGCATGCATGTCACACACACACACACAAATACACAAACCCCAATAATCACCACCATTTACACCTCCCCAGGGGACAGTGCCTACCCTCTGAGCAACCACATGATGACGCCAATCTGGAACCCCACCACACCACCCCAGGTAAGATACAACGCCGCCCATATTGCAACCAGGGCCATAGTGGAGCGCACATTCGGAGTGCTCAAGTCACGTTTCCGCTCCCTTCACCGCTCTGGCGGGCAGCTACTCTATGCACCCCCAGTAGTGTGCAGGATCATTGTGGCAGAATGTGTCCTGCACAATGTTGCAACACGGCAGGGCGTACCGGTGGACATGGTGGTGCCCCCACATTCCCAACCACAGGCACAGGCGCTGCCCATGGGAGGGGACAGGGCATGTGGCGAGGAAGCCCGGACCCAGCTTGTGGCCACATTTTTCACCTAAACTCCCACCCCTGCGGAGTGCACACAGGCCTGGCACATACCAGGTGACAATCGATGATGACAAAGAGACAGTCAACTGTCACAACCCTACCACCCTGAGATAGTTGCCATGGAAGTGCCACATTGTCTGCATCCCTAGCTACTTAAACACAAGCTATCCTGTGTGACCAAAAGGCACACATATGACATGACATGATATGGCATTTGTAACGTGCCTATACACAAGTATTTCAAGGTGTGACGAGGCAGGGAGGGGGGAACAAGGGAATACAGACAACGATACTACTAGGCCAGGTGTCATTTAGATTGAGCAAGTGCAGGGGTAGGGGGAAGGGAAAAGTGCAAGGGGAAGGGGAGGGGGGAGTGCAGTACAGGGTAAGTAGACTAAAAAACAAATAAATAGGCCAGCTGGTGGCAACTGCAAAGGTAAGTGCAGACAAGTGCTGAGAAGGGGGTCTGTAGGGATAGAGAGACAGTCCCACAGTGTATGGGTTGCCAGGGAGGCAGTGCAAGTGGAGAGTGGCTGGGCCAGGGACCGAGGTTGGTGAGAGTGGCCCAGTTGCAGATCCAGTGCAGTTCCAGTGAAGAATTTTGCAAGGGAGAGAGAAAGCAGAAGCAAAGAGGAAGGTCTTGAGGTGCTTCCGGAACCGGAGATGGTTCTCCTCAAGTTCCAGTGAGGCAGGAAGGCTGTTCCAGAGGGAGGCCCCTACCGCGGAGAAAGATCTACCCCCAGCTAGTTGCTTTGAGAAGCAGATGACCCTGACATGCAAGGTGTGAATCACACACACCTGCAAAACAGGCCATGACCATCACTGTTATGTCACTCAAACCCTCCCAAACCACAACATGACATGGCAAGCAATACCCATATACCAACACAGTACCAATAAGATACACATTGCCATGTCAAAAATGTACAGTGGCATCAGACAATGATGCCTGACATGGAATCAGATGAAATGACTGACCAACAACCTCCCACCCAAAATAAGTCATTCCCAAATGCATTACAAAAGTTGTAGACGTAACATAACAATGAATGCCTGTCTACATGCACATTGTGCATTGCAAAATCAACACTGCAGCTTCTGTGTGCTGTGTCCAACTCCTCCAACACACTGCTCAGCGCACAGCACAGTGAACAGCCATTGTGTGTGATGCACACCCTGAGCATCACATCTAAGCGACAAACCACATCAAAAAGCAAATTAGGCATGTACAGGATCCATAATTGGTCACAGAACATGTGTTGCAGGGCCACAGTGGGCACCAGAAGGCAAACAGAGTGTACAAGTGGATATGCAAGGGTGGTTGTACATGTAGTGCATCATAGTGCAAGTGTGTGGGTCAGTAGGGACATGCACTCAACATATGCATGTGCAATCAGGTGACCATCAGTGTCCTCTACACATCACAGGTGAACATTCACCATTTGTACACCCCAGCATGTCAAACCACAACTATCCTCTCACACCTGAAAGGTAAACACAACACATGAACAGGCATTGATCAGCAGAATACAACATGTACATAGGATAACACAATTACAATGTCAGGGTTCCCATCACACTGCAGGGCAAGGCAACTATCAACAACAACCCCCCCCTCCCTCACAAATGACCATGACCCACTGAACAACTGCACCTGCGTCATGGAGCCTTCAACCCTCAATTTCACCTGGCCACAGGATCACCCTTCCCCTTCGTCACCATCTCCCACCTTGTGTGTAAAAAGGTGCCTGCACCCTCAGAGTCCACCCTCATTTGCAAAATCACAAAATCCAAGCCAGAAAAACGAACCAGAACACCCTGCAGTAGATGACTTGACGTAGCAGTACCTCACAAAGGCCAAGTACTACCACAATGATGTAACAACCAAGGTAGCACAGTAAAACAATGTCACAACAGGATGTGAACCATGTGTGGTACATAACATAGAATGATGCACCATGAACGGATGTGTACTGTCACAGGTCCCATGTACAGGCGCAGGAGTGGCACGAAACAACCACCCACACCGTGTCCCGGGTTCCTGCAAGGTCAAACTCACACAGGCCTCTGAGACCCTGGTGGGGAAGGAGGGTCAGGGATATGCAGTCGGGACAGGTGTTGGGCCACTGGATAACTGGAATGAGTGGCAGGAGAGGGGAGGAGGAATGACACATGAAAGTAGGGAATGCACGAAAATGTACTACCTGCATGAACACATACACAATCCGAACAAACTTGGACATCATTGTCATGGCCTTCTGTAGTCCAGGCTTAGGAGTGGCACGAACCAACCACCCCCTCTAGGGTTTTGGCGCCTGCAAGTTTGGGGCTTACACAGACATCCGCAACCCCAGCGGGGAAAGAGGGTTAGGGAATGTTGCTTGGATAGGTACGGGAAGCAGGAACGGGTAGAGGGTACAGGTTTTAAAATTGGATAGGACTCCGGCTGATTAGGGGAAAACAAACATACCAAATTGAATTAAACATTCATCCATGCATTAGTGCACCACCCAGCAAGCCTATGCAGAGCAGTTTGAAAGAAAAACAACAAGACACTTAGCTCTGGTTTTGAGTGCTAGCCTCCTGCCTGCGCACTCTCAGGTCTGGTTACAGGAGCACTGCAATGCTGCAAAGAGAGCCACAGTTAATAATCTGTCCGTGCCCATAACACAAAAACACACCACCAAACATGCCCCATTGCAACAAACTACTCTACAAATAGACAATCTGGTGTAGATGCTTCGTACCCATATGTAACATTACCGCTGTGATGGGTCATACACAGTCAATGCAGTAAGTCAGCTGCCGGTGGGTGCATGGCAAATGGAACACCAATGTGTCACAATTCACACAACATGCAATGTTCCCTGGGTAAGCAGACAGACCCATATAGCAAGGCATGACTTCAGAATAAGTCGTGTTCCACCATGACCAAAACAAAGTAGGCAGTGCATGTATCAAAATGTACATGGAAATGAAATGCACTGCACCTGAGTATGTCCCTTGCTGTATGTCCCTGTGAGCTGCCCCTTTCCATGTCTCGGAAGGCTACATGGTTGATACAAGTGCCTCAATGGACCTTGTTGTACCGGAGGGTATGTGCCACCGCCCCTGCAGGTGTCCCAGACAACCTTACAATCAACAGCCATCAGTCCACCAACACATCTGAGCTGCATTGTGTGCTTCAACACCAATATTCGTCCAAGCTCACCCTCAGTGCTGTAACTAAGCCTGCATGTGCAACTCGCCGTTTGCAAGCTTTGCTGTGTTGTGGCCCCCCTGTGCTGCTCATCTTGCCTGGAGTTCCTTGGAACACGTCAGCAGTTCTAGGATTTAGGTCTGCAATCCCTGTGCCTCTGCTTTTGCACACATGTGCATGTGGGCACCAACAAACGTGTCCAGAATTCAGATGTCCAATGGGCCATGTCTGCTGGCAAAGGTGGTCTGGAGGCTCATCCCCCTGCAGAAAGGGCATGAAACACATGATTAATGCTTTAAAGTCATCTGTGTGTGTCTCTTCAGGCATCTCATTACTGGACCATGTCAGAGACATATATCAGAAATCACACCATCAGTCCGTCTTTCACATCCAAAGTGTGGAACACACTATCTACGGCATGAATTGCAACAAGCACGTGTACAGTAAAGATAAGAAACATACTACACAATGCATAGCAATGAATGTACACATTAATCATGAAACACCCCATCTAGCAAAAGCTGAACAGTGGACAATAACACCGCAATCATCCCCACTAGGGGTGTCAACACAAGTCACACAGCACCAGACATGCCACAGATATGACAGTCCAAAGCCCTTGTGTAATAGGCTGTCACACCGAACCATCCTTGCGAGCCCATGGATAAGGGAGTCAGGAGTGGCATATGTGAGTCAAGGACCCCAAGCAGCAAACACATACACAAGACAAGACTGAAGGGCCCAGCTGGAACAGACAGTGGATGCCTTCAAAAGCCACAAAGCACCGCACCGTCACATGAAAGCACAATAGACAAGCAATTTTAAACTATATTAACTAATTACACTAACTATGGAAAACCTACATTACCTATTTAAACTAACTATCAAACAGAAACTTAACTAAATAAACTAAAAGAAAAATCAAAAATTGCCACATACGACCCGGGGGTGAGGGGAGGCACCCAGGAGGGGGTAGGTACAGGGTGCTGCTCAACACCCACATGCGATGATGCTGAGCCAAAAAAAAAACCTCCATGGGCTCAACGCCTGCACAGCCCGACCTATGTGGGAGATAGATGGTCGTCCGAGTCTGGCTCATCCTGGAAAGGAGGACGTGGCACAGTAGCCTGGCCACGCCTAGCCGCACCTTGCCCCTCGTCGGCAGCAAGTCTGCCGGACGGGTGAGCCTGGTTCTGTGTGGCGATGTGGCATAGGTCTGCATGCAGAACCTCACGTGATACACGTGCTTCCTCTTGCAAGGTAGCACGTGTAACACGGAGTTCCTCCTGCAAGGCCTGGCTGGACAACCGCTGCACCTCCCGGCAAGCCTGTAGCTCAGCCGAGATGGTACGCTCAAGCTGTGCAAACCTCTCCTCTGCCCGCTGCCTCTGGGACATCACAAGGACACCCAGAGTGGATTTGAGGGAAGCATACTCCTCCCTCAGAGCATCCATGTGCGCCTCTGCGTGAGCAGCAATTGCTTGACGCAGAGACGACATTTCAGTCTGGCGTGCCCTGTCTGAGGCCGCCATGCCCAGCCTGAGCGAGCGGGCTGTGGACCGTGCCGCCTGCTGCTGGAGAAGCACCTGCCTAGCAGGGGGGAGCACAGATCGGGTCACACGCTCCATGCTCTCAGCGATGTTCTCCATTGCTGCCCCCTGCCATTCTGAATTGGCAGTCATGTCTTGCTCCCACTCAGTATACTGCGGTTGCGCGCGGCGACCGCCTTGCCGGGCTTGACCCCTGCGGGACCCAAGGACCGGGGGTCCTCGCTTTGTTGGCACCGCCCGCCGCTGCACGACTACATGCCCCCGTCGACGTGATGTCCCAGGCAGAGGAGTGTCCACATCAGAATCACTCACCCCTGACACATGGACTTGATGCTCATCCAACTCAACATGGACGTCAGAGTCGTCATCAAGGCTGGACTCATAGGCAGCCAGAGACAAGATGGACTGTAGCACTTCGGGGTTTTCGTGGCCTACCACCCCACAACCCCCACTTGTGCCGGGTTGATGTAGTGGTAACAACCCTGTGTCTGGCATGACAACACCATCCTCCGCCTCCATAGCGTCATCACCTGAAACATAGAGAGAAAGAAGGTCACTACACATGACAGAAGCACACAACACACACACACACTGACAACAAACGCATCAGGCAGACATATGACACACAACACATAACCTGGCATGCATGCTGAGTCAACTTTGAATTGCTTCTGTGATCAGACCTGTTGAAAGGTGGCAGTTTCCATGGAAGGGGGTCTATGAAGTGCAGAAAATGTGTACGCCACTCACTACCTACATGTACAAGGACTCCATGGTGTGTGTCAGGAAATGTAAAGGCAGTGCAAGGTCAAATTCAGGCATCAAGTGCATTGTGCATTCAATGTGTACCATATCTAGAAGCCAAGCACCCCTCCACCCAAGTACAAAAGCAGGGATGCCTAGCATGGTATCAAAAGGCTGACCATACACTTGTGTATTGACAGGCAGTGTTGACTGGCATCAGCAGCTTAATGTGATTCAAGTGACAACACTGCAAATGATGATGGGACAGTAAGCAGGACACATGATGAAAACTCTGGAGGCCGCCCACGTGTGAAGAAGACACAACAACAGTTGGACAGAGTCATTGGCCATTGAACAGGCTGAGGCCTGTGAGCCACACAGATTGTCAGACCCTAAACATGTGTGCAACACAGTACTGACCCACAGTTGACATGGGAAGGCTGATGAGATGCCATGCAATGTATGTCACCCAGGACTTGTATTACAGTGATCATCCAGTCAAGGACACATAGGGGCATGCGTGCAATGCACATGGAGCATGAATGGGCACTCATGTCCCTGCGGGACATCTGACCTATGCACAGTACAAGTGAGATACCCTGCATCAAGTACTAAGGCTGTACCACACGGCATATGTCTGGCAGATTGTACGCTGGAAGTTAGCATCTACACAGGACGCATGAACAGGAATGTACACATTGGCAAGATTAAAGCAGACCAGTGCAAAGGTGGAACTGGGGTGCAAAGTGGCGGAGGAGGGGCAAGGGAGCATGCCTACATGGAGTCCCCGCATGCAGGCAGAGGAGACATGCACGTCAGTCATGCAATGACATTGTGCCTGGGCTGAGAGGAAGGTCACCCCACGCCACATGCAGAAAGGCCAGTGAGCTGGAACATGGACCGGAGGGGCATACTTGTAACCAGCATGTCAGTATGGTGCAATAGTGGTGATGCGGACAGTCCCCGTCCACTCCACATGTCCACCATCCAGCAGAGCAGACATGCATCACGGAAGCATTCATTACTTACACATCAGAGCCATGTACACGTCACATGTAGTGGCAATCATGCACAACACATCCCACAAGTGAAACACACACGTCCTCAACAAACACGCATCAACACTCACTGGACTGGGCATCAAAGTCCAGCATCTCTCCCACTCCTTCGACCAATTCAGGTGGTATGAACTCCGCAACGAGTGCCTCATGCGGAGTGAGCTCTTCCTCCTCTGGTGCAGGCCCACCGCCAGTCACCAGAGTCAAGTTGTAATTAGAGGCACGCTTAGCCTTAGTGCTGTGTTTGATGTCATTCCAACGCTTTTTGCACTCTTGCGCCGTGTGCACCTCATGGCCGAATGAACTGACATGTTCCGCAACATGCTTCCAGTGGGTGTCACGATGGGCAGCCGAAGTCTGACTATTGGCACCCACTAGCATGTCACGGCTGTGGCCCCGCACGTAGCCCACGAGGAAGTCCAGTTCCTGCTTGAAGAAAGGCTTCTTCCTCGACGTGCAGGAGGTCGTGGCTGTGTGTGGGGTCCCAGCCTGTGCTGCAGGTGCAACCTTCCTCCTCTTGGACTGTGGCGCAGACCCTGGCTGGCTAATGCCGCCCTGACCAGTATGGCCAGTGGGTTCGGTGGACTGAGCCAAGGGAGTGGCAGGTGGAGGGACGACCAAAGGCCTGACTTGTGTCAGTGGCATCTGGGTGCCCTCTAATTGACCCTGCGCAGCAACATCAGCTGTGGCAGGGTCATTGACCGCAATGGTCCTGGTTGGCAGACTCACAACCGGGGTGTTGTTGGGTGCATCTGCCCCTGCACTTGCCAACACCCGGCTGTTTGGGGCAGCAGATGACATAACTGCCCCAGGGACACGTGTCTTGGTCTGAGCAGCCCTGCCTGCCCCTATGGTTTCCCTCCTGGCCTGTTGGAAATCTACCAAGGGCTCCTCAAGTGCCAACGCAGCCTGTGCTGGCAGACCCTGAGCCTAGGTGGCGGTGTCCACAGCTGCACCTGCAGCTACCACTACCCTTGGGCCCGTGGCAGTCGATGGAACGTACTGCCGGGTCACACGGGCGCCAGTGCCAGATGCAGAAGCTGCATCCCCCGGAACCACAGGGGGTGGTGGCATGACTGCACCGACACATGGCACAACATTGTGCTCAAGTGGCGCACCCCTGCCTCTTCCCCCTCTGTGGCCGCCCTGGACACCCTGGAGTCCCCCTACTCCCTGGTCACCACGGCCACGTCCCCGACCACGCCCGCCATGAGGAGTACGCCCAGCTGAGGCAACCCTCACCTTTGGTGCCCTCCCAACCATGGCACAGATGTAGTAGTGCCGGCACAGATGGAGTAGTGCCAATGGGAGGTGTACACCACAATTGACCTGGGCAATTGGGGTGAAGGGGGTGGCAAGCAAGATGTTAACAGCCCCCCTGCACCTGCAAGGGTGTATGTGACCCCGGTGATGTAGTGACGGGTCACGCAACGCTCAGGCACCCCAAAACTGCAGTAAAACCGTGCACGCAACCCTGCAGCCTACGTGCATGGAATCAACCTCCCGCAGAACGCGGTGGCACCCAGTAACACGAATAACGCGTACGCATGGGACACGCAGGCTACTATGACATCGAAAATGGGTGCGATACACAGGGGCACCCGCAGTGGGAAAAATAGCGTGTGCGACTCACCGTCTGACTAGCGCGATGCAGAAAAACACGCGTAGCCAATACCCCCGCCAAAAGAAGAGATACGTCCTTGATAGCTGTGAAGATGTGATGGCGCACGAAACAACAGGAAGCAGCAGCAAACGTCGGTCTCCACGAAAGGCACGTACACTGAACTGCTGGCCCCGCTCACCTTTAA
The DNA here is from genome assembly GCF_040938575.1 of Ambystoma mexicanum. Taxonomy (NCBI): domain Eukaryota; kingdom Metazoa; phylum Chordata; class Amphibia; order Caudata; family Ambystomatidae; genus Ambystoma; species Ambystoma mexicanum. The sequence goes on from NC_090937.1 coordinate 513,624,568, forward strand.
CCCGTGCTGAGGGAAACGCCCGCGCGCGTCACGTCACTTACACGCATGGGCCCTTTCCTCGGATTACACGCGGACGTGCAGTTTTTCACGCGCGCCGAAACACCCATGCACGCCTGCGCGCGTCACGTCACAGAGGTGCTTGCGCTTGAAGGGCCTTCTGTCCAATGAAATTGCGTATGCGTGCAGACGCGCTTACGCGCTAAGGGCCTTTCCTCGAATTACACGCTGACGTGCAGAATTTTCACGTGCCAAATCACTCCGTTTCAAGCTGGCCACGCGTAAGCACACGGAAGACCACGCTCCTGCCCAAAAGGCCGAATTACTGACCCCCAGAGCCCCGAGCAGCCTCCCACGAGCCATCTGCTGCTGCCTGCCTTCCTGCCTGCCTGCCTGCTGCCACCGTGCCCTGCCATTTGGTGCCTGCACATCAGCCATCTGCAGGGGTCCAGTTGCTGTGTCCACCCCTGCTGGAACAGAAGACTCCCGACTGGGATACCATCGCTCCACAGCCCAGCCCCAGGACCCAGTTGCCCACCCACGCCTGCCTCGGGGGTCGCCATGTTGGGGCAAACACCATCCGAGACCACTGGCGACCCCCAGCCAGAGGGGCAGAGTGCCATCAGCTTCAGTCAGTCCCTGACACTGTGACTGCACCACCATGCACCAGCAGGGATGCCCCATCCCAGGCCCGTCCGCAGGTAGGGGGGATGTCCATGTCATCTGACTCCCCTCCACCTGCGGACGAGGGGACCCCTGGCCCTATGGAGAAGGTCCTGATTGGTGTCACGTTGTGCACGGGTGTCATTCGTGATGAGGTGCGTGCTTCCCGGGGGGAGCACGCACGTCATCACAAAGAGCACCGTGCCAACATGGCCCAGTTGGGAGCGGTCGTGGTCGGGGGTCTCATACATGTGTCGGGCACTTTGGCGACCCTCTCCGCCTCTGTGGGGGCTATGCGCCAGTCGTTCTCCATGCCGTCTTCCGGCCCAGATGCCACCAGGGCCCCCTGTGGCCCTTCCCCGACCAATGCAGCCAACTCGGTGGGGATCCCATCCCTGCCACAGTCGGGAGTCGGAGGTCCAGCAGGGGTGGACACACCAGCAACTCGACCCCAGCAGATGGAGGATGTGACGGCATCATCGGGCAGGGCACGTGCACGACGACAGCGGATTCCATCAGCTTCAGTCAGAAGGAAGTTGGTGTCCTGGTGGAGCATGTCCTGGGGCATTATGATGCCCTCTTCAGATCATCACGCGCCGACAAGGATGGACAGGACTGGATCTGGACAGACATCGTGACTGCCATCAACGCGGAGGAGGTGGCAGTCCGCGACTTCCAACATGTCAAGAAGTGCTGGGAGGACTTCAGGTCCAGGACCCTCAACAAGGCCCGGTGCCTCTTGAAGGCAGGGGATCCTAAGGGGCGCCGGGGCCACTTGTCAGAAGATCAGATGAGGGTCCTGGAATGCATATCCCCAGCGCTCCACGTCCAGGTCCTTGAGAGGCAGACCCGTCTGTAGTCGAGCGTTAAGTGGCCAAGCATTGCTGTGTGAGACAGGGCATGTTGTAGTTTGCTGGTTGTCTGATACTTGCCTGTATGTGTGACATAGTCCATGTACGCGTGTGTGTGCAGGGACATCATGGTCATGCATGTGAGACCAGTAATGTGTGAAGCACACGGTTGGTGTATGTGTTTAAATGCTACATGGGGAGCCCTATGCGGAATGGACACATGAGAGCATGCCAGTCTCTGTTCCTGGACATGGGTGGGGGTGAGGGATGGGTGATGATGCCATGTACATGTATGGTTTTCATGCCTGTGTGTCTGACCTGCGTGTCTGTGACTTGTGAATGCCATGGATGCATGACACATGTCTGTGTCAATGTTCAGATCCACTGATGCAACCTAGCGAACCTTGCATCCACTGTGTCTGGGGTGTACGAGTCCAGATGGATGAAAGTCCAGTGAAGTACGTGAATGTGATAGGCATGACCCATGATGCATGTGAGTTCAAAAACAACATTGTATGTTTCAAGAGTCCCTTGGACATGTTTGCTTATGTCCATAGCATGCGCCATGCCTGTTACTGCATGTGTTTTGCCTGCACTGACCCATGTGTTGTGGAGGGACATGATGGAAGTGATCTTTGACAGTGCCACTCATATGCTTCCTGTCTAGGGGACCATTGTACAGTACCCTGATGCTTGTGTTCTATGTCTCCCTCTAGGCAGCGCAAAGTGAAGAAGAGGGCAGAGACGGTGCTGTGGAGCCAAGCGGTGGGGATGCCCCCACGGCTGCAGCGGAAGGGGTGGGTGAGCCCCCACAGGGGCTTGCAACGGCGGAAGACGGTGTGGAGCCATCCTGGTTGGTGGTTTCCACAGAGGAGGAGGAGGCCGCTACTGAGCCGCACATGGGGCCTGGTGGGGGCATCCCTGCTGGTGCAAGTGGTGCAGTCCAGGGGCAGGAGGCAGCACAGGTCGCCCTGGAGGTGCCTGTGCATGTCACTGTCCCTGACACTGTGACTGCACCACCATGCACCAGAAGGGATGCCCCATCCCAGGCCCGTCCGCAGGTAGGGGGGATGTCCATGTCATCTGACTCCCCTCCACCTGCGGACGAGGGGACCCCTGGCCCTATGGAGAAGGTCCTGATTGGTGTCACGTTGTGCACGGGTGTCATTCGTGATGAGGTGCGTGCTTCCCGGGGGGAGCACGCACGTCATCACAAAGAGCACCGTGCCAACATGGCCCAGTTGGGAGCGGTCGTGGTCGGGGGTCTCATACATGTGTCGGGCACTTTGGCGACCCTCTCCGCCTCTGTGGGGGCTATGCGCCAGTCGTTCTCCATGCCGTCTTCCGGCCCAGATGCCACCAGGGCCCCCTGTGGCCCTTCCCCGACCAATGCAGCCAACTCGGTGGGGATCCCATCCCTGCCACAGTCGGGAGTCGGAGGTCCAGCAGGGGTGGACACACCAGCAACTCGACCCCAGCAGATGGAGGATGTGACGGCATCATCGGGCAGGGCACGTGCACGACGACAGCGGATTCCATCAGCCTGGATGCCGTTGTGCTGGCACAGGCAGTTGCGTCGGAGGCAGCGGCAGGCTCGAAGTGGGAGGCATCATGGCTCAGGGCCATCAACATCAGGGGTGCAGGCATCGGCCGGAGGGCAGGAGAACCCTGGAATGGGAGTGGCTTCTGTGTGGGAGCGGTTGGGCCAGCAGATAGGTGCAGAGCGGCAGCGGGCAGAGGAGGAACGGCTCACAATGGTCAGGGCGGAGAAATCCATGCGGAGGGCGCTGAAGCGGGCTGAGTGCCTCGAGCGTCTTCGCAGGGAGTTGGAGTTGGACACTGCTTTATCCCTGCGAGACCTCGGGGCCAGGGAACATGCCCGCCTCCAAGCCATTGAACAGGAGTTCGATGATGCCCTGGCCCATGACAACATCCAGTGAGCCGTTGAACTAGCCCGCTGCCCTTGTAAATAGTTATGTAGTTAGTGTTAGGTTTCCTTTGTTTTTTTCTTGATTTTGGACCTTTTGGACAATGGCCAACATTTTTGTATATAGATTTTTTTATTACGTAGTATTTTTAGATAGATTTCATTTCTTCAGTTGGGATCATGGACCCTGGATTGTTTATCTGTATATAGTTGACTGTTGGATTATGGATTTTTTTTTTGATTTACCCATGGAGCAATGGTTTTTGGTTTTGTTTTTCCCTTGGATGTACTTTTTTGAACTGTGACTTTGGACACCTTTCCTTTGGATTATGATTTGTGGTTTTTCATTATTTTACGGACATGCTGCTTTTTTGATTTTAATTCCCATTGTCGTTTGTTTATTTTTAATCCCATTTATGTTGCTTTTAATACATTTTTTCCATCAAACTTCAATGTGTAGTATCATATCATTGGTTTCATGCATGTCATGATATGGGTTTTGACATTCACTTACACCCATTGTGTGTATGTGAGGGACATGTGTTTATTTACATACTTGCCATTGGGGTTGTATCATGTAATTGGCAATTGTGAGTGGGTGGATGCAATACTTGGGTGGGTGTTTGGCATGTGGAGGCTGCCCATAAGGGCCAGGGATCTATATTGTGATGACGTGTTGGCTGGGGGACATGTGTCAGGGCCTGCTGGCAGGTGTCTCGCAATGCTGGGGGGTGGGGGTGTTGGGAGACATGTGTGGGGGCCTGGTGGAGGGTGCCCCTGACTGGTGGGGGGTGGGGGTGCTGGGAGACAGGAGTGGGGGCCTGGTGGAGGGTGGACTGCACTGCTAGGGGTGGGGGTGCTGGGAGACAGGAGTCGGGGCCTGGTGGAGGGTGCCCCTGACTGGTGGTGGGTGGGGGTGTTGGGAGACAGGAGTGGGGGCCTGCTGGCAGGTGCCTCGCAATGCTGGGGGGTGGGGGTGCTGGGAGACAGGAGTGGGGGCCTGCTGGCAGGTGCCTCGCAATGCTGGGGGGTGAGGGTGCTGGTAGACATGTGTCGGGGCCTGCTGGCAGGTGCCTCGCAATGCTGGGGGGTGGGGGTGCTAGGAGACATGTGTGGGGGCCTGGTGGAGGGTGCCCCTAACTGGTGGGGGGTGGGGGTGCTGGGAGACAGGAGTGGGGCCTGGTGGAGGGTGCCCCTGACTGGTGGGGGGTGGGGATTCAGGGAGACATGAGTGGGGGCCTGGTGGATGGTGCCCCTGACTGGTGGGGGGTGGGGGTGCAGGGAGACAGGAGTGGGGGCCTGGTGGAGGGTGCCCCTGACTGGTGGGGGGTGGGGGTGCTGGGAGACAGGAGTGGGGGCCTGGTGGAGGGTGCCCTGCACTGCTGGGGGTGGGGGTGCTGGGAGACAGGAGTGGGGGCTTGGTGGAGGGTGCCCCTGACTGGTGGGGGCTGGGGGTGCTGGGAGACAGGAGTGGGGGCCTGCTGGCAGGTGCCTTGCAATGCTGGGGGGTGGGGGTGCTGGGAGACAGGAGTGGGGGCCTGCTGGCAGGTGCCTCGCAATGCTGGGGGGTGGGGGTGCTGGGAGACATGTGTGGGGGCCTGCTGGCAGGTGCCTCGCAATGCTGGGGGGTGGGGGTGCTGGGAGACATGTGTGGGGGCCTGGCGGAGGGTGTCCCTGACTGGTGGGGGGTGGGGGTGCTGGGAGACAGGAGTGGGGGCCTGGTGGAGGGTGCCCCTGACTGGTGGGGGGTGGGGGTGCAGGGAGACAGGAGTGGGGGCCTGGTGGAGGGTGCCCCTGATTGGTGGGTGGTGGGGGTGCTGGGAGACAGGAGTGGGGGCCTTATGGAGGGTGCCCTGCACTGCTGGGGGGTGGGGGTGCTGGGAGACAGGAGTGGGAGCCTGGTGGAGGGTGCCCCTGACTGGTGGGGGTGGGGGTGCTGGGAGACAGGAGTGGGGGCCTGCTGGCAGGTGCCTCGCAATGCTGGGGGGTGGGGGTGCTGGGAGACAGGAGTCGGGGCCTTCTGGCAAGTGACTCGCAATGCTGGGGGGTGGGGGTGCTGGGAGACATGTGTGGGGGCCTGCTGGCAGGTGCCTCGCAATGCTGGGGTGTGGGGGTGCTGGGAGACATGTGTGGGGGCCTGGTTGAGGGTGCCCCTAACTGGTGGGGGGTGGGGATGCTGGAAGACAGGAGTGGGGCCTGGTGGAGGGTGCCCCTGACTGGTGGGGGGTGGGGGTGCAGGGAGACAGGAGTGGGGGCCTGGTGGAGGGTGCCCCTGACTGGTGGGGGGTGGGGGTGCAGGGAGACAGGTGTGGGGGCCTGGTGGAGGGTGCCCCTGACTGGTGGGGGGTGGGGGTGCTGGGAGACAGGAGTGGGGGCCTGGTGGAGGGTGCCCCTGACTGGTGGGAGGTGGGGGTGCAGGGAGACAGGAGTGGGGGCCTCGTGGAGGGTGCCCCTAACTGGTGGGGGGTGGCGGTGCTGGGAGACAGGAGTGGGGGCCTGGTGGAGGGTGCCCCTGACTGGTGGGGGGTGAGGGTGCAGGGAGACAGGAGTGGGGGCCTGCTGGCAGGTGCCTCGCAATGCTGGGGTCGGGGGGGCTGGGAGACAGGAGTGGGGGCCTGGTGGAGGGTGCCCCTGACTGGTGGGGGGTGGGGGTGCAGGGAGACAGGAGTGGGGGCCTGGTGGAGGGTGCCCCTGACTGGTGGGGGGTGGGGGTGCAGGGAGACAGGAGTGGGGGCCTGGTGGAGGGTGCCCCTGACTGCTGGGGGGAGGGGGTGCAGGGAGACAGGAGTGGGGGCCTGGTGGAGGGTGCCCCTGACTGGTGGGGGGTGGGGGTGCTGGGATACAGGAGTGGGGGCCTGGTGGAGGGTGCCCCTGACTGGTGGGGGGTGGGGGTGCTGGGAGACAGGAGTGGGGGCCTGGTGGAGGGTGCCCCTGGCTGGTGGGGGGTGGGAGTGCAGGGAGACAGGAGTGGGGGCCTGGTGGAGGGTGCCCCTGACTGTTGGGGGGTGGGGGTGCAGGGAGACAGGAGTGGGGGCCTGGTGGAGGGTGCCCCTGACTGGTGGGGGGTGGGGGTGCTGGGACACAGGAGTGGGGGCCTGGTGGAGGGTGCCCTGCACTGCTGGGGGGTGTGGGTGCTGGGAGACAGGAGTGGGGGCCTGGTGGAGGGTGCTCCTGACTGGTGGGGGGTGGGGGTGCTGGGAGACAGGAGTGGGGGCCTGCTGGCAGGTGCCTCGCAATGCTGGGGGGTGGGGGTGCTGGGAGACAGGAGTGGGGGCCTGCTGGCAGGTGCCTCGCAATGCTGGGGGGTGGGGGTGCTGGGAGACATGTGTGGGGGCCTGCTGGCAGGTGCTGCGCAATGCTGGGTGGTGGTGGTGCTGGGAGACATGTGTGGGGGCCTGGTGGAGGGTGCCCCTGACTGGTGGGGTGTGGGGGTGCTGGGAGACAGGAGTGGGGGCCTGGTGGAGGGTGCCCCTGACTGGTGTGGGGTGGGGGTGCAGGGAGACAGGAGTGGGGGCCTGGTGGAGGGAAGCCCTTGACTGGTGGGGGGTGGGGGTGCAGGGAGACAGGAGTGGGGCCTGGTGGAGGGTGCCCCTGACTGGTGGGGGGTGGGGGTGCTGGGAGACAGGAGTGGGGGCCTGGTGGAGGGTGCCCTGCACTGCTGGGGGGTGGGGGTGCTGGGAGACAGGAGTGGGGGCCTGGTGGAGGGTGCCCCTGACTGGTGGGGAGTAGGGGTGCTGGGAGACAGGAGTGGGGGCCTGCTGGCAGGTGCCTCGCAATGCTGGGGGGTGGGGGTGCTGGGAGACAGGAGTGGGGGCCTGCTGGCAGGTGCCTCGCAATGCTGAGGGGTGGGGGTGCTGGGAGACATGTGTGTGGGCCTGCTGGCAGGTGCCTCGCAATGCTGGGGGGTGGGGGTGCTGGGAGACATGTGTGGGGGCCTGGTGGAGGGTGCCCCTGACTGGTGGGGGTGATGGGAGACAGGTGTGGGGGCCTGGTGGAGGGTGCCCCTGACTGGTGGGGGGTGGGGGTGCAGGGAGACAGAGTGGGGGCCTGGTGGAGGGTGCCCCTGACTGGTGGGGGGTGGGGTTGCAGGGAGACAGGAGTGGGGGCCTGCTGGCAGGTGCCTCGCAATGCTGGGGGGTGGGGGTGCTGGGAGACAAGAGTGGGGGCCTGGTGGAGGGTGCCACTGACTGGTGGGGGGTAGGGGTGCAGGGAGACAGGAGTGGGGGCCTGGTGGAGGGTGCCCCTGACTGGTGGGGGTGGGGGTGCAGGGAGACAGGAGTGGGGGCCTGGTGGAGGGTGCCCCTGACTGCTGGGGGGTGGGGGTACAGGGAGACAGGAGTGGGGGCCTGGTGGAGGGTGCCCTGCACTGCTGGGGGGTGGGGGTGCTGGGAGACAGGAGTGGGGGCCTGGTGGAGGGTGCCCCTGAGTGGTGGGGGTGCTGGGAGACAGGTGTGGGGGCCTGGTGGAGGGTGCCCCTGACTGGTGGGGGGTGGGGGTGCAGGGAGACAGAGTGGGGGCCTGGTGGAGGGTGCCCCTGACTGGTGGGGGGTGGGGTTGCAGGGAGACAGGAGTGGGGGCCTGCTGGCAGGTGCCTCGCAATGCTGGGGGGTGGGGGTGCTGGGAGACAAGAGTGGGGGCCTGGTGGAGGGTGCCCCTGACTGGTGGGGGTTAGGGGTGCAGGGAGACAGGAGTGGGGGCCTGGTGGAGGGTGCCCCTGACTGTTGGGGGTGGGGGTGCAGGGAGACAGGAGTGGGGGCCTGGTGGAGGGTGCCCCTGACTGCTGGGGGGTGGGGGTACTGGGAGACAGGAGTGGGGGCCTGGTGGAGGGTGCCCTGCACTGCTGGGGGGTGGGGGTGCTGGGAGACAGGAGTGGGGGCCTGGTGGAGGGTGCCCCTGAGTGGTGGGGGTGCTGGGAGACGGGAGTGGGGGCCTGCTGGCAGGTGCCTCGCAATGCTGGGGGGTGGGGGTGCTGGGAGACAGGAGTGGGGGCCTGCTGGCAGGTGCCTCGCAATTCTGGGGGGTGGGGGTGCTGGGAGACATGTGTGGGGGCCTGCTGGCAGGTGCCTCGCAATGCTGGGGAGTGGGGGTGCTGGGAGACATGTGTGGGGGCCTGGTGGAGGGTGCCCCTGACTGGTGGGGGGTGGGGGTGCTGGGAGACAGGAGTGGGGGCCTGGTGGAGGGTGCCCCTGACTGGTGGGGGGTGGTGGTGCAGGGAGACAGGAGTGGGGGCCTGGTGGAGGGTGCCCCTGACTTGTGGGGGGTGGGGGTGCTGGAGACAGGAGTGGGGGCCTGGTGGAGGGTGCCCTGCACTGCTAGGCGGTGGGGGTGCTGGGAGACAGGAGTGGGGGCCGGGTGGAGGGTGTCCCTGACTGGTTGGGGGTGGGGGTGCTGGGAGACAGGAGTGGGGGCCTGCTGGCAGGTGCCTCACAATGCTGGGGGGTGGGGGTGCTGGGAGACATCTGTGGGGGCCTGCTGGCAGGTGCCTCGCAATGCTGGGTGGTGGGGGTGCTGGGAAACATGTGTGGGGGCCTGGTGGAGGGTGCCCCTGACTGGTGGGGGGTGGGGGTGCTGGGAGACAGGAGTGGGGGCCTGGTGGAGGGTGCCCCTGACTGGTGGGGGGTGGGGGTGCAGGGAGACAGGAGTGGGGGACTGGTGGAGGATGCCCCTGACTGGTGGGGGGTGGGGGTGCAGGGAGACAAGAGTGGGGGCCTGGTGGAGGGTGCCCTTGACTGGTGTGGGGTGGGGGTGCAGGGAGACAGGAGTGGGGGACTGGTGGAGGGTGCCCCTGACTGGTGGGGGGTGGGGGTGCAGGGAGACAAGAGTGGGGGCCTGGTGGAGGTTGCCCTTGACTGGTGTGGGGTGGGGGTGCTGAGAGACAGTAGTGGGGGCCTGGTGGAGGGTGCCCCTGACTGGTGGGGGGTGGGGGTGCAGGGAGACAGGAGTGGGGGCCTGGTGGAAGGTGCCCCTGACTGGTGGGGGGTGGGTGTCCAGGGAGACAGGAGTGGGGGCCTGCTGGCAGGTGCCTCGCAATGCTGGAGGGTGGGGGTGCTGGGAGACAGGAGTGGGGGTCTGGTGGAGGGTGCCCCTGACTGGTGGGGGGTGGGGGTGTAGGGAGACAGGAGTGGGGGCCTGCTGGCAGGTGCCTCGCAATGCTGGGGGGTGGGGGTGCTGGGAGACAGGAGTGGGGGCCTGGTGGAGGGTGCCCCTGACTGGTGGGGGGTGGGGGTGCAGGGAGACAGGAGTGGGGGCCTGGTGGAGGGTGCCCCTGACTGGTGGGGGGTGGGGGTGCTGAGAGACAGGAGTGGGGGCCTGGTGGAGGGGCCCTGCACTGCTGGGGGGTGGGGGTGCTGGGAGACATGCATTGTTGATCAGTAGTGCAAGGTGACATGTGGCTTGGCTGGGGGGCATGCCCATGGTGGATGGGCTGCCTGCGGGACATGAGCAGGGGTGCAGGGTAGTCCCCCGTGGTGTGGGCTGCCTGCAGGGGCCGTGGAGGTTGTAGAGCGAACACCTGGGAGGACCCACACGGCCAATTCACGTGTAGTACTCCACGGAACCCCTGAAATACACGTACCCTTCTGAAATCGCGTGTGAAACTTCCCGCGCACCCCAAAATACACGTACACAGGACATTCGCGTGTGGAACTTCCCGCGCACCCCTGATATACACGTACCCTGATGGAATCGCGTGTGGAACTTTCTGTGCACCCCTGAAATACACGTACCCTGCTGAATTTGCGTGTGTAACTTCCCGTGCACCCCGAAATACACGTACCCAGGACATTCGCGTGTGGAACTTCCTGCGCACCCCTGAAATACACGTACCCAGCTGAAATCGCGTGTGAAACTTCCCGCGCACCCCAGTAATACACGTACCCCGCTCGCACGGGGCCAATCGCGTGTGGAACTTCCCGCGCACCCCTGAAATACACGTACCCTGATGGAATCACGTGTGGAACTTCCCGCGCACCCCTGATATACATGTACCCTGATGGAACCGCATGTGGAACTTCCCACGCACCCCTGAAATACACGTACCCTGCTGAATTCGCATGTGTAACTTCCCGCGCACCCCAAAATACACGTACCCAGGACATTCGCGTGTGGAACTTCCCGCGCACCCCTGGATACACGTACCCAGCTGAAATCGCGTGTGAAACTTCCCGCGCACCCCTGATATAGACGTACCCTGATGGAATCGCGTGTGGAACTTCCCGCGCACCCCTGAAATACACATACCCTGATGGAATCACGTGTGAAACTTCCCGCGCACCCCTGAAATACACGTACCCTGCTGAATTCGCGTGTGAAACTTCCCGCGCACCCCAGTAATACACGTACCCCTCTCGCACAGGGCCAATCGCGTGTGAAACTTCCCACGCACCCCAATAATACACGTACCTAGCTGAAATCACGTGAGAAACTTCCCGCGCACCCCATTGATACATGTCCCCCGCTTGCCGTGCTGGTACAGGGTTAGCGCAGCCCTTTGCACTGGATTGGGGATTTTGATGGCTTTTCCCTGCGCAAGGGGCGTTCTTGGGGGCGTAACTGGCGCTGCTGCAGGCTCGCTGCGCCACTGTGCACCACGGCTGGTTTTGATGGCTGGAATCCATGAATACGCTGTGCGCGGAAATGTATTTTAGCGCACGCGGCTGGTGCAGGGATTCGCACGCGCACACTGTGCGCCAGCCGCGTGCGCCACTTGTGGGCTGAATTCTATGAATTACCCCCTTAGTGTATAAAATATACTATGCAAAAAGTCCAGCTTCAGAATCAGGCAATTTAAATACCTCTCTTCTGAATGGTACACCCAAATACTTACAAGATGAAATGGGCCGTATTCAGAAAAAGTATTTTGGAAGTGAGAGCCACGTACAAAATGCAACAGTTTTCGAACATAGTAGCGACAATTCTGCACATAGCAACCTTCTATTACACACATACAGAAAAGAAATAGTAATATTTAAAAGGTCATCGGCTGAAGTACCAAACCATGTGTGTGTGTGTTGCCGCAGAACATTTTACAAAAGAAGCACAAAAAATGTGGACATAGCATACAAAATAGAAAACAATGAAGACTCTAAATGGTTTGAATTAGCTTTGTACCTGTTAGCTGAAAACAAATATGAAAAAACGGAACGCCTAATATGTTGCAGTTACTGTACTGCAAAATTAGACAACAACCACACTCCTTCACATGCTATTACAAATAATTTGGAATTGTTTCCATTACCAAAAATCCTGCAACAGCTCAATTTGTATGAGAGCATAATAATTCAAACAGTTCACCCATTTCAAGCAATTGTACGCCGCCATCCAAAAACAGCAAAATTACCTTCCTCTGAATTGGTGAAAGGCATTTGTGGCAAAGTAGTTTACTTGCCATTAGATTTAACGGAAAATCTACAAACTCTAGGAGTGGAACGTTCAATACAGCATTCTTTAATAGTCTTGGTAAATGTAGTACCAACAAAGGACAAACATTTTTTGCAACAATTAGTGGATTTACACAAAGTTAGACAAGCATTGCAATATCTAAAAGACAGTAATGAGTACTACAAGGAAATACATATTGTGAAAGCTTAAGGGAAACAACTGAAATAATTTAAGAGCCATCAGAAACTGGACAATTTGAACTTCTGGATTCAGCTACAGTATCCACTCTTTTGGACCATTACACAATTCATCCATTGCATTCCAAAGAAAGCATAGATGATGCAATAGAAACTTACCAAATGCGACAAATCAAAGGGTCACCAATGAGTATTTGGGAAAAAAGTATAGAAGCACATGCTTTTCCACTGCTATTTCCTACTGGCAAAGGTGGAAGATAAGATGATAGACACACTCAGATTGAGGAATCAGAATACCGCTCATTACGAATGTATTCGCAAGATCCCAGATTTAGACAAAATGTGGAATACATATTCCACCTACTCTATGAAAGTGAATTAGCAACACTATGTTATGGAGTTGCACACATTCTTAAATCTGGAACGCACTTTCAAAATATGTCAGCTAGGCTGTTAATACAAAAAGTACAAGAAAAAGATGAGTTTTTACAATCAAGTATAACAAATCTGTTTGCAAACATGTGTGGTACAAAGGAATACTGGTTCAGATGGCACGGAGACGTGTGTTGCATGATCAGAAACCTTGGACCACCAACTTGGCTTGTTACGCTAAGTTGTGCAGAATATGCATGGGAAGATTTACATGACTTCCTACGCATAGCAAACAGCAACAAAAACAACATAGATATATTAACACCTGGACAACTTTGCTCTCTAGATCCAGTTAATGTCTCAAGATATTTCCATCATCATTTCATTGCAATGCTACACTTTATTTGCAATAAAACTGTTCCTCCACCTGGAGAAGTGAAACACTTCTTTTGGAGAAAAGAATATCAAGCGAGAGGAGCACCTCATATTCACATGCTGTTATGGATCTAAGGTGCACCGAAATTTGGGCACGACAGTGATAGCACTGTTTTGCAGTTTATCCAAAAATATGTCACATGTGAAATCCCTTCACAACAGACACATAGTGATCTGCATGGGCAGATTTTACAATTTTAAAGACACAAATGTGGCAAATATTGTTGCTGCAAATACAAAAACAAAGATAAATACTACACCAAATGCCGCTTTGGTTTCCCTAGACCAGTTACAGAAACAGGTGACGTAAACAACTTCAAGTCTTCAGTTTGACATAGTGTTAAAGGTAAATGACCTAAGAACACGTATCACATAAAAAGAATGGACGAATCAAAATATATCAATGATTACATTGCCCTATTATGGAATGCAAACATAGATGTGCAGTACATTGCAGACAATTCAACTGCTGTTGCACGATATGTTACAGCCTACTTAACAAAAGCAGAAAAAACAGAGCTTCAAGACCTCTGGGATGACCTAGCATCAGACAAAACATTATCACAGAAATTGTACAGCCTAGGCATAAACATGCTCTCTCATAGAGAATGTGGGGCCTATGCAGCAGCAGATCGTTTAACCGGCACTGCTTTGTATGGAAAATAAGACAACATAGTATGGCTCGGTCTTGGTCCTGCAAAATCTAGAAAAAGAGTGCTAAAATCATATGAGGACATAGAAACAATTGCCAGAAATGATCCCAACAGCCAAGACATTCTAAAAATAATTTCCTGGACACATACTATCCAAAAAGGAGTACCACTCTGGAAAGCATATGTCTATACCACATAGCTCAAAACTTTGCATACAAAAATAATGTAAAACCCGATGAAATTGAAACTTAACAAATGAAGCTTAATTAATCATGTGAAATTGTCATTAAAAACTCCTCAACAGAAATATCTATATTACATGTCTCTGTTACAACATTTCAAACCATGGAGAAAAGAGGAAGACATACTAGATAATTATGAGTGCTATGAAGATGCTTCTAAAGCAAATGAAAGCACTATCACCGATGTGAACTTTACGCAATACAAAAAAATGTTACACAATGAGCAGCAACAGGAAGAAGAACTTCAGGCCCAACTAGATAAAGACCCTTTCGACAGTAGTCAACCTTCTGTAACAGGAAGTCAAGAACCATTAGGACAACCACTAATAGCAAATGAGGATGAAGTAGCTATGGCAGAAGTAAAAAACACCATGTATAAGTATCAAGAAGATTCAGAAGACTTAACTGTACAACAAGCAAACCTTAACAACGATCAGCGCACCATTTTTGAAGACGTAACAAAACAAATTGTACATGGTGTACAACACGAAAATAAAGAATGTACCTGCCAAAATTACAAACCTATACTGCTGTATGTCAGTGATGAAGCTGGATCAGGGAAAACATTCTTAATCAAAATCATCAGCAATTTCCTTCAACAATTGACAAACAACAAACTGTCAGCTGTTGTAACGGCCCCCACAGGTTTAGCTGCCTACAACATAGGTGGTGTGACTTTACACCGATTACTACTGCTTCCAGTAGAACATCAAAATAAATTAGACTACTACAAACTTTCTGCAGAAGCTGCAATGGAATTACGTAGAGTATTGAAACAAATGAAAATGCCACTAATAGATGAAGTGAGCATGGTCTCCAACCTAATGTTGGCTTTGATTCATATCAGATTGCAAGAAGTACTTAAAAATAATAACGAAGAACTCTTTACAGGGAAACACATTATCGTTTTCAGAGATCTTCTACAATTGACACCAGTGAAAGGTGAACTGATTTTTAAAACCTTAGGCCACAAACTCTGCCGGAAAACTGTTGGTAGCATAGGTAATGTTAACCTTTGGCAACATTTCCAATACAGAGAATTAACTGAGAACATGCGGCAATCTGCAGATGTCACTTATTCCAACATCTTAAAAAGTATTAGAGTTGGTGTATTATCGCAAGAAGCACAAGTTTTATTGAATAACCAGCAAATACATGCACTTTATGGAGATAATGCATGTGCAACTGATGTTATGGAACAAATAGCGCACAAAAATGTCAATTGTATGGCCTTAATGCCAACTCTTGCAAGCTGTTTCAAATTCAATGAAACAATGTTAAAGAAAGAAATGCAAGCAATAATAGAAAACTCCATCTCCAACACAGCTGGGTTGGAAAAAATATTGAAATTATCCTTAAATTGTAGAGTAATTCTTAAATGTAACATTGGCGTAGAGCAAGGGCTAGTTAATGGAGCACTGTGCACAGTTGTTGGCTTTCAATCATACCCACGTGATAGCAACATTCAGTTTGTAAATATTCGCTTTGATAAAGTTTCAGAAGTGAAAAGGATAGGGCACTCAATTGCTCAATTGCTCGATTCCTTCTCTTCAAAGACTTGTATGTACGCAGAGAGCAATTTTCTCTAACTCTTGCATATGCAGTTACCATTCATAAATCCCAAGGTCTTACCCTAGAGAAAGCATTGATAGATATAGGAAACACAGGGCCTCATTACGACCCTGGCGCTAATGGGTTAACGGCGCCGTAAAAGGCTGCAGCGCCGTTAACCTATTAGCACCTAATTACGAGGTCCCTTTGCGGGACCCGACCTTAACGGCTGGTCTACACCATCCGTTAAAGTGGGGACCCACAAAGGGACCTTTGCGGTAAGTATGGTACCGCAATTTGCGGTACCTTACTTAGCGCCTTCGCCATTCCCATTATGCCCTATGTGGCAAAAATGAAAATGGGGACGGGCCATGGGGAAATGGGGAAATACCGCCCGCCAACCTTGGAATGGGGCGGTATTTCGCCAGTTCACCATGGCGGACACGTTACGATACCGGCACCATCCATGGTGCTAATAGTGCCATGGTTTAGCGCCGGTATCGTAATGAGGGCCACAGTGTTTAAGGAAGGCATGAGCTACGTAGAATTATCACGCTTACGTACACTTGACGGTCTATTGCTAATAAACTTTGATTGAAGTAAAGTCAAAGCTGATATTACTTGCCTTCTAGAATACAATAGATGGAGTTCACTGCACACCCCTCATCTGAAACAATACCCTGTTCCAGATAAAGTGAAACGTGGTAAAAGAAAAGTAAATGAAACAGAAATGCAACAGAATGCAACAGCAAATTCCGCCAAGAAAAGAAAAGAAGCTAAAGTTTCATCAATTGCCGCAAACATAGAAGAACCTATTAGGGAATGTAAACCAGGGACGTCGGCAAAGAAGCAACAGAAAAACCGAAAAATGCACTCACATACAGAACTTGCTGGCCCATTCAAATTTGCAAATGAAAGTGGGGTAAGTTGCTATGCAAATGTAGCAATGAATATTCTATTTCAATTGCCACCAATTGTTAACAATATTTACCTGCACAGTACAGACCAATTGTGTTTGCAAATGTTAGTGCTGCATAGAAATGCATCAAGCAACCCTGACAACACATACGGTGTTCATGTAGTAAGGCAACAATTGGACGACTGTGCTGGAATGATGAGATTCACTATGAACTCACAAGAAGATCCACAAGAATTTCTAATGTACATACTATTAGTATTGGAAAACAAAAGCATACCTGTAAATTAAATCTTCCAAATTTCATACATGTGGAAAAATAGATGCACTCTCTGTTGAAAAGTGATACAGGAAGGAATCCCAAATGAGCGATTTGTGTATGTTTCCATAATAAATAGTGAGAGCATTCTATTTCAGCAACTTGTACAAAATGCAAACCATGGCAGATTATGTAGTATTTGCAATTCAGACAATCGTTCCACCTTACTGATACAATCACATAGTGCCTACATAATACTTATGCTTCTACGTTATAATGCAGATGGCACAAAAAACAACTGCAAACTCACTGGATTCACACACGGTCAAGTGTCACTTGGAAAGAAAACCTTTACAACAGTAGGAATAATCTACCATGCAGGAGCTACAACCAATGCAGGTCACTACACTGCAGACATTAAAAAGAATTCTGGATGGTTTGAATGTAATGATAGCACCATTACTCTAAATCAGAGGTTGCCAGCTAACCTAACAAATGCGTATTTAATGTTCTTGAAGCCAACATTTACGAAATAATGTGTACTTCAAGATTATCAACAAATTATGTGAAAGACTACAAACAGTTAGAATACGCCCACAGGTATCTAACTACCCAACAGGATGGAAGAATGACACAAATAAATGATTATCACAGATCGTTGGAAACAAATGCACAGGTAGAATACGCCTATAGATATCGAACTGTTGTTAAAAATCGGCAGGAAGGCAACAAACAAAACATTAATGGGAAAGATGAAGGAAACAGGATATAACAACGACACAAATGAATGAGTATCACAAATCTATAGCAACAAATGCACAGTTAGAATACGCCTACAGGTATGTAACTGTTGTTAAAAATGGACAGGAAGGCAACAAACATAACATTGATCAGAAAGATGAAGAAAACACTGAAAGGACAAAAGGAAGTAGTTAGTACCATAGGAAATTAAGGTTTTTTTTAATCCGACAAGGATTTTTTTCCCCAGACCCAAGGATTAGAAAAGCAAACACAGAAACTGAACGCAATGCACAGTACACTGGTTTGTAAACTAAATATGAGGGTAAAAAAAAAGGTTAACTGTCTATTATGCAATGTAGTAAATAAAAAAAATAAAAATGCAAACCCTAACGCACCTTTTTCTTTCATTACATAAATGGAAAAAGTGATACTTCTGCTAAGGACGATAGCAAATTTAAAAAATGTATGTGGATTCTGAACAAAGTAAGGAGTAAGTATATTGGCAGGCATTTTCTACACATGGGAATCTACACATCAAATCTATGGTACTAATATGCTGCAGTGCCTGTAGGCTGCCCTTCCATCTTCGGTGAGTAACCTACCACCTATGCTTTACAACCAAGGTACAAGGAGTATAGTTCCTATCCACAACCATCGCTGCATATGAAAACCATGGTCCTTGTAAATTAGCTGCTTATAAATTAACTTTTCGGACCATCGTCTGAAGCCATGAAGTTAAGACACTAGCGCATCAACACAACTAGTGCATTCCACCACACCCATATTGACTTGTAACTCCACTGCTTATGACTTCAGTCTTGCATGCGTTCGCATTTAGCTATGCACCCAAGAGTGCAGGGCCTCCCCACAACCACCTCAGTGATGTGTGGTAGTGGGGGTTGTTCTATAGGTGTGTTATCCTTCAGTACCTCTCCCCAGAGGCTTCCCTCCTAGCTGTATTTCTGTAGATCTTACATGGGATGGTTGTGCAGTGTCTCCAAGTCTAGCACTTGCCACTTTGTTCTTGGTTGCATGGCCTTCGGCCATGCACCCAAGACTGCACGCACTCCCCACAACTTGCCAATCAAAACGCAACACTACGGGTGTATGCATGGGAGGCACATGTGGCGGTGGTTGTGGCCAGGGCCTACAGTCTTGGAAGTGTAAGAGTATTTAGCATTATTTTTTATGCAGAACCACTGCATGGGTTTGGTGCATTGCTATAATGCGGTACAGCAAGGCATGTGCTGCCAGTGTGACATGGACATGTAAATGAAAACAGGCTATTCAGTCAAAAACGATTTCTACATCTAAAATGCAAATATTTTTTTTTGTTCACAGTTAAAAGCATATTTTTTTTTCCACCTGAAATTCCTCTGTTGCAGGAGACACATTTGAGGATTAATGAACTAACCTCATTAACAATACTAATGATTCTAACTCATTAATAATATAATGTGTTCTCCAGTGCAAAATGAGATGGAAAATGACAGGCTCTGAAAGTCATTTTAAACGCGCATCCAGATTTTCTTTTCTTTGCTTCTATCTGTGCTCTGTCCACAGTATTTGCAGGAAGCAAAGACTCGAATAAGCAGGAAATCAGTTTGGTTACAGTTGCAACTGTATAAGCAAAGCCATTGTTCAAGAGAAGGAGGGTAGGACTAGATTGAATTTCATTGGTTGAACTCATTTGGTAGGCTGTAGCAGAGCTTTTCTAATGAACCTCGGGGAAGATGAGAGAGAGAAGACATTTTACACAGCTGGGAGAAAGACCTGGCTGGTGGATGGGGAGTTTCCTGATTGAAAAAGCAGATCCCAGTGCACTCCAGTCAATAAGCCCCAGTTTGAGTGACGGCAGATGTTCGTCCTTGCTGGGGTGATCTAAGAGGGACTTCCAGAAGGCGACCAGCCGAAGAATTTCACATGCTGGACAGGCTTGGTAATTATATTGCAGAGTGCGGGGGCAGTGTGTATGTGTGCAAAACTATTCAGTCAGAGTAAAAGAGGGAATTCCAGTGTTTTATCAACATGTTTAATGTTGCAAATTGAATATTTTCTCGCCGCTCTCTTCTCATTTTGTTACAGATAATGTTGTTACTGTGCAATTTCCATTTATTTCTGTAAAAAGAGTAAGATCGTGTTGAAATGCAATTTTTTATAATACACAAAAATATCTGAAAGCAGACGGATAGTGTGTTTTATTTTTCTCTTTATTTGTGCATCTACCATTACAGTACTGATAATATGGGGAGAGGTTTAGACAGTGCAGTTGTCATTTTTAAGGTAGCTAAAAATAAGACTTGGCGGTAGCTGTTTGCATGATTCCATTCAGTATATAAGTGTGTGTTTTCTGAACGGAACATAATAATAACATAATGAAATAGACTGCTGCTGGAGATACATGAGTCACAGAAAAAGAGGCCCTGGACATAGTTCACCGATGTATATAAGTTGGTGATGAATACCACATGTTAGCTCACTGCCGTAGATAAGTCAGTGAGGACAGCCCATGGTGGCAGTCCAATTGAAAATGTGGTGTTCCTGAAATGTAAGCCTGAGGCCTCTCTAGTGATCACACAAACAAACTAAGCAAAAATAAGGGGTTCTGGATATTGGGGCCACATATAAAACAAAGGAATTATGCTCACCAGAAATACCACCAATAACGCATACCAACATAATGTATACCACTAAATGTATCTGTGTGCTGAAATAATGTATGTATACTGTAGTACTATATACCAAATCAATCTGAATGCAAAGAGTGATTATTACTGAATTATTTTCATTTTGGCGGTAAGAAAATACCGCTAGGCCCCAAATCTATACAAAATACCCAACATATTTATGGTGCGTTGCAGGCTGGGAAAGTGATCATAGAGCACCTACTGGGCGTGGCAAGTGTGTCTCACACTGCCATCTGTACATTAAAGGGAACCCATTTCAAAATGACAGTGTATCACCAAAAACGAATTTCAGAATGTCACAAAGGGAAACCACATTTTCAGAATTAGTGCAATATTTAGAGGCAAAGTTGTTTGCACATGGGACGTGGTCATCAAACAGTGCCTCAGAATGGCATGACCGCATTCAGGGTGAGGTGCAGAAAGAAAACTAGACAACATTTTTGCAGAAGGCAGCATAATTCAGGTCTGCCTTACAAGGTTATTGAATGCAGCCGATAAAAGTGCACAGAAATACTGTTTAGTACGGCTATGCACCAAAATATGGTTTATTTTGAATAGGTCCCTGCGAATGCAAGAAAATGATACCCAGCTAATTAACAGGTTAAAGACTGACTTAGATGGGGCAAGTAAAAAAGAGGAGATGTTAAGCACAGAATTAGAAGGATGTCAGAAAGACATGCAATTAAAATGCAGAGATTTTGATATTCAGTTGTCCAAAAGCAAGAAACAGTTTGAAGACAGTGAGCAATACTTGGTACACTTAAAAGTCTTAGAGGATCACATTAGACAGGATAAAGATGAGATTATTTCAGAAATGCAGATTTTACAAAAAGAACATTTTGAAAAAGAAAGTGATCTACAAGCTGCAGAGCAAGAAATGGTTAAAATGATTTAAGAAAGAGACAAGAGAAACAAAGAATTCAATGAATGCCAAATGCAAATGTGCAACATGCAGGAGGTAATAAATAAAATGAGTGATGAAAACAACTATCTGCAAAATAAAGCAGACAGGCTCCTTAAAAAGTGCAAGGACTTAGAACAGCAAATGTGCATTCCCAGGTCCCAGGAGAGGCTGCAGGGTACTACATTCAATGGAGTGGAGGTGAATTCTAGTTCTGCCCAAAGAGCTAGTGCTCCAGTGACTGGGCCGGTGACTGAACTTGGTTGCAGCGCCCTTGGGGGATTTCATACTCCCATTCGGGGCCGCCACCAATCCAATACACCTGGAACTAGGATTGAGTCACCAAGTAGTGCAATTCCATGCATTGCAACAAGTAGCCCCATAAAAATAATGAAATCTATTAAAGCTCTGATCAAACCATTTAAAAAAGGAGGGGAATGCTGCATTGAGGATCACTTAGAAGCGGTTCATGACATTTTTAAAGCACTCCAGATACCTAAGGAACAGTACAGACAATATTTTCATTTAACTTTAGATGCTCCGACGGCCAGCATCATAAGGGGATTAAATGAACAGCAGAATATGACATGGGTGTAGTTTGAAAAAGAAATTAGGCGTCATTGTTCTCCTTTCCAGTCATTACAGGAGGCAAAGAAAGTTGCTTACACACTTTGATCGTGACAAGTCCCTTGAGTGGATTGTGCATCAAAGCTCAAAACTATATGAGGTACTATATGGTCAGGGTAGAGAAAGTGATAAAATGAAAGATACTAGACCTAAATCTAAAGAACCCTCAGCAACAGTGATGGAAATCAGGTCAGCCAAGATGTCCCTTGAATCTGCTCAAAGTCCAGGTAAAAATAATTCGGCACCTGAACAAAGGGTTAATCAACAAAGGTAATCACACTCTGTACCAATGTTTCAATCACATGATCCTAGTAATAGGGAGAGCTACATCAGTCCTAGGTATTTAGGAGATAGACCCCGGGCAGGCTATCGGCCTTATATGTCAAGTATGAACCATAATCAGAGACAAAATCAAGATCAAAGAAATGATGGTCCCTACCAGACATTGGGGACACAGAGCAAATTTGATCCCAACACCATGATATATGGTAATTAGGATAGACCTCGATATGTGGATCGATTTGCTGATAATGGGAATCAACATAGGGGTCAGTACCCACAACATGAGAGACAGGACATGAGACAGAACATGAATTACACTCCACGTCAGTACAATGATTCCCCACCAGGGGACTACAACCAAAGGATGGGTGCACCCTGCTCCCCTCCACAAATGAATCAAGAGTTCAGAAACTATCCCAATAGAAATCACTCACCTGAGAGGTATCAGAATAGATCCAATCAGGGAGAAAGCAACCAATATCGATTTAGGCCACAGTGGGAGGATTCTAGAGAGATTGAAAGGTTCCAGTGCCTTGAGGCCCAAGTGAAAATGTTAGCTGAACAAATAGGGAAGCTTTGTACAGCACAAAAACAATCATCAAAGGAGGGGGCTGATGGCCATAGCAATGACCGGGGGACTTCTTCTGAAAAGTGACTAAGTACTCATGATACCTGCAGTACCAAAAAGACAGATTGCTCTGATGTAATTTTGCATAATGACTCTGAGATGTCTAATGATTTAATAGTGAAAATGCCAGTAAATGAACATGTAACAGAAAGTGCAAATACTTCTAAAAGAGAGGTATGGTTTAACCTAGAGCTAAATCAAACATTGAAGATTTGTACAAATGAAATAAGAAAACCTGAAACTCCAAGAGAACAAAGAGACAGATTTAAGAAAAATGACTCATGCATGGGGAATACCAGTAAACAGGGAGTAAGTGGGGATGCTATAATTTCTTCCCTGGGCAGTCAAAACAATGACCAAACACAGGCAGAAAAAGGAAATACTCCAAAGGAGGCTACAGGTCAATCACCTGAAGAATTCTTTGAACCACATATTTTTGAAGAGGCTGAAAGGGCTGGTACCACACTAAATGATCACAAATGCACAGAATTAAACAATGACAGATTGCTAAATGATGTTGTTACACATGTTCAGTTGGAGGGTTGTAATGTGGCCCCTGATGATACCTGGATGGATAGGCGAACAGTGGCCACACTCCAAAAAACCTCTGAACATGGAGAAATGAATAAAGTCTCTCGCGCAGAAATGGGTAAAAAGGAGGTAAAAATAGGAGGGAAAAATGTCTTTCCATTTACCAATGTGCTTAGCCAAAAGTGAAAAAGGCCTGAGAAAGGTGAGTCCTGAAATTAGTAAGAATTCCCACTTCTTATGTGTATTAGAGGAAGTTGAGGACAGGTATTATGCTCCCATCACTGTAGAAGAAAAATGCCAAACATTTGCAATGATTGACACTGGCGCATAGGCCACAATTATGTCCAAGGAGCTGGTAAAGAGTATCAATGAAGGGAGATCCCCACAGAATCAGATCACAGTGAAGGAAAATAAAGGTCCAGTGCATAACTTTAATGGGGAGGAGATGCCCATCATAGGTGTAACTGGGGTTGACATAAAAATAAGAAAGCACAGAATGAAACAAGAGGTATTGATCACATCTATTTGTGAAATTCCATTTCGGATGGGGACAGATTGCCTGAAAAGATTGTCACCTCTCATAGATGGGGTGAATGGAGTGCTGTGGTCCTTAACCAAAAAACCATTGAGACCTAAGAAAATAAAATCACAAAACAGCAACATAAATGAATGTCACACCATTGCCAAAACAAATGATGCTGTGGAGGTATATCTCCAGAATAGTTGCATACCTAGTGTCACTGTTATATTAATGTGTCAAGACAAAATTCAGAGCGACAATGAAAAACTATCTGTACAAATATACTTGGGCCCAAGGAAAAATTGGCAGACTGCCATAGATGAGCACACATTATGTTTTTATTTAAAAGAAAAGATATGCAAACAAAATATTACTCCTAAAGCAGATTCAGAAAAACACATTACCACTCTTGTTGAAATACACATGGAAGATGAGCAACCATGGGTTCATGTTGGTATAAATGACTGTTTTAAAACAATAAAAGCCACTTTAGCCCTTGAGCAGGAGAGGAGCTTCATTAATGAGAAATTGTCGCAAAAAATAATGGAGAGGGAGGAAATCCTGAAATTTAGAATTAAAAACCAATATGTTTCTGGGTTGGACAGTCCAGACTTTGAAAACCGAATTGCAGGCAGATGCATTCTTAAAATTAGCATTGGGCAGAAAACAATTTACCATAATGCATGGATAGTGAGTGGAGCACAAAATGATTTTTACATGGGCAATGACATCATGCACAGAATGTGTATGGTGTTAGATTTCCTTAATCAAAAAATATGGTCACGCCCAGGTGGGCCGGCACCTGAATTTGAAGACAAAAGAAGGGCTTATCATTGTGCACAACTGGTTCCTTATGCAATCGAACTACAAATGAGGAAAGATACTATTATTCCTGCATTTACAACACAGTTTGCAATAACACTGAAATGCAAAAATGGCCAGCAGATGAAAGACTCTGATGCATTTGTGTGCCTGAATCCATAAAACAGCAAGGCCTGGATTATGAATACATTCCATTGGTAGATATTGGTGAAGGGCTTGTAAGAATCATGGTAAATAATAAGGGTTGTCAAGATATTCACTTAGAGGAAAACTCCCCATTAGGAATGGCCATACAAAAATCACATTATACTGCAGATCTAAATAACATGTTGATTGGAAATATCCCTGAAAAGTATGTAGATGCCAAGGGTGAGTTGCCAGAATACCTGGACTCTCAGCCCAAAGAAATATTTAAAATTCATTCTGTGTACCCTTATGATTCAAGTGAGACAGTGTACTGTTATCAAGAGAGTTGTATAACATTTGATTTAAGTGAAAATGAAACGGAAAATCAGCCCATTGAAATGGAAGCTGACATGACAAAACATTTAAAAGTGGCAGCTTTACAAAGAGACACATCCACACAGCTAGAGGAAAGCACCGAGATTCTACTACCAGAACATTTTCCAGAATTTTCCAAAATGGTAGAAGAGCAGATCTCCTTAGCGGATGCGTGTGACAAATGATGAGGATAGAAACGAATTGAGGAAGATATTTATGGAATTTTGCAAAAGATGCCTATGATTGCGGGTTAACTAATTTACATGTGGCCACACTTCCGGAAGGGTGTAGCAGAAGTCCAGTATTTGTACGCCAGTATAGACCACCGCTGGCATGTTTAGAATCATTGGCAGAGATTATTAAAAATGTAGAATCGCGAGGAATCATCAGGCCTATCATCAGGCCTATCATCAGGCCTATCCATAGCACATCCAACACGCCCATTTTAGGTGTGTTAAAGCCAAATGGTCAATGGTGGCTATGTGCAGATTTGAGGGAGTTAAATAAAAGAGTACCAGTGTCCAGATGGCCACTGCCATTCATTGATCAGGGCCTAGCTCAGGTACATGGTTCAAAAGTGTTTACCACATTAGATCGCACCTCTGGATATTGGTGCGTGCCATTGGCAGAGGAGATACAGAATTTATTTTCCTTTACATTTGACAGGACTCAATACGCATGGGTTAGAACTCTGTTCGGGTACGTTAATAGTGGGAGTGAATTTGGAATATTTTTGAGGAAGGCCATGCCTGATGCAGCGGAAAGAGGAACCATAGTTTATGTGGATGATGTCCTGATAAAAAATGAAAGCTTATAAAACCATTTTGATGAAATAAGGCATGTGCTTGGCCAATTGCAGAAAGCAGGCGCCAAAGTGGCTTTACAAAAAGCACAGTGGTGCAAGAAAAAAGTGAATTTTCTAGGCCATGAAGTAACTGAACATGGACTAAATCCACAAAAGAAGAAAATAGAGGCCATACAAAAAATAAAAGACCCTAAAAATCTGAAAGGGGTGAAAAGTTTACTAGAAATGATAGGCTCTGAGAGTCATTTTAAACGCGCATCCAGATTTTTTTTCTTTGTTTCTATCTGTGCTCTGTCCACAGTATTTGCAGGAAGCAAAGACTCGAATAAGCAGGAAATCAGTTTGGTTACAGTTGCAACTGTATAAGCCAAGCCATTGTTCAAGAGACGGAGGCTAGGACATGATTGAATTTCATTGGTTGAACTCATTTGGAAGGCTGTAACAGAGCTTTTCTAATGAACCTCAGGGAAGAAGAGAGAAAGAAGACATTTTACACAGCTGGGAGAAAGACCTGGCTGGTGGCTGGGGAGTTTCCTGATTGAAAAAGCAGATCCCAGTGCACTGCTGCAGAGACTGGGAATTCCAGTCAATAAGCCCCAGTTTGAGTGACGGCAGATGCTCGTCCTTGCTGGGGTGATCTAAGAGGGACTTCCAGAAGGCGACCAGCTGAAGAATTTCACATGCTGGACAGGCTTGGTAATTATATTGCAGAGTGCGGGGGCAGTGAGTATGTGTGCGAAACTATTCAGTCAGAGTAAAAGAGGTAATTCCACTGTTTTATCAACATGTTTAATGTTGCAAATTGAATATGTTCTCGCCGGTCTCTTCTCATTTTGTTACAGATAATGTTGTTACTGTGCAATTTCCATTTATTTCTGTAAGAAGAGTAAGATCGTGTTGAAATGCAATTTTTTATAATACACAAAAATATCTGAAAGCAGACGGATAGTGTGTTTTATTTTTCTCTTTATTTGTGCATCTACCATTACAGTACTGATAATATGTGGAGAGGTTTAGACAGTGCAATTGTCATTTTTAAGGTAGCTAAAAATAAGACTTGGCGGTAGCTGTGTGCATGATTCCATTCAGTATATAAGTGTGTGTTTTCTGAACGGAACATAATAATAACATAATGGCCCTCATTACGACCCTGGCGGAATTCGGAAAACGATGGCGGAAATGCAATACCGCCATCGAATAGCGCTCGGTGCGACTATGACCCGTCACCGCAAAGTACGATGCCATTAGCGACACCGTAGTGAACGCCAACGCTAACTGCACCAAGCACGCGCGCGCGCGCCATGCCAAACCGTAAACACCACCATGGCGCAAGGGTACGCCAATTCCGACCCTAGCGGACATGTACCTAACGCCATCAAGCATGGCGGAATGCACCATTCCGCCATGGTGAGAAGTACGGCATCGCGAATCAACCGTAAACGGCCCCACTGAGTGCCCGTACACCGCTCCCTGCCCACAAAGTACAACTCCCCGTAGGTGCAATGAAGTCACAATGCAACCAGTGAAATGTACAAGTCACCCATGCATGCCAACGAACAAAAGAAACACAACAGGGGCCAATGGGAGCTGCAGGGCACAGATGGCACGAATACAGAAGCCATCCCAATGGACATGACCACAGTCCCCCACCAAGAAACGCACGCAAACACAGGCACCTGTGACCAGCAATATTCCGAAAATCACATCATTCCACCAGTCCACCTGGCTGACCGGCATCTGTTACACAAAACCCAATCCCCCGCCCCTGAGCATGACAACATTCAAACTGTCATATTGGCAGCCCCCATCCCTGACCTCACGGGCTTCGTAGGCAAACGCGCCCAGTACAGTACCACGCAACTAAACTCCGAAGCTGGAACCCAGTGCAGATCTCCTCACAATACATCGCCCCCCAAATAGGCATATGCCACATCACTTGCAAAGAAGAACGCTACACGGGCCAAATCAGAATAGAAATTTAATGCACATCAAAATCACCAAGCCCATACAGCCATCAGGCCATGAACTCCAAAACACATTTCACCATTGTGGGCTGCATCCGCAAGAAATGACCAGCCACTACTTGTGTGACGCCCTGTTCCCTCATGGTACACAGAGCCACATTCACGTACGAAAAGGCAACATGGAAGCGCACAGAACCGCAGGGCCGTCCCAATGGGGAGGCACTAGTCCAGCTGAAAGGCCGAAATGTTGCTCCGAGCCACCAGTACTGCGTAAGGGCATGTGGCCCATTGGCGATCGTCCCATAAGATCGTAATGCTGCTCCACTGATTAACACGAAGCAGCAGGTGTCGGGAGTAAAACCCATCTGCAGGAGTGGCATACAGATGGCAGTGGCAAAAGGGGAGGAGATACCTGTCAACCAAAAGAAAAGAAAAAGAACAGAATGGCCATCAGTACTACATTCCAACAACTCACTGCAATGATCACACTAAATCCACAGCCACATGCATGCTAGCCCACTCCAAAGGTCCATCACCACCCAAAAACCACTTGCGACTCATAACTATCTATATCGAGGTGTAAACACCATCACAAACGAGTGTACCTGTGCATGCGCCTGTGAAAACAGAATCCATCTGATGGGATTGGTAACGTGCATGGACACAAGTGTCTGAGGGCGCGTCGAGACAGGGAGGGCTCAACAAGGCCAGATAAACGATGGTCCCACTATGACAGCCCTGCATCACATAGCGTAGGGGAGGCGGATAGATCCCAAGAAGCCCTGTACATGGCAAACTCTGTATCAAATCACCTGCCCATGCATCCATTCATCATTCCCTCATCCCGGGATTAAAACGCCTGAATATTTACTCACATAACATTAGAAATATCCATTGAGTCTGTGCGTTATGCAGCCTGCAAAATCCACAGTGCCCCAGCCCGTAATTCCAGTGTAGTGAAGTAACATGTATTTGGGAACGTCCTGCCTTATCGTCCACTACGCTATTGCGCATCCCATACTATTCATATCAATCATTGCATTCTCGCCATGGCCCCTGTCCCAAGGACATTGAACAATAGAACGTTATATTTGCAGTCAGACCTGTGGGCATCTCCTCGCCGCTAGCTGAAAACCAAAAGCGCCGCCCTTCGAATTCCTCATTTGCAACATCACGTCGAAGAGGCATCTGTGGCCATTTGAAAACACTAATTAATCCATCGAGTGCGGCTGTGTGTGAAAATGGCAACTGCCTTCACCCACGAATGGGACGCCCCGCCCGTCGTTGCAACTCGGTACAGTGATGAATGAGGGCCCACCGTTACTCGAGTACTACGTTCCACTGACCCTTCACAACTCTGTTCGCGACTGCACAGATAGTATGTGAAACAATGGGACCACAGCAGAATGAACATATCAACCAATGTTACACGGCCATCGGGTACAAATACATGATTGCAATAGCAAGATGCCATTCCACGAATTGCAGCGTTGTGCGCGGGACGTGCTCGGCCAAAGGGGAGAGCAGTTTGCACAGGTGGAATGAATCACCACAGGTGGAGGCCATCCAGCCTGAAAACACATAAATTGCACAGCCAGTCTCCTCCCACAACCACACCGAAATGCTACCGGCAGGACTCGCGATGTTGGCCCTGGGGGACCTGATAGCACTGCAAGTACTCCAACTCCAAGAAGAAGACGAACACCAACTACAACCGGCCGCACGGAGGAGACGCAGGAGGAGGAAGAGGCCAAGGCAGGGCCAGCAAGGGCCGCCAGCACAGCCACTACCACCACGCAGGCAGCCCGCAGTCCCACGCCTCCGAGCACATCCGTTCAACCTCACTGATGAGCAGATCCACACCCTCTACCGTCTGGACCGGGACACCATAGCCGCCATTGTGGACATGACACAGGCTGACCTTGTCAGCATGATAGATAGCCCAACCGCCATCCCACCCCTACTGAAGGTGGTGTCTGTACTCTACTTCCTGGCCACAGGCACCTACCAGCACACAGTCGGACAGTTGCATGGCATTTCTCAGCCACTGTTCTCACGGACACTATTGCAAGTGCTCGATGCCCTCCTGCAGCACGCAGACGACTACATCTCCCTACCACGCTCGGAGCAGGAAATTACCAACACAAAAGTGGGATTCCATGCACTTGCCGGCATACCGGGTTGCATTGGTGCCATCGACTGCACCCATGTGGAATTGGTCGTCCCACATGCCATGGAGGCCCAGTACCGCAACCGAAAACAATTTCATTCTCTGAATGTACAAATGGTGTGTGACTCCAACAGGATCATTACACATTGTTGTGCCCGATTCCCTGGATCAACCCATGATTCTATGGTCTTGAGGAACTCTACAATACCACGCTACATGGAGCGACACGCAGGGAACAGATCCTGGCTACTCGGTGAGTCTCATTACATGCATGATAATGTGGGGTATGTGATTCGGCAATGACCTGGCAGGAAGGGGGGGGGGGTGTGCGTACGTAGCAATGGCATTCCACATCATACGTTTCTCGTCCACATACAGGTGATGCTGGATATCCACTGAAGAGATGGCTCCTCACACCAGTCCGGAACCCACGGGACCAGCATGAGGAGGACTACAACCATGCCCACTCACGTACCCGTGTAGTCATTGAACAGGCATTCGGCCTACTGAAGGGTCGTTTCCGCTGCCTCAGCAGGTCTGGCGGGGCACTCCTGTACCGCCATGAGAAGGTTGCAAAGATGGTGATGGCATGTGTCATGCTCCACAACATGTGCGTACGTAGAAATGTGCCCATGCCCCCTGACGCAGAACTTCAAGCACCTGATGATGGTCATGATGAGGGTGGGGATGTGGCAGCACCTCAAGGAGTCTGCGAGGCACCGGAGGGCCGTGACATTCGTCAGCATCTCATTGATGTATGCTTCTAGCACTCACGCCTGGTGGCTGATACATGGACACGGGACTCGTGGCACTGTGTGTGTCTGGGACATGCACAATATGGACTGTACGCCTATGATGGCCTAGTACACAAAGATCAATGTCCACACATCTCATTGGTTGATCGTGCACTTTTTATGGCATATGTGATATCATGTTGTACACCCTATCGACCTGCCACCCAAGTGAGCCCAACACACCCCCTCCACCCTCCCACCTCCCCCCCGAACACCAGTGTCCAAAGATGCTCATTGTCAGTGGGCAGTCGCTATTGCAAGCCCCCTCTGCGGGTATCAGGGGCACCCCTGCCTGTGGAGCGCAGGTTCCTCCCAGATCTACGTTGGGGGCTGCCCTGGACGGAACTTGCAACGGATGATGTCTCTGCCTGCTCACGTCCATGCATGTCCCTAAGGGTTTGCGAGAGCTCAGTGAGCACACGGCGCACTGCGGCAAGTTCGGCACATACGTCCTTGGACGTCGCATGCAGTTCCCCCCTCAGGCTCTCGGTGCTTCTCTCCATTTGTGCCCTTAGTGTCTCTGTACCTCTCTCCATTTCTGCCCTAAGTGTCTCAGTTGATGTTTCTATGTCTGCCTTAGTGCCCCCACATTCATCGGCATGGTCCTTGAGGAGCGTGGCC
Source organism: Ambystoma mexicanum (assembly GCF_040938575.1). NCBI lineage: Eukaryota > Metazoa > Chordata > Amphibia > Caudata > Ambystomatidae > Ambystoma > Ambystoma mexicanum. The sequence goes on from NC_090937.1 coordinate 513,655,604, forward strand.
AGTTGCTGCTGTTGCACGATTAACTGGTCGAGGGACTGTTGCCTCTGCTGGGCCATGGCCATTTGCGGGGGTGTCACAGAGGGGCTGTTGTCCTCATGTTGCCTTGCCACAGGGCTTGTGGGGGATGGCCAGTCGTCGTCTTGTGGGTGCCCCTGCGTGGTATCCTCATGTTGTACGGGATGGGACAGACAGGGGGATTGGGACAGGTCATGGATGGATCTGACTTCGACATCCCCGTCTTCTGTGTCGGAGCATGCTGCCATCAATGGGGTGTCACCTATGGTGCTGCTGCCACCGGAGGCAGTGCCTTCTGTGGCATCCGTTGGGGGGACCTGTGGTGGTGGTGTTGTGGGCATGCTGGCTGCTGGGGTGTCTGTTGATGTTCCCTCCTCTGTGCTGCCACCTGATTTGTGCTGCTGCCGTGTCTTGATGCGTGCAGCTGAGGTGGAGGGTCTTTGGCCGTTGGTCTTGGCCCTCTTTGCAGGTGTGCTGGTAGGGGTGTCCTGAAGCTCGTCGTTTGGATCGGACCCTGTGGTGGAGTAAAGGAGGGCGAGGGTTATTGATGGGTCTGTGGGAATTGGAATGGCATTGTATCACATGCATTGGGGTGGTACCTGAGGGTGATTTGGGTCAGGGCCTTGGAGGTGCTTTCATTTGTGTGTGGAGTGAGGGTGCAGTTGTTTGGCAGCCTGCAGTTAGGGTGTGCCTGCTGCACGTGTAGTGCGTGTTTTAGGGGTTTTTAATTATTTATGTATTTATTGTGGGTTTTAACGTGCGCTATCAGGCCGATGTGTGTGGACGTTCTCCTGGACATGTGTTTCTGTTGCACTATGTGGACGCATGGTACTTCACATGGATGGACTTTGTGGATTTGGCATTGTTTTATTTGGCCCACCTACCTGAATCTTCGGATGTCTGCACTCCTTTCTCCATCCCTCCGACTCCCTCTATGCTCTCCATTCCGATGGTGGAGGCACAGATTTCTTCCCAGGGGGTCAACTTGATGGGTGATTCAGGACCTCCCCCGGTGGCTGTGGCAATGTTGCGGTTGGCAGAGAGTATGCTGCGGACGCGTATCCGCAGGTCGTCCCATCGCTTACGGCATTGCTGTGGGGTGCGGTCCCCACCGCACTTACCCGCTGTGCCACCAGAGCCCATATGGCCTTCTTGTTTGCAAGTGCCGTCCTGGTCATTTGCGTGCAGAAGACGACGGCAGCATTCTCCTGGAGTGTCTCTGTTAGCACGGTGAGTTCCTCACGGGAGAAGTGGACCTGCCGCTTGCGGTCGCACGCTTTCTTCGCTACTTTTCCCATTTTTCTTGGTTTCGCTAGGGTGGATGACGGGTTGGGGTGTGTCTCAGGGTAGTGATTTTAGTGGTTGTGTGGTTTTAGTGGTTTTATAGGTGTACGGCGGGATGTTTCCCATTCCGGGCCCATGTTTTAACTTCCGTTTCCGTATATTTCCGGTCACCGTACTTTCCGGTAGGCGCACACTGCGGTGTCCGCTGTGATGGGTGGCGGTATTGCACCTAGGGCGCCGTACGGCGGCGGTGTGGGCCGTTTTGGGGTCATTTCCGCCATCGCGGACTTTGCACTTCCGCCATGCCGTGGTGCTCGTGCCCGATGGGTCGGAATGGGCCGCACTTTGCTCCTTCGTGCAATGGCGGAAACGCTATTTACGCTGTGGCGGTCCGGTCAGTCACTTTCCGCCAGGGTCGTAATGAGGGCCAATGTAATAGACTGCTGCTGGAGGTACATGAGTCAGCAGAAAGAGAGGCCCTGGACATAGTTCACCGATGTATATAAGTTGGTGATGAATACCACATGTTAGCTCGCTGCCGTAGATAAGTCAGTGAGGACAGCCCATGGTGGCACTCCAATTGAAAATGTGGTGTTCCTGAAATGTAAGCCTGAGGCCTCTCTAGTGATCACACGAACAAACTAAGCAAAAATAAGGGGTTCTGGGTATTTGGGCACATATAAAACAAAGGAATTATGCTCACCAGAAATACCACCAATAACGCATACCAACATAATGTATACCACTAAATGTATCTGTGTGCTGAAATAATGTATGTATACTGTAGTACTATGTACCAAATTTAATCTGAATGCAAAGAGTGATTATTACAGAATTATTTTTATTTTGGCGGTAAGAAAATACCGCTAGGCCCCAAATCTATACAAAATACCCAACAGAAGTAAGGCCTTCGGCAAAGTATGTGACGTATACTGAAGAGGTAAACCAGCAAAAAGAAGAGTGTGGACTCTGTGCAGTACCCATAAGAATACCTATACCTAACAGACTATTGGAGGTAAAGTACCCATTGAGGAGACCATACCTGCATCCAAGACAACATGATGGCCATTTGAATGAGATTCCTGAAGAAGCAGAGAAACTAAATGGCAAAGATGAATGGTGACGTCATGCAAAGTTGAATCGACACACATGTAGAAAGATAATCAGACCCGAAAGGCAGACGATTTATAAAGCGCAATTAAGTACCAAGGATAAGTGACATCTTTGGATCAAGATAAAGAGACTTATGCCACAGACCTGATGAAGATAGTTATTTTAAACGTGTACAGATGCAATGAAACGCAAGCAGCAAAGCAATCATGAAGCTATCCACATGCTTTAAATAGATTAGACCGCGACAAGCACCAACATACACATATATACCTCTATAGATACATATGGACGAGTAAAGGATGAATGTTTCCACTACGTATATAAGCAGTACTGAACGAAGCAAGAAGGCCTAATTTTAGTGTCGCAGTTGAGAAAAGCAATTGAATTAAACAGAATAAAAGTTCAGCTAAGGAGTTCACTGAGCCAAGAAAGCCAAGGTATTATCAAACTGGAATTGGCTGATATTGGATGCAATTAACGTGAAAGAACAGAATCTCCTGTTCAGAGAGGTCAAGCAAAAACAAAGACGTCAGAGGACTATTGACAATAAAAACAAATACAGGAAAAGGCTCAATTTCATGGTGTCCAGTCATGTGATAGAAGGAAGTTAGACGAGCGAGATGATCACACCTGCTCACGGAAGCCAGCTAGTGCCCATACTACTTAAAAATTCTCAGAGAACAGTACAAACTCAAGGCCAGCTTCAAAGCACTAATTGACACTGGACCATTGAGGTGATGATGGATGATATTTTAATTGATGGGAAGCTGGTGCTAAGACAAGCTTACCTGCACCCTGGTTGTTCAGTCTGCGTGCTGCTAAACATAGGTGGAAAAGTACTGACAGGGGTTAGAAGCCATTCATTTGTAGGGTACCACGTAGTTGGGGGTCCTATAGTGTGTATATCCAATGGGACGTTGTATTTTTAGTGACGTTCATAGTGCCCATTTTGAAGGGAGGGCTTAGTTGCCTCACCTGATGTTAACTATCCAATTATTTCTCTCTGTTACTCCATACAGATATAGAACCTATGCTTAGTTATTCACTTAAAACCAATCCCACCTCCCGTTAGGTTTTTGTAGTTTGCCACGTAGGATGACGTTTGTAATGACACAGGTCAGCATATCAATTATGACCAGTTATGGGTATAAGGACCTAGTTTTTTTATGAAGTAGTTAAAGTCAGAGTATTGTGCGATTGCTGATGGTCGTTGTGCTCCCTGTTTTAGATACTTGACATTAAAACAAACAAACTTTGCCAAACTATTTGTGTCGTCTTGATTATTTGATGTATGAATAAAATCTGCATCCTCATCTTTCTCCAGGGTACCGCTACTCATCTTAAAGGGCTGAACGGATCCTCCAGTTCACAATGTTTTTCAGTGAATTTCATGGTTTTTACCATTGCACCCTAATTCCCTACAACTTACTAATATCATACATACCCAAATATAGCTACATTTTTGTCCAATTTCAAAGTTTCACCTTAAAACTCTGCCATTTCCCACCTTCTAGCATCATTTTTAACACTTCTATACACTTTTTGCAACTTTTTCCACTGTTCTCATGTTCGCCGACGTTCACAGACATCTGACATCATTGCAGACTTTCCGGACACTGTCACGTGACCACGCAAGCAAATGGGTCTGTGCTTCGTGAACAGTTCAGAACTGCACTTTTCAGCTCATCTAGGAACTTTGAAGCTCAAAGTTTACGTTGCACAGCTCCTACACCTATTCTTACTCATTATCAATTTACTGTCTAGCACACAGCACATACTTGGAAGAATATTACCAAAACAGCGATTTATTTTAAAAATGGCATCAGCTATTGCCATCCCTCCTCCCCAAGAGCCACCACCACCACCTGCTGGAGGACCTATACAACAATAAAATCACAGTACTTTAAAAGATAATGAAGAGGACAAAGAAAATGCAGTAGAGGATGTGCCTGCCTCTAGCACCCAGAGAGAATCATGGGTGTGACATTTTTTTTACCACTGATGGGAATGTACCAAAGCCTAAAGCTACCAAATTGAAATGCACTGAGTGCAACGTTGTAATCAGTCGTGAACTACCTGGACAGTACTCCTATGGGACCACCTTCATGTGGCGCCACACCAAATCCAGCCACTGCAATGCTCTCAGAAAGGTTGTTCCTTTCTTAGCACGCAATGGGCTGTATTCCTCCACCTCATCTTCCTCAACCAATAATGTTACCACACAGCCTACTACTCTGGGACACAAAATCCCACCAGCTACATTGCAAGCGATAAAAGAGGATGTTGATCCATATCTTTCGAAGAGAACAATACTCTGTATACATTACAACACACCACTCTTCAGGGGGGAGCAATTTCGAAGTGCTTTTGAAGCTGTAATCAAAAAGCATGATAAACACTACCCCCTACCTTAGATGTCACATCCATCATTTCTCCCACCCTACTTTCTGACCTCTCCCACAAAGAAAAATAACAATCTACATTTCTTAATAAAGCAGTTAGACTCATTCTATCACCCTAAGTTCAAGAGTCTATCACCCTAAGTTCAAAGGCCATTGCGGAAATTATTTGGTTTGCCCTCCCCTAACGCTAACATCACTATACACTCAGGATGAGCTCCGCCTATTTCAATGATGTTAGTGGGGAGTGTAGGCAAACGTACCGTGTCATCACCATCGTCATAAGGTTATCTAATACAACTTTAACACACACATCCACGACAAACGCAAAATGTTTGTTTCTTTTTACAAAAATTATAGAAACATTTTATTTTGAAGAATAAAGCAATAGTCAGGACCGTAAAAAGTAGTTTTCATTTTGACACAATGATGAAAACACTTAATTAAGTCCTCGAAAACATGGTTAACTTTTCAAACACAGTTCATAGCTACTGAACTTTGCATCATTATAATTTTTAGTGTAACTTTCAACAGTGATCTTTTAATGCCAAATCTGATCATCAATTGATTAATACAAGTCTTTGCGTTCTTCGCAAAAAGTTATCTTCCATTAGCGAGGAGTAATCTACACACATGGCACTCAGTTACAAAGGAGAAATGTGTGCTTTAAAATTGAAATAAAGGCAACACTTTCGCATCTGCATGTTTTTTTTTGTTTATTTGTTTGTGGTTCAAATACAAAATGCAGAACCTTTACAAAACAGAAATAAACACACATCTTAAAACAATAAAATATTTACAATGACAATTTACAATTCATACTTTACAAATACAAGAAGGGTAACATCACATGCCTTGAATATCTTCTAATTATTAAAAACAAGCAGCTCTTTTTCGATATGCTTACACAGACTGACCAATTCATAAATCAACGGTTTGTGTAAACCTTGCATCATAGAAATTGCAAACAGTCCTTAAAATCAATATTTACAAATTTCATCAGACGGTTAGTACTCATTACTTTGAAATGAGGACATTTGAGAATAAGATGTTTTAATGTTTCAAGGGGCTCATTGCATGCAGGAAAGCGACATCCAAATTGTTTGGGTTCATCTTTGTTACTCCAATTAGCAGTTCTTTCCGTAGTGTAATATAAATTCATTCTATACCATATAAAAGCTTTTCTGGCATGATTACATGGAAAGATAGTGACATGATCAAATCTAGGAGTGCGTTGCCTAGTGAATGCACCATATTCCTTATACAATTTGTAAGATGACATTCTTTCTATTGTCAGCCTCCAGTCTTGTTCAAAAAGCTTCCTTTTGGCATACCCTGGACGCTGATGGACTTCTTCAATTGATATGCATAAGGTGTTTAATAGGTGTTCCATTTTAGATTGACATTGAGAAAAATAAGCCAAATTAGTGGGACCTAACATTTTTTGCAGATCTTCATAAAGTGAGTTTTTTGGCAGAAAATTGATTTTTTCATAGTGACATAATTGTCGCCATTGCCAGCATCGAGATAATGCGACAAGGCCAAGCTCGTGTCGAATCACTGCATTTGGAACCGGCATTGGTAAATGCATTGCACTTTTTATCAATGATCCCTGAATACAATCTAAAGCTGCACTCATGTCACACAAACATATATCAAGGTAATATAAGATGACGCTTTCTATTTTAAGTGTTAAAAAATCAATCATTGAAATGAAAGAAAATTTACAAAATTTTAAGTAAATCATTTTTAGTTGGGACAGTAGAGGGCGAGTCTTATTTTTAATTAGGTCTGTCCAAGCATTGATTGAATTTTGAGGTGAGAGATTATAGCCCAAATAGATCACACTAGTTGAACTAGGGATCTGTGTTTTCATAATCTCCCAACGATAACCCTTGCTGTTCTGTTTGGTGCCAAATTTCAGAATAGCAGTTTTTGAGGGATTAGGGGTCAGGATATGGGCGACTGCAAATTCATCAAAAAGTGCAAGCTTCATTTGCAGTCCCGCTGGAGTGGGGTCAACAAAAATAATGTCGTCTGTAAACGCAATCCATTTCAGACGCATAGAGCCAAATTTAACCGAGAACAGATTTCGATGTTCCCATTCTTTATCAAGGTCTGAGAGATATAAATTAAAGAATATTGCTGCAAGATTACAAACCTGCTTAAGCCCAATGATTGTGCTTATTGGTTCAGTAGTTCTACCATCAGCAGAGATTTTAATTTTATAAGAGGTGTTAGAGTAGAGTTTAATGAACCAGTAGAGCAACACCGAAGGAATGCCCATAGTTCTCCTTTTGTTCCATAAGAGATTACGGACCACGTTGTTGAATGCTGACGTCACATCTATCATGGCTATCTAGACAGATTGCAAGTTCTTTCCTCTTGTGCCGTCTATCATATAGGCCATGATGGCAGCATTCAACGAAGTACTCATGCCCTTCCTGAATCCTATTTGATATTTCGAATACAAGTCCCTTTCCTCTATGACTTTTTCAAGGTCATAGAGGAGAAGGATGGCGAACAATTTCGCGTCCGTATCAATCAGGGAAATAGGTCTGTAATTCTGCGGTAGGGTGGGATCGCCCTTTTTGAAAATAGGAACAATATTCGCAGTAGTCCATGTGGGCGGTATCAAGCCTGTATTGACAATAGAGTCAAATTTGATTTTCAATATTCCTGCCCAAAACTCAGGATCAGCTTTATAAAGATAGGGAGGGAGGCCGTCAGGGCCCGCAACTTTAGAGTGACATAATCTTGAGATGGCCCATTCAAGATCTTTCAGAGACCATTCCAGTTGGGCAATCCTACTATAGCACAACTGTACATCTGGAACAACCTCAAATTTAGTTGGAATCTGAAATTTATCTGATATAAATTCCTTCCATACCTGATCAGATATACAGTTATAGGTGGCAAGTGCAGACCTTTTATCACCACTCTTGATTGTACAACATATTACTCGAGTGTCATGTGACACTATAGCTTTAATAAGGTAACAATTCTCCCTGTTATATTTACAGATGCGGGCAAATCTAAGATTCTGCTTATATTCCTTCAAAATTAGAAGCTGCTTATGTTGGCATTGCAATCCTCCCATGGAAGAAATTTTAAGTTGTCTTAATGCCTTATTTCTTTCTCCTTTTAAGAGCTTACAAGCAGAATCAAATGGATTAGGGTGGTTAACCGAAATATGCCTTTTACTAAAGAAAATTAGTGCCTTATTAATCAGCTCAGTATAGGAGTCAATCATGAGTGTTTCGTTATTCAATTTTGGATGGTCAAATGCTCAAATCTCGTGAGAAATATGCCTGATAAATTGCAGGCACAGACCACTATTCCATCTAATGGAGACTTGGGGTCGATCTATCTCTACTAGAGCCAAGGTTGGCTCGAAGGCCAGTAATTCATATTCTAAATTTAACGCACAGGAAATCTGTGCGGGATCACTAGCTACTTTCTGACTGGTCTGTAAAGATAGCGTAAACGGTGCAAGGCTACTCGTAGTGTATATGAAATCAATTGTCGAGGTTTTATTTCCTCGTGACCAAGTTATTTGTGATTGCATATCCACATCTACAACCATATCCATGTCCTAGTCACCAAGTAATTCTCTGAATTTCGCACCCCTTGTATGAATTAGGGTTTCTACTCCCACTCAGGGCTCTACAATCACAGTTAAAGTCACCACCAATAATGATTTCTACAGACTGATATTTGCTGGTTATGTTTTCTAAGCAATCATCAAGTTCATCAAGCATTGCATCAAGTGAGACACCAGCAGGGTTCCAATGCAATGATATTAATAGGATTAGGGGAAATTTTGTCATATTGGTTTCCACTAATACACCCAATAAGCTTACTGATTCCCATATCCATTTTGACTGTAAGTTAACAGTATTATTAATTGCAATTGCAAGGCCCCCACTCGGACGTCCTTGTAGAGACCTCTTGGCGAGCATACAATATGTGGTAAACCCAGGAATTACAAAGGCACTTATTTTCATTGTTTCCTGTAAAATCATTATCGTGGGTTGATTCTGAGGCAGTGTTGATGCATGCCAACCCATTAAGTTAACATACCCACATGAGTTCCATGAGAGGATGTTTAAGTACGTTTTTTCAGGCTGCTATGAAGAAGAGGGCTGGATTTTCATCCCTACAATAGCAGTAATCAATGGTTCCAGCCAGGGGATGTCTAATGTCGTGGCAACCTGGGTTAATAACACATGCAAATCACATTCATCCTTTCGATTAGGTATCAGAGCAGTCTCACTCGACTCTACCGGCTTAACAAGCGCAGGGTCAGTGAATGCTAGGAAGTCGACTGCCGTTGTTTCCAATTCAAACGTGAATAGGTTAAATCCTTGGTTTTTTATCTCTTCACGATTAAACCAAATAAACTTCAAAATAGTCTCCGAACTCAAGTAACATAAGGCTCTTCAATTATTTATCTGGGTAATAGATACTCTCAATAAGTCCTCTGATTTTATCATTCTCATTTGGGGAATGCGTGAAAATAGAGCCAAAATGAAAGAACGATTAATATGCCTCCCTGCCGTAGCAATCATATCTCCTTCCAAACCAACAAGATGCAATTTTCTTTCCCCTTCAACTAACTTCTCCCGACTTGTTTCTTCCATTCTCAATGGGAGAACAGTTTCAACCCCAACCACCTGCACTGGAATAGATGGTAATGGAGTATTAGGCTTTTTAACATTCGCGGCTCCCTCATATAAGGCCTTTCTCAGAATTTCTAGTATATCATGGTGCGAGGTCTCAGGAATTTTCTGTTCCAAACTAGAGGATGGATTCATTTCCGCTTTGTCCATCTTCGCTGGAACGGCTGATAGTAACTTCATTAAAGTTTCAGCATTAAACAAGCCTTCTTGGTGGGATTTCCTCATAGTTTCTTGTGCATCGTGATTTGTAATAGCTTGCTTCTCATTGCTGTTTTCAGCTAAGGATTTACTCAGTGCAGGGCCATATATGGAGATACGGTTCGGAGTGAATGTAGATGTAATCCCTTCATTCTTATTCACAGTATTTGTTTTGTGTGATACAATAGATCTCACCGTCTCTTCCTTAGATGGATGCGGAATCATTTCCTTAACAGTTGGCGTTATTATTAGATTAGAATTGCCTTTTCTGAGTTCATTATCGACATAGGGAATTTTGCCCTTCCCATTTGCCGTATTTGAGATGTTATCATTGCTCCATACATTCGATTTCACTGGAGACTCTGAGCAAAGTGGAGCCTCCAGACACACAGCACTATATGATTTTTTCAAGGGCAATTTGGAGTCAGTAATATTTTTAGGAATGGCGCTCATTTGATCAAATGTCAGATCTTTCCTAGTCGTACAGCTTCTTCCTGAAATTGGAAAGTAGCTGTTTAAATTTGATTTGATGTTATGAAGGGAGGTCACTTTAGGCTCTAAACCCTCTACTTCAATAACTCCAGATCCCGCAATCTCACCCGAGATTTCTTTGGATATGTCAGTGCTAAAATGGGAATTTATCATTTTCACAGCTTCCAATTGATTTTTAGGATTTATGTTAGTCTTTTTACTTTTTGATGTTAATTTTGTTTTCGGGACTGACTTCAGTATGAGTGCTTCCTGACTTTCTTTAGATAATTGTAGAACATCAATGCTTTCCTCATCCGAAATAGCTATCACTGTTTCCTGGCCTGAGATTGAAGAGGGGTCAGGCAATGGTAGGCTCAGGTTCTTTGCCATATTGTTCGTAGATTTCTTAACCAAAGCTTACTTTTTCCTCTTAGCTTGTCTTTTCATTGCTCTTAGGTGAGTTTTTTTTACACGGCGTGACATAAAGGAAAAATTCTCTTCAGAGGATGACCCTTCTTGTCCTTTTTGTTTGCTGCTCATTCAGTACTTCTACCAAAGTCGAAGGGCTATCCGGAACGTCAGACGGTTGAATTATCTGAGCAAAGTGAGAGGTAATCGTGAAATTCATTGCTTCTACTGTTGTTTTAAGTTCTTTTATTTCTAATATATCCGGAACTACAGTTGGTTGGTTGATCTGAGCAAATTGAGAGGTTATTGTGGAGTTCATTGCTTCTACTGCTGATTTAAGCTCTTTTGTTTCTTGAGAACAATCACACGTTAGAGGGGCAGAAGGGATAGCTGGCAAACAATAGGCAATACACTTGTCCCCTCGCTCAATTGGGTAACTATTTCCACTAGATCGGGTGCCCCATGAATAGATTGGCGATTGATGGCTCTTATCGTATCAGCAGCAATTATGAACCCTTCTATTTTATCCATTTGGGAGCATAGATGATGTAAAATCGTTTTAACATTCTTTAGCTCCAGATGGGTCAGGTCATGTCCTTTATCCAGTAAATCTAATATTTTTATGATCACTGGGAAGGTACATGGAGATTGCAAATCTTTCTCAATAAAATGACTAGGGCCCCCAGATAGATTGCTTTGGGTGGGACTAAAGAAAAAATCAGCCGAATCAGGAGAATATGATAAACGAGGTGGCAATTCCTCATGATTAATGTTCAGACGACAATCTCTAACAGGCTCATTTGCTGGACTTTGATTGTATAATGAATGAGACTTTACAAGATGATGCCTTTTTAGAGAGCCATATACAAGCGGGGTTAGTGTGCCAATTGCACAGGACATCCGGTCGTCTAGATCTACTATGTTTTTTGTAGTGAATTTGTGCTGGTCACTGAGATGTTTATCAGCTAATAGAGATTCAGAACAGCTACCAAAAACATCCTCTGGGGGCCGCCCTGCAGAGCCATTTCTCATGCTATGACCGGGTAGAGCAGTAGAGAGGGGTGTAGTTTGTGGATTGGTTTCAGTGGCATGAATCATAGCTGCATGTGCTGAAAATGTTAAACAAACATTGGAATCCCCTAAGACGCCTGAAGTTGTAGCTTCAGACATAGGGGGTTCAATATAAGAAGTGCGACCATTACAAACAAGCGCATCTATACTAGTAGAAGTCAAAGTGGCTGCAATAGTAAGAGCGCCCAACTCATTACATTTACTCCCTAGTCCTCCAGCCATAATTCTATGTGCCGTGAGGTTTTCTAGATGTCTAGTAGTTCACCAAAACAGTGGGCGACCAGCTCGTACAGTCTTACCCTTATGTACTTCTTCCTTTTTCGCTCCCCCTTCTCTGTCAATAAATACCTTCCTCCCTTAGCGCTGCTTATCGCGTATCGCAAAGCAAACAGCCAACAGTACTTTCCGTGCTTCCTTGGGTGCGCGCGCAGGGTGCGCAGGGAGATGGATATTTAACTGCTGCTTGTGGGAGGGTTTAGGGCATCACGTGATCGAAGAACCAGGGATGTAATGTAAAAGACAAAAAACAGACTTTAGAAATAACCCGGAGCGGTAGTTCAACAAGCTACACAAGCTACACAAGCTACACAATACACACACAGAAAGTCATTCAAAGTGCTTGTGCTAGCACAGCAATGTTCGTAATTGTTGAAAGATATTTACTTTCTTAAAGGGCCGGCAAGATTTCAGTCCAAAAACGGTGTCACATCCAAAACGCTCCTCCTGCTCGAATTTCAAGCAGCGTTTGCAGCGTTCTGCAAAGACAGGGTTTCCCAACAGCCAACAGTACTTTCCGTGCTTCCTTGGGTGCACACGCAGGGTGCGCAAGGAGATGGATATTTAACTGCTGCTTGTGGGAGGGTTTAGGGCATCACGTGATCAAAGGATCAGGGATTTTCTTAAAGGGCCGGCAAAATTTCAGTCCAAAAACGGTGTCACATCCAAAACGCTCCTCCTGCTCGAATTTCAAGCAGCGTTTGCAGCGTTCTCCACAGACAGGGTTTCCCAACATCACTTTCTGTACTTCCTTGGGTGCGTGCTGCATGTTTCTAGAACCTGTATGCTCCCAGGTTGCTCCTTTTTACTGCAACCGCAAAAGGACAGATTGTTGTCTCGCAATTGTTCCAGATGATCGTTTTCTCAGATCCATTGTTGACAATTATCATCCAAATACTGTTGATGAGGCTGTCGGCCGAAAGACTGTACCCATGACACGAGCACATCGGGATTATATAACTATGTAAAATCGAGAATGCAAAAACATATTTCAGTAACCAATTTACAATTGAACATACACAGTACATTCAGATGTTGACTCTAAATTTAAGTTACAATTAACATGTACAATGTTTATTCTTTGTGTCAAATTGAACATTCATCCATCAGAACGTTCATGAAATGATACAATATGGTATGGTATTTATAACGCGCCTATACACAAGTGTTTCAAGGCACAATGTGGCATGGGAGGGGAAACAAAGTGAGGACAGGACAATGATCTTACTAGGCATGTGACATTGAGATTGAGCAAGTGCAGGGGAGAGGGAAGGGGAAAAGTGCTTTGGCAAGGGGAGGAAGAGCAATTGCAAGACACAGGATCAAACATCAAAGAACAAGTAGTGTGACCAGCAGGTGGCAGTGAAAGGATAGGTGCAGACAACAAGTGTCTAATACATGCAGGTAGGGGGAACTGTAAGGATGCAGCTACAGACCCAAGTGCAGGGTTGGCAGGAGGCAGTGCAGGAGTGCAACTGGGAGGGCAGGGACCTGGGCCCATGGTTTAGTGGGTAGCCGGGTTACCAGTGCAGTATCGGACAGGAGATCAGCAGGGAAGAGGAAAAGAGGAGGCAGAAGCAAAGAGGACAGTATTGAGATGCTCTGGAACTGGAAATGGTTCTGCTCAATTTTCAGAGAGGCAGGAAGGCTGTTCCAGAGGGAGGCACCAGCAGAAGAGAGAGATCTGACCCCAATGCGTTGCTTGGAAAAGCAACTGACCCTCAAGGATTTGGAGGTGGAGGCGCATAGAGCTCGATTAGGAAGATACTTCTGAAGAGAAAGTTGAAGGTAATGTAGTTCCAGGCCCCAGAATGCCTTGTGGACAATGAAGAGGGTCTTGAATTTGATCCTTGCAGCCACTGGAAGCCAGTGTAGAGATTTCAGGGCTGGAGAGATGCAATCCCTGGGCTTGAGGCCAAAGAGAAGTCTTGCAGTCCTGTTCTGGATGAGTTGCAGAAGACAGAGAGTAGAGGCAGGCAGATTTAAAAAGAGGCTGTTGCAGTAGTCAAGGCTAAATAGAACCATATCTCTGGAGACAGAGAGCTTCTGGGGGAAGAGGAAGAAAGTAAGAATACTTCTGAGGAGGTGCAGTTGGTAGTTTGACTTCTTGGAGACTTGAGAGATGTGAGGAGAGAAGGAAAGTGTGGAGTCGAAGATGACACTGAGGGCCAAGGGAGAGCGCAAAGGGAGGCCGGCCAGAGAGTGGCAGGAAAGGAAGGTGCAGGTGTGCCGATGAGGAGGATCTCTGTCTTACTGACATTCAGGCAGAGATCATTGGCTGCACACCACTCCTGGATTGCAGACAGACAATCAGGATGAGGGAGGGAGAATAGGCAACAGAGGGGAGCCTGAAACCAAGCTGGATGTCCTCATAGCACTGGAAGTTGGAGCAGAGAACAGCAATGCGGTGGGAGATAGGTGCCCGGTATTGGCTGAACAACCAGGGAGAAAGGTTAGACCCCTGGGGAACACCACAGGTGGAGAAAGAGAGATAGAGGAGTCGAAGGACCCAAGTTGGACCTGGGAGGGTCGATCCGAGGGGAAAGAAGTCAGCCAGGCCAGAGCTTGATCAGTGATACCCAAGTTATTACAGAGCCATTTCAGCAGGACAGCATGGTTGACTGTGTCAAAGGCAGAAGAGAGATCAAGTAGGATGAGGACAGAGGGGAGATTAGCATCAAGTTTAGAGAGCAGGTCTTCACAGACGTTCAGGAGAGCAGTTTCCATGCTTTTGGCTGCTCTGAAGCCAAACTGATGGCCATGGAGACAACCAACAGATTCAGTGTGAACATTAAGATGGGAGATGGCCAGCTTTTCCAGGAGTTTGCCCATAAAGCAGTGATGGAGATCGGGTGATAATTAGCTGGATGGGAGGGGTTGGCTGTTTTTTTAATTTTTTTTTAGAAGGGCTGCACAAGAGTGTGCTTCAGAGGTGAAGGAAAGGCTCCAGTGGCGAAAGAATGGTTGCAGAAGTTGGCTACGCCTGGAGAGAAGGTGTCAATGTGGTCCTCGATGGTTTTGATGGAACAGGGAAGAACCTGTTTTGATCAGACTTGTCTAGAAACCTTGTCAAGGTTGAAGAGAGGAAAGTCAGAGAAGGGAGTTGGGGCCACAGGGGTGGGGTAGAGGAGAGAGTGGAGGGAGTAGAAGAAAGGGATGAAAGGGTGGACAGGATGTCCTGTGTTTCAAAGATGAAGTGAGAAGCCAGGGCTATACAGTGGGCCTGGGAGGGAATAGGGGAGGTAGAGACTGTGGCAGGATTGGCCAGTTCCTTGCCGATTTTGAATAGTTCGGTCTATATGGCACACATCGCACTTTTCATTGATATTGATATTGATATTTTATTTGTATTGCACTCATAAACAAGCGCTTCGGAGCGCAAAGAGGCAAAGGAGGGGAACAAGGGAGTGCAAAAACAACGATCTTACTAAACCCAGTGACATTGAGAACACGCAAGTGCAGGGGAGAAGGAAGGGGGAAAGTGCAGGGCAGAGGGGAAGTAGTTGATAGTGCTGAGCAAAGGAGTAAAAAACAAGAGTGGAAGTGCAGCCAGCAAGCAGCAAGTGCTATGTTTAGGGAACAGACAGGGGGTGTCTGATAAGTGCAGAAAAAGGGGGGACTGTAGGGTTACAGATACAGACCCAGGTGCAAGGGTTACCAGGAGGCAGTGTGGGTGTGTGGCAGGGTGAGCAAGTAACTGGCCCTGAAATCAGAAGGTAACGAGGTACACTATGCCAAAGCAGAAGAGATCAGCAGGGGAGATGAGGAGTGAAGGCAGTAGCAAAGAGGAAGGTCTTGAGGTGCTTCTGGAACCAGAGATGGTTCTCCTCAAGTTTCAGAGTGGCAGGGAGGCTGTTCCAGATGGAGGTCCCAGACAAAGACAAAGAACTACCCCCAGCTTGTTTCTTTGAGAAACAACTGACCTTGAGGTAGTTGGAGGTGGATGAGCGAAGAGCTCGAGAGGGAAGGTATTTACGGAGGGACAGTTGAAGGTATTTTGGACCCAAGCCCCAGAAAGTCTTGTGGACAATGCAAAGGGTCATGAATGTAATCCTGGGATTCAATGAAGAGATTTCAGGGCTGGAGAGATACGATCCCAGGACTTGAGTCCAAGGACAAGTCTTGCAGTCCTGTTCTGGATGATTGCAAAGGGCGGAGAGTAGAAGCAGGTGGATTTAGAAAGAGGTTGTTGCAATAATCCAACCTAGAGAGAACCAGGGTTTGAGAGACATTGAGATTCTGGGGTAAGGAGAGGAAAGGCAGAATACCTCTGAGGAGGTGCAGTTGGAAGTTTGACTTTTTAGAGACATCAAAGATATGCACAGAAAAGGAAAGCGTGGATTCAAATATGACCCAGAGAGTCTTAGCCTCGCATGTGGGGGAAGGCGAAGGGCCAAGGGAGGCATGTCAGATAGTGACAGGAAAGGAGGGCGAAGATGTGCTGGAAAGGAGGATCTCTGTCTTTCTGGGATTCAGGCAGATATCGTTGGTGGCACACCAATCTTGAATAGTAGACAGGCAATCAGAGAGGAGATAAGGAAAAGAGGTGGCCGAGGGAAGCCAGAAAATTAGTTGAGTGTCATCGGCATAGCACTGAAAATTGGATCAGAAAACGGCAATGCGATGGGCGAGAGTTGCCAGGTGGTGGTTGAAAAGCCAGGGTGAGCGCTTAGACCCCTGGGGAACCCCGGAGGTAGAGAGGGAGATAGAGGAAAGGAAGGACCTAGGTTGGACCAGGGAGGGTTGATCAGAGACGAAAGAAGTCAGCCCGGCCAGAGCCTGATCAGTGATACCCAGGTTGTCACAGAGACGGTTGAGTAGGATGGAATGGTTGACCTCGTTAAAGGCAAAAGAGAGTTCGAGTAGGATGAGGACAGAGGGGATGTTAGAATCAAGGTTGGAGAGCAGATCTTCACGGATGTTCAGGAGAGCAGTTTCCTTGCTTCTGGCAGCTTTAAAACCAGACTGATGGTCATGGAGAAAACCAAAAGAATCAGAGTGAAGGTTAAAGCTGCAGGAGGGTCAGCTTTTAAAAGAGTTTGCCCAGGAAAGGAGTGATGGAGTTCGGGCAATAGTCAGCTGTGGGTTTCTTGAGAAGAGGGTGCAAAAGAGATTGCTTCAGATGGGAGGGGAAGACTCTCAAGGTGATGGAGAGGTTGCAGAAATCAGCCAGTTGCAGGAGCAAGGGTGTCAATGTGGTCCTTGATGGTTTTGGAGAAACAGGGAAGAACCTGTATTGCCAAAACTTTCATATATCAGACTTGTCTAGAAAACCTGTCAGGGGAGAAAAGAGGGAAGGACGAGAAAGAGGGTGGGGGCGGCTGCAGGAGGGCCATAGATCACAGAAGGAGAAGGGAGAAGAGGGGGAGATGATGAAAGGGTGTACAGGATGTCCCGAGTTTTTGAGATGAAGTGACAGGCAAGGGCCATGCAAAGGGCCTGGGAGGGGACAGGAGAGGTAGAGACTGCAGCAGGGGTGGCCAGCTCCTTGCAGATTTTGAAGAGTTCGGCCAAGTTGTTAGATGCCACAGAGAAAAGGGCTTGGATGTGGGCTCTCTTCTTAGTGAAGACAGAGAGCCAGTATTGCCTTTTGAGCAGACAGCAGGCCAGTTTGTCAGAGGATGAACAAGAAGCCCTCCAATTCCTCTCAGACACCCTGCACTTAGGTTTAAGTGTAGCTAGGTCAGAGTTATACCAAGAATTAAAATTGGCTTTGGGCTTCAAATGGATCCTCATGACAGGGGCAAGAGCATCAAGAGTATCAGAGATAGCAGAGTAGAGCATGGAAAGGGTCATGCCTGGATGTTAGTCAGCCAGAGGCGGAGGGGGGGAGAGTAGGTGGCAGCAAAAGCCTCACTGACCGATGCTTCATGGGCCGGATGTCTCAGAAGGTAGGTGGCAGTGTTGTGGTTGGCTTGGCTGGTGGGTACGGAGAGAGAGAGAGAAGGCAAAAGAGGGAGTGATCACTCCAGGAGAGAGGAGTGGTCAGAGGGATGGAATTGGGGAGGTCAGAGGAGATCAAAACATCAAGCGTGTTCCCTGCAGAGTGAGTCTGGCCAGAGAGGAGGTTAGAAAGGGAGAGGGAATTTCAGAAGTCACATAAGAGTACAGGGAGAGTCTAGATTGATGTTGAAGTCACCAAGAAGGAAGAGTTGAGTGGTTGAGGCCAGGAAGGAGGAGGAGAGGTCCACCCATTCAGAGTGAAATGAGGTGATCTGACCAGGAGGCTGATAGGCTGATAGATAATAGCCATGGTAAGAGAGTGACAGGAGAGAGAGAAATCCTGCAGACAAGGCATTCGAAAGAGGAATAGGTCTGTGTGGGAATGATAGAGGCAGGAATCTACTCAGGGAAGATCAGGGCTACACCCCTTCAGACCAGGTGGATCTGGGTGCAGAGAGGGTCTTGTAGCCGTCAGGGAAGAGAGTGTCAAAGCTTGTGACAGAGCTGGCCATGAACCATGTCTCAGTGAGACCCAGTACATCGAGGTCAAGTTCTTCCAGGAGGTGGCAGATATCAGAGGAGTGTTTGACAGCAGAGCGAGAGTTGAGAGTGGCAAGATGAAGAAGTTTGCCACCCTTAAAGGCCTTCCGGGGAGGGGTACAAATCAGAGATACACCCTGCGGAGTTGAAGAAAGAGCTGGGGGGACAGAAGATATGATATGATATGATAGGTTATTTATAATGCACTTAATACCTAGAGGTTTCTAAGCATGGACAGGGGGAATGGAACCTGTGCTGCTCCATGAGATCTTGCTTCCAAGGAGAGCACATTGCCCAAGAGCTATCCACCCAAGAAGAGGAGGGAAGAGAGGGCAAGCTAGCCATGGGGGGGTTGAGGGGACAGCAGGAGATGAAAGGAAATTGATGAGGCGAGGGAAGAGCCTGTCAAAGAAGAGGAGATTGTCCTGAGGGCCTTGGACCATGATGGTGCCATTTAGGTAGACATTAATGATGACCTTGTTGGAGTCGAAGGGGGCCATGAGGGCTTCCCAGAGGCTGTCACCATTAACAGTTAGGTAGTTAGGTGGAGAAAAGGACAGAGCAGAGAGATCATATTAAGAGTCCATATATCTGGCAAAGGAACGACAAAGAGGATGTCAGTGAGGGTCTGTCTGGAAGAAGCACTGGAACAGGTGTCAGCAATAGGGAGACCAAGGTTGGAGGCCAAGCTATCCTTTTTGAACTTCTTCCTACCAGACTTAGTAAGAAGGAAAGGATAGTCGATGGAGAAGCAGTTGGAGAAGATAGGAGAAACAGAAAGTGCCATGGGTGTGGTAGCAAGTGAGGAGTGGAGAAGTAGGGGGGGGGGCAGTGGGAAAGAGTAGAACACATAGAACGGTGCAGTCACTGGGCCAGCAGTTTACAGAAAAAGCACACAGTACAAGCAAAAGGGCAAAGTAAGTTTGTAAAAACAGCTAGTTTTGACTTTGAACTAAAATACAGAAACAAAGCTAGATTTGACTTTGAACTAAAATGCCAAAACACAGCTAGATTTGATTTTTAACTAAAATGCAAAAACACAGCTAGATTTGAAATTACAGTTAGATTCAGATGCTAGTAGTGGGTTTAAAACACAATGCAAACAAGAATGTAAACATCGGAGACGAGCAGAGAAGGAAGAGAAGTCAAGAGAGGGTAGGAGTGTGTCCTGAAGGAGGGAACAAGTTAGCGGGGGTGAATATCATGGTATGCAAAGGTAGCGGGCGCCCCTCTCTCGACAGAACAAGGCCTGATAACCTGTTCAGTGGTTATTAACCACTTGAGAGTTCGCAGCCACTGCTTTTACTCACTGTGCCTTTTACAGATGGGAAATATCCATTTGCATATCAGTCTTTGTCCTGCCCAGGGGCAGTCCAGCACCGAAATGCAATGGCAATTCCAACCTGAACAAGAGTACCACCAGCAACCCCATACACGTGTTTCACCCTTGTTGGGGATCATCAGTGAGGTGAAGCTGATGCCTCTCTAAGCACAGTGAGAGGGAGACCACGTCTGGTTGCCCCCAGGAAACCTAGGGTTACCAATCCCAGGTTCCTTGAAATTTAGTTTGCAAAGGTAGCGGGCGCCCCTCTCTCGACAGAACAAGGCCTGATAACCTGTTCAGTGGTTATTAACCACTTGAGAGTTCGCAGCCACTGCTTTTACTCACTGTGCCTTTTACAGATGGGAAATATCCATTTGCATATCAGTCTTTGTCCTGCCCAGGGGCAGTCCAGCACCGAAATGCAATGGCAATTCCAACCTGAACAAGAGTACCACCAGCAACCCCATACACGTGTTTCACCCTTGTTGGGGATCATCAGTGAGGTGAAGATGAAGCCTCTCTAAGCACTGTGCACTGTACTGTTTATGAGAGTCTAAAAAAAGTATATTTTCTATTGCATACAACTACAGCTTTTAAACTATCCTGCTTAACAAATTGTACTGTTTATTCCACAGAAAACAAACCAGCGATTCTAGCTTCATAGCGCTATAAAACTAAGTAACCAAAGCAATTACTATACACATAATATGATTCACCTCACGCTTTTCACCATCCAATCAGCGGGCGTGCCCGATGTCCGCGGACCTCACATCGCCCTATGGACCAAACATAGAACTGTCCGAAGACCGCACAGGGAAGTGGTTCCACAGACTGAACCCTGATATCCCTAACTTATTTTGAACTACTTTTTGGCTGTTTAAAAAAAAAAAACAACTGGACAGATTTACACCAAATTTACGAAAGCATGTTTTTGCGTCCAAGCCACCGATCCTGACACATATTTAGTGTAAATCTGCCCTGCAGTTTGGGCTGTGGGTGTGAACAACATTTTCTTTCCATTGCATCTATGGGAAAAACCACACATTTCTGGACCCCCCCACCCCCTCTAACTTTGCACCCCTTGAAGAAACCTCAACAAACTGTGTAGAATCAATTTGACGGGCCATACACTTTTTTTGCAAAGTTTCGTGAGGATTCGTCCTGGGAGGGGGAAGTTGTAAGCCACCCAAAAAGTGCTCTTCCTATGGGTTGAGCAACTACTTAACCATAACTACAGGGCCACTACCGCAGGCCCTGCAATTCAAGGAAAAATCTTTAGTTGCATGGACGTTAAGGTGAGAACTTAATGCAACGAAACCCCTAAAATCCAGTTAAACGCACCTTAATGTCATGCCCCATGTTGCACAACCTATGACCACAACAATAGCATCACTGTGCACCCACTATCATCAAGGAATGCACAACCACCCTTGCCCCTTTCTTCACAGCCATTATAAATCCATCATTTTCCTCAGGACTCGTTCCCCCACAATTTAAGGAAGTATGGGTAAGGTCACTCCTAAAAAAAAAACTTCTTTCGACCCCACTGCACCCAACAACTCTAGGCCTATCACAACTGTCCCCTTCTTATTAAAAATGATAGATGAGGCATCTTATCTACAGGTCCAACACTAATCATATCCTAGGATTATGACAATACAGCTTTCGACCCGGCCATGGCATGGAACCAGCACTACTAGATTAAAAAAAAAACTGCTGGACAAAATTAGGGAATAAGGTAAGCTGGCCCTTCTTTTACTCCTAGACTTGTCAGCTGACTTCGACTTAGTGCACCACAACATTTCCTGCCACCACTCCACTACCTCTGCCCACATTTCACTGAATGCCACACGCTAGATCGCCTCATTCTTAGAAGGAAGAGCAATGAGAGTTTTTTCAGAACAGGCCTGTGACACCTCAGCCACCATCTATTGCGGAGTCCCACAGGGCTTGTGCATCCCACCTACACTTTACAACATCTTTACGAGACCACTGTTCAACAACCTCAACTCATCGGCATAGACTACACCAACTATACTGATGACACACAAGTCCTCCCCCCTCTAACCAGTAACTACAACTCTATCGCCAATACCCTCAATACAGCCTACTCTACCAATCAGGCCTTGATGGCTTACAACTGGCTGTGCCTCAATGGATCAATAGGTAAGGGCAGGCACCTGGTTAAAGTCCTTGCTCTACCCAGGTAAGTAAATGTATATAACACAAATGAGCAAGGTTATAGAACCCGAAAGAGAAAAACACTAAATCATGACAGTCACTAAGCAGAAAATTGGTGACGATGACTGCTTCTTTGATTTTGATTTAATACATAAGAAGCAAGTGATGTATACACTTAGGTGAAACATAGGATACTCAATAAAATACATAGAACATACACGACATAGTGCATAGATATAACACCCAAATATTACTCTTTAGCCATGACACTCGCTAATTTTGGTCTATCCTTATCTTATGTATCGAATTTCATGCATGAACCTGACCGTATGGCACTACTATATGATACTTGGATACAGCTAACATGCTTGTTATGGTTGACCTTTTCCCATGGTGTTTTTGGTTTGCTATTTTACTCCACACACAGTTGTTTTTCACTACACAGCACCTCCCTCGTGGCATAGCCCCCCATTTGTATGTCTGGAGCATGCCACAGGGTATTTCTTTGATATGCAACTAATCCCAATATTTATGGACATGACATTAATCTATTTTCCTCTCTACAGTCCTGGTAGGATTGTATATTGCAGCCCACCAGCTGGTGCACCACCACACTGAGCCTAATCGTCTCTGATTTATCCGGCATACAGGCTTGCAGCGGTAAGGAATTCTTCTCTCTTAACATTACATGGACTCTAGAAAGAGGGCACTAGACTAATCTACTGTTCCTCTCTAAAGTCTTGGTAGTATTGCATCCTGCAGTCCACCCCCCGGTTAATCACCAAATTGGGCCTAATCTCGCAGAGTCATCAGGTATACAGGCCTGCAGCTGGTAAGGAAGTCCCTCTAGTCTTTTTTGATTAATTGATATCTAGTACAGATCAACTTAGTATCTCATGCACTCCTGCTTTGATCATCATTCACAGACTTCATTTGCTTGGAAATGTGTTCCTGTCTTTATCTGATGATGTCGACCTTCAGACTGTTTCCCCTGTGCAAAATATTACGGTAAGATCCGTAAACACTCAGTCTCCCCTGGAGACATTTCATTATTGCATTCATTGCTCTGTAAATTGTTCTATGTAGCTTGAACCCGACACACTCCTGACACCCTGTTCTGTCTATTTTTCTGATTAAGGCTAACCAAACCACAGCTACTCAAGGATAGCTTCCAGGCTGAAACACAGTTGTCTTGACCCGTTGTTCTGTGTTAAGAATTTTCACTGTTACACAATTCGATATACCTGCACGTTGTGTACTGCAGTTACACTAACAATGCTCATGTTATCCCCCACAAGGGAACATAGAGAATGTAATTGCTGCAAAGTTTGACCCAAAAAGTCATAGTTGGGTGTTGTATCTATGCACTATGTCATGTGTTTTCTATGTATTTTATCGAGTATCCTATGTTTCAACTACGTTTATACATCACTTGCTTCTTAAATATTGAATCAGAATCAAAGTAGCAGTCATAGCCACCAATTTTGTGCTTAGTGACTGTCAGGATTTAGCGTTTTTCTCTTTCGGGTTCTACAACCTTGCTCATTTGTGTTATATATGTGCCTCAATGGAGACAAAAAAGAAATCCTACTAGTTGGACCACAAGAAACCCTCAAATAACTCAACAGCCAATACACTGCCTTCATCATAGACACCAAACATATCCCTGTATCCTCATCAGTCAAAACCTTAGGGATCCACCTAGGTGTCACCCTCTTGATGTCCCAGCAGGTTAGCACCATTGTATCCTCTGCAGTCTACAAAACCAAACTACTCAATGCAGCAAAACCCTACCTGCCCACAGAGTACTGCCTCACTATTGCCAGAGCCATCATTGGGTCAAAACTGGACTACTGTAATATCTTCTTCGCTGGCACCTCCTCAAAAAACCTAACAAAACTACAAATCATCCAGAAGAATGCACTCAGAGCCACCCACAGCATTCCCAAAAGAGAACATATAAGAGCAACAAGGTGAAATGCCCACTGGTTCCCCATCAGAGAACGCATCCTTTTAAAAACACTAGCCATCGCTCACTAGTGCATTGCCAACACAGCCTTCCCTTACCTTGCCAACAAGTTAACTAAGGCAGGCTCATCCAGACCCACCAGCACTCCCTACTCCCATCGTCTCATGCTGCCCAAAGTCAAAGCAGGTGGGGGTAGCTTCTCTTTTTTGCAGCCAGACATTGGGACTCCCTGCCAACTTCTCTCAGAGCAGAACCCTCTCACTATATGTTCCGGAAAGCTCCCAAACTTGGTGATTCACCTAAAACTATGCATATGTCTTCCTCCCTCGCACCCCACCCTCTCCTGTTCACATGTAACTATGTATAACCCATACCCGAAAATTTGCAAGCATTCTACTGTATTCTGTAAGCATTCTATTGTACTCTGTAACAGTGCTTTCATGCCCACCGGCCATGGTGAGCTTTATAACTGAATACAATAAAATAAAATAAAATAGAATAAAATAAAATAAAATCACACATTGCATCACTGATGACAACACCAATTACACTGTATATAACAGTGCACCAAGACGAGAGCCCACATCCAAGCCTGCGTCTCTGCAGCATCTAACAACTCGGCCAAACTCTTTAAAATCTGCAAGGAGTTGGCCAATCCTGATGCAGTCTCTACCTCTCCTGTCCCCTCCCAGACCCTCTGCATAGACCTGGCTTCTCATTTCATCTCTAAAACCCAGGACATTCTGTCCTCTCTCTCTTCCTCTCCCATCCTCCTCCCTGCTCTTCCTCTGGCCCTTCTTCGGCCACCTCTCCCCCCTCCTTCTCTGTCTTTCCCCTGTTCTCCCCAGACAAGGTTTCTAGACAAGTCTGAACTATGAAAGTCTTGTCAAATCAGGTTCACCCCTGTTCCTCCAAAACCATCACAGAGCACATTGACACCCTGGCTCCTGCTCTGGCTGACTTCTGAAACCACTGCTTCACCACCGGAGTCTTCCCTTCTCCCTGAAGCACTCACTTGTGAACCCTCTGCTGACCTGTCCTGCCCGTCTAACTATCACCCAATCTCCATTACTCCTTTCCTGGGCAAACTCATGGAAAAGCTGTCCATCTCCCAGCTTAATCTTTACACCAAATCTGTTGGTTGTCTCCATGACCATCAGTCTGTCTTCAGAGCTGCCAGAAGCATGGAAACTGCTCTCCTGAACATCTGTGAAGACCTGCTCTCCAACCTCGATTCCAACACTCCCTCTGTCTTCTTCTCTCATCTCTGACTGTCTGTCTTCTATCAATGAGTGTTTTGCCACCAATGGTCTTTGCCTTAATGCCAGTAAGACCAAGGTTCTCCTCATCGACACACCTACTTCCTACTTTCCTGTCACTGTCTGGCTGGCTTCTCTTGGCCCTCTTCCTGCTCCCACCTGTGAGGTTAAAATCTTCGGGTCATCTTCAATTCCACACTCTCCTTCTCTCCTCACATCTTTGACGTCTCTAAGAAGTCACACTACCAGATGCACCTCCTCAGAGGTATTCTTCCTTTCTTCTCTTTCCCCCAGAAGCTCACTGTCTCCAGAGCTCTGGTGCTCTCTAGGCTGGACTACTGGAACAGCCTCTTTCTAAATCTGTCTGCCCCTACTCTCGGCCCTCTGCAACTCATCCAGAACAGAACCACAAGACTTGTCCTTGGCCTCAAGCCCAGGGATCATATCTCTCCAGGACTGAAATCTCTGCACTGGCACCCAGTGGCAGCGAGGATTAAGTTCAAAACCCTCTGCTCTGCATTGTCCACAATGCCTTCTGGGGCGTGGGTGCTCAATACCTTCAACTATCTCTTCCTAAATATCTTCCTTCTCAAGCTCTTCGCTCATCCGCTGCCAACTCCCTCAGGTCAGTCGTTTCTAGAAGCAATGAGTTGGTGGTAGATCTCTTTCTTCGGCTAGGTCCTCCCTCTGGAACAGCCTCCCTGCCTCTCTGAAACTTGAGGAGAACCATCTCGGGTTCCGTAAGCACCTGAAGACCTTCCTCTTTGCTTCTGATTTCTCCTTGTCTCCCGGGCTGATCTCCTGGCTGAAACTGCACTGGTTACCTGGCTACCCTCCAATCTCGGGCCCAGGTCCCCTCCACACCAGTTGTACTCCTGCACTGCCCCCCTGGAAACCCTTGCACTCGGGGGCTGTTTCTGTATCCCTACAGTGCAATTAAGAGGTGAAGACAAGGGAAAACAGACAGGCGATCTTCAAGCATGGTGCGTACGGATCATGCAAGTGCACAGACAGTCCCCGAGTGAGGGAGGTCCAAGTGCACCCAGCCAGTGGAGACTGGGCTAAGTGCAGAGAGAGACACTCTCATGAGTCATGGGCCTAACAACAATTTAGGCCATGGACTTGGTCATGATTTGGTCATGACGAAGGTTGTGGCCAATGCCCATCACCAAACACCATAGCCAGTGGCCAGTTAGTGTTGCAAAATACTAATGTGTATGGTTAACAGCCATGCCTAGTAGCCCGTCACTGTTTAAAAATATACAGTGGGCAAAGTTGAAAGCTGTAGTCAGTGGTCATAGTGAAAGCCCATGACTACTGCCCTTTAATATTTTAAAATATGCAATCGGCACAGCCAAAGGCCGTAGCCACTAGCTGGTATTGTGTTGAAGACCATGGCTAGTGGCTGGTTAGTGTATGTAATATACAGTGGGCATAGCCGAAGGCCATAGATAGGGGCTGATTAGTGTTGTATAATACACAGTGGGCACGTCTGAAGTACAGGCGAGCCTGGAAGAGAAAGAGGGAGAAGAAAGCCCAAAAGGGCACATGATGGCCACTCACCTCCGAGTATGCCAGAGAAAGAGAAAAGAGGCAAGAGAAAATCACTGAGGTCGAGGTTGAAAGAAAGCAGATGGCAGACAATATCCTCATCCAGCTTGGTCAAGGAAAATGATAGCTGACAGGAGCTTCCAGTGAACAGGAGGTGAAAACACTGCCATCTTCCATTGAAGATAAAGACAAACGAGCTCTCAAGATCAGAAAGACCGAATGAAATCAGTCCCAGAAACTCTCATTCATCCCTGGTCATCAGAATGGAAGTCACCAACAAAAATAGCTGTTGTTTGTTAACTTAACATCAAGCACAGACAAGTATGGTACAGTCACCTGCCTTTGTATAAATCATTTTGCTCCAATAGAAACCCAAATGCACTTTTCACCCTTCCAATATCTATACGCTTTTGCCAAATGTTCCCATCTTTTTTGGGAACACCACTTAGCATTTACTAAAACAGACAAAGAATGTGCAATGTCACACGTCACATTAAACGTGTTGACATTTTCTTCCAACTTGAGAGGTAAATTCACAGCTTTGCCTCTAACACCTTGCACTAATGATTTTTTAAAACACATTTAACATCTTTGTTTGCAATCTAACAATAACTTGAAAAGGATGACCAGTTTGCAATGCAATCACTTCAAACATGTTGAATTTCTGAAGTACAGCAGATATATCAGGCACTACTATATTTTTCAACACACTTTTTGCAGGCATAACTGTTTGATTATAAGAGCCAACACAGTGTCTACAAACATAAAGTGCCTCAACTGTGTCAAATAATTTTTCTAGAAACAAAATACAGATAAGGTTATTTCCAAACATCTTCCACACTGTGTTTAATATTCTCCTCAATGTACACTAGTTGCACTTGAGACTTATAAAAAAGTGTGTCAACAAGATACCCAAACAATGTCAGGTCTTCAGTAGAAGACAACCCAAATGTTGCAATACTTTTTTATACTGTTTAAAAATCAGATCCATTGAAAGCATAGGATCATCATTTCCACTTCTAGTAAGTGTTTCATCTACATACACATAAGCCCTCTTTACAAGTGTGGCGGTCCGGAAATAAGGTTGTTGGTAAGCTTACTGGCACCCTTGTTTGCAGACCGCCACAATACGAGTCTGCCTGCCTGGGCCACTGTGCCCAGCAGGTCTGACCCTGCTGGTTGCAGCAGCCCCGGCAGGCAAAGTTGCCATGGATGCACCGGCACCATCAGCGATGTGCTTGAGCTTCAGAGTCCCCATTCCCATGGAGTCCTAAGGACTCCATGGGAATGGGGACTTACAAGATCTGCTGCCTGACTCCCTGCTCCACCGGGGCTTGTAATGTCCGGTGGCGACGGGAAGCCAGGCGGCAGATCCGGTGTTACAGGGTCGGCGGCAACCCACCTATCGCACTGGCAGGTTACCACCAACCTCATAATGAGTCCCATAATCTTTTAAATGTATTATATTTATAATATGCAGTGTAGAAACTAAACTTTCTACAGTTCCAATCAAAAGTGTTTGATTTAAAAGTGCAAGTGGCATACTTGGTGTTTGGCACTCATATAGTTTAACTAGAAAGTATCTAATTTCAGTATGATGTGCAGACAGAATCCATATATGATGAAACTGACTGTTACATCTAGTTTCATCAAAACAAACTCGAGCGTGACTGAGAAGTCCTGTTTATTCATTAACTTCCCAGTCATCTATTCTCTGTAGCATCTTTATCTGCATTTGAACATTGTTATTTTTGTGCAAACCTTGCAAAATCTCTTTAAGACTTTACAAGAAAATGTGTCAATATTGCACAAAAAATTGCATGTCCATACCTCACTTTGATTTCTAATTGTATTCTAGACTATCCTAAACTTTAAATGTCTGTATTATCAGACCTTAGCATTTCTTCTTTTTTAGAAATCACACCATTGTGGACTTCATAGCTATGTCCCCTCTCATCAATAGCAAGAGGCACATTCTTTCCTTGAATGTAATACTTCTACTTTTGTCTTTTGCAAAAAATGCTTTACAACATATCTAGATTTTAGTTTCACACTTCTCCAAAGATTTGTAAAAACTTGAGAGAGACACATTTCCCTATATATTCAGCTAAACCACCTTAAATGTGTAATCCCTTTTGCACAGCCTACAACCACAATGGGGACATCACAGATCACATCACTGATAATATCACTAATTACATTACAACAGTAACCAGCATTAAGGATGGCCTTCAGCCATGGTCAGTGTGCTTGTCCAAATATATTTTAACTCATACATGGCCTTCAGTCACGGACACTGCCACAGTCTTCACCCATTTGTAATCTATATTGTAAAACACTATCAGGCCAACAACCATACATTCTGGGCTTTAACAGTGGCTAGAGATTTTAATCGTGTCCATTGTATATTCTATACACTAATCAGCCAGTAGCCATGGGCTTTAGCACAATACTGGCCAGTGGCCACAATCTTTGCCTGTCTCCACTATAGATTGTAATATATAAATGCGACTCAATAGCCATGAACTTTGACCATGAGAAGTGTGTACATCTTTGGGCCATGTCCACTGTATATTTTAAAATAATAACATGCCATAAGTGATGGACTTCGGACGTGCCTACTGTGCATTATAGAACATTAACCAGCCCCTATATATGGCCTTCAGTCATGTCCACTGTATATTATACACACTAATTAGCCAGTAGCCATGGGCTTTAGCACAATACTGGCCGGTGGCAACAATCTTTGCCTGTCCCCTCTATAGATTGTAATATATAAATGGGACTCAATAGCCATGACCTTTGACCATGAGAAGTGTGTACATCTTTGGGCCATGTCCACTGTATATTTTAAAATAATAACATGCCATAGGTGATGGACTTTGGACGTTCCCACTGTGCATTATAGAACATTAACCAGCCCCTATACATGGCCTTCAGTCGTGCCCACTGTATATTATATACACTGTCCAGCCTCTAAGCATGGTCTTCAACACAATACTAGCAGGTTGCTATGGCCTTTGGCCGTGCCGACTGTGTATTCTAACATATTTATGGTCACTAGCTATGACTTTTACCAATGGCCAGTGACGCCAGCTTTCAACATTGAACACTACATATTTTTAAAAAGTGACAGCCACAAGGCATGGCATTTAACCATGCACGTTAGTATTTTGCAACACTAACTAACCACTAGCTATTGTGTTTGGTGATGGCCAGTGACCACATTCTTCGTCATGGCCAAGTTCATGGCCAAAATTGTTATTAAGAAAGTGAAAGTTTTCTTGAGATAATTTATAAATGATGTTATGTCTAATTTCATTATTGATGTAATCAGTTGTAATTAGTTTTGTCTCCAGAGATGGCATCAGTGATGTGATTGGTAATGTAATCTGTGCTCTCATACAACATGTAACTAGTGATGTAATCAGTGATGTGATTTGTGATGTCATCATCGTGATCATAGGCTGCGCAACATGGGGCGCAAATATGAGGTGGGTTTAGCAAAATTTCAGGGGTTCTGTTGCGTTACATTCTCACCTTAAAGACCCTGCATCTAAAGTTTTTTCTTTGAATTTCTAAGGTTTTGTTACAATATATTGCTCGTCTTAACGTCCCTGCAACTAAAGTTCTGTTTTTCCTTGAATTGCACGGGTTTTGTTATTAGGTAGATTGTGCCCACTGTGTATTTTAGAACAGTACGATACCACTAACCATGGCCTTCAGCCATGTCCGGTGTGCATGGCCCTGTCAATTTTAGAACTCTACCAGACCACTACCCATGGCCTTTGTCCATGTCTGGTGGGCATGGCCACTCAATATTTTCAAACACTTCCAACCCATCACTTAAAGATGTTCATCAATCACACACTCATTTTGACCTGTTTTGACAGAGATATTGTTATATATTTAAAATTATTGATTGATTGATTGATTGATTGATTGTTTATTTGTATAGCGCCTATACACAATGTGTTTCAAAGCGCTTCAAGGAGAGAGGGAACATAGGAAAATACAGTTTCATTCAGTTAAAGTCCTTGAAACAATACAGAATGTGAAAAAATAACTATCGTAATAGGCCTGTCGACATTTCTGATAGTGCAAGTGCATAGAACAAGTAAGGCAAGAGGTAATGGAAAAGAAGGAGAACAAAGCAAGCAGTAACATTACTATGTCTGACAACAATTGATGTAGTGCAGGAGGTATACAAGAGGAGGGGTGGGAGGGGGGGCACGGTGGGATAAGAGCGGGGAGAAGGAGATGAACAAGGCACGCTACTGAACAAATGTGTCAGTGACAAATTTGAAAAGCAGGGGTGGGGAGGAGGAGGGAGAAGAACAAGGGGGGAAGGAGGGGAGAAAGACATGCTGCTGTCAAAAGTCAATGGAACAGATGATAGGAGCAAGTGCTAGGAAGGGGAAAGCTGAGAGGAGGGAGAAATAAGTAGGAAGGGGAGTAGGAAGAAGTAGAAGAGGAGAGAGTTGTGGAGGGGAAAAAGGGAAGAGGGCAGGTAAGGGGGGGACAGGGGGGCACATAGACACTCACGGGGAGCAGGGGGGGCACATAGACACTCAAGGGGGGCAGGGGGGCCCATAAACACTCACAGGGGCAGGGGGGGAACTCACCCTGTTCTTAGGCAACACACAGTGAGATTACATTTTTTCCTGATGATCCCTCACTTTGGTTAAACATTGTGCTACAAGACTATAGTTGTATGACTGTCTCTTGGTGGCTGCTGTGCTAGACTGTACAACCTCAACTAATCACATTTAAGCAGCACTGAAAAAGTTACAAAATGATCAGTTGCAAGAGTAACATATGCCTAGGTACTTTTACTGCCATAGCGAAAATCAAAAACTGGAACCCATTTTCATATGGACATATAAGGAAAAAAGAGCTAGGAACTGGGTAGGGAAAAACACTAGAATTCATACATATAGGAAAATGTAAACATAAAAAGAACAATTATTTGTTTTCACCTTTAATATTTTGTTCCTTTTTCATATTTTTTTTTATAAAGAATAGTTTATAATAAATTGACACATAAAAATATTCCTGGCATTCAAAATTGGCTGTATTTTCTGAAAGAGCCTTGCCCAAAGCATCTAGCAGGCCAACTCCCACCTCAATCAAGCTGTGACAGGTTTTGCACATCACCACAAAGTTTGAAAAGATCGGGTGCAGACAGAATGGCCTGAGGTCCGGTGTTAGGTGAACAAAATGAGTAACCGTATTGGAACTCCATGGCACAGATGATAAATACTGCTGTACTAATCTTGCTCCTTGCACTGTCACCGTCTGTTTCACATGAGCCTTCCTATGCGATTCATCCACATCATCCCAATGCACACAGACAAGAGGTTGCATAAATGTTGAGGTTACCAAACTTTGCAACAGCTTCTTTGAAGGTCCCCTGTGCAAAACCTTACCACAGAAATTACACATGACCTACTCCTGTTTTAAATGGTGGCCATTGAAAGTGTGAATGGACTACGCATTCCCATTCCATGGCGGACATCTTTTTCAGTGGCAAAATTCTGGTGTCTTGCAAACAAATACAGACACTAATAGTACCCTGCTCTAATGGGCCAGAGTCCTAATAGCAATAAACCCAGAGCCAAGGGGCCGAAGGGCAGGGCGGCATTACTGCATCAGGTATTGGCCATGGTCTTTATCAAGGCCCTCACTTCAGTTGGGCCTGTAACTATGGGCCTCTGGGCATTACCTGATGTGGTAATGCCCCCCCACCCAGCTAAAGTTTTATTGTTAAATAATAATTTTCTGCAACACAGATGTAACATTTTCATAAACTTAGACTGAAAAGACAATAATTCTCCAAACCTGTGTGCAAACTGATTTACATGTATTCCTTTATTATTGAAAAGAAATATGCATAGAAAAAAAAGTAAAAATATAGATCTTCTTGAATCTGCAAATTGAAATGTGTAAGAAGGTAAACAATCGTTTATCATTAAGCAAGCTCTAAATAACACAACAAATGCACTCTCAGGTTCCACTGCAAATATAACTGTAAATATTTACTGACACTTTAGATCTGCTTATCCAAAAGATCCACATATGTTTACATTAGCAAAAGGATAAACATGCACAGTGTGACTTCTGCAATCATAGCCTACATTGTTATTAATAAATTGAGTGTGTATATGCAAACTTATAAATATTATTATGTCTAATGCCATAAGTGTTTTATCTATGCAAACATCATTTATTTGTTTTTCTAAAATAGGTGGGAAAAAATTGACACTTACGGGTGACAATTATCCTGGTATTCAGCTATTAACTTCACCCAATCCTTAGTTGTGGCACCTCCCACAACTAAACATTGGTGGCATAGATCTTAGATAATAACTTAGACATTGGGAGCTGGTAAAATTAGAACAAGTGGAGTTGACACAGCTGCCAGGCTCGAGGGCTCATTCGGTGTCAGTGGTGCAACACTGGTGGAATCAGGTGCTGGAAGTGGTGCCGATTTCCATGCACGTAATACATGAGCATGCATTTTTATTTTGTTGTGCTCGTGCAATTTCCAATACACATAATCAACATCATCCCAGTAGGCTAGCACCAGATGATTTATCATGATTGACGTTCCCAGGTTTTGTGACGGAACATAAGAAGGGCCATATCTAAGTTTTTTCTTGTACTCATCATCCTCCACCTCACTTTTATAGAATTGTGCTTTCACCCTGAAATATCTCCAACTTTCTACAGGGGTTTTTATTCCTGTGGCTTTCTCCTGGATGGTTATGGATTGGGGATCCAGATGGCATCATCATCGCTGCTGATGCTTCTGATCTCATGATTAGACATGTTAAAATGTCCAACTGGTAAGGAACATGTAAAATAACATAAATGACAACTCTAAAAACACAATTCCACAAAAAAAGGAAGCCTTCTCTCTGCAACCTCTCTAGCATTTCTGATGACTCTTTGACTGATATTGATATTGATATTTTATTTCTATTGCGCTCGTACACAGGTGTTTCAGAGTGTGACAAGGCAAGGGAGGGGAACAGGTGAGAACAAAACAACAATCTTACTAGGCCCAGTGACATTGAGAATGTGCATAGGAGAGGGGGCGGGGAAAAGTGCACAGAAGGGGGAGAAGTGGAAAGTGTGGAGCAAAGGAGAAACCAATACATAATAATAAATAAATCATAAAGGCAACAAACAGTGGTAGTGCAGCTAGCAATTGGCAAGTGCTGGGTTTAAGGCAGAAGACAGGGTAGGTCTGATAAGTGCAGGAAGAAAAAAGGGAGGGGAACTGTATGGGCACAGATACAGACCCCAGTGTAAGTGGTGGCCCGGAGGCAGTGCGGGAGGGTGGCAGGGAGAGCAGGTACCTGGGCCTGGAGGACAGAGGGTGCCAGGTGCCTGGTGCCAAGAGAGGACAGATCATCAGGGGACAGGGGGAGCTAATGCAGAAGCAAAGAGGAAGGTCTTGAGGTGCTTCCGGAACCGCAAATGGTTCTCCTCAAGTTTTAGAATGGCAGGGAGGCTGTTCCAGGTGGAAGCCCTAGCCGAAGACAGAGATCTACCCCAGCTGGTTTCTTTGAAAAATGACTGCCCTAAGGGAGTTAGAGGTGGAGGAGCAAAGAGCTTGAGAGGGGAGGTATTTGCGGAGGGATAGCTGGAGGTATTTTTGACCCAGGCGCCAGAAAGCATTGTGGACAATGCAGAGGGTTTTGAATGTAATCCTTGCATCCACTGGGAGCCAATGGAGAGATTTCAGATCTGGAGCAATATGATCCCAGGGCTTGAGGCCAAGGACAAGTCTTGCAGTCCTGTTTTGGATTAGTTGCAGATGGCGCAGAGTAGAGTCAGGTAGATTTAGTAAGAGGTTGTTACAATAGTCCAACCTAGAGAGAACCAGAGCTTGGGAGACCATGAGCTTCTGGGGGAAGGAGATGAAAAGCAGAGTACCTCTTAGGACGTGCTGTAGAAAGTTTGACTTTTTGAGACATCAGAGATGTGGGTAAAGAAGGAAAGTGTGGGGTCAAAGATGACCCTGAGGTTCTTAGCCTTACAGGTGGTGGTAGGAGAAGGGCCGAGGGAGGCCGGCCACAGAGTGAGGGGAAAGGATGCTGAAGGTGTGCCGATGAGGAGGATCTCTGTCTTGCTGGCATTCAGACTAAGTTCATTGGTGGCACACCAATCTTGAATGGCAGTTAGGCAATCAGAGATCAGAGAGGGATAGGAGGTGGCCGAGGGCAGGCTGAAAATGAGATGAGTCTCGTCAGCATAGCACTGGAAATTTGAGCAGAAAATGGCAATGCAGTGGGTGAGATGTTAAGAAATTCAGTCCAAGCAGGAAATACTCTTTTGAGAGGTTTATTCAGTTGGAGACATGGTGACAGCAGGTGCTGCCTTAAGCAGCAGGCACCAACTGACTCCACATGGAATCCCCTCAAAGGACAACACTCTAAGAAGAACCATGACATCATAAAAGATCAGCACACACATTTAAACAGTATGTAAAGGATTGTACACCAAAATGGATTACTATAACTTTGTCATGGCATGGTGCATATTAACAGATGTGACTCTAATTGATGAATTAACTAAGTGAAACAATACCCCAACACATCTCCTCCCATACATTTTGACAACCATTCAAGATAATAATCTCTCAACCAGAGAGCTTTGCTCCTTATCCTCTCCGAATACACATTCACATTGTTATCCTCCAATACACTTTTGTTAGCATTTGAATTAAATGAATGGTCATCGTCATTGTTAACTTCAATACTTTCATGGTCCTCAGCCAGACCATTGTTGTTACACTTTACCAACCTTGACATGGACCAACACTCTCCTCCCTCCATGATAGCTACATTACCTCTCACTACGGCAATCCTTTTTGGTCCAATGAATTTACTCTCAATGCACTTACGAGACAATCTGGGATGTTTAACATAAACCATATCACCTTCTCTCCAAACTATGGCTTTGGACTTCCTTTCAGAATTCGCCCTCTCCTTGTATTCATCCTGGCTTCTCTGATGAGTGTCATAATCTTAACTCTGTCTACATACACACTCTTCACCAAATCCAACCATCCCAGACATAGTTTCGTCCCCGGTTGCCTACCCTTGAGGGACATAAACGGGGAGACTGTGGTAACAGTATGTGGGGTCGTGCAATAATTCCACACCATTTCCCTCAGTGCTGTCTGCCATTTCAAGCCTGATGCCATCGCTAACTGTAGTCCCCCTTTTATAAACCTGTTCGCCCTCTCCACCAGACCATTGGCCCTTGGTTGGTAGAGAGCCGTTCTGTAATGCCTGATGCCAAACCTCCTGAGAAAATCTACCATTCTGTCAGAAAAGAACTGAACACCATTGTCCGATACTAGTTCTGTGGGAAATCGCTCCCTATAAAATACCTCTTCAAAAAATGTAATCATTTGAGAGGTGGTAGCCTCTTGGATTGCCTTCCATTAAATCCACTTCGAGTGGAAGTCAACAAGTACAATAAGATATTTGAGATCGTCTCCCAAATCTTGCAGAGGGCCCACCAAATCTACTGCAACTTTTTTCCAAGGCTCCCCTGGAACACTCACAGGTCTTATGAGAGTCTCTCTAATGACTTTACTCTTGTCACTCTTTTCACATTCTCTGCAACATCTCACACGCTTCTCCACTTCGCTGTCAACTCCTGGCTACCAAAAGGATTGCCTACGATGCCTTTTCGTGCCTCCCCTACCCAGATGACCTTGGTGTGCGATGTTCACCAATTTGGATCTAATATCACAGGGGGGAACCACCCTCACTCCCTTCCTGAGTTGAAACCCATCCTCTGACAGACTTAATTCCTCCTTTATGCCATAATAACCCTCATATTTCTTCTCAATGAGATCCTTCCTGGGCCAACCAGTTTTGGTCCACAATTTAACTTGTTTTAACACCTCATCTGCATCATCAGCAAGGTTCCACTCATCTCTTCCTATGGCTTCATATTCAACTTCACAAATACTCAACCCACGTTCAGAGTTCACTTCCCTTGAATCCTTGTCTCGTACCGGTAGCCTCGACAGACAGTCTGCTACCACATTGTCCTTACCGGGTATATACACCACTCTAAAGTCATAGGCTAGTAGATCAACCATCCATCTTGATATCCTAGGAGAGCCTTTGGCCCAGTCCACACTACCCAACAATTGGACTAGTGGTTTGTGATTTGTTCTCACAGTAAAGGTCTGACCCCAGAGATAAAACTTGAAATGTGCAACAGCCCATGAGACTGCTAAAGCCTCTCTCTCTACAACAGAATAATTTTCTTCTGCCCCCCTCAAAGGTCGAGAGGCAAAGGCAATAACATGTTCCACCTTTCCAGCATCATATTGAGAAAGAGCAGCACCAAGACCCAGAGTACTTGCATCCACAGCCAAAACAGTTCTCCTACCAGTAACAAACCCCCCCAGAGAGGGTGCCCTCACAATACATTCTTTCTTCCTTTGAAAAAGCATCCTGTCACTCATCAGACCACACATACTTTGTTCCCATTTTTAGCAATTCTCTCAATGGAGATGACATGGCGGCAAAACCATCAACAAACTTATGATAGTACTTCGCCAACCCCATGAATGAGCGCAACTGTTCCTTGTCCTGCGGTTGGGGAGCACATCTACTGCTGTCCACAAGAGATTTCCTAGGGGAAATACCATCACATGAAATTATATGACCTAAATAGTCCACCTCCTTGACAGCAATTTTGCACTTCTCCCTCTGAAACTGTCTGGCTAGCTTCTCTGAGTCTAACTAGCACATCTCTCAACATTTCATCATGTTCAAGTTCATTCTCAGCAAAGATAAGAATGTCATCTTGGAAGACAAGACCTTTGAGCACCTCCTCCATGACCCTCTGAAACACGGACGCTGCAGAGGCCAAGCCAAATGGCATGCAGTTATACTTGAAAACACCCTCAGGAGTGATGAAGGCAGTAAGGTGCTGGCAATCTTTGGACAACCGAACCTGGTGATAGGCTGATGATAGATCAATGATGGAAAATAGCTTTGGTTCCCCCAACGTGAAAAGAGTTTCCGAAATGTTTGGCAGGGGATGCTTCTCAATAACTATGTTCTGGTTTAGGCTGCCCAAGTCAACACACAATCTCAACTTCCCATTTGCTTTAACCACAAGTACAATAGGTGACAGCCATTCGGTGGCCGCCACCGGTTCAATCACTCCCTTGCGGACCAAGTTACTCAACTCCTCTCTGAGTTGATCTCTCACTTTCAATGGTACATGCCGTACTTTGTGCACAACAGGCTGTGCATTACTTCTAAGCTTTATGTGATGTTCAAATTTCTTGAGTTTCCTCAACTGCTCAGAAAACACTTCTGGAAATTCTTTGATCCAAATGTCTTCAACTTCGGCAATAGTGACTGGATTTGGTGCACTGGCCTGCACTCGCACACCCAACTTCCTCTGCTCCTCCCAACCTAAGAAGGAGGTACCTTTCTTTGCCACAAGGACAGTAGCCTGACAACCTCTTTCCTTGTAGAGTATTTTAGCAGGAAATTCACCCAGGATGTCTATGGTGGATTCTCCATAACCACAAGCCCTGATACTGGTGGGGCGAATTATTGCATCACTTTTCTTCAAAACACCCACTAAAGTGTCTCGAGATATAATAGTCCAAGGGGAACAGGTGTCCACCTTCATGATGAGTTCACACACATCAATAAGAAAGGTGTCCACTGGTCCCTTCGTCTCCCTAGAAATGGCCGATATTTCAAAAACATACTTGGGTGCTGATTCTTGCGTATCTGACACTTCCTGTATGTCATATCCCCTTCTGACGCTTTGCTCCTTGTTGTCTTCTGCCCTGAGTTCTACAAGGTTAACAGAATTGGCCTTACAGGCATTGGCAAAATGCCCCTGCCCTTGCATTTGAAGCATTCCGCGAACCTGGCAGGACAAGACAGGAAATTGGCACCATGTCTGGGGTTCCCACAGCGAGAACAAGAGTTTCTCATACTCCAATTCCCTTTCTTTCCCGTGGGGAAGTTTGCTTTCTTCCTTTGATCAATGGCACACACAGCCACCGATGGGACAACAGGTTTATCAGCCCTAAGTTCTTTGACGTACTGCAACGTTTGTTCAATACTCCTGGCCAACTGCACTGCCTCATCCAGTTTCATGTCTTTAGCAAGGAGTTTCTCTTGCACTCTAACATTGTTAGTGCACCTGACCAATTGATCTCTGATTAATGAGTCAGTCAACTGCTCGAATTCACAGGAATAACCTAGGGACCTCAGACAGGCAACGTAAGATTCCACAGACTCCGACCTTTCTTGAATTCTCTGGAAGAATTTGTGCCTTTCAAAACTGACGTTCTTCTTTGACTCAAAATGGCCTCGCAGTTGATTCATATTCATCCACGTCCCCAGCTTCCGGCACCTGGTTCCTAGCCAGGCCATCAAATATTCTGCGCCCCTCCACACCTAAATTGTGAAGAAGTAGTGCCTTCTTGCGGGCAGACGAGAACCTGTCAACCCCATGGCCACCAGGTAATTCTCGAAGATGTCCTTCCACCTATCCCATCTGATAGCAGGCCGACCTGGCTCATTCAGGAAGGACAGGGGGGGGGGGGCGTGGAATGGATGCCGCCCTGCTGGACAGGTGTAAAATGTGCAAGAAAAAAAAATTGGCTGAGATTGTTCTCCCCTAAGTCTTTCACTGAGCCACCATACACAAATCTGACAATGTCACTAAATTCAGCGCACTACTTGCTGCAGAACTGAAATGCTTCTGTGGAAGACGCCCCATTGGAACACGGAAGAGCAGTACGAAAAGAAAAATGAATGCAAAGCAAACGTTGCAGACGAAATAATTCCACTAGTGTCCTGCCAGAATAAAGCGTTCAGTTCGATCAAGCTCTCCGGCACAATGTAACAATTCCTGGTTGTGAAGGAGCCGGGCCCAGGGACAGAAGAAAGGTTGCCGGGCAACGCACGTCACAAAGGAAGCATGCACCAGCTGGGGCCGCCGCTCTCCTGGTGACACGCCTCCCTCGACGCTAGTTTGCCGTCATGATGTGGGGCGGGGCCAGGGTGCGCGGGCAGGGCTCATGCACGGTGAGCTCGCGGGCCAGCGTGCTCACTGCCTGCTCATACGCTTGCTCCAGCGGAGATTTGGGAGCAGCGTCAGCGCCCGCGCGGCACCCCCACGGCGCCCCTCCAAGCTGCAAAAGGGGCTGCAACTTGCCTGAGGCTCCTCCAGGGCAGCTGTCTTCCCCTCTGCAGTTCCGCCTGCTGTCACACGCGTGGATGGGGAAGCGGCAGGGCCCAGGCGAGGCCACACAGAAGTACAAAGAGCTGAGATGCGGGGCGGCTTCAAGTGGGTCCTCAAGGTACGTCCTCGTCGCAAATGTTAAGAAATTCAGTCCAAGCAGGAAATACTCTTTTGAGAGGTTTATTCAGTCGGAGACATGGTGACAGCAGGCGCTGCCTTAAGCAGCAGGCACCAACTGACTCCACATGGAATCCCCTCAAAGGACAACACTCTAAGAAGAACCATGACATCATAAAAGATCAGCACACACATGTAAACAGTATGTAAAGGATTGTACACCAAACTGGATTACTATAACTTTGTCATGGCATGGTGCATGTTAACAGATGTGAATCTAATTGATGAATTAACTAAGTGAAACAATACCCCAACACGAGAGTTGCCAGGTATTGGTTGAAAAGCCAGGGCGAGAGGTTAGACCCCTGTGGAGTGCTACAATTCTAGAGGTGTTTCAAGACTCACCTGACAGCACCTTTAATGGGTGGAGGTTGATTCTGCACAACCACCGCTCAAAGCTACATTGAACAGGTAAGACCACATGTAAGCCAAAAAAGGATGCAGCCCAGTATGGGGCATACCGTCCAGAAGGTGTTAGGTGCTACTTTGAGACGTAGTTCACGGCATCTATCCCTCATCCATCTCCCAAGGCATGGACAAGCTCAGAAGTACAGGCCTCCATGGAAAAGAAAAAGGGTGAAGAATGCAATCCCAGAGGGCACATGAAGACCACACATCTCTGAGTACACCACAGAAGGAGAAAAGTGGTAAAAGAAAAGTGGCAAAAGAAAAGTACTGAGATTGAGGATAAAAGAAAGCACATGGTAGAAAATATCCTCTCCCAGCTTGGCCGAGTAAAACGTCAGCTGGCAGGGGCAGTCCAGTGAAGAGAAAGCAGAAACGCTGTAATCTTCCAGTGAAGATAAGTACACAAATGCTCTCAAAAGAAAGGCTGCATAAAATCAGGAGGAGAAATGAGATAACTTTGACCCAGACGCTCTCATTCATCCCGGGTCATCAGAATGGAAGCCAACAACCAAAATGACAGCATACCTGAGGAGGAAGTTGAGAACTCCAATGACCAAAAATGCCAGAAACAAACTACAGAATTAGTGTCCCAGACCAGATCTGCTGGCAAAATCTGTGTGAAACATTTGTTTGTATAAAGGCTCAACTCCCATCACTCCCTTCTTTTGTATAGCTGTGGTCCTCTCATTTTGAAACTCTCTCTTAACCAAGGATATTGCATGTCCACAAACACTGAACATGCCATTTGCTGGTATATAGCCGCAGATCCACAGGGTACCACTTTTAACCAGGAGTAGCAATGCCATGCAATGAGTGGGTGCTATGTTGCCGTGGTTATTAGATTTTTATCAGAACTATATATCTGAGTATGGAATATGAATCACAAAAGAGACAGTAGTAATATAATGGTAGTTAACATGATTTATGTAAGATATATGATAATAAAGAGAGCACGTCAAATGTGCTAAAATACTACACTCTGTGTACTCCAAAACAGTCCTTTTAAAGACTACCTATAAATACAAAAATACAATTAAATTACATCAAAATGTTTTTTTCGCTCATATCCGTGGCTAGAAGTCATTGACTTTTTTTCCTAGCCACGGTTACTATGTAAAACATTGGGGAAGTAGGTCACATAGAATTTCATACATCCATAATAGATCATTCTTAGAAAGGAGTTTTACCGGTACAAAAAGCAAACTGTTTTGCACATTGAGGCATATAACTGCAGGTATAGTCCATAAAACCTTCGGCTGTGATCCTTCCCAGTCATTGCTGCATTTAACCAGGCCTCCAAAATTCAACACCCCATTGGGTAATACCGTAGCCATGATTATTCATCTATGTTTAAAACAATTATAATATCCTTCTAGCTGTAAAAATAGAAAACATAATTAGTTAAAGAACACACACTTTAAGAAACACAATTTAACACATAAGTTTGTATGACCCTCATATCTTGTATGCCGCACAATAAAGCTGAATGTATGTATGGGTGTGTGTATGTTTGTCCGGCGATAAAAATCCACTCCTTCTTTTGTCTGGGGCAAGATCATAGTCTATGTTTGAATGCAAAAATCATATATGCAAATAAATGTTTGGATGTGTGTGTGTATGTTTGTCTGGCTATACAAATCCACACCATTGATCCCACTGCTACCAAACTTTGCATGGATTCCTCATTTGTCTGGGGCAAGATTGGAGTCTATGTTTGGACCCAAAGAATTCACTCTGTAGACTCCCTCATTTACTGATGCTCACCCCGATTCACTACAGTAAGGAGGTAACATTTGGAAAAGTAAATGAAGCAAACTGTTTGATGCGTTGGTTATTACTTTGAAATGTATCCCTACTGAATATAGTTTGAGAGTGCTTATTAAAGAATGTTTAAAGGGAATAAAAAATGTTTTTATCACCCCACTCCAAATATGGGAAATGGCAAGGTTACAATTTACTTAATTTCATTCACGAGAAGAGAGCACACTCAATCAATATTTCTCTGACAATTTCTCAAATGTGCTGAAGCCATTTAGTGAAAGAAACATGCCACACCAAAAAAAAAAACTCCATCTGATGCAAAGCGAAAATCAATATCAAGAGCTTCTGAAACACAACAACAAACAGCAGCAGGACTTGCCAACCAGGGCAAGAGCAACATTCTCCATGGTAAATGAGTTGCCAGAGCAAACTGAAGCAAGACTTGCTGACATGGGGACAAGAACAACAACCTACAGAGCACATGAGACACCAGAGCAAACTGAAGCAAGACTTGCCAACAAGAGGACAAGAGCAACATCCTTCAGGGCACATGAGACACCACTAGATCAGGACACGGCAATGCCAGGTACCCCAGCTAATGCACTAAATAAGATACAACATTTGTGCATACAACACTGTTGTTCTCTTTGCACATACTCATTATGGGATCATTGGGGAAAACAAATCCAACTTGGATATAAAAAAAACATACAAACATATAAAAAAGTATAAAAACTACACTACAATACACAAACAGGGATACATAAACTAGGTGAAAATTAAAAAAATTACATTATACTGGGTGGTTGCAGGACAAAGGATGGGGAAGGTTAAGTAAACTTGGAGCACAAGAGTGAATAGTGTTGCAGAAGTAAACTTGGAGAAGAAGGGATAGGAAACAATCATATAGCTAGAAACACTTTTTTAGCAGTATTTTTCAGTCCACAAAAAGACAACCTCCAAGAAGACCACTGCAGATAGTTTAAAATATTTCAAGAAAAAGGAACACTATTTTAATAAAAAGGAGAAACCGCTATGCATCTTTTGCAAACAAGACACTATGATGCGCACCTTCAAATGTCCCATTTCAACGTTGGAAATATCAAGTTTCAGTGGAACACCACCAACACAGAATGAACCCTCCACTTCTGCAACATTGTCAATTCCACCTATTCCAATTTTACTGCTCCCAATGTTTCAGTTATGAGAGTAATTTGTTGCCAACATCACAATTAGTTTCTCCCAGAAGATGCCCCACTAGCCCATTGACTAATCACTCTCTCCAAACGTAATGTACATTGCCAACACTAATTCACTAACTCAATAGATGTACAATAAATATATAAAAAATGTTACTATAATCAATGAACATACATATATAAACTGGGTGAGAACAAACAAGGGACATTATGCTAAGGAATTACAATAGAGTAAATGTGATTTGTTAAGTAAACATGGGAAAAATACAGAATGGGGTAGGATAAGTAAATATGCAGAACAGATACGGATGGGGTAGGAAAGCAAACTTGGAGAATATTGGGACTACTTTGAACATTGACCTTTCACTGGCATTAACAGATCAACGTCTACAACAGCCAGAGCACCTCAAGTACCTGAATCCTATCAGCACCTGCCCACCATAAAAAAATAATAAAAACCCAAAGAGAACATGAATGCAAAGAATCCAACTTTCTTTCAACAGGCACTAAAATAAGCAATCACAAGAAAATAAAAAATGGAAACATGACTAAAATGAACTTGCAAAACACTGTCAATTGTACTACCTCACAGAAAAGTCAAAACAACTAAGTATACTGCATAGCTGAAACTGCATTAATATTACAAATACAATTAAATAAACGTTCAACCACAGTAACACAAATTCAAAAATGCCATGCCTGCATATGAATGCCATCGATTGACAAATCTAATTTTGTTGGTCCATCTTACTGAAAATTGCAATTACATTAAAAATACTTGACACACAATCAGAGCACATGAAAAAATGATAATGAACACCATCTGATAGGAATGGTTAATATAACTAGCACACACAACACTGCAAATAAACCTTCAAATATGTAATTATTCATTAACTCTTACTTTCACATCAGGAAACACTCTTGCCATCTGCACACTGTCAATTTTGGAATCAAAAGGATAAAATTGCAGAAAATTATGGCTTTTATACTTTCCAAAATAATAACCACAAAAAGAGAATTATATACAAAATAAACAACTAAAATGGATGACACTTTTTCACCACAACCTATAACAGACAACTGCACAAATAAGAGAAACCAATCACAAACAATCAAAGTCATTGAAACCCTTTTTATGCATGGCCAGCATCTATTTTAGCCGCAGCCAACAAACATCCACAAACAATGTGCCATTTTCCGGAATATAGCCGTGGCTGTACAGGATGCCACGTTTACCCATGGGTATCTATATATTTTTTTTCAACGTATCGTTACGAAACT
Source organism: Ambystoma mexicanum (assembly GCF_040938575.1). NCBI lineage: Eukaryota > Metazoa > Chordata > Amphibia > Caudata > Ambystomatidae > Ambystoma > Ambystoma mexicanum. The sequence continues at coordinate 513,700,377 of NC_090937.1, forward strand.
TTGCAGTCTGGGGGGATCACCAATCCATAATTTCAGTCAAATTCGCTACTCAACTCAAAAGTTATTAACAATAGAATTTTAAGGGGTTCCTATGGGAGCCCGACTCACCTTAACTATAGGGCGGCTATCACTGCATGCATGCAGTGAAGAAAGATGATCTTGTAGAGTCCTACATTCTCCATATCCTTCCCCTACACCATTAGGCTACAGATAGCCTTGGGGGTCATAGGGTACAAAGGAGACCACAATATATATTGGTTGAGATCTTGGTTAAGCCCTATATCACATTCATCTAATGCAGAGATGTAGGTTTAGCATGTGGGAATGAGCACATATAGTTTTGTGTTTGTTTCTTCCCTTTGCTTCAAATAGATGGCAGATTTATCCAATTAGCAATGCTCATTTTTTGGCAAACATCTTTGAGAAAATGGTCACCTTCCAATTAAAGGACTGTGATGAATAGAGCCAGTTGCTCAGTGACAAACACACTCGCTTGCACCCCATTCTAACAGATGTAGGAAAGGAACTACTGTAGCACATATATTAATTTCAGAATATGTTTCTAATACTGTTGGATGTCTCTGAAGCTATTGAAATCCTGGATCAATGCAGCATCCTCCATAGGCTGGGGGTGTTGGCGAGGGTGTCAACTGGGCATTATACTGGTTTGAATCCAATATCTCAGACAATTTAGGAGACATCAAGCCAGGCATTCTGCAGTAGAATAGGAAATGCATCAAGCGTCTGCGTAAGTTATTCACTACGCATCTTTGTGATATTCTTGCCAAGTTAGACATCAGCAAACACCGGTATGCTAATGATGCTCAACTATATATCTTGATTGAGAGCAATCTCTTTACAGAATAATCTGAAATTGTGACCAATCCTTGATTGCATTAAGAGTTGCAAGAATCACATTTGGCTATATATATATATTTTACAGGGCCTGGACGAATCCTCACAAAACCTTGCAAAAACATATATAGCCCCATCTGATCGATCCTGTGAAGTTTGCTGTGATTTCATCAAGGGCGGGGGGCAACGTTATAGGGGGGTCCCAAAATGTGTTGTTTTTCCCAAAGATGCAATGGAAAACAAATCGTGCTCACATCTACAGGCCAAACTGCTGGACAGATTTTCACCAAATGTGCAGCAGGAGCGGCGGCTTGGTCCCAAATGCGTGTTTTTGTAATATATGTATAGTGTAAATCCATCCAGTAGTTTTTAAAAAAATGAACAAAAAGTAGGCCCAAAAAATGTGTGTAGACTGCAGACTCAATTCCCTGTTCCGTCAGTACCGTAGCTGTCCGCGATCATTGCAGTTATTCACAGGCGGTGCGGTGAACGGACACCTTGGGAAAGACATTATTTGGGGTTATTTAATGGTTAGAAGAGGGTATAGAAATACTAGAGAAGTGGAATGAAGGCAATGTAGAGCTGTTTTTATAGGTGAAAAAAGGGTTTGGAAATGCCGCCGAGCCCACGGTCAATGTCGGTGTACACCACCGACATCTTTACTTTACTATAAGAAATGTTTTGTGTGCAGCCATGGACCCTTAGGCTTAAGGGTGCACCAACACGAAGCAACAGACAACAGTCGGGGTGTGTGAGGATATATGGGTAACAAGTTCATATAAGGTCATGATCCTAGTTTCTTAGGCAAAAAGATGGGTTTTAAATTTTGAAGAGAAAATAGGTGTTTGTAATGGGCCTGTAATTATTGGACATATTGGCTGGCAAATTTGTTTGTTTAGGATGGGCATAGCCCCAGCATTTTTCAGATCCTGATGAACAGTCCTAGTTTGCAATGAAGCATTAATACATTTGCAAATTACAGCTAGCAGTGTGGGAGGGAAGGTTTTAATTATCATGGCCATATGGACATCGTTTTTACATTTCGTAGTCTTTAGTTGTTTAATTATTAGGGTCAATTCATTTACGTAGATGAGGATGAAGTTGAAAACAGGAATAGAGGGGCGTCTCTCAAAAGCCCAACCCATTTTCTCAACCACATTGTCCACTAGGTTGTTATTTTTCTTGGCAATGTCCTCTCTGATGGTATGCAGCTTGCCTTGCATAGCCTGCTGCAACAGATCACACCAAGCATTATCTTTAGTAATCCGTTCTGTGTCAGTATGACTCATACATTCCTGCTCCTTTAAGATATTGAAAAGTTCCCTAATGTCTGACTGAGCGTTTTTTATCCTGCTATTAAAGACGGTCTTTTTGGCCTCAATGATAGCTGCTTTATAGTTTTTAGCTGCAGTTTCATAAGCTGCTAGGGAAGACAGCGTTCTATGAGGTTTCCAGACAAAGAAGAGTCTAAGGGCGTCATTACGAGTCAGGAGGTAACCATGCCGCTCTTAGCGGGATGGCTAACCCCTTACCGGGTATCGGGCCTGGGTTCCTTGAATGAGGAATTACCGGGCCATTCCGACCTTGGAGTGCCCAGTAATTCCTCATTCAAGGAACCCATCACCATTCCCATTCGAGCCCCCATAGGGCTCAATGGGAATGGGGAGGGTGCTAACAACGGGCCAGTTAATAACGGGCCCGTTGTTAGCACCCTGGCCTGCTCGCGGGACCAGGCGGTTTTGCCAGGCGGCATTAGCGGGTCCCGCAAGCAGAACTCATAATGAGGCGGTAAGGGGTTGACGGCTCCGGCACCTTTACCGGTGCCGTTAACCATTAATGCCTCACTCGTAAAGAACCCCTAAGTGTTAAAGATTTTAAATATTGCAATTCAGAGGATAACCATAAATTATGTTTAATACCCGCATTAGACCTTTCTTTCTTTAATGGAGCTATGGTTTTCGCAGCTGTGTCCAGGTTGGAGGATATGCCCCTTGATAACTCCTCAGGGGAATCCAGGTCCAAAAGATTCACCAATGAAGAAAGTAATGGTTCTATCTTATCAGCTGTGATGTTTTTGTTCCAGTTCCATGTTTTCTTTTTTTGGGGAAATCAGCTATTACAGTGAATTCCACAAAGGAGTGATCCGACCAAGGGCAGGGGGATATAAATACGTCCATTGTCCTAAACTTTTGACATGCTACCCAATCCAGGGTGTGACCCAGATTATGGGTAGGCTCATGAATTAGCTGTTCAAAGCCCAACTCAGTCAGAGCCACTTGTAGCTCTAGCACAGCAGCACCTTACTTGTGATTGAACCATAAATTAATATCATCCAAAATCAAAAAGCTGGAATTGGGTTTCAAAGAGGAGAAAAGAAAACTAGAAATACCCGCCAAAAATTCTTCGGACAGAGTGGGTGGTCAGTATATTATCAACATATTCATTGTAGTTTGTGCGTTCAGGCCAATTTTGATGCAAAGAGATTCAACCCCATAAAAAAAAATGTATCCTTTTGTTTCCCAAACAGTAAATGACAACCTAGGAATTAGGGCAACTCCACCCTGCCTACCTTCCTTCCTGTGGTACAACGTCCTTTCATTGTGGGACGTTTTTTCACAGGGTTTTTTACTGCACATTTTCTATCGAAAAAACCTAGCATTTTTTGGGGGGGGGGGGTTAAAAAAAGATATATATGGGATGTGGGTTTTTGGTAATAGATACAAACTGAAAAGCAATAGGGGTTTGGGGGGCAGAACACCCCCAAAAAAATGTTTGAAAAAATCGATGGTTTTTTTCAATAAAAAATTTGCAGTAATAAACCCAGCGAAAAAACATCTTGCGATAAAATTGCATGGAACCCTTCCTGTCACATCTGAGCATCCCATACCCAGACGGAATTGCCAGGTTTAACAAGGGTGCTGAGGCGGCATGTGCACACACAGAGATGGCACACACATCGATGCTGTGCTCCTCTATGTGAGAGGCAGCCTCAGTGGCATGTTTCACAAGCAATCTAGTATTCAGCAGGAGGAATCTGATTTTTTTCGTAGGGCAGGGTGACGTTCTGAGGTTAATTACAATTACCACAGCCTCTGTCCCAAGGGTGGAACCTAAATCTACCAATATAGTGTTTACAGGGGCAGGAACAACTGCCCTAGTCAGGTCTAAAGCAACAGTAAAGGTGAACTGGTTATTACCATTATCATCCAACGGGTGTGCTGCTTCATTAGGGGGGGGATAATGACTAGACACTGATGTGCGGGAGGTTATCTCTTCTTCTGCACACATAGCGCTGCATACACTGTGCATTGTAACATTAGTATGAAGGTTGTTGGGAGGAATAATATCTACTACAGTTTCTGCACTCAGAGTTGGGTGAATAATATTTCTAGATGGGCCAAAAATACCTTCTGCAGCCGTGATTGCTGCCAACACTTCCACAATGCTCATATTGACGGAGGAGCACTTCCAGTCCTTCTGGTCCTGCACGGACTGGCACTGATTGGCTAGACACCTTCGTGCTGGTGCGTTCACGCCAGGTTTAGAAGGAAATACGTCCTGTAACTACACGGCTGATGGGTAGTGTAGTTCCAGGCCACTAGTGCGTGCAGAGCCGAATAAAACTCTGATTCAAATCACCTTAAAAGGAATGTTGCAAAGATAATTTCGATTGCAGGAGGGTGAGGTGAGTATTATTGGTTGACGTTGTCTGATACGTTCTTGTTATACAGTTAATTGTATTGTGGTCAGTGGCCAGAATATGTGCACTGGTTAAAATCACCACAGTAGTAATATGTGTATTGTAATTATAGGTAACGTAATAGGAGTATGGCCAGAATAACCATAGTGGGAATATGTGTACAGTAATTGCACGTAGTGTAGTGGGAGTACATAGTGTTTGTAATGCGGAGGAATTATGTAATTGACCAGAAACCTTTTTTTTCTCACGTATGCAGTAAAGTGCCCTGAAGTAGTTGTGGCATCAGCTTGGTATACTATACCTACTTTTGTGAAGGTTTTCTTTCCAAGAGATACTTGGCCGTGTGTGAAGCCTGTAAGCTTATAGATAGTTTTGGTACCATCTGCATTGTACCTTAGAAGCATTAGTATGACATAATGGCTATGTGAGTTTATTTGTATGGTGGAACGATTGTCTGCATTGCAAAAAGGGCATAATATGCCATGATTTGCATTCTGAAGAAGCTGGTGAAATGGAATGGATTCACAATTTGGTATGGATACATATAGAGATCATTCATTAGGAATGTGGTCTTGTGAAACATGATTGCAGAGAGTGCATGCATGTTTCCATGTGTATGAAATCTGGAAGATTTCATTCATTGGGATTTTTTGGGTTTCCAATACTTGTAGTAAGTATATTAGAAATTTGTGGGGATCTTCTTGTGTGTTTATGATAAATAATACAATTCCTGCACAGTAGTCATATCATATCACACTAATTGTGCGCCTTGAAACACTTGTGAATAGGCACGTTACAAATGCCATATCATATCACAGTCCCATTCTTGCCTTATACCTGAAACACTGTAAGTTTTCTCTGGCTTATTTGTGGTGTTTCTGTGAAGGACAAACATTTGCAAGCACAGCTGGTTCAAGCCGATTAAGTAAATGTTGTGAACAATTGGTGGCAATTGAAAGAGAGGATTCATTGTCACATTAGCGTAACAGTTTACTCCAGTTGTGATTGTGAATTTAAATGGACACTTACTGTGAGGATGGTTGAATTCCTCACAATATTCTGTAATTGGAACAAGTTTTTTTAGATCAGACAAGCCCCCAAAAAGATTTCAAATATCACTTATTTTGAGACCCAAACTTAATTGTGCCCTTAAGAGCTCATCTTCTTACCTCTTCCCTGCTCATCTGACACATTCTAGCTACCCCAGCTATTCCTGAGCCCAACTTGTAACCCCTGGATGTGTCCTGTAAGTAGAGTACTCTGTTGCTTCTAAACAAGGTTTGCATTTTATAAATACGGTATACATGTATACATACCTATATACATACACACATACATACACACCTACATTTGGTCAATGAGACAATTTCAAATATTATTTAAAAATACTAAAATTGGTTGTCCAACAAAAGGGGTGTGTGAAAAAAAACATGTTGGGAAAAATCACCAACCCCCCTGTTTTCAACCCTTTTTTTATGATACATTGGAGATGGAGAAGTATGTCCAGGGATGTGATCAAAGTTATTAGGAGAATCTGAGAAGATGGATAAACAATTCTGCAATGATAAGGTACATAAGTGCCTCATTTTTCTTGATGATGTCAAGTTTATTTAACTTAAGTGAAAGATATTTCACGAAACAAAATGTATTGTGCATGGCATTCCATCCCAATAATGTTAATCTCACAAAACAAAATTGGGTTACAATTGTCTTAATGCAATTAATGTTTTTTTTTGTGAAGCTGTGTTATAAAAATGATCCGAAATGTGTACTTGTATACTCTGTGAGAAGATCCCAGGTTAATGCATACTATGTAATATGATGATTTAATTAATTGTGTTGATTTGGCCTAAATTACCAAGTTCTGATTTAGTGCAATTACACCTGAGCGTTGCTTTCTTTTATCATGTCATTTGAAAATGGTCACATGTAGCCGGAGCCCTGTACAATGTGGCCTGCACTTATTCAGCTCAGTTTCCAAGACAAAAGGTTTAGGGGTCACTCTACAGTAAAACAATATCAACAATTGATAAATAATCAATCTATTTGCTGAGTTAAACCAACACAATTATGGGTGCTCAGAGCATGTGTTAAACCTTATAAATACAATATACAGAACCCCTTTATTTTTTTATCAATTTTTCTGAAGATTCAACGTTTATGAATGACATGGGGTCAATGGACCTGGGTATACTCATTTAGTGAATTCACTTTCTGACTTGAGGCAGAGCAATAATAACATTAATTATTGTGTGCCTGCCTCATGGCCTGGGATCTCAGAGGTTTTAGTTCATATTCCTGACAATAATAAACTCATGTAGACATTCAATGTACAGCTATGGAAACAGCAAAGAAAACATGGATTGATTTATACAATGTATTCATAGAAATAGCACTACAATTTAATCATATTATTGGCTAAACCTCAGAATGCTTTAGTTGATTTAAAAAACAAAATCAGAACTGAATTCAGAAAAACATGCCGCATCACACACTTATGCATAATAAACTAATATTTGCAACTTATGATACAATATAATAAAAGGCCAGGTGTATGTTTTGTCCGTGGCAGTCATGCGCAGTAGAGATTGCTTGTTTCACCTGTTGTCACCACTAAAGGGAGCTGTTGCCTAAGGAATTAAACTATTGCCTTATATTAATTAATTCAGGCCGGCTGTACGTTTATCTGATGCATACCACATCATATTTTAACAGTCTGCAAATGTCTCCCCTCACACACTTTTGACCATGTACACGGGCTTTCACACTAGATGATAAACATTGCAAACATTCTCATTTTGCCAGTTATTGGAACATGAAGGAAGTCCAAAAATTCCGAATGATCTTGCAGTTTTGATTATAAATGCCTCATTGAGGTATGTGCCCAGAATACAATTATATGAAGAAATAGATTTCAGTCCATTTGATCATTACTCTAGAGGGTATTATAGAAAAGCCTTCCCTTTTCACATGGCAAAACTTTGGACCTATTACAACAATGGGGAGGATAATTGCCAGTATCTGAGGAAAACCTACCATTTGCTCTATCTAATGAGAAAATGCTGCATCAAATCATGCTGCATGGGATGAGTTTATCTAGCATTGGAGTTAATTGTTTCAATGTGTTATTTGGGTTGCAATCTTTCCAACACTGACTCTATTGATGAGTGGAATACGGTTTTGAAAACATGTCTTCTCCCTTTAATATCCCATATAAAACACCTGTATGGGAAATTATTTAATTTATCCATATTACCTATTCTACAATATTGCCTTGCTAAGATTGAGCAAACTCTACTCTATGGTTTAGATATATCCCTGGTAGATCTTGGGGGGTACCTTGATTCTGTACAGGGCTAGATATGGAAAGAAGTTCTGGGACTTGTTCAAATCCTACCTAATGCAATCCTTCAGAATGAATTGCATTTAACTTCTCTCCAATCTCAACATCATGAGAAACAACTATAAAATTATGCCAATTTCCTCTCCCCTATGGATTACTCATTATATACAGAACTGTACACTTTAATGAAAGAGTCCTCATTAACATCTATACAACATTTTAAAAACAGGCTGGAGAATCTTCTTCACTGTATAGGTTCATGTGATGAGGAGTTATTAATTTGGCCAGATGCTGTTAAAGCGAAATTATTCAGAGAGGATTGGAAATTTACTTTGGAAATTATTTCCTCCTAATTTCATTCAGAAAAAAAAAATCACCTCCCTCTCTATATGACATTTTTTCTGTGTAACAAATTACGTCTATTATATCCACATTTCTGACTTAATCAATTTCATACGAGATAGAAGACTAAAAACTGGGCTACAGACTCAACTAATGAGACTTCTTCCTTGTGTCATTTTTGTCATTTAATGGAGGTAACAGAAACTATACAGCATTAGGTGCTACAGTGTCACACATTAAGTGATATTAGAGCCTCTGCATTTTCTAAAGAATTGGACAGTTTTAACTCTGAATATTCCAGGAATCTGTTTTGGTCTAGATTAATGTAGGGTGAAAATGTGTGTCTAATAATTGCTTTATCTAGCATTTAAGGCCAAATGCACAGCAAATAGAGAGGATTCTTTGCAAATGTGCAGTTGAATTGAGCTTGTCTGACAGAAGAAGAGTGGATTGCGGTTCCAACTTGATTTACCTAGAGGCAATTCCCCTTAAGAAGGTCTTTTTGGAGGGGGCTGATGCAGAAGCATGACATTAGAAAGAACCAGATTACCTGAGAAGAATTTTAAAAGCATGAGATTGATTGTGAGCAGAGCAGAGCTTACTTGGCAGTGCTATCTGGAGCTGTTGACGTTTATTTATTTATTTATTTGTATTTGTATTGCGCACCCTGCCCAAGAGCATCAGGGCGCATGTTTGGAAAGATAGTTACAAAAAGTGTTACAAAAAGTGTTACATAGATAGGTACAGATTGCATTTTTATAGACATATTTACATAAAGGAATAAGAACATGCATCAGCAATAATACAAGGAATGGATATACAGTATCTACAGTGAGTGGCCTGATTGCAGGTGATCACTGCATGAATTACAAGGCGGAGGGCAATGCATCCTGTTCGTGAAGCCACCGTTTAGTTTTGTTTTTGAAGGATTGGATGGCTAGGACATTCCTAAGATCATTGGGGAGGGAATTCCACAGCTTAGCAGCCAGAACTGGGAAACTCGCGACCCTAGCTGTCTGAAGCTTGAAACTGGGGATGGTTAGTGTGTGCACTTGAGTAGATCTCAGTGGTCTGGAGGCTGTATGTTGTGTGAAGCGAGTGGACAGGTAAGCAGGTGCAGCGTTGTTTTGTGCCTTGCGTGTTAAAACAAGTGTTTTGAGTGAGATGCAAAGTGTAAAGGGTAGCCAGCGTTGGTTGCGCCTGGTAGAGGAGATGTGTGAACGCCTGGGGATGTTGAGAGCGGCCCTAATGGCGTTGTTCTGGGTGACCTGGAGTTTATCGAGGTTTCATTGGCTGGTTCCTAGGTAAAGGGCGTTACAGTAATCAATTTTGGACATGATGATGGTCCTGGCTAGGTTCAGCCAGTTGTCCGTTGTTAGGAAGGGGCGGCACGCTGTGATGAGTTTACACGAGTACGATGATGCTGAGACTACTGAGTTGGTTTGTCTATTGAGAGAGAGAGTGGAATCTAGGTAAATTCCAAGTGTTTTTGTGACGTTGGTGACTTTAATAACATTTCCATCAATAATGAAGGAGTTATATTTGGGGTCAAGTTTCATAAGTTTAGACTGAGAGCCTAGGATGAGTAATTCAGTTTTCTCATCGTGAAGACAGAGCCCGTGGTGTGCCATCCAGGCCTGGATGACTGAGTAGACTGAGTTGAGTGCGTTGACATCGGTTACATAGTCGCCAGTGATAGGGATGAGTATCTGGGTGTCGTCCATATGATTTGTGTACGAGACACCCAGATAGTCAAGAATATCAAAGAGCGGTTTAGTAAACATTTTGTACAGCGTGGGCGATACGCAAGAGCCTTGTGGAACTCTGCAAGGGACATGCGCTGGGTCGGCCGCAGCTGAGGACGAGAAGACCCTCATAGATCTATTTGCCAGAAAGGAGCTGATCCAGGAAGTAGCTGCATCAGAGAAGTGAACGGCTATCTTAAGGTGATGGCACAGGATTTGGTGATGGACCAAATCGAATGCAGCAGAGAGGTCGAGGAGGCGCAAAAGAGCTTGTTTGCCCTTGTCTTTCAGGTCCTCGATTTTGGTTTTCAAGTCAATCAGGGCAGTCTCAGTACTGTGTCTTGGACGGAAGCCAGATTGTCTAAGCCCTAATAGGTTGTTGGTATCAAGGTAGTCCTGGATTTGAAGATAGGCTGCACGATCCAGGATTTTGAGTAGGTAAGGTACCGTGGGGATGGGCCTGTAGTTGGTGGGATTGCTGGGGTCGAGGTTAGGTTTTTTAATTAGGGGGATGACCCATGCATCTTTGAGGTTATCGGGTACTATAACCGATATGAATGAGGAATTGATAAAGGGACTGTGTGAGGGTTCGTGGTTTTTGGCATGAGGTTTGTATTATTTGTCTCGGTGTTCTGAACCAAAATGTTGACTTGGATTTTAAGACTATGGTGCTAGGCTGCGATGATTTACTTGACAACCTTTCACTATCGGAAAATAAATTTTTGTTCAGAGGTGCTTCTATTTGCAAAAAAATGATTTTGAGGAATTGATAAAGGAAGTAATGAATGGTGCGAGGTCATGAGCCGCTTCCTTTACGACTGGCCAGGACAGGCATCACCTTGGCAGTTGTAAGGCTTAAGCTTCATGATGATGTTTTCAACTTCCTTGGTGGTAAGGGGTGAGAAGCTGAAAGGTTTGAATGCATGCTTCGGAGCGGGGTTATTGTAAGACTGAGGGTTGCCCGTTGAATCCAAGAGGTGGCTTTTTTTCCTGTTAATTTTGGCTTGGAGCAAGGCAATTTTGTTTAGTAGAGCTTTTTGAATATTGGAACACCATTCAGCGTCCGGGGTGCATGTATCCAATGGAGCGACTGGGGACTCTAGTTCCTTAAGGATATTAAAGAGTTCCTTGGTGTTAGATTGTGCTTGTGTGATCCTGATGTTGTGCACTTCTTTTTTGGCCGCTAGGATAGCTTCTTTGTAAGTGAGGGAGGCGATTGTAAGGTTATTTCTAGTGACAAGTGCAGGTGAACTTTTCCAATGTGACTCAGCTTTTCTTTTTGCTTTACGCAATTCGCGTAGGTGAGGGGTGAACCATGAGTTGAGATGATTGCAGGGTTTTTGTTGGCGCAGTTTGAGTGGGGCAATAGTGTTGAGAGCTTTTAGCATGACATGGTTGTAAGTGTCAACTAAGGCAGTGGGGTCCGAGCAGTTGTAGGAGGCCGAATTCAGTAACGGGAGTATAAGGGGGATTAGTTTTTCGACCGTAATATCCTTCTTGTTTCGAGTGTAGGTTGGCAGGGCAATGTTAGGTTTGTCTGTGGGTGGGCTAGAATTGAGGAAAAATATTATTTCATGGTGATCAGGCCACGCACATGGTGTCACAAAAGTTACCTTTAGTGCACAGTTCATGTCTGAAACCCAGTCAAGGGTGCGACCCTTGATATGGGTGGGTACATTAACATGTTGGGTAAGGCCGAAGTCAGCCAGAACACTGGCTACGTCATTGGCTTTGGCATCATTTATGTCCTTGTAGCCCAAGTTGAGGTCACCAAGTATGATGATTTGTGATTTAGGCTTAATGCTAGAGGCTAAGATGGGTGAGATGTCCTCAGAGAATGTGGAGGTAGGACCGGGGGGCCTATATATGAGATGCACTGAGGCTGTGTGTTTGGGAGAAATTGGTAGTTTAATCGAAAGTATTTCAGCTGATGGTGTTGGTGGGTCTGAGATTGAGCGAACTCTTGAATATGAATGCTAATCCGCCCCCCTTGGTTTGCTTAGTGTCCTTGTTGCATCTAATAATGGAGTAGTTGTCAGGGATGGCTAGGGTCAGGGCAGGCCCAGAGGCCGCATGCAGCCAGGTTTCCGTGATAGCAAGAAAGTCAAGGTTTTCTGTGGCAATGAAGTCTGCAATGTCTAAAGCGTGAGCAGGGACAGAACTGCGTTAATAAGTGCACCTTTGACATTGGGCGCAGTGTTGGGATAATTAGCAGTGGAGGTTGCGACAATTATTGGTACCACAGGGGCAATGGTGTTTTTTTGTTTTTTCCATACTAGGGAAGTTCATGTGTTAGGACCAGTGATGACATCTGGATGCTAATCTTTGGTTTCTAACTGACGTGTCACAGGGATGGCTCGAGAGGTTAGGCGATGTTGATCTAGTCAGGAGAGACAGTGTATGTTTATGCGTAGTGGCATTCTGTATGCCTTTATTAGACAGGGTGAGGTGACAGGCAGTTGAGGTGATGCTATTGTACAGGTGAGAGCCAAGCCTGGCATTCCTGATGCTAGTAGGGCAGTGTTGGTTGTGGGTAGGTTTGGTGGTGAAATGTTGTAACCAGAGGGCTCGTGCATTTAGGTATGGATTGAGCGAAGTTGAGTTGCAAGAAGGAGGTGCGCCAGGTGGATTTGTAGTCGTGGGAAACATAGTTGTGTGCGATGTAAAGGAAGTTAGTGTGTGGTGTTGGGCAGTAGTGTGGTTGTGCTGTGGGCTTAATATGGCCAGAATGGTGAGTAGTACGTAAGGGACGAGATGTAGGCTAGGCAGGTGTGCGGTCTTGAAGGTACTAACGTACGAGGCTAAGTGATGCGGGTGTGGTCTGGGGACACAATACATTTTAGTAGATGACGTTGGCTAAGAATTTCAGTAGACTAACTGTGAAGGGTGTGGCAGATAATGCTTGGCAACCTAGCGTGACACAGTGAATCTGTCAATGCCTAGTAATGACTAAGTGTAACTAGACATACGATGATCTGAGCAGGCATAATAGGCATTGGGTACTATCTAGCGCATTAGGTACAAGTGCCTTAAACTAACCAGAGTAACAGGTAAGTAATGATCTACGTAGGCACAGGGATTGGGCCGTACATTACAGAGGACTGGTACTCAGAAGGTGCACTTTGGCTGTACAGTGTTCAGAGTCATATGTATACAAGTGCTAGTGGTCCGTTTTACCAGCAGTACATAGAAAACATAAGAGAACGCTTTACAGGCAATGCATACAAATCTAAGTGGCTAAGCATTGGTTAAAAATCGGTAGATGTGGTACACAATATGTAGTTGGCGGCCAGCGTGAACAATGATAGAGGAGGCAGAGATATGCTGGATAGCCTTAAAAAGCAGTATGCAAACAACAATGGTGCAAATGAAAACAGGTCCAAGGCAGAACTTCACCTAGATTCGAGATATGCTAGAAAGCCTTAAAATGCAGTAAGCAGACATCAATAGTACACCTAAGATCAGTGTGCGGTCACAGGATCACAGCAGAATCACAGTCATATCCAATTTCTATGAATACACTTACAAACAGATGCTGTTCAACGTGGTTAACCCAGAGAGGCAGGCGCTGTATTAGCGGTTGAAATAGGTAACAGGTGTGATCGTTAGAGTATAATGCCTGCAGTGAGAGAGATAATAAGTCTGAATCTCGCTAGTAGCGGCACACAATATAAGTCAGTGTTAGTGCTAATGATGGGTAAAAAGTTTCCTTACTGCAGGCAGTATTGTACCTGTTGAGGGGGTTCGCAGAGGGATCCACGGCTACCGGAGGAGAGGCAGGGTTTCTAACCGACAGCCGGAAAGGCAAGGACAGGCTGGGACAGGGGAGTTAGCCTTCGTGTGGGCCTTAGTGCTCGGGCCGGCTACGCCTCCCGGCTTGGGGAATTGGCTGGATAAGAACGTAGATGCACCAATCAGACGAGGCGGAAGGCAGAGGGTGCCTGTTTAGGAGGTCGATCAGCTGTTGTACTCTGGCAGAGGCAACAGATAAACTCTGGATGGCGAACGTTGTAAGGCAAAAGGGGAAAGCTTGCTCAATGTTGCAAAAAGAACATTAAAGTAGCGCTTGAAAATAAAGATGCAGCGACAACACAGAGAATGACGGTAAGCCCACGGGCTTACCTCTGCATGGGGGGAGAAGCTCCTGCTTCTCACCCAGGCAACGATTCACTGCTCCAGCAGTGTTAGGGGCTCCTGCTCCCTTGATGCAAGTCCTATGTCTTTAAAAGTCAAATCAAAAGTGAGTGTAATAATCCCAGTGCATTTCATATATGTGTTAAGAATGAGTTAAAACCATGATAGTAATTATATTAGTATTTTATGGGAATCCCTTAGATCTATGCCACTGAAAGGGCACTGGACACTATGGGAATCTTTGGGAGGTACATTTAAAATAATGTGTCCCATAATTTATGATTGACCACGGCATAATATTCTCTGATAATGTAATGAGTAGAATGTATACCATGTATAATGGAATAGGAAGGAGGTCATTGTATCCTTTTTGTACCCAAGAAAATAACTTTTTCATTTAACATTGCACAGAAAAGACAGAACTTAAGCAGACCACTAATGCCAATTTGAAAAAGTGTTGAATAATTTGCTACTTCGAATGTATCTTCTCATGTTTTTGCAAAGCTTTCAATCATTAACATAATTTAGGGGTTGTCAGGGGTCGCAACTGCGACTCCTGAGCTCTCCCTTACTACTACCCCTGTGGTCTCCCTTGCGCCTCCTAAAAAGAAAATATATATATATATATAAATATATATTACACAGCCACAATAGTGGCTGTGTAGTTATGGTTAAATTGCTGTTTCCATAGGAAGAGCCCTTTTTGGGTGGCTTATAACTTCGCTCTCCCTGGACGAATCCTCACCGCAAAAAAAGTATATGGATCACTCTGAATTCTTTTGCAAAGTTTGGTGAGGTTTGGTCCAGGGGGGGCAAAGTTATAAGGGGGGTCCCAAAACTTCTTTTTTTCCCATAAACTGAATGGGGTAAAAATGTGCTCATGCCTACAGCCCAAACCGCTGGACGGATTTTCACCAAATTTGGACCAGGAGCAGCGGCTTTGTCCCAAAAGCGTGCTTTTGCAAATTTGGTGAAAATCCATCCAGTAGCTTTTTTTTAAAAATGACCAAAAAGTAGGTCACAAAAAATTGGTGATATCTATGTTCGGTCCGCGGACACACTTCGCTGATTGGACGGTGAAGAGCGTGAAGCGTGGCAGATTTTCGGGAACGCCCGCCATCTTGGATTCGTGGACGTCCGCGGACAGCGTAGTGAAACTTAGTGGAAAAATACTATTAAGTAGAGTGTGTTGGTGTGTAAGACTGTTTGGGGAAGGTGGGGGAATAAGAGATGGGTTAAATGTTGTATTTATTTAGGTGGTAGACCCCCCCTGTTGTGTTTGCTTTGTCCGCGGACAACACGGATGTCCTGAAATGTTCTAAATAAACTAAATCGGGGTATCCTGAGGACACTACGCCTGTACGTATGGTTCGTAGGCAAGTTGAAACTGTTCTAAGAACACACGCAGTGTCCTGAAATGTTCAAAAATAAACAAAATGGGTGTGTCCTGAGGACGGTATGCCTGTCCGTTTTGTTCGCAGGCAAGTTGAAACTGTTCTAAGAACACATCATGTGTACTGGGATGTTCGTCAATAAACAAAATGGGGGTGTCCTGAGGACGGTGGATGTTTGTCAATAAACAAAATGGGGGTGTCCTTAGGATGGTATGCCTGTCCGTACTGTTTGCAAGCAAGTTGAAATTGTTCTAAGAACACATGAAGTGTCCTGGGATGTTTGTAAATAAACAAAATGGGGGTGTTCTGAGGACGCTACATCTGTCCGTATTGTTCGTAGGCAAGTGGAAATTGTTCTAAGAACACATCAAGTGTCCTGGGATGTTCGTAATTAAACAAAATGGGAGTGTTTTGAGGACGGTAGCCCTGTCTGAATTGTTCACAAGCAAGCTGAAACTGTTATAATAACACAGGCGGTGTCCTGAAATGTTAAAAAATAAAAAATGGGTGTGTCCTGAGGACAGTATGCCTGTCCGTTTTGTTCGCAGGCAAGTTGAAACTGTTCTAAGAACAGATGCAGTGTCCTGAAATGTTCGTAAATGGACGAAATGGGGGTGTCCTGAGGACGCTGTCCGTATTGTTCGCTGGCAAGTTGAAAGTGTTCTAAGAACACATCATGTGTCCTGGGATGCTTGTAAATAAACGAAATGGGGGTGTCCTGAGGACGCTATGCCTGTCCATACTGTTCGTAGGCAAGTTGAAACTGTTCTAAGAACACTCATCATGTCCGTGGACATTAAAAGTGCCCATATGGCATAGTTAAAATGTATGGGTGTGATATGCTGCGGTGGTTGTGGCCAGGCATGGCCATGCACCCAAGACTCAAGGCCACAACCACTGCAGCATATCACACCGATAGTGGCATATAACTTTGGGATCCAAGAACAAATTTATAAGCAACAAAGTTATAAGCCACTAACGGTGTGATATGCTGTGGTGGTTGTGGGCAGGGCATAGAGTCTTGGGTGCATGGACCAGACCAAATTTATAAGCACCGAAGTTATAAGTCACTATGGGTGTGATTTGCTGCAATGGTTGTAATTATTATAATATACTTACTGTTTGGTTTAGTAACTGGAGTACATGTATTTCTTGTTCATTTCTGTGATAAAAGAAAAGATCATGTTAGTATTGGTATTTTGTTACGACTTACAACATTGAATAATCAACATTTTTTTTTTATGGCCCTCAGATTTAGTAGATTACAAACCAGTGTACTGTGCAATTTGCTTCGTTTCTGTGTTTGTTGCTAAAATCATTGGGTCTGTGGGAGAAAAAAAAAATCCATGTTGGATTAAAAAAAAAACCTCATCTTTTTGTTGCAATTTTTGTAATAATTGTGTAGCTGACATATTTTGAAAGTGGGATCCTGATTTTAATGTGTGTGCAACTCCGTAACAAAAAGTTGCTAGTTCACTTTCAAAGAGTAGGTGGAATATGTATTCAACATTTTGTCTAAATCTGGGATCTTCAGAATACATCCGTAACGAGCGGTATTCTGATGCTATTATTTGAATAGGTCTATCATCGTATCTTCCTCCTTTGTCAGTAGGAAAGAGTGGAGGAAAAGCACGTGCTTCTATACTTTTTTCCCATATGCTGATTGGTGATCCTTTTGTTTGTCGCATTTGGTACGTTTCTAGTGCATCTTCTACGGTGTCATTAGAGTGCAATGGTTGAATTGTATAATGGTCTAAAGTATTGGATACTGTAGCAGGATCTAGAAGCTTAAATTGACCAGCTTTCTTTGTAGTATTCATTATTGTCTTTTAGCTATTGTAAGGCTTGTCTAACTTTATGTAAATCTACCAGTTGTTTCCAATTTTTTTTATGTCATCTTTGATGTCCTGGGTGTTAGTCTTAGCAGTGCACGGTGGTGGCGCGAGTTATGGTTGCTTAGCTTACCATAACTGCTGAATTTCAGGGATTTTTTGGTTTTACTTGGAACCATAACGTCCCTTTAACAACGTTTTGTTACTGAATTTCATAAGTTTTTAGTAGCGCAACTTAACCATAACGTCCCTTCAACAACGTTTTTTTACTGAATATATATATATGTATATATATATATTTTTTTTTTTTTATTGGGGCTCATGGGCTGTGGCCAGCAGCATGTGGCTCTTTGTTCCTGGAGGGGCTGGTTTTCTGATAGCTATAGCCGGTAAGATAGTTCATTGGAATGAGTGTTGGCTGCTGCAACGTGTGTGTGATCTGCAGGTTGCAGGTTCGACTCCCAACAAGGTCAAATCAGCCTTTCATCCTGCTGAGGTTGATAAATGAGTACCAACACAGGTTGGGTAATATTGTATGTATATTTATTCTATATGAAGCGCTTAAGCGTTAAGTGCTCTATGATAACACTTCTTTATCGTTTGGCCTTGAACGTTTGCTTGCATTCACAGTGATTTGGTAATATGGGACTATATGCACTAATAATAACAATATATATGGTGATCCATTCTTGTATGAAATGTATATCACTTTACAGTGAGTGATATTCTATCCATATTTTTTGTAGTGTACTTAGAAACAATGCTATGTTATGCCACTTCCTATTTTGTCAAGGGGTGAAAGGTCGTGTTCCATCACTTCCCGTTATCTCACTTCGGGGTTGGGTCAAATGACATTGCTTCCTGTGATGCCATCAGAGTTCAAGGGTCGTGTGATGTCACTTCCGCTACCCCTTGCATTTTGGTGAATTGACATCCCTGCTTTCATTGAACCTAGATTTTTTGTTCTTCAAAACTAAATGCTTCCATCCTAAACACAACCTCTGGACAAAGTAGCCAGCCTTACAACACTCTGTATTTGTATATACATGTCCAATTGATAAACCATAAATGCCTTATATATACAGTAAAATACTCCCTAAAATAAGACAATTACATATAAACCCAGTGAAATATGTAGGTTGTTCATTTCTACTGAGAATATTGTGTGTTTTTTGTAAATGTGATGCCGACAAGCTGATATAATTTGATTTCTATATTGAAAATTATTGCAGATCCATGCAAGGGGACCACATTTAATTATTTTGATTAAAACACAATAATCAAATGAAAAACAACACGTTTCTTGTCCCGGAATATTGGGGTTGGATTATTGTTGTGGGTGGGTGTTAGATCAGGAGACGTTTCTCTGCCAAACATATCTTCGAAATTGATATATTTTATAGATAAAATCACTACAATGATGTCAGAAAAAACAACCTCATACAACAGTTTGGGGTGATGACAATCAGAGACAGCTACATTTGTAGACATGCAATGGAAGAAAACAGCATCATAAATCCATCTGGAACTGACTGCTCTAATCTGAACCTGCCCTCCAGATGCCCCAACTTTATAGGGCATTTGTCACATAAACAATTCAAAACCAAAGAACATTCTAGACCACAATAATGGGCCTACCAGCCTAAGCAACCCCACCTCAATACTTAGGACCTCATCAACATTCCAGCCGTAACCCATTAACGGAATTAGTGGCGCCAATACCGCTGTGCCGGATCATGAGCCAGCGCAAATATCGCCGACTGCAAAAGCAGCAAAAGCAAAAGCAGACAGAGCTATTACCGCCAGCCACATGAGGTTGCAAACATAGCTGCATCACAAGTCCATGTTTCGTGCAATTAGCGCCAAAAAACAGCACTAATACTGCACTAATACCGCCCAAAACATGATGCAGCTGGAAGTAACAGAACAAAGGAAACCGGAAATGAAACCACAGGTGAACCCAATCTACCCCACAGGTGAACCCAATCTACCCCAGAGGGCTACCTAAGGCACACCCCTAGCCCAAACACTGTTTCCAACACCATGCTGCCACTAGTCACTGTGAGCTGGGACATGCAGCTACTCATGCTGTACCTGAGAGTAGAGAGGCAAGACAACCAGGCCAGGGCACAGGGAGAACAGGGATTGGGGGAGGAGGAGGAAGAGGAGGAGGGGGAGAGCTCAAACAAGGCTTGTACCAATCCCCAGGGTTAGGCCTTCATCCTGGACCCTCACCGATAGCCAGTTGGTCACACTGTACCGCCTCAACAGGGATACCATAACAAAGCTGCTCATCACAATACAGGACGACATAGGGAGCAGGATGAACATCCGGACAGCTGTGCCCCCACTGCTGAAGCTCGTGTCTGTCCAATAATTTCTTGGAACTGGCACCTTGCAGCACTCTGTGGCCATGATGCACGGCATGGCACAGCCCACATTCTTGGCCCAGATGCTCATAGCCCTACTGAGGCAAGCAATACCACATCTAACTCCCTACTACCCCAGCCTAAGTCAATGCCATTAAGGCACAGTTCTATGCCATTGCCCAAATGCCAAATGTGATTTTTGCCCTGAACTGTACCCATGCTGTGCTGGTTGTCCGCTGGCCCACAAAGCAGTGTAGCGAAACTGCAAGCACTACCACTGCCTGAATGTGCAGGTACCCTGCAACCCCAACCTGTACATCACCCACTGCTGTGCCCTCTACCCTGCTTCCACACATAATGCTATGGTCCTTCGGAACAGCACACTGCCAGGATACATGGAAAGGCACAGAGGACAATGGACCTGGATAGTGGGTGAATAGAAAAGCCAGCAGACATGTGCCACGAAGCACATGTTCAAATGGGGCAAGGGAGTGCAAATGACTACACAAAGGATGACATGACAAGTTAATTAAAAATCTGTACTTCACCTCCTCCCACAGCACTGTCACAGTACAGGCCAGGGATTATGCACATGTCAGACTTACCTGCAATAGTACACACAACAGTAGCAACAATTTACACCAGCATGACTACAGGTACCACAATATGACATGCACTAACCAAATCAATGCTGACAAATGGCCACATTGCCTCACTCAACAACCCTGCCACTACCACAGCCATGCACCCATGTGCGGCCAGCACACAATGCACACCAGTTGGCAGCAGATGCCCAGGGAATTGTCCATGGGGAACCCAGCATGCCACATGCATGGTGGAAAAAACACAGCCACAAGACAGCCACCGTGTCTGCTGCACATATCACCGACAGACACCTTATGCTTCAAGGGGAGAGAGTGCATGTGAAGCACCAACAATGCTTGACACGAGTGACACTGCATGCACAGACATAGAATAGTTCCTTGCCGTGAAATGTATGTGCATGCAAAAGTAGTTAATTGATGTGATATTGTGTCAGTCCACCCACAGAACTTACACCGTGTTTAATGCCTGTGCCTCCCCCCACGCAGGTGACTCCAGATACCCACAGCTGCCCTGGCTAATGACCCCTGTGCATGATCCACAAACGCTGCAGGATATTGCCTACAACTACCCTCACAGCAGGACCTGTGTGTGCATCCAGCGTACCTTTGGCCTCCTGAAGGTACATTTCCTCCTCCTCAACCGTTCTGATGGAGCCTTGATGTAGGCCCCAGAGAAAGTGGTTAAACGTGTGCTTGTGTGTGCTATGCTTCACAATAACTGCCTGAGGAGAAATGTTCCACTATCCCCTGTCATGGACATGCCACCCCAAGAGGATGAGGAAGCAGTGCCTCTGTCTGAGGCAAATACACACATTGCCAGAGATGATGTGAGGGATGGATAATTAGCACACCAGGGACTGATAGACAGTTTCTTTTGACACTTTCACATGGCACAAGCCATTCACGACTGTGTGACATCACCTCAATCAATAAACAAGATAATGACACAATCATGAATGTCCTTGCATTGATGAAGTTCAATGGTTTTTAAGTAATGAAGTGCCCCATCTATCCCCCTACCCCTCCCATCTCCAACTCGCCATCACACTATCCTCCAGCCCCTTCCCAACACCAACTCTGCAGCATACTATTCCCCTCCCACCACCAACTCCACATCACACTTTCCCCCTCCCACCACCAACTCCACATCACACTATCCCCCTCCCCCACCCACCATCAAATCCCCATCAAACTATCCCCTCTCTCTCCTCCCCCACCAACTCTCCATCACACCAACCCCCCTCCCGCTCCGGTCACCAACTTCTCATCACACTATCCCCCTGTGCCCCTCCCACCACCACCTCTCCAGCATGGCCACTCATGTAAATCAGAGTCACAGAGTCCTTCACAAACCTGTGGCTTCTCCACCCCCCTGCCATCCCTAGGTGATTTTGGGCACAACAGGTGCTGTGACTGATGCCTGGGCAAGCCCCAGTGTGACCAATCTGTGGGTGTGGTGGAAGTGGAAGTGACAGAGCCTGTTCCCTGGTTTTGTTGGCATTGCACATCCGTTCTCTGCCATATGGCCTCTGCTGGTGAAGAGGTGCCTTCTATCATCTCCCTGACCCTCTGAGCATGCAGTGCCATGGCGGCCGCGTTGGCTCTGGCCTCTGCCCTGTTGCGCGTGATGGCCTGCACAATCCTGTGGGTAGCCCGTTGGATGCTGTCCTTTATGTCCTGCAGGTGTTCCGAGTGTGTGTTGCCAATTGTCTCCATGTCCTCAAGCCTCTGTGACAGCATGCTGCGTGCTGGTGTGGGTGAGGGGCTCTGCACTGGCCTTGGGCTGTATTCTGGGGAGCCATATGAGGGTGTGTCGACATCAGGTTCAGGTGTATGTGCACGCTCTCCAGGGATGGTTGACGCTGGTGGTGTGGTGGGCTCTCTGGGGAGTGTTGCCGCTGACAGCATGGTGGGCTTCCTGCTGTCTATGCCGCTTTGGTGTCCCCCTGTGCCTTCTCATTCACCATGCTAGCATGTGTGGCCTTGGTGTCTATGCCTCCGGCTGCGGGTGTGGGTGCAGTGTGCCTTGCACTGCTCCTGGTGGCCTGTGGTGTGGGAGTTGGCTTGGCCCTCTCTGCTGTGGTGTTATGAGACATGACTTCCGCTTCAGTGTATCCTGAGTGGGCCTTTGCAGTATGGTGGTGGTGGTAGACCTTGAGGGCCTGGATGTGCCACTCCCAATGGGCCTGAAATGTCCTCCTCCTCCTTTGATGCCTCTAGTGATGTGTGAGTGCCTGTAGGAGACATAGGAAATGTAGTCAGGCTTGGTTCCCCCACGTGTGTCGGCATGCAAGACATAATTGCTATGGTACAGAATGGGATCCCACACATATGGGCAAATGGGCATGGTTGGTCAGGGATGATTGCAAGTGAGTCCAGCATCATGGGGTTGTTTGTAGCGATGAGTGTGTGACACATGTCCAGTTGGTCTTTGGACTGTGTATGGGGATGGTAAGGTGTCCATGCTGGGACAGCTTACGTCTGGCATACATGCTTATGTTCCTTCATGCCCCCACATTCCCTCCCCGGGTGGCACTCACATGGTGGGGATAGGGGTGGTGGCTTAGTCCATGGCACTGTCATGGCTCTAGGGGGCACTGTTGTGCTGCCAGCAAGGTTGCACTGTGGTGCTCGATGATTGGCAGGCTGGGAGCATGTCATTGTGGGGGACGTGCACTTCCCTGTGGCTTGTCTGCCATGCCAACATGGGGCAGGCCAACCAGGCATGCAACATGCTGGTGTGACTGCTGCATGGTGTAGTGGTCACTCCTGCACCTCAATCTGGCTAGCGCAGGGTACGCCAGTAGGGGTGTGGTGCGCAAGGTATTTGTTTGGGTCACTTGAAACCCCATCCTGTTGCTGTGAAGTCCAAGGGTACCCTTGGTGCACTGCCCCATGGCTGCTGTGGAGGGTGACTTACATGTCACCCCGTCACTCTGCCCTGTTGGCATGCCCAGCTACGGGGTGTGCTAACATGTGTCCCTGTGCACTGGGGCATCTTATGCTGGGCTGTCATTTGTGCATGCAGTGTTGGGGTGTTGACTCACCTCCTGCCTTCTGGCTGCTGGAACCCACCTCTGCACTGCCGACTCCCTCTATCCCTTCGATAACCAGCACCGTACTGCATTTCTCCTATCAGTGGCTTGACAGTGCCTCCCCCAGTTGCCAGGGACTCCTGACAGTGTTGGGACAGTAGTCCCTGCACTATGACCCTAAGGTCATTCCACCGCTTGCGGCAGTCCTCTCCATCACAGGGTACACTTGCCACTGCTGTCACCTTCTAGCTTATGGCATTCTAGATGGCTGTCCCACACTGCCCAGTGTTCTTCCGCTGTCGACTGTCATAAAGTTCCGCACAGTGACCAATAACCTCATCTGTGAAGCTCCCACAACATCCCGCCCAATAAATTTAGGTTTGCGCAGGCGATGTTCTGCCAGCTTCCCTCTTATCCATTCCTGGGACATTCTTGTGTGTTTCCAGGACCGAATAGTTACAGGAAGTGCAGATATTTAATGGATTGTGTTTTTCAAAATGGCCACCGCAATGCTTCCCATTCCGCGGCATCGCAATTTCCGCAGGCGCTAAAGGCACCAGGTTTGCTGGTGGTAGTGCTATTCGCTCCAGTTTGTCAGTGGTAAACCTTATTACAGTGCAGTTTCCGCAGGGTGCTAATAGCATTACCTCCAGAGTCGTGGGAACGCTCATGCCAGGTCGTGATGCAGTGCTAATTCCGCCGCACAACCCAGCAGTAACACTATTTCCGCTCAGTGGAAATTGCACCAGATTACCACCGGACTTGTGATGAGAGCTTTAGTCTTTAATCCTCCCAGTTTGTTCATTTCAGGTAGTCACCTAATATGATTATTTCCAGTTTGTCAATTTCTAGTCTGAGCCATCACATGGGGCAAAACAACAGTGGATCTAATTCCTAGTCGAAAGCACTTGTATAGTCCCATCCTCTGGACATTGTCAAAACTCACTCAAAAGTGGTGGCATAGTAACCTTGTATTCAGTGCATCACTGTCAAACAGTGTCCACTGAAAGAGAGCAATTTCTAAGGTGTTGTTGATCTGATGCAGCAATGGGGATTTAATTTCTTTCTTTTTTTTAATTGACTCTATTTCCCCTTTATTCCACAATTCTCTGCTTTTGCCTTTTAGTGCAACCAAACACAAACACATATTCATACTTTCTTACGGAAAGCAGTCTTAATAATGGTCACTCGCCCTGTTATTTCATAATCTGTGTCATGGGAAACCGTCGTACTCAGACAGGGCTTTAATATTTTGCTAAATTACATTTTAAATTGTAATGCTCCCAAAGGCGTTTTACTTCTCCATCAAACTCATATAAAACATCATTAAACATTATAGTTAAATAATCATTTTAATTATTCAATATTTCTTGGGTACTGAAGCTAGTAATATGTATGGTGTTTCCTTAAGCTCTGCGTTTGGAACAGCATATCAGCAAACCTGCTAAAAGAAGAGAGAACAGTATCAAACTCAAGACTTTCACAACTAAAGTGTCCCCTTAACACTTTCAGTGAGATAGCACATCATATTATAGGGAGCGCACAATTTCATAGTCAATATTAACTGGACGGAGCCCTTCCAATACCTGGGTGCAAATGCTGATCTGCTGGAATCGACAAATAAGAGCAATGGGCTTCATTATACCATAGGCGGCTGCGGAATGAATGGTGCCGGTAAGGGACCGGCACCATTCATTCCGGGCCACCACATTATGAGATCTGCAGTGGGTACCGCTCTGGACACCTGGCCAGACCAGACGTGCAGAGCGGGACCCGCTTGCAGACCAGGATGCTAACAACGGGCCCGTCATTAACAGGCCCGTTGTTAGCATCCTCCCCATTCCCATTGATCCCTGTGGGGGCTCAAATGGGAATGGGAATGTACCGGGTTGAGGTCCCGCGAAAGGGAATTACCGGGGCCCTCCAATGTCAGAATGGCCCGGTAAGTCCCCTTTTGCAGGACCCGGTACCCGGTTTGGGGGTAGCCATGCCGCTAAAACGGCATGGCTACCTCTAAATTCGTAATGAGGCCCAATGTCTCCAACATGAAGGGAATAACATGTCTCTTATGGCTCCTTTGACAATGCTTCTTTCACTGGCAAACGTAGGTCACATTTCTGCAATAATCAAGAAGAGTATCACCAGACAGATGAATGCTGGCACATGCATTACTCATAAATACATTTACAACTCATTGAGCATGCTCCACGCTGTCTTTCTACTTACAATACCTCTGTTGCTAAATGACACCAACTGCAACACTTCAGGCCAATTAAGGCCCATCTCAATATAATGCTTGGATTGCCTGTTCTTTACAATGCCATTCAGATGTTCCACTTAACAATGTTGATTGAGGGTGATGTGGACAGTGGATGATAGTTTGTATGTTCAATACTCGACAATATTACTTGATTAGTTGATTAACAAAATGAGTACCCCTGTCACTGTTTATATTGACTTGTACCCCAGTCCTAGGTATACATTCCGAAGTAATGACTGCCCTCTTGAGATGGTGTCTTTCCTTCTAAATGGGTTTGCCTATTCCCAACCAAAGAAAAGGTATAAAACTACCAGTGCATGGTGCAGGTTGTTACATTGGGGCAGCTGGATGCAATCCATTTGGAATGAAAAGGTGTTTGGGGGCCTCCCTAGGTTGCGCACAATGCCTTTCCAATATTATTCTGTAAACTGATGACACATGACCGGCAATAGCCTTGGGCCATGTCTGGAAATAAAGGCATGCCCCTGAACGCTCACACCAGAAGAAATACATCCTGCAAGAGAAGAAAGGACCAAGACAATCTTGTAAGGATAACAAGTTTAATCTCATGCGCAAATGAGGGCAACAGCAAAGCACTATGCTGCTAAAAGGTTCTGCCAAAACGCGTTACAAGTAGAAACGTTTAAAGTTACACAGCATCATTGTGACACAATAACATACAGCAAAAACCTGCACGGCTGATTGGACGGACCCTATAAAGGTACTGACTTTATCCATATGGGAAGTCAGTTTATTGGACCCAGCCCAGTCCGTCCTTCTTCCATCATGTGGGTGCTGCAGGGCTCATCATCTTACATCGAAGGTCAGAAAACAAATAATTATACTCCTACTATGCAGCTTACTTATCACTCACGCTTTACAATTGGCAGGCCTTAAAACGGACACACAGGAGGATCCAGGACACTCTAACTTTCATACACACACATTTCACTCACTCCCTCTGCATCATCCGGCCCCAAGGTCTTCTGACCTACTTGTAAACTACAATTTACCCCTAAGAGCATCTCACAATGCAAATCACATGATTGTCGCTTCAATGACGCATCCTTCTTTGAACATTTCAAGACTTGTTTCTTTGGGGTAGTTGGTTAAAGGGCACCTGGTGTCATGGAATTCAGGGATCTTAGGGTTCTGTCAGTTATATGGGCTATAACTTCTGGTCACTCGGGAATGGGCAAGGTCATGCTTTGGCCAAAGTGAGATAACATGCACACCAGATGCCGGCCTCTGATTGCGTTGTTGTGGGGCACATTCCTTTTGGGTGAAAGACCAACAATTTGCAACACTTTGAAGAACAATGAATAAACATTATGGCAGGTGGGGGTGCAAACTGTCCTCATGGGAGCTCAGGAATGCCTCGATATCTCTGTAACCTCGTGAATTTGTGCCTAGTGCATGTACTACGACATTTGCAGGGCATGCCTTCTCTTCGATCTAGGATTATTAATATCTACGTAACATAGCAATGCCACACGCACCTTGGCCCACAACATATGAACACACTATAATTGATTACTTTAGCTTAGGATCCTGCTTGACGGGAAGGCATCCCTTTCACTGTCCCCGTTCCCCCTGGCACATCACAGTGCCGTGAATGCGTCTTGCCTTACTATAAAGAAGCTGGGGGGGGCTGCCCCCTTGCCAACAAAATTCCTACCAATCCCAATTTAACATGGGGATCACACCTCTTTTTCCCACATATGCAGGGCACTGAAATATTCTAGAAATGTAAGACAAAAGTAGTTTTGGAGCAACAAGGCAACCCTGTTCATCTCACCATAGTCTTCATGCAGTCGACAGCCCTTTTGTATCCAAGCATATTTTTCTTTAGAAGGATAAGCCTCCTGAATGTTAACTAGTTCCTCGAGTGTTCAGAAGGAGGTGATTGTGATACCCCGTTCAGTCTTAACGCATGCCAGGCCAAAGAGTTGAAATTGGCCACCAATTTATCTACAAAATAATTTCTACAAGCGACCTTACTATTTGAATGGTTGTGGTGCTGCACAGTTAACAATGGCTGCTTGCTTCAGTAGCATAATTGCCTGATTCTTTATAGGTGAACCAGACAATGTGAGAAAGCTAAATTGCTTCAACAACATAACACCATTTTTAGTAACCCCAAAGGCAGATTGTGAGTCTATATATATATATTGAATGTTTGCTGTCATGCCAGCTTACATGTACATGTTAGTGTGAACAACTCTGCCATCTAGGCTGATGTGACACCTGAAAACTTCCTACTTTCCACAACATCCCCCAGCATACAATCTACATATCCCCCATACCAGCTGACCACTTTTATACCTATAACAATAGCATTGCACAAAATAATTTTAATCAGCATTCTATATTGGTGTGACAAATATATCTCGACTGGGTGTTAAATAGAACATCGATTGAGGCTACACAACCAAGTTAAATATCATGTGACTCTCCATCTTCTGGAGCTGAGAGATAGGATACCGGATTCTACAAAGGACATAAGGTTAATGTAATTCTGGAGGAATTCAAAATTAGCATCTCACCTTCATTAAACCTGGACACATACATGTTTTGTGTTTTGATTTTCCACAATAACACTACTACTGAATCGGAACCAGCAACATCTTCTGTAATTTGTCAATTGTAATTGTTTATTTGTAAAGTGCTTATAGGCAAGTGGAGTGCTTCAAGGCACTTCAAAATGGGAAGGGAACAAGGGAATGCAGTAGTGATTCTTAGGCCTTGAAGTTTCCGAATGATCTAACAAATGTAACTAGCATACTAGGCCAGAGGCATTTCTACTAATGCAAGTGCATCACTGGAGTTTCCAAGGGGCCAGGGGAGGCGGAAGGAGCAAATATTTGATAGGCTGCTGTACTATGCCTAGCGACCGATAGTACAAGTGCATGGGAAAGAGTGTGGAGAGAAGGAGGGGAGGGGAAAAGGACATACAGAACAATAAATGACCATACTAGGCCTGGCGCCATTCAGATTGATTGATGATAGGTCATTATCAATAATGTGCCTATGCACGTTTCATACACACCAGGCTAGGAGGGGAGACAAAGGGAGGATGGGACAAACAATCTTGCTAGGTCTAGTGCATTTAATGTCGTGTAAGTGTGCAGGCAGGACGTGCGAGGGTGGGGAGGGGGACAAGTGCGCCCAGTCCATCAGGGGCCTGGGTTAAGTGTGAAGAGTTTGCCCCTCACATGGAACATATTCTGATTGCAGTAGTGCAAGGCAAGTGTGAGACATGTTCTGGTCATCATAGAACACTTTTTTCACAAAGCTGAACAGCTACTCATGTAGCAGCCATCAAATGTAGACAGTAGAACATTCCATCAGCAACTGGATCCAATTTCTTACTAAAGTCTGCAATTGGTCTTTGATATTGACCATGTGTTTGTGATCATAATGCCTATGCAAACCCATTATTTTCATGGCAACAAACGGTAAGTTTATTTTTGTAATCAAGGAGACCCAATGCAAGAACCTCAGAAAGTGCTTTCTTAACAGTGTCAAATGTCATTTCTGCTTCCTCATTTCTTTAAAGTTGTTCTTGTGCATTGGCCTGTGTATAGTGTTGCTGTGGTGTAACTATTTCTGCATACCCTAATATCGATTGCCCACAGCATTGCACAATACCACAAAATACCTTCATCCATGTGACACTCAGAGGTTTAGGAGTTGTACACACTGATTCTTTCCAGGAGAGACCTGAGTATCAATGACCCAACATAATGTCATGTCCCGGATAGTGTACCCTTTCTCTACCAAGCTGTGATTATTTCATGTATCTGTTAAGCCCTTTCCTTGCTAATGCAGTTATTAGCAGCTGTGTCTCTTATTTTAAGGCTTCATACAATGGGGAGGGTAACAACTGTCCATCTATGCATCAAAACAACACTGACTGCCACGGAAATGTAACATCTTCCAAATATTGTTGAAATAAAAAGAGGTTAGGCAGTTATGAATACTTCTGGGGAAGCATCGTATATATATAATGAATTCATTAATAAGAAAATGGCAATAAAAACGGGCTTACTGAATGTATAGCAATACAAAAGTAAGGTTAGTACAGATCTACAACAGTGACATGTGTAGCAGTTGGTGGAATATGGGATATAATAGTACGAATGTGAAAAGAATCATCCCAGTGCAGGTGTTCCATACTCAAACCTGTTTAGACTTAGGTACAATGTAACACATGTATTAACATCATAAACTACACATATCACTTATGTTTACACATACACTTAAAGCATCTTTGGAGAATATGTTAGTAAGTGACTTTCTGGTGACTGGACATCAGCTCCTATTATGAGAGTATCACAATAAAAGCTGCCACAATGAAAAGAGAGGAAACTGCCAAAAGAAACAATAAAAGCTGCCACAATTAACAGACAGGAAACTGCCAAAAGAAAACTGCCAACTACATGGCCATGGGTTTCGCCCAACTGTGCTTTTTCAAGGCAAGCAACATAGTCATGCTGTCTCAAAACAATCAGAGTAATGCAGCCATTTGGCGCACAGATGAGTGGGAAAAAGATGGGGAAGAGGCAGTAGCCTGCTCAAGAAAATCATTTATAACAATCAGAGCAACAGAGAGTTTAAATAAGTGATGTCAACCACTATTTCTTGTCTATTGACTGGGCGTTTAAAAAACATACTATTTTGGAAGTCCTAGTGGTGTCAGGCTGAATGTGGCCAATGATGTCACTGTACGGGTAGGTTCTGTGTGTGTGAGAGAAAAGTTGTTATGCGAGTGTGTGTGCCTGTAATTTCCTTGATACTGCTTTAGCATGAAATGAAAAACAGTTTCTGACTATCATTAAATCGAATGGGCTGTGGAACATTTCTAAAATAGATCACTATCTTTTTTCAAGACACCCTAAAGGTACATTTTAATAAATATGCCTTATACCCCGAGTTATAAGGCTGCTCACTTCAAGGGGTCTGGTTGCCATGAGCAGTGGTATGTAATGGTTAATGTTCGTCAATTACATGACCTCTTAGTAAAGAAAAAATGATCTGTACTTAGTTGAAAAAATGGCATGTTAACTGAATGTAGCATCTAACTAATACTGAGTCCATTAGGCTGCGAGAAAATTCTAAAAATAGATCACCATCATTTTCCGATACAACTTCACACTTGACACTTGTTTCACAAGTTATAAAGCTGCTTACTTCAAAAGGGCTGGTTCCTATGGACAATGGTATTTGGTAGTTTAAGTTGGTCCATTTCTTGAAAAGTGAAAGTGTAAAGTGAAAATATGTGTAATTGAGGGTAAGGGGGTCATGTTAGCTGAATGTGGCATGTAACTAGTGCTGGCACTGTATTCCCCATTGTTGATGCTGCTACGCACAGTTTGCACTTTCATTTTATTGGTATTTTGAGTTATCTCTCTCTCTGTTCCACTCCCCTCGTACAAAACTGTGTTTGGAACACGTCCAAACCAATATTGTGCCTATTCCACAGTGACTACATTGGATTCTACGATTCTACGTATATGTGTAGCTGGACTATTTGCATTCTCTATGTTTATCTTGGTCTATTTCGGATGCAGTTTTATATGGGGAGGTCATATAAAAGGGGTGGAGATTGTTACTGCTATTGAGGGGAATGTTTCTAATATTTCCAGTTTCTCTGCCAATTGTTCGCTGTCACAAGTTGACAGTGCTAATAGTATTACATCGCATGGAGAAACTGGGAAAAACAATACAACTTTTAAAAATGCAAATGGTACTCCAGAGCAAATGGGCAAGTTTACTGAATTGGTTATGTCAATAGTCTTCCCTAAAGTGTTTTCTAACATAACTGCAAGTTCGAATTTCCCCCACGTGACTTCATCAACATGTTTCAAAAGACAATTGAAAGGGGCAAAGTTTGATGAGTACAGAGGCCTAGATGTTATAGAAGATGTGCACAACCCAGAATTGAGTAATCGCTAGTTCCCATACATGGGCTTGGTGGGAAAAAAGAGGGCTAATGGGAGTTGTTACATTTGTCCTTGTGTCGAGAGCCCCAAAGGTATTAATGCCACAAGCGATTCCGCTCTTAGTGGCTCAATGTTTGGACCATCTAACATTACGCAGGCTGCAAAGCAATTTTCAGGCATGGAGCGCACAACTTGTGACAATGGACCCTGGATGAACTGCAGTGTGCCCGCAACCCCAGATGCCTACAGTGTTTAGAAAGACCTTACCTGAAACTGGAGTGTGTCAGATTCGTAGAAATCCCATGGCAGGAGATTACAATGAGCTGCATGCCAGGTTACCTCATGGGATTCAGAGAAGAAATGATCCAGAAAGGGAATACCATATGCAAACACTATTGAAATGAGCATGTGGCAAAACTCACGTTGGTTGAGGCAATGGAGAAACCAGTAAAGGTACAGAGCAATGAAAATATGAACTGTGTTTTTATAATGAAGGCAATGTTTTTGTGAGGGCCAACAGCAAGTGCAACAAGGCATTATTCATCACAGACCTCAAAAAAGGGACTGCAGCAGTGTTTGACAATTATTGGATTTGTGACCAGCAGGCTTTCCTCCACCTCCTGCCATTATGGAGGGGTGCATGTTTGCTGGCCACACTGCACTCAGCTCTCCTGGAGGTCCCTGAAGAGCACTTGATAGTGGGACGAGGTGGCTTATCAGCCCCAACACTAGCATCAGTGTTGGATGTCCCCACCAAAGTTCGGCTGGTGCGGCCCATATTCTGTATCTTGCCAGAAAAGGAGAAGAAAGAGACATTGCACAGGAAGCAGAGGTCAAACTACTTGTCTCCTGATTCATCACAGTTTTTCAAAGAAATACCAGATCAATACAGAGTGTATGGTAAAGAAGAGAAATGTTTTGCTTCATTACTATAGCCAGGGGTGCAAGCAGTCTACAAGGCCATGTGGCTCCAGATTATCCGCTGGTAAGTAATACAGCTGGTGAATGAGAGAGAACAAGGCCTCAACATCATAAAGCGAAAGTGGCAGCAAGTGGTGTTGATTGGTGTTGGAATACTCCACTTGGCTGTTTGCTGCTACTACACGTTTAACTCCCCTGGAGGCGGAGCTTCTGCAGTACACTACAGAAAGATTGTTTAAAACCATTTCCTACCGCAAAATCGTAGCGTAAGTGGTAGCAAGTGGTGTTTGTTGGTGTTGGAACAATCTACTTGGCTTTTTTCTCCCCTGGAGGCGGAGCTGCTACAGTACACCACAGGAAGATTGCATAAAACCATTTCCTAACGCAAAAACGTAGCGTAAGTGGTAGCAAGTGGTGTTCATTGGTGTTGGAACAATCTACTTGGCTGTTTGCTGCTACTACAACTGTAATTCCCCTGGAGGCGGGGCTGCTGCAGTACACGACAGGAAGATTGCTAGAGCCACTTCCTACCGCAAAAGCGGAGCGAAAGTGGTAGCAAGTGGTGTTCATTGGCTGCTCTGTGGTGGTCGCCGGTGGAGCAGCCAACTCCAACAGAGAAGCTGCACAACGTCCATCGGGACGAAAGGAGCTGCACAACGACGCTCCCCCTGTGTGAAGTAACTTGGGGTGGAGCGGAAAGGAGAAAACAACCATTGATAAAATCCCGAGCAGTTTGGGAAACGGCAAGCATGGACCGTCCGATGGCGGCAAGAATGAGAAATCAGGTGAGAAAGCGGCTGACTTCTCTCCCGCAGCCTGCAATACTCCTATCACCCCAGTCCCTTTCTAAACGAACACAATCTATGCACAGTGACGATAAGAAGGAGGAGGAGACTGCCACAACCTTATAAGGGGAGATTCCTGGCTTGAATGTGTAGCCAGAAAGCAACAACTTGATACCAATAATCCCCCAAGGTCGCCTCTGCAGCAGGATGATGTGATTCTGGCCGACCCCACGACAGATGGCCCCTTAAACAAAGTGGGTTCATTACCAGCGAGAGGTGCAAATAACTTGACCATGCCTGAGTTTGAGGAGCAATTTGATCCCCAACAAGGGTTGGAGCCCAACATGACGGTGGATACAAGCAGCCCTGTGAAGCCTTGGGTGGGAAATCTCAAGCCCTCTAATATTTACCCTTCGGTTGAAGGAAGGGTGCTGACTGAAACCGACAAGGAAATTGGATGGACTCTACCCCAGAGAAGGTTTTCAGAAACCGGTGGGATACCAGGGCCCAAAAAATGTATGGAATCTGAGAAATCCCTAAGAGCAAACAATAGAACCATCCTGATGCGAGCTGTGGTAGCAGCCCCCACTTCAAAGGACCCCAAACTAACTGGGCAGTTAAATAACAATCTGGAAGAAGAATTTACTTCAAATCAAGAAATTACGATCAGCCTGCCACAGAAGGGGGATTGGGCGGTGGGAAACCCCATCAAGGCAAACCGGACGGGACACATTGTTCCTAGTCTAAATGAAGACCTCTGCACAAATCTGAAGGATGCTTTATTCAACAGCTTGGACATAATTGACAAACAACATGCCAGATTCCTATATGAATATGGCCTCCAAGGGGAGCACAAGAAAGTCGATTGAACTGGGCCTACATCAGTGGAGGCTCGACCAGTATCGACTCAAATCCTGAGGAAAATAAATCTCACCCCTAAACAACTATGAAGAGATGGAAATGAGAGTTCCAATAGGGAAGATTTAGATGATTGTGATGTGGATGAAGAGGATGCAAGGACCGAAAAAAGCCCTAATAAGTATTGAATAGAGCAAGAAAAAGAAAAATCGTGGGATACCCCTGATGTATTGTCTAACGATTGCTCGCAGCTATTAGAAAAGCAAAAAGGAAAGCTCAATCCAACTACTAATGCAAGAGATACTGATTCCTACTCGAGCTCTGCTTTAGCAGAAAAATTATCCCAAGACATAACATTACTAACAGGAAGAATTGCCAGAGAGAAACGAAAGAGCCTTTTCTTCATAAATGTAAAAAATTGCTGCCATGTATGACATAACATTATAGATGATGGCTAAAAAGTTAGAAGTGCTGTCAGGGCACCGAGGGGGGGGCATTGGAGATATTAAATACCTTAAGGGTAGTCAGGCAACATCTAACCTGCTGGATTCTATTTTTGGCAAGCAAGAAATGGAGTCCGACCTGAGAGCCCAAACACCAAAGGAGCAAACATTGGATCAAGCCGTGACTCAACCGGAGAAGGTGACCAACAGAAAAAAGGATCTAGCCGAGACTCCACCAGAGCAGATGACCAACAGAAAAAAGGGAACTGATACTGACATAGCTCACATGCAGAACACTGTGATGGTAGCACTGACTATCTCCCTATCCCCGTTTTTGAAATTATATGAGGAATTAAATACCTCATTGCAAGAGCTACAAACAGGTAACGACAAGATGCAAAATCAGCTCCAGAAACTGGAGTGATTCACAGAGAAAATTGATTTGAGATTAAAAAGTTAAGCTGAGCGTAGCAACATCTGGCAAAGCCGTCTATCGGAGCTTGCGCACAGGGAAGCTAATGACAAGTCACAACTAATGGAGGCTATCATTGGAGATTGTAAATGGATGGGACAATGCCCAAAAAATCTGAGGAAGTCATCATCTCTACAAATGGACCCGGTTGCAGGTCAAGGAAAAGTCAGACCATTGAGGAATGGTCATCTAATCCAAGTTTAGAACCAACACAATTGAATGAACAAGGGTTGGGGAAATCCCTGAATACTAGAAATGAGCAACCACCATTAATGAAAGGACCTGAAGAACCACCCCAGATCCAGCGGCAAAAGGAAGCAATATGCCCCGTCCAGTCAGTGGACGATAAGACAGTATGTCCGAAGACCCCAGCGGTGCGATCGAACACAAACTTCCCAATTTTTCAATGGCTCGCAGCCACAGATACATCTATTGTGGAAATTCAAAAGAAAGTGGGGAAGGGAAACAAATTGTTAGAGTCAAAGGGCTCTAAAGAAGTGGAAAAGAAAGAGAAAAATATGAAAATTCCCCCCAAAAAAATTGATCACAAGCCTTTTTTAGGAATATAAGAACTCCTCCAAAATTGGAACTCAGCCAATGTGCAAAGAAGCCACGAAGAGAAAATGTCATCAGAGATAATTCAGTGTTGACTAACAAAAAGGAGAATCCCATAGAAATACTGGATGAGAGTGATGAAAAAGACTCAGAAGAAAAACACAAACTTCCCTATTTTTCAATGGCTCGCAGCCACAGATACATCTATTGTGGAAATTCAAAAGAAAGCGGGTAAGGGAAACAAATTGTTAGAGACAAAGGGCTCTAAAGAAGTGGAAAAGAAAGAGAAGAATATGAAAATTCCCCCCAAAAGAATGGATCACAAGCCTTCCTTAGGAATATAAGAACTCCTCCAAAATTGGAACTCAACCAATGTGCAAAGAAGCCAAGAAAGGAAATTGTCATCAGAGATAATTCAGTGTTGACTAACAAAAAGGAGAATACCATAGAAATACTGGATGAGAGTGATGAAAAAGACTCAGAAGAAGAACAATCAGAAGCCGATTTGAGTGACCTGTTGGAAGCCATTAAAAATAATCAGGCCAAAAAGAAATGGAATGATCTAAACTCTGACGAATGGGAAGAAATCGAAGGTAATGTCTGTGAAGAGCTGGCAAAATCCCAAACAGAAGAGAAACGATCAGATCCGAAATTAATACTAAAGGCAGACAGAAAACAGGAACCAAAGTTTAATGATGAAAGAGTGAAGGAGAAAGACAATAAGATGACTGACTTCCTAACTATGGAAGAAAAAAGAAAGAAATATGTGAGATCTGAAATTAAAGAGCGTCCTAAATTGGATAAGGTTCCTACTAAAATAAATCAGCTGGAAAGTCTGAGAAAAGAAAAGGAAGATAAAAGAAATAAGAAAAGCTATGCTCAAAGGTATCCTCAGAAGACGGATAAGGCTCTCCCCAAGAGCGACGTGGAGGGGCGCAACGTGTACCTAGTGAGGACTGTCAATCATGCAAAAAGAATGATCTTAAACAGAGAAAAAGTGGTAAACTTACAAAGGGCAACCACTAAATTAAGAAATCTATCCTCAAATGATAGCAGAATATTTGAATTTGAAAGTGAACAGAGGACGATGCAGTAATATTACACTTGGTATCATTTGAAATTAAAGACAGACTGTTAGCTATGAGAAAGGAATTGGATCAAATGGGATATGAGCTCTAGGCCTATAATGAGAGCACTGCTAAAAGTAGTAACAAGGACAAATCTCAGGCACTATAAACCTCCACAGAGTCCAGCGATCAGAGAATGAAACACCAATGATTGTTGCATTGGAGAGAGGAAACAAGAAAGGAACAATCCACAAAATGAGACTGGAAGACAATCCAATCCAGTAGAGAAGACCAAAGAAAGTCATTTGGAATCTACTGTTATGGAGGATATAAAGAACCGGGACAAGCTGGCTGAAATCCATAGATTCACGGTTGACAACTCGGGAAAAAAATTAAGATCTTGAAATCAAGAATCCCAGCGAGTGAACATCTGCAAGACTGGGCGTGGATGGCGGGAGGCTTAGCTGCAAATAAATCAATGTAGAATGAGAAGGTTGGCGATGGGAAGGGTCTTCTTTGTGCTTCATGGAACACCTGTGGTTTTCAACTGCAGTCAGAAGAAGACACATTCCTTGAAGACTACGAAATTATTTGTCTCCAGGAAACGTGGATTAGAAAATAAAACCTATGTGAAAACTATGAGGTGTACATAAATCCAGCCATGAGGGGGACAAAGGGGCGACCGTATGTTGGACTATTAACTCTAATCAAAATAGGGATTGGTCTTAAGGTAATGGCTCACTGTATCCCAAACCCCTATGTCCAAGTCCTGGAATTCCAGAAACAACTAAAAGAAAGTCTAATGAAGTTCCTATTAATAAATACGTACTGGAGTGAACATATTCCTAAACCAGAGGGTTATCTAACTGACATCATGAAAGAAGTAGATACATCAATGCTCCATGAAAGAGACCAACTAATAATGATCTGTGGGGATCTGAATATAAAACTTGTATCTAAAGATGGAAAAGTGAAAACCACCCCCCCAGTTCAATGGTAGACCCTTACACTGGACAAACAAAATGGAAATCAGAGACATGCAAATGTTGAATGCTCAGACCCTGGGTGACCTAACAGGTGCTGACACCCGGCACAGAGGCTCAAGTGGGGCATGTCTGGACTACTGCTTCGTCTCTGGCAAGCTACTACAGTAGATAAAGTCCTTTGAGATCAAAAAGACAAGTAAGAGCAATCATGGCCTGCTGAAGAGTGCACTGACTATACCAACAAAAGAGACCCAGCCCATGATGTCAACAAAAGTAGAGGTAACCTGGGGCATAAATGGATTACAAATACACCAGAATGCAAAAACAAAGCTGGTGAAGAACTACAACAACTTTGTCTATGAGAACCCAGAAGAAGTGGACTACCGGTGGCTGTTGAATGAATTTGTAATAAAGATGCGAGCAAATAAGATGCCAATTATCAAAAAGAACCATGCCTATAATATGGAGGTGCTGTCAAAAAGAAAAGAATATAAAAAAAACTTTAAAAAGATTGAGAATGTTTGAAGTGGATGAGAGACTGATTCAGAAATTAATAACAAAAGTATAAAAACTGGACGAAAGCTACTCAAGTAAAGTGAGCCCAATACGACGTTGAAAAAATGCTAGCAGCAATCTCCACTAACAACAGCAGAAATCTTTGGGAAATTATCAACCATGGGGAAAACTTCCAAGCTGCGCCATGTATAACACACGTCTCGGAAGAAAAATGGGTGGACCACTTTACTGCACTTTTTGAGAAAGAGCCGTCGGTACAAATGGCCTGGCAGGAGAAAACTATAAAACCATGGAATATTGTATTTGATCGAGAGGATATCTTAACAATGATCAGGAAGATGACCCAATCGTGGGCGGCAGGACCTGACGGTTTTTCCAACTATACTATAAAAGCAAATGAAGAAACCTGGGCAGATTTAATAATGGTATTATTCTCCTAAGTGTTGAAAACAAAAGAACTACCAACTTCTGGTACAGATTGGTGAAACAGTGTGGAATTGTATAAGGAACAATGCTTCGCCAAACCACAAACCCACAAACAAATGTTGACTTGTGCTGAAATCTAGGGAAAGGGGTGAGGTGTCCACATGTAATGTAGTCAGTAATGTCCCGGAGGGTCCTAACAGGTAACTTTGCAGAATTTGGTGCAGATTGGTGAAATGGTGTGGAATTGTATAAGGAACAATGCTTCACAAAGCCACAACTTCACACACAAATTTAGAGCATTGTTGCAATCTGGGGGAAAGGGGTGGGGTGTCCAAATGTCATGTAGCTAGTAATGTCGAGAGGTTCCTAACAGGTAACTTTGTACTATTTAGTGCAGATTGGTGAAACACTGTGGAATTGTAAAGGGAAGAATGCATCAGCAAGCCACCAACTCACACATGTTGACTTGTGCTGAAATCTGGGGAAAGGGATGGGGTGTCCACATGTCATGTAGCCAGTAATATCTGGTGGGTCCTAAGAGGTAACTTTGCAAAATATGGTGCAGATTGGTGAAGCAGTGTGGAATTGTATAAGGTACACCGCTTCGTCAAACCACAAACCCACAAACAAATTTAGAGTCTAGCTGCAATGTCGGTAAAGGCGTAGGGTGATCAAATATTATGTAGCTAGTAATGTCCGCAGGGTCCTAACAGTTCACTATGCAAATTCTGATGCAGATTGGTGAAGTGGTTTGGAATTCTAAAAGGAACAACTCCTTCCCAAGCCACACACCCAAAAACAAATGTTGACTTTTTCTAACATCCGTGGAAAGAGGTGGGGTGCCCAAATATCATGTAGCCCGTAATGTCTGGCGGGTCCTAACAGGTAACTATGTAAAATCGGGTGAAAATTGGTGAAACTGTGTGGAATTGTATAAGGAGCAATGTTTCGCCAAGCAACAAACCCCCAAACACATTTTGGCTTCTGCTGAAATCCGGGGAAAGGGGTGGGGTGTCCAAATGTCTTGTAGCCAGTGATGTCCGGAGGGTCCTAGCAGGTCACTATGCAAAATCTGGTGCAGATTGGTGAAGTGATTTGGAATTCTAAAAGGAACAACTCCTTCCCAAGCCACACACCCACAAACAAATGTTGCCTTTTGCTAACATCCAGGGAAAGAGGTGGGCGTCCAAATGTCATGTAGCCAGCAATGTCTGGAGGGTCCTAACAGGTGACTATGCACATTATGGTTCAGATTGGTGAAATCTATATAAGGAACAATGCTTCACCAAAAATTCCACCACAAACACATTTTGACTTTTACATATATTGATAAAATTATGCAGGTATTTCCATTTCAGAAAGGATGTTCTGCTGATCAGATTCCTCTTTCACAGGCTCCATGCAATAAGCATAGTATATATCTGCGGTCTGGTGCATTAGTATCCTGAGTCGCTGGTACTGCTCTGGTGGCACTGAGCAGGTCCAGAAGTCACAGATGCCCATGTGACAGTGGCAGTGACAGAAAAGTCACTACCGGGAAGGGGCACATTTAGGATATCCACCCCTGTACCCAAAAAATTCCGATCATAAGTAGCCCATGATTGTGGCAGGATAATCTTTAAAATAAAGAATAAAGCTATGCTTGGGTTTAGGCATAGCGGATACTTTTTTTTCTTTTTCTTTTTTTTCCGATCTTATGATCACAGCCGCCACATTCCAATTGATATCGCACATGTGTCAGCTCCTGTGAGGTAGCTCTAAAATGCAAGGTCATGTGTATTTTGCTCAGCCGGTTGTAGCCTGCCAAATGGGAGGACAGGAAACTGGAGGGCTGGGCTTCCTCTGTGATGTCTTCGTGAGGGCAGGTAACACCCTGCGCCCGAGAGAGCAGCATAGCAGGCAGCTGTACTAGGCCCGGCATCAAAGGAGCACATCCATTCAAAGTGAGTAGCCTCACACCAGGGTGACTCATCTCTAAGAGCCTTTTGTCCCAGTTAGAAGGGAAGGGGGTGTGATTATAATGGGCAGAAGTACTCTGGTCAATGGAAGAAGACTTCCATTATCCTGATTCTTACTGTC
Source organism: Ambystoma mexicanum (assembly GCF_040938575.1). NCBI lineage: Eukaryota > Metazoa > Chordata > Amphibia > Caudata > Ambystomatidae > Ambystoma > Ambystoma mexicanum. Next base: position 513,741,044 of record NC_090937.1, read on the forward strand.
CCTCTCTCTCTTTCCTGTCACCTCCACTTCCTCTGGAGCAAAGCACTTTTGTTGTGACATCATTTGGGAAAAGTCCACTCCATTAAAGAGTAGGGATTGGACCACTAAAGCAGGCTAGCTTTAGTCCAATCCGGCCAAGGACATTTCCCTGGAATCACTTCTGCAGATTCACTGAGATCTTCTCAGATTCTTTAAGTCCGCAAATCTCACTGTACTTCCTTTGTGAATGTTGCACTTTCCAGAGCCCTCAGCCTGAGGTGAAGAAGGAATCATCCAAGACAAAAGGAAGCTTTGTTCCCTACCTATACCCAGGTGAAATCAGGAGTGAACTCTGCTGTGGACTAGGACTTAGCAGTCTGCACTGCAATCTCCTGAGCTGGGAGAGCAGACACTGAACAGAACCATCCTGTCCTTGAGTTCCCCTGAGTGTGCCATAACAGATGAAGCTGCCTTTTATCTCACACCAAACTGGTCTCTCTAGGTTCACTGCACCTTGAACAAGAGAGAAGTCACAGGTGCTGGTTGCTGTGCTGCTCCACTACTATGAACTTGCTTGCACTTCGAAGCAGCTCGACACTGCATTGTGTCCTAGTTAAAGCTTGTCATCTGCTAGTCCCAAAGCAACTTATTAATACAGGGACCTGACATGAATCACTGGCGAGTCACACCCGACTCTAATGGGGTTACAACCAAAGCTCGACCCAGCTAGCTCTTGCACTGCCGCTTCATCGATCTCACATCAACGCACCCAAGATCACCAGTTTCATGACCATCGCCCACCGACTCAAACTGCTGGAACAACACTCATTGGCCTCTCTCAGTGGCTAAAACCCGTCTCGGCCAGGCCAACTGTGAAGTGTTTGTGTTACTGCCCCAACCTGCACCATTGAAAGCCAGCCTTCTACCACACAGTGTGACCGACTTTGCCCCTACTCGATGCTCACTTGCTGCTCGGTGCTCCACTACCCAATGTGCCCAACTGAGCTTGATCCACTGCATCTACATTCAACACTAGGTCTGACTTCATCAGTCCCCAACAATTGAATCTGGGTACTGTTGACTCTGAACTTCCACCCTTGGTCCTGGTCCACTTGGACCCTAGAGTCTTGGAAGGTCACGATTGCTCCAATTTTCATCACTAATATCCTTTTTTTGTGGCTAGTGAATTACCTTCTGCCTTTGGAACTGTGCTCAGAGTGCTACATTCTGCAGTCTATTTATTTATTGCACCTTCTCTGTTTTTCCTTTGGGGTGGGCTTTTGTACAGTATTATAGCACCTTGATTGTGCATTCCTTTATTTTGGTCTGTGATACTGCATTGTTTTGGTCACTACTAATTCACTTTCACAACCCTCTTAAGAACATAGGGCCTCATTCTCAGTATTGACCAGTCCACTAATACTGGCATGCTTATTAGTATTTCAGGTGTGGCACATGCAGGATTCTCCGGCATACTATGAGTATGTAGGCACAAGCTCCTGCCGGAAGTTGCAATAACAGCAGGCCGGTAATAGAGGAAGGGAAAACCCAATTGCCATCCATACCAGCAGCAAAATGCCAGTAATAACTGCCTCTGCCAAAAAAATGACAGAAATACTGGAAAAAGTACACAGTGGTTGTAATACCGGCGCAGGAAACAGAAACCCTGCCCAAACCAGCAAGTCTGCGGCGACCATCATTAAAAACAGAATCCAAATCAATATACCTGTTCTCTCAGCCATCCAAGCCTAGAACTGAGAGAAGAACATTTCCCAGGAGCAGAGCACCCCAGGAAAAGATTTCCGGCTAAGGTTCCGATGCAGAGCTGACAGTTTTAGTGGACACAGTACTGCAAAATGCAAAGGAACTATTTTGGACCAGGAAGCAGAAAACTAGCAACCAATGGAAGACCACTATATGGGGAGAGGTGGCCAGTGTGACGGTTGTAGCAACTGTCCTGTGCACAAGGAAGGACTGTCGCAAGAGGTGGAACAACCTCAAAGCAAAGGTATGCAGTGCCATATCATAGCACAGGAGGGAGTGCTCAGCCACTGGTGGATGAACTGCAGACCCCATTCAACTGATGCCATGGGAGGAGCGACTCAGCAGCATCCTCCACATGGAGGGAATCAAGGGTGTTGGAGATGCTGAGTCTGGAGCAGGGACCCATGGAGATTTCAGTAAGTAAAAATGCATGAGCATGTGCATGCCATTATGGCATATATAAATGGGCATGGCAAATGGTCAGATACATGCCATGTCAGGCAACACACACCCATCAATGGCAGTGGTACCCCAAAACAATGCGAATGCATGCACATTGTACACACCCAGCATGAACCCCCGCTCCCTCTGCATGGTCACTCATCTGAGCAATGCCACCCATGTGAGACACATGATACCAACAACACTGGGACACACACATCATGGGATGAGTTGAATTAATGACCGACATGTGTGACAATTTATTAACAATTCCCCAACAGGTACACTCTCCACGGACAGCGATGAGGCAGGACCTTAACACGCAGCAACAAATTACAGCACCCACACCTGTGCAGGGCAAACCAACTTTAAGTCAGAACAAACAGCATGGCAGTGCTGCAGGCCCAGTCCAGCCACCAGCTGTAGTACCTGCAGTTGCCCAGACACCATCACCAAATGCAAATTCCAGGCTGCCCAGCCACCACCACCAACAGACACCATTGATGTGTGACAGACCAGCACTGGTGGTGACACCTCACACATGCCTGTGGGCATTGTCCCGATACACACCAGCACTCCTCTGCGGCATGCAACCCATCCCATGGCACAGTTGGGCATGACGGATCAGTCTGACACTGATGAAGAAGAAGAGGAGGAAACAACACCTGGCATCAGTCCAGCCCTAGCCCCAAGTTCACATTGTCCACCATCACTGGCTGGAGGTAACCTGTGGGCAATCTGTTCATGGCTGGAGCAGATTGAGCACCAGCAGGCGGCCATACACACCATGGCAGGAGAACATCTCAGTGAAATGCGGACAATGTGTGACTGTATGTAGGGGTGCATCCGCTGTATGGCACGCTCCAAGGTACACGCCACTGCTGCTATGGTTACTCTGGGCCAAAAGGTCCATGGACACACGGATACCACACCCACCCCATGCAGTTGACACTGCAGTACATACCTTTGCTGGGGACAGAGACCTGCACCTCAAATACACCTAGAGAGGGCTCATTGGAAAGCACACAAGGGTGCCGTTCACTGTGCCACCTCACCTCAAGGTCACAAGAACAGCACCCAATTCTAAGTGTGCACAGAAGTGAAACATGGACACCTTAATTGTGTAGTTGAGTTGTGCTGGGGTGGGTGATTGAGGAAGGTGTTGTTGGGCTGGGTGATTAGGGAGGGTGTTATTGGGCTGGGTGATTAGGGAGGGTGTTGTTGGGGTTGGTGATTGGGGAGGGACGGGATGTTACATCCATGTACATTATGATTTACACTTATATAAACACTTATCACTTGCAGCGTTGATTGTACAATTGTCATTGTGTGCATTTCCTTATTGTGTTCAATTACCAGTGAAGGGTGCAAGGATAGAGATATGGGTTGTCAACATGAAAAGAAGTTCTCAATGAGCTCCTGGCACCCAAGCTTGACCTATGATTGTGCAGTGTGCTCATGTGTGCCATCCGCAGGTATTGTACCATCATCTTCAGCAGGTGAGGGCATGCCCACATTTGGGGGCAGGAGTATGTGATGCTGGATGCATATGTTGCACAACATGGCACATGCAAGTACAATCTTGGCCACCTTGTCCAGCCTGTACATTAGCACACTCCCGTCCGATGTAATCATCTGAGGCATGCCTTCCACAGGCCAAAAGTATGCTCAATTGCCACCTTGGTCCAGATTGGACACAATTGTATGCCACCTCCTGTGACATCTGGGGATTCCTCAGAGGAGTCGTCAACCATGAGAGCTGCAGATATCTGGAGTCACCTGCAAGGGGGACACACATGGGAGCATGTCAATGGGTACTGTTGATGGGTGCATAATTAAAGCAGTCACTCTACAGTCAGAGGTAAATGACATGTCACATGTGGGAGCCCACTACACCTATTCATTTTAGGTCTTTGTGGAGCGTACTAGGTATGGGGAGCCACAGGCATTCATAATCTTGTGGCCTCACAGGACTGGTGTGGTACACATGCCATGTCATGTATGGCAGTGTGATGCACTGAATGACATGGTGTTCATGTGTTTGATTCCTGTAGTGTGACGTAGTTCTATTTCTTACTCCAGTTCATCCCTACGCACAATGGGTGTCAGGCTTAACAGCCAATACTGACGCACAGTATGTCATACAGCAGATTGTCAATTAATTTGATGTGTGCTTCTGCTTACTGTGGCCGGTGACATTGGTGCTTGGGCGTGTTGTTGCATGTTGTATCTGCACCTCCACGATGGTCCTTGATGCCCCACTACACATAATTTGTACACATCTAGGAACCGATGCCAAACCCCCTTGCAGGCCATGGATTCTGTGAGATTTGCACTGTTGCATTGTGGTACCTGTGGTCCAGTCAGTGTGTCCGGCCTGTTCTGGTTGCATGGTTTGCCCATTCACTGCTGCCCAGTGTGTCATGTCCCATTACGGTGGCCAGTAGCCTGTCATGTCTTGGGTATGTGTGTGGGTCCCTTGTTTGTGTGGCCTTCTCATGACATACATGTATGTTGTGCCAACACCCCCATGCATGATACTCATTGTGCTGGGATTTGTACTCACCCAATGCTCAGGTATGTTGGCCTCTGTGCCCTTCCATGTAGGCTGGCAGAGTGCTGTTGAGCAGGACCATAGAATCATAGGTTGAGCCTACACGGCAGTGGGCGATTGTAAGGTCTGCATCACAGGTAACCTGGATGTTCAGTGAATGGTACTGTTTCTGGTTCCTGTAGAGTGCCTCCAGCGCCTGGGTGCCAACAGCGTGATGTGTGTGAAATGCAGGGCAGTTACCATATTTTGCATGCCTACTATGGCATAGAATCTTACCTAAGTGGAGTTCAACTGGGCCATGGTGTTTGGGAGTGCCTGATGCTGTTCCGCATGCAGCAGGAGAGTGTCCAGCTCTTCCACCAACAGTTTAGAGAATGATGGCTGCAATAGGTGTGAAGCTGTCTTACGGTGTGTTGGAATGTGCCCATCAAAAGGAAGTGCAGGACCGACACCAGCTTCACCAGCGGTGCTATGGCTGTATGGATGCCAATCCTGGTCATGCTGTCTTCCTGGATCATGCTGAGGGCATCTGCTATGCTCTCCCTGTCAAGGAGGTACAGTTTTAGGATTTGCATATCAGTGAGTGTCCATGGTGTGGCACGAACACAGGGTATGGGTGCATGCCTTGCATGGCGCCTCCTCACATTCCTCATCTTCATCCTCCTGTCCACTGCATCTTGGGCTGTCTGTTGATCCTCCAGCCTCTGCAGTGCTGTGTTGACCTGGAGTAGCTGCAAGTCAATGCTCACTGCAGTCAGTGGCAGCACAGTGGTGTTTGGAAGTGTGTCTGTTGAAGGTGTGGCCTTTTTCAGCAACCCCATGCTGCTTTCGGTGCACCAGGATGCATTGAGTACACATTTGGCCTCATTTCCTACACCTGAAGGCATTTTCTGCCATTTACCACCTGCTTTCAGGTGGAGGTTTCGCCACCTAGAGTCTGCCTGTGCTACCAGAATTATTTGGTCAGTAATACTGGAAGGCACAGCCTCGGGATGCGCTGGTGTTGCCGTTGTGCCGTTAATACTGGCACAAGTTAGTGGGTCATCCGGTACTTTGCTGTGCCGGATTCACTGGTGCCTTTATTTACGCATATGTTTTTACCAGTGCCGGTGTATCCGGCACTTGTGGTCTGCCTCACACAGTTCGACAGTCTGGTAAAAGTGCTGACATCCGTTAAAACCGGTACTTTTTTTAACGGACCGCCTGACTTATAATGAGGCCCAAAGTCTTCATTCGGCCCTCGTTAACACAAAAGGTGAAGGAGGTGTATCTCTTAACTTTCCCTGTTTTACTTTTATGATTGTGTTGTGGTCTGGTTTGTAGAAATGCGAGTGCTGAATTGGCCATTTTACCCCTACTTATCAATGTGTTTAACCTTCAATGCTTAATTTCTTTTAATGCACCTTGTATGCCTTTGCATGACCTTGATGACGTGTGTGTGCCTTTCTGGTCCTTCCCAGTCATTGAATCAGCTTGCCCTTTGTGCCTCTCAATGCAGAACTTGATGCATCAGGGTTTCTACTGTGATGCTACAAATTTGATACATCTCATTCCTTCTGATGCTTCTTTGCCTTTTTATGTCGTCAATGCGTCAATGCACTGATATTGAATCACTTCCATATATACGCATCGCTCTGGATATTCAAGCCGTCCATGCCTCTTAATGCACATTTATGACCTTATATGCCTCTCTTGTCTTTATAATGTACCTGTTATTGCGATAAATGCCTACTATGTATAGTATGCACCTGCATACCTTTGTTTGCATTCCATGCCTTTGAGTGAATCATTATACCGTTGTATTGCTCCCATTCCTTTTAAGGCATCTTTTCTGCTGTCATTATCCTCCCATGCATTTTAATGCATCCTTCCTGCTGTTATACGACTTTCATGCCTTACATGACTCCCAATGAGCCTTCAACTCTTTGCCCTTTATTAAGCACTGCTGGCCTATGTTACGCTACCACAAATCATCTAGATGCATGCTAAGCATTCTTAAAATATTTAGCGTGTGTCTAGTTTCATGAGATAAACTACTTGGTGAAGAGGTTATACATTCAAGGCGTATTGGCTGGACCCCGAAGCCCCCTGTGGTTTAGACAGCTTGTATTTACACTACCAAATCATTCAGTGCCGAAGAGTCTAGTTCACATCTGGCAGTATTTGCACTTCTGTAATATTGTGATCATCCAGAACAAAAGTGAACCTGGTCCAGATGGCACACAGAGACTGACCGGATTTGTATGAGGCATTCCACGGGCAGATCGGTGTTCTATACATGATAAGTATCATTGCTATGATTTCCCTCGTCATAGCCATACATAATTGATTGATGTCATTAGACCCCGCTTTCTATTGCCTCAACCCTATACCATATCTGGTAACTCTAAACTCTTCGTTGCAGGCACTGTGATTCACAGAAAATGTGTGTGTATACAGGCAGGGGAGGATGTTTAACGTAGATTGCTATGTTATGTACTGCAACCATTCAGAATATGGGAATGCAATAGGCTATTTTATGTCAAGAGTTTTCTTTACTTCTTTAGTCACCACCGCAGTTGTTTATCAGTGCCAAAGCATGTGCAGAGAGCGGAATATTTTTCACCCACATATGGTATCCATTTCCTGGTCTGAGAGAGTAAACAGTAAAGGGAGAGACAGGTTAAGCACACATGAAAGATGTGTGCACGTGCTAAAGGGAATAAAGATTATGGATGGGGTTTGTAATAGTTTTTTCATCTGAAAAGTGCTGTAGAACTGCCACAGCATAGCTCTAATGAGAAATCAACAAATGCTGAATTCTGTTTTGTCCTGTTATATTAGGTGGTCACACTCACCTTGGGAAGTTCCTTTTCCCTCTAAGCAATGCGGCGCTTAACCAAAGCGCTTATACAGATTCAACTTTAGTGAGGCCTCCAACCCGTCTCGCGCAACCCCAACAAACACCCTATGTACTACTAATACGCTAGGAACCAGGCTGTTGCACAATAGGAACATGTATTTATTTAGGTTTTGACAAAATTTTATAACAACCAAACATCAGTGAGCAATGCTGTGGAACGACACAATAACAATTCAAATGGTGTGCACCAATTGACTACACAGGTTTAAAGGACTTACAGTTTTGATATGACACAGGTAAAATTTAGAATTTGGCAGTCACAATTTAGATCGGATTTAAATGCAAATTAACCAGTAGAAAACATTCACAATACAATGGAAAAGTCCTTTTGGCTTTATTTTGAGAAAGGCAATGTTTGGGAAAGAAACTGAACGGTAAAATTGTTTTGGCTTTTATTTGATCAGTGAGGTTTGGAAAAGGAATTAAAATGGGGAATTCGTTTTTTTAGGCTTTTATTTGAAAGGCAAGGTTGGGAAAAAGAACTCAATGGGAAAATCGTTTTTCAACACACCTACAAATGAGATGTAAGGCGTATTAATTCAGACTTTTAAATCACTGGGAAAATGTGTTTTGCACAAAGGGTTCTTCAAGGAAATGCAGGGTTTGGAGATTCTGGGTTTGGATGCAAGGAATCAATATGAAATTCTGTTTTGCCCCCTCTCCATTTGTTTGAAAGGGAGTGTTTTAGGATTACTTCTTTTGGGATTCAGGACACCCCCCCCATTGGACAGAAGTCAGGTGTTTCGGATGAACAGTCATCCGGGTCTTTATCCGGCTCTAATACACTGGGCATGAACTGTGTTAGTTTCAAACTCTAACAACACTCATCTCGTGATTGTCTATATGGGAATTAATTAATTGACTTCAATTCAATGCACTAATTATCTGCACAGCTTCCCCCCTGTTAGGCAAGATTGTATGCAGTGCCCTTTGTGTGCATTAAAAAAAACTTAACCTCCTGGCAATAGGGACCCAACCTTTGGTACAAGTCTGAACTACAGAGGTTGGTAGGGTGGCTGTGAAACCAGGCTTATCTCAAGAAGGGTCAATGTGAGCATTAATGTTGTGACACAGAGTTTCACAGTAGCAGTTATTCAATTAAACACTTATACTGAGGTTTCTTGATAAAACAGTTATTAATTTATTTCACAGTCAGTTGTATAAGCCTTCTTTAGAACGAAGCAATATATATAGCATTTATAATACACTTCAAAACAAACTCTGTTTCTCTAAATCAGATGATACCCTTTGGGGGTGGCATACAGACACTTCCTACACCCTCAGGTGACTCAAATAGCTAGGTCACTGTGGACATTGATTTATCACTGGTACATTTAGAGCATTACTGAGTTTGGTGCAAAAGATCAAATAGAGGAATAAAATAAAGGTTAACAAATAATTCATATCATAAACAGGTAAATACCTTGGATACCGTCCAATGCAGAGTAAATTAACACTTTCCTGGGGGAGAAGGCCAAAGCACAAAGTCAGAGGTAAAGAGGAGTCTCTCATGGAACCAGGACAGCCAATGTTAATTGCACAATGTCAAGGGGAGCTTCTTTGCAGGTAGGTAAAAGTCTTGCACAATGTTTACAGAAATGTTTGTAGAAAATAGAACATGTGAAGGGCCACAAGCTGGGAGGCTTGTAAGGGGCAACACTTTAGCTACTCTGCAAGGTAACCAAGACAGGTCTCAACTGAGAGCAAGTAAGGCTACACAAAAAGAGGTAAGTTCTCTTAGACGTTATAGTACATCTGGTTAGAAGAAATGGGTCCAACTGGCTTCTGTTCATGTACATCTCTTCAGATCCTGTTGATCCAGAGCTTCAGTCGTGGGGACAAGAGGGAGGATGTCTGGGGACTCCTGCTCTGCAATGGGAAGGTCAGTGACAGCAATGAGCACACTTCAATTCAGCAGTACTTCTGTGTTTCACCTCCTTGTCTGACAGCAAATAGCAACACCGCAGTTCTCGGATACCACTTCAGACTTTCCTTGCTTCAGGAGTGCAGCACTCTTTTGAGGTGGCTCAGGCTTGGTCAGTCCTGCATCAGGGAAGTCCGGAGGATCTTCCTAGCACTCGGGTTGACCTAAAAGCAACACACACAATCTAGTGTTCCTCTCCCTGGCACGTCGGTTCCAGCAAGAACAGCAGTGGAAATAGAGCCAGCTCTGAGAGGAGGTCCAGATGGGCTTAATTTGGAGTTGATTGGTCCCACCAACACAAGGGAGAAGTCGTCCTTGCAGGGCTTCTCTAGTGGTGGCACATTTGGAGCTTAAGCTCAGCAGCAGGGCTTCACCGGTCAAACCAGCGGTCCAGGAGTTGCAGCAGGTGTCTCTTCCAAGTTCTTCTTCAGATTCCTTCATCCAGCGGTCGATTCTACCTTCCAAGCCAAAAAAACCTGGCCTTTTATGCAGGTTTCTCCCATTAATTCCAGCCTAGCTGTCAATCACATAGCAGGGCGGCTGTCCTGCCAGACAGTCAGCGAGCCAATCATGCTTGGGGTTCGTGCCTGTACCAAGGGGATTAAGCACAGGGAGTTGTGGGCACCTCCATCCCTTTTTGCCCCTGCCAGACATATTGGAGCCAGAGGCTGGCTTTATTCGTGAATCCCACCAAAGACCAAACAAACCAAGGGACCAAATCTGATTTTGCGAGCGAAGTAAATTTCAAGAAGGAGCTTTCCAGCAAGAAATGACAAAAAAAGAAGACCGGGCCATTTTGACGAAATGGGCACCCATGGGTGCTTTACTGTGGCTCCGAATGCAGCCCGCGGTAAAAACACACAATGGTAGTAAAAAGTAAACCACTGCCACCAGCCATTAACTGTAGAAAGGGTAACATAAAAATGTTACATGAGAAACTAGACAAAGGGGATAATAAGTAACCCCTCCAGCACCCTATGGTAAGATAGTGTGTGCTGGGTCTAGAAAGTTACAAAATGTAAGTAAAGTCAATTTCACTTTACTGCTCTTGAAACAGTAGTTTCACCAAGAGAAGGTATTTAAACCTTGGGGAAATCTAAGAGATGTTCCTGTGCCACAACACTGAGTGTGCTGTGGGTCACAATGTAAAAGGTGATGGCTATGGAGTTTGTCAGACTCTAAAGTTAAAAAGAAACACAGAGTCTAAATCACAATAAAAATACATGAGAGAATGAGAAAAAGGACTCACTCCCTCCAGGTTAGAAATTTAAAGTCCTGACGTCCAGCAAAAGAGCTGGGGGTCTGAAAGGTAGAAGGAATTTAACCATGTTTCTGAGAATTCTCCCTAACACTCGTCCCCCAGACTAAGAGACAGGAGGTTTTAAACCACTCCTGGATGAATCTCCTTACTCCAGCCGGTCATACTTTCTGGAGAGACAATCAGCATTTTGGTGATTACATCCTGACCTATGTTCCTGCAGTAAAATCAAACCCCTGAAGGCTGATTGACCATCTTAACAATTTAGAATTCTCCCCCTTCATCTGCATTAACCATCTCAAGGGTAGGTGGTCTGTTTGAATTACAAAAGTTGACCCATACAAGCATGGTCTAAACTTCTTCAAAGACCACACAATGGCAAAACATTCACGTTCTATGGCTCCACACCTTGTTTCCTGGTCCTTTAGTTTGCTACTGATGAAGCAGATGGGGTGTTCCCTGCCTTTCTCATCTAGCTGACTCAGAACTGCACCTATTCCTGTATTTGAAACATCCATTTGAACAATAAAGGACTGGTTGTAGTTAGGAGATATTAAGACTGGAGCTTGACAACAGGCGTTCTTAAGTCCTTCAAATGCCTTGGTGTGCTCCTCATTCCACATGACCTTCTTGGGGCATTTGGGTAGCAGATAACATTCAAGGGAGAAGTTATGGTCCCATAGTTCTCTATGAGGTTGCTATAGTTACCACTGAGACCTAAAAAGGCTCTCACCTGGGTTTGAGTAGTAGGGGTGGTCTTGTCTTGTACAGCTTGTACTTTGCTAGGAAATGGCCTTATTTCACCTCCTTCTACCTCATGTCCAAGGGAGACCACTTTACTCTGACCAATTTTACATTTGCTTGCATTTATGGACAGTTGGGCCTGCTCAAGAGCCTGCAATACATATCCTAGGTGGTCAATATGCTGTTTCCAAGTAGCACTGAACACTGCAATGCCATCCAAGTATGCAATGCCGAAATCCTCCATCCCATTCGGAACATGATTTACTATCCGCTGGAATGTAGCCGGTGCATTCTTTAGTCCAAAAGGCATTACCCTAAACTGGTAGAGGCCTCCTGGGGTGGAAAATGCAGTTTTCTCCTTGCCATGGTATGTCAGAGCTATTTGCCAATAACCTGAGGTTAGGTAAAATGTACTGAGGTACTTTGCTGAACCAAGTTTATTCACCAGCTCATCTGTCCAAGATAAAGGAGGAGGATCAGTAGTGGTGAATGCTTTAAGAACTATATAGTCGACACAGCATCTCAACTTCTTGGATCCTTCCTTTGGCACTAGTACAACCGGACTAGCCCATGGACTTGTAGATGGCTCTATTGCCCCGAGTTCAAGCATCGTCTTTACCTCCTCCTTTATGTGGGATGGTACATGGTCTGACATTCTGTACTCCCTGCATTTGACAGGTAAACAGTCACCGGTGAGAATATCATGCTGGTCCCAAGGGGTCAAGCCTGGTGTCCATGAAAACAGGGAGGCAAACTGATTTAACAGAACCTTGCACTCCTCCTGTTGGTCCAAAGTCATATCGGAAGAGAGATAAAATCCTTCTATTTTTCCATCTAAGGGCTGTCTCTTGAGAAGGTCATACTCTTGATCACATGTTAAGATCAAAGCTCCCCTTTCTGGTCTGGATACACATGCCTTCAGGTGGTTGGTGTGAAAGACCCTGGGTGCCTCCTTGGGATTGCCCAAGTCCACCAAATAATTGACCTCTCCATGTTTGCCACAACCTCGAAGGGTCCAATCCATTGTCCTGTAAGGCCCTTTGCCTTGTAGGTACCATAACTATATCTAGCTGGTCTTGAGTAAACTCAACCATGTTGGCCTTCTGGTCATGACACTATTTAACCAGAGCCTGACCTGCTTTCAAGTTTTCTGAAGCTTCTGTCATGTGTGTCATTCTTCTTCGGAGACCTAACACAAAGCCAGTGACTCTCACTGGCTTGTGGGAAGGAGCACTCTCCAACCCCTCCTTGATTAGGGCCAATGGACATCTAACCAGATGACCATAGAGAATCTCAAAGGGGCTAGTGCCTTTTTGAGGGATTTCTCTATAAGCAAGAGGAGGCATGACAGTAGAAGGTCCCACTTTCTTCTAAGGGGGTCTTCTAAAACATGTATCATGCTCTTCATAGTTCTATTAAACCTTGCCACCAACCCATTGGTTTGGGGATAGTAGACTGTTTAGTATTTGTAGGTCACTCCACAGCTTTTCCACATGGCTTGCATGTAGTGGGACATAAATGTGGTCCCCCTATCTGAGACCTCCTTAGGAAAACCTATTCTGGTAAAAATACCAAGTAGGGCCTTAGCCATTGCCTGGAAAGTAACAGTTATCATCGGTATGGCTTCTGGATAGATGGTAGCATGGTCTACCACAAACAATATAAATTGGTTGCCTGAAGATGTGTGCTAGGGTCTAGGGGACAATATCAATCCCTACCCTCTCAAAAGGAACTCCCACTACTGGGAGAGGCACCAAGGGTGCCACATTCTTGGCTCCACTCTTGCCAGATGTCTGACAAGTGTGACAGCTTCTACAGAATTTATGTACATCAGACCCCCATTTTAGACCAGTAGAAATAAAGAGAAATCCTTTCCTTGGTCTTCTTAAAACTGAAGTGACCAGCTAAAGGAATCGCGTGGGCTAACTGTAGAAACTGGGGTCTCACCTCCTGAGGCACTAAAAGTCTTCTGTAGTCCCCTGGGTTAGACTCTAAAGGCTCATTGTAAAGAAGGCCATCCTCCCAGTACAGCCTGTGCATCCCTGGCTCTTGCCCTTCCAGCTGGGAAGCTGCCTCTTGGTGAAGTCCTTCAAGAGTAGGACACTCTCTTTGACCTCTACTGAAGTCTGCCCTACAGCGGCCACCTTCTGCAAGCAAAGTCTGCAGCTCAGGATGGTCTTTAGATCCAGATCTCCATCAGGGGGAAGGTGAATGGAGCTGCAGAGTGAACTGCAGTCTGAGCCTGTCTTAGAGTCTGAGAGTCTGTTTGGCGTGCCTATTGGTGGAGGGAGGAGCTGCCAAAGCACACTGTTCACAGCATTTTGCTTCAAAAAGTCATGGAGTGGAGCTGCAGAGTGGACTGCAGTCTGAGAAGTCTGCGTGGCCCGGCGAGTCCGACAAGTACCAAGGGAGACACAGCTGCTCCAATGTAAACTGACAATCAGCGTACTACGAATTACGCCTGCTCAAAACCTTTTCCCCCCACCTTTCCAACTCTATAATTGTTTTGCTTCGGAACATTGCGTGCCAACTGTAAACATTGCTTTCTTTACTACTGATAGGGGTGGGGATGTATGGGTGGGGATGTAAATAACTTGAGATTCCAAGAACGACTTTCTTCCCTTTGAACTCCTCTTATTACATGTGTTACGTCTGATCGGGGACTGCAGGCTCTTGAGCTCTTGTCCCGAAGTGACTGGTCAAAGACACTGGTGACCTATTTCTCACAGCGAAGCATATGAAAATCAAACACTGCTGAGAAAGGACTGCGGGCTGTGTGCCTTTGACTCGCTCACATTCCCTCAGAACAAACCACTGTATATAATAATAGGGCTGAAAAATGGAATCTGAATTGTTACACTTGGGCTAAATATCTATATACTATTGGTGGTGGACTAAGGGAAAATGTCCAAGCTGTATAATCTATGGAGTGCAGCATCGGGGGTAGTATCCAGAACGACCGGACAAGTTGCATCATCAGCCCTCTCTGAAAATACTGCTTTTGTGGGCAGGTCTAGTTTTCAGCCATATAAATCAGGGGGCAGCAGGCTCTATCCCTGCAGAGTGTTTTTCCAACAGACACTCAAAAACCGACTAGCTTGAGAGACTCTTTAAGGATTAACTCAAAAGAAATCAGGGAGTCTACTCCAGTCAGTCATCCATTAAGAGACTCTTTGACTGCAAACTTAAACTACACTCTCACCACTACAACAATGAAGAATACCATCAGAGACCATTTCCCACTGGGATCATCAGGTCAACTCGAAGACATGCGCTTTCAGCAACAAGTGAATGGGACTAATGAGATTGTAACCACTGGGGCACAGCTAGAACAAACTACCAACAATATTCATATCTCTGCAGTAGATATGGAGGTAGGGGAGAATCTACTCCCTGTAGACTCACCATATGAGCTTAATGCTGTGTCGGAATTGTGACAAGATATGGAGGGTGAAAAGGCAGGGTAATGCAATCTCCACAGACCAATATTTGCCCACCAACAATGGAGATAGTTCTAGATGTAAATAAAGTGCAAGAACGGGGCCCCCCAACAATAGTGCCCCTGAACTTTGTGCTGAGGTCCCTGGTAAAAGTGTTTGAAAATCTGAAACAAGAAGTTCAACAGCACTCGGGGAACCCACTCGAGCTCACGAAAGATACAAAGACAATTGAGTCAAACATGATTGCATTAAAATCTGCTGTAAACAACCCAAAGGAAGAAACAAAGGCAACATGTTGTCTAATATCTGGGGATCAAATGGAGAAATTGGATACTATAACCAATCAATGCAGGGGGTTAAAAGCAGAACTGATATCTATTATCTCTAGATTGGAAGAAGGCTCGTCCATAGCCAAATACTGACAGCCCACCTATGGGCTCATCTAATATGTGGGAAATGGTACCGGAAATTATATCCCAAGATTTTCTTAAAATGGGTATCTGGGAACCAAAACTTTAGTCAATCAAGATATAAGAATCGTATCCTGCAACACAAGAGGATATAATTCCTTCTGTAAGGACACTAGAACATCTCACATCTTTCAAAATTTTGATTTAATAAAATTCCAGGAAACTTGGATAACTGAAGATTTGGGTATTGATGGTTTCTCTGTGTATCATCAGCCCACCAAACATTGTGGCAGGGGTCGGCTGAGTGGGGGACTATGGATTGCTTGTAAAAATTTGATTTTCTTAAGTTCAATATTGTTATCAAATGATAATCTGGTTATCCTGGTAGTGAGAGTACATACTAGAGAAAATATGATTGGGTCAAATTGGATTATAGTCACTATCTATTGGAATCCTTTTGACAATCCCATTAAAGGATTTTCTGCAAAATCTCTCAGACACCCTGGTAGATTACTCCACACATTTTCCAACAGATGAGCTAATTATAAAGGGGGATTTTAACTTCCAATGCACTACATCTAAATCTTGGATTTCAATATACAAACACAAATCTAGAAATGGGTATACATGGTGTGATTTTATGTCAGAATGGGTTTTAAGAATGTTAAATGACAACATCGAGGGAGACATCCCCTGTGCCCATACTTGGCAGAGGGGATCGTCTTTCATGACGATTGACTACATTTTTGTCTTAAAAGGAATTTTTGACAACTGTATTAAATTCACTCTGACAGAGGGAAATGTAAATGACCAGGCAATGCTGGAAACAATCTTCAGCTTTGATCATAATTGCCCGATACCCTGCTATATGCAAGATCTCTCTATAAATACGGCTGGGAATCGGTTAGTGAGGTTTGAAAGGGGAGGTTGACTTCTAACAAATAATTTGGATAATGCCATCAAAGAGTTAACTGCAAACCAAGTAGTTTTATTGATTTTCTATGGGGCTTAAATCACCCAACAAACCGTGGTATCAAATTGTGTGGGAATCACAAATATTTCTTTGATATGCAAATTCAGGAGAAAAAAAGGCAGAAAATATCCCAAAAAATCCTAATTAAAAAATCAACTAAAAATGCAAAAGACTATGAAGATCAAATTAGACTACTAAATAACACCTATAGAAATTGGTTGAGATCCCATAGGTTCATGATATGTCAGAGAGAGGGCGAGAAAATGCTAAAAGCTACCTGCCTGAGAAATTCCAGAAACATTTGGACCATTGTGGGTCAATGTATAGCCTTTCTGATACTTCTCAAACCACTATGATTCAGGAAAAAACTTGGGTAGATTATTTCTCTAAGGTCTATGGCCCTGCAGACAGTCACAAACTTAAAATTCAAATAAATTTAAAATGTTCTCTAGCTTTTGTAAGCGAAGATATCGAGACTCTGATAAAAAAAAAATCTGCATCTAGGATGGCAGGCCCTAACAGTCTCAGCAATGCAACCTTGAAGATAAATCCATCCATATGGGCAAGAGTACTTAAAATCTTGTTTGATAATATAATTGCCACCACAACAATTCCATAGATTATGATAGATTCTATCATGCCCTTATTCTAAGCTGTGTTAGTACAAACTCCCTGGTAAAGGGAGGTTTACCTCTATTCGGATCCTGGGTGCATGTCGCCCAGGCTTTTCGATACTGTTAACTGAAATCGATTATGGAAGAAAATGAAAAACTTGCTGACGACTGCAGGAGTCTCCGCAGGGATCCTGGTTTCTGTGCACGCTGTACGCAGACGTACATTTAATATTCTATGGCAATATTACAATTTGAAGGTACATATAAATGCTTTGTTGTTTGGATTTAATTCACTTTGAGGTTTTATTTTTGGAGTCACCACTGTGAATATACAACCACTTGACAAGATTATGTATAAACTTTTGTGTATTTATGTGTAGACATTACAATTAATGAACAACCTTTGTAGAATTTGTTGAGGTAGTTGAAATTTTGAGAGAACTGTGTGATGTTTTTTAATGGTATATATATATATAGTTGCAGATCTTCTGCTCCTGAAGAAGGGATCATTCCCCGAAACGTGTAGAGCTTGAAGCTACATTTCAAAATTGGGAGTTTACTTCTTTTTCTGTTTTGATTTGTTTTTCATGCTGGCCATATGTGAAGCCAGTCTATATCTGTTTTTCTTGATACAAGCAAATATATGCTGTTATTCATGTTCTGCTTTGATATTTTTGCTTATAAAAGTTTAAATTCTATGAAAATGTACTGATTTATTTCAGCTTGTAAGGTGTGCAGGGGACAGGAGTGTCTTTAAACTTAGACACTTTTTGTTTTTTGTTCAGTCCTTCATCAGAGAAGTCCATAGGATCTTCCTAGTGCTCCGGTCTGACTAAAAAGCAACGCACACAATCTGGTATTCTTCTCCCTGGCACTTCGGTTCCAGCAGCAGCAACAGTGGAAATACAGATAGCTCTGAGAGAATGTCCAGACGGGCTCACTTTGGAGTTAATTGGTCCCACCAACTCAAAGGGAGAAGTTGTCCTTGCAGGGCTTCTCTAGTCACAGCGAATTCAAAGCTTCACCACAGCAGCAGGGCTTCACAGGGCAAACCAATGGTCCAGGAGTTTCAGCAGGCGTCTCTTTCAAGTTCTTCTTCGGATTCCTTCATCCAGTGGTCGACTCTGCGTTCCAAGCCAAAAAGCCTCACCTTTTATGCATGTTTCTCCCATTCGTTCCAGCCTAGCTGTCAATCATACAGCAGTGTGGCTGTCCTTGCGGGACAGCCAGACGACCAATCACCTTTGGGTGCATTCCTGTAACCCAGGGGATTAAGCACAGGGATTTTCGGGCACCTCCCTTACTTCCTGCCCCTGCCAGACATCCTGGAGCCAGAGGTGGGCTTCACTCATGAACCCCGCCAAAGACACACCAACAAAGGTACCAAACCTGGTTTGGCATGCAGAGGAAATCTCAAGAAGGAACTTTCCAGCCAGCAATGGCAAAAACAAGAAGACCTCGGCCATTTTGATGAAATTGGCACCCATGGGTGCTTTACTGTGGCTGCGAACACAGCTCACGGTACAGACAAACAATGGTAGTAAAAAATAAACAACTGCCAGCTGCCATTATTTGTAGAAAGGGCAACATAAACATGTTACATTAGAAACTAGACAAAGGGCCTACTAGGTAATCCCTCCAGCACCCTATGGTAAGATAATGTGGGCTGGGTCTAAATAGTTACAAAATGTAAGTAAAATCAATTTCACTTTACTGTTCTTGGAAACAGTAGATTATGCCTATGGAGTTTGTCCGACTCCAAAGTTAAAAAGAAAACAGAGTCTAAATCACAATAAAAATACATGAGAGAGTGAGAAAAAGGGCTCACTCCCTCCAGGTTAGAAATTAATAATCCTGAAGTCCATCAAAAGAGCTTGTGGTCTTCAAGGTAGAAGTGAATTAACACATGTCTGAGAATTCTCGTGAACACCCCCTCTCCAAAATTTAATGGGAAGGATTAAGGTGGGCTGTTGCCAGCACAATTCAATTTACATGGTTAGGGTGATTTTCTATAGTGGAATTAATTTTAACTGGTTTTAATACAATATGCCAAGGATCTACCCAGTACCACCGCCCTAACGGCTATGCGAGATGGAGATTAAGAATGGCAGTTTCCCCACCCACACTTTTGATGGCTTTGGGGTATATCTACTTACATAGGAGGCCTTGCATATGTGGCATCAATTGAAACAGCACGGCTCCTCTGAGGACAGCACATATCTTTTCAAGGTTTTCACTGAAGGATTTTTTCCTGCACCCAGATTTCTTCAGATCCTCTGGTGGTGGTCCCAGCTAGCTTCTAGATTTCCCTGTCACTGTCTCCAATGCAAGGATTGAGGCCTCTCTGCTAGTAGACTACTTTCAAAAATAACATGGAAAAGCCCTATTCTGATGCAAAATGGACCTCTTATAGGGCTGATGACACACCTACATTATCATAATTTCCATGGTAAGGATTGGCTAGCACTTTCCCTTCACCTCCCACCAAGAGCCCCACTGGCTGTTGATAGGACCAAAAGTTAGGAGGTATAGGTTATCATAGCTGAAGGAGGTGGTAAAATACAACATCCAAAAATGACAGGTGAGTTTTACTTTTGGGTTCTGAAAATCTAAAAACAAAGCAGCTATGCTACTTTTTCAGATAACTACATGAATTTATATATTTTCTAATTCTACATTTTATGGAGAGTTGGAAAATACTCTTTTTCGGCACACCCGCCCTGGGTGGAGCCTCTGTTATTCGTGATTTGTGGCTGCACTCTAATAGTTACAGCTCTGACACTGCATACTTCCAACATTAATTTCACCGTGTATCACATTATCAATATTTACAGTTCCTAGGATGTATGTAAATGCCAGAAGAATAATTTTCATCATAACTTAAGTTATGCACATCACAAATATTTTGTTTTTACTTGGTCCCAACAGACTCTTTAGACCCTTTAAAATGAATCTGGGCTGGGCGCTCTGGGTTGCACGATTCACTTTTTATTCAAGAAAATGTATTCAGTGTCAATCAATGGCAATGCATAGTAGGTGTTCCTAGTTTCCCTCAGATCAAACCCAAGCAGTTTAATTTTCTCCAAACCACATGACTGGGGCATCTTTCTTTTCAGCCCATGTGATTCTACCCTCCCCTCCTCAGCTTCTTAAAGGGATACTCTAGTAAAAAATTTTATTTCAAAAATAGATAGGCCACATTAAAAAGAAAATACTAGCATCCTCCGTTTTAAAACTTCCTATGTAAAATTTTGAGCTATTCAAGCTCAAAATTCGAAAAAGCAAGCACAGGGGGGCCGCCATTTTGTGAAATGGAGGCCCTCCTTTGCTGGCTTTTGCTTTTGCGGCACTAATGAAGGAAAAGCCAGCCAGCTGTAGTAAACAAAGTCTACCGCTGGGTGGCTTTCCCTTCATTAGTGCCGGGACTCGGAGGACGCGGACCGGAAACCAGAGCAGGAAAGCTGCAGCTGAATCTCGGTAAGTGCTATTTATTTTTTTTACAAAAAATAAGCACTAGCTGCGGTTTTTTTTCTAAGTTTTCTGGGCTGGAGGAGCCCGGAAAACTTAGAAATAAAACCGCAGCTTTAAAAAGGTTGTATTTATGTTTGCGGTCGCTTTTGAAGCGACCGCAAACATAAATACAACGTTACTGTGTCAGAAAACGCTGCGGTTTTTCGTTCCAAGTTTCTCAGGCTCCTCCGGCTCGGAGGAGCCTGAGAAACTCGGAAAGAAAAACCACAGCATTTTCCAACACAACCGCGTGTGTTTCTGCCTGCTGTGGCTATCACTTTGGGTCTCCGGTGCTCCCAGGAGCACCGGAGACCCAAAGTGAAAGCCACAGCAGGCAAAAACACACGCGGTTATGTTTACATGCCGCGTAGTGTTTCTACCTGCAGCTGATTTCCCATTTGGGGCTCGCGGGCTCCCCGTGGGGAGCCTGAGATCCCCAAATGGGAAATGCTACGTTGTCTGCCTGAATCTTCTTTTCCATTTGGGGCTCTCGGGCTCCCCGTGGGGAGCCCGAGAGCCCGAAATGGAAAAGCAGATTCAGGCAGACACAACGCGGTTGTTTTCTGCAATGCCGCGTTGTGTCTGCCTGAATCTGCTTTTCCATTTGGGGCTCTCGGGCTCCCACTGGGGAGCCCGAGAGCCCCAAATGGAAAAGCAGATTCAGGCAGACACAACACGGTTGTGTTGGAAAACGCTGCGGTTTTAAAACCGCAGCGTTTTCCAACACAATAACGTTGTATTTATGTTTGCGGTCACTTCAAAAGTGACCGCAAACATAAATACAACGTTTTTAAAGCTGCGGTTTTATTTCTAAGTTTTCCGGGCTCCTCCAGCCCGGAAAACTTAGGAAAAAAAACGCAGCTAGTGCTTATTTTTTGTAAAAAAAAATAAATAGCACCTACCGAGATTCAGCTGCAGCTTTCCTGCTCTGGTCTCTGGTCCGCGTCCTCCGAGTCCCGGCACTAATGAAGGGAAAGCCACCCAGCGGTAGACTTTGTTTACTACAGCTGGCTGGCTTTTCCTTCATTAGTGCCGCAAAAGCCAGCACAGGAGGGCCTCCATTTCACAAAATGGCGGCGCCCTTGTGCCTGCTTTTGAGCTTAAATATATCAAAATTTTACATAGGAAGTTTTAAAACGGAGGATGCTAGTATTTTTTTTTTAATGTGGCCTATCTATTTTTGAAATAAAATTTTTTACTAGAGTATCCCTTTAAAAGTATTTGCTTGAAGTTAATGCAAAATGCATTCTTATATTTTGAGTTGAAGTGTCAAGCCTCTTTCCTTGATAAACCCAGCGCAAAGGTCTGGGGGGGTCACAGCTCCAAGTACAACCAATTCAGTTACATGGAGAAAAACAACAGCAGCCAGTTACACACATCATTCTACAAGAATAACCTTTTGCATTGGCATGATGTGTTTACCAAATTTCATTTTGGATTACATTTAGGACTATCGTTCATAAACACAATTTTTATTTTATGCTATATTGGAACTGAGGTAGATTCCTTTTTGGTTCTATGCACACAGATAGGCCACAGTTAACATTGAGAACCAGTGCTCATTCATGCAAAAACGAAATAGGCCTTTCCCTTCACATTCTGTCATTGTATGTGTTGAAATGAAGTCTCTTTATTCCTGATGAATGCAATCTGTCATTCAACTTTATTTCTTAAATTTAAGGCACCATTCCTCCTTTTTAGTGTCCAAAAGCCCAGTGTTTAAAATGCATCTTTTCATTCCATGTGCACTGTTGCTGTTTTAAATCTGTCACATGTGCCTTTACACGAAGTCAGCATCTGCAGCGCACATGTCGTTTTGGAATCGAATGGACAATGTTAGTAAATATTACAGTTCTGATTCACACTCTTCTTCAGCTGAGTGCCTGTACTGTACATTCTAACAAAATGGACAGAGACCCATTCTCGCTCATTCACTAGGCCTTATGTCAAAATCACTGTTTTTAACTGGTTTTTATATTTCAATGGAGCTCCACATTTAGCCAGCTCCACTCTCACAATGGGGCCTAGCATGGCCTCTCCATCTCTGTCTTTTTACTCCACACCTGTATACAAACATACCTTTGTGTAGTTTATACTAATTACAAGGGCATACTGAAATGAGTCAGGGAGTGGTGGCCTGATGGGGTTGTGATGTTCAGAAGTGTACACTTTAAGCATGTATGAATGTTTGTCTGTTATGTGTTACAGTAACCTGACAGACCACAGAGGGATGTATTGTCATGATGCCTACCCACGGGGACTCAGACCAAGTCCAGCAACCCCGGAAGCAGGCATCAAGTTATTCTAAGCAAGCCCAACAACCCCTGCTAGGGGCTATTTGGGTGCAGTCCTGGTGCCTATGGCACCAGGCTCATATGGAGAGTCAGTCCTGGCGCCATAGGCGCCAGGCTCATAGATTAAAACTTACCTGATGCAGACCATGCTGCAAACTTACCGGATGCAGACCATGCTGCAAGAGCTCCAAGCCAAAAGAGGCTTGGAAGGGACTACTTTACCTAGGGACAATTTTTTACTCTGGTGGGGCTGGGGAGGAATACTTACCTGGGACTACTATGAGGCTATTTAAACCACGCCCGAAGAGCAGAACACGCTTCGCGTTATTCTGCATCCAGCAGCGTAACGCTCACCGTGCCTGCAAGTCTGCATCCAGTCTTCTGCCACGCCAGCCTGGAGTCTGGAGCTCCTAGAAAAAGGGAGAAAGAAGGAG
This sequence comes from Ambystoma mexicanum, assembly GCF_040938575.1. NCBI lineage: Eukaryota > Metazoa > Chordata > Amphibia > Caudata > Ambystomatidae > Ambystoma > Ambystoma mexicanum. Next base: position 513,764,285 of record NC_090937.1, read on the forward strand.
AAAAGGTTAGAACAAGAGCAATACCTTTGATCCTTATCTGAATTCCCGATCCATCGCGCCTTTGAGCTGGAAGAAAGAAGTTATTTTATGCGTGTCGCCTCGCCTGCTGCAGCGCCGCGCTGAACTCACCGGCCTTCGTAGCATCTTCTCATTCCACCGCATCCTTCTGCATGTTCCCGCCGCACTCCGGCACCTAAGGGGAAGACAAGAACAGCAAGGTGAGCCAAGGGAATACACAGAGGCAATATTAGTTACCCCCATAGACTTACCTGATTTTACCACCGGGGGTACTATTCCTCTTCACGGGTCTGCGCAGCTTCCACTGCATCCTCGCCGAACCCCGGCCCCTAAGGGGAAAAAAAAGGACAGCAAGGTGAAACAAATGGACAAACAAGGGGAAACCTCCTCACCACAACAGACTTACCTGATTTTACCGCCGGAGGCATTATTCCCCGAGACTTCATACTTTCTCTTAGCGCCTGAATAAGGGAGAAAGCAACAGGTTACATATTGACATTATTTTATCGAACTGTGTTGGATAATACAAATCCTTACCTGAATATTACCGGTTGCCATGAGGAACTCTTCGCTAGGGTCAAGCTGCAACCTGCAAGGAATCGGACAAGAGTGAAAGTCAGACATTTGAACTCTTACGAACTACATACTTACGGCGTCTTGACGGGAATCTCAGAGTCAATAGTTTTCTGGAACTCACCAATTCCTTCGAGCCAGTGAACCAACTGGTTATCTACGCGCCCCTGCGCTCAATTCAGAATGGAGAGCTCATCTTTCCAAACCATCAGGTGAGACTATAAGAGGGGACATCAAAGGTGGTCAGTGGGGAGAACCGCGGGAGTGGGGGTGTTAACGCTCAACTCCACGGGTGGTTAATTCCCTTTCTCCATTTGCAGAAGAATATTCCTACGGGCCAAGCAAACGAAGCTAGGTGGGCCAGTCCAGTCCATCATCTCGGCACTACACGTCACATTGGTGGATACCGCAGCTGTCCAGTTCAGATCGACGCCCCTGTGGGAGCCAGGTGAGCGTAACATGTATTGGGGGTTACGCAGGTACCTGTTTGAAGTGACAGATACCAAATGTGAATGTGCGCAAGGTAAATGGGGTGAATATATAGAGAAAGCTAATTCAGGAGTGTGGTCCAACACTCTGAGTGACATGCCACATACTGACGCACAGTTGCATTTGGAGGGATGACTGTAACTTTATGATAAAATACTATGAGTTTAGCGTTCCTATACAGTGTCTCTGCAGGCTTTACATAAATGTCACCACACATGGTAATACCTTAATATATGGCAAAGCCAATTTAGTTTCTTGTATAACACTTTATGCTTCAATAAGCCTAAATCACTGCAGAGGGCGAGGAGCGAAGAGTCTATTTTGAGGCTGCAGGCCAAGAATGCAAGTACCAGTGAGCCTGGGGTTTTTCACTGGAAGCTGCCTCAGCTCGAAATGGATAATTATATAGTAAGAATTAGTGGGCGACCGTGAAAACACGTTCAGGTTTGGGGGGCTTTCACTATGCAGGCTCCTGGCTGAGAAAACAGCCTTGAGGCCGATTCCTCAGCAGTCACTTTACCCTGAGAGCACACCTCTGGGGATTTCTGGGGGGAGTTTTGGGGACTGGGAACTTTTTTAGGCAAAGGACCGTTACATCTCTTTGCAGCCACTTCACCGAGCTGTGGTCCTTTAGCTATATTAACAGGTTGTAGGAGCCTAAGGCCAGATAACCTCGGGAAACATCTCAGTTTACTAGACAACCTTCCCTTTGTAATGCAATGGACTCGACCAACAGAGTATGCTTAAACAAATGATTTCTTTAATATTTCAGGCAACATGCATTGATCTATCAATTCTAGAACTTAAAATGAAAAATACATTTCATTACGTTAAAACATATCCCTTTTGCTTGATTACTTGCATGCATTTCTTTTCAAGCCAACATGGATTGAAGGGCTTAATTAGAAATGCACGTGTTTCATGGTAACTTCAGGATAATGAGTTCAATTCTAAATACAATAAATACAATTAATAACATCAAACAACAATCAAGCGTGGTTCTCGTGGAAACACAACTCTTTAGGAGTATGTTCCATCCCCCTTTATAATAGCATTAGGGCGTGTGTGCTCTCGTCGCGTGCACCTCTCAGCTGTTTTTCATTACGGAGGAAACCTTGCACTGCCCCTGCATGTGTTCCTGATCCTCTTCGGCTCTGCTATTGTCGTGGGTTCTGTCACTGGAAAGTATTCGTTTTTGGCGTCATGAATTAGGGAACCTTGAGAAGGCCTGAATTCTTTCGACTTCATGTGAGAGTTTCTTTCCAGTTGATTTGTACAGTCTTCGTCGCGTGGCAAATGTGAAACGTATTTTTAGAAACAACGGTTACGCCGCAGGATGCCTTTATTAATTCTGCATCAATAATTGAAGGTTATGACATCTCGTATTTGTATAGTGTTATGACGTCGAAGCAGTGTGGAAGGACTTTACAAGTCTGTAAAGGGCGTAGGGATTAACGTCCAGCCAAGCATGCAGGGTCGGAAGACGTAGGTGGCCCATTTAAACGTTTTTATCTGTGGTCACTGTTGCATAAACATGAGAAAAAAACCTATATATGTTAACAATAAAAATACAGGTTTTTACCAAATAATAATAATATTTATGAATGTGATACAGTTTAGATATAAACTTTACACATAAGAAGAAAAAAATACAGGTTTTGAAATGAAAAGGAAAAGTATAAAAAGATATATATCTTCCATGGTGAGAAGATGTTCATTGTGGTGTCATGGAGGCTACATAACAAGTAGCACACATTGATCTTCAAGAAACACCAAGCCTGGGTGGCGTTTAGACGGGATGGCAGCAACATTGATAGTTAGGCTAATGCTATTTAGCAACTTTCTCCTGCGTCTGGCATGCCGGCACTTTGCTTACCTTATTGGATTGTTCTTACAAAATCACATGGTGCTCATTAATAGCACATTCAATGTCTATGTTAAAGTAAACCTTTACAAAATATCTTACATCAACTAGTACACCCCACCGTACATGTTGAAGATGGACTGCTTTATTTTTCTAGCATGATCAAATTCAATTGGTTTTAGTTCCTTTAATAGGGTATTAATGAGCCTTACATTTTCTTCATGGTTCTGTATGGAAAACAAGCTCACCACCCCATAAAACGAGGCTATAGACATTCTCATAAGACTCCTGTGTTAGCTGATATTTGAATACATTTTTAAAATGTGCTCCAGCCCTACCATGACCCATGACAAAAGCTCCTCATTAGTCAGAAATGTATGATTAAAAATCAGACTCATAGGGACATTTATATGCCTAAAATCGTGAAAGTAGGGCTGACAATTGAATTAACAGCCAAACCCACATTTTAATATTCAATCTTCTAGCAGATAGCAATGCTTCTTGATATTAAGAAAACATTCTAAGCTGGAATAGTGCTGCGCAGCAGCTATACGCATGGAGCAATCATAACTCACATGAATTACAACACCCGTGGATTAAGAACATCAGTGACACATTTATGATGTTCAAGTGAAACATTGGTGCAAGGTTTGTGATAGGCTGAAGACATTGATGACTGATTAAAAGCAGGATTTTGCACAGAAATATAATGGACGTTCATTATTAGTAGGCTTTCCCAATTATCTCTCTTGACCAGGATATTCTGAAAGGTCCTGCAACAATAAACTGTTGAGAACATATAGATATAAGCATTACATGGAAAGCTGTTATCATCACTTTGGTCTCAAACCTTCACCCATGATCATCACAATAGATATCATTCCCCTTGATCATATACTAAAATTGCAACCCTTCTAACAGAGGTTATTAGACAGGAGCACTCTGTGCAAGATGTTCATGCTGCATCTATTGAATGCTCATAATCTCAAATACAATAATCCCTAGGCACAAAGAATATACAGACTAAAACATTATTGATATGTAATTATATGATATGACATGATCCAGTACACAAGTGTTTCTAGGCTCCACAAGACAAGGCAAGGAAGACATAGGGAGGACAAGACAAGTGATCCTACTAGTCCTTGTGACAGTCGGATCGTGCAAGTGCGACAATAGAAGTGCAAGGGGAAGGAGAAGGGGAGGTGCAAGGGAGAGGAAAAGGGGGAAGGGTGATCTGAGTAAGTTAGACAGGGCAGAGCAGCTCTGGGTAAGTGCAAGGAGGCAGGGAGCCTGTAGGGGTTTCATTTAAAGCCCTTAAGTGAGTGGTAATGCAAAGAAAGACTGTTTGTGGAAGAGCCTGGTACCCAGTGAAACTCTGAGGGAACTAAGCAACCAGCCAGCACAGCAGACAGGTAAGTTAGCAAGGGAGAGAGAGAGAGAGAGAGAGAGAGAGAGAGAGAGAGAAGGCAGAGGAGAAAAGCAGGGTCTTGAGCTGGTTCCGGAACTCCAGGTGGTTCGGGTCAAGTGTGAGAGGGGCAAGGAGGACGTTCTAGAGGGAGGCACCTGAAGAGGAGAGAGATGTACCCTCCAATCTCTGCCTTGAGAAGCTTCTGACTCTCACAGAGTTAGAGGCAGCTGAGCAAAGGGCTCAAGAAGGAAAGCATTTTGGAAGAGAGAGTTGGATATAGTGTGGGCCCTGGCCCCACAAAGCCTTGTGGATGATGCAGAGGGTCTTGAACTGGATGCTTGCAGCAACAGGGAGCCAGTGGAGAGATTTCAGGACTGGAGACATATGGTCCATGGGCTTGAGGCCAAAGATATGTCTTGCAGTCCTGTTCTGCATTAGTTGCAGGGAGCGAAGAGTAGGGGTAGGCAGAGTGAAAAAGAGGCTGTTTCAGTAGTCCAGCCTGGAGAGAACCAGGTACCTGGAGGAAGTGGCATGGTCTGTGATGTGAGGAGAGAACGAGAGAGTGGAGTGAAGATGACACCAAGGTTTTTTGCCTCACAGGAAGGCGGCAGTAGAGGGCCCAAGGAGGGCGGCCATAGTGAGAGAGGGAAAGCGGAAGCAGGGACCCAATGAGAAGGATCTTCATCTTACTGGCATTAAGGTAAAGATCATTGGGGGTGCACAATCCTGAATCATGGATAGACAGTCAGGAATGAGCGAGGGAGGAGAGGAGGATGAGGGAAGCCTAAATGAGAGCTGAGCGTCATCCGCATAACACTGACAGTTAAAAGAGAAGGTGGAAAAAAAGTAGACATTGAAGAGCCAGGATGACTGGATAGAGCCCTGGTGGACACCACATGTGGAGAGAGGTGGTGGAGAGAATGGAACCAAGTTGGACCTGGGAGGGGTGGTCTGGGAAGAAGGCGATCTTTTGATCAGGGTAGCATGATTGACCATGATTAAAGCAAATGATAGGTCAAGGAGGATGAGGAAGGCGGGAGAGCTGGAGTTGAGTTTAGAGCGCAGATCTTCACAGTTGTTCGGGAGAGCAGTTTCTGTGCCTCTATCTGATCTGAAGCCAGGCTAATGGTCAGGGAAGCAGCCAACAGATTCAGTGTGGAGGGTAAACTGGGGGATGGTCAGCTTTTCCAGGAGTTTGCCCAGGAAACGATTGATAGAAATCAGGTGATAGTTTGCCGGACATGTAGGATCAGCAGAATGCTTTTTTAGGAGGGGGTGCTTGAGGAGAGAGGGGAAAGATCAAGTGGTGAAACAGTTATTGCAGAAATCATCCAAGGCTGGTGTGAAGCAGGAATTGTGGTCATTGATGGTTCTGGAGAAGCAGGGGAGCACCTGTTTGGATGACACGTTCATAGATCAGACTTGTGCAGGTGCCAGAGCGAAGGAGGAAAAAGGAAGAGATGAGGGAGAGGGAGCCAAGGTGGCATGAGAGAGGTAGAGGGAGAGGAAGAAAAAAGTGAGGAGAGGATGTCCTGATATTTAGTGGTGAAATGAGAGGCCATACCCATACAGAGGGTTTGGGAGGGAATAGGAGAGGGGGGAACTGCAGTAGGATTGGCAAGCTCCTTGCAGATTTTAACAAGTTTGGCCATGTTGTTAGAGACCACAAAGATGTGGGCTTGGAAATGGACCCTCATCTTGAAGAGGACAAAGAGTCTGTATTGCCTTTGGAGCAGGCGTCAGGCAGCAGGCCAGTTTGCCACAGGATGCACCGCAAGCCATCCACTTCCTCTCACCCACCCTGCACTTGTACTTCAGGACGGCGATGTCAGAGTCATGCAAAGTGTTGCACTTGGACGTAGGCTTCAGACAGATTATCAAGACAGGGGCAAAGATGCCCAGATTGTTGGCGATAGAAAGATGCAATTTAGAGAGGGCTGTGACGGAGTGTGAGTCAGCCGCAGGAGTAGGAGGAGCAGAGAAAGTAGAAGCAAAGGCATCCACTGATGATCACTTCATGGGCTGAATGGCCGAGATGGAAGGTGACAGTGCTGGGGTAGGCTTTGCTTTAGGGGCAAGAAGTTTCAGGTGCAAGGAGAGCAGAAAGTCGTCAGTCCAAGAGAGAGGAGTGGTGAGAGGGTTAGAGGGGGATATCTGAGGTGATGAGAACATCCAAGGTGTGTCCAGCAGAGTGTGTCCAACCAGAGGGTAGAATGGAAAGGGATAGAGAGTCGCATTTATTGGGGAAGAGCCCAGGGGAGGGATTAGAAGCATCCAGATGGATGTTGAGGTCTCTGAGGAGAAGTTGAGAGGTCGCGGTAAGCAGGGTAGAAGAGAGGTCAGCTCATTCTGAAAGGAAGAGTGTGACCTGACCAGGTGGCCTGTAGATAGTGACCACAGTCAGAAAGCGGCCAGCAAATCAACCGTTCACATTGACCATCATTTATCATAATTCTACTCAAGCAAGTGATTTGCATATATAAGAATACCCTGAACATGTTTTGAGCCTTCAGGCACTTTTTCATGACTTTGAAGAGAAAGGAAAAGAAAAAAAGCAAGCTATATTCTATTCATGGTTTGAACTTAAATATAAAAAATACAATTGTGTATTTTACTAGATTACAATTCTTTTGGTAATTGTGTAGCTTTAAAATCGGTGCTCATGGGAAGATAATATAATCCAACTAACATTCTTACTACTAGTATTGCAAGTCAGGTTTTCAACCTATTTGTTGTGTCTAATGATACAAAGCTACATTAAAAAAAACATTTATTTTGTGCTTACGTGAAATTTTAAATACTGTATCCAATGTGTAGGTTTTTTCAGAGTACCATATTTCCTACTTAGCAATACTGGTATTTTACTGCTCAATCAATTTGTCATGCCGTCTTTGCTTGGTATCAATTAAACAACACTGTATTTAACAATGATACCTGAACAAAGACATTGGGCCTCGTTATAATGTTGATGGTACGGTGTGAACGGTGCCGGTAAGGCACCGGCACCATTCATACCGTACCACTGAATTACGAGTCTGCTCGCGATGTGCCTGACAGCCCGCCAGGTCTTACCTGGTGGGCTGTGTGGCACCCGCGAGCATAACTCGTAATTGCGCCGGCACCGTTATCAACGGTGCTGATGCATCCATGCTCCCCACCCCCATTCTGCAATACCACCACCCCACAAATGGGCGATTACCGGCGCATTCAACTTGTAATGGGCCGGTAATTGCCCTTTCGTGGGTGACGGTGCCAGTAGCGACTTTGGCGGTAGCCGTGCCTGTAAAACAGGCACGGCTACCGCCAAGCTCGTAATGAGGCCCATTCACTTTTTATTCATATTCATTGTCTATAATTTAGGCATGTCGTCTAGCCACAGCATACGTTTTCGCAAGTTGCTATAAGACTTAGAGCATCTAATTTTCATGTTATATTTTCATTGTGTGTTGCATATTTTTAATTTTCTTTGAAAAGAATTTTCCTGCAAATTGTGTTCTAGCAGGGTTCCTCAAGAAAGGAATTATGGATACAAATGTCAAGGATGGATCAATCTTTGTATACCGCTTAAGAATTGTTTCTTACACGATTTAATAATTGTTTAGAAAATAAAATGAAAAACACACTTTTGGTTTCAAACCACCGCATTACAAAAACTAAATAAAGAAACTTCCGGACATGTAAGAACAAAATGTACACATTAACATGTACCTTGAAACATACAATATTTACCAGTCTAAAGAGTCCCATTACATCAGCTACTTAATCAGTTTAGATCTGCTGCACCAAGCTATGTATAAAAAATGTGCAACAGAAAATATTGCCTACGTGGTCATTTTACAAACAAGGTCTACATCCTTCCAAGAGGTTACCATAAAAAGCTTTAACAATGGTTTCAAACACAACTTTCTGATGTTAAAATTCAGGGGACAAAAAAAGAGGATATGTTGTGCCATTTCTACAACCCCTGGACAATGTGAACAGAAACATGATGGGTTTGTGGCCCAATTTGTCATGAGAGATGCCACAGGTATCATTCCTTATCTAAACATGAGGACTAGAAGTCGAGTAAGAGGAGGGTCCACCACGTCTAAATAACTTGCACAGCTCAGCATCAGCATTAGTTTAGTTACACAAGTATACCTGTTCAAAGAACACTTAATGCACCTGCCTATCTCAGTTTCTAACCAACATTGTAGATTTACCCGCTAAAACCTCAGTTTGGTAGACTGATCAATTTGGAAAGGATATATCCACAAGTCACTTAGGTCTAATTTATGGAGCATAACATTTGTCTTTCAAATGGGATGGTCACAGGAGTTACGATGGTCCCTTTTGACTCAACACATCGATCAACCCGTCTTTTTATTTATACAAGGGTGGATTTCCCCACAGTGTGACCCAATAAAAAAGGTATCTTGTGTGATTGACTAAGTTGATGGCATACAAGTTCAATTCATTGTGTAGGGGAGTTGGGGGTGTGCTCAATGGCAAGTTCAAAATGTATTTAGAAATATGTTTTCAGGAACTACAAATGTTTTCAATCCAACATATCCCCATATTTCTGAGCCATGCATGCATTTTTTAACTTCTTGGGCTTTATATACATTCAAGATTGGGAATGTGGCTTTATTACCATGGTTTCCAATTATCTTCTAAACTACAGCTGCGTATCTCTTATGATGAATTGGAGACATCATACGTTTCCTATGATAAATGTTTGTCAAAACATTCCCATACATAATCGAACTGATCCATTTCTTCATTTTAATGACAATCAACTCAAGTTGTAGTTTTCTGCATTGTTTCTTTTCCCCAATGGAACAGATCATCATCTTGCACTTACCATAATTCACTTGTAACCATTCCTCTCTACAATGGGAAATTATTCTAAAGCTTTATGATTCTCATACGGAAACAACAGAGAATTAATCTTGTCAGAGGCCAATTTCGGTGCATCCGTATCTACAGGTGGCAATGGACCCACTAAATTTAGTATGTACCGTTGGAATTATGCTATGGCCAAGACACTGCTCTGATGAGCACCTCTTTTGATAGGAAAATGATTGTTCAACTCTCCAGCTATGCCGCATCGCACTGCGTCAGGATTGTCAGAATAATGTGTACTAACCGCTCTGGTCAGGTATCATGGTACACCTTCGGTTTTCTTCAGTGTGTCACAATTCAGACCTAAGGACCCCATCAAATGTGGGTTGCAGGTGCACAAACACAACATGTAAACCCATTTCCTTTAAAATAACATATTTCTGGGTTAAGAGATACATCTAAAAGCCTGATCAACCATGCTTGTCCCCATTCTATAGCCTGCTTAAAGGTGAAAAATAGTATTGGCGTTAGCCATCAAAGCATCCAAATCGGCCATATACTTTGTCCACCCCATCTGAAAGGGACTCTGGCCTGTAGTAGCCAGGATTACCTATTTCACCTTTTTTATGAAATAGTAACATCACTACTGGAGTCTTTAAGATAAAATGTGGTTAATATAGAGTTAATAAAAAGATGAACAAAAAAGGGGCAAAAAGGTCACGTCACATTTTGCTGTAAAAGGGTAAACTGGGGTCATATCTGGGCCTGAGGGAAACATGTCCTCCTTTAAATTAATCAACAATGTTGCAACATGAACCTCTTCCATTTGTTTAAACACATTCCTTATTGGGATCTCTGCAGGGACCAAGCCACAGTACCGTTTAATGGCTCAGGTGAGTAATGGGACATCAAAGTATACCGACGTTATGGAGAGACAACCAGTGTATACAAAGTTAGGTGTTGCCCCCAGACACCACAGGCTATTGCCTTCTGTGGATCTGAACCTTGGGGATATGAACTATTTGAGGGTGTGCAGAGGACTGAAAATCTGTTTTTCTCAATATTACTGTATCTTCCCTGCTCTGCTCCCAAATGTGCTATCCATACGGAAGTCAATATATGTTTTTCAATAATATATTATGCCTGTATTGGCTTGGCTTGCAATCTGGGCCAATCCCAGAGTGGTGCTTGCCAAAAGTAAATCTTAAATTTGTCCTTCAGAGTGACTTCCCTGTGAAGATCCCAAAGCTGGCTCGTATCAAAACATTTTCATGTTAAACTGAATTCTTCTATCTATTTTCTTCCCCTTAAACTGTATCTCTCTGGTGAACTTCGTTTAGGTGAGAAGGCTGAGAATAGGGCAGAGGATTTGGAATTTCCTGAAAGTGCATGTCTACATTAATGCTTTGAATTTTTTAATTCCAGATCTACCTACATTGGATCTCAGGTCCCGCAGATATAATATAGTTTACTTGTTAAAGGTCTAATTGTTTACCCAGTGTCCCCTTTCCAGAAGCTCTTGGTCCATGAGAGAAATAATGTGAGCTGTTTCTTTTTTGTTTTGACCGACATGAAGATAGTTTGTTACATGTTCTATTTTATTATTGGGGTATCACTACACTGGGTCTTGTGATGGATTTAATTGATTCTAAAATAATCCAGGTGCCTCTTCCAATGCAGGCCATCCCTGCTCCATTTACAGCTCATTTGAGATTGTGCTGTGGCATGGGCTTGGCACCTGCATGTGTCTGCTGCTCTCAGAATAATGTAGAATTATGTTCATCTACCGTTATTCTTTTGTATTCTGGACTTTGCAAATGTTTTGCTAGTTTAAGTGTATGGGTTTGGATCCTAGTATACTATATGTTATAATATTTGTATATTACATGTATTGTTGCTATTCTGCTTTTTGCATAGATGTGTGTAGTTGATTGTGGTTTAATTATTGCTTTTTTCCTTCCTATTAGACATTTGTGTTCATCTATGTTTGCGCATGTTTTCGTACAAGTGATTTACAGATTTTCATAATCCATAAAAAACATCCAAGCTTGGCTTGATTTCCGTAAGTCTTTAACCCATCATATAAGTGCTTACACCCCCCTCTTTGTCAGATTTTATTCAACCTGGATCCTCCTACACACATGCAGCAAAATTGACTTCTGTAATACAACACCAAGCTGCTTGGTGTGTGTGTGTGTGTGTGTGTGTGTGTGTGTGTGTGTGTGTGTGTGTGTGTGTGTGTGTGTGTGTGTGTGTGTGTGTGTGTGTGTGTGTGTGTGTGTGTGTGTGTGTGTGTGTGTGTGTGTGTGTGTGTGTGTGTGTGTGTGTGTGTGTGTGTGTGTGTGTGTGTGTGTGTGTGTGTGTGTGTGTGTGTGTGTGTGTGTGTGTGTGTGTGTGTGTGTGTGTGTGTGTGTGTGTGTGTGTGTGTGTGTGTGTGTGTGTGTGTGTGTGTGTGTGTGTGTGTGCTCACTTACATTGTGAAGCATGAGTGCTTTCATCAAAGATTAAAAGATGTTAACGTGAGCCCACTTACACATTGGACCTCTGCTGGTTTATCAGCTTCTGCTTTAGCAAGGAAGGTCTTATATATGACACAAATAACATGGGACTTCTCACTGCCCTAAGCTACATTGCAAGGAACATGATGTATTAGCTTTACGTCCAACATAAATTCTGATTTGATATACAGCTTGGCTAATGACTGAGAAAGGATTTCAATTTTCACTTCCAATTAACATATGAGAGAGTGGGCAGCCTCTGTCTGTTTCTGAACTAGTTTAATGACTGTTGCTGTTTCATCACTTGCACACTCAAATGTTGTGACGGCCTCTTGAACTCACAGACCTGGCTATTGATCATCCTTACTAATACTAAGATGTTAAGCTGTTAAACGCAATAAATGGGATTCCGTGGCAAGTTCTCCTTAAAAATCCTTCTGCCAACACTACCTTCAATGTCTACTTGGCCCCTTTTGCCCACCTGATCTCCACCTTCTCTTCCAACTTTCAGCTTTCAGTGTTATGCGGATGACACTCAACTTTCTTTCAGTCTCCCATCAGCCTCCTCTCCTCTGTCGCTCATCCCCGACTGTTAGGGAGAATTCTCACCCAAGTACTAAATTCCCTCTACCTTAGAGCCCTCCAGCTCTTTTGCTATATTTTGGGACTTTGGACTTTTCATTTTCAATGTGTTTTACTTTTGTGTTCTTTGGTTATGGAGTTTTAACACAAATCCATAGGCATCATCTTCTTCTGTGTGTCACACTGCACCTTCAGTGCAGTGGCACAGGGGTGTCTTTCAGACTCCCCAATGTTTTAATACCTTCTATGGGACAGACTACTGTCTCCCAATGTAAATTTAAATTGACTTTACTAGTCTTTTTAATGTTACAGAACAGCACACACTACCTTGCTATAGAGTGCTGGAGGGGGTTGCCTAGCATCCCCTGAGTCAAAACACTCATGTAACTGTCAAATGTTAACCTTTCCTACTTGCAATGGCTGGTGACAGTGGATTAGAATAACCAACCATGATTTTTCCCGACCGCGAACAACAGTAGCTAAAAATCGGGACAGCCATGTTTTTCAATATGGCACCCAAGACATATCTGTAAAAACAGACTCTGGTCCATTTTTTTTCGCCATTTCTTTTTGGAAAGGTCCTTCTTGTGTTTAACTCTGCACACCAAACCAGGCTTGGTCCCTTTGTTCGTTGGCCTTTGGCGGGCTTCAGTGCTGAAGCCCTCCACTGGCGCCCGAGTTTCAGGGGTGGACAGGATGTGAGGGAGGAGAATCTCCCTGTGCTTAGTCTCCTGGGAGACCAGAATGCACTCTGGCATGATTGGCCGGCTGGCTGTCCAGCAAGGACAGCCACTCTGCAGTGTGATTGACAGCTAGGCTGGAATGAATGGGGTAAAACTGTTTAAAAGCAAGTCTCTGGGACTGGGAAAGCAGAGGTGACCACTGGAATGAAAGAACCGAAGAGGAGCTGAAGGAAGAGGACTGCTGCAACTCCTGGATGACCGGTGAAGCCCTTCTGCAGGTCCGAATTGCCTGAAACTCCATCGACAGAGAAGCCCTTCAAGGTTCAATTTTTCCCTTGAGTTTGGTGGGAACAACTAACTCGCAAGCCACCTGGACACCATCCCCACCCTGTTCGAATTTTCTGCAGAGTGCTGTTGAAAACCGGATAGCCAGTCAGAAGGAAACCAGGGCAGTGCAGGAACCTCCCGACTTCTTCCTCCTACTTGTCCCCACGACTGAAGCTCAGGAACAGCGAGAGCATGCTCTAACTGCCAGGAACAACTGCCTCAGGTACAGCTCTTCTTAACTTTAAAGGTACTGTGCAAACGTGGTCTGGAAATCTTTTAGGCCACAGTGGAAGTTTGTGAAACCTTCCTGAATTTGAAGGCTTGTCCTTCCCATAACATTTGTCTAACTTTTCGTCTGACCAAATTCTTCTACGATCTGTGGTAAAGACCTAACCGTTTACTACCTGAACTGTGCTATCCTATACAAAGACTCTGAACCATTGACTTTGGCCCAGGCCTATGAACTGAATTGCTGGTTGTAGTTAACTGAAACCCTTTGCGCTGCCTATGAAAGTATGTGTGCTGTTGATTCTTATAACCTTGTCTTTTTACCCCTTTTTAAAGTAACTAAATGCCATTTTTCTCCCACTTCAGAGCAGCTGAACTTGTTCATTATCTTATTGGTTGTGTATTTGTAGTATATTATTATATGATATTGAGGTGCTCTTGCTAGTGTAATGTTGTCAAACTGATTGTGTAAATAAATGTATATTCTTTTACCAAGAAACCTTGAGTAAGTGTTTGTTTGAATCACTGTATTGGTTGCTCCTTTGTGTAACTTTTTCTACTGCTCACTCAACTCTTGAGATACGTCTGGCTGCTCAGCCACTGCTACTACAATACTCTGTAGTACAGGTGAAATTGTACTGATACTTGTAGTCTTAATTGCATGTAGTGTTCCCCAAGGGTACTGCATGCGATTCTGCCTAACACCGACTGTCTGTGATTCAGGATTGGTGTGCCTCCAACGATCTCTTCCTTAATGCCAGTAAAACAGAGACCTTTCTCACTGGGGCCCCTGCTCCCACTTTCCCTCTCTCACTCTGGTTGCTCTCCTTGGGCCCTCTTCCTTCGCCTTTCTATGTGGCAAAAAACCTTTGTGTCATTTTCAATACCACTCTCTCTTTATCTCCTCACATCACAGACCTTGTCAAGAAGGCCCACTACCATCTGCACCTCCTCACATGCATTCTTCCTCTTCTTACTTTCCCCCAGAAGCTCACTCTCTCCAGAACCCTGGTTCTCTCTAGTCTGGATGAGTGCAACAGCCTCTTTCTCAATGCACCTTCTGCTACTCTCCAACCTCTGCAACTAATCCAGAACAGGACTTTGAGAATTATCCTTGGTCTCAAGGCCAGGGACTGTATCTGTCCAGCCCTGAAATCTCTCCACTCGCTCCCAGTGGCTGAATAGATCATGTTCAAGACCCTCTGCATTGTCCACAAGGTTTTCTGGGGCCGTGGCCCACACTACATCCAACTCTCTCTTCCAAAATACCGTTCTTCTCGATCCCTTCACTCAGCTACCTCGATCTCTCTGAGGGTCAGCCCCTTCTTCAGGCCCAGAGTGCAGGGTAGATCTCTCTCCTTTGAAGGTGCCTCCCTCTGGAATGGTCTCCCTGCCCCTCGCAAACTTCAACCCGACCACCTGAAGTTCTGGAAGCTGCTTAAGACCACCCTTTTCTCCTCTGCCTTCTTTCATTCTCTTCCCTGATGACCTACCTGTCTGCTGCCCCAGCTGTTTGCTTGGCTACCCTTAAGTCTCACTGCCTACCAGGCTCCTCCATGATCAGTCTCCCTTGCACTGCCTCCTGGCCTACTGCACACTTAGGGGCTGTAACTGTAACCTCTGACAATTTGATGTAGATCTTCTTGAATGACAGCTACAATGAATCCCCAGGAACTGTGTGCAATGTTTCTTCCAACAAGTCTTTAAATCTATTAAATGACAGTATGTGTGTCTTCATCATGAATGGTGTTGGGCAGTCATAGATAAAATATACAATGTTAATTATCTTTAGAAAATAATAAAGTCTTGGTACTCTTTCATGTGGTCTTGACAATAGTTTCCAGAAGAGGCACATTCAATGTTTGAGTACCATTCTAACTGCAATGGAAAATCTCCTAGTAGGAGGGATAGGCTTGCGATTCATGTATTGTGTACTGTTCATTTGCACCATCAGAGAATTTCCATTTAGAGCTTTTAGCAAACAAAGAGCCAGAACTCTACTCATTTTATAACTACACAATATGGATTTACTTGGGTATTTTGCAGAGCGCTAAATGCCACCTTGTAGATGCTTCTTAGTGTTTATCCACTATGATGACGGGATCGAAGTAGAAATTAATGCTCAAAGTTGAGAAACTACTGCTCTGATGTTCTGATAAGCCAATGGGTAATCTCATATGGAGATTGGAGGTGACTGAACAGCAGAGTTATTATATTGGAACTATTGTTAGAGCCCTGACCATCAACTGAGTGTAACATGTAACCCGTCCAGCCAACACAGTCATGAAGGCTATTATTCAGTTCCAGTACCTTCAAAAACTATGAATAGCCAGACATAGCCAGTTGCCAGTGCAAACAGATGTTGGAATTGTGGGACATCTCTGCACCACTTAATGTCATTTTTGCTGCTAGGGGAGACCTAGCCCCCTTGAAGTCATTAACAGCCAGAATTATTTAGCAGGAAGTATAGTTAGGACTAGGTGAGTTCTTAAATAACAAGGTTTATCTTTGACCTGTGACTCCATTGAGAGCAAGAGCATGAACCTGACCTCCTGGGAGTCCTTGAGGATTGCTAGGATCCTTATGGGAATGTCCATAGGATTGTGTAACAATTGATCCTTCATCAGTTGAGGCTATATAATCACACTTATTGACCCCTGTTACTTTGGCTCCATTTACTGCTCCTTCTTAAAGAAAATAACCGGGGTGATGTTGGGTCTAAGGGTGGGCTAACACTCTCAGAAGGGATCTGTGGGCTTCTGCACACCTCCAAAGGAGTAGATGTGTGGGTCACTGCAAATGTGCCTTCAAACATGAAAATGCCCAGATCTTCTTTAGCAGGCATCCATCGTCAGGGAGGTTTGTGAGAAATTTGGGCAGGTTCAGCCTGATCGTGGTACAACAACAAAATCAAAATAACTTAAAAAGCTGCAGGGAGAGAGAGAGAGAGAAACGTTGGGGAGAAAGGAATAGGTCAGGTGGGGCTGGGTGGGAATGTCAGCAAGAAGACATGTAATGCATCTGTGACTGATATCCAACTAGGAGAGCAACATTACATGCGCAACAAGATATATCAGTAGATTAATGCACCTACTGGTGATATCTTT
Organism: Ambystoma mexicanum; assembly: GCF_040938575.1. Taxonomy (NCBI): domain Eukaryota; kingdom Metazoa; phylum Chordata; class Amphibia; order Caudata; family Ambystomatidae; genus Ambystoma; species Ambystoma mexicanum. The sequence goes on from NC_090937.1 coordinate 513,780,889, forward strand.
GTGCAACCTCCATGTCCCAGTTTTGAATCAGAGTATAAAACACTCAGGGGGTAATTCATAGAATTCAGCGCACAAGTGGCGCACGCGGCTGGCGCACAGTGTGCGCGTGCGCATCCCTGCGCCAGCCGCGTGCGCCAAAATACATTTCCGCGCACAGCGTATTCATGGATTCCAGCTACCAAAACCAGCCGTGGCGCACAGTGGTGCAGCGACCCTGCCGCAGCACCAGTTACGCCCCCAAGAACGCCCCTTGCGCAGGGAAAAGGCATCAAAATCCCCAATCCAGCGCAAAGGGCTGCGCTAACCCTGTACCAGCGCGGCAAGAGGGGTACGTGTATCACTGGGGTGCGCGGGAAGTTCCTCACGTTATTTCAGATGGGTATGTGTATTCCAGGGGTGCGCGGGAAGTTCCACACGCGATTCCATCAGGGTACTGTACATCAGGGGTGCGTGGGAAGTTTCACACGTGAATTCAGCAGGGTACGTGTATATCAGGGGTGCGCTGAAAGTTCCACACGCGAATGTCCTGGGTATGTGTATTTCGGGGTGCGTAGAAACTTACACACGTGAATTTAGCAGGGTACCTGTATTACTGGGGTGCGCGGGAAGTTTCACACGCGATTGGCCCTGTGCGAGCGTGGTACGTGTATTTCAGGGGTGCCCGGGAAGTTTCACACGCGATTCCATCAGGGTACGTGTATATCAGGGGTGCGCTGGAAGTTCCACACGCGAATGTCCTGGGTACGTGTATTTCGGGGTGCGTGGAAACTTACAAACGTGAATTCAGCAGGGTACCTGTATTACTGGGGTGCGCTGGAAGTTCCACACGCGAATGTCCTGGGTACGTGTATCTTGGGGTGCGTGGGAAGTTTCACACGCGATATCAGCAGGGTACGTGTATTTGAGGGGTGCGCTGGAAGTTCCACATGTGAATGTCCTGGGTACGTGTATCTTGGGGTGTGCGGGAAGTTTCACACGCGATATCAGCAGGGTACGTGTATTTCAGGGGTGCGCTGGAAGTTCCACACGCAAATGTCCTGGGTACTTGTATCTTGGGGTGCGCGGGAAGTTTCACACGCGATATCAGCAGGGTACGTGTATTTCAGGGGTGCGCTGGAAGTTCCACACGCGAATGTCCTGGGTACGTGTATTTCGGGGTGCGCTTAAACTTACACACGTGAATTCAGCAGGGTACCTGTATTACTGGAGTGCGCTGGAAGTTCCACACGCGAATGTCCTGGGTACGTGTATCTTGGGGTGCACAGGAAGTTTCACACGCGATATCAGCAGGGTACGTGTATTTCAGGGGTTCCGTGGAGTACTACACATGAATTGGCCATGTGGGTCCTCCCAGGTGTTCGCTCCACAACCTCCACGGCCCCTGCAGGCAGCCCACACCACAGGGGACTAGCCTGCACCCCCACTCATGTCCCCCAGCACCCCCACCCCCCAGCACTGAGGGGCACCCTCCACCAGGCCCCCAACTCATGTCCCCCTGCACCCCCACCCCCCAGCACTGTGGGGCACCCTCCACCAGGCCTCAACTCATGTTCCCCTGCACCCCCAACCCCCAGCACTGTGGGGTACCTGCCAGCAGGCCCCCAACTCATGTCCCCCTGCACCCCAACCCCCCAGCACTGTGGGGCACCCTCCACCATGCCCCCAACTCATGTTCCCCTGCACCCCCACCCCCCAGCACTGGGGGGCACCTGCCAGCAGGCCCCCACTCATGTCCAACTCATGTTCCCCTGCACCCCCACCCCCCAGCACTGTGGGGCACCCTCCACCAGGCCACCAACTCATGTCCCTCTGCACCCCCACCCCCCAGCACTGTGGGGCACCCTCCAGAAGGCCCCAACTCATGTCCCCCTGCACCCCCACCCCCCAGCACTGTGGGGCACCCTCCACCAGGTCCCCAACTCATGTTCCCCTGCACCCCCACCCCCCAGCACTGTGGGGCACCTGCCGGCAGGCCCCCACTCATGTCCAACTCATGTTGCCCTGCACCCCCACCCCCTTGCACTGTGGGGGACCCTCCACCAGGCCACCAACTCATGTCCCTCTGCACCCCCACCCCCCAGCACTGTGGGGCACCCTCCACCAGGCCCCAACTCATGTTCCCCTGCACCCCCACCCCCCAGCACTGTGGGGCACCCTCCACCAGGCCCCCAACTCATGTCCCTCTGCATCCCCACCCCCCAGCACTGTGGGGCACCCTCCACCAGGCCACCAACTCATGACCCTCTGCACCCCCACCCCCCAGCACTGTGGGGCACCTGCCAGCATGCCCCCACTCATGTCTCCCAGCCAACATGTCATCACAATCTAGATCCCTGGTCCTTATGGTCAGCCTCCAAATTCCAAACACCCACCCGAGTATTGCATCCACCCACTTAGAAATGGCAATAACATGATAGAACCCCAATTGCAAGTTTGGAAATGAATACATGTCCCTCACATACACCCAATTGGTGTCAGTGAATCTCAAAACCCATATCATGATATGCATGAAACCAATGAGATGATACTACACATTGAAGTTTGAACAAAAAATATGTATTAAAGGAAACATAAATTGAATCAAAAAATAAACAAACAGAAATGGGAATTTAAAAAAATAAAAAGCAGCATGTCCGTGAAATAATGCAAAACCAAAAATCATAATCCAAAGGAATGGTGTCCAAAGTCACAGTCCACAAAAGTAAATCCAATGGAAAATTATAATTGAAAGCCATTGCTCCATGGGTAAATTGTAAAAAAAAAAGAAAATCCAACAGTCAACTATATACAGATGAACAAGCCAGGGTCCATTATCCCAACAGAAGAAATGAAACCTATCTAATAACACTACCTAATAAAAAAAAACTACATACAAAAATGTGGCCCATTGTCCAAAAGGGTCACCCTCCACACCAGTCACTGATGTGCCTGGGACATCACGTCGACGGGGGCATGCAGTCGTGCAGCCGCGGGCGGTGCCAACACAGCGAGGACCCCCGGTCCTTGGGTCCCAACGCAGTCGCCGCGCGCAACTGCAGTATACTGAGTGGGAGCAAGACATGACTGCCAATTCAGAACGGCATGGGCAGCAATGGAGACCATCGCTGAGAGCATGGAGCATGTGGCCCGATCTGTGCTCTCCCCTGCTAGGCAGGTGCTTCTCCAGCAGCAGGCAGCACGGTCCATGGCCCGCTCGCTCAGGCTGGGCATGGTGGCCTCAGACAGGGCACGCCAGGCTGAAATGTCATCTTTGCGTCAAGCAATTGCTGCTCACGCAGAGGCGCACATGGATGCCCTGAGGGAGGAGTATGCTTCCATCAAATCCACTCTGGGTGTCCTTATGATGTCCCAGAGGCAGCGGGCAGAGGAGAGGTTTGCACAGCTTGAGCGTACCATCTCGGCTGAGCTACAGGCTTGCCAGGAGGTGCAGCGGTTGTCCAGCCAGGCCTTGCAGGAGGAACTCCATGTTACATGTGGTACCTTGCAAGAGGAAGCACGTGTATCACGTGAGGTTCTGCATGCAGACCTACGTCACATCGTCACACAGAACCAGGCTCACCCGTCTGGCAGACTTGCTGCCGATGAGGGGCAAGCTGTGGCTAGGCGTGGCCAGGCTACTGTGCCACGTCCTCCTTTCCTGGATGTGCCAGACTCGGACGACCATCTATCTCCCACATAGGTCGGGCTGTGTAGGCGTTGAGCCCATGGAGGTTTTTTTTTTGGCTCAGGATCATCGCATGTGGATGTTGAGCAGCACCCTGTACCTCCCCCCTCCTGGGTGCCTCCCCTCCCCCTGGGTCGTATGTGGCCATTTTTGATTTTTCTTTTAGTTTAGTTAGTTAAGTTTCTGTTTGATAGTTAGTTTAATTAGATAATGTAGGTTTTCCATAGTTAGTGTAATTAGTTAATATAGTTTAAAATTGCTTATCTATTGTGCTTTCATGTGACGGTGCAGTGCTTTTTGGCTTTTGAAGGCATCCAATGTCTGTTCCAGCTGGGCCCTTCAGGCTTGTCTTGTGTATGTGTTTGCTGCTTAGGGTCCTTGACTCACATATGCCACTCCTGACTCCCTTATCCATGGGCTCGCAAGGATGGTTCAGTTTGACAACCTATTACACAAGGGCTTTGGACTGTCATATCTGTGGCATATCTGGTGCTGTGTGACTTGTGTTGACACCCCTAGTGGGGATGATTTCGGTGTTATTGTCCACTGTTCAGCTTTTGCTAGATGGGGTGTTTCATGATTAATGTGTACATTCATTGCTTTGCATTGTGTAGTATGTTTCTTATCTTTACTGTACACGTGCTTGTTGCAGTTCATGCCGTAGATATTGTGTTCCACACTTTGGATGTGAAAGACGGACTGATGGTGTGATTTCTGATGTAACTCTCTGACATGGTCAAGTAATGAGATGCCTGAAGAGACACACACAGATGACTTTAAAGCATTAATCATGTGTTTCATGCCCTTTCTGCAGGGGGATGAGCCTCCAGAGCACCTTTGCCAGCAGACATGGCCCATTGGACGTCGGAATTCTGGACACGTTTGTTGCTACCCACATGCACATGTGTGCACAAGCAGAGGCACAGGGATTGCAGACCTACATCCTAGAACTGCTGACGTGTTCCAAGGAACTCCAGGCAAGGTGAGCAGCACAGGGGGGCCACAACACAGCAAAGCTTGCACCAGGCGATTTGCACATGCAGGCTTAGCCACAGCACTGAGGGTGAGCTTGGACGAATATTGGTGTTGAAGCACACGTTGCAGCTCAGATGTGTTGGTGGACTGTTGGCTGTTGATTGTAAGGTTGTCTGGGACACCTGCAGGGGCAGTGGCACATACCCTCGGTACACCAAGGTCCATTGAGGCACTTGTATCAACCAGGTAGCCTTCCGAGACATGGAAAGGGGCAGCTCACAGGGACATACAGCAAGGGACATACTCGGGTGCAGTGCATTTCATTTCCATGTACATTTTGATAAATGCACTGCAACTTTGTTTCGGTCATGGTGGTACAAAACTTGCTCTGAAGTCATGCCTTGCTATATGGGTCTGTCTGCTTACCCAGGGAACATTGCATGTTGTGTGAATTGTGACACATTGGTTTTCCATTTGCCACGCACCCACCGGCGGCTGACTTACTGCATTGACTGTGTATGACCCATCACAGGGGTAATGTTATATATGGGTACGAAGCATCTACAGCAGATTGTCTGTTTGTAGAGTAGTTTGTTGCTATGGGGCATGTTTGGTGGTGTGTTTTTGTGTAATGGGCACGTACAGGTTATTGACTGTGGCTTTCTTTGCAGCATTGCAGTGCTCCTGTAACCGGACCTGAGAGTGCGCAGCCAGGAGGCCAGCACTCAAAACCAGAGCTAAGTGTCTTGTTGTTTTTCTTTCAAACTGCTCTGCATAGGCTTGCTGGGGGATGCACTAATGCATGGATGAATGTGTAATTCAATTTGGTATGTTTTTTCCCCCTAATCACCCGGAATCCTATCCAATTTTGAACCCTCTACCCTCTACCCGGTGTGCCTGCTTCCCGTACCTATACAAGCAATGTTCCCTAACCCTCTTTCCCCGCTGGGGTTGTGGATGCCTGTGTAAGCCCCAAACTTGCAGGCGCCAAAACCCTAGAGGGGGTGGTTGGTTTGTGCCACTCCTAAGCCTGGACTACAGAAAGCCATGACAATGATGTCCAAGTTTGTTTGGATTGTGTATGTGTTCATGCAGTTAGTACATTTTCGTGCATTCACTACTTTCATGTGTCATTCTTCCTCCCCTCTCCTGCCACTCATTCCAGTTATCCAGTGTGCCAACACCTGTCCTGACTGCATATCCTTGACCCTCCTTCCCCACCAGGGTCTCAGAGGCCTGTGTGAGTTTGACCTTGCAGGCACCCGGGACACGGTGGGGGTGGTTGTTTCGTGACACTCCCGCGCCTGTACACGGGACCTGTGACAGTACACATCCGTTCATGGTGCATCATTCTATGTTATGTACCACACATGGTTCACATCCTGTTGTGACATTGTTTTACTGTACTACCTTGGTTGTTACATCATTGTGGTAGTACTTGGCCTTTGTGAGGTACTGCTACGTTAAGTCATCTACTGGACGGTGTTCTGGTTCGTTTTTCTGGCTTGTATTTTGTGATTTTGCAAATGAGTGTGGACTCTGAGGGTGCAGGCACCTTTTTACACACAAGGTGACGAAGGGGAAAGGTGATCCTGTGGCCAGGTGGAATTGAGGGCTGAAGGCTCCATAACCCAGGTGCAGTTGTTCAGTGGGTCATGGTCATTTGTGAGGGGGGGGGTTGTTGTTGATAGTTGCGTTGCCCTGCAGTGTGATGGGAACCCTGACATTGTAATGGTGGTATCCTATGTACATGTTGTGTTCTGCAGATCAATGCCTGTTCATGTGTTTTGTTTACCTTTCAGGTGCAAGGGGATAGTTGTGGTTTGACATGCTGGGGTGTACACATGGTGAATGTTCACATGTGATGTGTAGAAGACACTGATGGTCACTTGATTGCACATGCATATGTTGATTGCATGTCCTTACTGACCCACACACTTGCACTCTGATGCACTACATGTACAACCACCCTTGCATATTCACGTGTACACTGTTTGCCTTCTGGTGCCCACTGTGTCCCTGCAGCACATTTTCTGTGACCAATTATGGATCCTGTACATGCCTAATTTGCTTTTTGATGTGGCCTGTCGCTTAGATGTGATGCTCAGGGTGGACACAGCACACAGAAGCTGCAGTGTTGATTTTGCAATGCACAATGTGCATGTAGACAGGCATTCATTGTTATGTTACGTCTACAACTCTTGTAATGCATTTGGAAATGACTTATTTTGGGTGGGAGGTTGTTGGACAGTCATTTCATCTGATTCCATGTCAGGCATCATTGTCTGATGCCACTGTACATTTTGGACATGGCAATGTGTACCTTATTGTTACTGTGTTGGTGTATGGGTATTGCTTGCCATGTCATGTTGTGGTTTGGGAGGGTTTGACATAACAGTGATGGCCATGGCCTGTTTTGCAGGTGTGTGTGATTCACACCTTGCATGTCAGGGTCATTCGCTTCTCAAAGCAACTAGCTGGGGGTAGATCTCTCTCTGCGGCAGGGGCCTCCCTCTGGAACAGCCTTCCTACCTCACTGGAACTTGAGGAGAACCATCTCCGGTTCGGGAAGCACCTCAAGACCTTCCTCTTTGCTTCTGCTTTCTCTCTGCCTCTCCCTTGCAAAATTCTTCACTGGAACTGCACTGGATCTGCAACTGGGCCACTCTCACCTACCTCGGTCCCTGGCCCAACCACTCTCCACTTGCACTGCCTCCCTGGCAACCCCTGCACTGCGGGACTATCTCTCTATCCCTACAGCCCCCCCTTCCCAGCATTTGTCTGCACTTACCTTTGCATTTGCCACCAGCTGGCCTATGTATTTGTTTTTTAGTCTACTTACCCTGTACTGCACTCCCCCCCTCCCCTTCCCCTTGCACTTTTCCCTTCACCCCTATCCCTGCACTTGCACAATCTAAATGACACCTGGCTTAGTAGTATCATTGTCTGTCTTCCCTTGTTCCCCCCTCCCTGCCTCGTCGCACCTTGAAATACTTGTGTATAGGCCATATCATGTCATTTCATATGTGTGCCTGTTGGTCACACAGGATAGCTTGTGTTTAAGTAGCTAGGGATGCAGACAATGTGGCACTTCAATGGCAACTATCTCAGGGTGGTAGGGTTGTGACAGTTGACTGTCTCTTTGTCATCATCGATTGTCACCTGGTATGTGCCAGGCCTGTGTGCACTGCGCAGGGGTGGGAGTTTAGGTGAAAAATGTGGCCACAAGCTGGGTCCGGGCTTCCTCGCCACGTGCCCTGTCCCCTGCCATGGGAAGCGCCTGTGCCTGTGGTTGGGGATGTAGGGGCACCACCATGTCCACCGGTACACCCTGCCGTGTTGCAACATTATGCAGGACACATGCTGCCACAATGATCCTGCACACTACTGGGGGTGCATAGAGTAGCTACCCGCCAGAGAGGTCAAGGGAGCGGAAACGTGACTTGAGCACTCTGAATGTGCGCTCCACTATGGCCCTGGTTGCAATATGGGTCGCGTTGTATCTTACCTGGGGTGGTGTGGTGGGGTTCCGGATTGGCGTCATCATGTGGTTCCTCAGAGGGTAGGCACTTTCCCCTGGGGAGGTGTAAATGGTTGTGATTATTGGGGTTTGTGTATTTGTGTGTGTGTGTGTGACATGCATGCATGTGCAAGGGCATTTGTACTCACCTAGGAGCCAGGTGTCGCCATGCTGCCCAGCTTCCAGGGCCCGGCTCAGGGCGGACATTCTGTATATGAAACTGTCATGGATGGAGACAGGGTAGTTTGCGTAGACAGAGGTGATGATTCCCTTTGCATCGCATACCACCTGTACATTGATGGAATGCCAGTGCTTGTGGTTTCGGTAGATGTGCTCAGTGGCCCTAGGTGGACATAGGGCCACATGGGTGCAATCTATGGCAGTACTTCCCCAGTTACGCTTTCTTTTTGATGCGTTATTCCCCATTCCGCATGTTACGTCCACTGTTCCGCCCACTTTGGTTGTGTGCGCCGCACTATGTGCGCATAGCGCACGCTGTGTGTGCCTGCGTGCGCCATGGCAGGATTGGGCGCACGTACAGCGGGAAACACGCGCAGCGTCTTCCTTGAATCGCAGGCGTGTGCGTGCGCTGCGTTTCTCACGCTTGCGCTGGGATTTTCGGCGCACGTTTGCTCCATGAATCGACCCCTCAGTCTTTAATCCTTCTAAAGTTAATCAATCTAATAAAGTTGAAAAGGGGAAGACTGAATGTCAGAACAGCAGAGTCCATCACATGACAGGCATACTTATGTTTGCTTTTATTAACTCGTAGGTTGATAACTGTGCATTATTGAGGTTTATTATATAACAACATAGGAATTTTATGCAGTTCATGGCCCTCTGAATAGCCTGTAGGTCTTGGGATGAGTCGGTCATGCATTAATGGTGGATGAAATGTCATCCTGCTGAGTGTGCTTCCTTTTTTATGATAGGGAGGTTCAATGGCTACATAATTACCTCAGAAGGGCCAGTAGGACTGAGGCAGTGTCAATCACATTTTGCTAAGCAAGAATGTATTGTTATAAGCAATGTGTCTGAGAAAAAGAACATACAACTCCATTAAGAGGTATGTGGGTGTAGGGAGCACTACATATGGTCTTGAAACGAATGTATTTCAGGGGGCTGGCCATTACCCAATTTGTGTTGCTTGGAAATTTGCATGGCAACTGAAAGAAATTAGCTGAACATGTCATGCAATTAATGAAAAGATGCACACTGTACACATTTCTTTTGCATTACATTTTGTAACTAGGGCGGTATGTTTTGTAAGTGTTTTTTTTTAAATAAAGAACACAATTATTTGTCAGCTGCAAAGAGTTAATTTTACTTTCTACATTACATTACAAGAAAGCTAGATGCAATCCACTAGCCGAACTCTGTTGCTAATAAAAAACTGAAAACAATACCTCCGAACAAATGGAAAGATAAATCTGACACAATAACAGCTGCAGTTAGTAGGAGATGTGATCCTTTTAACAATGTTCCAAATTAAGGCCACACTGCAGGCTACTCTTTGAATCCAACTAATAAAAGGGAGCTAATTTACTTAGGGGCGCACAGTACCAGACAGATCAGTGAAATTCATCATACTAATTTTATCATATAAATAGACCCATGATTGAACACCTACACCTATCAAGGATGTGATCCTAATAAGTAAATGGACTTCCAAAACTGGATAAATGACCCAAAGAAGAACATAGTTTTGTTTGTTTTATTATCATGATACATTGTCCTGTTGTACAAAGTACCATCTATTCTGCGCAACCGCTGAATGCCTATGATATTGGGTATATCTTCCGACTTTTGCAAAGGGGATGTCATACCATACAAACTGGCACCTTGTTTGTGTACAGGAATTAAATCCAATAACGTAGAGAATGTTTAGCCACTTATTTACTAGACTGCTGTTTTCTCATTTGGGAACATGGTTTGTTGTACAGGGACAATCAAATCCGGTTCACATGACAGAAAAATAATATGGTACTTCGAAATGATGGCACCATTCAATCAGCAAAATAATGCCATTAAGCAATGTCTGTCCTTAAACCATCTGTGGTAATAACTGCCACCAGTAGTCTTGTGTGTCTGCAATCATAAGTGTAGCCAGGATATTTTAACAAGTAGGGCCTGAAGCTAAAGGTGTTTTGCTCACCCCATGGAGAGCCCACAGATTGAATGGGGTCTGTTCTCTCCATGGACACATATGTGGGAGTAAACAAACGTTCACAGGTTGACCAAACCAAACAAAACAAAAGATGCATAGTAGGATGTTTTAACTGGGTGATATCTAACTCAGGAAAATGTTCACCAATGTACACACAATTCTTCTTTATTTAATAAAGTTCTTGTTATGATTTGGGACCCCAATCTAATAGAATTGATTCCCCATAGCCTCCCTCCACTTTTGGGATAAGAAGAACGCAGTGTTGCATAGAAGCTCTATTTATTAACCAAATAGAAATAATTGAATAAGATTCCAGACAAATAGTTTCTTCAACAAAGGCAAGTGTTAAACAATCAACACACTCTTCAGTTTAGTTTTCAATGCCACAGCTATGGAAATAGAATCTTTAGGGGCTGATTCATGCAATTTGTGCGCCAATAAACGGGGATTTGTGCGCCATTCTGCTTTGAAATCCCTGTTTAACAAATGGGGATTTACGGGCAGAATGGCGCACAAATCCCTGTTTTCCGGCGCACAAATTCCATGAATCAACCCCTTAGTATCACACTTCACCATAAGCATCTACTCATTTGTTTCACCCTGCGCACGAAGGCACCCTAGATTGGATGCATGAGAGTTCAGGAGGAATCTTTGAGATGTGAAAACAACAAATTAGTTAAAATAGCCTTCCCTATCCACTACTCAGTACTTCCACTTTATTCAAAATACCACCCCCTTTACTCAATAGACAGGTTAGACGTTCATCTCAGTTGTAACAAGTTATTGGACCTTCTGGTACGTGAATGGCTTGTAAACAAAGAAAATGAATGGTCAGCAGTATGTTGGCAAAATTCTCTTCAGTGATGTTTCTATTCAGTTATCGTGTGTTAGGTAAGAATTGTTGTAGTCACACTGTGTGAGACTACACAATACTAATCTGCTTGGTATTAGCTAACCCAACCTTTGGTATAGGCCTGTACTACGCAGGTTGGTAATGTGACTGAGCAGCCAGGCCAATCTCAAGAGCGGTAAATGTGAGCTGTAGAGCTTTAGCAAAAAGTATCCAAGTAACACATTCAAGTTTAAGTTATAAATAGTTATTTATTTAGTTAACATCAATTTTTAAATAAGGGTTTTTTGAAACGGGCAAGATATGCAACAATCAAATATACCTTATATATTAACGATATACGGCGAAGGACCGGCAAAGGACAGTCTCAGGCAGTCCTGCAGCAGTTCCTTGTGGATTGTGGAGAGCTGCATTTTTCTATGCAAGTATGTTGAGCTGAAACTACACACTGCACATTTAATTGCCAGGAATTAGTGTCCTACTTAATCTAGCAGTGGTGCAAAGCACCAGCGCAAAGGACCATCAAAGGACAGTCTCAGCCAGTCCTACAGCAGTTCCTTGTGGAGTGTGGAAAGCTGTGTTTTTCTACACAAGTGTGTTGGAGCTGAAAATACACACTGTGCCTTTAGTTGCCAGGAAGGAGTGCCCTACTTAATCTGCCGGTGGCACAAAGCGCCGGCGTGAAGGACCGGCAAAGGACAGTGTCAGGCAGTCCTACAGCAGTTCCTTGTGGAGTGTGGAGAGATGCATTTTTCTATGCAAGGTGTGTTGGAGCTGAAAATACACACTGCACCTTTAATTGACAGGAAGGAGTGTCCTTCTTAATCTGCTGGTGTTGCTAAGTGATGGCGCGAAGTGCCGGCACAAAGGACTGGCAAAGGACAGTCTCAGGCAGTCCTTCAGCAGTTCCTTATGGAGTGTGGGGAGCTGCATTTTTCTACGCGAGTGTGTTGGAGCTCAAATTACACACTCCGCCTTTAATTACCAGGAAGGCGTGTTCTACTTAATCTGCCAGTGGTGCGAAGCACTGGCGCGAAGTCCCGGCAAAGGACAGTCTCAGGCAGTCTCAGGCAGTCTATGGGCTTTGGCGAGTTCTGCATTAAATCCTTCCGATAACATCAAGAGGGAAACCTGATATGGGTGTGTTACTATTAAATCTGTGATGGAAAAGCGAGGAGGGAGAGCTGCTGGACTGCCTCTTGCCATGCATCGGAAAACTGGTTAGTGAAACTATATTCTGTAAACATTGGTTAGAGTCTAGGTGTTTCACCAACTAACGGCCTCTTCTTACAAGTGAAGAAACAGCCGGCTTCTTCCGAGTTATTGGCATACTTGTGTCCTTATGTCATCAAAATTATGTAGTTGGAAACTTTTCATTATGGAGAAAGGAAGAGCAGCGTTGAGAGTGCACCAGTAGCAAGGTGGGAGGAGTGACAAAACCATGGAGTTTCTGGACACAACGGCCACCCCAACAAATAAGAGCTTGGGTGTGCCGCTTATTATTACCACTACTAAAGAGGGACTAAAAGTCAACCAGTTGCTCCAAGGAGGTGATATGATTGACAGGACTGTGGGGGAATTTGGAGGAGAGGCTACCACGCCTAATAATTTTGCCATGCCATCACAAGTAGCTGGGAGCCCATACTTTGCCAGATCAACAACCAACTTCATGAATTCAGGTAAAGGTCATGTTACCTTCTCAAGTCCAGACCTAATATCGCCTACTCAAGGTATTGAGTCTCACCCTAACTCACTTGACCTCTAAGAGGTGAGAGAATTAACCTGAGGAAATTTAGAACTAGATGAAAGTGAGGGTGGACATCAAAACAGTGGGGCTGAGCGAAGTGTACTGGACCAATCCTTTGAAAGATTGTGTAATGACATGGAGGGTATTTTGGAACACCCTTATCGAGCTACCAACAAAGGGAGAAACTCTGCTGCACTGTCACTAATAGGGCCTCCAAATGACTTAGATCTGCAGCCTAATCCTAAAAAAAACATTTATGCAGGAACACAACACTTCCTGCTTTTTACCAAACTCACACAGGCAAACAATAAACAATCATTTCTACACACCCAAAAACATCTCCCTGAGAAGGGACTCTAATATTATGCAGCAAATCATACCTTAGGTCCAGCATCCATTTCTGCATTGCATCTGGTGCTTGAATACACCAGCTTAATTTATCATCTATTAAAATGTCTGGTTCCTGTACTGGTGTTTGTGAAGCAAGAAGATGGAGACCATCCCTGGAAGAAACACAAAATCTAAGACATAACTTTACTAAGGTGAGTCCACAGGGGGAGACAGGTACAGACTACTCTGACCTTGAATCTGGGAGCCAAGAGGGCGCAGATGCCTCTCAAATGACGAACTCATACTCACCACCTGTCGAACTGTGTGATCAGCAGGAAACAGTTGGCATGGAAACAAGGGAGCGAAGGAGAGGAATTGTTGGGGAGTACATCCCACGGCCAACTGGACTCAACTGACCAAGATCAGGAACAAGAGGGCTAGGTAAAAGTCTCCGGTAGACAGCAGAAAAAGGACAACTAAAACCCAAAAGTCTAAACATCTACCAGCCCCTAACATTAACAAACAAAATAATTCAAGGACATTTCTGGAGGCCCTTTCATCAAGGGAGCAGGAAACTAGTGCACCTACAAAAATAGTGACACAAAGCAAAGAAGATAAGACAAATACAGGGGTCTCCAAAAAGATACCTCAGAACAAGAAATTCAGACAGAAGTGATCCTGATAAATGAAACTATTGTTCAGGAGGAAAAGAGTTTGTTAGCCTTGTTACCACAAAACAGAAGATACCTGCTAGGTTGAGTGAAGGAAATCTTGACCTTGAGAACTCAAATCCTCTACCCACTGCAATCTTGGGAGGAGCCACAATATTACACTGTGACGCATGAATCCCACTGGGCTCACAAAAAATGGACAAACATAGCTTCCAAGACACAGAAATGGGATGGAAACGAGAAACCAATGGAAATAATGTCCACATGAATAGGGGTCAAATAATTAAGGGCTATCAGGCTGTGCCCCAGCTCAGAGCACTACGCTCAGAGTACATTTTAAGAGTGGCCTTCCCGAAAAAGAACCTAATTGTTCAAATAGTCAAAAACCGTAGGCTATCAGCTGGAGGAACTCCCCTCACAACAAGAAATGGAATCCTCTTTAAATTGATCCAGTTGGCGCAAGTGACATCACCACGACTACAGGGCATGGCGGGAGATAAAAGGGATGCAAACTCCACGTGGATGAATGGGCCTGGTTGGAAGGTGCCATAGAAATGTTTAAGAGAGCAAAGGCCAGCCAGCAGCAACTTTGAGGAACTTCAGACTACAGTAATGACATGGAACATCTGTGGGAATCATAAACTCTTAGGAAAATCTAGGATTGCCTTTATACTAACAAATGTCATACTGTTGCAGGAAACCATGGCGGTAGACAGTTTTGAATTGGCAGGATACACTACCTACTGCAAATTGGCCAAGGAGGGCTGGCTATAGCTGTGGAACTAAAATGGGACTGCATACATCAGGAGATTGAGCTTGCTTCTGGCGATCTGATGGCGGTTAACATCTACATCCCCCAGAGGGAAGTACATCTGCTGATTGTTAATGTCTATGGAAACCATGGAAAATCCTCTATCTGGGCTACACATGGCCCCCTGGAGGCTTTGATTTCAGGGTGGCTGGGGAGATCAGAAAATCCACCTATTATAGTTGCAGGAGACTTAAACACAGCCTGTTTGAAATCTAAAGAGGGTCCGATCGTGGCCAGTGGTGGGAAACAAAATCGAAGAGTTAATACTCTGGTTGGCTTTGGTCTAAATTCCTGGCGAGTTGGGATATGTACCCTTGTACTCCCGCAGGGGAAATCCTGGAGGGATTTTATACCTGGATGAGGGGAAGAAAAAACTCTTGGATTGACCATCTGTTTGTTTTGACTAATGTGGGTAAAATATCTGAGGTACTAATGCGGGGGGATTCCTGGGGGAAGTGATCATTTTCCAATATATCTTACCATATATCTACCCTTGGAAACACACAACTCTATACCCTACCTAGCCTTTACTATTACAGCGAGTAGGGTGTTATAAGGTGTAACATGAAGGCATATAGAACTTTAGCAAAAAACTGGAGTAACAAAGGATGAAAGGTCTATCTCTGTTCTATGGTCTAACCTGGAAAGCACTGTTATATTTATATAAACAAAATATACCATAGAACGGGTTTCTCTGTGTGATAAGCTCTAGAAAAGTGCACACATTTAAACAGTAATTATCTCATTCAGGCAAGCCACGGGATTGTAAAAGGTCCACATATAACAAAGAGCAAAGCAAAACAATTCAATTTACTTCACTGGACACAATAGAATATTATTTTTTTAATTACATTTTATAGAAAA
Source organism: Ambystoma mexicanum (assembly GCF_040938575.1). Lineage (NCBI taxonomy): Eukaryota > Metazoa > Chordata > Amphibia > Caudata > Ambystomatidae > Ambystoma > Ambystoma mexicanum. Next base: position 513,796,488 of record NC_090937.1, read on the forward strand.
AAACATATCAAAAATGCATTAATCATGTATATCTAAAAACCATCCATAGTGCCTACATAATAGCACCTCTAAAACATTGCAGATACACAAAGTCTGTATCATACAACACGCTATGCACATCCTCACCAAGAAAACAAACTGCAGACAAACCTCACTCATACACATTCAAAATCACACCACTGCTAATACATTCAATTCCAACAAATGATAATCAATTCTAAAACAGTGTTATAAAATACAATCTCCATTGGTTATAAGGAACAATAAGAGATCATCACAGTAAGGTGACCAATCAATAATCAAAGTATTCTAAACAATACACAACACTGTGATATGGACTGCTGCCTACTACAGCATAAAATTAACCAACCCAACATGTTTCTTTCTATGCTTATTCCATTCTGTAGACATTCTTCAGGGGTAAGTAGGTCCGGTGTTTTCAGGGGAGTTGACTTAGAGGTACCAACGTGTGGACAGGACACAGAGCGTACCTATAAATAAAAGCACACAGAGAAACACACCGATTGAAACATGCATCTTCCACCAAATTAATAAGCAGAGTGCAAAAGATGGGCCGGAGACCACCCCACTACATCCTCTTCCTCCGAGGTAATCACCTATACCCTACAGGGCATAGTGAAAGGGAGACACTCTTAATTGAATCAATCCCTATGGACAAACACCACCACCATGAACACCATGAAAAAACCTTGAGTGATCCTGGTTACAAAAATTGGGACCATCACCCTAAGGTATGGGGTGGTATAGTTACCAAAATCAAGATGGAACCGGGGTCCTAAAAAGGTAGTAGTAAGTCACACTCGACACCACCATCATCAAACACCCCGAGTGATACCGGATAAGTGAACAAATTGAAAACCAAACTCACAGCACTCGGATGCACCCGTCGTGCGATGACAAAGTACGTTAGGTAACGGATACCAGTGTAGGACCCCTTCCATGGGTCGGACAACATTTTACTCTTGCATGAGCCAAAATATTGTGCCCACTCAGTCGGGCTGAAATCAATGATCCCCCAGGCAACAGAGCAAAACACGTGCAAAGGAATAAAAAAGACAAAACAGAAACGAAGTCAAAGACATCATCTCAGATCTAGACAACAAACAGTACAAGGAATGAATGTCCCTACAGAAGCCTAAATAGGGGGATTAACCAACTCGTTATAAGTACAGGTATTACTAACCTGATATCGAGTGCACGCCGTCTCTACCGCATACTGTGAATGTCAATTTAACCCATTCGGTCTTCATATGGTCGACAATCAGCTCATTACGGCAATCTCTGGTTTTATGGTTCCAAAACGGTGGCAGTCATCTACATAACAGAAAGTGAAACAAGCCGTGTTCAAGGCAAGTGCAAATTCTGTCGGCCAACATTTAAACCAGCGTCTACAGTTCCCCCTTTAAGCACACCGGTAACAACAAACCGTGTTAAAGCTATCAAGTCAAGCCCGTCATACACGGTCATGTATTAATCAACTGACAACGACATAAAACATGTGCGCACAGAGGTCCCGTGTATTCACTTACCGACAAACAGGTACGCGGTACTCCAAGTCAACGGAAATGAGTCCACAAGCCATCGTACGGGACTGCGTACAGCGTTTAAATGCTCCACATGACCTCGCGTATAACCACGTGACGGTCATTATGGCACTTGGATACTAATGTCGGCTCGTACAACCCCCGTAACGTGAACACGTCATGTCAGGGGTGCATACATTCCATTACGAACTTCGGATTAATAACTAACCGCGTTCGTTCGATACCCATAAAATGGGATAAGTGCACAAGTATAAATATTGCGAATATCAGAAAAAAGCTGTATGCACCCATACAGTATCCAGGACTAAGACAAAAAAAACAGCAAATTAACACAGAGGAAGGGAGGGTATGCAGAATGACACGTGTAATGGTCTCAACTTAATACATGCATTCAGTATCTTGAACTCGATGTTAGGACATGCTGCACCTAACTGGCATCCCACTACACCAATTCAATATATGGACTCATATATTCCAGTCGATTTGTTCATTCAAACCCACCAAGTGGCTTCTACTTAAGAAAATGAGTCTCATCTCTTCCCTAGATAGGGTCTGTTTGTCTGTCGACCTTTTATTAGTAACAGGGATCTATTTTAGGATCCTTCAACCGTAAACCATTACAGCTATGATCACGCATAATAAAGGCACCAGCCATTGGGGCTGTAAGATTCCTGGTCCTAATACAGCTCCTGTGTTCATTAATGTGGATCTTGATTTTGCATTCCGTTTTCCCAATATATAAATTGGGACAAGCGCACCAAATGGCATATATCTCATTACTGGAATTACAATTAGAGAACAATTTCTGTTCCCATGGTCTTGGTAGTCCAATGTCTACCTCAGTGGTGTGACTCGTGAACTGGCAACAGGTATAGGCCCTGTAGGGTGCATGGCCTTTGGGTTTAGGCAAACCCCACTGTTCAGTGATGATGATCTGCGCGTCACCTTTAATACTGATGTTGTTTCTGCTGACCAATTATTTCACATTGCGTCCACGTCTGAAAGCAAAATGGGGAGCGTCAACAGATATTTTTTTTTTTTTTTTTTTTTTATTTGATTTAGCTGAACTCAATCAACTTTTCAAATTTGTATATTTATACAGAAATAAGAAAATAGATTAGATTAAATTATCAAAAATGAGTACATCGTTCGCATTAGTACAAGAACAATAAAAAGAACATACAAACAACTTAAAATAGCATATGTGCATCACAATCACGTATGCATATAAATTCTCCTAAATAAAAACCCACAAGAATTTCATTCACTCATAATGTAACCTAAAATTTAACTTATGTCATGTAAAAAAACACTTATGCTTGTCATACCAAATTTAGAGATATATTTCTGTTGGTAAAATAGACTCTAAAAAGTGTATCATTGATTTCATGATTGAGATTCTGGGACTGTATACTCAACAGATATTTAGCCTTAGCCAAAATGTGCCAGTGTTTCCTAACAATCTTAACCACCTGGTTGGATAGATGATTAAAAGTGCTGACAAACAATAATGTGTCGGTCCCATCAGGAATGGGTTTCGGCCTGTATTCTAACAACGCCTCTTGGTTGTTGTTAAGCGCTCTCTTTAAAGACTTTTTAACAATCTTGCTAGGGTACCCACGAGAGACTAGATTGTTACTTAAGGTGGTAGCCTCCGACAAAAACACATCCCTATTGCTGCTGTTCTACTTGAGCCTCAGAAATTGGAATTGGCCAAAAGGTAAATCATCCCTCAAGGCGTTCGGATGAAAACTCTCCTATCTGAGGAGTGAATTCCGGTCGCTGGCCTTATGAAAAGGTCTAAGCTCAAGTGCCTTGGTCAGTGGATTGGACATGATGGTCAGATCTAAAAAGTCTATCTGAACTTTATTATAGTTTAATGTAAACTTAAGGAACGGATTCAACCCATTTAGCCACTGAAAAAAGGACAACAGAGTGGTTTCATCTCCATACCACACCAGTAGCACATCATTGATGTATCTTTTCTACATAGTGATGTGTTGTTTAAAGATATTTTCATTATAAACACTCAAGTGTTCAAATAAATCCATTTATAGGTTCGCCAATGTCGGTGCCACCGCCAAGCCCATCGCCGTCCCGTGGACCTGTTGATAAAATTGTCCATTGAACTGAAAATAATTCTCAGTGAGTGAAAGCATGGTACACCACAAAATAAAAGAATTGGGTGTCATGCCAGAGCTACGTTTAGTTAACAATAGCTCCACTATAACATCCAAGGAGGCAGATTGTGGGATCTTGGTATACAATGAAACAATGTCCAAAGTAACATATATAACTTTCACTGTTTCCTGTTAAGGCACTAACTCCCCATATTACCAAATAAAACTCAGAGTAAAGGACACATCCCAGTAAGGAATGAGACCAAGAGATTGGTTTTTGAGAATCAGTAAATGTTTTATGTAAGATTCAGTATCCAGAGATCTCTGCTGCCTTGAGGGTGCTCTGGCAAACAATACAGAAACAATATGTTGTAAAGGATTACAGTGTCATCAGTGACGATTTCTATACAGACTACAAGTTACATTTCCATTGGTTCGGGATGGGGTGCACATATAGTTCTGTTTGGCCCGGCTCCATATGATTGGCTGATGACTTGGCTGGAGGATGGACATCACGTGGTTCAGCTGGGCTGGTCCGTGCGAGGTGTAGGGTGGGTCAGGTATGCAGAGGCGGTTGGTTCTGACTAATCTGATCTGCACACCTATCCTAGACATGCAGTAAATAATGATCCGCACTATTCCTTTTAAGTATGCATTAGAGGCTTATAAATGGTACACGTGTGTTTGCATTATCCCACTTTGGGTCACTGGTGAGGTGAAGGGCGTGGGGGTCTTGCTCCTCAGGTAACCTGTGGGGGGCAGGATTGATAGCTGTCAGGTCTGGCACATCCATCAGAGCAGGGAGGGAATGGAGTGACACATATTAGTTTAGGACATAATATACTGTGACAGGAGTCTGGGTTTATTGGGGGCATTCTAGGGTGGTCAGCAAGGCAGGGTCACACTTCTGTTACATCAAAAGAATACCTTTTGGAGGGGCACAAGGTTTAACAAGCAATCATTTTCCAACAGCGGGGGTGAGAGGTGCAGGAGCAGGTTTGTTGAGATGGATGAACTACAAGTCAGGGTTCGGCTCAGTCACACACAGAACAGTGATCTCAGAGGAAGAATGAAACAAATACATTGTTTGTAACATCGTGTCTCAGCGCATCTGTGAGAAAGGGACTTGGGAGGCACAGGCACGGAGGAAAAGGTGGGGCTGTCAGTGCTCGCTGTGTGCATGGCGTGCTGAGGGGAGAGGAGACTTTGCACTGTCAGAATGCCGCCTAGTCCAAAGATGGAGTCGAGGGTACACAAAATGGAGTCCAAGTGTGTCTTGCAATAGCCCATCCTCTGCTTATGCCAGGGCCTTATCATTTATGGCTGCCAAAGGGCGAAGGAGGCGTCCCCCACTAGTGCAAGTGCAAGTGGTCCCTTTCACGTAGAATGTCTGGGGGGACTCAACCAGCCCCCTCCTTCCTTACAGTAAGCAGGGCCTGCAGGCCAGGTTTCCATGGGGCCCCCTGCCAAGAAGACAGTCAGGGTCCGCATGAGCCAGCAGGGCCAGACCTGCCACCCCTAGAGGTACAAAGCCTCCTAGGTGCTGGTTTCCCATAGCACTGCAGGGTGGGGGCTGGTGTGATGTCCTCAACCAGCCCCACCCATCAATCCTCAGAGGCATAATGCCTCTGTGAAATTGGTGTCCCATAGAGTCCCAGGGAGGGCTGGTTCGATGTCCATGGCCAGCCTTCCCCCATAATAGTTACCACACCTATGCAAACAAGAGGTTCCCCCTCTGTAGGTATTGTGGCATGTGTGTGACTGAGTAGCAAGCCTCAGCGTTCCTGAGTGCATTCCACACAATTTCATTGACTAAGAGGATGTCAATACTGACTTCCATGTGCTAGGAGCTGTTTTTATTATGCACTTTAATGTCATGCAATTTATCAACCTCAGAAGGAAAATGGCTTGAGAGGACTGTGCCACGATTCAAACCTGTGACACTGGGTTGTTCACAGATCTGTGACACAAATTATTATCTTGCTGGCCTACATTGCTTGAATGAAAAGGGTATGTGCACTGTAAATGTGAGGAACTTACAGAAAGGCATCATATTGGTGATCCAGATAAGCAGCATGCATTCCCGCCCTTCATCATGGAGTGTATTGTCTTCTAGCCATTTGGCTTTACACTGTAAAATTGAAGTAGAGTATTACAGGCATGGCACCTTTATGCAGCTGCTGGGAGAATCTGACTTTACCTCTTTCTGAAAGGGAGAGACACTGGGCTTGCATCTATCCTCGTGCAGTACTAGTCAGGAGGAAAAGATCTCAACTCAGATGCAGAGTCTGATGTAGGTCACTGGGGGACCCAAGTCAAGCATTGCATGAACAAAATTAAGATGCAGGAAGGGAATGTTCCTACATTTCCAAAGGCAGAATCGGAGAGCCTTTCAAACCCATTGCAATGTTTTTCTTTAAAAAGAGATGCACGTTTTCCAATTCTCCATCCTGTACTCCTCTGTTCATGTTAAGCTCTGCTCACATGGCAATAATCAAGCAAAAGCCCCCTACTGGGAGCTTTTGCTTACTGCTGCCAGAGAGCAGGGCTTGACACAACAGAGGAGGCTGCCACAGTGTTTATAATTGCTGTCACTTTCCTTTTATGTTTCCTGTGGTCTCCAGGCCCACAGGAGTACAAAAAACCTAAAATGAAAGGCACAACAATTATACAATTATAAATACTTATGGCCAGCCTCTGGCAGAGTCCTCATAATTGCTGTGACTTTCTTCTCAAATTTCCTGAGCACATGAAACTGAAAAAGAAAGTTGCAGCAGTTATGAATAGTCTGCTGGTGGCCAGTGACGTATTCATAATTGATGCAACTTTAGTTGTAAGTCTCCCATGCTACCTCAGGCTCGGGGGAGCCTGGGAGATTTAAAACAAAAGGCGGGCAATTATAAATACAGCAATGTTGTATTTATAATTGCTTGTACTTTCACTTGAAGTCTCCTGGGCTCCCCTGAGCAACAGGAGCTTGGGAGACTTAAAACAAAATGTTGGTTTCCCATTGTGTTCTTGGAAGTCTATAAAGTGGGTTGTTTTCCTTTCCATTTTTTGTTTAATATATAACTTAACTTCAACAAGAGAGGCATCTTGGCGACACATCACTGTCCACACTAAGGTGCTTTGAAGCTATTGACACCTTTATACATACTACTTCAGCTTATTCAGTGTGATGTGTTCAGGTGCTAAAAAATAATGGAGACTGTGTAAGGGAGGAAGGGTCTCCCAAGCCGCTATTTATTCCTAACAATGCACAAGATATGCTCATTCCACGGTTGGCAGCGCACTTCTAGCCAACGTGTTAGGCTACCATTGAATGAGCCATAACTGTGCATGGCCTATGATCCGCAAGACTCCATTTTGTATTAACTACCAACTCCATTTTCTAGTAGGCCACGTGGAAACACTGAATGCAGGCCTGCACCTCTCCCCTTCATTCTCCACGCACAGCCAGCATGCCAACCCCCCACCTCCTCCTCTCTGCCGTCTCCACAGCTGTCCTGTTCTCACGGAAGCTTGGCCGTGAAGCGTAGCGAACTAAACACTGTATCTCTCTTCTTCCTTTTACATCACTGCCCTGTGTGTGACCGGCCAAAGCCTGGTCCTGGAAAAAACCATCCATCTACACAAATCTGTCTCTGCACTAGCAGACCCGGTCTAGAGAAATATAGACCACAAGCCCCCTAACCCCACACCTCTTTTGATGTAACAGTTGCATGCCCCTTGCTTGTGTGCCACTCCAACTCACCCCCTATCACTAATCCCCTGTGGCCATATAGTCTTCTCGTACTAACAAACAGTAAAACACCTGCAATAGATCTAAGAAGATACTTGATAAATGTGTTTCTGAAATAATGTGTTAGATAAGACACCTGGACCCATGTACCCTTACTTTTTATTGTTCAGGTCAAACGTCTAATGATATATAGATTTCATGTTGAGATTTATGAAAAATGCTAAGACATGTGTGGGCAAAGGGGCAAATGTTAGATAGTCTGAATTACAGCAATGTGGACATCGCCTGACCTGCACCCCTCCCAGATGAGACCAGCTGACCTCCATGCTCCACGAAAATACAATCTGAAGCTGACCAATCCAGGAGCATCATCCATATGTGCAACATACTGAACAGTCCCCTTTGTTCAATGAACGTTACTGACGGTATCCCCTAAAGCACACGTCATAGATGATGTGTTTTTGTAATATAATGTGTATTTCTCGTGTGTTCGGCACAGCGCTCTCGGAGTAGCAGGGTCCTCTGCCTGCCCCATTTTAACTTTATAAAAAGTATTTTCTTTTGCCTCAGGGGCACTTGGTCCTGGTCTCATTTCCTACTGGGGTGTGTCCATTAGTGTCTCTTATTTGGTTATTTCACTTTAATTGTGGGGGATGCCAGCTTTCAACTGCCTCAAACACACAAAAAGAGTATCACCATTTAAAAAGCCTTTTAATGGGGAGTGTTGGGAAGGAGATGAACCTATCCCATCCCCATAGGTGCTTTAGATTAAGGCAAATCCCATAAATACACGTGTGTTGTGCCAGGGAGACACAACCACCATACTATGCACAATGTAGATGCTTAAACTTAGAGCGCACATATAAACAATTATGGTACAAACATTCAGCCCTGCATGGCTGCACGGTAGACATAGAACACAAACTTAACGAAGAAACCCCCTCTGTTAGCCTCTATAGAAACTCTGCTTTGTTCCACAACTGTTGCTAATACATGTTATCCCGAGAAGGAATATGCCCTGAAAGGCTGCAAGACAGTACCAGACACCTCACAGTGCACGTTCATCAGAGACAAACCAAAGCAGGCCCATGACCCCCACCCAGCCAACAATGAGTTATGGCACCCATAACTGTCCCAGTCTAAGGGGGTCATTACGAGTTTGGAAAGTAGTATTAATTTACTACCCAAGTAATGAGAACTTGGATTTCTTGGCCATCACGGAATCCCGGCTCCATCTCGCAGCAGGACCAGCCATTATGTTAGCTATCCCAGACAATTACACTCTTATACGCATGGATCTCACCACGTCTAGAGGTGGCGGCCTGGCTATAATTGTCAAAAACAACCTAACCCTAAGACTCTCCTCACCCTATAAAACCAATTCCTGCGAATCCCTCACAGCTAAACTCACCATTGCCAACAATAAAACCATCATTATCCTCCTGATTTATCGACCACCAGGCCCCATAGGCTCCTTTGAAGAAGACCTCACGAACCTATTATCTGACAATTTAAAAAACTCCACTCAAAGCCTCATCCTAGGCGACTTCAACCTTGGATTCAATGACCCACGTGACCCCAATGCCATACAAATTAACAACATCCTGGAGGAACTAGGATTCTCCCAAAAGATCACAGATCCCACACATATCAAAGGAAGGACCCTCGACTGGATTGCCGAACATAACTGCCCAACTACTATCACCTTTATAATGCCTCAGCTATGGTCCGACCACTACATGGTATCCTTTAGCTTAGAAGCCACCTCCTGCCTCAAGGACAAGAACTGGTGCACAGGCATACAAAATGCCCTTGCCAGCAAAATAACAATGCTTCAGGCGAAGATCAACAACAAAAAAGCATCCATAACTGCCTCAAACACTGTTAACATAGGTCCCCCCTCCAAGGCTACCACTAACCCATTACCGACTCTGAAACCTCTGGACACCCCCCCTTCTACTTTCGCAAAGTCTCCACCAAAGAAGTCGAGAAAGTCATCCTCACCCTCAAACCCTCTAATTGCCAGGGCGACCCATGTCCAGCCCAAATCATAAAAGACGCCACCCGTGAACTCTCACCCTTCATTACTAAACTTATAAATGCCTCTTTCACATCAGGTACCATACCCAGGAACCTGAAACATTCCTGGGCCCTCCCCCTCCTCAAAAAGCAAACCTTGGACCCCTCCATCCCAACCAATTACCGCCCCATAACCACTGTGCCGTTCCTACTGAAAATCCTAGACAAAGTATCTTACCAACAAATTCAGCACCACCTGGAACTAAACCACCTCCTAGGAGTCCGACAGTCCGGCTTCAGACCACAGCATGGCACCGAGACTGCACTCCTAGACTTTAAGGCACAAATAGACACACTAAGAGATAAAGGCACGACTTCACTCTTACTACTCCTTGACCTCTCTGCCGCATTCGATCTGGTAGACCATGCAATACTATGCAATCATCTTGTCACGGCAGCCTGCTTCTCCCAGGAAGCAGTCGCATGGATCCATTCTTTCTTAGATAACAGGGCAATGCGAGTCTTCTCTCCTCTAGCAGCTGCTGACCCCGCACTGATTTCTTGCGGCGTACCCCAAGGATCCTGCGTATCTCCCACCCTCTACAATATCTTCACAAAGCCCCTTTTTGATGATCTAGACGGTCTTGGTATCACCTACACCAACTATGCAGACGATACACAGATCCTCATCCCGTTGACGGGAGATTATGACAAGGATTTGGCCTTTGTGAATAGAGTCTACCTCATCATCCAGGCATGGATGGCCGCCCACGGTCTATGCCTGAATGATGACAAAACTGAACTCCTCATGCTAGGCACTTCTTCCAACATCAAAAAACTGGGTCCCAACTATGACTCCTTCATAATTGACAATAACATCATTACTGTAGCCAAAGTAGTTAAAACCCTCGGTTTTTATATATACTCCACTCTTACCTTTGGTAAACAAGTGAATTCCATGGCTTCAGCCACCTCCTACACCTGCAAGCTAATTAGAGCAGGCGAGCCCCTCCTCTCACCTAATAATTGTGTCATTCTAGCAAGGGCATTAATCCTGTCAAAACTAGATTACTGCAACTCCCTCTACATAGGCAGTAACAAATACATCACCTCCAAAATTCAGACACTTCAAAATAATGCCCTGAGAGCCACCCTAAACTTCCCTAAAAATGCCCACATATCAGACCTTAGGAGATCTACCAACTGGCTCTCCACTAAAGACAAAATCCTCCTCAAAACAGCCTCCCTTACACACAAATGCCTCAACCATGCAGCCCCGAAATACCTTATAGAAAGCTTCAGCAGACAAACAGCCTCTCGCCCCTTGTGAAAAGCTAACTCTAACCTTTTGTTAGTACCCGGATTCAAACTTACTAAATCTGGCGGGAGTAGCTTCGCTGTTAAAGCGGCACAACTGTGGAACTCCCTTCCAACTGCTCTAAGGGAAGATCTCCCGTACCAGCAATTCAGATCCAATCTGATCCAATGGCTAAAGGATCATGATGCCTAACTTCGCCCTACTGTCATTTGGGATCTCATGTATATTTTGTATATTTGCTCTGCTCTATTCATCTGTCACATCTGCATTCTTGTTAACTCACTGTACATACTTCTGTGATTTTTTGACACTACATGTCTACAGCATTGTAACCGCAGCTGTACCCCTGTTTATTTGTAACATGTAACCTAAGTAGAACAACCCTCTTTCTGCCTTCGCGCCCAAATACCCTTGGGTCTGGTGCGCAATATAAATAAACAAACAAACAAACAAACAAGATGGAGAACAAGTCCTGGAGAATCATGTGCCAGTAGAACACCTTGCGGATACTTCTAAAGGTACAATAAAATGCTGTTGTGTTCTTCTAAACAGTTTATTTGAGTCCTAGTAAAGTGGTGAAAGTGAGTAATGGATACTGTATCAGAGGTTGGAGAACAGTAAAAGGTGGAGTAAAGAGAGAATTGTATGAATAGATGTACATGCTGTGAAGCAATGTGGCAGATCGAATAGGAAAAATGCAGTATCCAAAGAGGTCAAAGACATGGACACGATTAGTAATGGCTGAAGTGTTGGTGATTTGTGAATGTGGAATTTAGTTGTAAATTGATGAATGTTACCCCAACAGAAGCCATAACATTTACAATATGTCTACTTTGTTCTGGGACAAGATAAGAGCTTAGTTCTGGCAGGTAGTAAACTCTTGATTATTTGTGTTCTTCTTTTAATAATGTGTTTGTTTGATTACATGCGTTATATTTCATGCAATAATTGTATATTTATTGTATAATAAAGTATGGTACTGTATTTACAGTGTGCAGTTTCTCTGAAATGCCTTTTTGAACTTACATTAGGCTTACACTCTCCTTGGCTTTGTCTTCTTTCAGAACATGCTGTAGATAGCTTCATAGTTGGTGAAGTTACAGAGGATGCTTAGAATTCTGAGACTTCATGTGCACAATAAAGGACCATCCCGATATGATGGCGGAGAGCACTTGGGGGCCTGCAACCACCCTACATTTGTATGTAGTCGAGACACTCTATGATTTGGATACTGTTGACACATTTGCAGACCTATGAGCGGCAGTATCCGTAGAACAATTGGCAGCGCTCTACTGAGCTATTGCCCTCTCCCTGGTAAACAGCCATGCCCAACACACTTTAGGTTACACCAGCAAATACATCCTATTCCATCACTTGTTGGGGCCTGCCCTTGATTTCAGATTCAACTTAAAGCACTGCTTATAATAAGTATCACTGATCCAAAGTATCTCCATGTCTGCACATTTGTTGATGCAATAAAATGTGCACATTTTGCTAATAAAGAACTAGTGTATATTTGCTTACACACTTTGCAATGAGACTGCAGTGCATGCATGAGTACTGTACTTTAGATTCACACCACAGGGTCCATAAACCAAATACACTTCTCAATGTTCTTGTTTGTTGCTCTACCGTTTCACTCAAGCACAATGCAGAGGACCTTCTTGATGTTGTCTGTAGTCCACAGCTAGGTGTCAGGTGTCAGTACCTTGAAACAAAACGTAGTGATCCCATCAATCAGTTCTGCCTTATCACTGGGTTCTGGAAACATATATCAGTTGCCACTTGAGATGGTCTCAAAGGGGTTTAGGGCAATACTGTCATGTTCTGCCTTGTTCAGGAGAGTTCTCAGGGTCATTATTCTGGATGACCCATCATTTTAGGTATTCACAGGATAATAATAATAATAATAATAATAATAATAATAATAATAATAATAATAATAATAATAATAATAATTTCGCATTTATATAGCGCTACGAACCCTCAGGTATCTGAGGGCTGCTTATTATTACCCACAGTGTGTGGTGGGTAATAATAAGCAGCACCACACACACGCCCTAGCCCTTTCTTGATGATGTTGCACAAACATATATCTTCACAGGGCGCTTTGCACAAGTTTTACTTGAAAAATACCCTTTCATTCTAAATGACAACAGTATTCTTGTCTTTAAAAAGGACCCCATCAACGTCTTTCTCACCCTCATCTAGGCCTTATTGTCTGTAACCCACTTTTGTTTCTTGACCTCAAAGATCATCATGAAAATCCTGTGGTTGAATAACATGTCAGGCCAGGTTTTGGAGAATTTAACGATATACACCGAATCCCCCATTGCCACTGTAAAAGACCAGAGACAAAACAAAAGGATAAAAGGAACGGGTGACTTACAAAGGTAACATTAACCTAGGGCAGCAAGTGCTTCAAACTAACGAGGAGTACTGTGCTGCAGAACAAGTAAAAGCATGCACTGTATTAAGAATGCACAATTTGCTGTACACATATTTAAAATATTCACATTAACTGCATTAATCGTACAAACATTAACTGTGGGTGCATATCTGGCAGTGAATTCACGTTCAAACGTGCACTGCGTTAAGAGCACAAAACTCAGTGCAGAGCGCATATCTGGCAATGACTACACATCTGAGCATGCATTACGTTTACACCACAAAAATACTAACTGTGGGCAGATATCTGGCAGAGAGTACAGCACATGTCTGGGCATGCACTGCATTAACAGAATACATTTCACCATACAACAATACCAAATTACACATGTCCTGCATTAATATTACAAAACTCATTGTGGGCATATTTCTTGAAGAGGCTAAGGGCCTAATTCCCAGACGCGTTTAATAATGGCAAAAACCCTATTGGAAAATGCTCTGTGTATTAAGCCCTAACTCTCTGTGCGTGCACTGCATTAATAGCACAACACTCACAGTGGGCACATATCCGGCAGTGATGTCAAGTTCCAGCATGCACTGTGTTGAGAGAACACAATTAATTGTGGGCACCTGTCTGAAGGTGATTGCATGTCTCAGCATGCAATGCTTTATTAACACAAAACTAACTGGCTGCATATCCGGCAGATACTGCATGTGCCAGCATGCACTGCATTAACTCTATATTAATATACAAAATGAATGAGTTATGAGTAAAATTAAATGTATTACTTTACTTGGGTCACTAGGCCCAGCAGACTCGGGACCCACGTCTGGCCATACCCGTCCCACTCGGGGTGACTTTAGCAAAACAGAAAGGTGATGGCTGGAAGGTTTTGAATTAATCATAACCACGGGCAAAACTTTGGGCAACCCTCCAGACCATCGTTTTTCAGCCTCCCAAGCCATTACAGAAGGGGAAAAACCCAAGCTACTCCTCACTGATGAGGCCCAACAAGGCCGAAACATGTTTGGGGATGCTTGTGGTCTCATGCAGAAGGGATGTGACCTAGCAGTTCGGGCTGAACTGCCCCTTTTGAGGTAGGACCAAGCCTGATTTGCATATGGTTTTTCCCCTTCTGTAATGGCTTGGCAGGCTGAAAAACGATGGTCTGGAGGGTTGCCCAGAGCTTTGCCCATGGTTAAGATTCAATTCTAAACCTACCAGCCATCACCTCTTTGTTTTTGCTTTGTCACCACGAGTGGGACGGGTATGCCCAGATGTGGGTCCCGTGCCTGCTGGGCTTAGAGACCCAAGCTACTCCTCACTGATGAGGCCCAACAAGGCCAAAACATGTTTGGGGAATCTTGTGGTCTCGTGCAGAAGGGATGTGACCTAGCAGTTCGGGCTGGACTGCCCCTTTTGGGGTGGCGCCAAGCCTGATTTGCATATGGTATTTCCCCTTCTGTAATGGCTTGGCAGGCGAGGAACGATGGTCTGGAGGGTTGCCCAGAGCAATGCCAGTGGTTAAGATTCATTCTAAACCTTCCAGGCATCACCTCTTTGTTTTTTCTGAGGTAGAGAAGTGTCAGTGAGTGGGTGTGGGGATTTCTATAAAGATGTAAATAGTTGTAGATGACAAATATGATTGCACAATTTTTCACCACAATACCATAGGTAATTGGCACACTTGTGTGGATGATGCAGGAACCAATTTCGGAGCAGTGTTCTTTTCTAGCATGTCACAATGATTCAGCTAGCAATAGGAATCACCATGATAATTATTTTAGCTGATGGTGTAAACTCACTGGGCCCGATTCATGGAATATTTGCCTGATTCAAAATGAATTTGCACTGCTGAAAAGTGACTTTGCACAGTACTGTCAAGTGTATTTTTGCAGGGCAAAGTCAGCACATAGTAATTTTTGCAGTACAAAATGACTTTGCCCGGACTTTGCACAGCAAAAAGACTCTTTGCACGGTTCCATGACTCAGGGTTTGCTCGGCAGTGCAAAGTCACTTTGAACCAGGTAAATAATCCATGCATTACTAGATACTCGGGGGGGGGGGGGTCTCTGAAACCCACTAGGTCTGCTAGTCTGTAATGTATTCCTTGCCATCTCATGCCCGGTGACCCCCACCAAGAGTTTATAGTGGTTCAGAAAGGTAATGCTTCCCTTGTGCATTCGGTGCAGCTTCCTGCTTTAGCCCCAAAAGAGTGGCTTACGATCCAGGCTGACTTGTATGGAGCATCTTCCTCTGTTAAAAGAATGTGAGGGGTTAGATTAACTTGGGCCTAATATATCTATTGTAACATCCCTATGGCCAGCACCCCACTTTTGTCACTCCCTATGGAGGCATGCCTCCTTTCCATGCTGTGGTTGCAGCCCTTATTCTATATGAATGGGTGCCATATTCTGTGGGATTCCACCCACTTTTGGTGATGCCTCTCTTTACGAGTTACTGGATTTGAAAATTGCTAAGTGCCTTGCCATCTCTGTGAATCAAAAACTGTCCCCCCAGATATTCGTTTTTGGTGAGGAAATTATTAGTGACGCATATTGGAGAGTTTTCCTTATCATCTTTGCAATAAATGTTGATCATTGTACCATTCCTATCTTGGTCTGTCTTTGAGTTAGTTATCATGATTGTCATGCTGTCCTTCCCCATGTGTACATCTATCATGGTGAGACAATCCTCTGCCTTTGTGTTTGAGGCTATAAATTCTCTGATGCTGAGGGCCCCAAAGTATGCCAGTGCAAAAGGTGCTCTGAACAATTTGATTTGCATGTGTGTGTGCATATGTCATGATATGATATGATATGGCATTTATTAAGTGCCTATAAACAAGTGTTTCAAGGCGCGACGAGGCAAGGGAGGGGAAACAAAGGGAGGACAGTGACAATGATCTTTTTAGCCCAAGTAATGTTGAGATCACACAAGTGCAGGTGAGAGGGGAGGGGAAAATATGCCAGGGAAGGGGAGGATGGGTGAATGCCATACAAGGAATAAACAACAAGAAGTGTACCCAGCAGGTGGCAAGTGTGAGGGTTAAAGTGCAGACAGCAAGTGTCCAATATGTGCAGGTAAGAGGACTGTAGGGTTTCAGATACAGACCCAAGTGCAGGGGTTGCCAGGAGGCAGTATGGGTGTGCAAATGGGTGGGCAGAGACCTGAGCCCGAATTCAGAGGGTAGCCAGGTGTCCAGTGCAGTATCAGACAGGAGATCAGCAGGGGAGAGGAAGAGAGAAGGCAGAAGCAAAGAGGAAGGTCTTGAGGTGCTTCCGGAACCAGAGATGGTTCTGCTCAAGTTTCAGAGAGGCAGGGCTGCTGTTCCAGAGGGAAACACCAGCTGAAGAAAGTGACCTACCCCCAAATTGTTACTTGGAGAAGCAACTGACCCTGAGGGAGTTGGAGGTGGAGGAGCAAAGAGCTCGAGTAGGAAGATATTTCAAAAGAGAGAGTTGGCGGTATTGTGGTCCCAGGCCGCATATGGTCTTGGGGAAAATGCAGAGGGTCTCGAACTTGGTCCTTGCAGCCACTGGGAGCCAATGGAGAGATTGCAGGCTGGAGAGATATGATCCCTGGGCTTGAGGCCAAGTAAAAGTCTTGCAGTCCTGTTCTGGATGAGTTGTAGAGGGCGGAGAGTAGAGGCAGGCAGATTCAAAAAGAGGCTATTGCAGTAGTCCAGCCTGGAGATCACCAGAGCTCTGGAGACAGTGAGCTTCTGGGTGAAGGTGAGGAAAGGAAGAATACCTCTGAGTAGGTGCAGTTGGTAGTTTGACCTCTTAGAGACATCAGAGATATGACGAGAGAAGTAAAGTGTAGAGTCGATGATGACCCTGAGGTTCTTAGCCTCACAGCTGGGAGCAGGAAGAGGGCCAAGGGAGGCCAGCCAAAGAGTGACAGGAAAGGAAGGTGCAGGTGTGCCGATTAGGAGGATCTACGTCATCCTGTGATGCTATTAATATTTTTCGTTTTCTGAAATTCAGAGGGCGTCTTTTGATTGCCCTTCCAGTCTCCCCAACCCTTGAATGCGTAATTCACAAGAGTGCTGTGTGTGGGAGCCATTCCCCTGCCAGCTTCACAAAATGGGCGACAGCTGACAGGTGTGCCCTTGCCCAGGATTTTTTCTTTTTCTGACAAAAGTTCCATTCCACAAACACCATTTTCACTTTATTCGCTTACGTGCTCAACATTTGCTACTTGTTTCACCGTAGCCAAATACTTACTGTATTGTTTTGATGTTCTTGCTGCTAGCGCCTTGTTGGCCAGCTGCATCAAAACATTCGAGGGGACCTATGTCTGCCTGACAGGGGGGGCTATTTCGATGGCACCCATAACCGCATTTTTATGCTGTGCTCTACTCCTGGCCTGACAGTTTGGCATTGGGTGTTCTGATTATGTTAACTTTCTGTCAGGACTTCCCAATTTCCCAGACCTCTTCTGGAACCTTTGTCATACACTGGTCTGCATCTGGTCGGAGGCTTCAGAAGGTTTTCCACTGTAATCGAGACAAAGCATCTGCAACATAACCTGCAATGTGTTTTGCCATCATTTCTACATTGTTATTTAAAGAGATATTGGTCATTGCCCTTAGGACCTTCAGGACTATCTGGCATGATGTAGTTCTTCTGTTGATGATGCTGACGACTGCCATGTTGTCAGACCAGACTACTTGCTCTGTGTTGATCAATTCACTGACCCATAGCCATAAGGCAATCCATATGGGGAATATTTCCAGTAACGTAATTTTTCCGGTCCATCCATTGCGGTGCCATGCCTCAAGCCATGGGCAGCCCTGCAACCTTTCCAAAAATTGCCACAACCGCCCTGCTGCCCACTGCATCAGTAAATAGCACTCCCTTCCATTCAGCTTCTAATGGTGTGCACCATATGACTGGTCCGTTGAAACATATCAAGAAACCTTCCCATGTTGCCCAGTCTTTCTTGACGTTGTCCCCCATCCTTATGTGTAAGTCGGGTTTTCTAAAACCTTTGGCCTTTAGTTCCAGGCTTCTTGAGAATATCCTTCCTTGAGGTAGGATCTTTGCAGAAAAACTGAGTCTGCCTGCTAAAGACTGAAGCTCCTTGACTATAACCTTCACTTTATTTATTAGTGCTGTGATTGTCTCTAACAGACCCTGTACCTTGTCTTTGGGGATCTGGCATTCACCTTTAATACTGTCTATTTCTATTTCCAGGAAGGATATTATGTTTGCAGGGCCTTCCGTCTTCTCATGGGCCAGGGGGTTTTGCCCGTCCTCTACTAAAGTTTCAAATTCCTCCAGAGCCTGCTTGCAGACGTCTGAGTTCTTGGGTCAGATACATAGGAAGTCATCTAAATAGTGGACTGAGGATGCATCTGCCATGGACCTTTGGTCGGCCCATTGCAGGAAGCAGTTACATTTCTCAAAGAATGTGCATGAAATAGCACAACCCATCGGGCGGCATTTGTCAATGTAGATTTTGTTTTCAAACAGAAAACAAAGTCATGGTTGTGAGTCGGGATACACTGGTAGCAGCCTGAAGGCGGGTCCAATGTCCTCCTTGGTTAATAATGCCCATTCATCTGCTTTCTTCACTAGCCTGATGGCTTCCTTAAAGCTGAAGCATGACACTGCTGCGTCCTGTTTAGAAATGCCATCATTGACTGACATGCCCAGTGGAAATGACAGGTAATGTATCATCTCGGTTGTTTCTTCTTGGGTACCAGCTCCAGGGGGGAACAACTACATTTGTGAAATGAAGGCACCACCAAGGGCCCACTTACCCTCCCCAGTCCCACTTCTTTTTGTATTTTTGATCTCACTATTTCTGGTTTTTCCTTTGCTGATTGAAGGTTTTGGGGATATTAGTTGAGCTTTCCCGTTTGAAAGGGATGATGAAGCACTTTGTGATACCCTTGGTGATGAACGTGCTGTTTGTTTATCTGGGTATGCATCCAGCCACCTCATCATTGCTTGTACTTTTATTGGTGATCTACCATTGGCTGTCTGCGTTCTATGGGTCTTCTGTTTTGGTGCTCCTGGATATGTTGCATGTGTATTTTGTAATGCTGTGTTCCCCTCTCACATCTACTGCACTGGTGTTTGAATCTACACTCTTTCCCTGAGGAGGAGAAACCTATCTCGAATTTCCAGCAAATTGTTGTGTTTCCATTATTGGGGCTCCCCTGAGTGACATTGTATTGCGGGTATGTGGCTTCACCCCCAGGGCTGCTTTTTGCGAAAGGGCTGCCTTCCCCCTTTGTTATGGTGATGGTAACTGTCAATGTTTCTACCTGTGTGTGACTATGGAGTCTTCCCTGTTGGCTCTGCCGCTGCTATGGCGGCTGGCATTGATTTTGTTTTTAGCACTTTAAAAATGTATAGTTTGGCTTCTACATCATCCCACGCAAGCTCAGGGTATCTGTGCATTGTCATTCGAAATTCCCTATCGTAATTCAGCCCTGCTCCGCCACCCACAACCCCAAAAGCATTGTTGACCTCCAAATGTTGTCCTGATAGGCCACTAAGGCTACCACTTCCTTTGGGAATTGTTCTAGTATAGTGTTTGTCAGTATGTGAAAAGCCCTTAACCAGTTCCTGAAGTTTTGCTCCACTGGTGTTTTCTTTATTGAATTCTTATCCTCCTCTTTCTTCTCTTCCTTAGTTATACCATACCCCTTTTATTTAATGCTAGCAGCGTGAATATTTCTATGACTCGCTTCCTCCATATTCTCCTTTTTACTTTTTTCTCTATGTGGCAGGCTAGTGTTCTTTAACATGTTTTCTGTGGTTCATTTCCTGCAGTGGCTGTCCCAAACTTTGTTTGACATGCTCCATTGCCTGTTGCATCAGTTGTTGTGGATGTGTCCCCCTTGTCTTAGCTGTGTCTTTTACCCATGCTTTTAAATGATCAATGTCTTCATCCTGTGTGTCTTTATCTGTGTCAGTGTCACCCTTCTTGCTTTTCTTTGGTTAGCTTCTCTAATTCTGCAACTTAAAAAAAATCCATCTTCCTTCTCTCTTTCTCTTCTTATGTAACATTTCCCACCATTCCTTTCCCTTTTTACCTGTGTTCTTCTTTTCTGTGTGTTTTTTCCCCTTGCTGCTCCTTTTTGAGCTTCAAGATTTCGATGATCTTTCCCCTTTATCTTTGCGAGCACTGTTACTTGGTGATTACTCCTCTCGCTTGAGCTTGTGTCATCGTGTTTCAGCGTTGTCTCACTGTGCAGCCTTTTATGAACCCAGTCTATTCCAAATTTGTTCTCAGATGCTGCAGCCCATTCTAATAGCTGAGCTTCTCGTTGCATGTGTTCTGCCATTTCTTGCGCCCCTCTGGGATAATGTTCTGTCTCCTTAATATTATGCCCGTGCTTTCTCCCTGCCAAAACTGCCTGTCTGTAGATCTGGATCTCTTTTTGTAATTTATAGCACAGTGCAAAAAAGCTCCTTGTATTGTTTGTTTTCAAAAGATCTTGCGGCAGCCCTCTCTCTCTCTCTTGCAACGTTTCCCTGTTGCTACATTCACCGGTGCGGCTGCTGAGTCTTCTGCTGGGTACCTTGTGCCCAGTACTTGCTTCCGATCTTAGCAAGTCTGATACATTTACCCAGGCAACTGTTCTCCGGTCTTGCCACAATGGGCTCCTCCCTTGCCATGCACGTCTGTGTCATCTGGAGTGCTTCACCCACCGTATGAGATGAGGCGGTTGCTGCTCTGCACGTGGTTCTTTTCTGTGTGCTTTTGTGTGAGGAATGGGGAATCGATCTTGCCGTATATGCTCCGCTGAAACCATCCAGCATCTGTCACGAGTAGGAGGGTTTGAGCACAGCACAAGTAGCGGTAATGTGGCCCACGCAGTGAAAATACCAAGTGAGAGGCTGTGTCCCCCCCCCCCGGCCGTGTGCAGCTGAGAGGTTTCTGCTCATGCCCATGGTCAAACCCTAAGCAGCGCAACCACTTAACCACCGAGCAGACCAGACAGCAAAAACGCTTCTTCTCTGGAGTCCCGTATGGGGCTTGGAGTTGAAAACAGAGAGGACAGAAAAGAAAAGAAAGGTTTTCTGTGTGCAAAGAAAACATGTTGCACTCCATTCGTAGTGTGGATTCTGCCAGTACTTGCCTGGGAGCCCGTTAATTATCAGGCAAAATTCACCTGGGTCCATGCATGTGGCTGTCCCAGGGAGGAAGGATCAAAAGCTGCAAGGCCGTGCAGCAATCCGGCCCGAAAGGCAGGTCCATTTGCATCTATGTGACTTGGTGTTAGTTTTTCTTTTTCCTGCTCTCATCCAACCTTTTAAATGGGGTATAGAGATGGCCACCTGGTCCCCCGCCAGGGCGCTGACCACCATTAGGTCATTGTTGCCACCCCACAGGGCCTCTTTTTTTCCATACCTGAAAGGCAGAGGGTCATCCCTTTTCTTCCTCCACCATCTTACACTTGTTCCCTTCCCCTTACGCCTGCCCTTGGTTGGTGCAGAGATCGAGGGATTTGCGTGGCCAGTTCTATGCCGAGAGGATGTGCTGGTGTATTCCATGAATACGTGTCGTTTGGCAAAGTTGATGTCCCCTGCGTCCGTCCCTCCTACTGCCCACTTTTTCAAATATTCTTCCCCAATTTCTGTGCTCCGCTCCCTTCCTAACTCTCTGTGCAAGCCACGCCAATGATTTGCGTGTTGTCTTGTGCATGGCGCTCAACGGCTCGCAGAGACATGCCAAGCCTGCACAAACTCTGCGCAAGTCCTGAAAAAGTCCTGCGCATTCGATTCCATGAATCGACTAACGGGATTTTGAACGCACTTTGGCACGCAAGTTACCTATTTCCCATGCAAATTATACCATGAATTGGGCCCTTTGTCTTTAATTAATTTTATACTCTTGGCATGGGATGTTGTAACTTGAATCCTCTTCTGGACTTGTGTAGTGTCACATGCATAGTGACACGTAGTAGAGCTGTCATAGCTCTAATAAAAGCGGTGCACAGCTGCCAATCAATGCCACCTGACCCTGTCTCCAGTGGGTGTCTGCTACACAGCGCCAGCGCAACGAAAGAGGCAATCGGTCTGCCACCAGATCCCTTTACATGTGCGAGTCGACTCCTGTGGCCCACACAACAGAGGTGTAGAGGGCAACATTGGGGCTACAGTTGCTTAACCAGTTACATGTCAGGAAGAGCAGCATGTGGCTGAGAATGTCCCACCCAACAGGCCCCGGACAGTAACTTCATTTTCTTAAATCTCTTAAATGTCCCATTAGGACAAGTGTGCACACCCTCTTGATATGTGGGCAAATACCTCTCTCAACTCAAATCAATACTGCAATGACTGGATGACTTCCATATAACAACAAACAATATCATCTATGGGCCACGTAACGAGTCTGGTGGTAACCGAGCCAAAAAAAATGGCAGGTTATCGCCGGACTCGTATTACTATTCTGCCTCCGTGATTCCCGGAATTAACGGGGCATTACAACCCCGGTGACCCGGGAATTTTGAGGCCGAATTCTGTAAGTCCCCATTCCCATGCAGTCCAATAGCACTCCATGGGGATGGGGACCATGGAAACATTGGTTCCGTCTTTGACAGAACCGGTGTTTCCATGTTCGCCTGCAGGCGGCTGGTGTTAAGCCCGCCGGGTCAGACCTGGCGGGAGTGACACCTCCCGTTTGCAGGACTCTGTGGCAGCGGTTTTACCACCAGCGGTCTTTCCGGACCAGCAGGGTCGTGATGAGGCCCTATGTTTCCAGGTGCAAGCTCACAAGACATTGCTCAACCATGCATTCATCGTTACAGTGAGCCCCTAGCAGTCGCTAAACACGTCTGTGTTGTTTTGCCTCGTATTGTCTGACACTCAACTTCCCACCACCTTCCACAACTTTTCATTACCATGAATCATTCATATCCTAGTTTACCATCTACTCAATAAAATGTACAGAACATCTGCACTCATATAATTATATGCTGTTCACCTATAAAAAGTGAACATACATGTTAAATAAATGATGCCCACTGCGCTGTACAGTCAAACCCTGTGTAGCTCCTGAATTGTTTTACCTTAAGCTAAGAAATAAGGATTAGCATGAACGTCAACGGGCAAGGCCGGGCATTAGCCGCCTTGTTTTAATGGCCCAGAGTGGGCTTCCTACATTGTTGGAGACAAGGGAAAAAGAAACATGCCAGCCCTGAAGTACCACATTTTATCAGTAATGCATAGCAACAGGAGAGGCAAGTCATATGACAGAGGACACGAAAGGAGGGCAATGAAGTAAGCACCAATGGCATCGAATTTGCCTGAAACATTGAAACGCCATGCCTTTATGCAAGAGAAGAAATTCCGAAGCCAGTCACATTTTATTGTAATTACATGCAACGTAAATACAATTTCGAGGGCGCTCTCCTGAATTCAGATACAAAGAAATAGACGTCAATGCAGAATTGATTCGATGTCTAAATTATGCTACCTCCCTGAGGTGAAATTCCATAACTAAAATGTTAATGTTATTGCAATCTGCCTCCAGGTTGCAATGGGATCGATTTAAATGGAGGTTATGAGACAACTTGCATCAAATGCATTCAGTCAGTAAATAGGAGCAGGCCGTATAACTGCTTACAATTTAAACATTTGGACTTGCTTTTGAATTACATAATTCCTATGCAAAGGATATGCCAGGCAGCAGAATTTGAAACAACAGATCAAAAAATCTGTTTACTGGACCAATTCCTTCTCACATCTTCTCTTGACAAAAAAAAAAAAAAGAAGAACATGTCAAATGCGGCATTGAAAAACAAACCGAATCCCAAAAATGTAATTTAAAGGGAGTGGGGGTTGCAAGGGTGTCCCACTTGGAACTTGATCGACATTCTGCGACTTGATGGGTTGCAGGGGTGTCCCCCACTTCCATAAAATGGAAAGCGGAGGAATAGGGTAAGTAAAAAAAAAAAAAAAGGAAAGGACATGTGGCACAGGTTCCAATTCAAGTGCGTGAAGGGAACCGGCATTTCAGAGAGATGGCACAGGCGGTGGCACACTTCCCGGTGCGCCGCCTTAATGTAAGTAAGGGGGTTGTTGGCAGAGGTTGCAAGAAATGTCCAGGGGAGGCAAACCAAAATTTTCCGTATGACATTTCGTATTCAACCTAATCAAGGACAACCGAGAGCAGGCATCCTCCATTGTAATCCACTGGAAACACTGCCCAGATTGTGTATATGGCAGCCAGCGTTTACTCAATTTGCATGTCAGATTGCAAAAGGGTTGCATACAAGCCAGTGTGCCACCATCTCACACTCCCCATTTGCATTCCGGCATGCAAATGCATACAAGCCAGTGTGCCACCATCTCACACTCCCCATTTGCGCTCCGGCATGCAAATGAGGAAAAGGGCATGGCAGGGATCTGTTTTAATCATAACAGTTCCTTGCCAAATAATCACATCTAACTCAAATAAGAGCTCCTATAGAGCCAATTCTAACACGGGTATAACGTAAACAAACATGAGTAAAAGCCCTGCATAAGGAATGTATGCATTTCACTTACATTACACCCTATTTTAATTCATTTGTATGGTAAAGGAGATGGGAGGATTGAAAGTTAGGTTCCCACCTCCCCCTTACACTCAGCCAACCAAATATTCCAGCCTTTGCACCACCATGCATTTTAATGTTGGCCCAAATGCTACGAATTGCTGTGGAATCCGCCTGCCTTTTACACCAGCAAAAATCATGTGGATCCCTTAGGAACCCATTGCAAATGCCTGCCATTGCGTACATGGCAGGAGGCGGTGTCTGCATGTGCACATCGGAGCTTGAAAGGGAGGCATATGCCACAATTTTACAGTTCCCCATTGCACTCTGACATGCAAATGATAAACATTACATGGAAGGGACTTGTTTATACAAAAGTGTAAATGTTAAAGGTGTAGGATTGTATACCTCTGAGATGGAGACCATTTGATTATCACATGCAGGAACTGAAGGAGAAACATACTGGATTCGTAATGAGGTACTTTGGGGTTTTAGCTAATCCTTGTTTTTTGTGTTTTGCTATACTGTGGTGTAGACTCAGATTTAAGATGTCTTGTGCAGTGGCTTAATCTTTTCCCTAATGTGTTATGGTTAAGTTAATCGTGTTTAGGCTACATAGTTTACATTGTTTTGCTTTAAGTATAAAAGCAAGGCTAGAAGAGGAAGGAAGGGATCTTTCCTTCTTTCTTTCTTTCTTTCTTTCTTTCTTTCTTTCTTTCTTTCTTTCTTTCTTTCTTTCTTTCTTTCTTTCTTTCTTTCTTTCTGGGGTTGCAGGCCATCATTATTCTCACCAGTGCACTGTAACACTTTTTATACTACACCAATACGTCAATGGCCAATGTAACATCCTAATGTCAATTAAAAAGATTAAACGTTTATAGCGCTTAATTAACCAATCAATCATGTAGGTTAATGAAATGAGAGCTTTCTTAAGTATAATGTCAGTTGGAAGTATGGGGTGAAAGTTACACTCAAAGGATTACTGCAATCTCTTCTACATGAATGGGCATAACATGTGAGGAACCTCTTACATGATGCACATTGGGCATGAAGGCTTTGCGAGAGAGTGCCATCTGTGAGGGTGGAATAGCCTGATCTTTTTTTGATTTTCAATAATCGATAAATCTGTCTATGATAATGGGGTCTGACAATCATTTCCACCTTTCATAACGATCCATGCGAAAAATCATAGTGCAAACTTATAACTCTGAGGAGCTTCTCTACTGACACCTCTCAACAACTTGCCTTATGGATTGGCAACATGACAGTAATGAATTGACATGCACATTCTAGGTATCAGCTGTTAGGATGAAAAGTCCAGCAGTGATGCTCTGCCTTTAACCATGGGAGGTTGTGAGCCCACATTAAATGATATATTTGTGTGCCCCCAACACATGTTGGAATAAGTATAATCTGCTGTGGAAGACTGAGATAATAAATGCCCCCAAAGGATTACTGCAATCTCCGCTATTTGAATAGACATTACGTGTGATGCATATTGGCATGACGTCATTGTGACAGAATTCCATCTATGAGGGTGGAACAGCTTTAGCTCTATTGATTTTAAATAATAACATAATGTGGCTAAATATGTCTATTAACTTTGGGTCTGATAATCATAACTTCATAATGCTGCAAGCTAAAAAGCATAGTACTTGTCTACTGATATCTCTCAGCAGTTGCCTTGTGGATTGGCAACATGGCCGTCATGAAGTGACATTTGCATTCTTGACAGAAGCTATTGGAATAAAAAGTTCAGTAGTGAATCTCTGCCTTTAACCAAGAAAAATCCAGAGCACAAATGAAATTTCATAATTGTGTGCACCTACAGCATGGTGGCAGATGAAAATAGTGTGTACTGGCTGAAACCTAATGGTGTCATTTTATTGTCAGCTTGGGTTGTAGTCACCTTTCTGTCAGAGCCTCCTGTGTATTCAGTGTCTCAGACTGAGTTCTACCGTAAATAGATGTGCTAGGTTTAGGGTTGTCACCTTCCAGGAAGAGAGGGACTGACCCCCAGATGGTAGTCAGTGTTTCAGTGGTTAAAATGGAAGGCTCTAGCACAGGCGAAAGTAAATCACACCAGGGGTGTGACCAAGACTATCTAATGAATCCAGATCGGAGAAGGGACAAACTGGTGTAGCTCAGGATAGGACTTACCATCAAGAGAAGAGAAAACATTCCACCATCTTGGGAACTCACATGGCTCCCAAACGTCCTTTACCATTTCACCACTTCCTGTTGAAGTAGCATTCTGCTAATGGCATCAGCAGGCAGAAGACTCAGAAAGTGCAGCCAACATTGGACCCCTAACTGAAGGCTGAAAGTTAGCAAATCGGCTATAGAAGATTGCTTATTTAAGTGGGTGAGACCATCCGCTAACTGAATTATTACTAGGTTACTAAAGTCGGATTGCATCTCGAATGCTGTTGTGAGTACAGTCTGCTCCAAAGACTTCTGCCATAGATGTAAAGACAAAGATCCCCAAGAAATGGGCAAACATTTTCCCTCAACCATTCTAGAGGAATGTTTGAGGTGACCTGCTAAGTGGACAGACCTACTTAATGCTGAGTCGAATGGCACCCATACATTTGCTCACTGGAGATGGAAGAACTCTGGAAGTGTTCTCTCAAAGTCTTACTGGCTGGTAGGTGAATAACAAAGGAGTTACCTTGCCGCTAGAGACTCTGTACTGGGCCCCAGAGCAACCAGAAATGACAAAACAACCCACATGCTGATTTCCAGGCATGATCTATTTTTCAGTAGTCACAACCATCTAGGGTGCTTTTTGAGCTGGTGCAAGTATGTGTTTTTCTCTTTGACACTTGCCGCTTTTGGTCTGATTTCGGGCTATCCAGCCGTAGACTTCAGACACTATATTGGGTTTCCTGGCAACCAAAAATCAAAAAACAACCCTGTACCATATTGACTAGGTTTTTGAGCATGTTCTACCCTTTCTGAGCTGCTGCAAGCATACATTGCTGTCTTTGACACTCACTTTTAAATCTGATTTGGAACCAGCCAGCCTCTGACTTTACCTATTGTCTGCCTGCAATCCAGCCATTTTTGGGACAATAGCCTCTGAAGGTCTGCATTGCACCATTGGACCTCTTCTAGCTGCCTGCCTCAATTCATCACCTGGCTGTTCTTTACCTGATTCAAGACGATTACTGCTACAGGACCAAGCCTCATGGCTGGACTGCATCGAGCCATCTTTAAATGAGTCAACACCCTCTCGACAAAATGAAAGCACTTAGAAGCCTGGCTCAACACGGTTAAGCCCCTACAACAAGAAATGCATGTATTTGAAGTGGGCCTCTCCCCTGGACTTGCCTTAAAGTCCTATTATGACTAGTAGGACCCCACCCTCTACCTTTTAAAAGACATAGGGGTCATTACGAGGTTGGAGGTAAGAAACAGTCCTTACCGGCATGGAGCAAACACCGTGGCCATGTAGGAAAGAGCCCGCTAATAGTGGGCTATTATGAGTTTGTATACACAAGCTTAGCGGCATGCCGGTAACGACAGTACCGGCATGCCGCTAAAGTCCCAAAAATGCCCCTTAGCGGCATCATGAAAAGCGCAGACAGCACTACTGCCGCCGTCCTCCTCCAAATAATGTGACCGGCATCAATGAATATGGCCTTAGCGGGCACCTTAGTGTGCGCTAATAGTGGTGCCTGTTAATAAGTGAAACCGGAAGTAGTTTCATCACACAGGAACGGGAAAGAGCACGGCGGCGATCTTGAAAAACACAATCCATTGCCATCCTCACCACAGAGGACCTGGAGCATATTTCTGAATGCAGAAATCAACCTTCACCACCAGCATCATGCCTACGGCTGTCAAAAAAGGTACATCCCAGCAGCACAAAGAGCGCTTTACTGAGGACGAGCTGACTATGCTGGCAGATACACTGGTAAATAATGTAGAGGTTGACTTTGCCAACAACCTCAAGAAAGAGGCACAGTTTATGAAGAAGGAGATCTGACAACTTATTGCCCAAAAAGTCAGTGCAGTAGGGAATAACCCCCCGCACAATCAAGGATGTGCGCAGGCTTTGGGACGACCTGCGCCTGAGAGTCAGGAACATAATTTCCGTAAACCGGAGCCAGGCCATGGCTACTGGCGAGGGTCCTAGCTCACCCATCAAGCTAAGCCGGTGGGAGGAAATCTGCTGCAGCACTATTGGCATTGAGACAATAGAAGGTGTGGGCGAAATGGAACGTGGTGCCACCTCATCGACGGATGGAGGTGAGTGTCCTAAGAAAACACTGTAATGTAAAGTTTGATGATATTCCACCAATTTGTCCGTCCAAAGAGGCAATGCATGGCCTATTACATACACATTGACACATCCCTGCCTAGATGCCGTCCGCAGCACAGACACATGCACATGCATGTAGCATGGCAATGCTATACCTGACACACACCACACAAATATGGAAAAGGCATAAGTCACACTGCACGCAGTCCACAACAGAAATGCATGTCACACAGCATACGCCAGCTCCAACATGAGTGACCCTGATGGATGCCAGCATGCTTCACCCATATGGCAAGCAACGTGATTATCAAAACTCCAATACCGAATCCCCTCTAATGTCTAGAACAGCAATAATACCAATGTATGCATGATGATTGTTGAACCAATACTGATACCATCCCTCCCTCGGTCCCCCACAAGCTCAGATCCTGACAGCGAGGCCCGGGACTCAGCCCCACAGGCAACAACTCCCTGGAAGAGGGCCATGGAAGAAGGCAACAGGCCTTCGACATCAAAAGGGTCAGCCAAGCGACAACAGGCACAGAAGGGGCAAACACCAAAGGATGCCACGGCACTGGTGCCACTAAGGGCCATTGTTCCAGTCCCCACAACACCTGTGTCCCCTGCACAGGAGACAGTGGCTGATGGGGCCCTTTCAGCAGTGAACAGCTCTGTTGTGGAGGCAGCAGCTTTGGCACCCCAGACAGACGAGAATGCACAGAGCCACGGCCAGGTGTGTGTCCCTGTGGAGGATGACTCTTCTGACTTACCTGCCACACCTAGTCCCGCACCATCACCCCAGGTCACACCTATGTACTCCTACCATGACACCAAACCAGAACAGTCTGGAGGGGAGACAGGTCAAGGGAGCATGAGCCCCACAGAGGAGCCACACGGATTTGGGGATGTTACACATGCACCATCCACCTCCACTGGTGTCTGGGCAGGGGTGCAGCAGATCGAACATACAGTGCAGCACCAGGAGGAGCTCACAGCCCTAGTCAGGCAGTTTGTTTCAGACGGACCCCAGGCAAGGCAGGAGGATCGCGACAACACTGCCTCCCAGAGGCAGGCCATTGAGGCCAGCACTACGCGAATATGCAAGGAGGCAGGTCCTCTCCCGCATAGCGGATTCCTTGGAGGCTGAGCATCCGGCCCCCAGACTGGAGCAAGCGGCCACCCCATCATCATCCAGCTCCACTCAAACAGCCCCCTTCGCAGGTCAGCGCGCACCTTGCGGCGATTGGACATGCTGCCACCATGTGCAGGAAGTGGACAAATGTAGATGGGGTAGCCTGATTAAGGCAATGGACGCAGACACCTGCAGCATTTGCTTGGACACCATGTGTGGGGGAGTTGTGGGGTGACTCGGGGGGAGAAGATGTGTGGGGGAGTTGTGGGGGGAGGGGAGAGGGTGTGTGGGGCAGTTGTGGGGGGAGGCGGAGGGGAGAGAGGGTGTGGGGAGGAGTTGTGGGGGGAGAGGGTGGGTGAGGTGGAGGGTTTGAGCACTTAGTACTATTAAACAGTTTAATACACAACAGGAAAAAATACTTGAATGGACATTCCTTATTGCATATGTGTCATTTATTGCTATACAGTGCATAGTGTACATGTTCTCCCACACCCAGTGCCCTCTGTCCCGCTTTCATGTCACCCTCTGCACCCATGTGTCTTAGAAATATTGTCCAATCACAGACTGGCGCACAGCACGTCCCTCCTGTGCATCGGCACCGCAATGATGTGCACCCACATCTTCTTTATCCCCTTCATCATCACCTGGTGGTTGCAGTTCAATGTCAGAGGCAGGGGCATGTTTCGTTGGATACACATGTTGTGCAGCATGACACATGCCATGATGATCTTGGCCACCTTCTCATGCCTGTAGAGGAGTGCCCCACTCGACCGGCTAAGGCAGCAAAAACGTGCTTTCAACAGGCCAAAGGTCTGCTCGATGACCACAAGGGTACAGGTATGGGAACGATTGTAGTTCTCCTCGTGCCTGCTCTGCGGGTTCTGGACAGGGGTGAGGAGCCACGGCTTCAAGGGATAGCCACTATCCATAGGGATCGCATGTGAGCAAAAAAAGGTATGTGTTAGTCGATTCATGATGGACAGCTGTACTTATCACACATGCCTGCAGATATGTGTTGGTCACATGCACATGTCCCTGTTGTATGCACACATTTTCCATTCCCTCGATGTGTGCTGTGCCATGGTCCCATGGTGTAGATTGCACCTTCAAGATGATACACGGTGTACACTGCATTGATGTTGCTCATGCATTGTGGATGCATACCGCTGTGTTTGTGATATATATGTGATGTCTGGTGTTCTGTATGATTTTCTAACTGGCAGCATTGGCAGTAGTCTCTGCATGTTTTGGCATTCATTCCCATGGTGACCTGCTGCACTTCTGTTGTGGTGGCCCTGTGACAAGCAGTGGATTCCCTTCATGGTTTTGTTTAGTGCACTCTCATGGATGCTTGTCCTGTGTAGTGGTTTGCTGCAGACATTTACATAGTGAATACTCACAGCATGTTGCTGGATTGTGTTACAGAGGGTGAGGTCCAATGATGGGTGGTGCACGTGTTGTGGGATGTGGGGTGGTTTTAAGTATGGCATGTTGTGATAGGTGTGCAGCTTACTTCATTGCTATGGAAATTGGTTGTCATGTTCAGTTTGGGATGCTTTGGGGCACAGTATTTTGGGGATGTGCACATCGTGGTGTCACCACAACAATGACACCATGGTGGTGTGTCCATCTATCCCCCCATTTCACAGCCATGTGACTGTCATGCAACTTACCAAGCAGCCAGGCACGTCGTCCTGCATGTTGTTCCATCTAGCATGGTAGCATGGAGTTGCGCAGGACCATTGAGTCATGAGTTGATCCCGGAAATCGGGCGCAACAATGTGTGATGATCTTGCTGGAGTCACATAACATCTGTACATTTATTGAGTGATATAGTTTACGATTGCGGTACGCCTGCTCTGTTGCATGCGGGATCACCAATTCCACATGGGTGCAGTCAAGTGCACCAATACAATTTGGCATGCCTGCCAGTGCATGGAAGCCAACTTTTGTGTCAAAGATCTCCTAGGGAGTCCGTGGTAGGGATATGTAGTCCCTTGTGTGCTTCAGGAGGGCATCCATCACTTGGTTCAGCATGTGAGAAAATAAGGGTTTTGATATGCCATGCATGTTCCCCACTGTGTGCTGGTAGGTGCCTGTGGCCAGGAAGTGGAGGACTGACACTACCTTCAGTAGAGGGGGGATGGCCGTGCGTATTTCAATAAGGCTGACAATGTCATTGTGTATCATGTCCACAATGGTGGTGATGGTGTCCCGGTCCGGACGATACAGGTTGTGGATCTGCTCAGGGGTTAGGTTTAAAGGACTGGCTCTGATGCGAGGGATTGGAGGCTGCTTGCGTGGTACCACTGGCTGCACTGGTGGGGCTTGCTCGGCCTGTCTCACCCTCCTTCTCCTCCTGCATCTCCTCTGTGGTGCCTGCTGTTGTTGTTGCTGGTGTAGCAATGCAAGCATGTCCTCCAGCCCCAGTATTGCTACTACTAATGGAATCATTTTGGTGTGGAAAGGGGTGTGGTGTGTGGGTGTGCTCCTTTTGTGCTGGCCCAGATTCCATTGCCTCCACCGGTGCTGATTGTGTGCACCTGTGGCAGTTGGGAACACTGCACATAGCAGTTTACGGATGGTTTGCAATGCCGGTATTGCCGGAATGCCGGTATCCCGTATTGATGCCGGATGCCGGTATTTGTATGTACGCCTGACTTGTGATCTCCTCCTGTTAGCTGCATACCGGTATTGCCGGCCCGAAGGGCCGCGTGCCTGCGCCCATGCCGCTATTAGCGACTACGGTATTAGCAGCGCCGCTAATACCGGGTTCTTCAGTCGGAATAGCCCAGAGCGGTATACGGTGCCGGTAATCCTTTACTGGCATCGTTTTTCCATTACCTCCAACCTCGTAATGACCCCCATAATTTGGAAACCTGATAATACTGCTGAAATCACTGCCTGTGCAACCCGCCTCAAACCCAGAGTTGCCCTATTATTCCTGAGTCTGTGTACTCTATGTTTTCCCTTACATGGTTGCGTCGTAAGTGATTTTATTAGTGTGTTTGTATTTTAAGTTTAATTAAAGATATCTATTTGTATAGAAATTTGATTGGATATTCTTTTTAGTTTGTTACCATAGTTCTATTATTGTTTGCACTGCTTATATTCTAGTATACATCCTTCTGAACTTTATAGTCTTCCTTATGCACATGCTACTTTAAAGCAGCAAAAGAGATGTGCCATTTTTGTTGTGCCTGCTTCATCTTTATGATTGTGAACCCTATCTTTACATCGGCTTAGTCAGCCAGAGGCATGAGAGACGTCTGTGAAAGAAATTCACCAGACATGTTTAGCACTAGTTCTGCACAACAGAACATTATAGATTTTAAACAGCATAAAGCTGGATGTTAGAGCATGGAATCCATGCACTATGGGCACAACAGACAGGGCATGACTGGAGACCATGGGCCTCATTACGACCCAGGCGCTAAGTGGTTAACGGCGCCGTAAAAGGCTGCGGCGCCCTTAACCACTTAGTGCTTTTCTACGAGGTCCCTTTGCGGAACCCGACCTGAACGGCTGGTCTGGACCAGCCGTTAAAGTAGGGACCCGCAAAGGGACCTCACAGGCAATTACGGTACCGCAATTTGCGGTACCGTAATTGCCGCCTTCCCCATTCCCATTGAGCCACATGGGGCAAAAATGGGAATGGGGAAGGGCCATGGGGAAATGGGGAAATACCGCCCCGCCAACCTTGGAATGGGGCGGTATTTCCCCATTTCACCATGGCGGACACGTTACGATACCGGCACCAACCATGGTGCTAATAGCGCCATGGTTTAGCGCCGGTATCGTAATGAGGTCCGATGTCCTGCGAGCACTGAAGGCGGAGGTAGTGCATCAGGGCATGGCCAAAGCCCATGTCACAGGTACAATCCCTGAAGAGCATGGCTGCAGGTTTGATTACATTAAATCATTTCAAAACAGATGGAATTCACAAAAAAATCTCTGTTGAGTTATGATTACGTTTGCGCAAAAAGCACAGACCTTAAGACAATGAGAAAACAAGATAGAAACTCCCAAAAACTACAGTTAAAGCTATGTTTACGAAACATTGCAAAAATTCATAACCATCAATATTCATAAATACACAACCTTAAGTACACCCCTCCAATTATTGCTAATATACTCAAACATGTCATGGCATATGGGTGTCATACAAGACCACTTACATTTCTTTACATTTTACCTATACAAAATCCAAAACGTTTCCCTTTGTTATTACACTGTTTTAACAGTGCATACGTGCATGGAACAGATGCAAAGGCCCACACCTGCCTTACCTTAAATAAAACAGGAACCTGTTTACATGCACAGTTGAGATATTTATTCCCAGAAGACTGCTTAAAAATAACTCTGGAAGGCATTATATAACACACACATTGTGTTACTACACGATAGAAGCAGCTACAAATCAAGGAATAGCCACTTCCAAAGAGCCACCGTAAGGTTCTGGGCATAACATGGCAGACAGCCGAAAAAGGGTGCAAGTGCCCAACCATATGTTGGTGCCTCCCAAATCCCTGTGTGTTTGTATGTGTGTATTTGCATGTCTATGCACAAGTCAGGGTAAATTAAAGGAGCTCTTACATCAGCATTCTACAGCCTTTGACTCATTGTGGGCAGTAGCCTAGGCATTTACAAAATGCCTCATCCAAGCCATGTCTTTTTGCTCACTTTTCATGGCGCTGCAAGATCCTTCTTCATGTTTTACATCCCCTGCTTACACTTACCTTTTAGCTTGTGACAGAGGGCAGGGAGGATGGGGGGAGTGGGATTCCCAAGACATCTTACCACCTTGTACAAAAGTTGTAAATGTAATAGGACCATTCAGTCAACACCCCAAGTACTTCAGATAGACTGTAGTGTAAATGGCTGCTAATGGGTGTGCAGAACCAGCCCAGGCTCCAGGGGGCACCCTGTGGGGAAAGGCTCACACCTTGTGCGTATGCGAATCCCACACAGACCTCTCTACCCTTGGAAGGACAGCCCTTAAATGCTTTCCCTGCTCCCATACGTTTAGCTATGGCACAAATAAGTAAATCCCCCTGACACACTTAACTAGAAAGGGGCCACAGAGACTGAAAACCCCAAACTATCATATTCCCCAGCCCGAAACCCCTGTATGTCACAACCAACTCACTGGTCACCATCCTGCAGCCGTGCCCTTTTTTTACGTCAAGGTGCAGCACATTGTTAATAATTCCCTACCCCTCCCTCCATCTTTTCTGTATCACATTTCATCATGAGGAATCCCCTGCAGTGGGCAGTGGATCATCGTTGATGCGAAGGCCTAGTGCCACATCAAAACCTGGTGAGTGTTGTGTCTGTTGGTGGAGGGGAATTTTCAATTCAGAATGTGGGAGAGGAGTGTGTGTCTTGTGGGAGACAACAAAGATAGACCTTAGAGCGAAATGACCAGGGATACTATGCCATGCCCCAACCAATGACTGATGAAAACCTGATAAAAACGCTTTTATTGCCCTGTTATGTTATGTTATGTTATTTTGCATTTATATAGCACCTTATATACCATTGGTATGGTCTGAAGGCGCTGGTAGGTTGAACGCCCTTGGGAACCGAAGTTCAGATCAGTAGAGAGAGTAGAGAGAGTCAAAAGGTGTGTGTGAGCACCAGGTATGTGTGCAGCTCGTGTGGTGTTCGTGTGATAACTGCTTCTTAGCTGTAGGTGAGGTGGTTGAGAGATCACGAGTATGTGTTCATTCCGGCAGGGTTTATCCAGACCGGATGTGGCTGCGTTAGGCCTGAGAAGAACGCCTGGCTGGGGGGTGTGTAACCAGCAGTGTTTACTTAGAATGATGTGGAGTGAGCGGCGGATGTTGGTATGAGAACAGTTATACCGAATGGTGTTATAGTATCTCTGTGTTCTAGTTGTGTCGTGATGTAAAGGAGAGAGTAAGCATGGTGGTGAGATATGATGAGTTACATGCTTTTTCGAACGTTCCCTGCATTCCAAACCATACTATATACGTCTATATACGCAATTCTATGTGCTCGTTTGCTCCAGGCACTAATCCGCTTTATGCCCTCATACAAATTATGCACTCACCCCCTCTATGCACTCACCCCCTCTATGCACCCGCCCGCTCTACGCACTCGCTCGCTCTACGCACTCACCCGATCTACGCACTCTACGCACTCACCCGATCTATACACTCGCCGCTCTATACACTCGTCCGCTCTATACACTCGTCCGCTCTATACGCTCATCCGCTCTATACATTCATTTGTTCTATACATTCATCTTCTCCAGCGATCTACATACTCTCCGCACATCGAATTTATCCACCATCCACACTCATGCGCTTTACTTGCTTCTCTTGCGGATACCTGCAGATACGATCTGGAGTTGTCACATGCTCTACATACTCATCCGCTCCACATATTCATCTGTTCTACATACTCATTCGGATTACGCTCATCCGTTCTGCATATTCATCTGTTTTACGCACTCCTGAGTTCTACTGAATTCACTGTATTTACGCACTCATCCGCGCTACACGCACGTCCGCACTACACACCCATCCGCTCTACACACTCATCCATTCGAGATGTTCATCCATTCTATACACTTATCCAAATTACTTATTCATTTGATTTCCAAACTCATCTGAACTATATAGTTATCTGTTCTTCCATTCATGCATTCTTCCATTCAGCGTGTTCATCAGTTCCATCTGCTTCATCAATTGTAATTATCTCATCAGTGCCATTCATTTCGTTCACTCCTTATTCTTTTCATCCATTTCAGCAGTTTAACTCTCTTTGCTGTTTCCATATGATTTATTCTTATTAGCCCTTTTACTGCTTTGATCTACTTTACTCGTTTAATTCTTATTGACCCTTTACTGCTTTGATCTACTTAGTTTGTTTAGTTCTGTTTGTCCTTCTAGTTTATATTAGGGGTTATTTAGCTGTCAATTTCTCGGATCAGGTAGTTTGTTGGATTGGTGTCATTGAGTTGTTGTAAGACTGTTTGGGTTAGTATGGTATGGTTGGTTTTATGGGAAGAGCCAGGTTTTCAGCAGTTTGCGGAAGGACGTTAGGTCCTCAGTTAGGCGGATGTGGGGTGGGAGTGAATTCCATAGCGTGGGGGCCAAGGCTGAGAATGATGATCCGCCTAATCTGACAGAGTTTGTCAGAATATCACCTATTTGTCAGTCCCTGTACACTATTCCGGACTCAGGGACAACAAAATTGTCTTAATGAAGGGAGATACTGACCTTGGATGGGCACTGGCGCCCCAAGCTCAGCACTGTTTGTTTATTATCAGTTTGAGGGGTTGGGTCATTTGATGGGCAGGTTGGGGGATGCCCCTGTGCGGGAGCAAAGGGGAAGGGTAGGGCCACGGCCTGCACTCAAGAGGAGGTATTTGTTAGGTTTTAAGAAATGGTTAAGAAAGCACGCCACGTGTGAACCCGTCCAACACCCACCAACCCTGCAGTCAATTACACACAGTCAGTACATGTGCACCGAGTGATATAGCACCTGCTGGGTGCAACACTCCAATCCGACAAGATAACGATTCCCTGCTTCATTCAAGCTAGCAGCCTGGAATATTTGAGGGGGCAATTTTTAGGGAGAATTCTCTTCTAAGGCTTATTTCCCTTACCTATAGATTCCCCCAGCAGCTTTGCTGGATTTGAAGTTTTTTTTTTTTTTCTCCTGCTAAGAGTGTGACTTTTTTCCCACTCTTAGACATATTGCTGATGTCTGTTTTAGGCTATTTTTGTGCTATGGTCTATGGGGTTTTTCTCACTCTCATAGGTATCATCTTTTTACATGTGGTTTACACAGCATCCTCAGTGCAGTAACACAGGGGTGTCATAGTGACCCCCAAACATAGACTCCATACCCTGAGACTGACTACTGTCTCCCTGGGCATGTAATGTCCCCATTGACTTTACTAGTCATTAGTTAAGAACAAAACCAGTACAACCCATTTTACTATGGAAGTACTGGGAATGGTTAATAGTTTTTCCCTGGTGTTCATTTTCGAGAGGGTACTGTCCAGTCCCTCTCTCCAAAGTTTCTGGCTGGTGGCAGTGGTTACTACCGTAAATATTCGACCACAAATATTTCCCTATGCGATTTCTCCCATTGTTCGAGCCGGTTTATCTTTTTATTAACTTTACTCCGGTAGGTTTTTAATGCCAGATCTTTGATAATATTTCTTTCTCGTGTCTTTCTCTGAAATCCTAACCCAGTTTGGGGATCCTTTGTTCGTCCTTTTGGCGGGC
Source organism: Ambystoma mexicanum (assembly GCF_040938575.1). Classification (NCBI taxonomy): domain Eukaryota; kingdom Metazoa; phylum Chordata; class Amphibia; order Caudata; family Ambystomatidae; genus Ambystoma; species Ambystoma mexicanum. The sequence goes on from NC_090937.1 coordinate 513,834,810, forward strand.
TTGTACACAGAAGCCCTCCTTTCGGCGCCACTGAGTCTGGGATAGACAGGATGTGTGGGAGGGGGAATAGGCACCCTGGACAGGGTTGCCTAAGCAACCCAAGTCGCACTGTGCCCTGATAGGCTGGGGGGGTTATCCTGCCAGGATAACCACCCCACTGTGTGAGTGACAGCTAGGCTGTGTGAATGTGGGGTTTTCTGCATAAAAGCAGGGCTCTGAGGACTGGAGGACAAGACGTCGCCACTGGACCTAAGAAATCCAAAGAGCGAGGAAGCCGAAGACATCTGCAATGACTGACCCACCGGTGAAGCCCTGCTGCAGATCCTCACCACTTGCAAGAGTCTTCTTCCCCTGAGCTGGTGGGGCCAACCAGTTCGCCAATCACCTTTCAGGACCTACCTTGGTCGAATCGCCAGTGCCAAGCACTCGGAGAACGGATAGCCAGGCACCCGTCCACCACCACCACGATTTAAAGGAGCGTACCTTTTATTCCGTTTTGGCATCACTGCGGCTGGCTTCATATCTGGCCAGTGCAGTAACTCGAACCTTCCTCCATGACGAGAGCCTCTCTTCCTCTGCTGGATCTCCCAAACTGCAGGAACTGCCAGGAACTACCACCACTGCAGGAGCCTCTTTTACTTTTAAGGTTCATTGTTCCACCAAACCTCCCATTGCGTTGGGTACTGCTAAAGATGTTTTAATCCTTTATGTATTGTTGAAGTGCCTTTTTGCTCAGTTTTCACCTAAGTTTTGCTTATGCTTAAGTACTGCCTTGCCTAACTTGTTCACAATCCAATTGGGAAGTGTTGCTGGTGTGTTTAGGAGTCTAACCCTGTATAACTTGTCTTTTCCCTCCCTCTGAAGAAATTGTTAGAGTGCCATTTCTGCTTGGTTTACACTGTGCCGTTTTGCTCAGTTTTCACTCTTGCTCAAACTTGTATACAATTTAAATAGTGAGCTGTGTATACATTTCTTGACTGTTTTAAATTGCTTTTATGATATGTGTGGACTTAAGAGAGTGTAAAATAAATGTATATATTTTTTTGATACAAACCTTTGGTCTGTGTTTCCTTGTTCCATAATACTGTAGTCCTATTGTGTAAACCCTGACTACTGCTCATCTCCCTCTTGAGATAAGTCTGACTGCTCAGCCACAGCTACCAACTAAATCTGAGTGGTACACACTGATACCAAAGGGGATTTATTGCATATACCTTGCATATAAGCACCACACACTGTGGGTAATAATAAGCAGCGCTCAGATACCTGAGGGTTCATAGCGCTATATAAGTGCCAAATTATTATTATTATTATTATTATTATTATTATTATTATTATTATTATTATTTACCTGTAGTCCTAATCTTCTCTAGTGTTCCCTAAGGATTCTGCCTAACAGCAATAACCTGACTAAAATTCAGAAAATGACCCAGTATCTCCCAGAGACACAACATCAATGTGGCCCTCATACAAGAGACACACCTTCTCCCCAGTTCTGAGAGTCGCTGGGCACCTGACTGGGGGTGCCAGAGATACTTTTCTTCTTATTCCTCTTACGCCTGAAGACTGGCAATACTAATCAACAAGAAAATGAAGTTTAGGCTACTGTCGGCAGATAGCAACAGGGAAGGTAGATTTCCCAGGAGGCCACTAAGCACAGCACCTGAGCATGGCACAGTGAGCTTTGAGCCATCTCTCAGCTGGCCAGCCAGCATGCTAAGCAAGGCAAAATGGGGCACCAAATTTCAATTAGCCTTTTCTCTGAACCAAAGGTTCTTGACTCCAATAACCCTTAGCTATTGCTTATGGTAATTGTCTGCAGTTTACAGACTGCCTATCCTTGCAATCTCACCTGCCAACTCGCTGATGCTTGTTTTTCTGCACATGGGATACAATGGCCCTCATTACAACCCCGGTGCTAAACCATGGCGGTATTTCCCCATTTCACCATAGCCCTTCCCCATTCCTGTTTTCGCCCCATAGGGCTCAATGGGACTGGGGAAGGCGCTAAGTACGGTACCGCAAATTGCGGTACCGTAATTAGCACCGAGGTCCCTTTGCGGCACCCTACTTTAACGGCTGGTAAAACAAGCCGTTAAGGTCGGATACTGCAAAGGGACCTCGTAATCAGGCGTTAAGGGTTTAACGGTGCCGACACCTTTTACGGCGCCATTAAACCCTTAACGCCAGGGTCGTAATGACCCCCAATGTAAATGGTATGATATGATAAGTCATTTATAACGTACCTGTACAGAAATGTTTCTAGGCATGACAAGACAAGCGAGGGAAGACAGGGGGAAAACAAGATAAACTATCTTACTAGGCCTTGTGTCATTCAGATTGTGCAAGTGTGAGAAAGAGAAGTGCAAGGGGAAAAGGGCAAGGGGCAGAAGTGCCAGAGAGAGGGATGGGGAGACAGGGCAGCACTGATCTGAGTAAGTGAGGCACAGGGCAGCGAGGCTCTGGGTAAACAACCAGTCGGTTCGGCAGTCAGGTAGGTCAGCAGGGGAGGGAGAGAGAGAAAGAGGAAGAGAAGAGGAACATTTTTGAGCTGCTTCCGGACTGTATTAATGAGAGAGAGGCAGAGAGAGAGAGAGAGATACAGAGAGAGAGAGGGAGAAAGAGAGAGAGAGAGAGAGAGAGAGAGAGAGAGAGAGAGAGAGCGAGCAGGGGCTGTGTCAGCTAGGGAAATGGGACCTTCATGCAAGAAACCAGTGGTATGAGTGCAGAGTTGCAGGTTGTTTAGCCTTGACTATATGTTCTTCAGTGGGCATGTGTACTGGGATCTATGTTATTATTTCAACAGGAATTCTGCCATGTACTTTACATCGCCTGAATTCTGCTGTAAAAACTCACCATTTTCTTTTTTTTGTGGGGTTTCCTCCCAAATCCCCCCATCCCCTACACTAATCCCCGTACTCCAGACCCCTCTACACCTGTTTTAACCCCTCATCCATATAATTCTATGAACTGTTTTCAGCAGAATTTTGTAAGTACTTCGGCAGAATTCCTGTCAAATAATTGACTGGATACTGTGTACTTCATGTATTTATTTATTTATGTGTGTTTTTAGTTATTTATTGTACATTTGTTAGGTGCTTATACAGTAAGTCAGTTCTGTTTCAAAGTGCCCACAGGGCAACAGGAGAGGACATGGGTTTGAAAAAAATAAAATAAATGAATACAGTGGAAGATAGGGACAGACCTACAATGCCTTGTGAGTATTCAGAACGTGCAAGTGCAGCGAGAAAAGGGGAAATGAGGGGTGGGGGTACGTTTTGGAATGTCTGTGCTCATGGGTGAGGAGCAGATGAAGTGCGTAGTATGATACGTGCTATTGGGTAAATAGTGCAAACCTACAGAAATGAGGCCAGAGGATGCTAAGGCAAGTGCTGAGAGGTAGGCAGAGAATGGGGCGATTGGGTGTTGGAGGTCAGGTCCCTGAGGGGTACATAAGGGCCCTGACCACCAATCATAACAACTGTGAGATTAGCAGAGGAGGGGCAAAGGGAAGGAGGAGGCAAAGAGGAAAGTCTTGACGGGTTACTGGAATTTGAGGAGGTCCTGATCAAGGTCCTGATCAAGACGTTGAGGGAGGTGGAGGCTGTTCCATAAAAGGGAGCCAGCTGAAGAAAGTGATTGGCCTTCGGTCATCTGTTTAGCTAAACACTTTACACAGAGAGAGTTGGTGCCAGAGGACTGCAGGGGTCTAGAGGGAGAGTATTTAGTAAGAGAGAGTTTCCAGTGCAGTACCAGGCCCCAGACAGCCTTGTGGGGATGCAGAGGGATTTACATTTAATCTGTGCCACAACCGGAGCCACTGGAGAGTTTTTAATTGTAGGAGAGATGGGGTTCCCTGGGCTAAAGGCCAGGAATAAGTCTTGCTGCCCTGTTCTGGATTAGCTGGAGGTGTTGTAAAGTGGAAGAAGGTAGATTCAGGAGAAGGCTATTGCAGCAGTCACGCCTAGAGAGAACCAGGGCTCGGATAACATTGAGTTTCTGGGGGAAAGTGAGAAAAGGGAGAATTCCTTTGAGAAGGAAGGAGGAGGAAAGAGAGAGAGGAAACGAAGATGACTCAGAGTTTTCTGGCTTCAGAGAAAGGGACAGGGGGAGATCCCATAGAGGATGGCCAGAGTAAGGGGAAAAAAGAGGGAGCAGGGGTCCCAATGGGAAGGATCTCATTCTTGCTGGCATTGAGGCAGAGATTGTTGGAAGTACACCAGGACTGGATGGCAGATAGGCAGTCAGGGATGTTGGAAGATGCAAGAGGGTCAACAGGAAGTTTGAAAAAGAGTTGTGTAGTGACAGGGGTGTCCAATTCTATGTTGAAATCACCCACAAGGAAGAGGTCGAGGTCAGTGGGCCTCATTACAACCCTGGTGGTATGGTATTGACAGTGCCGGTATGGCACCGGCAACATCCATATCATACCGCCTTATTCTGAGTTTACCTTACGGGTCCCTGATAGCACACCAGGTCTGACCTGGCGGGCTCTGCGGCACCTGCGAGGGAAACACATGGATGCACCAGCACCGTTTTAAATGGTCCCGGTGCATCCATGCTCCTCATCCGCACTCTGCCCTACGGGGCAGAATAGGGATGAGGAGCCCGGCATTACCGCCACCCGCGAATGGGCAATTACTAGCCCATTCAACTCGTAATGGGTTGGTAAGTGCCCATTCGCGGGTGGCAGTGCCGGGTGCGAGTTTGGCGGTAGCCGTGCCGGTAATGCAGGCACAGCTACCGCCAAATTCATAATGAGGCACAGTGTCTTCCAGAAGGAGGCATATGTTGGCAGAGTGCTTGTTGGCTGAAGGGGCATTAAGAGTAGCCAGGTGGAGTACCTGGACGTGGTACACCAATCAGAAGGGGAGGGACAAAGAGAGTTGTATGGGTAGAGGCAGATGAAGGAAGGAAGTTAATGAGGGAAGGCAGGCGCCGGTCAAAGAGGAGGATGGTAGGGTTGAGGAACCTGAACCAAGATAATGCCACACTGGTGGGGTTTTGTTTTGTACCAACTATAAAAACGTTTCCATGCGCCTGGTTAAGTATTACAATTCAAAAAGGTGTCGCAGTTGATGTGGGGCAAAAAGGGGCTTTTGACCCCTACCCCTTGAGAAAACAGTTGAAGAAAAAATGCTCCACACTCGAGGAACTGCGCCACAACGTTTTTGTGGAAACTGAAATGTATTGATTATAATGCCCTTTTGGATAACACGTGTTTCGACACACCAGTGTCTTTTTCAAATCAGGGCTAGTGACAAAACTATATTCCAAATCAAAAGTCTTCAATTCAGTAGAACAGAAAGTCATGGGTTAAATCCCCCTCCGGCTTGTGCTCAATCTTCTTTCGTCTGGCGTGTCGAAACACGTGTTATCCAAAAGGGCATTATAATCAATAAATTTCAGTTTCCACAAAAACGTTGTGGCGCATTTCCTCAAGTGTGGAGCATTTTTTCGTCAACTCAACCAAGATAATGCCTGTGTGGTAGACGTTAACGATGCAGCGTGATGATGAGAAGCCGGCCAAGAGGACTTCCCAATAGGTGCCACCGTTAATGGGAGAGGATGTGAAAGGGAGGAGGGTGGAGATGAGATGAGGAGTCCATAGATCTGGAGAAGGGACAGAGAAGAGGATATCAGTAAATACCGGTCTGGAGGTTGCGCTGACGTAGGTGTCTGTGATTTGTATACCAGCGTTTGTTGACAGGATGTCTTCTTTGTGCTTTTTTCTTCCAGACATCGTGAGAGAGGAAGGATAGGTGATAGTGTAGCAGTTAGAGAAGATGGGTGGGATAGCCATAGGGGTGACAGAGGTAAGTTGAGCGATGAGAGAAGAGGGGCTACACAGAATAGTTCTAGCTAAACTCACCAGGTGGCCTAGTAGTTACAAGAGCCACAAATGCAATCTAAAAGGAAATTTGAATATCAAAGAGCAGGGGTACGAATGTAAAGCAGAGAGGGTGCAGAGATGTAATAAGCGTGCACACCTAAAATCGAATTTCATAAACAGTGGCAGAAATGCAGTGAGAGAAGATGTAGGTTAGCTGAGGCAAGGAAGGCAGAGAACATAGGCACAGTAATTGGTTCAGAAGGTTAGTTGAGGAGGCAATGGGAGAGCTCAGCCATCACTCACTTGTAGATCTGCAAAGAGTGTGGCGGTTGAGGGAACCAGATTCATGGGGTAGCAGTATGTAAGTCTGGAGGCCGTTTAATAGTTTTGGGAGGGGGACATAAATGTTGATGACCTCCCGGCCCTCCACAGCTCAGAAAGTGGCTTTACAATAGGGGCCTTAGGAGCAGGGTGTGGCTTCAGCCTGCCGGCGAATGCGATTGGCCCTAGATGTAGTGAGGGAGTCAATCACAATGGAGCAGCATCAAGATGGTTTGCTGTTGGCTGAGAGAAAATTGTGTAGCCTATTTTGGAAGATGCTTACATCACACACAATGAATGGAGCCCCTGGAAACTTTAGGCAATGTGCACACTTTCACGGGCAACAACACCAATGCTGTCAATGCATGCATTCCCCATTTCCAAACATATTACAAAGAGTGGTGCTCATGCTCGCTCCGCAATATTTCCTGAAGTTAGTGAGTTCTCTGCCAGCATAAACCTATAAAGCTCACAGGGCTGACCTTCTTTGAGTGGAAGTGGGAGTGCTGCTCCTGCAGCCTCGGTCGAGGACAGATGCTTCTGCCCTCGCATTGTGCCTGCAGTCAGTCCAGCTGTTAAGACGGATTTCTGAACTCTGTCCTGGTGGCGCAGAAGTTCAGAAGGCCAACCTAATTACTTGGAACAGGGTAACCTCTGGACAAGCCAGACCAATCAAGGTAGCGATCGCGGCGGTCAAGACTAGGTCTCAAGAGGGGTGAGGGTGACTGAAAGCCCGCAGTGAGCACACAAAGCAAGAGCGCTGACAAACTACTCCAAACAGTTGTTATATCAAAAATAGATACACATTTATTTTAAGGCCTTTAAAATAATGACCGTAGCGAGAAAATCACAATATCACAATATTAAACCAACACATACCATATCAACACAATATATATACAAATACACAGTCGCAAGCGTTTAAAGCACGAAATATGTAGTCCACCTGCCAGGGAAGGAAAACAGGCAGTGCGATAATGCTTTCGACTCAGTTCGCCTTCATAGGCACCTAACTAGATGGAAGTCCGAGCCCTGCGAAGAGTGGAGCCTTGTGCTCAAAGTACCTGCCACGCCGGTGCCGACGGGCACAAGGGGAAGCTCTTCGGAGGAAGTCAGGCGGTTCACGTTAGTGCACAGCAGAAGAAGAACAGGTTCCGCAACTCAAGCGCAGCCTCCACAGCGGGCAGAAGCAGAGCGCGAGCGCGGCAAAAGGGTGCTGTTTTTACACAGCAGGGAAAAGCAATGGGATACTGCAGGAGGGCGACCAGATCCTAGATATACTACTCACCGGTCCCCGAAGCAAGCAGACCCAGGCTTCTCCACGATAGTTTCAGCAGCTGGCAGGTTCAGAAGAGCAGGGAACGCTTTGTAGTTGTGTAGAGCAAAAAGACGTCCCAATCGACGAAACCGGCACAGTTTTGTTGCCGCACAGGACAACGGAGCGGCCGTGTGTATTCGAGCCAAATGAACCCTCCTCCCTTCAGACCTGGGGACGCCAAGCGTACGAAGCGTGGGAGAGGGACAAGGACTCGCAATACAACACAACCTGGCGGCGGTTGCAGAGCCAAACTCCTTGGTAAGCTGGTCAGTCAACTGGATGGCCCAGAGACGCTTCCGAAGGCTTACTTGGCAGGAGATGGTTGAAGATGCCGGGAATAGCTGTTCCTGCTATTCCAAAGGTCGAAGCACCAGTACAGGCCTTCTGGTTCGATCAAAGGAGGACAGGGGCTCTCCGGACGACAGCAGTGCAAAGGAGGATTCCTTCAGCGGGTCACCAGCGATTCCTCGGTCCAGCCTCGTAGTTGCAGGATACTTGGCTCCTGTATTCCTTCGTTCGTGAGAACTCAGGAGATCGACATGGTAGTGGTGTTTCCAGCTCCCTCTTATCCATGGTTCCCTTCGCGCCAAAACGGAGGGGAGCCAATGGGAGATCCGCTCATCAACACACATACCATACGTGGACCAATCACGGACCACGGTGGTCCCAGGCATTCACACCACCCTAGACTCTCTGGCACCCAGGATGTGTATTGGGACCAGACATCCCAGCCCACACCCTGGAGGCACACAAACGACATGTAGAAGCCCGCGAAAGCAACCACGTTTCGCGGGAAAGTACATGCCCAAATAAGGAAGGCCCCGGGTCGCCCGACCTGGGGAAGGTGAAGGGAGCAAGACGGTCAGTGGACAGGACAAAGGAGCCTCGCGGCCTGGCCATTTTGGGAGCCAGGCCACCATTTTGGGTTCAGTGCAAAAACGTGCTCAGAACGCCAAAAGGAGCTCAAAATAAACAAAACGATCGCTGCCACCATTCCAGTCCCTGAATGACTTGCACCGATCAAATACCATCCTAAAAGAGTATCTAGGGCCTGTAGAAGGCTAGAGACCCAAGAGAGCTGTAACTTAGCTTACAGTGCCCTCTTGTGTCGTGTTGCACTAAAGCTGCGACACGATAAAAGAAACTACGGGAAACCACGTTCCCCGGTACTGACTGTCTTAAGGGCATGTCAGTTTCCCCGTAAGAAAGGAGCGAAAGCCCAGAGAAGTGCGGCAGAAGGCTGTACTTCTCTGGCAAAGTCAAGAACAAGGTTAAAAACAATAGCAAAAAGTTTAGGGGTTGCCACATGGAAGGAAAATTCCCTACAATTACGAAATCTTTCCTAACACCAGCTGATCTCACAATCATTAGCCTCAGAATATGCACTTTAAGATGTCCCCTGAATAGGTTGAGACTCTGGGGTGAACGTCTAAGTTATGGCCCCTGCTTCAGGCCATGCACTGCTCGACATTCTCCCACTTGGAGGGAGCTTTGTGAAGATGATTCTGACTGCTGGTGGGACAGAGGTCCTTCCTCACCTCTATTGCAGGCCAATGCCATTAGATTCTGAGCTATAGTATGGCCTGTGTTTTGTCAGCCCCATCCCTGCAGTCAGCAGGGCACCTGCTCTGGTCCCGTTGAATGCTTCCCATGAAGGACGCAGGATACGCGGTCAAGCAGATCATCCCACACCGACTGATCCACCTGTGGATGCTCTATGGAGCTGCACCAGGGGTCAGAACTCTTCTTCCCCCCAGAGCGCAACAGCTCATAGGTGTGCTCTTGAGGCTGCTCTTCCCACCGGTGCTGCTCCTTACAATGATCTTACCCAGGCTAATCACAGACTTTGCCCACAGGGTGCTGGAGTGCACCTGTCCCCGTGGATAGGCACAGATCCTCTTGCGCTCATGTGCAATCAACTTGGCAGGAGGGTGCAGGGAACATATCAGAGTACAGCAGTTGATGCATTCAGTCACACATCAGCTGTCATTTTTAGAGGTCGCTCTAACAGCTTCACTGCATTTCGTCCCAAAAGAGCAGGACTTACTTTATGAACACCTAATGTTCCAAAGTCGCTAATGTCTTCGGTCAATCTCCAATGCCTGGAGTAGGTTTCTTTTCAAAAAGAGGGCTTCATTTGAGATGTAAGACGACGGTCAACAGAGCCTATAGCAGGCACATCCACCTCAGGTGCCATATAGCAGAGCCCTCAAATGTAGGCAGTTGCACTTGGGGTGATAGGCTATTCATTATACCCATCTTCCCTATTGCACTGCAGCCCATAGACTATTGCTGAGCCCTATGAGAAATGTGCCCCAGCTGGGACATATTTACTGACATAACAGTCATCTCTGACCCTGAACACAATGCTCTCCATGCTTTTCATAATGTTTCAAACTAGTCATCTTTGCTAGTAATTGTATAGTCATCTAATTCTAATTCCTATTTGCATGCAATTTAATGTGCTTTTATGTCCATGCTTGCATGGACTACGGTCTTCCGAACGGCTTTCTACCCACCAGTGCTTCAATGCCATAACAATGGCAGTAGGTGATATACAAATATCAAATAACATAACATAATATGTCATCAAAAAACATCAGAAGTTGCACAATGCCCTGGCATATGTCTGGATTCGTGCATGGAAGTGGGCAAGTTATGTATGTGTTCGGAACAATAGCTGTCACATTTATGTGGTTGATGTTTTCTGCTGCAACCATAGTGTCCCTTCAGCTGAAGTGTGTTTTTTTATTGGTGTTGGTTTACCATACATTTATAACAAAGTATGTTTTTTAATAAAACTCGCATACCCTTAGGGGCCCCTTGGCAACACTTAAAGGAATTTTCAGTCAGCATTTTTCACAAGATATTACCCTGACCTATGGCCCGGCACCTTAAGCTTGTCAGACTGTCTATTGTTATTTGGACAGCTTGATTGATTCTCCCATTGGTTGTAACTGTTAAGATGGTCACCACCATTGACAGGCTGTAACTAAACTTCCTCAGGTTCCATGTGTTAATATCGCGCAATAATATCGTCATACAAGAATGGTGCCGTTTCTGTTGCGGTACTATTAACCCATAGAACCTGCAGGGGACACTCCTGCAACCCACATATTATTTTAAAGGGATTGGGGGCCACCCCCACAACCCACGCTCCCATTCACCCCATAAATTATCCCCACTAATAATGTTGCCTATGCCGTTTCCCGACGACCATATATATGGCAATATTATTGGTGGGGATAATATTACCTGATATCCTTCCCCAACATCTTACCATAAAGTTGTTCTCAGAAACAATAAGTACAGTGAATGCGTTTATGTAAGTGTGTGATCATGCACCCTTGGGGAGTGTCAAACACGTTGCTTTTACCAACTCTTGGTTTGGTCTTGTTTGGTGCATTTCTTTTTGCTGCGCTCTTAGTGCAACCCTGCACCCTCTGGTGCCTTTTCAGAAGTACAATATTTATAGCGGTTGGCGTTCCACTGTGGGTCGGCACCTACTTTTCCCCTGTTGTGCAGCCTATAACCACCCTATGACACAAAGCAGAGTGGATTTGCTATAAACAACACAAATAAAAGTACAAAATGCAAGTAAATACCAATCATGTGTAATAGGCCTAGTGCTAACCTGAGTCAGTTATGCCTGAGGGATGCAAAAGAATGATGCCTGACTAAGCACAACTGTGGTGTAGATGGGGGCTCAAGTACAAGCAGTATGCAGTGATCACAGTGAGGTGCGTGATAATGTGCCTATAAGTCAGAAGACCTCTTGTCAAGGTGGATGATGAAATCCTGTCAAGCACGGTAAGGAAAACATTTAGCTGTTAGCTACCAAGGAGTATATAACAAAGAAAGAAACTTCAATTACAAGCAATATATGCTAATGACTCCCATCCAAGTCCCTACTAGTTAATATGGTAGAGCAAGTACATCATATAACACAAGTTTTATTATTATATAATTCATATAGTAAAACAGAGGTTACAGAAAATGTAACATCACATAAAACCCACTAAACATAAAGACATATATTTCACACATTTCCTATGCATAGAAATACATTTACAATAATGCACAAAACATCATCAAATCCACAAGTAGGCCCGAATACACTTCTATATTAGACCAAAATAAGTGATTATATAGACTGACCAACATGTTTCAGTACATAGGTATTGGGACATTCTTAAGACAGCCACAACTTCTAAAATGATTGGCAGTGAGCTGGCTGGTCTCCACAATGTAACAACCACTCCACAAGCTAGTGTGAAGGAAAAGGAATAAAGGGAGTCACCATCAATTTCTTGAAGGAACCCACTAAGTTAATTAATCACAAAGGTCTCCGATTGCACCATAAATGGAAAGACAATGGAAAGTGCATTAATATACGATCAAACACCCATGTTTGATCAACAATACCTGTTTCCTGGGCTTGGTATGCGTTTTAAGGCATAGATGCATTCATACTCCTTTAGAGTCAAACTGAAAGTCGATTACGATAGGATATCCAAGGATTGCCCACACCACTGTAATGACATAAAAGAGTGTAGCTACTAAACACCATAATCATGTATTTAAAACATATCAACACAAAATAAAAAATGTCTCAAAGCACAGAGCATTTGTTACATAACAATACAAATAAAAGTAAAAAATGCAAGTAAATACCAATCATGTTGTAGGAGCACATTTCGTAGGAGCACATGTTGTAGGAGCATTTATTATAGTATCATAGGGGTGTGTGTGTGCTTGTGTTAGGAGCAGGTGTAGTAGCTGCACATGTCATAGGAGCATGTCTTGTAGGAGTAAGTGTTGTTGGAGTGTGTGTTGGAAGAGTGTGTGTTAAGTGTGCATCGTAAGAGTGTGTGTGGTTGGAACATGTTTCGTAAGAGCACATGTCATACAGCCACATTTTATGTGTATTAGGAACATGTGTAGTAGGTGTGCTTGTCATTGGAGAATTTATTATAGAAGTATGTGTTGTAGAAGTGCGTGTTATAGAAGTGCATGTTGTAGGAACATGTGTTTTAGAAGGATTACCGTGAAATGTCCCAAAAAATAACCTACTGAGAAATGACTGAATTTTTTTGATCACATTTTTTTTTCAATGATGTGGGGGGACACCCTCACACATGCCCCCACTTCTACCTTTCTTAACCTATCCCCTTGCCACACCCCACATCTATTTTTAATAAAACATGAACAAAAATGCCTAAGAAATTTGTCCCGAAAGATTTGGTAATTTCTCATTAGGTATTTTTTGTATTTGATCATTTCTGCAGATACCGTCTTCATTAGAGTGTGTTTCATAAGAATGTGAGATGGGTCTCTTCTGTAAGAGTGAGTGCTGTAGGAACATGTGTCGTAGAAGAGTGTGTTGTAGGAGCATGATAGGTGCAAGTGTCTTATGTGCATGTGAGCGGAATTTACAGACACCTACATGTTATGTGTAGTCAGCAAATGTGTATTAGGTGTGTGTGTGTCATATGATTAAGTAGTTATTAGTGTCCGTATACACAATGTTAATATCACAAATACAAGTGTAAGTTTAATATTTTTTTATTGAAGGTTATCGTACAATAGCAGGTATCAGATAAACAATACATCATCATCTCCCAGGTATTGGTACAAACTATTTATTACTAAAGCCTGGGTAGGAACTGCCAAAGATTACCACATCCATGATAAAATGAAACTTCCACCATTATCCAAGAAACCTCTGTGCAGTCTAACAGAACCCATGAACAACAATATAAATCGCCATCATAAAACCTTTATAAGTGAACAATTTGGGGATAGGAGAGAAGGAGTTGTCTGTAGGAAGTAAATGGGCCTCATTACACGTTGTGCGCTAAAAATCTAAAATTACCGGCATGGCGCTCTTAACGTGTCCGCCCTCGCAAGAGGGCGCTAATAGCGTACTATTACGAGTACGCGGACACGAGCATAGCGCCATGCCGGTAATGACCATACTGCCATGCCGCTAAAGTCCCCTAAAAGTCTCTTACCGGCATTGACGAAAGTGCAGATAGCACCTCCACCCTCATGCTGCATGCAAATAGCGGTCACCGCTATTAGCGGTGACCGTTAAATTGCGGAACCGGAAATAGCGTCATCGCACAGGAATGGGAAAGAGTACGGCGCCATCTTTAAAAACATAATCCATTGCCATCCTCTGCCCCCTGGACCTGTTCTGAGTAGTTTGCAGTAGGAAATCCACAGGGACACCCTCGACATGCCTAAGGCTATAAAAAAAAACACTGACCGGCAGCGGAAAGGAAACATTTACCACAGAGGAGCTATTAATGCTCACCCAGACCCTAGCTGACAATGCCGCCGTGGTCTTTGCCAGCGACATGCGGCGGGAGACACTCATCAAAAAGAAGGCAATCTGGGCTGAGGTCGCCTTGAAAGTCAGTGCTGTGGGCACCACCACCCGCAATGTGCGTGAGTGCAGAAAAAGATGGGATGATCTTAGACTCCGGGTGAGAAGCATCCTTGCAGAAAACCACAACATTGCCACAGCGGGTGGATCTGGTTCGCCCATAAAAATGAAAGAATGGGAGGAGACCTGCGCCAACCTCATTGGAGTAGAATCAATAGAGGGAGTCGGGACATTGGAGCATGGTGTGGCAACCACTTCAGATGGAGGTGAGTGTACACATGAAAGCATGCAATGTGAATCTACTGGTCCACCCAAATGTGAGCCCAGAATCACCTCATCGATGGCCAAACATCCACACATGCACACATCACCAGAGACAAGTGCAACACACAACCATGCATGGATGAGCCACTGAACTGACTCATCACCTGCATCCTTAACAATGAAGTCCAAATGCCCACAACTACAATATTGATGTATACTGCATTAAGTACATAGAACCGTAACCAATGCCATCCCCTTTCTTGTCCCCGACAGGCTCACATACAGACAGTGAGGATGCTGGCAATGCATCTCAGGCACCCCCTGCGAGTAAGAAAACCAGGGCACAGGACACAGAGGACACCCCCACAACATCAAGGGGCAAAGGTAGAAGGGTCCAGATGCAGAGTGTCAAACATCGGTGGAGCGCCACTCCCAAGACACAAGTTGCCACACCACCAACAACTGCCCCACCTCAGGAGGTTAACCCACCACCACCGATCCCAGCCACGTAGGGCCCACCCTCAGCTGCAGCTAGTTCCGCAGGAGAGGCGGCAGCGACTGCACCACTATCAGATGTGGAGGATACAACCGATTTCCACATGGAGATGCACACCCCAACCCCCCTGGAACTCCCGAGCCATCACCACAGCAGACACCTGGGTCTAATGTCACTGGCGAGGACAACATGGGAGCTTTTAGTAGCCCCCCGGTGGCTTCATCTGTTGACCTGGTTGCATCAGAGGGCACAGAAGCCACACCACCAGAACCCAACACTGCCCTCGACCTGGCCAGCATCAGCCAGCGGCAACAGGAAATAACTGTGCTGGTTGGGCAGCATGTGGAGGAGGCTGCCCATCTCAGGGCGGAGATTACGGAGACAGCAAGGCACTCCAGGGAGGGGATGGATGCCTGTAGAGACAGGATGTGTGGGGAGATTGTCCGACTTAGGGAGGTCCTCACACGGATAGCGGACGCAATGAACCGCCACTTCCCACCACCACCACCAGGACAGTCAGCCACTTCCTCATCTGCCAGTTTGAGGCAGACAAGCCCCCTCCGCCGCTCCTCACACACCACCAGGCGCACGTCTAGGCAGCCTCCCAATGCTGGTGTTGGCAATGGCCAATAGGGAGTGCATGGTCAAGCTTCCTTGTGCATGGCTGGGCGGAAACATTGTGGCAGACACATGAGGAACTATTGTGGGGGGTGGATGGAAGAGTGTTATGGGACTGTTGTGGGGGTGGGTGGAAGGGTGTTATGGGACTGTTGTGGGGGGTGGGGGGAAGGGTGTTGTGGGACTGTTGTGGGGGTGGGGGGAAGGGTGTTATCGGACTGTCGTGGGGGGAAGGGTGGTGGAATGTTTGGGGACATGCACATTTTCTTCTTTACGTTCCTTAATACACTGGTGTTTGATCAAAACACAGGCTTGGACTTCTTCATTGTGTATGTGTACTTTATTGACGACAGGGTCCATTGTGCGCTTCCAAACAGACACCAGTGCATTACTACCCATATCCATGTGACAGTACGAAACCATGTTACTCAGAATATTTGGTTGATCAGATGATGTCTCACAGCACGTCCCTCCTGGCCATCCCCTCTTGCATGACCTGCATCCCCTTTACCTCTGTCCTCATCACCATCATCATCCTCATCAGGTGCTTCTATTTCAACATCAGGGGGCAGTGGCACATTCCGTCTGATACACATATTGTGCAGCATGACACATGCCATGGTGATCTTGGCCACCTTCTCATGGCCATACAGGAGAGTGCCACCAGACCTGCTAATGCACCTAAACCGTGTCTTCAAAAGGCCAAAAATCTGCTCGATCATGATGCGGGTACGGGTATGTGCACAATTGTATTCCTCTTCGTGCCTGTTCTGTGGGTTCCGTACAGGGGTGAGGAGCCACCTCTTCAGGGGATAGCCGGCATCACCTGTATGGGGGGACGAATGGGGTCCTGTTACTGTTCACCTCAAGAGCGGCCTGTTCATATCACACAAATTGACTTTGCATTGTGATTCAAGTACACAATTAACAGCATATATGCAGATGGTCTGTGTGACTGCAATGTGCAAAGGTGAGCTCGACCCTGCAAGTAGACATGCCCCATTAATGCCTCCAACAGTAATTGACATGTCCTGGGTGAGGCCAGGTCTTAGGTGTCCCTGGGCCCAGGCAGATTTGGTACCACACTGCTGGTGTACTGCCATTCCAACATTGATGTTGCCATGCTGAGAGGCATCACTTCAGTGATGCTCTAGGTGCGTGGTGCAATGCTATGGCTAGGGGTAATCTCTTTGCATGCATTCAAGGGCACATTGCATTATTGATGTTGTGCTGGGCTAATTCTGTATGACTATCTTGATGGCATGTATGACATTTGTGTATTTTGTGGCGTGGAATGTTGTGCAATGTGGATGTGGATGGATGTTTAATGTTTCTAGGCCTGGATTGTCATCTATGTTGTGTAGCTTATACTTGCATGTCCGTTCATCTCAAGTACGTTGCGGCCTTCCCAGATGGACATTGGCGTACATCTGTATGCGCATTTGTCCGACGGACGACAAGCTACGCCCATTTCGAGTATGTATCTCCCCCCCCCCCAATCACACCCAGTTGGAGTATTTATCTCTCCCCCCAATGACACCCATTTTCAGTATGTATCTCTCCCCCCCAATCACACCCAGTTGGAGTATGTATCTCCCCCCCCAATCACACCAAGTTGGAGTATGTATCTCCGCCCCCCCAATCACACCCAGTTGGAGTATGTATCTCTTCCCCCCAATCACACCCAGTTGGAGTATGTATCTCCCCCCCCCAATTACACCCAGTTGGAGTATGTATCTCTCCCCCCCAATCACACTGCTATTTGCTTGCCCTGGTACTCACCAAGTAGCCATGAACGTTGTCGGGCTTGTCGCTCCATGTAGCGTGGGATAGTTGAGTTCCGCAGGACCATGGAATCATGGGTTGATCCGGGAAATCGGGCACAGCAATGTGTGATTATCTTGTTGGTGTCACATACCATTTGGACATTGATGGAGTGGAATTGCTTCCTGTTCCGGTAGACTACTTCATTGTGATGTGGGACCACCAATTCCACATGGGTACAGCCGATGGCCCTGATGCAACTTGGGATGCCTGCCAGTGAATAGAACCCAACTTTGGTGTTTTCAATCTCCTGGGCACGAGTACCTGGTTCAGCGTGCGTGAGAATACTGATTGTGAGATGCCATGCATCTGCCCCACTGTATGCTGGTAGGTGCCTGTGGCCAGGAAGTGGAGCACAGTCACCACCTTGAGTAGAGGGGGGATGGCAGTTCAGATGTCTATGAAGCTCACAATGTCGTTGTGTATCATGGCCACGATGCTGGTGATGGTATCCAGGTCCAGACGGTACAGGGTGTGTATCTGCTCAGGGGTTAGGTTAAATGGACTGGCTCTGATCCTGGGGATTGGTGGGTGCCTCTGTGGTATGATTAGGTGCCGTGGTGGTGCTTGCTGTGCCTGTCTTGCCCTCCTCCTCCTCCTCCTCTTCCTCCTGCGTCTCCTCTGTGCTGCCTGTTGTTGTTGCTGCACTGCAATCATGTCCTCCAGCCCATGTAATGCTGCTAGTATTGGGACCATCTTGGTGTGTGAAGGGGTGTGGTGTGCTCCTTTTGTGCTGCCACAGTCTCCATTGCCTCCACATGTGCTAATTGTGTCCACCTGTGGCAGGTGGGAACACTGCTCAGTTCTCTTAACGGGTGGTTCGTGATGCCGGTATTAGCGCCATGGCGGTAAGGGGTTTTGGGGGCTTTACCATGCCGCTATTGCCATGTCCGCTTGCCTTGTGATGCTGTGCTATTAGCGGCATGGCGTTATTTACGGGATGGAGGGACGGGCGTATGCGGACTGCCCACTATTAGTGGCACCGTACTTAGCGGTGGCGCTAATAGCGGTGAGCCGGGTCGTAATTCGCATGGGGATTTAACGTTACCGGTATTCCATTACCGGTAACGTTAAATCCCATCGCCTACTGTGTAATGAGGTCCTATGTGTTGAAAAAAGCTAGCAAACCAGGGGTTCTTAAGGGACAGAGAGTCAGCAATGAAAAGAAAAGAAAGAAAGGAAGGAAGAAATGCAAATAGAGAGACAGAACAGATACAGTAAAAGTAGGTTTGTCATGAGCAGAGCGTTGTCACTTTACTCCAAATATGAAATCGCAATCCTGTATAACCTCAATTTCAATTTTCAATTAATAAATTAATAAACACTTAATTCTAAATGAATCAGTTTTCATGGTCATGTTAATTAATTGCATTCCATTCAATTCTGTTAAAATTAACATTTGATGTATTAGAAGTACAGTTTGATGTTACAGGCAAGGGCTAGGCTAAGATTCAGGTACTGCACATTACTATAAGGTTTTTCTATTCCTATTCTCGTAGGTATGGTGTATGAACCATAGGAACGTGGAAAATGGGGTATGAGGATCCTATTACTGGGATGTGACAATGGGAGGGATTTAGAGGTTATACTTGACTATCTCAAGTAGCAATCCTCTTTCTATGGGTCTTTAGTTTTCTCCTCAGGGGCGACCTGCATGGGCACAGTTCAGCAAATTTTCAAGCAGGGACCATGTGCAAAGGTCACGGATGTTGCCAGCGGCTTTCCCTGAGAGGAAGCTTTACATGCAGTGTGTATTGGCCACTAGATTCCACCATATTGCCTTATGAAAGAAATGTAGATGTGTCCAGTTCAAAGTTATTACCTTGAAGGCGTTTGATATCAAGGCATGAAACATGTTTTGCTGACTTTTATTTCCCCGGAATCAAGGGTTGGCATTTCCATACACTACAGATGACAATGATAACTGAACTTTCACATTACAAATAACCAGAATACTTGCCATATGGACACCAAGAAGAAGTGCTAAAAAGTGTACAATCCTACGACATATGGTGTAGAAAGCATCATGCCTCTTGACATGGCCAGCATAGAGCTGTCTGAGCGTCCCTCTTCGACCTCCCCAGCGTAGAGGTGTTGTAGAGAGCCCTATTCTATATCATGTATAGGTTCTGGGTAGCCAAGGCCAAAGCAGAGTTGTTTCTAATCTTCATCCAGATGTTAGGTCAAAGTTCCCCTGGAAAATCTACCCATCACTCTTCCTTCCAGGCCTGCTCAACAGTATGGTTAACGTGGGGTTGGGTGCTAGAGGATATGGTTCTATAAATCGATGATTCCGATAAAGGGGGGCCTTTTGACAGCACCAGCAAACAATGGGCTTGAGCTTGTGCTTGTCCAGTTGCATCCGACTGCCAGTATCGTAGGAATTCCTATGCAGGTAGGTTGTGACTGTCTTGCAGCTCCTGGAACAGAACAGTTCCCTCCCTGGCCCATACCCTCTTGTTATATATTATACCCCCAGTAACCGATATAGGCCCAAATATTGGTTTGCCATCCACCTTTATAAAGTCATTGTACCAAACTGGTTTTGGGGCTTCCACTCCATGATACCATCCTGCTTTCTTAATCCATCTCTGCAGAGCCTTGCAGGTGTAGGTGATCATGGACATGCTCTGAAGTGATGACTTTTCTGTCAGATGTCGGATATCATAAGATTGGAAGGGTGCCTCCAGGTCCAGGCCCCTATGTGCATTAGACTGGGTATGGTCTGAGAACCAGCCTAGTCCCTGTTGTCAGGAATTGACACTGCCCTGTGAGGGGTGCAATATGAGCCCATTTAGCAAGATGCTTGCCTTCTTTTTACCCAATAGGAATTGGGTGAGAATTGTATTCATTTTTTTGAAAAACTGTGGTAGCCATTTGGGGGCACCATCAAAAGGGTGTACATAATCACTGGATATACATTTTAATTGTTTCTAGATTGCCCCACCACAACAAGAGAAGTGGGGACCACTTAGATACCATGGTTTCAACCTTGGATATGAAATCTTCTGCATTTACTTGTACCATGTGTTGGATGTCATTAGAGAAGCTGAGATCAAGATATTTAATCCTGCATGGTTTCCAAGAGGAAACCATAGTGAACTTCTCATGTGCAGAGAAATGTATTGAATACATAAATTGGACTCATTGGAACCTACAGGAATGAATGAGGAATTCAGTCTCACTGCCTTTCTCTAGTTCAAAATACTGAATTTACAGAATTATGAAATCACCCAAGCTACACTTGTTTTAACATACATTCCCTCTCTAGGACAACGGTGCGTATACTCCATACAATGAACAATGTGAATGTTTGCTTCAATATTCCCATGTGAACAGTAAAAAGAAAAGTTCTAATTTTATTTTGGGGAGGCAGGTATTACATCCACGCAGTGGTGAAAGAGGTCTAAATGGTGAGTTTCGCACTTTGGGGAGAGCTTGAGGGGTCTTTTTTAAGTCCGATTGTTTTCATCTTGCTGAGGGAATTTCGGGGGATTTCCATAGGTAAAGAAAAAGATTACAGTGGTAACAGAAGTGAGTCAAACAGATGGGAGGGTGTACATATACAGTTACAAGAGGGGCTTAACAAGACATTTGATTTCTAAGGTGTCTTACAATGAGAATCCAAACATTTTGCGTTAATGCAAGAATCATTCCTTTGGTAATCGACAGCGAGTGCATAGTTCCTGTTGGAACATTTCTGCTGGAAAATCCAACAGAAAATGTTCACAGAAATAAAATAAAAGAAACAAAAAGTGAAACCATTGCCCAGTTTTTTACCCTAATGTAATACAGTCTTTTACAATAATCAGTGGACAGGTTGAACCACCCACACCCAAACTGACCTCCTGGGTGGAAAATGTTACTGATGATAGCTGAAGTGTGTGACTGATTCGCCTCTGTCTTTTATCCTAATGGGTACAAAGTGGCAGTTGCTGAAGTCTGTGTCCAGTGGGACACTCTGTACACAAGCCATGGCTGAAGGCCACTGTTTGTAGGCCACAGTGATATGTGGCACTTGGTGAAGCCATATTATCCGAAAGTGAGACATTGGCCCTCATTACAAGGTGGGCGCAAAGGGATACCGGACACCGGTAATGACACCGGTGCCGGTAATCCCTTTGCGCCCTATTCTGAGGTCCCTTTGTAGGTCCTTCCCTTAATGCCTGGTTGTACCAGGCGTTAAGGACGGGACCCGCAAAGGGATACCGGGGTCAATAACGGTACTGCAAATTGCGGTACCGTTATTGACGCCTTCCCATTGATCCTTATGGGGGCTCAAATGGGAATGGGGAATGGCTTTACAAATGGGGACCTACCGGCCCCGCCAAGGTCAGACTGGACCGGTAAGTCCCCATACCACCAAGTCGGTGGCGGTACCGGTATTGGTGCTAGTCATGGCGCTAATAGCGACATGACTAGCACCAACCTCGGAATGAGGGCCATTGTCTTTTTATCATAATTGGTGCAGTGTAGGGCCAATGGCTAAAATGGAGGCCATGGCCAGCGAGTCATGGTTATTTACTACTGCAGGTGGGCTAAGATATAGCAGAACAAAATCCTTGAAATTCACTGAAAATCTTTAGTTGGGACAGGCTAAGGGAAACCAATTCAAGTGACACAAAACATGAACCCGGGTGAGTGTTGGAAGAGACGACACATTTGACTAAGAGACCCCTTTTGCTAAGCCCCTGAGCAAATACATGAGATCATAGATGACATCAGCAATTACAACAAAGTTGGCATCATGTATGACATTAAGGGGGACTCTGAGCTGAGGTCACCCTCCTATAATCAAAGTGAAACCAATGACCCATGATTAATTAACTTTTGCTGATTCTTTTTATAATAAATATGTACTCGTATAATACCTGTACCTGATATTTTCAACATCAATTGCCCGGCATGCACGAATTGGAAAATATTGTGCTAATTCAACAAAGGCTTTGAAAGTTATAAAATAAAAAGCTAACACAATCCTTAGTTCCACAGAATTTAGTAACTAAAGTGTGGTTGATTTAGCTTCTCAATCGACAATCCCTGACCTCTGGAATACTCAGAAAGGTGGAGTCGACATGAGAGGAACTCTACCTAACATAGAAACAGCTGATGACAGAGGAGAGATGTTGAAAGCTCTTCACATTGAACACATTTCGAATGAGTTTACACAAATGCCCTTAAATGGAAAAACTGCCATACATATGTATATTACTAACTTATGTTTTGAAGCTGTTTCTACCATAAACTTCATCTTAAGGTGTGAAGAAGATCTCTTACGTCATGGCTAAGGTATATCTGTGGTGGAAGTTCCCAGTATCAAATATCATGTTAACCCACCAGTAGGAAATAACCTTAGACCTAAAGCTATTACACCTGATCAAGAGACATTATACAAGCTAACCCGAGAGCTGAAAGGCTATACCAAGAAGGACCTTATGCCCTCAGGTAATCAGAAAAATACTAAAAGTCTCAACAACAAAGATGGCCAAAGTGTATTAGAAGAAGGTTCAGCCCAAATACCAGAAGGCTATTGGCAGTGGCTACCCACTGCCTATAAAGCCCATTTTGCAGCAGTGCAACAGTGACAATGCACAGTGGCAATGATGTATTCTTGGAACACAAGAGGGTATTCCCACCTATTTAGTAGTGAAGGCTTAATAGCCAACATAGAATTGTTCACAATAGTGGCTCTCCAAGAAACATGGCTTACCAATGAAGTGCAACTTGCTGGCCGTTGCTCTGTCCATCAAGTTGCTACTCGGGGCCCTAGGGGTAACCAAAAGGTGCTCTTTTAGTTACAGTCAAATCTCATTGGACTATTATAAAGTTAATACAATCTACACAGAATGTTCTTGCAACAAATTTAACTAACAGTGATTTAGCAATCATATTAATAAATATTTAAGATTCTCCTAATATGACAATGACCAAAGATAATGCCAAAGTCGTGCAATCTCTCCTAAAGAGTTATAGTCAACACATTCCGACATTTATGGTCGTGGATTTTAATGCCATTATTCTACAGCCAGAGGCGGGTGATGATAACTTTAATAGTCGAAGATCAGCAGTAGACAAAAGTGCTAAAGTTAACAAACAAGGACAGATGTGGGAAATGTCCTTAGCACCTTATGATTTGGTACGGCTAAATGGTCAAACTCCCAGTGATGCTGAGAAAGCATATACGTGGATTGAGGGACGGTCAGCTGCCACCATTGACTATGTGCTTGCGAACATTACGGGTATTGAATGCATTAAAGATCTGTGTATAGTGGGCCGTGAAGAGAGCGACCATCTTCCTCTCTGTGTCCGATTCGAATTTCCAATTCCAACTTCAGTTGAGGTAGAACATGATGCAAATGACCAACTATACCTTAATGAGGCACAGAATAGAATTCAATGGCATCATCAGAATGTAGAGCATGCAAACAAAGTTGCTATGGAATTAATCCCCCGTTTTTGTAGTCAAGGGTACTGCAACCTCGATCTATAAAATAAACTTACTGGAAAACTTCTCATTGTTGATGAGTAACATTCAAAAACAACTTACAGAAGTGTGCAACAGTCAAGTGCCGAGAGGTAAAATAAGAAAATCCTGATACGAGAAGGCCATGACAAGTTGATTGTTCAAGCCAAAAAATTGATGAGATTGGAGATTAAATCAATCATATCCCAAAATAAGAATATACCCTACCAGACAACAGTAGTGGCGTTAATAAAAAACACCAAGAGGAAATTTAGAGAAAGGCTGAGGAAACACAAATGAGAGTGTGCGCCTGAGAAATGGAAACAGATTGCCAGCCTGGCACTCTCAAATAATATCTTAGGTATTTGGCAAATTGTAGGTAATAGGAAGCAAAGAGATGTCCCTATTAATTGCATCCACAAAGAAAAATGGTGGGACCATATTAAAAATACTCTAGGACGCGAAGAGAATATTGGTGAGATTTTCCCCATTCCAGAGGCTAAGTGGGAGTGCAAGGCATCAGTGTTAGATATAACAGTAATCATTGAAAAATTAAACAACTCGCATGCAGCCGGCCCAGACAGCTCCTGTAATGTACTTTTTAAACAGGTTCTTTTTTTTCTGTGCAGCAGCCCTACATTAATTGTTTACACACATTGGTGAATTAGGTGTAATCCCGCAGTCTTGGCACGCTAGCCATATTTTGGCAGTTCAAAAAAAGGGTGATTGGGACACTCCATCAAATTTCCGCATGTTGGTATATGTTGGATATACCATCAAAAATATTTGCACGTGTATTGTTATTCAAACTCAATACGTGGATTACTACGAAAAGAATTCTGCCTCCAAATCAGATAGGTTTCCGGGCAAAATCCAGCACAACACACAACCTATTTTTATTAGCATCTGTGATAGAGCATGCAAGAGCTAATAGAGAAAAAAACGTATATGGTGCCTATATCGACTTATCAGCTGCCTTTGATATGGTCCAAAGAAACTGTCTTTTTGGCGTAAGCTGAGTAATTGCAACATACCACAAGGTCTCTTGAAAATGTTGATGCTTTTGTCCAATGATACTAATGTCAAGATCCGCCTCAATGCTAAGGGGCGATTGTCAGGACTAATGCCCACAAGTATCGGAGTAAAACATGGCTGCATAGTCGCTGCCATTTTATTCAATTTGTACTTGGCAGACATGCAGGAAGCATTTGCTAATACTCTGGCAAATACCATTAAAATTAGCTCAGTCATCATGGGTTGTTTGGAATATGCCGATTACCTGTTGATCCTGGACTATACACCGAAAGGCCTGCAGAATATGCTAGAAACATTGGCTATATATTACAGAGACAATGGTCTAGGCATAAATATATCAAAAAGTAAAATAATGTTTTTTCCTGTAAACAAATCCTCAAAGAAATATGTGTGGAAATTAAATAACATCACGTTAGAACAAGTAACAACTTATAAATATCTTGGTATCATCATTGACAAGATAAATTGAATTGGGAAGCACATTGGGCAGCTGTTAAAGACCGCTTTATGCTGGCAAATAATGCACTGAGTGTATTCATTGGGAAAAATGTAGGTTACTCTGCCATGGCAATACTGACGTTGTACACAGCTAAAGTGAGAGCTATTTTAATGTATGCCATTGCAATTTGGGGCCATAAGTATGGTAAACCTTTAGTGGCCTTTGAGGCCACAATGTTACACAAGCTATTGTGACTCGCTCAGAGTGTGTCAATCGAATATATTTATCTAGAACTGGAATTAACAGGTGTAAATGAAGCCTACATAAACCAATCAGTATTATTATTTTACGACTTATGCACTCTTCAAACTGAGACGATCTTAACACCCTATGTTCAAGCACTTATGAGTGTAGAGTGAAGAAAGTCCCATGGGTTCATCCATACATTGCAACTCCTTTATAGGCAATGGACAGTGGCTGAATCAATTCCTCTCATGAAGTTAAGTCTGAAACTGAAGCTAAAAGTGGCATTAAGAACATATGGCCAAGAGACATATATGAACGCACTTGCAGTTAAGACTAAAAGTAGTTTGTATCGTGCTATTAGGGTGATGCACATGCATACACCTGATTATCTTAAGGCTTACCCTAGCGTGAGAACATTCTGCACATATCTAATTATGAAATTCAACATCTCAGAAGCGCTAGAGACAGAAAGTGAATGGATAGGCCTCAGACACAATAAACGATGTTGCCGCTTATGCGACATTAACGTGATGGAATCCCTTCAACATCTGATTATCAATTTGCGAAAGTTTGAAATCCTTTGTTTTAAATATATTAAATCTTATTGTAATACTGTTGACATGAATATTTTAGCTGGTATATAGGAGACAATGATAGCAATTTGATATATTTTATAGTCTCATTTTATTTGAAAATTGTTGAGATTTTTAAATCTTTTGTATAGTGTTAATACAAATCCTTTTTTTTCGGTATGGTATTTATGCTATTTGAACCGAATTTTAAACATATATTGTAATCAGATGTAATGTGTAATACAAAGCCAATATTGGCTAAAAGTATATAAATAACATTTTGAAATCTTGAAAGTTATTAAGAATGAAATATAAAGCTTCTTTAATAAAAGTCCCTTTCCTTTTACAATGGGAAAACAAGATGCTTATGTTAGACACGTACACAGCAAAAACGTATGGACATTGTGCCCAAATAAGGGACAAGTTGGGCACAAAGAGGTGAATGTGGTAGCAACATAATTTTTATAATTTGACTAAGAAGAGTGTGGCCTGGGCAAACAACGTTTATTCATCCACCACAGTGCATTGCAGCTGTAGGGCTTTTTAGAAATAGTAAGTTGCTGGTTTTTAGTTTTGACTATTGGGTGGCGCTGTAAGCGCTACCTTTAAAGCCAAAACTGTTGTCATTAAAATAAGAGCTTTAACAT
Source organism: Ambystoma mexicanum (assembly GCF_040938575.1). Lineage (NCBI taxonomy): Eukaryota > Metazoa > Chordata > Amphibia > Caudata > Ambystomatidae > Ambystoma > Ambystoma mexicanum. The sequence continues at coordinate 513,861,277 of NC_090937.1, forward strand.
AATAGCTTGAAATAAGGTATTTGAATGTTGGTCTGCAGAGCTTTTCAATGCAGATGATATATGAGGATGGATGTATGTAGTTTGGCTTTGTGTCCCACCCATTTAACGCCTGTTGCTATGTGAAATCTATAAGATTTTCCTCCCATTCCCTCCCATTTTCCCTCCAACTACACCTCTTTTTGCACTCTTTGGCTAAATTTGTATTGTGTGGTGAATTGGTCAACCCTTTTTACTTCCAAAATGATAGCCACCATATTTTAATAATAAGAAAAAGTTGTTTGACTATTGATGCTTTTAAAAAGATTTACTACAGCTGTGAAGTTATGTTAAACATTTTAATGCATTTTGTTCTTAAAGAAAACAAGTTAATGTATTCGTTTCTTTTTGGTCTAAAATGTCTTTCAAAATGTTCATATAGTGATCTGTGGGGTGTTCGTTTATTGTTTTTGATGCAAGCAGCACTTGATTGGCTGTGCAGTGAGTGATGTCAATATGATGTGGGTGGTTCTCCAGTCTGTGTGTGTTTACTCAGTGCTGCCATTTTTTTTTTGCAGACTCCAAAGCAGCTCCTCTTTGTGCTGGATTACCCCACTCGTCCTCGCTATAGCCAGTGCTTGCTTAAATATCCTATAGGTCACCCCTGATCAGTGTTGCCATGTTTGCTTATTGGAAGTGACTTTGGGCATCTTTTTGCCCAAAGTCGCTTGTAATTTTTGCAGGTCACTTGTTGTGTCTTTTGTCCACTTATTACCCCTATTAAGCACTCATTGTTATGCTTGTTCAGTTCAAATGAACAACATTTGCAACAAGCAGAATCACTTCACTGCAGCGTCCCTGCTTTATAACATTAATGACCTCCAATTAACTTCCCCAAAAAGGTCCATCAGATTTCTTAATTTCCATCACTGCTGCAGCACCGCGACCCCTACTGCTAAGTTTCATTAGCCGCAGGTGTTGGTGTCAGTGATGCAGCAGGTGAAGTGAAGAAGCAACAATAAGCCACACGGAAGTTAACTCCTATTTCAATCATGTTCAGATTTAGAACATGATTGAAATAGGAGTAAACTTCCCTGTAAATCAGTTTTCCCCGCTCCCAAACTGAAAATTTCAATCAGGCAGCAGGGTGAGATAAAATGTCCCTCAGGCTGGAGTAATCATTTTCTGCATGTTCATAGAAAGGCAGGCACCCTCATACTTCTTCCATTAAGCGCTACAGTACTGCAAGCTTGTTTTGGTTTGTCTCTTACCTCATTAGCAAAAGACAATATTACTCTGAATGCATCTTGCAAAAACAAATATTACATTTACAGTTAAGGCGAGCTCTGAGTTGGATCCCCTTCAACTGTGCTGCTATTCAAACCCCCACAGCAAATCTCTCTGCAATAGGCAATCACTGCATTTTCGTTCTGATCTTGGGCAATCCCTGCATGCCATTAATTACCGGGATCTTTAAGAAAGCACTATTTGTCATTTTAAGCAAACACAACTCATGTCTAGTGGTATAGCAATCCACATTGCAAACCGTGGTCTCTTGCTCTCCCCCAAGCCCCTTCTCCATTTAGCACTATTTTCAAATCCATTTGTCCACAGAAACACAAGTGATTGTGTGACCCGGGGTCTTATCGTTTGGTCCAAAGTCCTTGGGTGTTTAGTTACCCTTCTAAATCACAATGTCTGCTGACTCCCACCCTTTCTTGTAACTTTGCTGTAACCAATATCTGTTGAAGCACTGCAAGTACCAGAATGCAGTGAGCTCATTACACAGGCCATGGAAAAACGAGAGCTCTCTGACACGCTGATGTCAGAGTGTTGTAAGCAAACATCAATCACTCTGACAGTTTGGAGAATACACTAGTGATGGGCATACAATAGCACATGTCCATCAAGGATTTGCAAGAGCTGGCCCTTTAACGCCTCGTCTTATAAACAGGCGTGCAGGTCAAGTGCAAAGTTTGATGTTAAGGCTTGATTAATGAAAGCTGAAAGAGTTCCAAATAGAAGGGGATTTGGGCAGCAGGAACTGGTTGGGAATGGCCATAGGGATTAGAATGGCGATGGGAGGTGAATGGGTGGGCTATTAACCAAACAGCACCTGCAAGCTGTCTGTCCCTCATATGCCATTTCTCTCTATCTGTACTATAATGCAATAGTTTTGATTTATAATACACTAAACAAAAAAGGAGAGCCCCTTTGTAAGCTGAGGAGACTAGAGGAGGTGAGGGGGGCTACAGCTTTAGATAAGCATATGAGGGATGTAGCTACATTATAGCAATAACCTAGGCATATGAAGCTTACCACCCACTTAACTGGTAATTACCACCAGTGGTAAGATCCAGCTCATTACAGAATGGACGAAATATCACCCTGTATTGGAAACTGCTTGCATTATATGCATACTGACTACCATTACATGAATAAATACCACCCAAATGCGATGCCAATCACCATCTACAATAGGAGTAACTGAGAGCATTCTGAAAAAGTGTAAAAAAAGACTGGTGTAATGGCTTAAGACAACGGTAATGACAAAGGAGTGAGTTTTGCACTTAGTCCCCATCACTGCCCCTCTGCAATTTACACAGAATTTCTGAATGTGGTACTTTTTACCTTATGACAGTATTTGTTTAACTGCTGAAAATGCTGCCTGTGAAATGACATGATATGTTTAGCACTAGGCATGTATACACCAGCAGTATTTACTGCCGGCATTCATTTAATACCAGAAGTGTTATTACATAATTAATTTACCCTGGATGCTATGTATAATAATGTAATCAGTAGGGCTTCTTGCATCATTAGGCTGTCGCATTAGACCCGTCTCAATGATTGCATGTTAGTTTTGGCTAGTATGTGGTTCATAAGCAGCGCATATAACCTAAAACTAAGTCACTGGAGTATACACAGGTTTCAGCTGGGATGTGTGGAGGGACACACAGATTGTGGGTGTTGTTTGGTTATTTACCCACCCATTATCTGACCATGGTCGTGCTAATCGGTATGGCCATTTCCATTCACTATTTGCCCAAATCACACCTGTCTGTGATCATGTTGATGTAGTTCTATCAATCAGTAACATCAAGCGTTATGTGATATGTGACCTTTCAGTATAATTTCTATGCAATCTTCTGGGTGTTAATGGATTACTTGAAGCTATACATTTTCTACTGGTGTAATTAAAATGTCTTAACCAAGCTTGCCTTCTGTTTTATATGAAGTATGTGTAGCCTTACATCTGTTCCTTACACTAAAGTTCTGTTAAAACAATCATTGATAAAGCTAACGACTGTGTTTTCTGTGCAAATATTAGCTAGGCATTTGCTAGATACTCCTATCATATGCCCAGGTACACACACAGTTTTCCAGTTGTTGCCATCCTACGTACAGTTGATACTATCACGGCAGTAACAGACAAATGCCTAGCCCATGCCTAGACAAACGCCAAAATGATTGGCTTTGCCAGTGTTTGTTTTGTGTTGTTTTCTCTAAGGAAGCTGTATCTGTAATAATGAAAAATGCTCCAAAATATTTTTGCAAGAAGGAAAGGCAATGGTGAGGGCAGGAAACAGGAAATTGGACCAAATGATGAGTTTGACAATTTGAGGAAGGCTTGAGAGTTCCTTATCAGTTTGATTGATTTTGTCTTTATTGTGTAAATCAGGAGATTAAAGCATAGTAATGGCGAAATTGAAGTGCCACACAGTAAGAAAGAGGGGGACATTTTATTTGGTATTGGGCTCTATACAGTCAGAAGAATGTTGGTAGAACAAACATGGGAGGAGAGGTGCACATGTAGAGTTGGAGGGTGGCTGGGGAAGACATTTTCATGTTAAGGCGCTTTACTCTTTCTGCAGTAATCAAAAGGCTTTATTCTCCTACATGAACCATTCTCATGGGAACAAAAGTCTGTCCAATGGTTTTCACTGTTTTGTTCCCAAAGGAAATTCACTGGGGAAAATCTAACAGGAATGAAAGAGGCGGAAGAAAAGGTGAAATACTGGCCAGCGGTGCAGTGTTTCACTCTAATTGATGTGGTAGGGGCTACAGTCAAAGGCCATGGTCAGTGGGTCATAGTTATTTACTACTTTTGGGGACAGAGGCCAAAGCAGCAAGCCTTGGCCAGTGGCCATTGCCAACCCCCTTGGCTAATGGGCCTCATTCCTTTACTGCAATTTGTGGAACGTGATAAGTGGTCATGTCCAAAGTGGGTCACTGTCCGTTCACAATAATTGCTGTAGAGTGGCAGAACCACAGTCATAGGCCAAAGTCTGATAGGCCATGTTTTTTTTTTTTTTTTTTTTAAATAATGATTTCAATGTGGGTGCTGGCCATGGTCGGTGGGTCACAGTCTGTCACCCTGATTAGTGCAAAGAGGCATGGGCCATGCAATGATGTCTGGACATGCTTGTTTACTGCTAATGGGGATAAAGGCCACAGCCTTAGGCTCCAGCACTGGCCATACCCAAAGGTCACAATGAGTGGGCAGCCATATTTCTTTATTTGGTAATGGTGAAAAAATATATTAAAACAAAACCCATGGAATTCGAATCATAGCACAGAGTCCCCTCATTGTTCAGTCAATAGGCAAACACATAATATCACAGATGAGACCAGCAATGCCCTCAAACATGGCATCATGGCATCATGGATGGCATCCATCGGGGACTCTGTATTAACATTATTGTCGCTTACAACAGCTGCCAAATTTCATGGGTTATGTTGTGATAAATGATTTCAATTTAACTGCCTCTGAACTAAGGTTTTTCAGAGTTGGAGAGTTGGACAAACTTGATAACAGATGTTGTTACACATATTTTTCAACTTTTATTTAGATTTCATAATATTTTACTTGGCATGAGTGTAGTAAGACTGGCTATACAAGAAATGTTTGTTTTCAAATAAGGGACTAGCAGCATCTGTTTAGTCTCTGGCAGATTAACGAAATATGTTGCCACGTCCCAATTTTGCTTCATTCATCAATAACTGCAACACAACAAAGTATCTCCATAACAAACATACATAGGTCATTTTCAGCGATGCTGTGCTATCAAATTACATCTAATTTCAAAGTATGTTTTATGCTGATGTAGTATTCACGTTAAATATCATGATATGCTTTCCTAGAAGTGGAGTGAACCTACACAATTTGATATGGTATGGGATGGTACTGAGTTTCGTAAAAAGCATTCCATGGCCATGTAAAATGTATTTTTGGACTGAAAGTAATATGCTACATGTGAAGAAGGGGGAGCTGTCTGGAAAGATAAATATGAATTCTGAAAGAAACAATCAACAGAGGAACTAATACATTTTCAATGTGTGCTAGAAGTGCAAATGATATACCATACCATAGCATAACATACAATACAAAAGTTAACTACATTAAGGAGTTTTAGGGATTTTCCAAGCAAATAAATTATTTAAAATGCAAACTACTGCACACATATGCATACAGTACACAATTCAGTGACACTCCAGGCGGTAATGAAGAGAACAAGAATGTGATCCAGTATTGGGGTAATGCAGCTTTTTGTGGCCAGGTAAAATCTGCCACAGTCTTACACTTTGTATTGGTGAGCAGTATGTGAGCTGCCATACTATCAAACACCATGTTGCCTAGCCAATGTGTTGATTTTGGAAGGACTCACATAAGCAGATTGAGGAGTTAATGCCTGCATTACATGCACACATTTGCTCTCTGTAGCCTTTCTTTTGGTATTACCCAAATTGATCATTTACGAATTCGGTCAGTACCATTCGATCGTTTGTAAATGATCAGTTTGGGTAATCAGTACCAATTCCAAACATGGGGAGCATGGGTTGCGGGGGTATCCCCTACTGCCCATGTTTGGTAGTGATGGCTTTTGGAGGTAGCAGGGGTGTCCCCCGCTACCGGAGGTTTGGAGACGGGGGACAGAAAAAGAAAAAAAAAGTAAAACAGACCCTGCAACCTAGGATACGACCTGGGTAGAAGGGATGGCTCTGACACTGCAGGGTTAGAAACAAAGCGGACGTGAAAAAGGTAAGTAGGGATTGGGTGGGCGAGTGTTTTGGAGTGGTGGGGAGTTGAAATTTGGCCTGATTTAGCCGCCGGAAAATCGTCTTCCTGGCCAAATTGACCACAGTCAATTCGGCCACGAACAATTGTGCCACAGCCAAATCATATACATCCTTTCTTTTACCTGGCATCCGTGCCAGGACTGATTTTCTGCACACCCAGACCCCCTTTCCAGCTCCCTCATTGCCCATCCTTCCTCCCCTCCTCCCTATGGCCTATGCTTTTGCACCTGACTGGAACTTCTCCTGAACAACAACAGCTTTTATCTTTTTACCATGCTCTCAGGAGGCCCACTTGCTCTCTGTACCAACAGAAGCAGCATCCCTGTGGTAAGCCTTTATTTTACCTTGCATCGGTGCCAGGACTGCTTTTCTGCACACCCCGACCACTTTCCAGCTCCCTTATTTCCTGTCCTTCCTTCCTTAATCCCTGCCCGCCAACACTGTTTTTGGATGGGGCAGTGCTTTTGTACCTGACCGGTACTGCTCTAAATTTGAGATCCTCCCAGGGAAGCCTTGCCCAGGCAGCCATTGGCGAAGGGCCACCGGCAAAGAGTAGCTCCACTCTGTGCAGCTCCCCTCCCTGTTTGCCCCTGTTCACCCATGGACACCTGACAGGTTATCCTACAACAACAACCAAGTAAGGTGGTATGGACGAGATGCACAGCTATTAGTATGCTCCAGAAAACCCTGCCACTCTAATTCTACTACTGGGAACTCATTGTGTGGAACTGTGCTGCAGCCTCCATAGTTAGCTGTTGTCCTACGCTCCATCGTTAGCAATTGTACTGCGCCCTGTAGTTAGCCGTTGTGTGGAACTGTGCTGCCCTCCATAGTCAGCAATGGTGCTACGCTCCATAGTTAGCCATTGTGCTGCCCCCTATGGTTAGCCATTTTGTGGAACTGTGCTGCTCTCCATAGTTAGCCATTGTGCTGTGTCCTATAGTTAGCCATTGTGTTAAACGCTGCTGCCCTCCATAGTTAGCCATTGTGCTACACTCCATAGTTAGCCATTGTGTTGAATTGTGCTGCTCTTTATATTCAGCCATTGTGTTGCCCTCCATAGGTAGCCATTGTGCCTCCCTCCATAGTTAGTCATCGTGCCGCACCCTAGAGTCAGCCAATAATCCCCCACACTCTATAGTACTCCAGTAAAACCCCACCACTTCATGGCCTTCTAATACTTGATGAGGGCCATGGAATCATTTTTAGCTTTATTCTGGGGGCAGAAAATGTGTCACACTTAGATATACATTAGGGGCAGACATTGTGTTGGATTTAGATGAATTTTGGGGGCCGGAAATGTGTTACACGTAGATGGTAACATCTACCATCTATAGCCGGTCAAGTGGCACAGCGAGTAGAGCGCCCGCTTTGACACCCGTGCAGAGCCTGTTAACGCAGGTTCGAATCCCGGCGGGGCCAAACTCAGCCTTTCATCCTTCCGAGGTCGATAAATGAGCACCACACACCGTGGGTAATAATAAGCAGCGCTCAGATACCTAAGGGTTTGTAGCGCTATATAAAAGCCTAATTATTATTATTATTTATGGATTCTGTCGTAGGAAATGTATTAGACTTAGATGCATGTTACAGGGCAGACATCATGTTTGATTTAATTGTATTTTGAGGTCAGGAAATGTGCTGCAACTAGATTTACTTTGGGGGTAGGACATGTGTTGAACTTAAATGTATAATGGAGGCAGAAAAGAGTTACAATAAACTAATTGCGTAGATGAGCCATGCATCACATTTAGATAGATTTGTGAAGATTAGCCATGCGTCACATTTAGATAGATTTGTGAAGATTAGCCATGCGTCACATTTAGATAGATTTGTGAAGATTAGCCATGCGTCACATTTAGATAAATTGTGGAGATGAGCCATGCGTCCCTTTAGCTGTTTAATCTTGTTGCACTCAAAAGTACACATTGTGTCTGGTAATTCTTGCTGTGCAGAAAGGAGCTAGTGGGAGTAGCCAGGGTGTTTCACTTAGAGGAATTTGTGGGAGGGGCTAGTGTCAGGGTATTGCAATTGGAAGGTAACATTGAGTTCCAAATAGATGAGCTCTGAGGACACACTTGGAAGAACTTTGAGAGTACCCAATGTACTAACCACCATGCTCCTGCTCCCCTCGAACATACCTCCCAAGTACTATACACACCCTATGGGCTAGGCAAACTACACACAAATATACACACAACATAACTAACACTTGCATACAACAAACAATCCCAGTTACTGGACCTTACCCGTACGGATACGACAAGCAATAGTGCACAACCACAATCATAACTACCAGACAAACTAAACTGGAAACACACAAACACACACCCAACACAACAGCACTCACATACAACAAACAACCCAGACACTGGATCTTCCATTTACGGATACAAGCAAGCGTGCACGATCAATGCTACCAGCCAAATGGAACATGACGTAAACAAACACAAAACCAACATAACAAACATTCACATACAACAAACAACCCAGGCATTGGACCTTACCCTTATGGAAACAACAAGCCAGTGCACACAGTAAACCCATCTACAAGCCAACAGACACAGATGCCAGTTTCTCCTGGTTCTGGACCTATCCAATAATTCCTCCCTCACTAAACCACCCTCCCTCTTTTTTGCGCCATGAGACCACCTCAGTGGTGGTAACGGTGCAGGTTATAAGACAACATACCATATTATTTCAATCCTATTCTCTACAAACATGCTTATTTAAACCAATCAAACTAATGTTCACTTTCTACGCAGCATAAAGTAGCTAATTACACTACTAGAACAACAAAATGCTGATAAAACATACAGTAATCATTGGTTCCTTTAAGCATCCTAATTCTGTGCATTCTGTGCCCAGAACCTCTAACCCTATCTACAAGTGCAAAAGCAGGCTGCACATCATGCACATTGTTGGGCTTATACTGAGTGAATTTATATGTGTGTGTTGTCAAATACATGTTTTGTTATATGATATTTACAATACATGTAAGTTACATTCCTAAGAAAAAAAATAAATGCACTAGGTTTGTGCACATGCAGCTAAGGAAATGACAACATTAATGATTATGAATGTATAACACTGAAGGTAAATTCAGATAGTTTAATTTATAAATTAAGTTATGTTACTAGTGCATACAATACACTCTCTGCCATGTCATCATCTTAGTTCTTGTTTTCCCCCATAGAACTCTTGGCAATCTACAACAACTTAGGAAAGAAGGAAGTCCTAAACAACCTTCTGAACTGAGCATGATTGGTAAAATATGTCTTTAGATGAAGGTGAGGATCCCAGAGTGGCACAAACTGGGAAGGAGCTCCACCCTACACACTGTTGCAGCTAAATATGGGAAAAAATTAGAAATAAGTAATATTTCTGATGATGTAATCCCATAATTGCCCCCCCCCCCACAACCCTCTGCTTTGGGCAATCTCCTGTCTTTCTGATCCAATCAGAGGAGTTGCATTCTTAGATGCACAGATTATGGGACCTCACAGCAGCACCCCGTATATGGAGCGAATAGAGCACTAAATAATAAGTAGAGTATAAACACTCTAAATAAACATAAAAGCATTTACCTCCAGTGCAGGAGAGCATTTCACATGGAAATTAGAAAATCCAAATCTAATTACTACTCTGAAAGTCTCTCAAGTGTCAGCAACCCTCAAAGAGAGGCTTTCAAAATTATTGTTGAATTGTTCAACCCCATGTCATTATCATCTTACTCAATATATTCAATTGGCCTTTGAACATCCTTTTCAAATCATTCCCACTGCAAACAAATTCATTTGGATGCAAAAATAAAGTAAGCTATCTGCCACTCAAGCCTCAATATCAACAAATGACACTGGAATGACCAAGCTGAATCTGACCTAGGGATTAAGCCTCTCTCTTTAGATTAATTAACCAGATACATGCTAGAAGCTGTATTGTCAGTGTCTCCTTCAGAACAGTGTTCCCCATTGAATACAAACTCCTCTCGTAGTGGGCACTGCTATGGACATAATTAATGCTTTCTTCTTGTCTAGGATTTTGCCTCAGGATTTCAGAGAACCTTGCAGTAAACCTTCAATAAAAAAGCAAGTCTAGTCCCTACAAATGTTAAGAAGTTTAGGGCAACATGCATTTGTAGATTTGTAGGTTGGTGGGCAATGTTGCTAACAATAATTATAAACTGTTAATTGAAGAAGAGAATGTACATGACATGGCTCACGCTGATTTCAGACTGTGGCACATCGGTGAATCTGCAATGCTCTCCAAATGCGATAACATGAAGTAACAAGGGCAGTGCTGCAACAATTATTTTCCTTGGCCTTTTTTGCAGCATTGGACCTGATAAGTGATAGCGTTGTAGAATCTCATCAATTTGATTCAGTCCTCAGGGTACAGGCATTGAAATGGATTATCACCTTCCTTAAAAACCCTTCAAAGCCTGCTTAGATGCCTATCAGCTCTTTGTTTCTGAAGATAAAGAAGGTTCTCTTGTAAGCTGACACAGGTTCTCTCTCTCTCTCTTTCTATCTCTCTCTCTCTCTCTGTCGCTCGCTCTCTCTCTCTCTTTCTTTTCAACCTTTATAGATGTCTCCTTCCTTCTCTGCCTATATCTCCTAACATATTCAATCACAACTATTCAGACAACATTCATCTGATTTTTAATCTATTGAAAACAGCTACTAACCACCTACTTCTGTATCCACAGAAAACAGATCCTTGAAACATTCCTTGCTTTCAGATTTTCAGAGCTCAATACTGCCTCCGCATGGAACATTTCAGAATGTTTCATGGATGCCTTCATATATTAATTTAAATGTTACTTGGATAGCATTTTAACTGCTGTTCACAAGGGGGTGTCCCATATAAAATACCCATTTCTGTGGACAAATATATTAAAATTGCCCACTTTGATTTATCTGTCTTTTGCATTTTCCTAGATAATAACAAGAATTGGTGCACTGAAAAGGAGTTTGAAAATTGACTTGGCTAGATTTGAGATATTAGCGATTTAAGATGTATCTGTTATTAAAACTCACAAAATGAATGTGCCTCTTTGATACAAACTGTACAAAGAGGTGCATGCGATTCACACTTCATGAATTACACCATTTACATCTCCTGAAAACTCACATCAGAGTCAGGGAAGACTTTGATATCAGTTTTCAGGAGATGTAATGAATGTGCATCTTTAATACGAACTGCACAAGAGGTGTATGAGTTTTACTGTTCATACATTGCACAATTTACATCTCCCAAAAACTCACATCAAAGTCAGGGCTGACTTTGATGTGAGTTTTCAGTGGATTTAAAGGCTATACAAGTACAAACTGCAAAACTCATGTACACCTCGTGTGCATGTTGAAAACTCACATCAAAGATAGAGTTCACTTTAATCAGAGCAGTCATAAGTACAGAAGGCATACAATGCATGAGCAGAATGAATGTACATTTTATTTACCAACTCTACATGTACGTGTGGTAGATTAACATTTCATATATTTATGCTAATATACGTCTGAAAACTCACAAGAAATTCAGGACAGACTTTGATTTTAGTTTCCAGGATATGTTAATTGTGTACATGTTTGAACTGTAAAACTAATACATGTTTATTGTACATATTGAAACCTCATATCAAAGTCAAATCAGAATTTAATGTAAGATTGCATACCTATAGGAGGCATATAGACTTGTGAATTTTATGAATTTATAGGAAACACTTATATGCTGTGTAGGCTCCATACGCTCAAATGCTAAACACTTACACACCATGTGCTCATATGCCTTACACAACCACACAGTTTAATGACACACACTCTTATGACACATGTTCCTATGGCACGTGCTTCAACAAGACATGCCCCTACTACACATGATACTGCGACATGTGCTCCTATGACACATCCTCCTAGGACAAACACTCTTACGATATACACATGCAAACATTCAGTTAAGCATAGTAATTTAAACTATGAAATTGTGTATTTCAAAAAATAGGGACCAGTTGGACAGTGCATTCTTCATTCCTAATAATTGAAGTGATCATTCTTGTATAATGATTTATATTATGATACCTCACTCAAAACATGTATTGGTACTGATGGATCAATATGATCTTAATTTGCAGGGAAACAGAATAAGATGATTTGAGGGTAATATCCAAGACTGAAAAAGAATATTATGCGCAACAAGCAACTTGATTGGTTTTATGAGGACATTAATGGCAAAATGATCATTGAGAGGTTAACCCAATTAGCCCTTTTGTTTGGCTGTCTTCCAGCTAAATTGATGAACACATCTCGTTATACTAACAACAGAATATATGATCATCGTATTACTTAAAAAGGAATATTAAGAAGGAAAATATGTGTTGCTTCAAGAGACCCATCCATGTATTGGCATACTCGAATACTAAGTATCAAAAACTTAAAGACTAAATATAGAAAATGGCTTTGTTGCAGTAAACATTAATTATACACTGCATAATGACAACCTATGTTTTACACTCTGTCCAGTAACGATAGCCAGACGTTTTGGTATCTATTAAATCATTGTAGCAGTCATTGGATAAACAAGAAATGTATCTTATTACGGAATCTCAATGGAAGGAGTATATTGTAAAAATGTACTATGTCACCGATACTAAAGTAATAACAGGGAAAAAGCGAATAGGTGCAAAATACAACTATCCATATGAAGAAGATGAAATGTACAAGTGCATCAGTACACTAGTCCAACAGTTGCCCCTCACCCTGATGGATTATTGAATAAGAGCAATCATAGAATATGGGCCAGCTTGATGAATTATCTATTTGAAAACATATGTAATTCAGGCATTATGCCCGATTCGTAGAACAGACTGCACATAATTCCCATTTATACAAAAAGGCACGCAGAAGGGCCCTGCTAATTAGTGGCAGTTTGGTATGCAGGATGTAATTAGCAAAATATTTAAAAGTTTACTTTTGCCTGGGCAGAGGATCGACAACTATGTCCAACCATTAAAAAGGTTTTCTCCAGGGCTGCAGTACTCTACTTTAATTAGAAAGGTTAAAAACTCTGCTGAGGCCTCCTTGTATTTGTTGACTACGCGTGGATTTAATGTGGAAGAAACTGCCTGGGGAATGCCGGCTCACCTTCTTGCTTTTGTTAAGCAATTATACAGTGAGACATTAGTTAGAGCTTATCTAAATCGATTGGGAGAAGTCTCTGATTCCATCAGCTCCAACAACAGGTTGAAACTGGGGTGCGCATTTGCACCCCTACTACGTAACCTCTAGATTGCAGATATGGATGAGGCTCTGAGATTGGGTAGTTGCTTTCATCCCACAATTGATGATACTCATATATTCTGGCTGGGTTAGCCGGACTGCATTGTAATATGGGCTCATTCACCTACTGATTTCAATGGTCCCTGCAAGCCATAGACAACTATTCCAAACTTCATCATCTCAAAATAAATACATGACTTTTGGGAGGACGATATGTACCAAGAATTGTGTATGGATATTAGAAGATCGAAGGTTAGAGATGTGCAGTTTTTTTTATTTATTTGGGTATTTTAATAAGCACTGCTAACACTAGTGCCATGATGATAAACCATATATTTAATTAGGCCAGCAATAAATGTGTGTTAATTAAGAGCTTCATCCAAAATACTACTGGATTTTAAATCAAAGGTATGCTTAAATTATACTGCTTGATTCTATGGGCCTCATTACACGGTATGCGGTAAGGGTTTACCGGTACCGGTAAGTGCACTGGTACCGGTAAACCCTTACCGCCTTACTACAAGGTACCTTTGCCGGATCCGACCTCAATGGCTGGTTTTACCAGCCGTTAAGGAACGGGCCCGCAAAGGGACCTTGGTGCTAATTACGGTACCGCAATTTGCGTTACCGTTATTACCTCCTTCCCCATTCCCATTGAGCCCTGTGGGGGCAAAAATGGGAATGGGGAAGTGCCTTGGTGAATGGAGAATTACCGGCCCCGCTCACCTTGGAACAGGCCGGTAATTCCGCCATCCACCAAGGCGGACACAGTAAAATACCGGCAGCATACCGTGTAATGAGGCCCTATGTATACTTCATGGCTGAGAGACCTTTCAGGAAGCTGAAGTAGATTGGCTTCATAAATTCAAAGGTAATATTTGGCAAACATCCCTGGGCTTAAGCAAGGGTACACCTGTCTGTTGAGGCTATTAGACTCAAGTTGGATTAACATATTTTCTTGCAATTTACAAAATGAAATGGAGTCTTTGGTTTGTCAAAATGATTGCTTGTAGTGAAAACTCACTTATGGGTTTTACGGGAATCTATTGAAACAAGGTATGACTCGAGCACCTAATGTGTTAGCTGATTTTGCCAAATGAATCCAATTGGACAATGAATTTAGAGAGGAGATATTGACTAATCAAGAAGGACATTAGAATGCTTATGAGTGGGATTGCTCCATGAGTATTGCACATTTGGGTGGTACAAGTACAATGTCTGAATATTTGAGGCAATTGTTAAAGTTTCTCACTACAATCCTTACCTTGGACAGACACGTAGGTAGATTCATCATGCAATTACGGCATAGTCGTTTGCCCTCAATGGTGATTACAGGAGCTTGGCATCGTATTGCCTGCCAGGATAGACTCTGCAGACTATGTTTGACTTCTTTGGAAATAACACGTCACTTTTTTTCAAAGTTTTTTTAATATCCATCTTTTGATTTAATGTATAAGAGCAAACAAATGCAGGACAATAATCACAACGCCTAGAGTACTTTGTCAAGTACTCTGGGCGAAGCCTTCAACGGTATATTGAGATGATCCCTGAGTGACACCCACCCATATTATGGAAACTTAGAAATCCTGGCGGTCAATGAAGTGGACTCACTCTGAGTCTCTTCACTTATTCCAGATCTTGTCAAACTTGTTGGGGCAGCCCGTGGTTCTATACACCCATTCTTCCATTGCCATACAACTATTTATATCTAAGAACAACCCAGTGGATACTTTGGGAACTCCTTTCGACCTCATTGCATGGCAATATTATTTTTCAACAATATGAGAGCATTTGAAATACACTGTTTTTCGTATCTTATTTATTTATTTTATTTGTATACTGTGAAAATAGCCCAGGTACATGGAGTTGCTTAGACAAGATGAGACAACAGAGAACAATTAAGAGGATTCACGCAGGGGGTCTAGGGTACTTAACAAAATAGAGTGGTTTTCGGCCCACGTTTGAAGACAGCCAGTGAGATACATGCTCTCAAATCAGGAGGCAACTCATTGCATATTTGGGGGGCTGCGTAAGAAACAGATCCCTTGGCAATGATGGTGAGTCTAGGCTGTGGTGTTTCCAAAAGGCAGGTATTATTAGATCTTAGTACTCGCTGGGCTGGCACCGATGGGATGCTGCTGGACAGGTACCTGGGGCCTTGTCCATACAAGCACCTATGTGTAATACAATGCACTCAGAAAGTGATCCTGCTGCTAACGGGGAGCCAATGGGAGCATAAGGTCCTGGGTTTAAGGCCCCTGTCTTTTCCCTGCGCATGATCCCCAAGAAGGATATTCCCCTATCATCTTTGGGGCACAGTCTGCTGACCCACTATCCACTCAAGCAGACCTTAATGCACTTCTAAGATGGCCGCCATGCTTTTCCCATCTTTCCCGGTTGTCTAAAGTACCTGGAGAAGAAGAGGCACTCATCTGTTTTCAGCCGCCTGATTAGCTTATTCACCCAGCAAATACCGAGGCATTAAAAACCTGAGTTTAAGGCCCCTGTCTTTTCCCTGTCTTGCCCATGGCTTCCCGGCTTGCCACCACTGTCCTTTGTGGGATCGGACCGCTCCATCTGTACCTGGGGTCGCTGCCGTCCTATATGCAAGTAAGTGTTGCTCATTCTAATGGCCGGCCCATTATCCAGCCGCCACCCACCCAACTCGCTACTGCGCCCTGCACCTTGTGAGCTTGCATGCTCTTTCACCCTTTCACACCCTTTTTAACCTTTCTTGGACTTACCTACCTTGGTGTGCGGTCGCGCAGCCGACTGCGATGACCCCTCTAACACTACTTCCGCCTGATTAACCACTGAAGCTCTGTGAACCATATAGCCTACTTCCCACTGTCCCTTGATGGCCTCTACACTTCCATACGATACGTCCGTCAGACCACTGTGTTCTTATGCATCTTGCAAGGGATGCAGAACTCTTCAAAACTTCAAACTATATGTAACACCTTTTCAGGTTTATCCTGCACTGCTACAAGCTAAGTGTGCTGATGTCTGCTTGCACTCTTGCTTGTCTGCCTTTCCTCACGACTCTCATACTGCCCTTTATCACGAGATGCATCGCAGCCCTCCCGCTCACTTCTTACCACCTATGCACGCCCGATGTGGCCCTTTGCCCTTCAAGTGTGACCTCCAAAGTATGTGTTCACCCTGTAACAATGTTATGACACGTATATGCACCCTTGAGGTAACTCCCCGTAACAAGAGGCAAGCTCCCTTAAGCTTGTATCTACTGTACCAATTATGTCCTAAATATGCATTTGTGATGTAGCTCCCTGCAACAAGAGGCACGTTTTTCTAAGTCTGTATATTTTGTATCACCTATGACCCAAACATGCAATCATGATGTAGCTCCCCGCAACACGAGGAGAGTTGGGCCAAGTTTGTATGTATTGCACCAATTATGACCCTAACATGCGTTCATGACGTAGCTCCCCGCAACACGAGGCATGTTTTTCCAAGTTTGTATCTGCTGTACCACTTATGACCCAAACATGCATTCACAATGTAGATTCCCACACAAGAGAGGTTTTTCCAGGTTTGTATACTTTGTACCATCCAGGTCGTATTTATGCCTGGTTGGCAGCCATTGTAATCTGTTGTGTCCAGCACTTACTGTAATTGTATTCTTAAATTAAAAGCACCTAGACACCTCTTGGTTTTGTGTGCTATATAAATGTTAAATAAATAAATAAATAAATAATGTTTGGCTTTTCTGGCTGCAGAGACATGGTCGGCTCTATGCAGTCCCTCAACAATGCATACAACATTGTTCCAAATAACTTGTAAATTTGTGAGTTCACCCTTGGCAATGCCCCGCAACAGGCTGAAGCAATAATCAAGCTTCACCCATCTGATGGCTTGTTGAATGGTAGCACATTTGAAGGGATTCCAGAAGGGTGGGAGCTGAGCAAGCAGTTTCAGATGATACGATATATCCAGAACAAGGCTATTGATATGGAATTTAATATTTAGCTCTTGATCCAGAGTAACTCCTAGGGTCTAAACTTTAGGTTGGGTAGCAATGATACACCCTGATAGGATAAAGTGCTGATATTCCGGGTTTAGCTTGCGTAGTTGCAGTGTTGTGCCAGTGACCATGACCTCCATTTTAGCATCATGAGGCGCAAGGCCATTTACATGCATCCAAGCTTGAATTAGGCCATAGGTGGAGTTGACAGTGATTGAGTCAGTGATATGATTCCCGCAGAGAGGAATGAGACATTGTGTGTCATCTGCATAGTTGGCATAAACTATGCCTTCCACATTCAGTTTTTCAAATAGGGGTAGCATAATAATGTTAAAGTTGGCGACACACATAAGCCTTGTGGAACCCGCAACGCTACCAGAAACTCATCTGCCATAACCTCCTCTAAGAAAACTTTGGCCTTGCAGTCAAGAAGAATTTTATCCACTCATTTGCTGAGGATGAGAACGAGGCTGTTAGGCAAGCATTGTTGTAGTAACACTGTGTGAGACTACACAACACTTATCTACTTGGTATTGGGTAACCCACCTTTTGGTATAGGGCTGTACTACACAAGTTGCTAGTGTGACTGAGCAGTCAGGCCTATCTCAAGAGGGGTAAATGTGAGCTGCAGAGCTGTAGCAATGAAATTAGCAAATACAGGTGGCCAAGTAACACTTACACTCATGTTTCAGTTATAAATAGTTATTTATTTATTAAGCATCCATTTTTTTTAAAAGTATTCTTTAAAAAAGGTCATATATTTAACAATCAAATATACTTTCAAATACTTTTCCAGAATCAGCATACTTCTTATGCCCGGAGGTGACTTAATTCACAAGGACAGTATTGGCATTTATATATGATTAGTACACTTTGTAGATTCTGAGGTTGTAGAAAGGAAAGGTTAAAGAAGGCAAAAGGTTAAACAGGTTCTCAGGGCATGTAAGTATATTTTAAATCTTCCAATGAAGTCTAGACAAAACCTTTTCCAGCAATAACAGTCTGCAAACAAGTTATCAGCTGTGAGGGACAGTAAATATCAAAGTCAATGGACTAGAAGAGTCTGCTAGGAGCCAGGACAGCCACAGTCGTTTGGAGCACAGTCTGTGAAGCTGAAGGACTTTGTAGTTAATATAAGCCTTGCACAAAGTTAGAGAGTTTTGTAGAAATCACTTTTAGGGCCACAAGCTGTTACACTGTAAGTCTCAACTGAGAAGAGCGATGCTAAAGACACTGAAGTAAGTACCCCAAGACTGAACAGTACCTCTGGTTTGAAGAAGAGTTGCCCAGCTGGATTCTCTTCTGTTGTGGTGATGCCGATCCTATGTTTCTGAGCCTCAGTTGTGGGGAAAAGAGGGAGGACGTCTGGAGGACTCCAGCAGCAGCAATTTGGAGGTTGACGGCAGCTACGAGCTCTTTTTGGATAAGTGGCACTTGGCGGTTTCAGTGCACAGTAAACAGCACCACTGCGGATCATGGATACCGATTGGGTTTCCTTCACTCCTTGAGTCCTGCAGGGGACTCGAGCTCTGGTCGTCCTGCTACTGGAGGGTCCCTCGGAGACTCCTGGATCTTCTGGCCAGATTGCAGATGTTTGTACTGGACTACAGATTTTTCGACCCCTGGCACTCGGTTCCTGCAGCAGCAAAGAAGTAAAGCCAATTGGGGAAGATGGTCCAGTGGAGTTCGTCTTGGGGTTAGTTGGTCCCACTAACCTAAGGGAAGAAGTCATCCTTTCCGGAGCTTCTCTTGTCAATCAGAAAAAGGAGTTTCAGCACAGCAGCAGGGCTTCACCGGGCAATTCAAAGGTCCCGGGTCATGCAGCGATCTTCGTTCATGGTTTCTTCGTCGGTGTTCTTCTTAGTGGTCGACTCTGCCTCTAGTCCCAAAACCCTTGCCTTTTTAAGCAGGTGTCTCCTATTCACACACAGCCTAGGCTGTCAATCACACAACATGGTGGCTGTCCCAAAAGGACAGCCAGCCAGCAATCAGGATTGGTTACATTCAGGCACTCCTAGAGACGTAGGACAGGGGAGTTTCAGGAACCTCCCTCACTCCCTGCCCTTCCAGACACACTGGAGCCAGAGGCGTGTTTCAGGACTGAAATCCGCCAAAGGCAAAAGAACAAAGGGCTCAAACCTGGCTTGGCATGCAGAGTAAAGTGCATTAAAAACCTCACAACCAGAAAATGGCGAAAAAAGAAGACTGGACAGAATGGTCACCCATGAGTGCTACACTGCAGCTGAGGGTTCAGCTTGCAGTAGAAAAGCACAATGGTAGGAAAGTTAAACCAATGTCACCATCCATTTAAAGTAGTGAGATTAACATAAAAATGTTATATGAGAATGTAGGAAAAGGGGCCACTAAGTAACCCCCA
Source organism: Ambystoma mexicanum (assembly GCF_040938575.1). Lineage (NCBI taxonomy): Eukaryota > Metazoa > Chordata > Amphibia > Caudata > Ambystomatidae > Ambystoma > Ambystoma mexicanum. The sequence goes on from NC_090937.1 coordinate 513,880,967, forward strand.
GCACTCAACATAAAATGGGATGTGCTGGACCTACATACGAAAAGGTAAGTAAAGTAAATGTCACTTTGCTACTCTTGGGAACAGCAGTTCACACAAGAAAAGGTATTTAAACCTTATGTGAAATCTTATGGATTTCTCTGTGACACTGCACTGAAGGCGCTGGGTGTCATCATGCAAAAAATAGATGCCTATGGAGTTTGTCAGACCCCAAAACAGTGGAAAAACATAATCCAATCTCCATTACAGAGGCCCTGCTCTGCAGTCTGTCCACCAGTATGGAGTAGTCCACTGAATCAAAGCTGAAGACAGATCCAACAACACGAGCAGCGCTGTGTTACCTTTCTCATAGATTTTGAAGATGTTAATTTCTAAGTCTAGCAGTGTGGATTTTGTGCTTTGGGCGCTTCTGAAACCATATTGTTTCTGTCCCAAGATTACATGGTTGGAGAGAATGCCTGGATGTGTAAGTGATCCCCGTTGTCTAGTATTTTTCAGTAGGTAGGGAACATTAGTGATGAGCCAGCAATTGCCCAGTGCATTGTGTTCCAGGGAGAGATTTTTGAGCAGGGGAGAGATCCATGCCTGCTTGATAAGAGGGTTCAATGTCATTTCATCTTCAGATTTATTTTCAAGGTGTTTTAATTAATATTTTTCAACAAGCCCCCATCCCCTATGTTTATTCTCTATTTCCTGATGCCCCCACCCATTGTACGCACTTCCCCCTCCCTATATTTTTGGATGAGATTTTCTGTTGAAAAATGTTTGTTAAAAAAATAGTCGAAAAAAAGTCTGATGAAAGGACGTTGTACCGATAAGAGATGATACACAGTCTTCCCTAAACAAGGCATTTTTCAATCAGAGGGAATGGCTGAGGGGTGCATGCATTGACTATAAGTGCAGGGCAGATGTCCCACTTGCCGTTTGTGGGCTTAAATTTCCTTACTAGCTGTGCTGTATCTTGCTCAGTTACAACTTGGAGCTCAAATTTGGGGAGGGTCGCATTAATCCTCACGGGTGCTGTATTTTCTTCAAATCTTTCCACTGCACCAACTTTAGCTGCAATATCTACCTTAAGTTTTTTTTAATTTATCTATCAAGGCATTATTTTGAATAGCTGTGCACCATTTAGAGTCTTTAATCACCTCTGGTGGTCAATGGCAGGGGTCTTCCAGTTCCTTTAGAATTCTAAAGAGCTCCTTGGAATTGGAGGCTGCCCCAGCAATTCTATGCATCATAGATGACTCATTTGTGTGATTTAGCAGCATGAGAATAAGTACTATTGTCCTCAGTGGATTGTGTTTTTTTCTACCGCTTTAGAGCTTTGATCTTAGTTATTTTTTTAAGATTGTGAATGTCTGCTAAGTACCAGATTTCATTGGGTTGTCTTTTCAACACGCGAGATTTCACAGGAGCCAGGCTGTGAACAGCATTTTCAAGCATGTTTTGATATGCAGCTGCCAAAACTTTGGCCAAATTCAGATTGGGCAGATTATCAATATTGGGCAAAACATAAGGGGTCATGGCAGAAGGTGTTAACTTGTGAAGATTCTTCTATGAAGCCCAGCATTTAGTTGCACTGTATTTTGTCGGTTGGGTTGGTATTGACATACTCCATTCAATGAAATGATGGTCAGACCATGGACATGGCTAAATTTCTTCATCCTCAGTAGTGATATTATGAGTGAGCAATCTAGGGTCCTACCTTTGTTGTGGGTAGTGTTGGGAAAGAGATAAACCTATCCCACCCACCTATGTGCTTTAGAGTAAGGAAAATCCTATAAATACACTTGTGAAATGCCAGGGTGGAGGAGGGCATATTAAGAGACCCTGCCCGAACACAATACTATGCGAAATGTAGATGCTTAGACTTAGTGCACTCATATAAACAGGCACCATTTTGTCATTATGGTAGAAACATTCAGCCCTGCATGGCTGCATGGAAGACACAGAACACAAACCTGATGAAGAAACCTGAATAGGCTCAAGTGACCGACACTGTTAGCCTACATAAAAACGTTCCCTTGTTCCACAACTGTTGCTTAAATGTGCTATGCCAAGAAGGAATGTGCCCAGCAAGGCCGCAAGACAATACCAGGTGCCTCGTAGTGCACGATTATCACAGCCAGCCCAAAGGAGGATTCCGAACCCCACCCAGCCAACCATGAGTTATGACACCCACAACTGTGCCAGTCCTTGACCCCTGAATTCCACGAGTAGGTGACCCCGGAACAGCAACCATAAACGCACTGGCCATGAAAGATCTAAAAGAACACGACCATTCCACCTTATTTCATAAGTGACAAGATGTGTAGTGCAAGGTACAGTGTGGAATACATTATGTTCCAATGCGAGGGTGGAAGCCTTGGGTGCGGGTAGTGCGATTCTGAATGAGTGAACAATGTGTGGGTCAGCATGATCTTAAGCCACCCACTCTGCCAGTCCCAAATCCTCCCAGGTGCATGCCATAATGATAGAGTAGCATTTTCTTACATGATAACTCATTACAAACTCAACCTAATAAAACACAGCAGGCCAAGCACATTCCGGCATAGTAGCTCACATATGCATCATTCAGGCCTAACACAGCCAGAACCCAGATTGGATATCCACCCACCAGGCTACACACATCCAACTGACGTCTCAGCACCCACACCTAGGACACGGCTACCAACTGGCAACTACACCAGCTGCACACTTTTCTGGTGCACCCACGCAGCCTATGACACTATCTATCTCGACTGAACAGAACTATGGTTCCTGAGGGTGTTCAATCTACCAGCGCTTTGAGGGGATACCAGTGATATATAAAGCAATATATATATATATAAATATATATATATTCAGTAAAACAACTTTGTTAAAGGGACATTATGGTTAAGTTGCGCTACTAAAAACCTATCAGATTCAGTAAAAAAACTTTGTTAAAGGGACGTTATGGTTCAAAGTAAAACCGAAACCCCCCTGAAATTCGGCAGTTATGGTAAGATAAGCAACCATAACTCGCGCCACCGTGCACTGCTAACATTGTCTTCCGCTATATATATGTTTCATATGATATGACTTGACCCTAAGTCTACAAATATAGTACCTTTTCAATTTTTACTTCCTGACTGTTACTGAAGAAAACTATGTGGCTTAGATATGACAGTAAAGGAAAAAAAGGGAGAGCCAGCCATGTGATGTCATCAGTGATGTCATCAATGACATTTATGATGTCATCTTTGATGTCCTGGGTGTTAGTGTTAGCAGTGCACGGTGGCGTGAGCTATGGTTGCTTATCTTACCATAACTGCCGAATTTCAGGGGGGTTTCGGTTTTACTTTGAACCATAGCGTCCCTTTAACAACGTTTTTTTTACTGATTTTCATAGGTTTTTAGTAGCGCAACTTAACCATAACGTCCCTTTAACAAAGTTTTTTTACTGAATTTCATAGTTTTTTAGTAGCACAACTTAACAATAATAACTTTGACTTTATGTACATGTAATATGGAACATACTGAACCCTTTCTACTGAATTTGACTGTCCGCGGACATGTTCGAACAACAGTACCACCACCTAAAAACTCTGGGGGGGTATGTGTAATTGTTATATCATAACATAGGAACATTTAACAAATTCACAAAGCAGCACACATACAAAGTATATGTAGTAATACTTAAGACATGTAACCCATATATGTAACACACTAACCATTCATTTAAATACAATGGGCCTCATTACGACCCAGGCGGTAAGTTACCGCCTGGGCCGTGACTATACCACCATGGCGTAAACTACGTTTACGCCATGGTGGTTGGCGGACTTACCGCCCCATTCCGACCTAGGCGGGGCGGTAAGTCCCCAATCCCCATTTACCCTTCCCCATTCCCATTTTTGCCCCATAGGGCATAATGGGAGTGGGGAAGGCGTTAATTACGCCACCGTAAATTACGGTGGCGTAATTAACTCCATGGTCCCTTAGCGCCATGGATTTTAACACCTGCTAAAAGCAGGTGTTAAAAGCACCATGGCGCTAGGGGACCTCGTACTCAGGCGGTAAGGGTCGGCGCTGTTAACGCTGCCGTAAACCCCTTACCGCCTGAGTTGTAATGAGGCCCAATATGTTCTAAAATGGAATATACCAAAAGAAGATCAAGGGGCTTCCAACATAATTACCTCACAGACACTCCACAACTAAGAGCAAGAACAGACATACAGAATACTCATCACATACTTTCCTGAAATAGTAAGTGCACTTCATTTTACTCATATATTTATAAACTTTCTGTATTAGATAAAAAAATATATTACTTTTTTGTTTTCTCACAGAAATGTGTAGTACTTTGGAGTGGCTAGAGGAGCATTTCCCACAAGATGAAATGTCAGAAGATAGTGCACCTAATGGTACACACTTTACTATATAAACCAATTAATAAATATTATTTTGTATACATTTAACATATACATTTTTTTTACAGACCATACAAAAATTGCCACTACCACAGAAAAAGAAGCGGTGGATAACACTCTGAAACACATCAACCAGAAAATTGACCAACTTATGGCACATTTTAACGATTTAAAGAACTTTGTGGAAGATCACCTAAAACTACCAACAACATACCATTGTCCCACCTGTACTTGTCCCCCCACACCATATCCCACTCATTTAACCCCAAACCCTCTCCATGGACCAAAACGTTTTGATGACATTTCCATCCCTTCTTCACCTGATCCCAATTATGTTGAAATCCCTAATTCTTCTGTTTTTGTTTCCGTTTCTGCCCCACCTTCTCAGTCATAAATTGTTTATATATGTCAAATAAAGTTACTTTTTTATATTGTGTTGTAATTACTTTCAGTTCTTTGTGTTAAAACCAATTTAGGTGTCCACGGACAGCGCGGTTGTTCGGAAATGTTCGTAAATAAACGAAAATGTAAGTGTCCTGAGGACACTATATCTGTCCGTAATGTTCTCATGCAAGTTGAAACTGTTCTAAGAACACTCGTGCTGTCCTGAAATGTTCGTAAATAAACGAAAATGGAGGTGTCCTTAAGAACACTATGCCTGTTTGTAGTTTTCGCTAGCAAGTTGAAACTGTTCTAAGAACACTCCTGGTGTGCTGAATTGTTCGTAAATAAATGAAAATGGAGGTGTGCTGGGGACGCTATGTCTGTCCGTATTGTTCGCAAGTAAGTTAAACTGTGCTAAGAACAAACGGCTGTCCGTAACTGTTCGTTTTACGTGTGATGCACTTTTAATTAGTTCAGGACCCGAACACTGTCCGTAGAACATAAACATGCATGCGCAAAACAATGTCCGTACATTGGGTGTCCTGCGGACGGCCGCTTCCTTAGCGAACATGCTCACGAAGCAATCATGTGACCGCGCCCACGCTGATCGCGTGTTCTGAATGCGGACACTGTTCGTATCCCCGAACAGTTTAAAAGTACATTTCCAAGTAATCCACAATATTTCTCATTAAAAACTCACCATACCACAAATCCCACATACTAATCCTGAGTTTCACATAGTTTTTGTGACTTTTTGAACCTTTTTTGGTTTTTGGTGTTCGATCTGTCTTGCGGACGGCGCACATGTCTGCGAACCGCGTACAAGCACCCCTATAAAAGACCACGCCCCAGAGCTCATTCTCATTGTGTTTCTGGCTATTCCACAGAGCACACTGCATTTTACTGCATACTTTGCATATTTTGAGATTTCCATCTCAAAGCCGATGACATCCATGGCTCCACTATTGCCACCTGGTGCTACATCTGCCTCAGCACCACCCCCACCCCCTCCACCACCACCATCTCCCCAAGGGCCTGAAGAGGGGAACAGGAGTGAGGATACAGAGGAGGAAGAAGAGGATGATGAGAATGAGTTAAAGGAAATCCCTACTAACCGCCCTCGGTGTGAATCTTGGGTGTGGCGGTTGTTTACCGTTCATGGGAATGTTCCTAAGGCTCGTGCGAACCGTTTCACCTGCAATGAGTGCTCAGTCGCGGGAGGCATGGTGCATACAGCTTTGGGACCATGACCATGAAGCGACACCTGAACTCATTACACACTGGGGCCATTCGCCAGGTTGTACCTTGCGAAGAGCGTAGTAGGTTGATTGCCTCTACTTCATCCTCTGTTTCGGATCCTGTCACCACAAGGAACACCTCTGTGGGACAGCGTCTTCCTCAAGCTGCCTCACAGGCCATACAGAATTCTGATGACCCTTACCTTTCAAGGGTCACCGTTGTATGTATGTACTGTGACACAGTACTCTGCAGGGGGGAGCGACTTCGGAGTGCTTTTGAGACTATCGTCTCAGAGCACGAGAAGACCTGCTCACTACCCAAATAAAACCCACTCTACATCTTCCTCACTCAGCTCGCCCTTTCTTATCCCTGTGGTCGGTGTCCCCCCCTTTACCCTCCTTACCCCTCCTCTCCTAGAATGTCGTGTATAAAAAACCAAAAGCAAAATACAAAATAACAAAAATCAATAAAAAAAATAAGGCTCTTTTCAGAGCCGCCTTTCACAGTTAAAAAATAGAAGTGAAGATAAATAAAGTAGGGCCCTTTGTATATCTTAAAAGTCCGCAGACAGTTCGCGAACATAAAAAAAATTGGGCTGCTACCCTATTGTAACCATTGCATTTTTCTCTGGGAGCAAGTGGTGGCTCTGAAAAGAGCCTTTGGGAGGTGTTTGTATGTCAAAAATTATAAATACTTAACACCTACTTCAAAATGGATGCTGTATTTCTAAAAAAGGTCGCAATGCATTTTGTACATTTCTCAGAAAAATCTGATTGCCAGCATAAGTAAGATGGACTCCATCTCTGCGAAAAATGTATGTACTACGAAACACAATATTTTCATTGTGAAAAGAGGACATGCCAAAATCTCTTAGGAAGGCACAAACAGCCTTATTGACATTACGCCTTGCTTTCTCCATTTGTGGACCACATGAGAAAGAACAAAGCCACATTTGTCTCTGCGCAATCCGTGAAAAAATTACTTTGGAGTTTGGAAACATGTCCATGATCTTCTGAAGTCCTTCTTTCATTGCAAATTGCAAGGAAATTCCAGACACATGTCCTAAACTCTTCCCTCCACAATGAATTACAATTATGTCTGGATGTTCCTCTAAAGTTGCACAGAGAGGTAGCAAGTCCAACCACTTCATTCCACGCACTCCATGCCAGTGCACTTCCACATGTGGGAATCCAAGATCTATAGATACTCCACAGCTTTCTGCATGCACCTTCAACCAATGTATCCACGAGTCTCCCAAAACCCACACAATCTGTTTTTTGAAACACTCAGCCATAGCTATCTTCTTCTCTCAGCAAAAAGAATATCTGAGAAAACCTCTCCTAGCACAACACACTCACTAAACTTTACTGACCAATCGATTGCTACATTCAATCTCATTTGCATGCCTCCCCACCCCAAATTCCCCAGATGTAATACGCGGTTTCCTAGAACTACCGCCATGTCCTCGAACATATCGTAACATGGACAGCCCTTCTTCCATTTCCACTTCACTCTCTGTAATATTCCCTCATTGGATGTAGCTAAGAAATCACATGACCATTCACCAATCAAATCCAAGACCTTTACATGTAACTGCATAATCATAGATCAGCACTGCAAATGTACGGTGAATCTCTCGGAGTACAAGTCTCATACCATTGGCAAGCACGATCTACGAGATATACTATACAAGTCTCCAAGTTTTCTACTTGCAGCTTCGTCCATATCCATATGCATGAACACAAACTACAGGTATGCATATTTTCTATACAGTACATGAACACATTTTCTAACCGACTTTTACCTTGTATAATCTGTAAAATGAATCTACGATAATTTTTTCATTGTCCTAAAAAACTGTGAGTTACAAACCTTTATACCGTTTAATTTCTTCATATACACACACACACAAATAATGTTAAACCAACATTTTTGAAATAAAATATATAGACTACATATAATCAAACAAAATTACATGCACACTCTATGATCAAATTTCCAACAATAATATTTGTACAAACACATAATTGGTTTTAATTTTTTCAATTTATATAATTACTTACATTTATATAGGACAAGCAGGCTATGATATTGACTCACTATTACGTGGAAAAGCAGGCTATGACATTGACTCACTATTACCTGGAAAAGCCTAGTTACAGGAATAGTGGTATACAGTGGTACATTATGAATTTCACAAGCCATAGCAAAGATATTTTCTTTCCTAGAGTTAGTCATAAGATAGTTTTAATGGTTTTGAGGAAGGCGCTGAGCATTTCAATTTAAAACATCTATGTCTAAGTTAAAAACAGTGCTATATGCAAACCAAATTACTAATTTCTTTCTTTTACAATTGCAGTGAAGACCATTCTCCAGAAAAGAAGCAGCCGAATTTGAAGTACAAAGAACAACTAAGAAGCAAACTGCTCATTTTAGAAAAAAAGTAAGTAAAATGTTACCATAATATTTGAATTATTACTCAAACACACTGTAAGGTTAATTCATGCTATTTCTGTGTCTAAAAATAGAGATTCTGCACCATTCTGACCAAAAATCCCCCCGTCTTAAACCTTGATTTACTGCCAGAATGGCCCACAACTTCCTATTTTTCGACACACAAATTACCCAACTCAGCCGCTAGAATTTACATGTTGTAGAACAAACAACTGTTTTAATTGTATAGCTTTAGATATACTATTTATACTTCTCCAAACCACTGGCTTACTTTTTTCTGTCATCTGAACCCCAGTTTAGTAACACATTAATTCAAGAATACACATCCCTAGTAGTTGTACTTCCCAAAGCACAATCACACACCATTACATACATCTTTATCATTTTACTCAAACACTCATGCACACAACACACATGCATTCCAGAACACCCCAACCCATAACTTCTGTATTTTTTTCAACAGACCCTAAAGAATGCCTACCAAAAAGCAACTCCGTAGAAAGGAACGCAGAAGTAGAGCAAATGAAAAGAAAACACTCCAACATAAACATCCATCTATAGCAGCATTTGTAAAAAAAAAGTTGAAACACAACAGCTGATACAGTCATGTAGTGAAACAGAAGAAGTTTCTAGTACAAAAACCTTGCCTCCTCTATCAAAAAGTAAAACAAACCAAAAAACAATTAACAGAAAATCAACTATCACTATAAATAAAACGTCTTCTATAAATCTTGATGTAGTACAAAGTAAGCATACCAAGAAAAGTATTTTAGCCAAAATGTTCCGTCACAAAGTCCTTCAAAATCTTATGAAAACCTGAGAGAAACCAGGTTCAACACTTCAAACCGATCGTAGAAATGTACTCTTAGAAGCGTTGATACAGTGCAATTCTTCTCAAAAGAAAGTTATTTATTTTAGTGTTAAACAGAATAAAACCACTAACAAAACTAATAACTAAATTACAAAAAAGACTTCTCAATAAACGAAATGTCAACAGAAATAACTTCTTAAATATCTGTGAAGGTGAATGGAGTCACACTACAAGCACAGAACCATACTTTAATGAAGAAGCGTACAAACAAAAGCAAACAAATACAATTGCCATACATAGCAGTGGTTGAGGTTATGAAAATGTTAATAATACCATAATGGAACAAGAAGTACTCCTTACAAAAATATGCCCTGAAAACGTAGATTTACCCCTCCATTCAACTGAATCAGAAGATCTAGTGTACAAATGGCCATGCACGTACATGTGTAACATTCCCAAAAAAATGTTCAAGTCTTTACGCCAATTCCTCAATCAATATGTGAAAAGCAAAGACAAAATCAAAATTAAACTACTGCAAAATATGGATGCTTGTCCAGTACGCAAGTACTCAGGACTACAAGGACATGCATTGGCCTGCATTACAGGACCTACTTGCAAAACAACCTTTCATGATATCAAAAGGACATCAACACATCATGCAAGTATAAGAAATCTAGTTTATAAACTGTATTATGCTAAAAGTCCTGCTTTAGCACTAGCCATTTAAATAACATTATTCTACATGCTACAGCAAAAGACCTACTAAAAGAAATCGACTATATCCAGACAAAATATTTTGGAAGTGAAACCCACTTACAAGATGAATTAGCTGTAAACCAACTTCATAATAATTCTGCACATGGCAACCTTTCACTACACACATACAAAAAAGAAATACTAAAATTTGAAAGTACTTCAGCTGAAGTACCAAACCATGTGTGTGTATGTTGCCGCAGAACTTTTTATAAAAGTAAAACAAAAACTGTAGACCTATCATACAAAATAGAAGACAATGAAGAATCTAAATGGTTTGAATTAGCTCTCTACATTACAGCAGAAAACAAATACGAAATAACTGACCCCATAATACTTTGCAGTTACTGCACTACAAAACTTGACAACAACCAAACTCCTTCACGTGCTATCACAAATAACTTGGAATTATATCCACTACCAAAACCCCTTCAACAACTTAATTTATATGGGAGCATCATAATTCAAACAGTGCACCCATTTCAAGCAATAATATGCCTTCAACCAACAACTGCAAAATTACCTCCATCTGAATTAGTGAAAGGTATTCGTGGAAAAGTAGTGTATTTACCATTAGATCTAAAAGAAAATGTGCACACTCCAGGAGTGCAACGTCCAATGCAACAATCTTTAATTTTCTTGGTAAATGGAGTACCTACAAAAGACAAAAGAATTTGGCAACAACTGGTAGATTTACATAAAGTTAGAGACGCCCTGCAATATCTTAAAGAGAATAATGAATATTACAAAGAAATGTATATTGAAGAAAACTTGAAAGATGCAACTGAAATAATTCAAGAGACACAAGAAGCTGGTCAATTTGAGCTCCTAGATCCTGCTACAATATCAAACACTTTAGACCATTATACAATTCATCCATTGCACTCTAATGACACCATAGAAGATGCACTGGAAACGTACCAAATGCGTCAAACGAAAGGATCACCAATCAGCATATGGGGAAAAAGTATAGAAGCATGTGCTTTTCCTCTGCTCTTTCTGACTGGCAAAGGAGGAAGATACGATGATAGACCTATTCAAATATCAGCATCAGAATATCGCTCATTACGAATGTATTCTGAAGATCCCAGATTTCGACAAAATTTGGAATACATATTCCACCTACTCTTTGAAAGTGAACTAGCAACTTTATGTTACGGAGTTGCACACATATTAAAATCAGGATCACACTTTCAAAATATGACAGCTACACAATTATTACAAAAAGTTCAACAAAAAGATGAGGTTTTACAAGCAAATCTTACAAATCTATTAGCAAATATGCGTGGTACTAAAGAGTACTGGTTTCAACGTCATGGCGATGTACGTTGTATGATCAGAAACCTTGGCCCACCCACTTGGTTTGTTACATTAAGTTGTGCAGAATATGCATGGGAAGATTTACATGCTTTCCTACGCATATCAAATGAAAACAAAACAAACATAGATATACTAACACATGGAGAACTTTGTTCTCAGGATCCTGTTAATGTTTCAAGATATTTTCACCATCGCTTCATTGCTATGCTACATTTTATTTGTAATAAAACTGTTCCTCCCCTTGGAGAAGTGCAACACTTCTTTTGGAGAAAAGAATACCAAGCCAGAGGAGCATCACATGTCCACATGCTTTTATGGATTAAAGATGCTCCTAAATTTGGTCAAGACAGTGATGCCACTGTTTTACAGTTTATTGAAAAAAACGTCACTTGTGAAATTCCATCAGAATCCACAAATAGTGATCTTCATGCAAACATTTTACAATTCCAAAGACACAAATGTGGCAAATATTATCGTTGCAAATACAAAAACAAAGACAAATACTACACCAAATGCCGATTTGGTTTCCCTAGACCAGTTACAAATACAGGTCAAGTGAACAACCTCATGTCTTCAGTTAGACATAGTGTTAAAGGTAAGTCACCTAAAAATACATATTGCATAAAAAGAAAAGAAGAAGAAAAATATATCAATGATTACAATGCAATCATTGCCCACTTATGGAATGCAAACATAGATGTGCAGTACATTGCAGACAATTCTACTGCAGTTGCACGATATGTCACAGCATACTTAACCAAATCAGAAAAGACAGAGCTCCATGACCACTGGAATTACCTGTCATCAGATAAAACAGTGTCTCAGAAATTATACAGCTCGGGCATACAAATGCTGTCCCATAGAGAATGTGGATCCTATGAAGCAGCTGATCGATTAACTGGTACTTCATTGTATGGTCAATCTGCAAATATATTATGGCTAAGTCTTGGCCCAGCTAAATCTAGAAAAAGAGTTCTAAAATCTTACGAAGATATAGAAACAATAGCCAAACATGATCCCAACAGCCAAAATATTTTAAAAAACAATTTATTGGACACATACTACCCACACAGGAGTATCACTTTGGAAACCATGTGTCTATACCACATAGCCCAAAACTACACATACAAAAATAATATAAAACCTGATGAACAAAACCGTAAATACAAAGTGACAAACTGTGAAGGCAGCTTAGTAAAACTCACCAAACCAAATTTAAATGATCACATCAAATTGTCATTAAAGACTCCTCAACATAAATAAGTATATTACATGTCCCTGCTACAACTCTTTAAATGATGGAGAAAAGAAGAAGAAATACTAGATAACTATGACTCATATGAAAACGCTTTCAAAGCAAATGAAAGCAGTATAACTGATGTAAACTTTGCACAGTACAAAACAATGTTGCACAATGAACAGCAACACGAAGAAGAACTCCAGGCCCAACTAGATAATGACACTCCTGACAGTAGTCAACCTTCTGTCACAGGAAGCCAAGAAACACTGGGAGACCCATTAATAACAAATGAGGCAGAATTAGCTATGATAGAAGTAGAAAACACCATGTGTCAGTATGAAGATAAAGAAGACTTAACTATACTACAAATAAAGCTAAACAATGAGCAACGTAGCATTTTTCAAGAAGTAACAAAAGAAATTGCACATGGTGTACAACATGAAAACAAAGAATGCACCTGTCAAAATTACAAACCTATACTATTGTATGTCAGTGGTGACGCTGGTTCTGGCAAAACATTCCTAATCAAAATCATCAGTAAGTTCCTTCAACAATTGACAAACAACAAACTGTCAGCTGTTCTCACTGCCCCCACAGGTTTAGCTGCCTACAACATAGGTGGTGTCACTTTACACCGATTACTATTCCTGCCAGTAGAACACCAAAACAAATTAGATTATTACAAACTTTCTGCAGAAGCTGCAATGGAACTACGCAGAGTATTGAAACAAATGAAAATGCTACTAATAGATGAAGTGAGCATGGTGTCCAACCTAATGTTGGCTTTGATTCACCGCAGATTACAAGAAGTACTGAAAACAAACTATGAAGAGCTCTTTGCAGGAAAACACATTATCGTTTTCAGAGATCTTCTTCTATTGACACCAGTAAAAGGTGAGCCTATTTTTAAAACATTAGGACACAAACTCTGCCGTAAAACTGTTGGCAGCATTGGAAATGTCAACCTTTGGCAACATTTCCAATACAGAGAATTAACAGAAAACATGTGCCAATCTGCAGATCTCACTTATGCCAACATCTTAAAAAGTATCAGAGTTGGTATACTTTCTAAAGAAGCAGAAGCAATATTGAAAACCCGGCACATTCATGCACTTTATGGTGATAATGCATGTGCTACAGATGTTATGGAACAATTAGCCCACAAAAATGTCAATTGTATGGCCTTAATGCCAACACTTGCAAGCTGTTTCAAATTCAATGAAATAATGTTAAGTAAAGAAATGCAACCAATAAGGGAAATTAGCGCCACAGACAAACTAGATGTACATGGAATGACACTACCCATGTGTGACCAAGCCACAACAAAACTAACAGGCCGATTCATGGAATAATTAGCGCGGCGCAAGTGGCCAAAAACGTGCGATTCGCAGTGGAATAGCGAAAATCGCAGTGCAAGTGCGGAAATCGCACGAAAAGCAGCGCACATCGATTCATGGAAGGCCGAGCGCGAGAAAACCATCGGATGTGCGCTAAAAAAGTGCGCGGCGCACGTTGGCGCACAGGCCATCTAACGGCGTGCGCCAGGTCACAGCGAAAATCGCACAGGCCACAGCGAAAATCGCACATAGCGCAGCGCACACAACAAAAGTAGGCGGAACACGGGGCGAAACACTCGGAATGGGGAACAACTTGCCAAAATGTGGGCGTCACGGGGGAAGTACAGGGTGCAAGTGCGCGGAACGCCCACATGCTCGCCTACAACCCGTATTCATGGAATCGAATAGGGCAAAAAAGCACACGGTCAAACCAGCGCACAGGCACAAACACGAACGCCACAAGAAAGCAGGCGGTAGCGTCTCTGCGCCTGTAATAAATGTGCGCCAAAAGGTGCGCCAACAAATAGCACCTATATAGAGCCATGATGAATGTCCTATACTGTGGCCCTCCACGACAAATGACGTGCAAAGGGGTACCCACAAACACGGACACCCGCTGACTGAAAAATAACGTGTGCGTGTATTCCGGGGTGCGCGGGAAGTCTCACACGCGATTTGGCAGGGTACGTGGATTTCAGGGGTGCGCGGGAAGTTCCACACGCGATTTGGCTGGGTACGTGCGTGGGAATTTCCACACGCGATTTGTCTGGGTACGTGGATCTCAGGGGTGCGCGGGAAGTCACACACACGATTTTGCAGGGTACGTGGATTTCAGGGGTGCGCGGGAAGTTCCACCCGCGATTTGGCCGGGTACGTGCACAGGAATTTCCACACGCGATTTGTCTGGGTACATGGATCTCAGGGGTGCGCGGGAAGTCTCACACGCGATTTGGCAGGGTACGTGGATTTCAGGGGTGCGCGGGAAGTTCCACACGCGATTTGGCCGGGTACGTGCGCGGGAATTTCCACACGCTATTTGTCTGGGTACGTGGATCTCAGGGGTGCGCGGGAAGTCTCACACGCAATTTGGCAGGGTACGTGGATTTCAGGGGTGCGCGGGAAGTTCCACACGCGATTTGGCCGGGTACGTGCGCGGGAATTTCCACACGCGATTTGTCAGGGTAGGTGGATCTCAGGGGTGCGCGGGAAGTCTCACACGCGATTTGGCAGGGTACGTGGATTACAGGGGTGCACGGGAAGTACCACACGCGATTTGGCCGGGTACGTGCGTGGGAATTTCCACACGTGACTTGGCTGGGTATGTGGATCTCAGGGGTGCGCGGGAAGTCCCACACGCGATTTGGCAGGGTACGTGCGTGTGAATTTCCACACGTGATGTGGCTGGGTACGTGTATGACAGGGGTACACGGGAAATTCTACACGCGATTTGGCTGTGTGCTCCCAGGTATTCCCTGTACACCCTCCACGGCCCCTGCAGGCAGCCGACACCACAGGGGACTACCCTGCACACCTGCTCATGTCACCCAGCACCCCCACCCCCCAGCATCCAGGGGCACCATCCACCAGGCCCCCACTCATGTCCCCCTGCACCCCCAGCATCCAGGGGCACCCTCCACCAGGCCCCCACTCATGTCCAACTCATGTCTCCCACCACCCCCACCCCCCAGCAGTGCAGGGGCACCCTCCACCAGGCCCCCACTCATGTCCCCCTGCACCCCCACCCCCCAGCAGTGCAGGGGCAGCACCACCAGGGCCCCACTCATGTCCAACTCATGTCTCCCACCACCCCCACCCCCCAGCAGTGCAGGGGCACCCTCCACCAGGCCCCCACTCATGTCCCCCTGCACCCCCACCCCCCAGCAGTGCAGGGGCAGCACCACCAGGGCCCCACTCATGTCCAACTCATGTCTCCCACCACCCCCACCCCCCAGCAGTGCAGGGGCACCCTCCACCAGGCCCCCACTCATGTCTCCCACCACCCCCACCCCCCAGCATCCAGGGGCACCCTCCACCAGGCCCCCACTCATGTCTCCCACCACCCCCACCCCCCAGCATCCAGGGGCACCCTCCACCAGGCCCCCACTCATGTCCCCCTGCACCCCCACCCCCCAGCAGTGCAGGGGCAGCCTCCACCAGGCCCCCACTCATGTCTCCCACCACCCCCACCCCCCAGCAGTGCAGGGGCAGCCTCCACCAGGCCCCCACTCATGTCTCCCACTACCCCCACCCCCACCCCCCAGCCACCAGGGGCAGCCTCCACCAGGCCCCCACTAATGTCTCCCACCAACCCCACCCCCCAGCAGTGCAGGGGCAGCCTCCACCAGGCCCCCACTCATGTCTCCCACCACCCCCAGCATCCAGGGGCAACCTCCACCAGGCCGCCACTCATGTCTCCCACCACCCCCACCCCCCAGCAGTGCAGGGGCA
Source organism: Ambystoma mexicanum (assembly GCF_040938575.1). NCBI lineage: Eukaryota > Metazoa > Chordata > Amphibia > Caudata > Ambystomatidae > Ambystoma > Ambystoma mexicanum. The sequence continues at coordinate 513,897,344 of NC_090937.1, forward strand.
CCCTCCACCAGGCCCCCACCCATGTCTCCCACCACCCCCCACCCACCATGGGCAGCCTCCGCCAGGCCCCCACTCATGTCTCCCACCCACCCCCACCCCACAGCACTGTGGGGCACCCTCCACCAGGCTCCCACCCATGTCTCCCACCACCCCCACCCCCCACCCACCATGGGCACCCTCCGCCAGGCCCCCACTCATGTCTCCCACCCACCCCCACCTCCCAGCCACCATGGGCAGCCCCCACCAGGCCCCCACTCATGTCCAACTCATGTCTCCCACCACCCCCCAGCAGTGCAGGGGCACCCTCCACCAGGCCCCCACTCATGTCTCCCACCACCCCCACCCCCCAGCATCCAGGGGCACCCTCCACCAGGCCCCCACTCATGTCTCCCACCACCCCCACCCCCCAGCATCCAGGGGCACCCTCCACCAGGCCCCCACTCATGTCCCCCTGCACCCCCACCCCCCAGCAGTGCAGGGGCACCCTCCACCAGGCCCCCACTCATGTCTCCCACCACCCCCACCCCACAGCCACCAGGAGCAGCCTCCACCAGGCCCCCACTCATGTCTCCCACCACCCCCACCCCCCAGCAGTGCAGGGGCAGCCTCCACCAGGCCCCCACTCATGTCTCCCACCACCCCCACCCCCCAGCATCCAGGGGCACCCTCCACCAGGCCCCCACTCATGTCTCCCACCACCCCCACCCCACAGCCACCAGGAGCAGCCTCCACCAGGCCCCCACTCATGTCTCCCACCACCCCCACCCCCCAGCAGTGCAGGGGCAGCCTCCACCAGGCCCCCACTCATGTCTCCCACCACCCCCACCCCCCAGCATCCAGGGGCACCCTCCACCAGGCCCCCACTCATGTCTCCCACCCACCCCCACCCCCCCAGCAGTGTGGGGCACCCTCCACCAGGCTCCCACACATGTCTACCACCACCCCCACCCCCCAGCCACCATGGGCAGCCCCCACCAGGCCCCCACTCATGTCCAACTCATGACTCCCACCACCCCCACCCCCCAGCATCCAGGGGCACCCTCCACCAGGCCCCCACTCATGTCTCCCACCACCCCCACCCCCCAGCATCCAGGGGCACCCTCCACCAGGCCCCCACTCATGTCTCCCACCCACCCCCACCCCCCCAGCAGTGTGGGGCACCCTCCACCAGGCTCCCACCCATGTCTACCACCACCCCCACCCCCCAGCCACAATGGGCAGCCCCCACCAGGCCCCCACTCATGTCCAACTCATGTCTCCCACCACCCCCACCCCCCAGCAGTGCAGGGGCACCCTCCACCAGGCCCCCACTCATGTCTCCCACCACCCCCACCCCCCAGCATCCAGGGGCACCCTCCACCAGGCCCCCACTCATGTCTCCCACCACCCCCACCCCCCAGCATCCAGGGGCACCCTCCACCAGGCCCCCACTCATGTCTCCCACCACCCCCACCCCCCAGCATCCAGGGGCACCCTCCACCAGGCCCCCACTCATGTCTCCCACCACCCCCACCCCCCAGCATCCAGGGGCACCCTCCACCAGGCCCCCACTCATGTCTCCCACCACCCCGACCCCCCAGCATCCAGGGGCACCCTCCACCAGGCCCCCACTCATGTCCCCCTGCACCCCCACCCCCAGCAGTGCAGGGGCACCCTCCACCAGGCCCCACTCATGTCTCCCACCACCCCCACCCCCCAGCCACCAGGGGCAGCCTCCACCAGGCCCCCACTCATGTCTCCCACCACCTCCACCCCCTAGCAGTGCGGGGCACCTTCCACCAGGCCCCCACTCATGTCTCCCACCACCCCCACCCCCCAGCATCCAGGGGCAGCCTCCACCAGGCCCCCACTCATGTCTCCCACCACCCCCACCCCCCAGCAGTGCAGGGGCACCCTCCACCAGGCCCCCACTCATGTCCAACTCATGTCTCCCACCACCCCCACCCCCCAGCAGTGCAGGGGCACCCTCCACCAGGCCCCCACTCATGTCCCCCTGCACCCCCACCCCCCAGCAGTGCAGGGGCAGCCTCCACCAGGCCCCCACTCATGTCTCCCACCACCCCCACCCCCCAGCCACCAGGGGCAGCCTCCACCAGGCCCCCACTCATGTCTCCCACCACCCCCACCCCCCAGCAGTGCAGGGGCAGCCTCCACCAGGCCCCCTCTCATGTCTCCTACCCCCCCACCCCCCAGCCACCAGGGGCAGCCTCCACCAGGCCCCCACTCATGTCTCCCACCACCCCCACCCCCCAGCAGTGCAGGGGCAGCCTCCACCAGGCCCCCACTCATGTCTCCCACCACCCCCACCCCCCAGCATCCAGGGGCACCCTCCCCCAGGCCCCCACTCATGTCCCCCTGCACCCCCACCCCCAGCAGTGCAGGGGCAGCACCACCAGGGCCCCACTCATGTCCAACTCATGTCTCCCACCACCCCCACCCCCCAGCAGTGCAGGGACACCCTCCACCAGGCCCCCACTCATGTCTCCCACCACCCCCACCCCCCAGCATCCAGGGGCACCCTCCACCAGGCCCCCACTCATGTCTCCCACCACCCCCACCCCCCAGCATCCAGGGGCACCCTCCACCAGGCCCCCACTCATGTCCTACTCATGTCTCCCACCACCCCCACCCCCTAGCAGTGCAGGGGCACCCTCCACCAGGCCCCCACTCATGTCCCCCTGCACCCCCACCCCCCAGCATCCAGGGGCACCCTCCACAAGGCCCCCACTCATGTCCAACTCATATCTCCCACCACCCCTACCCCCCAGCAGTGCAGGGGCACCCTCCACCAGGCCCCCACTCATGTCTCCCACCCACCCCCACCCCCCGGCAGTGCAGGGGCACCCTCCACCAGGCTCCCACCCGTGTCTACCACCCCCCCAACCCCCAGCCACCATGGGCAGCCCCCGCCAGGCACCCACTCATGTCTCCCACCACCCCCACCCCCCCAGCAGTGCAGGGGCACCCTCCACCAGGCCCCCACTCATGTCCCCCTGCACCCCCACCCCCCAGCATCCAGGGGCACCCTCCACCAGGCCCCCACTCATTCCAACTCATATCTCCCACCACCCCCACCCCCCAGCAGTGCAGGGGCAGCCTCCACCAGGCCCCCACTCATGTCTCCCACCACCCCCACCCCCCAGCATCCAGGGGCACCCTCCACCAGGCCCCCACTCATGTCTCCCACCACCCCCACCCCCCAGCCACCAGGGGCAGCCTCCACCAGGCCCCCACTCATGTCTCCCACCACCCCCACCCCCCAGCAGTGCAGGGGCAGCCTCCACCAGGCCCCCACTCATGTCTCCTACCCCCCCACCCCCCAGCATCCAGGGGCACCCTCCACCAGGCCCCCACTCATGTCTCCCACCACCACGACCCCCCAGCATCCAGGGGCACCCTCCACCAGGCCCCCACTCATGTCCCCCTGCACCCCCACCCCCCAGCAGTGCAGGGGCACCCTCCACCAGGCCCCACTCATGTCTCCCACCACCCCCACCCCCCAGCCACCAGGGGCAGCCTCCACCAGGCCCCCACTCATGTCTCCCACCACCCCCACCCCCTAGCAGTGCGGGGCACCCTCCACCAGGCCCCCACTCATGTCTCCCACCACCCCCACCCCCCAGCATCCAGGGACAGCCTCCACCAGGCCCCCACTCATGTCTCCCACCACCCCCACCCCCCAGCAGTGCAGGGGCACCCTCCACCAGGCCCCCACTCATGTCCCCCTGCACCCCCACCCCCCAGCATCCAGGGGCACCCTCCACCAGGCCCCCACTCATGTCTCCCACCACCCCCACCCCCCAGAAGTGCAGGGGCACCCTCCACCAGGCCCCCACTCATGTCCAACTCATGTCTCCCACCACCCCCACCCCCCAGCAGTGCAGGGGCACCCTCCACCAGGCCCCCACTCATGTCCCCCTGCACCCCCACCCCCCAGCAGTGCAGGGGCAGCCTCTACCAGGCCCCCACTCATGTCTCCCACCACCCCCACCCCCCAGCATGCAGGGGCAGCCTCCACCAGGCCCCCACTCATGTCTCCTACCCCCCCACCCCCCAGCCACCAGGGGCAGCCTCCACCAGGCCCCCACTCATGTCTCCCACCACCCCCACCCCCTAGCAGTGCAGGGGCAGCCTCCACCAGGCCCCCACTCATGTCTCCCACCACCCCCACCCCCCAGCATCCAGGGGCACCCTCCGCCAGGCCCCCACTCATGTCCCCCTGCACCCCCACACCCAGCAGTGCAGGGGCAGCACCACCAGGGCCCCACTCATGTCCAACTCATGTCTCCCACCACCCCCACCCCCCAGCAGTGCAGGGAAACCCTCCACCAGGCCCCCACTCATGTCTCCCACCACCCCCACCCCCCAGCATCCAGGGGCACCCTCCACCAGGCCCCCACTCATGTCTCCCACCACCCCCACCCCCCAGCATCCAGGGGCACCCTCCACCAGGCCCCCACTCATGTCCAACTCATGTCTCCCACCACCCCCACCCCCTAGCAGTGCAGGGGCACCCTCCACCAGGCCCCCACTCATGTCCCCCTGCACCCCCACCCCCCAGCATCCAGGGGCACCCTCCACAAGGCCCCCACTCATGTCCAACTCATATCTCCCACCACCCCTACCCCCCAGCAGTGCAGGGGCACCCTCCACCAGGCCCCCACTCATGTCTCCCACCCACCCCCACCCCCCGGCAGTGCAGGGGCACCCTCCACCAGGCTCCCACCCGTGTCTACCACCCCCCCAACCCCCAGCCACTATGGGCAGCCCCCGCCAGGCACCCACTCATGTCCCCCTGTACCCCCACCCCCCAGCAGTGCAGGGGCAGCCTCTACCAGGCCCCCACTCATGTCTCCCACCACCCCCACCCCCCAGCAGTGCAGGGGCAGCCTCCACCAGGCCCCCACTCATGTCTCCTACCCCCCCACCCCCCAGCCACCAGGGGCAGCCTCCACCAGGCCCCCACTCATGTCTCCCACCACCCCCACCCCCTAGCAGTGCAGGGGCAGCCTCCACCAGCCCCCCACTCATGTCTCCCACCACCCCCACCCCCCAGCATCCAGGGGCACCCTCCGCCAGGCCCCCACTCATGTCCCCCTGCACCCCCACACCCAGCAGTGCAGGGGCAGCACCACCAGGGTCCCACTCATGTCCAACTCATGTCTCCCACCACCCCCACCCTCCAGCAGTGCAGGGAAACCCTCCACCAGGCCCCCACTCATGTCTCCCACCACCCCCACCCCCCAGCATCCAGGGGCACCCTCCACCAGGCCCCCACTCATGTCTCCCACCACCCCCACCCCCCAGCATCCAGGGGCACCCTCCACCAGGCCCCCACTCATGTCCAACTCATGTCTCCCACCACCCCCACCCCCCAGCATCCAGGGGCACCCTCCACCAGGCCCCCACTCATGTCCAACTCATGTCTCCCACCACCCCCACCCCCCAGCATCCAGGGGCACCCTCCACAAGGCCCCCACTCATGTCCAACTCATATCTCCCACCACCCCTACCCCCCAGCAGTGCAGGGGCACCCTCCACCAGGCCCCAACTCATGTCTCCCACCCACCCCCACCCCCCGGCAGTGCAGGGGCACCCTCCACCAGGCTCCCACCCGTGTCTACCACCCCCCAACCCCCAGCCACTATGGGCAGCCCCCGCCAGGCACCCACTCATGTCTCCCACCACCCCCACCCCCCCAGCAGTGCAGGGGCACCCTCCACCAGGCCCCCACTCATGTCCCCCTGCACCCCCACCCCCCAGCATCCAGGGGCACCCTCCACCAGGCCCCCACTCATTCCAACTCATATCTCCCACCACCCCCACCCCCCAGCAGTGCAGGGGCAGCCTCCACCAGGCCCCCACTCATGTCTCCCACCACCCCCACCCCCCAGCATCCAGGGGCACCCTCCACCAGGCCCCCACTCATGTCCCCCTGCACCCAGGTCCTCACAAACCCCAATCATGTGCGTTATGGTCACCCTCCACAGCCAAAAGGCCCTACCAAGTAACCCATTCACCCACATGGAAATGGAAATTACATGTTACACCCCCAATGTCATAAAGCAAATGAACCCATGTCCGTCACACACAATTGTTGCAATTGAATGGGAAAACACCCAACATGACATGCATGAAACCAATGAGATGATACCACACAGTGAAGTATGAAAACAAAAATTTGTATTAAAAAAAATGGAATCCAAATGAAATGAAACAAACTACAATGGCAATGAAAAAAAGATAAGCTGCATGTCCGTCCAAAAAAATCAAAAATACAAATCCAAATCCAAAAAAATGTTGTCCAAAGTCACATTAAAAATAAAATCAATCAGAGAGAGAAAAATAAATGCAAAGACCATTGCTCCATGGTGAATAAATAATAAAAAAAAATAATCAAACAATCCAATGAAGAACTATGTACAAAACATCCAAGGGTCCATGAGCCCAACTGAACAAAGGAAACCTACAAAAAACCCTAACTAAAATGCAACTATATACAAAAAGTGGAGCAGTGTCCGTCGACTCCAAATCATAAGAAGAAACAAAGGAAACCTAAAACTAAAGAACTATATACAAAGGCGGTGGGCAAGTCTAGCGGCTCACTCCTGGTGTTCCGGGCCAGGGCATCATCAAACTCCTCGTCTATGTCCCGGAGGCGGTCCTGTTCCATGGCCCCGAGGGTCCGCAGGGACGATGCCATCTGCTCCTCCAACCCCCTGCGGATTGCCTCGAGGCACTTGGCTCGCCTCAGGGCCCTCCGCATGGAGTTCTCCGCCCTGACCATCGTGAGCCGCGCCTCTTCCGCCCGCCGCCGCTCCGCACCTATCTGCTGGCCCAACCACAGCCACACGGAAGACACTTCCTGTCCTGGGTCCTCCTGCCCTCCGGCCGATGCCTGCCCTTCCGATGTTGATGGCCCCAAGCCATGATGCCTCCCACGTTGACTCTGCTGCTGCCTCCGACGCAACTGCCTCTGCCAGCACAACGGCATCCAGGTTGATGGAATCCACCGACGCCGTCGTGCACGTGCCCTGCCTGATGATGCCGGCACATCCTCCATCTGCTGGGGTACAGTTGCTGTGGTGTCCACCCCTGCTGGACCTCCGACTCCCGACTGTGGCAGGGATGGGATCCCCACCGAGCTGGCTGCATTGGTCAGGGCAGGTCCACAGGGGGCCCTGGTGGCATCTGGGCCGGAAGACGGCAAGGAGAACGACCGGCGTATAGCCTCCACAGAGGAGGAGAGGGCCGCCAGATTGGCCGACACATGCAGGAAACCCCCGAACATGCAAGATCCCAATTGGGCCACGTCGGCACGGTGCTCTTCGTGATGACGTGCGTGCACCTCCAGGGAAGCACGCACGTCATCACGAATTGCACCCACGCGCATCGCGACCCCAATCAGGACCTTCTCCATACGGCCACGGGTCCCCTCGTCCGCAGGTGGAGGGGAGTCAGGTGACATGGACATACCCTCTACCTGCGGACGGGCCTGGGACGGGGCATCCCTGCTGGTGCATGGTGGTGCACTCACAGGGTCAGGGACAGCGACATGCACAGGCCCCTCCACGGTGACCTGTGCTGCCTCCTGCCCCTGCCCCTGGACTGCACCACTTGCACCAGCAGGGATGCCCCTACCAGGCCCCATGTGTGCCTCAGTGGCGGCCTCCTCCTCCTCTGTGGAAACCACCAACCTGGATGGCTCCTCACCGTCTTCTGCCATAGCAGGCCCCTGTGGGGGCTCACCCACCCCTTCCGCTGCAGCCGTGGGGGCATCCACGCAGCCTTGCTCCACAGCGCCGTCTCCGCCCTCTTCTTCACTAGCCGCTGCATAGAGGGAGACATAGAACACAAGCATCAGGGTACTGTTCAATGGTCCCCTAGACAGGAAGCAATAGCAGATGAGTACCACTGTCAAAGTACACTTCCATCATGTCCCTCCACAACACATGGGTCAGTCCAGGCAAAACACACACAGTAACAGGCATAGTGCATGCCATGGACATTTCCATACATGTCCAATGGACTCTTGAAACATACAATGATATGGAACTCACATGCATCATGGGTCATGCCTATCACATGCACACACTACACCTCAGTCACATCCATCTGGCCTCATACACCCCAAACACAGCGGATACAAGGATAACTAGGCTGCATCAGTGAATCTGTGCATTGTCACAGACATGTGTCATGCATCCATGGCATTCACAAGTCACAGACACGCAGGTCAGGCACACAGACATGGCTACCATATATGTACCTGGCATCAGCACCCACCCCTCACCCCCACCCATGTCCAGGAACAGAGACTGGCATGCTCTCATGTCTAGAATCTGCATAGGGCTCCCCATGTCACATTTAAACACATGCAACAACCATGTGGTTCACACATCACTGGTCGCACATGCATTACCATGATGTCCCTGCACACATACATGCATACATGGCCTATGTCACACATACAGGCAAGTATCAGACAACCAGCACACCGCAACATGCCCTGTCTCACACAGCAATGCTTGGCCACTTACCGCTCAACTCCAGACGGGTCTCCCTCTCAAGGATCTGGGCGTGGAGCGCTGGGCGTACGCATTCCAGGACCCTCATCTGGATGGAACTCATGCGGCCCCGGCCCCCCTCCACGAGGCGCCGGGCCTTCACGAGGGTCCTGGACCTCAAGTCCTCCCAGCGCTTCTTGATCTTCTGGACGTCGCGGGTTGCCACCCCCTCCGCGTTGATGGCAACCACACAGTCGGCCCAGATCCTCTCCCGTCCTTCCTTGCTGGCGCGGGACGATCCAAAGAGGGCATCATACTGCCCCAGGACATGCTCCACCAGGACACCAACTTCGGTGGCAGTGAAGCTGGTGCCCCTCTGCCCCTCTGGCCTGGGGTTGCCACTGGTGCCAGATGTGGAAGTGCCCGACATGGCAACCCCAGAGGCAGGAGTGGGTGGGCAACTGGGTCCTGGGCTGTGGAGCGATGTTATCCCAGTCGGGAGTCTTCAGTTCCAGCAGGGGTGGACACAGCAACTGGACCCCTGCAGATGGCTGATGTGCAGGCACCAAATGGCAGGGCACAGTGGCAGCAGGCAGGCAGGCAGGCAGGCAGCAGCAACAGATGGCATGTGGGAGGCTGCTCGGGGCACTGGGGGGCAGTAATTCGGCCTTCTGGGCAGGAGCGTGGTCTTCCGTGTGTTTTCGCGTGGCCAGCTTGATACGGAGTGATTTGGCACGTGAAAATCCTGCACGTCAGCGTGAAATTCGAGGAAAGGCCCTTAGCGCGTAAGCGCGTCAGCACGCATACGCGATTCTATTGGACCAAAGGCCCTCAACGCGTAAGCCCGTCTGTGACGTGACCCGCACGGGTGTTTCCCTCATAGCACGTGATGACGGAGCACACTTGGAAAGACTGCACGTCAGAGTGTCATCGCGTGTAATTGGACAAAAGTGCGCGTACACGCGATTGGCCTATGTACGTGTATTTCAGGGGTGCGCGGGCACTTACACACGCGAGTACATCAGCGCAAGTGTATTCTGGGGTGCGTGGGAATTTCCACACGCTATTGGCCTGGGTACTGGATTTCAGGGGTGTGCGGGAAGTTTCACACGCGAGTACATCAGTGCACGTGTATTCCGGGGTGCGCGGGAATTTCCACACGCTATTGGCCTGGGTACTGGATTTCAGGGGTGCGCGGGAAGTTTCACACGCTCGCCTACAACACGCGCAAAGAAACACTTACGCCAGTAGGAAGCAGGCATACGTCGACCCGCGACGCATAAATTTGCGCGCAAAAAAAAAAACAAGCTCAGACGCCAGGATGAATATACCGTTCCTAGCAGCAGTGGCTGTGGGCTACCAAAGGAGGAGGAGGAGGATAGTCAGGGCCAGAATATTCACACCCAGAACCAGCCTTTTCGGGATGCCTGATGACCAGGTGTATGGGAGGTACATGTTTCCACCACACATAATACTGGACCTGGTGAGTGAGTGGGAGGATGACCTCACATCACCCACCCTGTGCTCCCAAGCACTCAGCCCCCTGGAGAAGGTCCTCAATGTACTGCACTTCTTAGCCACTGGATCATTTCAGCAGACACGTGCCATAGTGGGTGGGGTGTCACAGGCCACGCAGTCACGCTGCCTACACCAGATCTTGAACATCATCACTGCACGCCCATCAGTCCGCAGGCACATATACCTGCCCAGAACACATGCAGAAAGGCATGCTGCCCCCCTGGATTTTTACGGTGTGGCACGATTCCCCAAAGTGCTAGGTGCCATCGACTGCACCCATGTGGCTCTACGTCCCCCCAGGGCATCTGAGCACATCTATAGGAACCGCAAGCACTGGCATTCCATCAACGTGCAGGTAGTATGTAATGCCAAGGGAATCATCACCTCAGTATATGCCAACTATCCCGGGTCCACCCACGACAGCTTCATTTACCGAATGTCCACCCTAAGCCGGGACCTAGAAGCTGGGCGGCATGGCGATACATGGCTGCTTGGTGAGTATGAATGCCACTGCACATGCATGCATGTCAGATACTGAGCAAGGTCACAACCCCACCAATGATACCAATCACCACCTCCACAGGGGACAGTGCCTACCCTCTCAGCCCCCACATGATGAGGCCAATTCGGAACCCCACCACGCCACCCGAGGTAAGATATAACACAGCCCACATTGCAACCCGGGGCATAGTGGAGCGCACATTCGGAGTGCTTAAGTCACGCTTTCGCTCCCTTGACCGTTCTGGCGGGCAGCTGTTATACGCTCCCCCAGTAGTGTGCAGGATCATAGTGGCAGCATGTGTCCTGCACAACGTTGCAACACACCGGGGCCTGCCTGTGGACATGGTGGTGCCCCCACATCCCCAACCCCATGCACGCCCGCTGCGCATGGGAGGGGAAAGGGCACGGGGGAGGCAGCCCGTACACAGCTAGTGGCTAATTACTTCACATAGAAATCACACCCTTGTGGAGTGCACACTGCCTTGGCACATACCATCTGATAATCAATGATGACTCAACCTGACACTGATCCTGAATGTCTGGAGAATCAACCGTCAAAACCATATCAGCCTGAGATTGTTCACCTGGAAGTGTTACAATGTGTGCATCCATACCTACACAGACACCACCAATGCAGTTTTGTGAAAAAACACATTCATGCAGCTAAAATGAATACCCACTTGCAAAATGCAACATGAGGACAGTGCCATGTCACCCAACCCATCCCCAGCACCGCCACACGACACACCGTGCCATGTCATGCTATGTGCAGGTAAACAAAGTAATCACCACAACATGACACAAGTGCCACAATGTACAGTGTCCCTAATTGAAACTCGCGACACCTGAAATGCTCACAGTAATGCAGGACCAACAACACACTTGAGCAGGTATTTAGCAAAAACACTTATCATCTAATGACCCTCAAAACTACCATTAACATGACATTACGAATGTAAGGAATTAGTAGACTCACCACCTGGAAATGCCTGCACTCCCACCACTTCCAACTGTATGGTGTTGCCGCCATGTAGAGTTGTAGGTGCACTGCTGCCAACATGGACCCCATCTCCAAAGTAGAGGGCCTTGTGTAGACATGAGGAAAGGACCTGCAAATTAGGAGGTAGACACGGATGATGAGTTACACATCAATGCAACATGCAGTGTACATCACAACAGCAATATGCACTAGGAATGTATACACAGTATTGAATAGACTGCCCACACATGTAGTGGGAGTCCAATGTCACCATGTACGTCAATGTCACTTGGGCACACCCTTTGCAAGCCCATGGAAACGGGAAGCAGGAGGGGTGTGTGTGACATAAACCCAAGCATCTGAACCAAATACATGACAAGCCTGCATGTGCCCAGCCACAATGCAGCGTATGCCCACGGGAGCCACACAAGGAAACACATTGTCCCAAAAAAAAAACTAATAAAAAAAAACAAAAAACAAAACAAAAATGGCCATTAATGGGCCCGGGGGGGTTGGGGAGGCCACCCAGGAGGTCCGAGGACAGGGTGCACACCAAAACCTACCTGTGTGGATCTTGCGAAAAAAAAACACCTCCATGGGCTCATGGCCCACACGGCTACCCTATTGTGGGAGTATCACTGCTGTCGCTATTATCACCCTGTGCAGCTGCATCCGGAGGCGGTTGCACTATGGGAGGCAGCCCAGGCAAGGCCCTAGTCTGTTCCTCCATGGCTGCAAACATGCGGGTGTGGTAGGTCTCGTTCTGGAGGATGAGTGTGCGGAGGTCCCCATGCAACAACTCACGGGATGCCCGGACCTCCGCCCTAGTTGCCTGCATCTCAGCTGAGATCGTACGGGTGAGACGCTCCAGCTGCTGTTCTGTCCTTCGGTTTGTTGAAGCCTCAAGCTCAACAAGAGTCGTCCTGAGTTGAAGGAGTTCCAGCCTCAGGGCTTCCCTGTGGCCCTGGGACTCTATGGAGATGGCTTCCTGCAGAGTCGACAGTGCCACCCGCCTGTCCCTGTTGGACGCCAACATGTCCTCCCTGTGTGACTGGCAGATGGAGTCGGTTGCCTGCTGTAGTCGCTCCATCAGCCTTTCGGGGGGGACAATGGAAGTGGCCACCCTATCCACGGCCTGAGCCATCATCTCTGATGATGCTGCCTGTTGGGTTGCCATACCGTAAATGGATTGCTCCCATGTGGTATTGCCAGGTGGCGTACGGCCACCACGTCGGCGGGTACCACACCTGTCTGGGGCAAGGCGAACTGCGCCTTGCTGTGCCGGCACTGCCTGAGGCTGCAGGACTGCATTCCCCCTCTGATCTGCTGTCCCAGGAACAGGATCAGATGTCGCGGAGTGTGACCCTGCATCCTTAACCACCAAAGGCGTAGCTGCCAACACTGACATCCCCATTGAGGGTTCTGACCCTGGTGCAGGTGGGTGGGACAGAACAGAATCCCTCCCAGGAACACTCACCTGCGACGGCACGTAGGTCTCATCATCCGAATCAACACCTGAGTACAGCTCGGGGGAGGTGCAGCCAGAGACACCCCTTGAGAGCACGACCTGCAGCAGTTGTGGGTTCTCACCCACCACCACAACACGTCCCTCACTGGTGGTCGGTTGGCCCTCGGACCCCTCCTGGGTCTGCACCATCTCCACAACCCCAGCAGTATCAGGTGCGTCTTCCCCTGCAAAGACATAAAAGCAAACATATGGAAACAGGCATTAGCACCATGGCACACAATGAGGGCTGAGAAGCAACAGAACCAGTACTTGATTGACACATGTCCCACATGACTAAAACCCTCCCATGCATACACCCTCACTGCGTATGAAGGGGAGGCAAATGGCACACATTGATGACACCAAGATGGAAGATGAACACATTTGCTGCATGCTGCCTAGCAGTGGCATCACACATTGGCCTGTGATTGCCAGGTGAAATACACATGCCATCACACAGATGGCATGTACCATTGCTATTGAGTGAAGATGGAGAGGAGGGCAGCACTTATTCATTCAGTCCAATTCCCTCATGTAATAGCTTTTCTAATTCAAACAGGTCTGATTTTTCACCTGGAGCTGCCACTCCAAAATGGTCCGATTGCACAGGGACATGTCTAAACAAATGATATCCAGGTAACAAAGACACTCCACTTTACCATAGCCATGTCAGACATGTGACTAGAGGACTGAGAAATGCCTAGTAAAAGTGGTGGAATGCAAACAATCTGCCTGAATGAACAGAACACATTCAACTTGCCAGATGACGATACGGACAGCGTCCTCTGGACACCCCCATTTTCTTTATGTACAAACATTTCAGGACACCGTGAGTGTTCCTAGAACACTTTCAGCTTGACAACGAACAATACAGACAATGTCTTCAGGACATCCCCTGCGAACATTCCAGGACCCCACGAGTCTTCTTAGAACACTTTCAAATTGACACCGAATCCATTCTGTTTATTTACAAACATTTCAGAACAGCCGTATTGTCCGCAGACAAATCGAACACAACAAAAGCGTCTAGCACATAAATAAAATACAACATTGCACCTATCTCATACTTCCCCACCCTCCCCAAAGACTCTTACACACCAACACACTCCACTAAATACAATTTTTAAACCAAGTTTCACCTCGCTGTCCGCAGTCGTGCGCGAATGCAAGTTGTCGGGCGCCACCAAAAATCTGATGCACTCCACGCCCCACGCCGTCCAATCAGCGAACACGTCGGATGTCCGTGGACATCGCTCAAGCCGCTCGGCCAATCAGGGCACTGTCCGCGGAGCGAACAGGGAAGTCCGTCCACGAAGCGAACGGAGATATCACTAATTTTTTTGCCTTACATATTGGTAATTTAAAAAAAAACTACTGGACGGGTTTACACCAAATTTGCAAAAGCACACTTTTGGGACCAAGCCCCTGCTCCTGCCGCAAATTTGGTGTAAATCCGTCCAGCGGTTTGGGCTGTAGGCGTGTGCAAAGTTTTTTCCCGTTATGTCTATGGAAAAAAACAAAAGTTTTGGGACCCCTCCTATAACTTTGCCCCCCCGGACCAAACCTCTCCAAACATTGCAAAAAAATTCAGAGTGGGCCATATACTTTTTTTGCAAAGTTTAGTGAGGATTCGTCCAGAGGGAGCGAAGTTATAAGCCACCTGAAAATGCACTTTCTATGGAAACACCAACTTAACCATAACTACACGGACGCTACCGCGTCCATGTAATATATATATATATATACATATATATATATATATATATATATATATATATATATATATATATATATATATATATATATATATATGCCAAATAACATAACATAACTATAAGAGGGTGGTACACTAGGCATATCCTTTGTGTGGCTTAAAGTATTAGAGTCAACTAAGTGGGAGCCGTACTGTAGTATGGGACTGAGAGGTTCTGCAGGCTGGGAGCCGCATCTGAGAAGGTTACTGTAAGCAAATCTGTGTTATCATTGGATTTAAGCATAGTCGTTTTATCAGTGTGGTTAATTTGTTGTTTCTGGTGATACAGAGGATGACAGATCCCTATGCGATCAGGCCCTGCATTAACTAGCAAGGAGGTCATCGAGGGTAGGCCATGCATAGAATGGTTGTCAACTACTAAAGGTTCAACCTCCACCTGCTCACAAAGTTTACTGGTGAAGGGATGTTGCTTCAGGGGTCAGTACCACACCTGGAAACTGTGCCTTGTTGGTAGGCCATGTCTCCTCAAATACCAAGCAATAATAACCTTGGGTTTGCCGGGACAGGTTGTGACACCACCTCTGACACCCTACTTAAGATCTTGACCCAGAAGTTCTGAACTTTATGACACAGGCATATGTTGCTGTGGTATGTTCCTAGTGCAGTATGATGGTGTAAAGAGTTTGAGTATTCTGCCCAGCCCCCAATAACCATTACTTACATAGGGTAGAATGTTCAATACAGTATTTTCAGTTGGACCAGTCTAAATTTGCCGGCATTGCTATTTCCCTAGGAGCCTGCAACTCCTCTGCTTCCAGAGTGCCCATATCCGCCCCCCACTTATTTTGGAGTTTTATCAAGGGGTGACTAGCAAAACTGCAATGGATTTGGTAAAGTGTTGATATTGCCCTCCTAACCAAAGCTCTGTGTTTATGCAGGCCTCCAGAGGTGATTGCTCTGGGAATTCGTAGTGTCCTTGGAATTGTGAACATATGACATGCCGCAACCAGACATAGCATCTCTCGCAGATGCAGCCTTGGATGTCCAGTGCATTCTTGAAGTTCAACCCCTCCAAGACCGAAAACCTACTCCTCACCAACACCACTCACACACCCAGATGTATAGACCTGGCTGTCATCCATGAACCCTGAGGGCTTCACACCCGAACTGACTTCCTGTGCCACATCCCTCGGGTTATAGATTGACAAAAAACTTTCCTTCAAGACACACATAGCTAAGAAATGTCAGACAGCTCGGTATCAGCTCTCCCTCCTGTGGAAAGTCAAGTGCTTCCTCCCTCCAGACAGCTTTCAAGCACAGGTCGTACCCCATTTCGATAGGGTCAACACCCTCCTTGAAGGCCTCCCCTTGTCCTCTCTTGTGCCCCTGAGAAGTGTCCTGTATTCCTCATCAAGTGTCTAAGCAGATACGAACACATCACCCCATCCCTCATTGACCTTCCCTGGCTCCCACTGCATATACAAATCACCTTGCTCCATGATCTATAAAGCAGTCATCCTCAAGTCATCCAGCTACCTCTCGGAGAAACTCAGCAACTCCGGCAGATAGTGCACCATAAGAAGCCAGGACACATGCAGACTTGAAATCCACCACTGCAAGAAGGAAAGAACCAAAACACAAGCCTTCCCTTCCTACACCCCAAGACTATAGAAGCTCCTACCTCTCATCAGCAGACTTGCCCCCGTGCTCCGACAATTCAGAAAATAACCCAAGACCAACCTCTTCATGGAGTCTCCCTTCTTCAACACCTAGGCCATCATGACACACCCAACACCACTTGACTCTCTAGATTCTGTCTGCCCGTCTCCGCACGGCACCTTGCACAGATGAACCCCTCCTCTGTGCCCCTCTGTATCCTAAACTTACTGTACTGTATATCTATTCTGTTTTTACCTCTGAAAAGAGCTCCATTGTGACTCTGTACTGTTGTGTACCACTGTAAAGCGCTCTGCCGTGTATCCATATTGTAATATACCTCTGAAAAGTCCTCTGTTGCTTCTCAAAGCGAGTTCCATGCTCAACAAATACAATAATAATAATAATAATAATAATAATAATAATAATAATAATAATAATAATATTGCAACCTCGACCAATGTGATTGAAATCCAAACCCTCTCATCCCTCCCATGAAGAATCTGCAACGGTTCATACCGGTGCACTTTTATTTACAGGACCTGTCCCCACTTATCCACCCATTCACCACTGCAAAATGAGTGGCCCAATAATATTTTTTGAGATATGGGAGACCAATCTGTAGAGGAGGAGCCAAGTACTCCCACCTCAACTGACCGCCCCTTTTACCTGTATGCTGGAAACCAAGTATGTAACATACACAGAACAGTTGAATCGACAAAGAGCAGAGTATGGACTCAGTCCAGCACCAGTGAAAGTGCCAGTACCTAAGAGAATCTGAGAGCCAAGGTACCCATTAATTAAACCATATCTGTACACAAGAAAATATGATAGCCATCTGAATTAAATCCCTGAAGAAGCATAGCCAATAAGCGGCAAGGATGAATGGTAATGTCACTAAACATTACCAGTATATGTTACATGGAGCTGAAAATGACGTACGTAGAAGAGATGCAGTGACCAGAGAATGCAGATATTCCATAAGACATCAAAAAAGTAATAAGGATAGGTGACATCTTGGGATCAAGGTGAAGAAGCTTATGCCACAGAAACAGATGAAGATATCCAGTTATTTTACACGTGTACAGATGCAAAAGAAATGCAAGCAGCAAAGTAATCATGTAGCTAGCTGTAAGCTTATAATTTATAGATTGTGGCAAGAACCAATGTACACATATACAGGAATAAGAGAACTATGGATGTTTCCACTAAATGTATTATAGCAGGATGGACAGTAGCAAACAAGGCCTCATTTTAGTGTGTCGCAGTTAAAAAGCAAGTTGAATTTCAAGTGAATTTCAGAAAGCAAGGCTGGATGAGCAAAGAAGCCAAAGTCTTATCAAACTGGAATGAACTGACATTAGATACAATTTATGTGAAAGAACAGAAACTCCTGTCCAGAAGGCTTGATCAAAACAAAAGACGGCAGAGGACTATTAGAAAATAATATTAAATGCACGGAAAGGCTTGATTCCATGGTCTCCAGTCACATGGAAGCATGAAGTTGGATGAACTGGATGGTCACACCTACGCATGGAGGCAGACTGTGCTTCTCATTCACTAATTTTCTCAGAGCTAAGAACACTCTCAAGGACAAGTTTCAAAAGCCTGATTGACAGTAGACCACTGAGGTGATGATAGATTGATATGCTAATTGGTGGGAACCTAAAGTTAAGGCAACCTCGCCAGCCCTTGGATGGCCAGCCTGCAGGCTGCTAACATAGGTGGAAAAGTACTGAAGGAGGATAGAGTGCCAACCAATTGTAGAGGTCCTGTGTATGTAGGGGTCCTATAGTGTGTAAACCAATGGGACGTTGTGTATTAAGTGATGTTCATAGTGGTCATTTTTAGGGGAGGGCTTAGTTGCCCCACCTGATGTTAAGTAACCCATCACATAGTTACACTTTTTTAGACCAGTATGGATCATATACTTAGATGTTCACTCAGAGCCATGCTTATAAGTTGTGTAGTTTGCCACGTAGGGGTACCATAGTACACACATAGGTAAGATAGCATTGATGACAAATATTGCTTATAAAAGTACTGTTTTTTCTTGAATGCATTGAGTAGGAGGATCTAGCGATTGCGTTGATGTTCATTATGCTCCCTGTTTTAGAACATTGATATTAAAATAGTCTTCCTTTTGTCAACTTCCTGAGTCGGCTCTATTATTGATGTATGAGTAAAGTATGCATCCTCATCCATCTCCAGGGTAATTGCTACTTATCAAAGGGGCTGGACTATCCAGTTCACTTGGTAGCAGGGGATGATTCAGAGCCATCGATCTGAGTAAACTTTAGAGCTTCAGCAATATCGGACCACCTTTGCTATTCGGCTGAAAGAACGTGAAGCTCCCCGTAGATAGTCGTTAGTGTAATTAAAAATCTTGCAAGACCGGGTATGACTAATCCCCTAGTTTCCATACAATCCCCTCCCACTTCTACGTGAAGCGGATCAATCGGAAGGTTGAAGAGGTGGTAAAAAAGGTGGACAATCCTGAGAGTCGGAAGACAAAAATGATATCGGGGAGTAAAAAATTGAGTGAGTTGACAAAACCATGGGTGATGAGTGAAGAAAAAAAGTGAGTAATGGAGGGTGGCGGGATAAAATATAATGTGAGAGTAAGAGTGTCATACATATGGGGAATGAGATATTGACTTGACTGTGCCCAAGCAATATATAATCGTGAGAGAGGCCACGATAAGAGAATACACCATGGCCTGTGTTTTTCGCAAACATAACAGAAGAAATTTGAACCCAGAGTCCAAAAGTGGACACGTAGACAACGGATCTGATTGAAGGCAGATCTAAAGGGGTAATTTACACATTGTATGAAGTATTTTAGAGGGCAAGACAAGTCTTAGAGAAAAGATAGTAGGAGATTTATGTAACCAGTTGAGTTTGTCTGTTTGTTTTATGTTTTTTTGAAACAATGACATCATAAGTGGAACAAATTCATTCATTGGTTACAATTGAACCTGATGGTTGTTTTTTAGCAAAATTAAAGTAAAAATTGTGGTTAGCAGGATTGGAGCTTGCGACGATTGGTGCTTGCTCATATTATATTATTTCTATGAAACGTCCTTTTTAAATCTGTGATTAAAAATAAACGAGTGTCAAACAGGTTAAGGATGGATGAGTTGAGAATGGAGGATATGTCTCCACTTGTGCATCTCTCCAAGCAGTTGCCAAAACATGCACCCAAGCTTAGACAGTACAGTGCGGAATGGGTTAAAGGAACCGCAGATAAAATGTTCATGCCATGGCCACAAGGAGGGTCACTGTCAAAGGCGCTCCTACAGCATATGACGACATATCTGCAAGCACCATATACGGAAAAAAACTGGATAATCGATTAGCTAGTCTAGAGCTTGGAAGATGTACCAAGAGAAGTGAGATGAACCGCCTCCTATAGAATGCATACTTAATATATGCAAAGAGGGGGTGAGGAGCCCTCTGGTGCCCCAACCCCAAACAAAATAGGAGATGAGAACAAGAAAGACAACGGGTTATACCCATTGAGGGAGCTTAAGGCAGCAACAGGGTATAGCAACCCAGCCTATGATGCACCTGTGCAAAGCAGTGACGGGGACACAGAGAAAAATACTGAGAGAGATGTAATCTCTAAGTTCCCGAGAGACAAGGAGAGATGCAATAAGGAGGGATTTGCTAGAGCAAGCACATCTCTAGATATAGGAAGAGAAATAAAACTATGGAATGGAGAAAGAGACAAGGCTGATGAGATAGCGCTGAGGATGTAAGACAATGTGAAGATCAAGATGAGAAGATAAAAATTATAAGGAAAGAGAAGAACGATTGAAAGATGAAAGGAGCAAAAAGGAAGGATAGGCAAAGACAAGAGCAGTTATAACAAGGAGAGCAGTCAAGAAAACAAGAGAGGGCAGAAGAGCATTGAAAACTTGATAACAGACAGAGAGCGATCGATGAGCAGGAAAGATTAGAATGAAAAAGAATAAAAGCAGAGGAACAGAAGTTAAGGGATACAAGAATACAGAGAAAAAAGGATGAGGAGATACATAGGGCAAAAGAGTCAAGGGATATGAAGAAAAATGAAGAAGATAGAGTTATAGAGGAAGCAAGGAAACAAAGAGAAATTGATGATGATATGGAACATAAAAGAAGGCAGAGAGCATGCGATCTTGAGCTCCTGGAAAAAGAAGGAGATAAGAAATCCTGAGCCAGAAGTAGCATGGGAGGACATAGAGGAATTAATTACCAGGTGGTTCAAGAGTAAATCTGGAAGACAGGTTTGACTCTAGGAGCATTGGGGAAGCCATTGATAAAGTATTTTATGACATGAAAGCTCAGAAAGAATTAAAGAGGAAGGGGAAAATGATTGACTCAAGAGTACTCAGTTGTATGACATAGAGGGAACCTCAGGTAGTATGAGGCAAAAAGAGCTGTCTCTAGATAGATTAACTCTAAATAGAGATGATCAGGAGAGAAGTTGCACGTTTTGGGGACAAGAAATGTCGGACGAAGACATATACACCTTCCATGGGGAAGAAAGAGGGAATGTATGTGGTCCTGAGGGATGTTTTTCAATGGAGAAAGAAGTCAGGTGGTCAGATTTAAATGCACCTGTAACTAGTGCATCAGAACCATCGACACAGTCAGACCAACCTGAAAGGCAACTCCATGGTGAGAGTGGGGAGTTGCTGCCTTATGTGAGCAGATTAAGATTGCTACCAGGAAGAAAGAGATGTGGTAATATTGTCCCTGCAGTGGACAGACGAATGATGAGAGATGATAATGAGTTTGGGGCATCACAGTTTCCCTTGTTAAAGAAAGGAGCAGTCAGACCACAGTATATACCATGGCCCCAGATGGACAAGGATAACTTATAGTGTAAACTCCAGAGTTTAACTTCTGGCACTGGAAAGTGGATACATGAGTTAGAGAAAATGACGGGAGGAAACACGTTGGCTAAAGGGGACATTAAGGGTCTCTTAATCGCCATATTTGGTGAGAGAGCTGATGACGTGTGGACAAGGGCGGGATACCCTGGTGGGCCTACAGTGAACACTGTCCATGATGGAGCACCATTTAATAATTGTAGGGCGGCAGTCTGGAAAGCACTTAGAGTACTGTATCAGGACAAGTCGATATGGGAGCTATAATGATGAAAAAGATGCAGGACGGAGATGATCCGCTTGTTTACATTCTGAATTTTCAAGAGGCATGGAGCCTGGAGACACACGAGGCTTGGGGAAAATCTATACCTGTGTTTTATCATATATTGTGCCAAGGGATACCAGACCTTGTACAGAAGCAGCTCAGTAAGTTAGTAGGTATAGAGGCAAAACCATGGTCGGAGATTCAGCTGACCATTGCGCATTATTGTAGACTCTTGCAGGAAAAGAATCGCAAAAAAAGACGATGCCCGAAAGAGCGAGGCGGCAAATTAGTTCAGAAGTATGCCATTGAAGGGGAATTGTTCACTAGTGTAGATGGATCGAATTCATAGCAGATTATAAATATGCACAGGTGAATAACCAAAGGCAGTTTGATCAGTGTAATAATTGGTTTACTCCGTGGGGAAGGGGTGGATTTTGAGGAAGAGGTTTTCAGAATAATCGAGGAAATTGGCAGAATAATCAGGGAAGCTTCTAGAACAGTCAAGGTGGGTTTCAAAATGATGGTCAAAACATGCAGGATGGGCTTATTAGGAGGCCACCTATATGTTGGACATCCAGGATGACAGGGCCCTTTCCTTGTATATGTAGAAGTCAAGGGTTCATACAAAACTATCAGTTTTTAGGAGATAGGGACTTCAAACCCACCTACATATTCGCAGCAGCGTGATGATGGGTTTGCTCAGAATCAAACAATGCAGCAGCTGCAAGTGCTGAGAATGCAGCAAGGCTTGCAGACAGACCAGATAGCAGTGGCTCCGCCACAAGGGCTATCGCAGCATGCACCCATGCAGATCCAGCAGAGCATGAGTACAGGGCAATTAACAACTCCTAGAATAGGGGGTGTCACTGTTGATGGAGGGAATCCTTTTACAGGTAATGGAATGATGCTGTACCCACAATAGGACAGCTCACTGGGAGACTTGATGTGTTCAGTACTATCTGTGATGCTGAATCCTCACGAGGAACCGAGGGTAGATGTCAATATAGGAGGCAAACGTTTTTCATTTTTGGTAGACACGGGTGCAACGCACTCATGTATATGAGAGGGAACGTTTTTAATGTATGGCACTACCATGAATACTCAAGGCTTTTCAGGCGCTACAAGCAGTGTTCCTTTCACTGAAAAATTACCAGTCTCTATAGGAGAATGCAACATGAAGGTGCCTTTGCTATATTCGAGGCATACATCTGTCAATATATTGGGTCTAGATTTAATGACGAAGTTGAATATGACAATCTCGTTCACCGATAAGGGCATAGTGTGCTCAACACCAGGAAGGCATTATCTAAACTTGTGTGAAATTATTAGGGCATTTTCAGGACAAATAGCCATACGAGCAATACCTTTAGAACCAGAAGTTTTTCATTATGGAGTGCACATTTTATTGACATATATGCCAGGCCTAGCGGGCAGAGCAATGAGAATACCTGATGATTTTTTTTTGGTTAGGCCAAAAATACCTATGTGTGAAGAGGAAGGACACGTTTTTCCCTTAACATTGCAAGCAGCCATAGTGCGAGGTGAAATGGCTTTGATTGATGGGAATGATGACAAAGGCAGACAATGGTGTGCAGTAATTGCCATTGCGGAAGGTTACAGATTAACTGACATCACTGATGAGGATCTATTTGGCAACGATCCATCTGATGACCAAGTGATATTTGACATGAACATTACTTATTGGGTAAAAGCAATCAAATGAGAGGTGCCTCAGTAAATGATGATAGCACAACAACGTGCGGAGTATTTTGATGAAGACATGGCAAAAGTGCCAGCTTCATTTTGGACTACAGGTCCCTATGACGTAGGCCTGTTGAAGGGGGTTGGAGAAGTAAAGATTAAATTGAACCCGGGAGCAAATTTACCTCAAACACAACATTGTCCCATTTCTCGGGAGAAAGACAAAAGTATTTTTAAGACAATTTATGCCATTATGGTCCAGGGTATCTTAGTGACATCAGAGTCACTGTGCAATACTGCTGTGTATCCTATCAAAAAATCTAAGGTGGGTGGGGGGGGGGTTTGGAGACTAATTCATGATCTTAGGCCTATAAACCAAATTGTAGAAGGTGAGTTCCCTCTAGTTCCTAACCCGTCTACAATTCTATGTAATATACCTGTTGAAGCACGATATTTCACAGTGATTGATTTAAAAAATACCTTTTTCCCAATTCCATTTCACAAAGACTTGCAGGTTCTGATGTCATTTACATTCAGACAAACACGTCTGAAAAGCACTCATTTGCCTTAGGGGTATTGTGAGTCTCCCTAGATTTTTAATAGAGTCCTGCAGATGGACTTGAGAAATATAGATTTAGAAAGCGTTGTCTTTCAATATGTGGATGACATTTTGGTTTGCAGCACTTCAGAGGAAGAGTGCAGACGTGATTATTCTCAGCTGATGATTATACTTTCTGACAAAAGATATAAAGTTGACAAAGAGAAGTTACAGTATTGTCATCAAGAAGTGTTCTACATTGGCCAATTGATTTTACACGAAGGAAAGAAAGTTACTGCTGAGAGGGCTGAGGCTATTTTGAAAACTGCAAAACCACACAATATAAAGCACATTCAGAGATTTTTGGGATTATGTAGTTATGTCAGAGCATGGGTCTTTGACTACAGCTCATATATAAGGCCTTTATTGCAGGCTTTAAAGAAGGCAAAGGCAACACAAGAATGAATTGTGTGGACTGAGGAAATGGAACAAGGTATTGATGCATAAAAAAAAAAACTAATTGCACAGCTCCAGTTTTAGGGATTCCTAATTATGCTGAGGAATTATTTTTATTCTTTCATACAGATGTCACTGTTATGACATCAGTCCTTACTCAGATAACCACGTTGAAGTAAATGTCCCGTGCATATTACAGTGGGATGCTAGACCCAGTAATAAGGGGTCACTTCCCGTGTGAACAATCACTGTCAGACGGCACATTCACCATAGAGAAATCTACAAGCATAGTGATGGGATGTTCCATGACGTTATTTGTTGAGCATGCACTATTTGCCATTTTAGAGAAAGCAAAAGGAACGTTGACTTATCAAAGGGCTTCTGCCTATGAGGTAGTCATATCGAATCCAGCGATCAAAAGAGTTCAATGGAGAGTACTGAGTTCTGCCATGTTTGTAGCTGAACCACTGGCAGAGGATGAGCATGACTGTGCAAACTATGAAGAGTTCTATGATGAAATTCCAAGGGTAAAAGAAAATGCCTTGACAGGTGGAGAAATTGTTTTTATAGACAGTCCTTCAAGATGATGGACAGAGATATACGGGTGCTACTGTGGTAAAGCACACAGCCAATGGGGAGTTTCAGACCTTGGTAAGTGCACAACTCCTGTCTCACTATTCAGCACAAGCTGCAGAATTAGTGGCGCTGATTGTCGCGCTTGAGAATCATGCTGACCAGGAAGTAACAGTGTATAGCAACTTACCTATGTGACGTCTACGGTGCACGCAGGGTTAGCACATTGGAAAAGGAGGGGCTACCTCCGAGCAGATGGCATGCCAGTACAGCACGCCACCTTATTGGACAGCTTATTGAGGCATTGTAAATCTCAGTGGCCATCGCAGTCGTTAAATGCAAAGATCACACTAAAAGGTCAGATTTTATCTCACGTGGAAACCAAGCAGCAGATTATGAGCAAAACTTGCTGAATGTTCAGAAAACGTAATGACTTTTGAAACACCTGATGCAAAAGAGAAAATGGTTGTGTTGATGAATGTGGTTGAAAAATAATGTGATCAGTCAAAAACACAGCTCATGGATGTTCAGCGGGAAGCACCTCAAGATGAGAAAGATTTGTGGACAGGAAGAGGGTGCTCTTTAAACCCCTCTGAAGCATTGTGGCGACAAGACAACACTGGTAAACCGGTGATGCCTGTAGCCTTATTGAGGGTGGGGCTAGAGCAGCTACACTACCCTGTGCACACAACTAGGGAGAACCTTGCAGCAACGATTGCTGAAGTTTGGTTTGTACCAAACCTGTTAGAGCATTTTGCATCTTATAATGACAAATTATATAGTCTGTCAAAAATTCACGGCTGGGCATACAATGTGCATAGTAAGGGGGGTTATTCCAAAACCCACTAGCCCCTTTCAGCATTTACACATTGACTATGTTGGTATGATACACATATGTAATGGATATAGATATATGATTGTTGAACTGTGTCCCTTTTCAAGGTGGATTGAAGCAGGTCCCTGTACACACGCAGAGTACACCTGTGCAGCTACATTATTTGTGCAGGAAGTATTTTCCAGATGGGGAGTATGTGAAGTAATGAGGTCAGATAATGGCCCATATTTTGTGAATCAAACATTTGAGCAGATCAGCTTGTTCCTTGGTATAAAGCACAAGTTTTCTTTAGCTTATCATCTGCATGGAAATGGAATCTGTGAGGGGCTCAACGGCTTGCTAAAAGAAAGAATAGCCACATTAAAGCTTACCTTGAAGAAAGGGTGGTTGTATTGCCTACCACTGGAATTATATGCTTTAAGGAACCAACCAGGTTCTGACCACCATCTCACCTCACACCCCACGTGATAGTGACTGGAAGGTGAATGAGAACACCCCTAATACCTCCATCCAGAGTTAGAAGTGATGCTCAGCCAACTGCAGATTTGCTAGGAATGGAAATGTGTGACTATTTGAACTGTATGACTTCTAGTATTTCTGTCATTTCAGGACAGCTGCAGCAACAGGGGTGCAGGGCAGTACAGAACACAGAAGGAGATGCTTCAACAAGTGAATCTCAAGATTTTCGTGTTCCAAATTATTCCCCCCGGATATGCGGTCTTAATATGCAATCACACGAGGAAAAAGTGAGATGAACCCTGTTTCAACAGTCTGTACTTTGTGGAAGATGTCACACCTTCTGCTGTCAAAGTGCAGGGCAGGTGTGCTTGGATGTTCCTAGGCGATGTTAAGGTCTTTGCTGGAAAAACCACTCTGCCCGCACCCCAACAAGAAGCAAGTACAAACATTGGGGAAGAAACACAGCACATGCAGACGGGATCTATGATGAGGAAGAAGGACGCAGAAGCTGACAAGTAGAAAGACAAAGAGTTCTTTGGACTGTGGCTTGGTTTGGGACACTCTTTTAATCATCTCTGAAAGGGTTAAGGAAAGTTGATATGAACACTCTGTGCTGTCATTTCAGGGTGAAAGAAAAAATGTTTATTCTTAAAGCCACAGGAGCTTATTCAAACTTTGGACTGAGCCATGCTTAAGCCTTGATAAGAAGATGAATATGCCAGATTCTGTTCGTGGTTTCGACAATTGGAAGAGTGCAGTATCTTGATTCTTTTTGCACTGAATTTTTGTTTGGATTTGTCCATCGTGCTATTCAATGACAGCATTTCAAGGATCATATTTGAAGTTTTCCCCATTCCCATAGAGCCCTATGGGGCAAAAATGGGAATGGGGAAGGGCAATGGGGGAAGGGGGAATTACCGCCCCGCCAACCTTGGAATAGGGCGGTAATTCCCCTTTCCTCCAAGGCGGTGCCGGTATTTTACCGGCATGGACCAAGGTGCTAATAGCACCTTGGTCCTCCGCCCACCGTGTAATGAGGCCCAGAGTCTTGGTTCATGCTGAAAAAATTTCTGGGCTAAAGCAAATTCAAGGAGTTGACTGAGAGCTAGTGTATGTCATTGAACTCGTCAAGACTGCGAGCGGTTTTCCTTCTTGCTGGAGAGACATCTACATTTCATGTGGTTTAAAATTGGTTCCAGGGGGAGGTCGAGAGTCTGTTCTTATCATCCAGTGAGTCGACAGTGGCTCAAGGAAAAAATTGCCGAGTTAAGAAAGCAGCTTCCAGAAGTAGTGCATAATGCTGATGTATGAAAGATTACGGTTTCCTTCCTTAGGCAATAAAGATGGGCAGCACCAACAGTAATTTCACAATGTCTGATGTAGATAGAAATCCATATTGTCCACAAAGTAGCTGCTGCAAATTAACATATCTTTGCATCATTTATTGCTTGCATTTTGTTCATCATAGTGTTGCTTTCACTCATGGTTTGAACAGCATACTACATTGATGCACATGGAGCTAAGACTCCAGTGAATCTTCTTGAGCAGAAGTAAGGAACAATTGTGGCAACTACTAGACACCCAAGACCCTATGTAGTTATTCCTGTTCCAAAAAAAGATGACCAATTACCCAAGTCTGAGATGTGTCATTAAAAATTATTCAAATGCAGAAAAGTTGTTTGGACACAAAAATCAGGCATGGCAAGACAGACAAAACAAGAGGTTGTTAGATGATCATCCCCTCCTTCCCCTTCCCCCTCCTCTATCAAATTCTGGCACTACCCCAATTGCCATTAGGTATAGTAATCCGTAGCCGCTTGTCTTTACAGCCTTCTTGCACCTCCCCCAATGACCCCTCCTTTACCTCTTTTCAGCACTTACTATTATCATATGTTCCTTGTAACCACTGATAATAGCTTGTCTGTCCCCACTTTTTCCCTTCTTGTCTTATCCTCCCACTCCCTCCCTTGCACTATCTTGAATAGTTGTCAACCTATTTTGGATAGTCAGTTGTTTGTGCCTCCCCCTACCCCTTCCGTTCATTTACACCACACCTCCCCTCCTCTCCTATCCTCTTGTCACTATTGCACTGCAACATTTGTCGTCATGCATAGTAATGTTACTTCTAGTGTGTTCTCCTCCCCCGCCTCTCCCTTATTGTTCCATGCACTTGTACTATATGTTATGATTGATAGTTATTTTTCACAATATGATCTTTTTGAAGGACTTGTTAAGAATGTATGTGTTTTCTCCCATGTTCCCTGCCTCCTTGAATCGCTTTGAAACGCTTTGTGCATAGGCGCTATACAAATAAACAATCATATCATATCATAATGCATGCAAACACATGCATTATGCATAGGACCACGTGGTCCTATGATAAGTAATCCAAAGGTAATCCCTAGAAGAAAGACACACATGGAGATTTTGCAAGACATTTTCATGCCTAAGTGGTCTGCTGAGCAGAAAAAGACGTTCTGAACTTTCTCCTACTCAAGGAGCACATGTAGGTGTACCCTATCCACTGATAGATGTGCCTATGATTTATCCAGAAAGAATAAGTTATGCTGGTACACTTCATGACATGATTATGGAAGGTCATATGAGGAGAATGAGAACTAAAATGAATGCTCAAGATGATGATTTTGAAATGAATGATTACCTGGACAGTACAGCTCACCTAGGAAATAACATTTGGTATCAACATATGAAAGAAGTGGGAAGAAGAACCTCGTATGAGGAATGCTTTGTTTGTGCATTCCTGCCATACAGTATGGGAACGTCTAAAATTTCCACAGCTATCGAAATAGATGTCCAGCCAACTCATTGTCTTTCACACATAGCTCTTTGCAAAACCAGAGGCCAGTTCATGGGTCGAGATGCCTACCTCAAATGGGCAAAGGAAAGGACAGATCCAGATGAAGATGATTATGTGCAGGATACTAAGACAAGAAACATAACCCATACTAAGAATCATGTGATCAGATATGAGAAGCCTGGAGTAAAAGGATATGGAATCAGATGGGAGGTGAACAAGAAACTGGAGGTTGCAGGAACATCTGCAGAGGACATTCGAAAATGGAAGAGCAGAGGACAAATGCAGATCTGGGGATCTGTTTTATCACCAGATGGATGGGAAGAAGGAGTGGGCATCTGTAGATCCTGGGTGATCATCGGATGTTATAAATTGGTTGTTGACATTGTGAAGAAGCCTGCAAGCCATTATGGCCAAGACTTGCTAAGCTACTGACTTGGGTCGAAGATAGAGGATGGCCCTTGCAGATAGTACCTCTGGAAAGTTCAAAGCTGTGCTTCAGAAATAATGGCACAAGAAAAGTTGGAGAGAATAAGAATTGTGGTTGAATCTTTGATGTTCCAGGAATGGTACATGGTACAGCAGTGACCATGGATCATTATTGGGCTTGTGGATCCAAGGCATACATGAAGTTGCCCAAAGACTGGGGAGAAATATACACCTTGGTGAATGTCCATGTTCCAGCATTGGTGATTCCAAAAAGTGATTTGCATCTTGACAAATTCCTGAAAGCAGATGCTCACCTGAGGAAGATGAGATCTGTGGAACTAATAAAGAGGATGAAGAGAGAGACGTATTTCTCAGCTAAGTCAATAGAAGCTTGTGATGCCATACCATATGAGCATAGGCTGTGCAGCCAGACTTCATCTTTGTTCACGTTGATCTTCATGCCGAGTATCCAGGTTGGAGCAAACACGAAGTGGCTCCAGATTACCAGATGGGAATTACTGCAGACAATTAACTACAATAAAGGGATTCAATGTAATCACAGAAGAGATGAGAGCTATGCGACTAATGACTCTTCAGAACAGATATGTCCTGGATATGATTACAGCAATGGATGGAGTTCTTTGTGCAAAAATCAAAGAATCGTCTTGCACATTTATACCTTCTCATGATGATGAGAATGGAACCTTGACAGAGGCCATAGACATGCTGATGAAACTTCATGGCCAGATGATAGATAAAGTGGAAGACATTGCTGCCGACAGCTGGTTTGGATCACTCTTCTCTTGGATTCCACAATGGATGGCGGACATGTTCAAGTTTCTTGGAGGCCTGATTGTGTTGGTGTTGCTGGGATGTTGTGTGATCAAGATAATTTCACAATGCAAGAAGACAGCAAAGAAAGCCATAGGGATGAAGATTGTGATCGATGTTGAATCAGGATGGAAGCCCAAATACTTGACAAATGAAGAAATCAGATACTTTTGAAGGCTAGTATCTATGCACCTGAGAGGACAAAGTTCCTCTATCCAAAGTATCACAATAAGTAGGTTGAAGATGAATCTACCATAGTCCAAGTGGACAATGTAGTCTTATGACATGGAACAAAGATGAAGATGTGAAAACAGCAGCATGCCTGAATGGAGTCATAAAGATATGGGTTGCACAGAAGCTTTTCTTCAGGCCAAGCTGTCTGGGTGTGAAGGATGATGTGAGAGTGGTCAATGAATTGCCCAGAGGGGGGAGTGTAGAGGAGGAGCCAAGTACCCCCATCTCAACCGACCCACCCCTTTTACCTGTATGCTGGAAACCAGAGTATGTGACATACGCAGAACAGCTGAATTGACAAAGAGCAGAATATGGACTCATGCCAGCACCAGTGAAAGTGCCAGTACCTAAGAGAATCTGGGAGCCAAAATACCCATTGAGAATACCATATCTGTATACAAGAAAATATGATAGCCATCTGAATGAAATCCTTGAAGAAACAGAGCCAATAAGCGGCAAGGAGGAATCGTAATGTCACTAACCATTGCCAGCATATGTTAAACAGAGCTGAAAACATACGTAGAAGAGATGCAGTGACCAGAGAATGCAGATATTCTATGAGGCATCAAGAAAGTAATAAGGATAAGTGAAATCTTGGGATCGAGGTGAAGAAGCTTATGCCACAGAAACAGATGAAGATATCAAGTTATTTTACACGTGTACAGATGCAAAGCAGCAAAGTAATCGCAAAGCTAGCTTTAAGCTCATAGTGAATAAATTACGGCAAGCACCAACGTATACATATATAGGAATAAGAGAACTATGTATGTTTCCACTAAACATATTATTGCAGGTTCGACAGTAGCAAACAAGGCTTCATTTTAGTGTGTCCCAGTTAAAAAGCAAGTTGAATTACAAGTGAATTTCAGAAGGCAAGGCTGGACGAGCAAAGAAGCCACGGTCTTATCAAATTGGAATGAAATGACATTAGATACAATTCATGTGAAAGAACAGAAACTCCTGTCCAGAAGGCTTGATCAAAATAAAAGACGTCAGAGTACTATTAGAAAATAATATTAAATGCACAAAAAGGCTTGAAGTTGGCAAGAAGTTGGATGAACGAGATGGTCACACTTACACACAGAGGCAGACTGTGCTTCTCACTCCCTAATTTTCTCATAGCGAAGAACACTCTCAAGGACAAGCTTCAAAAGTCTAATTGACAGTAGACCACAGAGGTGAGTTGATGATAGATTGTTATGCTAATTGGTGGGACCTAAAGTTAAGGTGACCTCACTAGCATCTGGATGGCCAGCCTGCAGGCTGCTAGCATAGGTGGAAAAGTACTGAAGGAGGATAGAGTGTCAACCAATTGTAGAGGACCTCTGTATGTAGGGGTCCTAGGGTGTGTAAACCAATGGGACTTTGTGTATTTAGTGACATTCATAGTGGTCATTTTTAGAGGAGTGCTTAGTTGGCCCAACTGATGTTAAGTAACCAATCACATAGTTACACTTTTTTATACTAGTATGGATCATATACTTACACTAAGAGCCAATCACCCATGCTTATATGTTTTGTATTTTGCCACTTAGGATTACGATAGTACACATATAGGTTAGACATCATTGATGACAAATATTGCTTATAAAAGTTCAGTTTTTTTCTTAAATGCATTGAGTAAGAGGATTGAGCAATTGCATTGATGTTCGTTATGCTCCCTGTTTTAGAAAATTGATATTAAAACAGTCTTCCTTTTGTCAACTTCCTGAGTTGGCTCTATTATTGATGTTTGAGTAAAGTCTGCATCCCCATCCATCTCCAGGGTAATTGCTACTCATCAATGGGGCTGGACTATCCAGTTCAAATCCCTCCATCCCATATTGAACCATAGAGGGACTGACAGCTGAGAATCCCGCCACATCAATTTCCTCAATCCTTTTTCAATAATCTGCAATTCCCGATCCAGGATTCCAACAGGGGTGTTATGCAGGATATATAAAAATCCAGTCAACGCCATCATTTTAAACATTGCTGCCCTCCCCAGCATGGACACAGGCAAAACCAACCAAAATTTGGTAGCTGCTACAAATCATGATGTTATGGGCTTCAAATTATGCCCAAGAAAGGTGGCAGAATCCACACTGACCTCAATGTGTAGATATTTGTACAAATCCACAGCCACTCGGAAGGTGTTGTGGTCTGGAACTGCAATAGAGCCCTCCTTTACTGCGAATAATACTGATTTATTCCAATTGATGCTGAGGCTGCTGTGCCACAGATAAACTCGCAAAATGTCCCTTATCCACGGGATTGACTGATGTGGCTCCGCAACATATAACAGCAGGTCATCCGTGTACAAGGGTATATGGTCTGCCCATCCCGAGGGCCATACAAATCCCTTAATGAGAGGATCCTCTCTGAGCCAGATTGCCAGGGGTTCAATAGCTGGAATTAATAGAGCTGGGGATAGAGGGCAACCCTGATGTCTTTCCCTCTCCAGTGGGTAATGGCTAGATGTTACCCTGTTAAACTGGACTGATGCCCAGGGGTACATGTACAACAACCTGACCCATCACAGAACGGTTAGTCCAAAACCCATCCACGACAATATGTCCCAGACAAAACCCAAGTAGACTGAATCGAAGGCTTTTTCAAAGTCAATGGCCATTAAGGCTAGTGGTCCAGAGATACATTCGGCCATGTCCAAGGCTGCATGGAGTCTGTTGATATTCATGTGGGTTGTCCTATTTGGCAGGAAGCCCTTTCATCCAGGTGGAAGAGTGAGGACAACACGGTGGGCAATCTCATAGCCAGAGCCTCTGCCAATATTTTAGAGTCCATATTAAGGACCGAGATAGGCTTATAAGAGGTGCACTACTCCGGTGGTTTGTCTTTTTTAGAGATGACTATGACAGTCACCTGATGTAGCTCTTGTTGTCAAATGGGAAATCATATTATACCCTCTAGATCGTATGTATAAATATTGGCCTAGGCCAAGTCGCTCTGCGAGGAAATCCGCGTTGCAAGATCTTGACCTTAGATCAGTGTTAGCCGCCATTTTAGGTTCATACGCCATTTTAGATTCTCACTCTAAAGTCACCCTGTGTTCTAAATTGGTGGACAGTGTCGTTTTGAACGTAACATGGCTGTCTTGACCTCTGTGTACTAGTTAATGTGTAAACTGCCCGCAGGCCAAATGTTAGGATCATGTACTGAGACCCTGTCCTTCGTTGACCTGTGTATAGAGGATTACCTGTACCAACGAAGCTAATCCATGAACATATATCGTGCACAATACTGTTTGAGCATCTAATGTGAACACTTGTTTAACTATATTGTATACATGTGTATGAAGGCTCAATATGAAATCCAAAGACACACTGTTGCTATTGTAACTTGTTGGCAAATGTATTAAGGATAACCCCTAAATTTATGGATGCATAAATTAGGAACGAACTCGGCACAAACCCTAGATCCGAGATTCATAAACCTGCAATTGGGCTGACAATCCGGTTGGTTTTCGCTGTGTTGTACTCAGGGCCTGATAGCTATCTGTTGCTTTGTCCTTTGAAACTGTTCAGTTGTAGAATAAAGATCTGTGTATCTTTTGAACCCGCGTTTGGTGTATTTTATTTTGCGGTACTTCTTTTTGCTTTCACAGATGGCGCCCAAATAGGGACCCTCAAGATTGATGCCAGCTTGTTGAAGGTTGACGCAGCTATTGGACCTCGATCGGACGGTGTAAAAGAGGCCCCTTTCCTGAATGAGAAGCGACACCTCAGCAGCGCTGCACGGCCCAATCCCTGGACGGTGAGCACGGGGTCCGAGTCGATATCTTTACGAGGGTCCACTTATCGAGGCGGGCAGATTTGCTGAAATCACCAAACACTAGGTAAAATTTGTTAGAGAAAACTTTGTGACCATACTCTTAAGTATACTGATAATTTGTTTTGGTGCATTGCATTCGCGAGTTCAATTACTGACCAGGTAACACCAGTATTCTGATATGCCTGGGAAATTGTCTGCCTGCTACAGGGCGTTATTCCGCAGCGATAGACAATCTTTGGAATTAAGCCATCCGGCGCCACAGGAGGTGTCGCCGGCTTGTACTATGTACTGTAAGCATGGCATTTGTAGTATAGTGTTTAATGATATTTGGCACAGACAAACTAGACATGCTTCCGGATTTCAGTGGCCAATCAATGGTAGTTTTGAAATCCGTCGTATTGAGTATTTATAATCTATATTATTAAAGAAAAAGGCTAGACCTGCAGCATTTGACGTGTTACAGAATTGGAAGAAAGAAACTTTACAGCAGCTTAAGAGTAGAGAAAAAACATGCGCACCGTCATAAGACGAATGCTGAAAAAGTGTTGTTATATGACCAAGATAAACAGTTTGAGTCAGCTAGGAATATGGATAGGGCTTTCTCACTTGGTATCCAGAAAATATATCCTTCTAAAGACTTTCATGTTTCTGATGAACTTATCGATAAATTGTTAAATGAACGAAGGCCTGGTGCCACTGCGCCACCTCTGTATGTTCCTCTTCCTGCTGGTTTGCCTCTTCCTGCTGTTATCCCTCCTCCTGCTCCTGTTGCACCTCCTACTGTTCCTCCTCCTCCAGTTGTTGGTCCTCCTTTTGTCGCTGCTCCTCCACCAGCTCCTCCACTTTTGCCTGTTGTACCAGTGATAGCACCTTCGTTGAACATGCCTACTCTCCCTCTTCCGAGTGGTCCTATACCGCTTGTAGTAGATCAGGGAGTGGGATCAAGGGTTGTCACTCGTAATACTGTACCTCCAGAGAAGAAACGTGAGTTGATTGCATGGGCTAAGCATTGTATGGAGAGGGATGTTCGAGCTAATGTTTTTGCCACACTTTCTAATATGGACAATTTTCCTGAGAAAAATGTTTTTATTGAGGGATTAGGGATTCATTTGTGTGTAATGTGGGACAGATTAAAAAATACAGATCTCCCACAAGGATTGAGGGATCTGAACACCTT
This sequence comes from Ambystoma mexicanum, assembly GCF_040938575.1. Lineage (NCBI taxonomy): Eukaryota > Metazoa > Chordata > Amphibia > Caudata > Ambystomatidae > Ambystoma > Ambystoma mexicanum. Next base: position 513,932,684 of record NC_090937.1, read on the forward strand.
AGCGTCCTCTAGAGACACTCCAGAGAAAGCACAAGAGCATGCTGAGAGGGTATTTGAGTATAAAAAGGAGTTCGAAAGGTGACAGAATGAGGATGAAGATGGAGATAGTTTGGACATTATGTATGTGCAGAAACGGTTCCTTCCTTGTCGTAAATCGATATCTGAGGAAATGCGAATTTGCACAAAAGACACGATTATATGGATCTCAGCCACGTCGATAACTTCAGTTGAGTATATGACACGTATAGTCAGTATACACCAGAAATGCAGAGGTAAGTGACACAGGTTATGGTAGAATACCTACAGGATGAGTGTGAAAATACAAAGATTTGTTGTCCTGCAGAGTTATTGAGTATTTACAAGAGAGCATTTTCACTTGACACTTCTTTGGCTGCTTTAGCGCTACATTTGGCTCTGTTGCTTAGTAAGCGTTTGGAGTTGCCTACTTCTCAGTTGCCTATAAGAGAGGTTCCTCCGACATTTGTCCCAAAAATTGAGATTCCATCTAATCTTGCAACGGGTGCTTCTGCTCAGGATATTCCTGCACATTATGTTTTGCAGTTTGTTCACGTCCCGTTCTCAAGACAGGAAGTGAACACCATTAGGCAATCTATTCCTGACATTAGGACAAATCTGACAGGGTTCTATAAAGAAACAGAATCTGTTTTGCAATCCTCAGTATTCACTTTAAGTGATATTTATCTGTTATTTCCTGTACTCCTGCCCGTAGATTTGTGGAAACAGGTTAGAACTATAGACGATGTAGCAGGGTTAGGAGATACATGGGCTAACATAATTAGACTCTATGGAGAAAGGCCAGCTGGTGAAAGACCGCCTCAGGTGATACTAACCTTGCCTGACAGAATAGTTGCGAAATTGAAAACTATAATTCGCGAAAAGAGAATTATTTGGGACAAGCTTACCGCCTGTGTTCAAGGGAAGTCTGAGGGTGCTACTGAGTTCTTTAATCGGTTCAAACAGGTATTCTCGGATGTTAGTGGAGAAGACTTAGGCACAGAGTCTGGGAAAAGATTATTCGTAGACAAATTTGTGCGTGGATTGCTGCCTGACATCCAGTCGCAAATTACGTCTTCCGAGAGCACTTGGCAAGCGAAGTCGCAATCAGAAGTACTGCACATGGCTCAGTACTATGAGAATCATGTCAATCATGAAAAGGAAAGAGTCGAAAAGAGGAAAGATGATTTGAAGACAAAAGAACTATTACAGCAAATTGTTAGAGGCCCTAAAGGAGGTAATTCACAAATTAGAGGTCAGTATATCCCGCAAGGAAATGTGCCCTTGGGTCCTGTAAACATTAACCAGTGTGCCTATTGTAGCCAAGATGGTCATTGGTGTGCACAATGCCCAATCCTCCGACAAAGGTCAAATAACTCATTTGGGAATATGGGTAGATGACCCAGAGGTCACCCGGTTGTAGGGGGCCCTGGTAGAGGTCAGTTTGCACATGATACACAGCAACCTTTTTCACAGGATAATCAGGCACCAATTGTGGATACTAGAAACATATTTGATCATCCTTCTGCCGCTTACCTCTCTGAAGAACTTCCTTTTGACGACATTCTGTTTCGCTAGGATTGCCTGAAGCAGGGTTTGGAACCAACGCCTATTCCCATTAATCAGAAAGGTCCCTACGTTGAAATGTTAGTGGGAAATAGGAAACATCTATTCTTGATGGATACAGGGGCACAGAAGTGTTCCATTGATCATTCTCAGATTCCAAACATTCCACTGTCAGGACAAACCAATGTTTCTGAAGGGTTTTCTGGCACACCAGTTTTCTGTCCAGTTTCTTCTCCGGTACCTATTTCTTTGGGTCCCTTTACGGACCACTGTCCATTCCTTTTGACTTCGAATTGTGGAGAGAATTTGTTGGGGTTGAATCTGTTAAAGGAATTAAATGTGGTAATGCATTGTTCTTCGGATGGAGTGCGTTTGACGATTTCGCCACAGCAACTTACTGTCTCTCAATTCTTGACCAGACCTTTGCCACTAGAATTTAGTGATGTTCCGGAGTTTTTGTGGGCAATTGACGACAAGGATGTCGGTGTTTTGCAAATTGAACCTGTTAAGATCATCTTGAAACATGGAGTAAAACTGCCAAGTATTCCACAGTATACGATCTCGATCGAGGGTGAGCAAGCTTTGAAATGCATCGTCTCCGATTTTGTGCATCGAGGGGTGATTGAGGAAATTGCAGGTAGTTTGTGCAATAGTCCGATTTTGCCCATGTACAAAAAAGGCGATAATGCAATTCCTTTTCGTTTCATAATTGATTTGCGTGTCATCAATAAGATCGTCGCTCCACAATTTCCAATTGTGCCTGATGTGACAACGATATTAACTATGATCCTGGCTTCAGCTACTTACTTTAGTGTTGTGGATCTAAAGAATGCTTTCTTTAGCATTCCTATACACAAGGACATTAGATATTTGTTCGCGTTCACCTTGGGGGGGACGCTCCTTCACATTTACCCGTGCACCGCAGGGTTACATGGAAAGTCCTAGCATCTACAGTAGGGCTTTGAAAGAGCAGCTCGATACCCTTGAGTTGCCCTCTACTTGTACACTGCTTCAATATGTTGATGACTTGTTGTTAGCCGCTGACTCAGAGAGCGCTTGTAAGGAGGGCACTGTGTTGTTACTTATTCACCTGGCTAAACATAGACATAAAGCTTTGCTTAAACATGTTCAATATTGTGGCCAGGAGGTCGCCTATGTAGGCTATCTCCTGTCAAAGGAGGGAAGAAGATTGATGCCTGAACGGATACAACTCATTTTTAGCATGTCTGTCCCAAATACACAGAAGGAAGTTAGAGCCTTGATAGGAATGGCTTCTTACTGTAGGCAGTGGATCCCCAACTTTTCGTTAACGATCAAGCAGATGTTGGCTCTGACGAAGAAGGGCATATCTTCGCCATTGCCGTGGAACATGGAGCACCAGTGTGCATTTGATTTGCTCAAGACTGCAGTGTGCTTGGCACCGGTTTTGGGCACACAAAATTTTGAAAAGTCCTTAGTGTTGTTTGTGCATGAATGTGATGGATGTGCTTTGGCTGTATCAATGCAGGAACATGGAGGGAAGAATAGGCTGTGCGGCTATTTTTCTTCCTCCCTTGATCCTGTAGCATGCACTTTGTCAAGATGTTTGCGAGCTGTTGCTGCTTCTGCGTCTGTAAAACAGAGCGAGGGAATGGTCCTAGGTCATGCTTTAACCCTGATGGTACCTCACTCTGTAGATGTTCTACTGAACAGAACTCAAACGCAACACCTCACTTCCGCACGGTTAACGAGATATGAATTGATCTTGTTTGCACCACACATACAAATTAAGAGGTGTTGTGTTCTTAATCCGGCTGAACTTTTATCTTTCCCGCAAGGTACTGCTTTTAGTGACAAGGAGTCACACGACTGCCTTTACACTACCGAACAAGAGACAAAAGGGTAGAATTGATCTAAAAGATACTCTTTTGAACAGTCCACAAGGGGAGCTGTTTTGCGATGGCTCCTGCTTCAAACTTCCGGATGGTACATCCACATCTGCTTATGCAATCACTACATTGAGCATGGTCGTGGAAACCAAGATAATCACGCATAACTCTGCGCAGGCCGCAGATATTATAGCATTGACCCGAGCTTGCGAACTTTCTGATGGGCTTACCGTGAATATATACACTGACAGTCAGTATGCCTTTGGGGTGGTTCACAACTTTGGGAGACTTTGGTCAGAAAGAGGGTTCTTAACTTCACATGGTACAAAGATCCAGCATGGCTCCCTGATAGTACGGCTACTCTAAGCGCTTGCACTCCCTACTCAGCTGGCTATCGTGAAATGCGCAGCGCATCAAAAGATTGTATATGATTTAGGAAAAGGGAACGCTTTTGCTGATCAGATAGCTAAACAGACTGCCACTGATCTCTCTTCAGACATGTATACTTCGCGGGAAGCCACAAATGCCTGTACAATGGATGAGGGTGTTGATTCCGTAAGGGATATCCAAGCCGACGCCACATTAGAAGAGTCCAGGAAATGGGCTGAGGGCTTGGGGAAACTCGATGATGATGGGTGTTGGGGTGGACAGAGTTGAAGGGAAGTGGCTACTTCCCGACGCGTACATTATGATGATGGTTGTTATGGCCCGTGGTCCCACATATATATGTGCATGCTAAATCACACAAATGTTGGAAGAAATATGGGTAAATGACAAAATCTCTAAGGTAGCTGAATGCTTTGTTCAAGACTGCATGATCTGTTTACAGCATAATGTTGGAAAGGGAACATCAACTCCTAGGGGAAGTTTTGGCCCACCTTCTGTCCCTTTTGAGGTTACACACTTTGATTTTATTGAGATGGAACAGTGTAATAATCTGAAGTATGTGTTAGTTGTCATCTGTGCTTTCAGCAAATGGGTTGAGGCTTTTCCTGTTAAAGACGCTACAGCCATGACTACTGCAAAAACTATGTTAAAAGAGGACTTCCCAAGGTTCGGGCTACCAAGAGTCATCTGGTGGGACAATCGCTGCTGTAATTCTGCAGATATGCACGGGATTACAGATTGATAAACGGTTCCATTCGGCCAGACACGCTCAGAGTGCCGGACTAGTGGAAAGACACAACAGCATCATCAAAAACAAGCTTGCTAAGACGTGTGCCGGCACCAAACTAAAATGCCCAGACGCCTTACCGATCGTGGTGTTATTAATGCGTACAAACTGTCAAACTAAGACTGGGCTCTCTCCCTTTGAGGTGGTAATGGGGAGACCTGCTAATATCTGGAACATTCCAAAATGTCGTTCCTTGAGAAATGTTGAAAATGTACTTCTTTCAGATTACTGTAGCCAGTTGACTAAAAACTTGGATTTGATTTATCACCAGGTGCGAGAGGCTTTACCTGTATGATACCAGAGCCCCGGTCGCAGCATACGACCTGGGGAGTGGGTCCTTGTAAAGGCCTTCGAGTGATCGTCTTGCCTTGCACCTCGTTGGTGGGGCCCCTTCCAGGTCCTACTGGTCACACAGTCGACGGTGCAAGTGGCAGGCCTTAAAAATTGGATCCACGCGATACACACCAAGAAAATTCCAAACCCAGTGCCATACGATACAGAAGAAACAGAACCCCTCACCAGTACTGCAACCAATGATCCCGAAGCAGTAACCCGCATTGAAAGTGTGTCGGGGATTCCCCCTGATCTTGTGAGATCTGGGGAAACACTCTCCAACCATTTTGTTTCCAGAGCCGATCCTCAATTGTGCCTCTAACCTTGCCTCTAACCTTACTTCTGTTCATTCGCCGCTTCCATTGGAAAATGACGACACGTTGTTCACGGATCAATCAGTACCAGGGATCACAAGGTATGATCTGCGTCCCATGAAATAGACTTACGGCACGGTTCGGCTGTGCGCTCGGAGAGAAGAAAGTCATCAAGGGCTTGCTTTTGGCCCGATCAATTGTTTGAAAAGGGGATTCTGTTGGCTAGGGTTTGTGGAAGGTCTAAGAAGACGCTCAGCCTGGAGGTTGCCAGCTAAAAACATTGGTGTTTTTCGTTTGAAGACTACAATGCCTGCAACCGCTTCCGCTCATATGGAAAAGGGAAAAGACTGTGTGACCAATTACGGAAATGAAAATTTAACTATGTGGGCCCCGAAAACGTACTGATGTTTTGTGATAATGTTAATTAGTTTTATAATAGTCATTGTTTTAGGCTTCTGATATCTAGAAGAAATACATCCGCTTGAATATTTGTTGCGCACTGAAATGTACCTACTGTTTCTACTCCTTTCATGCATCTGCACACTCTATCTCCTAGGGACTCTCAGTATAGACAGAGAAATCATAATAACACATTATAACTCATCATGAATGCTACACATGCCATCTTTAATAAGTCCAACTGTTGGGTCTGTTCACATATACCGCAACACGGGGATAAGGGTTTGGGTTGGTATATTCATCCTCTACCTTTGACAACTGCATGCTATGCTTCTCTTAGAGCACTATTCTTCGGTCGCTGGAACGAGAGCATCTCTGGGAACTTTGATGGGACTAATTTGAATCAGTTTGAAAAACGTGTTTTGACTCCCTTGGGATGCTCGCTATTCGCAAATAGGAGTAAGCCTAATGTTGCTTCTATTAGGCCTTCCGATAGACTGTCTCGTCCATTTCAATCTTTGATTTCCTTCAAAATGGCTCCTATAGTCAATAAGGATGCCACACCTCCTTCTTACACTATTAATCATAGCCCCGATTCAGTTTCTTTCTGCAGAGGAATGGTACTCAGCGAATGGCTGATTTTAAAGGTTGCGCCAACGTTGCAAATTTGACTGGTGAGGACAGACCTTTCTATGTAGGCGAATCTGTCTACTTTGTTTGCGGTAATGTAGCATCTCCATGGTTACCCAGGGATTGGCAGGGAACTTGTTATTTAGGGATCCTGTTACCCGGGGTATTTATAGCCAGTACTGTAGAGGTTTCAAAGTCTCATCCACGGCGGGACGAGAATGGTGACACTCCAGCACAAGTTCTGGGAGACATAGCGAAATCCTTTGTGCCATTTTATTTATTTATTTATTTATTTATTTATTCGCATTTGTTTAGCGCACAGGCAGCCCATAGGGCATCGTGGCGCTTGTTACAGATATGAAAATGACTTGTTGTACATACATAGGAGTCATTACTTAGTTGCAAGAAAAGAGTACATGAAAATGACTTGCTGTAAATACATTGAGGTCATTACTTAGTTGCCTGAGAGGAGTAGTAGCTCCTGGAGAGGAAATGAAGAGAGGAGGAGGAGGAGGGAGTAGATGACATGACGGGAGGGGAATTAGTTAAACAAGGTGGTTTTCAGCTTTTTTCGGAAAGCAGTGAGAGAGGTTTCAGCTCTGAGTGTGCTAGGTAGTGCGTTCCATAGCTTAGGGGCAATGTATGGGAAACTTATTCCACCTGCTCTAGCTCGTTTGATGCGTGGGACCCTAAGTTGGTTGGTGTGGCATTGCCTAGTTGGTCTGGTGGAGTGAGAACTGACTAGCGTATCAGACAGGTAAAATGGTGCAGCCAGGTTGATGCATTTGTGTGCGGTAGTAAGTATTTTGAATGTAATGCGCTCTTTGACAGGTAGCCAGTGTGCTGCCTTTCTAGCTTGTGCAATGTGGTCCCTTTTTGGTATATTAAGAGCTGCTCTTAGTGCATTATTATGTGTTATTTGGAGTTTATTGAGATTGGAGTTGGAGGTGCCAGCCAGTAGCTCATTACAATAATCTAGTTTGGCTCCAATGGTGGCTCTGGCAATAGAGAGGCAATTATCTTTGGTTAGGAAGGGTTTGATGGCATTAAGGAACTTAGTGCTCAGGGCGGAGGCAGAAACGATGGAGTCGACTTGTTTGTCCATGGAAAGTGAGGCGTCAATGTGGACTCCTAGTGTTTTAACAGAAGGTAGGACTGGGATGGCACAATTGTCTATGCAGAAGTTGGTGTAAAGTGGGTTGAGGTTCTTGAGAGTGGATTTTTGGCCAAGGATGAGAATTTCGGTCTTATCTCCGTTAAGACATAGGCCGTTTGTGGCCATCCATGCTTGGATGGTGGCGTATATATTCTGGAGGGTGGCTGCGTCCTGATGGTAGAGTCCTGTGAGCGGGAGGAGTACTTGGGTATCGTCTGCGCAGTTGGTGTATGAGATCCCAAGTGCGTCCAGTTAATCAAAGAGAGGTTTGGTAAAAAGATTATAAAGGGTAGGAGCCGTGCATGAGCCCTGAGGGACTCCATATCTGATGGTGGTAGGCTCTGCATTAGCTATATTGGAGAACACTTTCATCACTCTTCCTTCGAGGAAGGAGGTGATCCAGTTTGTGGCTTGTTTGGAGAAATGTGCGGCCTGAGTGAGATGGTTCGTGAGGATGGCATGATCGACTAAATCAAATGCCGCCGAGAGGTCTAGGAGGAGCAGAAGGGCCGGCTTGCCTTTATCTAAAATTAGGGTAATTTGGTTCTTCAGATCTAATATGGCAGTTTCAGTGCCATGACCTTTGCGGAATCCGGACTGCCTCTTGCCTAGGATGGAGTTGTTTTCCAGGTAGGACTGAATCTGCATGTGTGCAGCTTTATCTAAGATTTTTAGAAGAAATGGAACCGTTGTAATGGGCCGGTAGTTGTTCGGTTGGGCAGGATCCAAGGTTGGTTTCTTTAGGAGCAGGCGCACCCACGCCTCTTTAAGGCTGTCAGGGACTTTGCCCGTCTTGAATGAGGCGTTAATGAATGCTGTGATGATCGGTGTGAGGGGTGCCGCACACTCTTTAATGATGTTGGGGGGCATATATCGCCTTTGCATTGAGATGGTTTGAGCTGTTTGAGGATGTGGAGAGCATCTGATTCGGTGATAGGAGAAAAATTGAATTTGCGGGTGTGCTTGTTTTTAATGGTATTTGCGGGAAGGGTCTGTTGGGGGTGCAACGCCTTGGAGTGTTCAGCTATTTTATTTTGAAGAAGGTCTATTTTATTTATCATCGCTGATTGGATGCTATTGCACCAGACTTCATCCTTGACAATCTCATCTGTACCGATTGGGGGGCGGTGAGCTCTTTAAAGATGGTGAAAAGCTCTTTTGAGTGAGAGTTGGCTTCCATGATACGTTTATTGTATGTTTCTGACTTTGCCTTAAATATGGCACTTTTGTATTTTTTACAGATACAAAGAAAGTCTGCTTTAGTGGCATCACAGGGACTGGCCTGCCATGTTTTGAGGGTTTGGCGCTTGCTTTGGCGTGGGTTTAATAAGTCCTCCGTGAACCATGAGTTGGAGTGGAACGATTTTTTTTCTTTTTTGTTTTCAAGAGGGGCTGCGGTGTTGATGGCATGGGTGAGGGTGTCTTTGAGGATCTCTGCTAGAATGTTGGGGTTGGAGGAGAAAGGAGGTGCTAGGAAAGGTTTTTGAGAAAGGGACGTATATTGTCTGCTGTGAGTTTTTTGGCACTTCTGGCTAGCCTAGCCGGTGCAGGTATAAGTGTTTTGGAGTATGAGGAAATGGGAATGCAGAATTGAAGGCAGTTGTGAACAGACCATGGGGGGCTATGTTGGAGTTGAGGGTGGAGCCACAGTTGTGCTCTACCACCCAATCTAGGATACGGCCTTTATTATGGATCGGGCAGTAACTATCTGTGTGAATCCTAGATCTGTGAGGTTTCTTGCGAGAGTGATAGCTGCTTTGTCAAATTTATCATTGTATCCAAGGTTTAGGTCTCCTAGTAGCAGTGTTTTAGAGGTTTGTTTGATGTTTTTTCCAAGGAGATGGTTGACTATACCTGTGAAGTTTTTGACAGGGCCTGGGTGTCTATATATGACGTGAATGTTTACTGTATCTTTAGGGGAGAGGGTAAATTTGGCTCAGAGGATGTCAGTGGTGTCTTCTCAAGTGGTGGGAGTCTGTCTTAAGGCTAGAGAGTCTTTGAAAATTAGTGCAACCCCACCTCCCGTTTTAGCTAATCTGTCCTGTCTTAAGATCAAGTAACCTGGCGGTACCGCTAGGCTGATTATAGGGCCAGAGGCAGAGTGCATTTTGGGGACAAATAATGAACTCCGAGGACATCAGGTGACTAGCGAGAGTACTGGAGAGAACCATCAACCGTACCACTGACATACTCTATAATATGACTTTAGAACAGAAAGCAATAAGGTTAGAAGCACTTCAGAACCGGATGGCATTAGATGTCATCCTGGCTGAACGTGGAGGGGTGTGTAAATTAGTGGGGTCCGCTTGCTGTGTTTTCGTGCCAGATTCCTCCCCAACCATCTTCAAGGCAATACAGAATCTGCATGTCCTAAGTTCAGAAGTGCATATTCCGAGGGAAACTGGGATTTTAACGCTTGGTTCTGGGACTTCTTGTGATCTTGGGGTTGGAAGGTACTCCCGGTCTTGCTGATCATTTTGGGAATTCGGTTGTTTCTTTGTTGTTGTATACAATGTCTTCCTGGTATACGTTTGATGCTAGGGGGATGTTGCGCACAGGCGATGGGTACATTAGGACGCAAGGTATACACCCCAGACCAGAACTCCAATGAATATGTGTTGAAAGAAATTCTAGTAACTGCTCTAATGGCAATAGAGATCTCCGATGGTGAATCAGGGTGTATGGACGTTGAAACATGGAGTTATTCGTAAAGTGATTAGAAGTAATTTAGTGCTTGGCATAGGCCAAAAGGAGGGTTTGTCGAACGGGAAATCATATTATACCCTCTAGATCGTATGTATATATATTGGCCTCGGCCAAGTCGCTCTGCGAGGAAATCCGCGTTGCAAGGTCCTGACCTTAGATCAGTGTTAACCGCCATTTTAGGTTCATCCGCCATTTTAGATTCTCACTCTAAAGTCACCCTGTGTTCTAAGATGGTGGACAGTGTCGTTTTGAATGTAACATGGCCGTCTTGACCTCTGTGTGCTAGTTAATGTGTAAACTGCCCGCAGGCCAAATGTTAGGGTCATGTACTGAGACCTTGTCCTTCGTTGACCTGTGTATAGAGGATTACCTGTACCAACGAAGCTAATCCATGAACATATATGGTGCACAATACTGTTTGAGCATCTAATGTGAACACTTGTTTAACTATATTGTATACATGTGTATGAAGGCTCAATATGAAATCCAAAGACACACTGTTGCTATTGTAACTTGTTGGCAAATGTATTAAGGATAACCCCAAAATGAATGGATGCATAGATTAGGAACAAACTCGGCACAAACCCTAGATCCGAGATTCATTAACCTGCAAGTGAGCTGAACATCGGGTTATACATGGTATAAAAAGCACAACTATTTTACTGTACAGTCCCACTCACTGAACACATCGAACAGGGCTGATATTCGCTGTGTTGTACTGTGGACCTGATAGCTATCTGTTGCTTTGTCCTCTGAAACTGTTCAGTTGTAGAATAAAGATCTGTGTATCTTTTGAACCTGTGTTTGGTGTATTTCCTTTTGGGATACTCAGCCTCGATATCTTCTTTTTGCTTTTACATTGTGGTAGCATGCCTACCTTCAGGCTGTACTGAAACACTGTTAATATTGTTTGCGCTACCTCATTACTAATTACTAAATCGCTAACCATTTCTGCCAGGAACCCGTTGGGTGCCGACATCCTTCCTGCAGATATTGCCACAACTACTTCCTCCTGTGTTATCTCGATCTCCAACACTTCTGATTGCAGAGTCATTATTTGCAGGATGGGGATCTCTTCCAGGAATTTGAGTACAGAGTCCTTTCGATTGCATCAAGTTGTCTGTAGTATTCTGCAAATTCTTCACCTATCTGACTGTCCTCTTTAACCACCTCTCCCACACCTTTGATTACCCTTTGTACATATCTGGAGGGCGTATCATGCAGTTCCAGCCATGACAGTATTTTCCCTGTCTTGTCCCCTGCCTTGTATACCCTTGCCCAAGACGCCAGGTGGGTCTGTCTTGCCATGCTCGTCGTTAACGTAAGATAGGAGTCCCTCACCTACAGCAGCTGATGCTGCATTCCTTGAGAGCTATCAGTTAGAATTATTGTTCCAGGTGCATCAGTGTTAGCTCTAAGTCAGTTCGTTTTGCTAGAATTTCCCCTTCTCTTACAGCAAGGACAGGGTGTGCAGTCATAATGTCAAAAAAATAATGTCGAATTACAAAAATGTCTAAAACATAATGTCGAAAAAAAAGTCGAATTTATTATTTTTTTATTTATATGTTTTTTTTTGGGTTCCAGGGGTAAAAAAAAGGGGTAAAAAAAAAAACATTACAACCCCGCATTTTGAACAAAAAGCAACTAAAAAAAGAAATTCGAATTTTTTTTTTAACTTTATTTTTTAGACATTTTGGGGGTAATTCATAGAATTCAGCGCACAAGTGGCGCACGCGGCTGGCGCACAGTGTGCGCGTGCGAATCCCTGCGCCAGCCGCGTGCGCAAGAATCCATTTCCGCGCACAGCGTATTCATGGATTCCAGCCACCAAAACCAGCCGTGGCACACAGTGGTGCAGCGAACCTGCAGCAGCGCCAGTTACGCCCCCAAGAACGCCTCCCGCGCAGGGAAAAGCCATCAACATACCCAATCCAGTGCAAAGGGCTGCGCTAACCCTGTACCAGCACAGCAAGCGGGCTATGTGTATCACTGGGGTGCGCGGGAAGTACCTCACGCGATTGGCCCCGTGCGAGCAGGGTACGCGTATTTATGGGGTGCGCGGGAAGTTCCACACACGAATGGCCTGGGCGCGTGTATTTCAGGGGTGCGCGGGAAGTTCCACACGTGAATGGCCTGGGCGCGTGTATTTCAGGGGTGCGCGGGAAGTTCCACACGCGAATGGCCTGGGCGCGTGTATTTCAGGGGTGCGCGGGAAGTTCCACACGCGATTGGCCTGGGCGCGTGTATTTCAGGGGTGCGTGGGAAGTTCCACACGCGTTTGGCCTGGGCGCGTGTATTTCAGGGGTGCGCGGGAAGTTCCACACGCGAATGGCCTGGGCGCGTGTATTTCAGGGGTGAGCGGGAAGTTCCACACGCGAATGGCCTGGGCGCGTGTATTTCAGGGGTGCGCGGATAGTTCCACACGCGAATGGCCTGGGCGCGTGTATTTCAGGGGTGCGCGGGAAGTTCCACACGCGAATGGCCTGGGCGCGTGTATTTCAGGGGTGCGCGGGAAGTTCCACACGTGAATGGCCTGGGCGCGTGTATTTCAGGGGTGCGCGGGAAGTTCCACACGCGAATGGCCTGGGCGCGTGTATTTCAGGGGTGCGCGGGAAGTTCCACACGCGAATGGCCTGGGCGCGTGTATTTCAGGGGTGCGCGGGAAGTTCCACACGCGATTGGCCTGGGCGCGTGTATTTCAGGGGTGCGCGGGAAGTTCCACACGCGAATGGCCTGGGCGCGTGTATTTCAGGGGTGCGCGGGAAGTTCCACACGCGATTGGCCTGGGCGCGTGTATTTCAGGGGTGCGCGGGAAGTTCCACACGCGAATGGCCTGGGCGCGTGTATTTCAGGGGTCCGCGGGAAGTTCCACACGCGAATGGTCTGGGCGCGTGTATTTCAGGGGTGCGCGGGAAGTTCCACACGCGAATGGCCTGGGCGCGTGTATTTCAGGGGTGCGCGGGAAGTTCCACACGCGAATGGCCTGGGCGCGTGTATTTCAGGGGTGCGCGGGAAGTTCCACACGCGAATGGCCTGGGCGCGTGTATTTCAGGGGTGCGCGGGAAGTTCCACACGCGAATGGGCTGGGCGTGTGTATTTCAGGGGTGCGTGGGAAGTTCCACACGCGATTGGCCTGGGCGCGTGTATTTCAGGGGTGCGCGGGAAGTTCCACACGCGAATGGCCTGGGCGCGTGTATTTCAGGGGTGCGCGGGAAGTTCCACACGCGAATGGCCTGGGCGCGTGTATTTCAGGGGTGCGCGGGAAGTTCCACACGCGAATGGCCTGGGCGCGTGTATTTCAGGGGTGCGCGGGAAGTTCCACACGCGAATGGCCTGGGCGCGTGTATTTCAGGGGTGCGCGGGAAGTTCCACACGCGATTGGCCTGGGCGCGTGTATTTCAGGGGTGCGCGGGAAGTTCCACACGCGAATGGCCTGGGCGCGTGTATTTCAGGGGGGCGCGGGAAGTTCCACACGCGATTTCAGCAGGGTACGTGTATTTCAGGGGTTCCGGGGAGTCCTACATGTGATTTGACAGTGTGGGTCCTCCCAGGTGTTCCCTGTACACCCTCCACGGCCCCTACAGGCAGCCCACACCACAGGGGACTACCCTGCATCCCTGGTCATGTCCCGCAGGCAGCCCACCCAACATGGGCATGCCCCCCAGCAAAGGCACATGTCTCCTTGAACTAATGAACACCAACTCATGTCCCCTTGCACCCCCACCCCCCAGCACTGTGGGGCACCTGCCAGCAGGCCCCCACCCATGTCCAACTCATGTCCCCCACCACCCCCACCCCCCAGCACTGTGGGGCACCTGCCAGCAGGCCCCCACCCATGTCCAACTCATGTCCCCTTGCACCCCCACCCCCCAGCACTGTGGGGCACCTGCCAGCAGGCCCCCACCCATGTCCAACTCATGTCCCCCACCACCCCCACCCCCCAGCACTGTGGGGCACCCTCCACCAGGCTCTCGCCCATGTCCCATCCATGCCCCCCTGCACCTGGGTCCCAACAATCCCCAATCATGTCCGTAATGGCCATCCTCCCCTGCCAAAAGGCCCAACCAACTATCACATCCACCCACATATCAAAGGCAATTACATGTTACACACCCAATGTAAATAATGCAAATGAACACATGTCTGTCACACACAATGGCTGCAAGTGAATGTTAAAACACCCAACATGACATGCATGAAAGTAATGAGATGATACGACACATTGAAGGATGAAAATAAAAATGTATTGAAAATCAACTAGAATGGAAATGAAATGACAAAAACCACAAAGCAAAACAACAAAAAGAAGATGAATGTCCATGAAAAAAAATCCAAAAAATAAAAAAATCCATAGAAGAACTATTTACAAGACAATCCCAGGTCCATGAGCCCAACCAAATGAAACCTAACTATGTCAACTAACTATAAACTGAACTATATACAAAAAAGTGGCGCATTGTCCAATTGCAACCAAATAAAAAAAAAATAATTCAAAGGAAACCTACCACTAACTATATAACTATATACAAAGGCAGCGGGCTAGTCCGACGGCTCACTGGTTGTTGTCATGGGCCAGGGCATCATCGAACTCCCGTTCAATTGCTTGGAGGCGGGCATGTTCCCTGGCCCCGAGGTCCCGCAGGGATAATGCAGTGTCCAGCTCCAACTCCCTGCGAAGACCCTCGAGGCACTCAGCCCGCCTCAGCGCCCTCCGCATGGAGTCCTCCGCCCTGACCATTGTGAGCCGTTCCTCCTCTGCCCGCTGCCGCTCCGCACCTATCTGCTGGCACAAATGCTCCCACACGGAAGCCACTCCCATTCCAGGGTTCTCCTGCCCTCCGGCCGATGCCTGCACCCCTGATGTTGATGGCCCAGAGCCATGATGCCTCCCACATTGAGCCTGCTGCTGCCTCCGACGCAACTGCCTGTGCCAGCACGACGGCATCCAGGCTGATGGAAACCACCGACGCCGTCGTGCACGTGCCCTGCCCGATGATGCCGTCACATCCTCCATCTGCTGGGGTCCAGTTGCTGGTGTGTCCACCCCTGCTAGACCTCTGACTCCCGACTGTGGCAGGGATGGGATCCCCACAGAGCTGGCTGCATTGGTCAGGGCAGGTCCACAGGGGGCCCTGGTGGCATCTGGGCCGGAAGACGGCAAGGAGAACGACTGGCGTATAGTCTCCACAGAGGAGGAGAGGGCCGCCAGATTGGCCGACACATGCAGGAAACCCCCCAACATGGACGATCCCAATTGGGCCACGTCGGCACGGTGCTCTTCGTGATGACGTGCATGCTCCTCCTGGGAAGCACGCACGGCATCACGAATCACAGCCGTGCGCATCGCGACCCCAATCAAGACCTTCTCCATACGGCCAGGGGTCCCCTAGTCCGCAGGTGGAGGGGAGTCAGATGACATGGACATCCCCTCTACCTGCGGACGGGCCTGGGACGGGGCATCCCTGCTGGTGCATGGTGGTGCACCCACAGGGTCAGGGACAGCGACATGCACAGGCCCCTCCACGGTGACCTGTGCTGCCTCCTGCCCCTGCCCCTGGACTGCACCACTTGCACCAGCAGGGATGCCCCCACCAGGCCCCATGTGCGCCTCAGTGGCGGCCTCCTCCTCCTCTGTGGAAACCACCAACCTGGATGGCTCCTCACCGTCTTCCGCCGTAGCAGGCCCCTGTGGGGGCTCACCCACCCCTTCCACTGCAGCCGTGGGGGCATCCCCGCCGCCTTGCTCCACAGCGCCGTCTCCGCCCTCTTCTTCACTAGCCGCTGTGTAGAGGGAGACATAGAACACAAGCATCAGGGTACTGTACAATGGTCCCCTAGACAGGAAGCAATAGCAGATGAGTGCCACTGTCAAAGTACACTCCCATCATGTCCCTCCACAACACATGTGTCAGTCCAGGCAAAACACACACAGTGACAGTCATGGTGCATGCCATGGACATTTCCATACATGTCCAATGGACTCTCGAAACATACAATGTAATGGTACTCACATGCATCATGGGTCATGCCTATCACATGCACACACTTCACCTCAGTCACATCCATCTGGCCCCGTACACCCCAATCACAGTGGATACAAGGATGACTAGGCTGCATCAGTGAATCTGTACATTGTCACAGACATGTGTCATGCATCCATGGCATTCACAAGTCACAGACACGCAGGTCAGGCACACAGACATGGATACCATATATGTACCTGGCATCAGCACCCATCCCTCACCCCCACCCATGTCCAGGAACAGAGACTGCCATGCTCTCATGTGTACAATCTGCCTAGGGCTCCCCATGTCGCATTTAAACACATGCAACGACCGTGCGGTTCACACATTGCTGATCGCACATGCATTACCATGATGTCCCTGCACACATACATGCGTACATGGTCTATGTCACACATACAGGCAAGTATCAGACAACCAACACACTGCAACATGCCCTGTCTCACACAGCAATGCTTGGCCACTTACCGCTCAACTCCAGACGGGTCTCCCTCTCCAGGACCTGGGCGTGGAGCGCTGGGTGTACGCGTTCCAGGACCCTCATCTGGATGGAACTCATGCGGCCCCGGCCCCCCTCCATGAGGCGCCGGGCCTTTATGAGGGTCCTGGACCTCAAGTCTTCCCAGCGCTTCTTGACCTTCTGGATGGTGCGGGTTGCCACCCCCTCTGCGTTGATGGCAACCACACAGTCGGCCCAGATCCTCTCCCGTCCTTCCTTGTTGGCGCGGGACGATCCGAAGAGGGCATCATACTGCCCCAGGACTTGCTGCACCAGGACACCAACTTCGGTGGCAGTGAAGCTGGTGCCCCTCTGCCCCTCTGGCCGGGGGTTGCCACTGGTGCCAGATGTGGATGTGCCCGACATGGCAACCCCAGGGGCAGGAGTGGGTGGGCAACTGGGTCCTGGGGCTGGGCTGTGGAGTGAGGTTATCCGAGTCGGGAGTCTTCTGTTCCAGCAGGGGTGGACACAGCAACTGGACACCTGCAGATGGCTGATGTGCAGGCACCAAATGGCAGGGCACGGTGGCAGCAGGCAGGCAGCAGCAGATGGCACGTGGGAGGCTGCTCGGGGCACTGGGGGGCAGTAATTCGGCCTTCTGGGCAGGAGCGTGGTCTTCCGTGTGTTTTCGCGTGGCCAGCTCGATACGGAGTGATTTGGCACGTGAAAATCCTGCACGTCAGCGTGAAAATCGAGGAAAGGCCCTTAGCGCGTAAGCGCGTCAGCACGCGTACGCGATTTCATTGGACCAAAGGCCCTTACAGCGTAAGCGCGTCTGTGAGGTTTTGCGCACGGGCGTTGCCCTGGCAGGGCTTGGAGATCCCGCGTGCCTTTATGTTCTGTACGTGCTTTTCGTGCGGTGCGTGTGTTTTCCATCCGTTGGGGTTCACACGCTATTACTTCACAGCGGGTGTTGGCTACGCGTTCTTCTTCACGCAAGTCAGACGGTGAGTGGTACCCCGCTCGCCCGCTCCCCCAGGCCCGATCGCGTGAGAAACTTCACGTGAACCCCTGAAATACACGTAGCCCGCTCCCCCAGGCCCGATCGCGTGAAAAAGTTCACGCGAACCCCTGAAATACACGTAGCCCGCTCCCCCAGGCCCGATCGCGTGAGAAACTTCACGCAAACCCCTGAAATACACATAGCCCGCTCCCCCAGGCCCGATCGCGTGAGAAACTTCACGCGAACCCCTGAAATACACGTAGCCCGCTCCCCCAGGCCCGATCGCGTGAAAAAGTTCACGCGAACCCCTGAAATACACGTAGCCCGCTCCCCCAGGCCCGATCGCGTGAGAAACTTCACGCGAACCCCTGAAATACACGTAGCCCGCTCCCCCAGGCCCGATCGCGTGAGAAACTTCACGCGAACCCCTGAAATACACGTAGTCCGCTCCCCCAGGCCCGATCGCGTGAGAAACTTCACGCGAACCCCCGATATACACGTGCCCCGCTCGCACAGGCCCAATTGCTGTATGTTGCCACTTTTGTAATGCGCAGGGACGCTACCGCCTGCCTTCGTGTGGTGGACGTGTTTTGGCTTGTGCGTGTCTTTCGCTGTGCGTGGCTTTGCCCTATTCGATTCCATGAATACGTGTGGTTCGGGTGCGTGTGGGCGTTTCGTCTGCTTCCCTGCAGTACATCCCCAGTTACGCCCTTGTTTTCGCGAGTTGTTCCCCATTCCGCGCGTTACGCCCCGTGTTCCGCCCACTTTCTAGTGTATGCGCCGAGGTTGTGCGCTTTCACTGTGCGCGTCGCGCACGTCTTTCGGGATGTTGCAGTGACGTGTGCGCCATGCACAGGTTTGGCGCACATCCCGAGGTTAACACGCGCAGGGACTTCCATGAATCGCACGCAAGAAGGCCAATTTCCAGTGGCACCTCCTCAGAGGTTTTCTGCCTTTCCTCACCTTACGATTTGATATGGCATTTATATCGTGCCTATACACAAGTGTTTCAAGGCACAATGAGGCAATGGAGGGGGAACAGAGAGGGGACAGAAACAACGATCTTACTAGGCCAAGGGGCATTGAGATTGCGCAAGTGCAGGGGACACGTTAGGGGAAAAAGTGCCAGGGCAGGGAGAAGGGGACAGTGCAGTACATGGGATCAAAACAATAACAAGAATTGTGGCCAGCAGGTGGCAATTGCAAGGGTAAGTGCAGACAGCTTGTGTCCAATATAATGCAGGTAATTGGACTGTAGGGTTACAGATACAGACCCAAGTACAAGGGATACCAGGAGCCAATGCGGGTGTGCAACTGATGGGCAGGGAACTGGGCCCGAAATCAGAGGGTACCCAGGTTACCAGTTCAGTTTCAGACAGGAGATCAGCTTCGGAGAGAAAGAGAGAAGGAAAAAGCAAAGAGGAAGGTCTTGAGCTGCTTCCTGAATTGGAGATAGTTCTGAAGTTTCAGAGAGGAAGGGAGGCTGTTCCAGAGATCTACCACCAACTCGTTGCTTGGAGAAACAACTGATCCTGAGGGAGTTGGAGGTGGAGGAGTGAAGAGCTCAAAATAGGAAGGTATTTACGAAAAGAGAGTTGGAGGTATTGAGGACCCAGGCCCCAGAAGGCCTTGTGGACAATGCAGAGGGTGTGGAACTTAATCCTGGCAGCCACATGAAGCCAACAAAGAGATTTCAGTGCTGGAGAGATATAATCTGTGGGCTCTGGGTCAAGGACAAGTCTTACAGTCCTATTCTGGATGAGTTGCAGAGGGTGTAGAGTAGAAGCAGGCATATTTAGAAAGAGGCTGTTGAAGTAGTCCAGCCTAGATTGAAACTGAGCTCTAGAGACAGTGAGCTTCTGGGGGAAGGAGAGGAAAGGAAGAATACCTCTGAGGAGGTGCAGTTTGTAGTTTGACTTCTTAGAGACATCAGAGATGTGAGGAGAAAAGGAGAGTGTGGAGTCAAAGATGACCCTGAGGAACTTAGCCTCACAGGTGGGAGCAGGAAGAGGGCCAAGGAAGGCCGGCCAGAGGAAAGGAGGGAGCAGGTGTGCTGATGAGAAGAATCTGTGTCTTGCTGGCATTAAGGCAGAGTGCATTGGCGGAACACCATCCCTGGAGGATAGCAGACAGATGGTTAGAGATGAGAGAGGGAGCAGAGGTGGCAGAGGGAGCTTGAAAACTAGCGGAGTGTCATCGGCATAGCACTGAAAGTTGGAGCAGAGAGCTGCAATGCAGTGGGCGAGATGTGCCAGGTATTGGTTGAAAAGCCAGGGAGAGAGGTTAGACCCCTGAGGAACACCACAGGTAGAGAGTGAGATAGAGGAAAGGAAGGACCCAAGTTGGACCTGGGGGGGTTGGTCAGAGAGGAACAAGGTCAGCCAGGCCAGGGCCTGATCGGTGATACCCAGGTTATCCAGGAGACGGTTGAGTAGGATGGCATGGTTGACCATGTGACAGGCAGAAGAGAGATTGAATAAGATGAGGACAGAGGGGAGAGTAGAATCATGGTTAGAGAGCAGGTCTTCACAGATGTTCAGGAGAACAGTTTCCATCCTTATGGCTGATCTGGTGCCACACTGCTGTTCATGGAGTCAACCAACAGATTCAGTGTGAAGATTAAGCTGGGAGATGGCCAACTTTTACAGGAGTTTTCCCAGCAAAGGATTGATGGAGATCGGGCGATAGTTAGCAGGGCATAAGTGGTTGGCTGAGGGTTTCTTAAGAGGGTGCACAAGAGAGTGCTTCATAGGGGAAGTGAAGGCTCCAGTGGTGAAAGAATTATTGCAGAAGTCAGCAAGGGCAGGAACGAGGGTGTCAATGTGGTCCTTGATGGTTTTGGAAAAACCTGTTTTCATGAGACTTTAATAGATCAGACTTGTCTAGAAACCTTGAAAGGGAAGAACAGAGGAAAGGAAGTGAAAGCGGTAGGAGAGGTGGCCAAAGGGATCAGACGTAGAAGAGAGAGAAGAGGGAGGAGGAGGAGAGGACGAGAGGGTGGACAGGATGTCCTGGGTTTTAGAGATGAAATGAGAAGCCAGGGGCATGCAGAGGGCCTGTGAGGGGACACGAGAAGTAGAGACTACAGCAGGATTGGCCAACTCCTTGCAGATTTGAAAGAGTTCAGCTGAGTTGTTAGATGCCGCAGAGACACACGCTTGGATGTGGGCTCTCTTCTTAGCGCGGACAGAGAGCCGGTATTGCCTTTGGAGCAGGCGGCATTCCAGTTTGTCAGAGGATGCACAGGATGCTATCCATTTCCTCTCAGCCACCTTGCACTTGCATTTAAGGGTGACAAGGTCAGAGTTGTACCTGGAGTTGCACTTTGCGTTGGGCTTCAAGCAGATCTGCATGACAGGTGCAAGAACATCAAGAGTATCAGGAGTATCAGAGATAGAAGAGTGGAGTATAGAAAGGGCTGTGTCTGGATGTGAGTCAGCCAGAGATGGAGGAGGGGGCGAGAAAGTTGTGGTGAAATCCTCTACTGACACACACTTCATGGGTTGGATGACCGAGAAGGTAGATGGCAGTGCTGAGTTGGCTTGTCCTGATGGGTGGAGAGGGAGAGAGAACTCTTTCCTGAAACTCAATGGAACTCATTACAATAGTGGTGGTCTGACCCTGCCGGCAGAGTGGCCACGGTAGGCAGACCGGTCACGGAATCACAGGTCCCGTTAACAACAGGGCAGGTGCTTCCATGTCTCCACTCCCATCGAGTCCTCTAAGACTCTATGGGAATGGGGATTAACAAAATTACCGGCACCTGACTTCCCAGCCTCCAGACTTGGAATCTCCCAGCAGCACTGGGAAGTCAGGCACCTGTAATTCTTACCGCCAGACCCATAATGAGGCCCAATGTCTCCTGAGCTCTGGTTCTCTCTAAGCTGGAGTACTGCAACAGCCTCTACCTTAACTGGCCAAAATCCTCCCATCACCCCCTTCAACTAATCCAGAATAGAAATTCAGACTTATCCTGGGCACCTCATCTCTCCGGTCTTAAAATCTTGCTATTGTCTCCCGGTTTCTGTGAGTATCAAGTTCAAGACACTCTGCATCATTTACAATGCTTTCTGGGGCCTGGGGCTCTGCTACATTCAACTCTCTCCCTAAATACCATCCTGCTAGAGCACTTCGTTCTTCTAGCTCCAACTCTATGCAGAACAGATGCTTTTCCAAGAAGAGAGTGGGGGTAGATCTCTCTCTTCCACACTTGCCTCTCTCAGGAATGGCCTACCTGCCCTTCTCAGTCTGGAGCCGGATCTCCTTAAGTTCCAGAAGCTTCTCAAGACCCTCCTTTTCTCTTCCTCCTTCCCTCTCTCCCTCCCTTCTAATGTCCCCTCTGCCTCTTTGTGCCTGGCTGCTTAGTTCCTTCTGATCCATAAAGAGCACCAGGCCCTCCTCCACCAGTCTACCCCAGTACTTGGTCTCCCATTACCCCTCCAACCTGCACTTTTCCTACTACCCCCCCTGCACTAGCATGGCTGGGTCTGCACCCCTTTGAGCCCATCCAGCCTGATCCTGCATGTAGCATGTGAACCTTCTTCCCTTGCACTCTCTGCATTCCCCTGGCACTTGTCCACCTGGCTTCCCTTTAGCACTCGCCTAACCCAGGAACCTACTTCCCCCATTCCTCCTCCCCCTCAGCACTTGCACGCTCATCACCTTTTCCCTCCTTAGTATTAGCGCATTCCGCTCTGACCAGCACTTCCCCTTCTTCCCCACTCCCCTGACCTTTCTTGTTACTGCACTTGCATGATCTGAATGACAAAAGGCCTAGTAGGACCATTTTCTGTTTCTTTGTATTTCTTCATCCCTGCCCCCCTCTTCTCTTGTTGCGCCTTGAAACACCATGTGCTTATAGGTGCATTAAAAATATCCAATAAACAAAAATAAATAAATAAGTAATGTTTGTTTCAGGCACCTCCCCCTTGTGTCTGGGAGCCTACCCCAGCTGTATTCCATTGACTCATTGAAGTACAAACAGTCCCTGAAGCTCATGGAGATGATCTATGTTCAGAGGTGGTGGGGCATACACATTTAGCAGCCCCCAAGTCTCCCCTCTAAGAGATCCTGTCAATAATACATACCACCTTCTGATGTCACAGATTGTTGGCAAAGACTGCAAACGGTCCATGTTTTCCGAACCAGTACAATCACACCACGTGATCCCCTTGTAAATCATGCATGCACAATAAAGGCATAATTGGATTTCCTGAAGAACATGCATTCCATGCCCAACAGCATATCATACCAAAATAAGGTAAACATTCTGAGGACGAAAATACTGAATCGAAACAGCTGCATTTTGCTGCATATGTATGTGAGTGGGTGGGTAAGGGTAATAATACATGTTGTGGGTATGAGTGGCTGCAGGTGGTCTCCCCCCGCATATATATGCAGCAAAATGCATTAAAACAAATAATCAACATGTTCGTCTTCAGATTCTTTTCTTCAAGGTGTTCACATAGATACTCCAACAGATGCGTCTCATGCAGAAATGCAAATGTGGGTTTGCACCTATTTAGCGTCTGCAACACCACTCCCCCTTTAAGCTTGTTGCACAGACCGTTGACATTCCAGGACATTACTACCACTTTCAGATCCTTCACGTCATTCATTTAATCGAGAGTGAAAACCATTTTGCGGGATGCATGTACCTTGTGGCTGCGAGCCTGGGATATCTGTAAAGCTGCCGTCTAATATTTTAATATCTTGGTTGTAGAACAAAGAAAGCCCTCCGAACTAAACAGTACCCATTCAGCCCACTCAAATCCCCCCATCCCATAATACCTATTAACTCAGTGTATCTGTAGCCCCACATAGTTTGTATGTATATGTGTATGTATGTATTTAGATGTATTAAGCACAGGGGGGATCATGGCCTGGAGGCAGCTGGGAGCTAGAGGAAAGACCGGAAACGAAGCAGAACCGAAAATGAGGGCCTAAAAAAGGAGAGTTTTTAAAGCTTTACGAAAGCGTAAGTGATTAGATATCTCACGTAGAGACAGTGGGAGAGAATTCGACAGGGGGGGAGGGGAGGCAG
Organism: Ambystoma mexicanum; assembly: GCF_040938575.1. Classification (NCBI taxonomy): domain Eukaryota; kingdom Metazoa; phylum Chordata; class Amphibia; order Caudata; family Ambystomatidae; genus Ambystoma; species Ambystoma mexicanum. The sequence continues at coordinate 513,956,353 of NC_090937.1, forward strand.
GACGGAGAAAGAACATCCTTCGGATCTGGCTCTGCAGAAACGTGAGCGAAGCTTTTGCGCTGGTAAATAGGTGGTGAGTTTAAAGCAAAGGAAAGCCAGATCTATATGTTGGACTGAACGGTGCACAATGCACGAGATCTTATATTTGAACCGGCTTCTAACCGGAAGCCTGTGAAGCTCAGCTAACAGGGGACTGGAGTGGGAGCGTTTAGGGGCCCCCAGTGCCAGACGTGCCACCGCATTTTGAAGATCTGGCGTCTCTGGATCAGAAAATCAGGCTGGCCCAAATAAATGCCATTACAATAGATCAGAGAGCCCATAATGGAGGCACTGACCACCAAGGAGTGATGGGCAGGTGGCAAAAAGGGCAGAATCTTCCTCAGTATTTTAAGCTTAAGGAAGCCAGCCTTACAAACTGAGGACATTTGAGTCTCTTGTGATCCTGATGAAAGAAGCTTTATCCCTAGGATTTTCACACAGCTACTAGGGACAGGACATGGGCCAAAGGTATCTGGCCAAAAATCTGAATTCCAATAGGCCAGAGGGTCACTGGAGCCAACTACCAGGACCTCTGTTTTTCCCCTTTTAACTTTAGCCATTTTTTCCCCACCTAGACCCCAATGTCCGGGAGACAGTGCCTCAATTTTGATGGGGTCTGTGGCCTGGGAACCAAGGCAAAAAATCAGCTTGGCGTCATCAGCGTATGTGGAAAAAGGTATGCCGTGGAATGAAACCTAGTCAGCAAGAAGGCACACGTATAAATTAAACAATAACAGGGACAGGGAGGAGCCAGGGGAACCCCACATGAAACAGAAGAAGGGGTACAGGAAAAAGGAAACAGAGACACTGTCTGCTTGGGCTCTGCAAGAAAGGTCCCAAACCAGGTTAAAGGTATGCCTGTCATCCCAGTTTGTTTAAGATGCTGGAGCAAGGTTGCATGATCAATCGTGTCACAGGCCTCTGAGAGGTCAAGGAGGATAAGGACTCTGATCTCTCTGCGATCTTGCCTAAGTGCCAAATAATCGAGTACTGAGAAAATGACTGACTCAGTACCCATGCATGGGCGAAAGCCAGCCTGGCAGGGGAGAAGATGACCTTCCGTTGCAAGGAGAAACTGGAGACTTGAGGAGTAACAATGGATTCAGTTGGGGCTTTTTCAACAAGGGAGAAACAACAACATGCTTGAAGGGCACTGGGATAACCCAGAGCAGCAGTGAAAAAAGAGACACAGTCAAACGGAAGTGCTTGAATCAGGTGTAAAGGAATGGGGTCCCGAGGGTACGCTGCTTTCTGTTTGGCAATGGCATCTGCCACAATCTCATTAGTCACTGAATTAAAGAAGAAGAACATAGAAGAGGTTTCTTCCAGGTGGTCTGATGATACTGAGGTAATAGTAGGAACACACAATTGCGCTATGCCAATCAACTTTTTTTTCCTGAAAGAAGATACTGATTTGATCACAAACTACGTGAGAGCGAGAGGGATCTATCAGGGGAGTTTGAGGTATTGTCAGATCCTTAGCAATCTGCAAAAGCTCACAGGACGAACAAGTTGCAGACGTGAGTCGACCAGCATAATAGTGAGAATTTTTTTATGGCATTTTGATAAGTAAGTAGAGCTGATTTATAGTTTGCTTTAGAGTCTAGCTCCGAACTAACATGCCATTTACGTTCAGCCCTCCGAGGCGTTTGCTTCAATAGTCCCAGTTTTGTAGTGAACCATGGAGCTGATGTTCTCGCTCAGCAGACACCCATTTTTATAGGGACCATCTGCTGTGGCTACAATGGCCGAGACTAGTGTGGAGCAAGGGTTGAGGGAATCTTCCTCTCTGTCAATCCAGATCTGGATCTGGAGCATCCTGCACCCAGATACGTTGATAGGTACAGACCTGCTGTTTTGGTTTGGAGGGACCCGGAATACGGACCAAAAAAGGAAGAAGAAAACGACCCGACCAGATAATTGGTATTGGTTGAAAAGGTAGATACTGCTTCAACGGCTGAAAAAATAAGGTCCAGGGTGTTAACTTTCCTATGTATGGGCATATATTTGCGCGCAAACAAATTAAGGTCACTCAGCCCAGATGTAAACTTGAGAGCCTGAGAGTCCTCAGTATTATTTATATACACATTAAAATCCCCAATGAAAACCAAATTAGGGTGTGATACAGTGAGATCTGCTATCATCTGCTGAAAGCTATTTATGAACTCCTGAGAGTGGAAAGCGGGAGGGCGATAGGCAAGCAGCAACTGAAAAGTGAAGTTAACCATACACTGTATTTGAATCAGTAGCAGTTCACAGGGTAAGGCATGGGTGAAAGGGATAGTGGTGCATTCGAGTACAGAGGAAATAATTACTGCCACAACGCCCCCTGTAGATAGCTCAGGGCGGTCTAGATGTTTTAGCACATAATTAGGGGGAGCAACTGGGCACAATCAGGCAAGGATGAGGCATTAATCCAAGTCTCCTTTATGCACAAGATGTCAGGTTTAATATCTAACAACACCTTGTGTAAATTGTCTCGATGCGCCACCGCCAAACGGGCATTAACCAGAAAACCTGTCCAAATGGTGGCCTTTCTGCTGCTAGAGCACTCCTGCTTCTAACATCATAACCTATTTGCGAGATTCCGGAACCCCAGAGGTATAATGGTAGATTCCGATGCTATAGCCATTAACTCCTCACTGGAGTTTGCCATAGACCGACTCTTCACCATTTCAGGGGGGAGAGTCTCCCCTCTCAGATAAGCAGTGTGCTGTTGAGTTTGAATTTGTTTACTGGCCATGGCCCTTCCGGGATCCGGATGGGCACAGATGGGCTTGCCTTAAATGTGATTTTGGTGCACTAATGGCCCGCCCGCTGCAACCGTCCGCTGCACAGGCATTTTTGCCAGCACTTAAGTGCTGTGCGTAAGTCACGTGGGTGCTAGCCAGGTCAGTGGCAATGGAAGAACTACTACCTCAGCTTCTGTGCGGTTAAATAAAAGCACACAGAATTATACTATGTTAAAACCTGATACAATGTGTAGGCTAAAGCTGCGTAATGCTAAGAACATCAAGGCACAAGAATTAATTTCATATAAAGAAAAAGCAGCGGCCAGTATTTAAGTGGTTGCACACAAATGCAGCCTTATCGGACTCCTACGCTGCATGGGCATTGCTGCCAGCACGGCTGTGCATAAGTCATGTGGGTGCTAACCGGGATCAGTGGCAATGGAAGAATTACTTCCTCAGCTGCCGTGAAGTAAAATAAAAGCACACAGAATTATACAATATTAAAACCTGATACAATTTTCAGGCTTAAACTGAGTAATACTAAGAACGTTGAGGCACAAGAATGAATTTCATAAAGAGCAAAAGCATAGGCTGGTATTTAAGTGGTTGCACAAAATGCAGTCTTACCGGTCTCCTATGCTGCACGGGCGTTGTTGCCAGTACATAAGTGCTGTGCGTAAGTCACGTGGGTGCTAAACGGGACCAGTGGCAATGGAAGAATTGCTTCCTCAGCTGCCGTGCGATAAAATAAAAACACACAGAATAATACAATATTAAGACCTGAGTAATAGAAAGAATGTTGAGGCACAAGAATGATATTCATAAAAAGCAAAAGCAGCGGCCGGCATTTAAGTGGTTGCACACAAATGCAGCCTTACCGGTCTCCTACGCTTAGTAAGCAAATAAGTATAACTGTTTTGGGGGACAAAGAGAAAGTCTCCTTGACAGGAATCCAGAGCAGCTCACCCACCCCCCCCCTGCATCAAAGTATAATGGCCCCTCAACACCCCTCACCATTTCCCATCCAACCTTGTGTGATGACCCTACCCTATTGTGGTTGAGACTACCACCTGATCTGTAACATGTCCACTGGTACTACCTCCCTTAATTTAAACCTTTCTTCCCAATCTCAGGGTTTCCACCTTGTTAGGTTATCAAACCCAAGCTGGGATACCCCTAAAACAAATGTTTGTTCTATTTTACCCCTAATTTTTACTCCAGGGGGTGCAGGAAATCAATATTGATCAGCCCCTTTCAGCATTGTCTGTAGATTCTCCCTCCAGAGACAAAGTGCCCTCTTCTCCCACCAGCACCCTGATCCACCGACGTCCCTTTCAGTTGCATAGTCTCCAGTGTGATGAATCCAATGGAGTCATCACAGATTACCCGGTGGGGACCTCCTCCCATGTGGTCATGGGACGGCAGTCGCTACCTCATATTGACCCTGGGGGCGGCTATATGAGGGAGGATAACAATGGAGGAGACAACCACCGGGCAGATGTCATGAATTCATTCGATGAAACAAAGTATCCCGCCTTTCCTATTAGGAAGACCTTAATGGCCTATTGTCAACTTGTCAACTGTGTGTCTCCACTTGTAGAGCAAATAAAGAAATCTCTTCAATGCATTTTTTAGGTAAACAAAAGAAAATGTATGACCTACACCCACAAAGCTCCAAAAAAAACCTTTTTGCTTCTGATATCTAGTATGTGAAAGTGTTCTCGCATATAAGACCACTGAGAAAAACTACCAAAATGCTGTTTGATGACATCTATGGACTCCAAATCCCATAATCACTGCAGCAATGAGACGAGGAAGATGAAAGAGTTGATCCAAGGTAACAGGAGCTCAAAGCTTAATGTGCAGACTGGTTGTTTTTTTCAGAATCACTCGTGTGTGGGACAATTAAAGATGGCAACTGCACTACTGTGGCTGGTAGTGCAGGAGAAGATGTCGGCTCCTATGCAGAGGCTTCGGAACGCAAGAGACATGTACTGGTGTGGCAGAAAAGAGGAATATGTTGAGGCAGAAGGTGAAATGCAGCGCGCCAGCAGGAAGAGCTGTGGAGTTGACTAGAGCTACGAGAGAATACCTTGGCGCTAGGCAGCTCGAAGAGACAGCATTCTCCAGACCGGGACCTGAGAGGATGCAAGCGTGTGACCACACATTCACGGAGGAAGCAGGTAACGCGTGTGAACGGTCTGGATTGGGAAGCACAGCCAACCCATTGAAGTGCGAGCCAGATCAGTGATGCTGGAGAGAACCGGTGAGTCGACCTGAAGCAAGTGGGAAACCTGGGGCGTTCGGCGACCTTGCCAAAAACATTTTGAAGGTAATGAGATTTCTAATTCAGAGAATACCAGAAGCTTGTTTGATTGCAGAAAAGGTCAAGTACAGATTTAAAAAAAACAATGAGATATGGCTGCATAAGATGCAAATGTGGGGCAAAGCTTGAGCAAATATTGCTGCAGAAAGATATCCCAAGCCAAAAGTGATATAAGCAATTTTGGTGATACAAAGGAACTGTGAAAAGCATAAGAAGTCCTGGCAAGGAAAAGATACCAGACAATTGAAGCAGAGACACACAGAGAGGATCAGTGTTTGCTAGACAAAAAAGAAAGATTGTTGCAGAACATGTTGCTTAACAGGAATATTGTCAATCCAGGAGAGACATAAAAGGAAAGGTTAGTAAAAGTGAAATTGCTATCCATTTCGAAAAGGAAGGAACATTTCCTTGCACTCTTTATTGTTTTATTTGTAGTGTGAAGGTTAGGATGGGGCATTTAGGAACAAGAACGGCTTTTCAGTTATTAAACACTGACACAGACAGATCCTTAGATTTTCATTAAAATATAAGTGTTCAACCAAAAACATGATAACTTTGTGTCCGGCTTTCATTCCTGAGCACTCACACCAGCCAGTCTCAGGCACCTTGCGTGCTGTGAAAGAAAAAGGAGTGACTCTCTGCCAGTACATTTAGCTTACCTGCGACAAACATCATATACTTATAGTCCCTGTCCCTTAGCTTCCATTGAACAGCATTGTAGGATTTGCACTGTATTCGCACATCTTGGTTGAAATCTGGGAATATCATAATCCTAGATGTACCCACTTGGCATGCCAAGTTTCGTCTGGCTTCCTATAAAATTGCATCCCTATCTCTGAAATTAGGGAGCTTTGCCACAATGGCTCATGGGGGCACTCCCACCTGGGGATGCCTACCTGGAATTCTATGTGCTCTCTCAATTGAAAACCACTTTGACAGGCACCAGAGTTTCAAAATGTCCACAAACAGCTTTTCAAAGAATAGCTCCGTGCTGGGGCCTTCCTCTCACTCCGCCACTCCAAGGATCCTCACAATACTCCTATGGGAGCATCACTTTGTGTCTTCTGCTTGTTCTTCCAAGGATCTCATTGTCACTGCAAGGGCATAGAGCCTGGCTTGTAAAACCGCCACCATGTCTTCCACAACTCCCACTCTCTTCTCCACTTCTGTCACTCTTTCACTAACTTTCTTAAGATCGGCTCTGTCCAGGGACACCTTGACACCCACTGTTTGTACCTTGTTCTCGAGGGAGGATTGGGAGTCCTGAATCACTCCCATCAGCTTCTCTATTGTTATCTCACTGTCCGGCCTCATGTCCACCACAGTATTCACAGCAGTGTGTTGAACCTGCTTAGTATGGCCTTCTTTACTCGCTAAACACTGCTTGAGCTTTTGTTGCTGATCTTGACCCTTCATCATGATGGTAGCATTACAAGTGTCAAATCAAAGAAGATGAGTGGGCATCACCAAATTCAAATAATGACTATATCAAAAGTATGTATATCCAGATCATCTAACAGGAACACTGTAGAAACCCAGTGGCATTCTGGATGGAAAGAAAACATGAAAAAGATTGTAGCGAGATAGCTATAATGCTGCGTGTTCACAAAAGTCTACTCTCAAGGTGACAGGCTGTTGGGTGCCCCTACTCAGCCCCTTTGACCACTTCCAGACTACTTCCCAGTGCAGTCAAACAGCTCCCCTGGCCCAGTAAAAGCAGCAAAGAAGAGGGGGAGGGGGCTGGCTCTCACACCACAGTGGATTTGTGCCCACAGGCAGGCCCACTAATACTAATAGCACACACGGCCAGAAGCAAGCTCCCAGCCATTCAGAATTACCCTTGATGACACATTACTGCTGACTTCCAGAACAGCACCCCGAGGGTGTCCTGTTACCTCTGTCATGTCCCCCAGGACCCGTCCTCAGGTTGGTATTGTTGCACTGCATTCCTTTTTTTAAAACAATCAACCCAGGATGATGACCACACCTCATCCGCAGTTACTTCACATGGTGCCAGCCATGTGCCTCACCTTTTCTTCTCTCCGGGGATGGTGGCACAATGGCCATCCACACAGATCGATGTGTGGCACCCACCTTCCTTGTCGTTCCAGATGGTGCATCCCAGCAGGGTCTATCACTTCCCCTGATGGTGCTGGTTCTGCAGCTGTCTGCCATTTGATCGATTTCTGCAGTGTACTCCGGTGGCCCCAACCAAGATGGTGGCCATGCCATGTCCACAGTCATCGGTACTTTCTCTTCTCAACGAGCGCCCCACATTCTCTGCTCCACTGAAAAGGGCCTCTGGCAATCTAGAGGGGTCTAGATCAAAGTCCAGTGAATGCCAAGACCTTCGGGGGAAGGATTTGTGCAGGATTTTATGGGCCTAGCTGACAGATCTCCACAGGCTCACATCTCCTCTGCTCAGTGTCACACCCACAAGTCAATTATTAACTGAATATCCTACACTCAGATCTCAATATGAGCTGTGTTATAATAAATAGATACATAATTTAAATACTACTGCACCTGATGAAATTTGGTATTGTTCAGTATCTAGCAGATCAATAGTAGTCTCTAATGTGATATACAACTTGTGGGAAAATTATAATAAGAATATGACAGATATATGAGCCTTTAGCTAGGGTATATATTGTTTTTATCAACTTTGTTATCAGATGTTGTTGTTTTCATATATGAATTTTATAATTTAAAGGATGGATTGGCTACATAACAGTATTATGTGTTATAGAGTCACGGAGATTAATTGGTCATTTGCATTGTAATTATGATGCTGGAAATGCCTTAAATGGAGGGGGGCAGGGCCTCCTAGTTGTTGTCCTTCCATTTCTTTGTGTGTGTTTTCTCTATTTTTTCTGTCACTAAGGTCCAGCCTGGACCTCTGGAAATGCAGCTTTTCATGTTTTCCATTTGGTTAAAAACACCCATGGAATGCCCTTCTGGCATCCATGGGTGGGAGACCACCCTTGAATGCCTTACATCTGATTTGGACACCAATGTATTACCCACAGAGCAGGGTATGGGCTAGGGCCACTACATGCTGACTTGGCAGTTTCTCTGAATGCCCTCCATTTTGAGACCTCCAGGCCCTGCTATAGGAATCAAGGGATTCCTGAAGAAAAGCAAGTTGGACACTGTTGCCTTTTGGTTTCTATTGCTCTTACCTTGTTTCTCAATGTCCTTGGAAGCCATCACTCTGTCCCTTCCTCCTGACTGACTGTTGGGTGGCAATACCATATATGTTTCTCGGCGGCCTCCTGTCAGACTGCCAAATGCTTCCCAGGGGCTGTGTTTTGTGGGTACACCCTTGGGGTGGGACCTGTGTGAATGGAGTCTGAAGTGAACTCACATTCTGTTTTGTGGGTGTCTGGTTCATGTGTATGTGTGACACAATGATTGAGACAGGTCTGACTAAAACTGACATGAATGCAGTGTAGTGTGTTGAAAGGCTGGGTGCATACCCCAATCCAAATTCTTTGTTATGGGTGTCTAGAAGAAGTTAATGGCCTGAATGCCTGGTTGGCTGCCTGCATGCATGATTGCTCTTCTGCGTGATTGATTGACTGAGTCTGGCTCAGCCTGAGTGAATGGGAACCAATGTGTATAACAGGGGACCTCTCACTAACCAATTTCTTCAGAAGCTGAAGTCAAAGCTGAAGCAAGATGATGCTGTTCATTGAAGCTCAGTTGCAGGAGATGTCTGCTGCTGCATTTTCTTCATGTAATCCAACATCTGCTGTGTTCTTCCAAGGACTGATCCAGGGGGGATGTGCATAGGATACTTCTCCCTGAGCTACGAGGGAACATTGTGCAATGTGCTATTCTTCATCTGAAGAGCCCTGGAAGCCAGTCATGTGTTCCTGCTGTATTTGTGAGCCTTGAAGGAGTCTTTGTGAGTGATGAAGAGGAGTGCCCAGACCTCTCGAGTCAAAGAAGTCCATTGGTGTCACCCAGGTTCTGGGGGAGCATGTGTGACCGCTGGAAGCCTGTTGCTGTCTACCGCCCAGAAGAGAGAGTATCCTGTAATAGTGCTGCTTGACACTCAGAGCTGTTAAAGTTTCAAACTGCCATATGATACTTCAAGTGAAATCTTTGCCATCATCACTGACCATGTTTTCCTGCAAAAGAAGGTCCAGGGTCACTGTGTGCAAAGGAAGGCCTGCTGGTGGGTTTTTCGCCACCAGAAACCAACAACGATGCCCCGAGGATCCAGACTTGGTGAGGGTCCAATGTCCTCTCCAGTGGTTGAGTTCAGTATGCCAGAAACCATCCCGAGGTCCATGCTGCGGCTGTAGCACCGAAGAACCAAAAGTCAGAAAACAGCGATATTCCGAAACCCAACACCAACAGTTACCTATGCACTTGTCACTGTCAGAAATCATCAAAGGGTCCCAGGCTCTTACTATCATCTGCCAAGCCTTTGAGGAGCGCAGAGCAAGAGTCATCTTCCCAGGACTCCTACAGGCAGAGAAATCCTCAACCAACGGAGAGAACCGTGAAGAGCAAAACTGACGCACTTCATAAAGACTTTGGTGTAATTTTTCTTCTTGGACTCAGCATCCCAGGGGCTCCTTCTTCCAAGGGGGTCCATCCTCGAAGGAAAGCATCAAGTGAAACTGCAAAATACTGCCACTTTGCCTGCCAAGGCACCAAATTTACTCTGACGAGGAAGAGCATCTTCTAGCCTCAGGAGTAGCCCAGGGGTTCCAGATTTGTCTTGGATACTATTCTCATGTTGTCTCTCAGGTACTTTGGAGGAGGTAGACCCTTTAAGAAGAAAGTAGAGGATTATTGAACATTTTTGAACTGGGCTGTAAAAGACAATATAAGTTACCCCCTAACCTTTTAATTACAGGTTGCCCAGGTGGAGTGATCTTCACACAACATTTTGTATCTAGTATAAAGAAAGTATTCTGCCACTCTTCATAACTAACCTGAAAATCTTCCCAAATCTATGCTGTTACACCTCATTTAAGAATTCACATGCCTGTTTAAATCTGTCTGCAGTTAGAGCATCTATTACTGAATTTAAGTATTGTGTGGTAGCACATAGAGTGTATATAGTTGCCATTATTTTAAATAGTATCTCCAGAGTACAAAGTGTTATTATTTATATGTGTATGAACCTTATTTTATATAAAGAAGCTGTGTTTTCACCTAACATAGTGTTCAGACATTCCTTTGTTGGGGCTTTGGGAAAACAGTGTACTTAAGAATCATCCTGCATCACCTCCTGGAAGCTTAAGCCTGGCTGCTTGTCCATTGCTACCATTGCTACCAAATTGAGAAACTTGGCTGTGGTGTTTTGTGCCTTTACCCTACCATATATGGGCCAGAAGTACAGATACCCCCACCAGTCTTCACCACAGTAATGAATTCAATTAATGTATTTAATGGAATGTTATACTAAATTGAAGTTTTATATGATGTAGAAAGAAAGTTAACTGATGAACCAAATAACACAAATATGTTTTTGTTTAAAAAAAATTCGCTTATGATTGCAACACACACTCCTATGATACACAACCCCATGACACATGCTCTTATAAAACACATTACTATGACAAACCCTCCTAGGACACATACTCCTTTAACACACACTCCTATGACCTATACTCCTATGTCACATGCTCCAAAGATACAGACTCATACTGCACACATTCCTACGACACACACTTTTATGAGATATTCTCCTATGACACATGTTCCTTCAACTCACACCCTTATTGCACACCCGCTGACGACACACTCTCGACACAAACTCTTACCACATGGCCTTTCACAACACACACTTACAACACTTTTACACCCTGTGCTGTTATGCTATTATGACAGAAGTGTAGAATCAATGTACTGTTTCTATACAAAATGTTGATGTACATGTAGAATATGTATAATGTTTAAATGTATGCTACTATGTTTATAAATACTCAAATCAAAGACATGAATAACTTGGATGTTAGTTTTTGTAGGACATTAGCATTGAGTACAAGTATGAACTGTAAAACTCAAATTTATTTTATATTTTTAAAAAATAATTCAAATCAGAGCTCTCTGTAATGTGTACGTTAATATGTATACGGGGCATAGAATGCATTAGCAGAGTGCATTTTCATTTTATATACAAACTTGTGAGTGTGGGAGATGAACATTTTGTATATGTACTCTAATATACCTCTGAAAACTCACATTAAAGTCAGGATTGACTGTGATGTCAATTTTCAGGAGATGTAAATTGCGTACAAGTACAAACTGTAAAACTAATATATGCCTATTTTACATAGTGAAGCATCACATGAAGGTAGAACCTGACTTCAATGTACATCTTTTGTATATATCAGATGAATATAGGACAAGTGCATTTTATGACTTTATACCAAACACTCACAAGCCAGACATTTACTTAACATGCACTCATTGTATGCCTTACACCATACAGTCTAACAACATGCACATCTAAGACCCATGCTCCAATGATAGGCCCTCCAACAACACAAACCCTTACAACACATGATTCTATGACACATGCTCCTATGACACAGGCATCTACGACACACACTCTTATGACATGTGATCGTACCAAACACACCCCTATAACACACTCTTATGACACATGCGGCTATAGCACACACTCTTACAACAAATGCTCTCATGACACCCAGTCAAATGACATACAGCCATACGACACATGCTCCTATGACACATGCAATCTTACAACACACACTTGAAACAACCACACTTATGACACATACACTTCTGCCATGTGCTGTTATGCAACATGCACTTAGGCCACACACACTTATGCTACATATTCTTACAACACACACAATTATGGCAAATGCTCAGAATTAATGTACACGCTCTATGCAATATGTACAATCCATGTGAGAAAAGTACATTTCACACATGTACGCTACTGTACATAGAAAACACTGCATACGTAAATGTATAGTGTATGGCTCGTATACCATATGCTCATGCACTAAAACAGTCATATGGCAAACACTCATCTCTCCTCCTACTGCTGATCCCTCAACCAATTCCACACTTTCTCCTTCTGACTTTGCCAACTTCTTCTCCTCCAAAATCCTCACACTCCGGCAAAAAATTAACTCCCTCTCTGACTCCCCCTCTCCTCCTCCCACCTCTCCTCCCTCTTCTACTATGTCCGTCTTCTCACCTGTTTCCCCTTCTGAAGTCTCCTCCCTTCTATCCAAAGCCCACCCCACGTCCGCCCCCTCTGACCCTCTCCCCTCCGTTCTTATCCCCAGGATCTACCCTCTTCTTATCCCTTACCTTACCACTTTCTTCAACTCCTGCCTCTCCTCATCAACCTTTTCCTATGCTTTCAAACATGCAACGATTATTCCTATTCTTAAGAAACCCTCTGCCGATCCACTCCTCACTGCTAACTACAGACCTATCTCTCTTCTACCTTTCCTTTCTAAGCTTCTTGAGCGCCTTGCCTACTCTCAACTCTCATCCTTTGTCACTTCATCCTCTCTCCTTCCTCCCTTCCAATCTGACTTTTGTCCCAAACATTCCACTGAAACTGCTCTCACCTCTATCCTTAACTCACTTATCTCTGCTAGACATGCCAAGCAATCCTCTATCCTTATTCTACTTCATCTCTCTGCAGCTTTTGACACTGTCGATCATCCACTCCTGCTCCATACTCTTTCCTCCTTCGGATTTAAAGGCCCTGTTCTAAAATGGCTATCCTCCTACCTCTCCTCCTGTTCCTTTGCTCTATCATGGGGAGGCCAGACCTCTCCTTCCTTTCCTCTTAGCTACGGTGTTCCTCAAGGCTCTGTACTTGGTCCTTTCCTTTTCTCTCTTTACACCTCCCTCATTGCCCCTGTCATCTCCTCGTTTGGCATTTCCCATCACTTCTATGCTGACGATACTCAACTCTTTCTCTCTTTCTCCTCCTTCTCGCTTGACCTCCACCTTAAGCTCTCCTCCTGCCTCACTGCTATCAAAAACTGGATGTCCTCCCGCTTTCTCTCTCTTAACACTGATAAAACCGAAGTCCTTTTCTTCCCCTCTAATTCTCTTCCCCCTCCCTTCCATTCAGCTCGTAATCTAGGCGTTCTTTTCGACTCCTCTCTCACCTTCTCACAACACATTTCACTCACCTCCCGCACCTGCCAATACCACCTCTACAATATTCGCAAAATCTGTCCTTCCCTCACATTCCACGCCACCAAACTCCTAATTTCCCTCTCATTTTTTCCTGCCTCTTCTACTGCTCTTCTCTAATCTTTGGACTTCCCGCATCTCAGCTTGCCCCTCTTAAATCCATATACCAGTCTGCTGTTCGTACCCTTTGTCTCCTTACCTCCTGTGACTCCATCTCTTCCTCGCTCTTTCACCTTGGCTGGCTACCTTTCCACTTACAGCTAAAATGTTACTTTCTCTGCCTTGTCTTCAAATCGCTCCATGGTCTTGCTCCTCCTTATCTCTCCTCCCTTCTCTCCTTCTACTCCCGCTCCCGCTCCCTTCGTTCCGCTGACCACTTCCTTCTCACTGTACCTCCATCCCCCTGCGCTTCTTCCCGTTTCCGTTCCTTCCAACTCCTTGCACCTCTGCACTGGAACTCGCTCCCTCTCACAATCCGCTCCACCACGACCTTCACCTCATTTCGCACTTCCCTTAAATCCCTCCTCCTCCATTCTCCTCCTTGAAAACTCCCCCTCTGCCCTCTCCACTTCCCCTCCCCCCTCCTTTTCCTTCATCTGATTCCTCTCCCCCTCTCCTACTCCTCTCTCTCTCCCTTCCATTTTCCCTCGCCCTATCCATCTCCTACTCCCCCCCACCTTTTCCCACTCCCCTTCCCCCGTCAGTTAATTGCTCTTTGCACTGTTTTGTTGAATGATTCAAGATGTAACTTTTGCTCCCATTGTTAGGTTTTGTTGTTATTTTGTATCTTGTTGTTCCATTGTACAGCGCCTTGGTGTAAAGCGCTCTATAAATAAGTCAATCAATCAATCAACTTCAGCTGTGTGGTGAGTCTATTTTGCAATGTGTATCACTTCCCATGGGGGTATGCCTTAGGTGGTAGATGTGCATGTTATTCAGCAATCATGGAGAGCATGTTGTCTATGGTTGTGTTGCTGTAGAGTAGGATTATTAATTCAATTCACATAATTCTGTAAACACTGTCAGTGTGATTGCTAGACAGCCACATGGAGAAAGCTCTCCTTGATAATGTCCTCTCATTGTTCTGGCCATAAATATTGCAATATGTCAAACATCTGAAATTAGTGTGGGATGTGTATTGACACGAGGTATCAGAGAAAACCTTTGAGGACCCTTGCATGTCAAGCACAATCACTGGCCAGTGACCTTATCAAGTGGCAACTATCAGCGTATTATCCTGCCTCAAACTGTTGTGCCATAACATAGCACCAATAGTAGCTGTCAGGTGTAGATCCATGATAGTTAGCAATCGAATCCTTGATGAGATTGAGTGCATTGCACGTTATCTGTGCATGCAAGTAATGCCAGTGTCCCTGTTCCTGTACAAGTGCTCTATGACTACAAAGTAATTAAGCCCACATGGGTGCTATCAATAGCATGACACACACACAAAGGCCAAAGTATCTGTTCCTGCCCTGGTACATGTATAATGAGGCATGCCTATTTATAAATTGGCAGATGTAAGGATGACATTGAAGACCTTGTATAGGGCTTGAGACTCTGAGCACTGTGACACCACTTGCACTCTGGAAGGAACATGTGGCACATATATACAAGGCTGACAATACCTTGATTAGTGGTGACCTGCCATTGGCTTGCATTGTCAATGTTGTTAGGACCCCCTCCCACTGAATCACCATCTCCAGTATAAAATGGGTTAGGCAGCAATGCCTTGAGGTGATCACTTCATCAGTCAATTGAAATAAGGTGATCCTCCACCTATATGTGCTTTTCCTCCTGCTCCTGACCAGTCAACGTGGCAGAATGATGTCTATTGGATTGTGTTGGGAACGTGTAGCTGTCTCTTTGTGCTGGGGTTTTCTAATGTGTTGTTGGCTGTGTTTGGGGGGCTCTGTGTACTTATTTGGTTGGATGAATTAGTTGCACTCTTTTCTGGGCCACTTGCTCCATGTCATGAAATAAGCAATGCAAAAGGGCATGTGTTGGATCAAATCCGGTGGTTAGGTTTTGTGAATGAGGATTTTGGTGCATCTGGTATCTTCCCCTTTGCATGCTTAATTTGGTGTATCTGCCTGCTTTCCACCAACATTGCACATCATCTGCACACATTTTTCACTCCTTTTCAAAATTGCTTCTCTGCGATTTGCACTTCTAATAATGAAGCACATTTAAGACTGCCGATTTGTGACTCATCCCAGATTTGCACACTTTTTATTTTTGACAATCTCACCCTAAATAGACTATATGTTCAATATTCATTCCTCAACACCTGACTAAAGTGACTGCTGTGCACTTGGATTTAACTTTACTAATATATTTCAACTAACATGTTCAATCCTGGTATTTATTACTTGAAGATTTCTGTTTAATATTAAAAACAATGTCAAATTTGCAAGGTCTTCACCACAACCCATAGTCCTTTACATCTTCTGGATTTGTCT
Source organism: Ambystoma mexicanum (assembly GCF_040938575.1). Lineage (NCBI taxonomy): Eukaryota > Metazoa > Chordata > Amphibia > Caudata > Ambystomatidae > Ambystoma > Ambystoma mexicanum. The sequence continues at coordinate 513,972,072 of NC_090937.1, forward strand.
TAGTCACGTATTATAGGACGACTTTATTTGCAGAATCATTTAAGCATAATTCCTCTCTTCCTCGACCCCAATCCTGTCCTACTGTATTCCCTAGAACACTCACCGTTTAGTGTAATCTATTGACTCTGCAATTATCAGGATGCAGGCAGGGCAGTAGCCTGAATAATGTGTCTAGGGCTTTTACATTGGGCACTAACTGTAAGTATACGGCTATATTACCCCTTTACATTACCAAGGTCTGTTATAGCACATCTCAGGTTCATCACAGATACATTCCCCACTTATCCATTCCCCACTCTTTCCATAAGAAATACTACCATGCTCTTTTATCAACACTCGATCTGGAGGGATATCTGCCAGATTATGAGTTAAATTAGTGACAATACCCATTCATGGAGAACAATAGGATTCCATGGAGGACTGGGAGGATTTACCTGCATTAAATCTTCAATTTTTGGCAACAATGTGGAGAAAAAGTGCCCCACATTCTGCTGGAGGTTTTACCTCCACATCATACAGTTGTATGACTTGGCAAATGGACAGTTATTCTGTTACTGTCACTTTTCTCCTACACATCACAATCATAATGTAGCCCAAAGAGTATTTTTTTTAAAACTTTATTTTAAAGAGAGTTACACCAGAACAAAGCATCACAACATCAGCTGCATATTTCAGTATCACAACAAACTTATCATTGAGGCATAACAAACCTTGTTTTACTTTTCATGGAGTAGTCAGGGAGTGAAGTCGCTGTCTGACAGCATGTTACAAAGATAGTTTCTGAAAGGTGCCCAGATGTCTTTGGGGCGGCATGTTGTAGACACAGTCAAAACAAATTGCTCTTCACACTAATTTACCATAGTGAGTTATCTGAGGAAATCATCCTTCCAGGGTGCATTAATTGACTTCCAGTTCTTTAATAAGCAGCGCTTAGCAAACACACATGCCATATTAAAGAGTCGTCTAGTGGTTTCAGCCTCCTTACCTATATCCCCAAACAAGTATTTTAGTGGTGAGTGGGAAGCAGGGATAGCAGTGATCTACTCCAGGATTTCCACCACCTCGACCCAAAACTTTGCCACCGGGGGGCAGGACCAATACATGTGATATGCATCCACAGCGTCGCATTTCGGGATTTCACTGTACAGTTCTCCAGAAATGTTGCCAGCTTGACAGGGGTATACTGTAGCTGATTGAGCACTTTAAATTGGTTTAGTCTCAGCCCCAAATTCAAGGAGACGGATCTGGTGAGCTGACAGCATCTAAGCCATTTTTCATCACTGATTGTGTACCCTCAATCTTGCTCCCAGGTCTCTTTCATGGTGTTGTGGGAGGGTGAGTGAGCCTGAACCAGAGCATATAGAACAGAAACCCATTTCTTCCGCCCATCTGTTGCCGTTATAGCCCTTGTACATTCGTATTTAGGGGGTTCTACGGGAAATGTTGACCATTTAGCTACAAACACAGCCTTCATGCGATGAAAATGGAATCTCCTAAGCAGCCCACTCCTCATAGAGTCCACACAGTCCCTCAGTTCAATGTATTTACCATCCGGGAACATATCACACATTTTTAACTGTCTGTCCGAGTCCTACATCTTCACTAGTGTTCTATCAAACTTAGGGGCAATTTTGGGGACATTCCACAATGGGATCTCTGGGTCATACAGGTCCTCAAGTCCTCAAGTCCTATTCTTGGATATATATTGAACCATGCATGCACGGTAGAGCTCACTGGATCAAACTTTCAAAAATCTTTGTGCTTTGGGCCAAATATAATCAAGCGGACATCAGAGGGGGAGACCGCATATCTCTCTGTAGGAATATGTGCTGCTTTGGTTTCAGGGTCAAACCAGTGTTTGGCGAACTGTGCTTGTGATACTAGATAGTATACGGCTTGGTCAATTTGGTCCATTTCATCCTGGCTGTCTTCCCACCCCATATGAACGTGTAGACTAGTGACTGTAGCTTCTTAAAAAATGTTTTCCCAGGCCAGATGGGTATGTTACCGAAACAATAAAGCAGTTTGGGGAGGTCTATCATCTTAAGAAGAGCCACCCAACCATATAAGGATATGGGAAGTCTGGTCCATATTTGCAGTTTGATGGTCAGTGATTGCAAGAGTGTCTTATGATTATCCATGTACAAGGTGTGTTTGTCTCGGGACACCACCATGTCCAGATAACGGACCCATGTGGGGGACCATTCAAACCCGCCCATGTTGGATAAATCCTGGGTAGCTGGTGTTAAAGGAAACAGCTGAGATTTGGAGATATTTATCCTATATCCAGAAAATTCCGCAAATGTATGAATATCTGTCATGATTGGCTCCAGGTTGTTTTTGGGGTCCCGAACGTACAGCATGGTGTCATCAGCATATAAGTAGATTTGTTGAGGAGGCCCAGTCATCCAAATACCTCTATGTGTATGGTTTTGCCGGATGAATTCCGCCATGGGCTCAATCGTAAGGGCAAACAATATGGGGTAGAAGGGACATCCCTGTCTGGTACCCCTACCTAATGAAAAGAGACATGAAATAGTGTGGTTGGTGAGGACCCGGGCTTCAGGCGTGGTGTACAAGAGCAAGACACAGCTGATGAAATATTGACCCAGTCCAAACTATCCAAGCACTGCAAATAGGTAGGACCATGACACAGAGTCAAAAGCCTTCTCGGCGTATAACGTTGCGACCACCGCGTTGGCCTTAAGATTAATCTGGGCCATGACACCCAAGAAACATCTTAGATTTAGGGCCGGGGACTGGGTGATGAAGCCCGCCTGGTCTGGATGTACCAGCGAGGGCATATGGGGTAGGAGTCTGGACGCAAGTATTTTAGCAAAAATCTTGGCATCTGTGCTAATAAGGGAGAGGGGTCTATAAGAAGACAGATCATGTGCAGGTCACCGAGGTTTAAGCAACATTTTGATTACCACCTCTCGCATGGATGGCGGGAGCAAGCCCTGTAACATTGCCTCCTCCATACTTTTAATAGTATCAGGGCCACTTTGTCTTGGTATTCTTTTTACAGCTCTGCACTTAGACCGTCTGAAATGGGGGCCTTACCAGAGGTTAATGCCTTTATAGCGGCTACAACTTCCTCTAATGTGATGGGTGAGTCCAGTGCCAGCCGGGCCTCAGGGATAAGAGTGGGGAGTTCGATACCGTGCAGATAGTCAGTTATCTCGTCTATGGACTTAAAATCCCGGTTGGAATATAAGGCTTTATAAAAATCGGCAAAAGTGGTATTGATGTCAACCTCCCAATTAACAGTATCCCCCATGGGAGTTTGTATACTAACAATAGGATTCCTGTGGCTTTCTGCTTTAAGCATGTTGGCTAGAAATGTCCCTGCCCTATTACTCTCGCCATACCTGTGGGCCCTGGTGGGGATGGCTATGTAAAGGATGTCCTATCGGCTAGTTTGTGAAACGTACCTATCGCTTCATGAATTTTGGAAAGGACCTCATTGTTATGTGTGGCACTATATTCCGCCTCTAGTCCTGCCAGCTCAGCTTTAAAAGCTCCCAGCTCTTTCTTGACTGCTGCTTGTAGTCCGGTGGACTTGCCCATTATGATGCCCCATATCCACACCTTAAATGTCTCTCATAGTGTGGAATATGTGTCAACTGATCCTTTATTTATCACAAAGAATTCTTCTATTTCAGTGTAGAGTGCTTCGCATATATGTGGATCTTTTAGTATGGTTGAAGCCCAAAGAATATTAACCATGTTGCATTCTTTCCCTGGAAGCCAATGGAGAGAAATGATCACACTGTTGAGGATTTAGCACAGGGCATTTCTGTGGCATCTGTTTATTTATTTATTTATTTTTTATTGGGAGGCCTAGGTAAATATTAATTAAATAGTCCATGACAGAGAGAACCTGGAGGATAGAAATGTGGGCCAAACAAGGAAAATCAAGAAAATTAAATATCCTTATGAGTATTTGGAGAGTAGAGAACATTTTCTTCACTACTGCATGTGTGATGAAATGACTATTTTCTAGAAATAATGCAGGGCAAAGCAAAGGTTTGTAAACCTTACAGTCCACACAGCACTACTAGTAGCACTGCAGTGATCCAGGCATAAAGCGGCCAACAGGTGCCCTAGTGAATTTAATACCTCCTCTGGATCGTGAGGTAGCATGGGCTGGGGGAAGACTGTACTCCTTTTGGATGTGAGAACCAGTTTGCAAGCATGGAAACAACAATAGCACAGTAGTTGGTACCAAATTCAAATGATTGTTCAGAAAGAGTTCTTTTGAAATATACTGATTCACTAAAAACACTAAACAAACAAACCTCTAAAAAAGAATTGTTCACAGATTAAGGCAAACTTATATATCTGCGATGATCACTCTGTTTATAAATGTCAGGAGAGAGGAACAAGACATTTTGCAAAAAATAAGTGAAATATCAAATGATTAACTTTAGTTGTCTATTAATATAGGGAATGGGTTCCTAAATTTACCTAATGCCAAGGTCTGAAAGCCATGGGAAATATTGTAGAAAAGCCTTTTTAGGGGGCTGTAGTCATGCACACTGCCACTTTAGTCTTTTGTAGTGGCCCAACAACCTGAAGCCAGTCTTAATAGCACTTAATTGCTCGGTAAGTGGCTTGAAAGGGAAAAAGCAGGTGGCTCGGTCTTGATGGTTCACTGCAGAGAGTTGGTCTCAAATGAACATTATCAGTATTGAGTGGCTTCCATTTCAATGCTTGACCGGATTTTCCAGTTGGTTCATAAAGCGAGCGTGGGTCGAAGTACCGGTGATGTGGAAGTTGTTTGTGTCAACACCACTGCCTTAGTTTGACTTCGGCTCAATTGGCTCCAAGTAGTTCAAATCAGGAAATCATGGATTCCTGAACCAGTATTGCCAAAGGCAGCACCTATGGGATTGCAGCACGCTGTGGTTCCTTTCCCCAGTCCCCTTAAAGGAAAGGTATGTTTGTCCTGCTTTTCCCATTCCACGTAAATGCTTTCAGGGTTTTGGCGACAGTATGCAGCAGTGTTCTCTGGGTACCAACATTCTTCATCGGCAGGCAAGAATTTCTTTCAGCAGTCACTTCTCGCTTCCCGCAGAAGGATTTAGGGAGAGATTTATCAGCTCTCCTGGAAAAGTTGCCTTTACCCAATGCAAGTGTGTTTCAGTAACGGACGCTGCACAAAGAGTTCAGTGTGTAGACTTCTTCTTTTCCAGGAGGAATCCAAAAGATGACTCAGCAAATGTGGGGTTTCACTCTCATGTTTATTCGTAACCTTACCTGGTATTGATCTTTTTCCAAGTCTTCTGTTGAATACCAATCTGTGTCTCAGTTACAGATATAACCACCTCTGCTGTGACATATCCAGAGTATATGATTTGCTTGAAGACAGGGGGTGAAGGGGAAGAAGGAAGTAAGCACTAAGAATACAAAATTATTCCTCCTCTATGTCTCGGGTATCTTGGCTTCCCTGGACAATTTCTCAACCATGACTGCCCCCCATAAAAAGGGCTGCCATGCTAATTGTATTTCCCCTTTGACTGCATCCACCCTTCAATTGTCTGTACCCCGCCCTACCTCTGATGAAGTCAGCCATTCCTCCAATGATAGGTGTCAAAATACATTTCCTGGGAAGATGTCTCTTTCATCTGTAGCCCAATGTAAAGGGTCAGAGTGCTACATGTTAGTACATATGGCTGTAGCTGTTTAATGTAATCCGTATATGAATTACTAGATATCTTTTTAATAGGATACAGCTGCATTTTTACTTTAGCACTGTACCTCGTTTAACAATCGAAGCCTGTTGGTTAACCATCGTTGGAGTGCCATTGTATTCCAGAAATGTCTAGTATGAATATTGTGGGCACAGTATTCTGAAAGTGATTTACAAAGGGAATGCCGGAATATGTTGCAGACATATATTTATGATTATATATCTTATAGTTCATCTCGGAAAGAAAATCCAGAGGATACAATTTTGAAAGTACAGTATCGAGGGTTTTATTATACCTGATAAATTTTTCATTATGTGAGTTGAATCACGATTTAATCTACACTCAGGCAATAATTTTACATAGCAGGAAAAGAATTTAAAATCACATTAGTTCCATAAAGTTCATACTATTGGATCATTCAAGCATTCATCCACATACATTCAGCATACATCAATCCACTCATACCAAACATCAATGGATACAAGATAAAAACCTATAACAATATCATAGCAAAACAATTCATCAACAATTCAATTATTATACAAAACATTTTTTGTGCAATACAAAGTGCATAACCACAATACATCTTATAGGTGGACAACAGTTGGGATGGGCCCCAGAGGACTTCACAAGCGGCCTCCTCCCAAATTTCTCTACCGGTTTTGACGTATTAACGTTGTTTATGTTACGTCTTCATCAGGAGATTACAAAAAACTTTCTTAGCACCACCAACAAAAAACAAAACCCGTTGATTCTTGTATGGTGAACTGGAAATGCCATCGTACAAATTGGCAGCACCCAGGTAGGATTTTCCTGCGTAGGGGGTTGCTGGACTTGAATCTCCAATCCAAGCGGTCCGGATGTTAGGGAGGTGCAAGATGGAATATTCACATTCCTCTAAACAGGTCTTGTCAGGGCCCGTAATTCAGTCACAGTGGAACCTGAATGTGTCATGTCGCTGGAGCCGACAGCCTCAAGAAGTTGGCAAGGAGTCTGCGGGCAAGATGTATAGAACAGACCTGCTCGTGGGATGGTTATAGCGCACCAGCGCATCCTCTTGCACCTCCCTAACATCCGGACCGCCTGATGATTGTATAATTATTGCCTGAGTGCAGATTCATTTGTCATTCAACTCACATAATGAAAAATGTATCAGGTATAATAAAACCCTCGATACTGTACTTTCAAATTGTATCCTCTGGATTTTCTTTCCGAGATGAACTGTTATGTTAATACCCTAATCTAGAGTGTGGGGTTCCCTGTGCCTTTCAGAAACACATATATATCTTATAGTGACAATGTTGGCTTATACTGTGTACCCAGCTTTTTTAAAGTGATTTACAGTTGTGATAAAGTCAGCATCAAAGTGATTTAAAATGGAAATAATGGCATATTATGTGGACACAGTTTCTTGAAAGTGATTTAGAATGGCAATGCCAGAATATGTTACAGACATATCTTTTTGATAATGACTTATAGTGGCAAAGTCGACATATAATGTGTACACAGCTTCTTGAAAGTGATTTACAGTGGTGATGAATACAGCATTGAAGTGATTAAAAATGGCAATGCTGGGATATGTTGTGAACACATGCATCATGAACTGTTTGTACATCATTCCTTAGTACTATTGGTGACCGGGCATCTATTGTATTTGTTCAATGTTTTATTCCAGAGGACTGATTGCAAATTGTATGGATTTTCACCCAATTCATTATTCTCAGATAATGTGCTGACAAATGTGCAATTTAAGCCCAGTACTTCCCAACATTTTATCAGGGGAGATCCCCTCTAAATCGTTTCATCATATAGGTTCTTCTCCATGCTTGGTGCTCATGCTAACTTGGGGAGTTATGTATGCCCCTCCACTGAAATTATTCCTCATCGGCAACTGAACTTGACTCATTTAGAATGTGTGTACCCACTTAGGAACCATCTTGTAACAAATGTTACCTCTACAGTTTACCCTTATCTCACAGGAAATGTTCCAACCATGTTCTCACTAATGGCAGTGTACATAGAAATGATTTCAAAACCATTTTCCTTCCTTTCTCATCACATTGCACATCTCTTATCAAATGATGTATTCATTTGTCACAAGCCCTTTCTCCAGAATGTTGTATTAGGTATCTTCGTACGGGAAAACATCTCTGTAACATACGGAGATCCTTATTTGCTCACCATTTAATCTAATGAACTTGAAAGGTCTTGTGTCACATTTCACATCTGATGCTGCACAGCCACTTTGCTGTCTGCTGGGCATAATGATAATACATTACCACGTGGGGTAGGAAAATGTGTTCTTCTTTATTACAAAAGGATAGTACACATTACAAATCATGAAAAGTCAACCAAAAGTAATATGGAACACTTCATATCGTTTGTATTTTTGTAAAGTTCCTCCTCGTCCCAAAACCTGTACGACCTCTGTTCTCAATGTCCAATGGCTGTGAGATATCTATTCTACCTCCTCCCCAACTCTCCTCTTTTCTGCCCCCCCCCCCCTCACCTCACTTGGGGTGCCTCGAAGCAAGTTTGTTGCAGCTAGCACTTCATAAAAGAATCATCTCTATATAGATGAAGCAGAGAATCTGTTGGTTTGGTCCTAATACCATTCCACACGGTTCCACCAATCTGCACCAAATTTGGCATAGTTAAGTGTTAGGACCCTCTGGACATTACTGTCTAGATGACATTTGGACACCCCACTACTTTCCCCGGATTTTAGCTCCTTCACACATGAGGTGGTTGCCTGAAATCAGCAAAACATCAAGGTGGCCATAGAAGGACCAGATAAAGCTCATTTTAGGGAACTCGATTTGAGTAACAAAATTCACAGTATAGGGACCTTAAAAAACATGTGTACTTTCTATAATATATATCTTTCCAGATGCCTCCCAAAAAGATAAAATCTATGGGGCAAGTTAATCCAAAATCAAAGAAATTGAGATTATTAAGGGCCTGTCTACAGAACCCGTGCGGACTATGGGTACTTTTTGCTGATATGCAAATAATACTGTTCTAGTAAATGTTAACATGATTGTTTCTAACTACTTTTAGCTCCGTTTTTAATTGGAACTTACTATCTCTGTTTCTTGCGAAGCAAAGTTAAAAGAAAAGTGTGCTCTCAATTAAGTTGTTGAAACCTTGAAGTTTATGATAATGACTGTCTAGTGTTATCCTGTTGCATTTGGCAACCCACCACCACCAGGACATCTACACCCAGTTGCCCGAGGGCTAACTTCTAGGAGCAGGTCTTATAAACATGTGCTTATGCATATGTGAAGCATGTTGTTTACTATTACTGAGAAGCCTGTAATTCGTTTTCGAAGTTGCAAGCAAAACGTATGGTATGGTACACAACGCATGCTGCGGCGAGGAAACACGTAGACCAGAGGAACTTTTTTTTTTTTTTTAAGTATATTTTTTGTATTCCTGTCACATACACAAGTGCTGGATTTACTGAAAATGCACCTTGTTCCAGTTAGGGAGAAGCAAGATTAGAAGGAAAGCCGATGATGTGTTTTCAGAGGAATTGTGGCAATCCACGGGAGAAACCGCTCAGAGCAGTAGAATGTTAACAGCGTGGCATTTATTTGCAGACAATTTTAGCTGCAACTGTGGACTAGATCTGGGCCGCCTGAAATTCTTCTCAGAGGGGATAAATATGATTGTTATGCGCCCATATTTCGGAAAAAAAGTCTTCCTTCAACGCTCTTCATTTAAAATGCACACGATCACCCTATCCACACACACGTCCTTGTGGATGTCATTCTTATGCACTCTTTCCGCCAATGCCTTTCCCATTCCCCACATGTGAGTCATTTGCAAAATAGGGTCACGCGAGGATCTGATTTATTTTTCAAATCTTTGCCGCTGTGTTCTCCCTCACCCTGGCCTGTCTAATCTAAACGAAAAGCAGCGAGTCAAATTCTTCGTGCTACACTGCTGCACGCTGCAGAAATTGCTCTGTCCCACGGGATCACACTGACGGCTGAGTGCTTGCAGAGAATACCAAAAAGGGCACGAAATGGGAGAACAGAGAGTTATTTCTCTTCAAATTAAGAGCTAAATTCCTAAGGTCGCCTGTTTCTTTGACCCTGCTGTATTTTAAGTGTTTAGTTTCCTGGGGAATCAGTTCTCTCGAAACATTGTCTGAAGAAAGTTTTCATAAAACAGTAGACTTCTAATTTATTTCAGAAGTCTTTAGTGAAGGAGGAGTGTAGATCCAAGCTGCTTATACAAATATCATGTTGTTCAAAGCATGACCACGTCCCATAAATGAAGTATTAAGGACTAGTTATGGGGTCTGTTGTAACAATGCCCATAAAACACCACATTTATTTTTAACCTGATGCAATGGCCAACATTTTCTCTCTTAGTCTTTAACTACGAACGAGTCCATTATCCAAATATCTTTAGTAGCTCGTACTCTATGAAATGGTTTCTCACATAATACATTCTTGTGACTGGGTCTGTTTAAGTAGTCCTATATTTTGGTAGAATTGCAGAATTGGAAGTTGTGGCCTTTACAATTGCAATGGATTTCTGTGTGACGATGTTGTTCTAATGTTGGCATGGCACTTGTAAGGAGCTCATGCACTGATTATAGTTCCCCAGACTTTTATACTGACGTTTCTTTTAACAATAAGTTCATCCTGAGCAGTAAGGGACTGCTGAAAGTCTTTAGACCCTAAGTGAAGCGTTCAGTCTTTACCAAGTCTTGATGGTGATATTGCAGGCCAGATCAATATTGCCATTAAAACAATGGTGATAGCGGGCTAGCGGTTGAGTTTACACTCATGCAAGCAAAAGAAATCCAAAGAACGATATCTACCATGGAAACGAAGAACGGGAATATTCTGAAGCAAGTTACTTCTCTAAATCCATAGGTACCATTTGGGAACGAGCAGATCAGCTGTTTAAGAACTGTTAAGGGTAATATGCCATAGTCCTCAGCCAGGTGAAGTGGAGCCATGGAGCACAGTGGGAGGGAAAATACTGCAGCAGCTGTCAGTGCCTAGAACTTGTGTGTTATACTAAAGCCTAAAACCCGATCCAACAAGCCAGATTGTCTGGCAACATCCTGGACCTAGTACCGTTACCAATCAATCCAGCCGGCCGGATATGGTGTTGTTGCTATTAGCACCCTGGGTTTTAATCTGAAAACTCTGGGTGCTGTTAGCAATGTATTTGTTTGAATGAACGGGCCGTGCTTGAGAATACCCGTACATTCAAACAAATACTCACCTAAGATGACCAACATGGACATTTAGGGTGGGGCTCCGCTGAACTCTGCTTCTGTTTCCATGGCAGCCCTGGATGTTGTGCCGGCGGGGACGCCACCACCAGAGAAATAGGGTTGGTGGGGTGAAGTGGGGAGAGAGGTAAAGGGATGGAGACCTGGAGGAAGGAGGAGGGAGTGGTAAGGAGCTGCAGGTGGGGGGAAAAATGGCAGGTTGGGCGTTCACAGCTATGAGCTTGCTAATGGATTAATCCCACAATCCAACCAACCTGAATGGCTGTGGTGCCCGCCCAGGGTGCTAATATCAAATAATTCCAATGTTCCAAGTGTTCAGATTGACTTGGGTGGCTGCCAACGTTTCTCATGTACATTCCTGCCAATGCCCGGTTCGCCTTCTAGAGGAAGATGTCTCATATCATACTATCCTTATGCTGCCTACCTTGCAAACAGCATGAGTTAGGTGATTTTTTCAAGAATGACTGCATGTTGCAATTATTGTTAAAACATGCAATAATTCTTCCTAAAGACCTAATTTCTAAGCTTGGGCAAAGTTTGAAAACAACAAAAACAAATACATGGTGGGCACCACAATTCGTTTTGGAAAGATGTGTCTGTAGTAGTGGCAATGGGATTGTTTTTGGTGCCGGCAATTCTCGAGTCAAACTAGTGGCAGAGTGTAGGATGATCATTTGTTATCGAATCACAAACCTCAGATCTCAAGTCGAATTATATGTTTGTCAAGTTAAACCAGCCAATCAAAGCCCTAATTTTCATCGAAACAAAGGGGGGTCTGGGAATCTCTCTACCAGCACGAACATAGCCCAACGACCTGTTCTTGGGTGAATAAACCCTGGGAGAGACTCTTCCAAGTCTTTAGCTCACTGCCCCTTTCACAGAGAAGAAATATCCCCGCATATCAGTCTTTGTCCTGCCCAGGGGCAGTCCAGCACCGAAATGCTAGGCAATTCTCCTCTGAACAAGAGTACCAACAGCAACTCCATAAACGTGTTTCAGCCTTGTTGGGCATCATCAGTGAAGTGAAGCTGTGCCTCTCTAAGAACAGTGAGCAAGGGGATCCACGTCTGGATTGCCCTGGTAACTTAGGGTGAGACCCTAAGTTAATTTATGCAAAACAAAGGGGGGGTCTGGGAATCTCAATACCAGCACGAACACAGCCCAATTACCTGTTCTTGGGTGAATAACCCCTGGGAGAGACTCTACCTTTGTTTTGCTAATTTTCATCGAGTTTGCTCAAGTTCATTTAGTCAATCAGAGCTCAAGAATATCCTAAAGGAGGAAGGATGGAAGGTAGGAATGCATAGGGCAGATTCACACCTGAAGGGGTATGAAGGGTTTTTGGAGCTTTGGCATAAGGATTTGATGGAACGTTGATTCATGTTGCTCTTTTGATTAGTTAATTGACTAGTGTCTTTGTCTTTAGAGTATTTTGTAGGATTTTATTGTGAATCTTTGTTTTGATGTCTGTCCAGTGTGTTGGTAGTATTTTGCTAGATTCCCTTCTAGAAAAAAGAATTAGCAAGTTCTCTTCCATTTTTTTCCTTTTCCAATATTGTTTTTTTCTCTTTATTATGCATTTGGTAATCAAACCTTAAGCACATGAACCAACATTTAGAAAAATAAACAATTACAAAATTACAGATAAAAGAAATAGTAATAGTACAAATACAGTACATATCATTTCAACATATTACATCATTATTGTGACTCATTACTTCTACATACTGAGTCAGCTGACTATATGATAACACATTTAGACAAATGTCCCAGGGGCCAGAGGAACAACATACCAAGAGGGGACCAATCGCTTTAGAATAGCTAATATAAATATATATATACATATCTATATATCAAAGTGACAGTGCTTTATTGTGTCCAAGAGTTAACAAGGTGAATCAGTTAATTCAGAGTTGCAATAAATAAACAAACCATCCCTCCACACTAGAGTGCAACTGCACATAAAGTCAATGCTTCCCTCCAAATATAGAATGCTGCTGAAGTTATGACATGAGATTCCGCTCTGTAGATCTCACTCCAGAATGTATTGATCTGTATGAAGTCATCATGCACAACCAAGTCTCAATATCTCTTACATCATTGTGGTTTTAGACTGTGGCAAGAGTGGTGACTTGTTTCAACCGGGCCATGGCACATTCAGCAAACTCTTTCCTCGTAAGGGGTTTTAGTCCAATAGCCAGTATATTCTAGTGTGGAGAGCATATCAAACTGTAAATAAACAACACATCTTCTCAAGTTCCCATCACACAGTTTGGTCAGACAGATAAAAGGGGACTCTAGATAGAAACCTTGCAGACGATATTCACAGTATCCTTTTTTCCCATGTGACAGCATTTTCCCATATAACATTTTGGAAGTAGCTTTAGGGGCTGGTTGATGCTAAGTGAGTAGTTGAGCATTGATTTTAATCCCTTTTTGGCATGTTTCATGTACTCTATTGAAGTGGTGTGAGTGTTTTTTCAATTGTTTTTTTGGTGAGCACTGTGTGCTAATCTGGTGGGTTTGTCTAGTTTTGTTGTGGCTCCTGATCCTGTTTTCTTTGCTGGCCTGCATCTAGAGTGTATAGTCCCTGCGGTGTAGTCCTTTGTATGTGTCTGGCCTTTTCCTAGTCCCGCCCTCCCCTCTTGCAATTGGTTGGAAAAGTCAGGTGTGTCTTTGCCTTGCTTCCAGCAGCCATTTTCCCCTTGCTTTGTGGACTGCAATCTGGAAGTATCTGGTAGGGAAACCACTTTGGAAGCAGCTTTGAAGCTGGTTAATGCTGAGTGAGTAGTTGCACATTGATTGTAATCCCTTTTTGGCCAGTTTCATGTACTCTTTTGGAGTGGGGTGAGTGTTTTTTCAATCGTTTTTTATTGGTGGGAAGTGTGTGCTAATATGGTGGGTTTGTCTAGTGTTTTTGTAGCTTCTGACCCAGTTGTTCTGTACTGGCCTGCATTTAGAGTGTGCAGTCCCTAGGGTGTAGTCCTTTGTTTGTGTCTGACCTTTTCACAGTCCCCTCCCTCCCCCCTTGCAATTGGTTGTAAAAGTCAAGTGTGCCTGTGCCTTGCTTCCAGCAGCCATTTTTCACTTGCTTTGTGGACTGCAATCTGGAAGGATCTGGTAGGGAAACCACTTTGGAAGTAGCTTTAGGGGCTGGTTGATGCTGAGTGAGTAGTTGCACATTGATTGTAATCCATTTTTGGTCAGTTTCATGTACTCTATTGGAGTGTGAGTGTTTTTTTCAATTATTTTGTTGGTAAGCACTGTGTGCTAATCTGGTGGGTTTGTATGTTGTTTTTGTGGCTTCTGACCCTGTTTTTCTGCGCTGGCCTGCATTTAGATTGTGCAGTCTCCAGGGGTGTAGTGCTTTGTTTGTGTCTGGCCTTTTCCCAGTCCCACCCTCCTCCTCCCGCCTCCCAGCCCACCTGCCTCCGCCGATTGGTACAACCACCTGTTCATAACTAAACTTCCCATGGCAGCCCTCTGCCGGTACAGCCCCTGGGGCTAAGGGCCCCAAGGCAAAGGGCAGCTCCCACAGAGGCGGCTCCAGAATGTGTCTGGAGGTGTCAGCAAGGGCAGCCAGCCAGTGGCTAGCCGTCAACCAGCAGCAACCATCAACATAGGTTTGGCCTGGGTCGGGAGTAGAGTAATCACTCTACTCCAGAAGCCCTGCCACTCTACCTGCCATCAGACCATAGCAGACCAGGATGTTAACACTAACCAGCTTAACAACTAGGTAAAATTGTGAACATTAGCCTGCGTCACATCTAGATAGGATTGAGAATAACAAGTGCCACACTTACATAGAATTGTGAATGTTAGCAAGTACCACATTTAGATAGAATTGTGAACATTAACCTGCATCACATCTAGACAGGATTGAGAATGTTAACAAGTGCCACACTTAGAATTGTGAACATTAGCCTGTGCCAGACCCAGACAGAATTGAGAATGTTAGCAAGTACCACATTTAGATAGAATTGTGAACATTAGCCTGCACCAGACCAAGACAGAATTGTGAATGGTAGAACGTGCCACATTTCGATAGAATTGTGAATGTTAACAAGCATCACATTTAGATAGAATTGTGAACATTAGCCTGGGCCGGACCCAGACAGAATTGTGTATGGCAGCAAGTACCACATTTAGATAGAATTGTGAACATTAGCCTGTGTCGCATCTAGACAGGATTGTGAATGTTAACAAGTGCCACACTTAGATAGAATTGTGAACACTAGCCTGTGCCAGACCCAGACAGAATTGTGAATGGTAGCAAGTACCACATTTCAATAGAATTGTGAATGTTAGCAAGTATCACATTTAGATAGAATTGTGAACATTAGCCTGTGTCGGACCCAGCCAGAATTGTGAATGGTAGCAAGTACCACATTTAGATAGAATTGTAAATGTTAGCAAGTACCACATTTAGATAGAATTGTGAACATTAGCCTGTGCCGGACCCAGACAGAATTGTGAATGGTAGCAAGTACCACATTAGATAGAATTGTGAACATTAGCCTGCATCACATCTAGATAGGATTGTGAATATTAGCAAGTGCCACACCTAGATAGAATTGTGAATGTTAGCAAGTTCCAATCTTAGATAGAATTGTGAATGTTATCAAGTGCCACACTTAGACAGAATTGTGAACATTAGCCTGTGCCGGACCCAGACAGAATTGTGAATGGTAGCAAGTACCACATTAGATAGAATTGTGAACATTAGCCTGCATCACATCTAGATAGGATTGTGAATATTAGCAAGTGCCACACCTAGATAGAATTGTGAATGTTAGCAAGTTCCACTCTTAGATAGAATTGCAAATGTTATCAAGTGCACACTTAGATAGAATTTTGATGTTAACAAGTACCACATTTAGATAGAATTGTGAACATTAGCTTGCACCGGACCCAGACAGAATTGTGAAAGATAGCAAGTACCACATTTAGATAGAATTGTGATCATTAGCCTGCATCACATCTAGATAGCATTATGAATGTTAGCAAGTGCCACACCTAGATAGAATTGTGAATGTTAGCAAGTTCCACTCTTAGATAGAATTGTGAATGTTATCAAGTGCCACACTTAGACAGAATTGTGAACATTAGCCTGCTTCACATCTACACAGGTTTGTGAATGTCAAACTTTGCCACATATAGATAGAATAGCGAATATTAGCCATTGCCAAATCTAGACTGCATTGGGAATATTACAGATGCCACATTTAGATAGAATTGTGAATGCTAGCTTTCTTTGCATTCATATAGGATTTCGAAGGTGGGCCAGTGCCACATTTGCATACAATTGTGAATATTGGTGTGTGTCATATATAGACAGGATTGTGAATATTAGCCAGTGCAGGATCCAGATAGAAATGCAGGGATATTCATGTTCCACATCTAGAAAGAATGTGGACATTTAACACATATCACTTCTAGATAGCGAGACATATAACCAACAAACCAACAATTTCACCTCTCTGCATACACCTCTCAAACTCTAACCAAACACAACCACAACCCCAAAGCACAACAAACTGTACACACTTCACTACAGTGCAACAACAAAACAAACCACACATAGCTTTGCACAACAGCACACAATGGCTACCAACCGGATAGCGCCCTCAAGCAAAGCGAACAGTGTTAACCGAACTGAAGCTGCCAACAGCACATCACTGCTCTCTTGCACTTATCCTGCTCATTCCCACTAACTCAACCCCAAACCCCTTTCCTTTTCAGATCCACCAGAGCACCACAGGACCACTCCGGTGGTGATATTGTGCGGTACAAATATCCTTTAGCATTAACATTAACATATATTATCTGCCCTGTCCCAATCTCAAATCCTTTTCTTTATCGGAGTCTAGGCATTAGTCAAGGCCAACATTTGTTCCACAGATTGGGCTATATTATCTAAATGAGATAATGTAGATTGTTACAATTCTTTCAAATATAGACTGGTGTACAGTTGTTGCATATTCGAGGCAATCAACGGCAAAAGAGTACTTGTGTTGGCATTAGGAGACACACGCTGCACATAAATCTTTCAGTGTTGTACAAGCCAAAACAACCTGATAGAAGGGAGCCCCAGTTCACACCTAAGTGCCTCGACTGGTACCAAGCTGGGAACACCCAAAATATACTGTAATATTCTTTTCATGTGGGTCAGATAATGCTTCCAAACCATAAAGTATCCCGAGGATGATACTGGTAGGGTAAATGGTCATCAGTGCCTCCACGCTATTACCACTGTTAGAGATATATTTTGGACTGTAAGTTCTGGTGGTATTTTTTGTAATATAGTGGTGAGTCTGGCACATAGGAAGCTGCCTGGTGATTGTTTTTATACTGGGGTCACTAACGGTAAGCCAAGACTGGACTCAGTACACTCTAGAACATAAATTCATCCCCTAGTTGTATTTTATTTACAATACCACGTTATGCCATTTTGGCTGTATCTCAGAATACATTTACTTTGTAAAGCAAATATGAACATTCATCAGTGCCTCTTAGAAGAACACAATTTACAGGAAAAATCTTTGCTTTGCATTATACCACATATGATACAGGGAAATACCGCCTGTGGTAAAAATGCAATTACCACTAACTTCACCCCTGTACAGATAACACAAGAAACCAGAGCATATAAATAAATACCAGAGACAACTTGTTTCTTTTTCAAGCACTTTATATGTAATTGAGCCTCATGAATACAACAAAATAACCATGCAATGCTCTGAAGAGATATTTTCATTTGTTCACTTGCCCATGCTGACTTCACAATCTGTTAAAATATTACAATGCATTTACAATTTTCAGCAGCAATACTTAGCACACGTTTTGCTGTCTGCCGTCCCAGGCGATGATCCTTCCAGAGTTCAGAGAATTACTGTAACCCTCTCCCCCACCTCTAACTCGGCAGAGAACACTATGCAACAACCTGAGAGTGGTAACTTCTATCCATTGCAATTATTATTTTTTGGCAACCGATTTTGCATTGGGAAATGTACTTCACTTCAGCAGAATGGGGAACAACAGACTTTGGGATGCTTGATATGTAGGAACCCATGCAAAATCCATATCTACATTTGTGATTTCAAAGCTACACAAATCTCAATTATATTTTCCATGCTCACCTACAAGATGCCTGGTTCAGCGTATGCCCAGACAGAGCAAGGTTGGGATTCCCCTTCAGTTAGTCTGTTGTGAAACACCCCCACAACAGCCCTCTGGACAGCGCTCGCACTGGTTATTACTTTCTCTGCCTTCTCCCCTTTGTGCTTAGGACAGCTCAGACCACACTCTTCTGAGAGAAAGCCCACACACCACCGGCAAGTGCCCCATGCTCCAGAAGACAGCCCAGGAAGAACAGGCATTTGACATCACTATACAATCTGTTTAAACCAACCCGCAAGTCTGCCCCCTGATGTATGTTCCCTGAAAGAAAATGTAAGCACAGCCTGTGTCTGATAGTGACATCATGTACTCATCAAAAACCACCTCCCTTTGGAAGATTCCAAAGAAACATTCATTCTGCATGCCACCTTTGACCGTGATACAGGCTGTAGCAGCAGATGCACATAGCTACATCTCTGCGCTGGTTTCCTGCTCTGAAAGTCTTTTAAACAATAAACTAGTTTTGAGCAAAATGGTTTCACATTCCTCAATTCTGACTTGTCACATCTTCATTCAAACACAGCACAGGCTTAATTCTGCATGTTGTATTTATTGCATTTCCAAGCTAACCTTGCACAGCCCAAATGCCTTGCACATTCAGTTTATCAATATGCACCAAGTTTATATGACAATCATGAACTGACTTGCTCTGAATATTTGTAGGGGATATTAGTGGTTAGGGTATGTTCGTCACTGTTTTTTCAGTGCAACTCAGCCCACAACTGTGGTGTAGTGATGCAAAGTGATAACATATTTTGCAATGCCAAATTCAAAACCTTTATTTTTCTGTCATGTGTTCTGTGCTTTCACAATACTGAAATCTACTAGACTGAGCCATAAAAGGTCAACGCTGGGCAGGATTAGTTTGGGGGAGCCCAAATATATGTATCTATCCACCACTTCTAAAGAGGTGTGTGCTAGTTTCCAAATAAAGTGGGATTTGTTGGAACATCTGCTTCCAATCACTAGTATCTTAGATTTGGAGGTGTTAATGTCAATGGGCTTTGTGGTGTCAAAGATGGAGAGGGCATCAATGGATCATTGAAGTCCTATCGGTGTGTTATCTATAAGCACGGTATCGTTGGCATAGAACAGCCATGGAGTAAGTGCATCTCTTAGACGAGGAGAGAAATTGCTCACAGTTTTCCTTGCAACGTCCAAATCAGAGAACTAGAGATTCAATAAAAGGGGTACAAGGACAACCCCTGTTTAAGTTCCTGGTTCGTGATCATCGGACGGGTAATGTCCCTTCCTGATGTAAGCGGATAACCCCGGAAGTATCACTATACAAGGCTTTTATATACTGTAGGTGAAATGGGTCCATACTCCAGCACTTGACCTTCCTACATAGTAAAAGGCACAAGACAGAACCGAAACCTGTAACGCTCACCTGGTATCCAAGGGGGTGCCACCCAGTCTGGACTGCTTCCACCTCTGGACCCCTTCCCTTGGACTCTTGTTTGGCTGAAGACCAGGTCTGATAACACAGGAGTTAGTTTTAGCTTGATTGTCTCCTCCAACCCGGAACCCACCTCCCTCATTGGCCCAATGACCCCTTAGTGCACTTCTCACCTTGCTTTTTGATAAGGTGAGGTCTCCGTCCTGTCTCTCAGTGCAGGGGTGCGTTGGGGATGGGCACATCGCTGCCTTGCTGCTTCACTGGTGCGGGCCCTTCATAGTCCAGCCCTGTTGCGACTCCGTTCGTTAGGTAAGTCTTGCTTTGACAGTTTGTCCTTTATTTTGCAATTGTCTCTATCAATGTCGTTCCTTTGTTTGCAGGTGCAGATGAAGTTCTCGTGATGTCGTGCTGCCTGAGTTGTGGACGAGATGGTAAGTGAGCGCAGAGCGCGGCGCTATGTATTTTTTCTTGTGCTAACCTATTTATTGCCTTTCTTGCAGGCCGCGATGCTGATCCGGACTGTCCATGCCGAGAAGATGGAGAGCAGTGAGTAGTGTTGAGCGAACCGCCTACTGGCACTCTGCGTAGTAATCAGTCCTTTCTTTTCTTCTTGCAGGTGGTGGAAGGCCCGGGATAGTTATGGACCCAAAGCGAGTTCAATACAGGTAAGCGAGCGCCTTTGCTGTTTTAGATTTGAAGAATAAACGCTTACGAATGCTGCTTCTCTTGTCTTTTTCCCCCCAGGTTGCGGTTCCCTTGATGGAGCGAGGTACGCCGAGATGCTGCATGTTCAGGTTACTGGAGCGGAGTACGAGAGCAGGGCTCGCTAGAAGGTAAGCGAATGCTAACGGTGTCTTATCCTTGTTCTTGCAGGTAATCCGGTCCGGAATGCAGAGGAAGATTCCAGCAGACCGCGGTGAACGTCACGCTGCGACTAGCAGAGCAACGCAAAGCGTGTTCTGCAACTTGGGCGTGGCTTATATAGAATGCAGGTATCCCAGCTGCCTCTGGGCCTGGCCACACCTTAAATGCTAGACCGCATGGCTTAGTTATGGAACTGAGCCACGTGGGAGCATCCATGTTGTAAATATGCCAGTATGGGCCCCAATTCACTGGCTTTCCACATGAGCCTGGCACCAAAGGCGCCAGGATTGACGCCAAGAGGGTTTGGGGGACATGACAAGGCCCTTGAGGCCCTTATGGAGGTTCCTGGTGCAGTCCAGATGGCCTGACGGCCAATACCAGGGGCAGGAGTCTTGACAAAACCCTTGAAAAAGTCTATAAAATACAGCTAAATTCTTCTGCTCTGGGATTTGTAGACTTCTGACATAAGGTAATGTAGTGTACATATATTAGGGGATGTGCTATATGCCCTTCTGAATCCCGTTTGAAATTTCTTTAGTGGCCCTTTCTCCTCTACCCACCTGTAAAGTTTTCTTAGCATCAACAAGGCAAACATTTTAGAACATGATTGCTTAGGGCAGTGTGAAGTATGGTCAAATGACTGCAAGAGGTCCACAGGGCATGGTCAGTGAAAACATAATAAATGCTTAAAAAACCTTACCATTATACCAGGTGTATTATAAAGATTCCACCCCCCCCCAGGACTTTTTATTCAAACATGATAGCATGAGTATTTAGAAATGTCCCCCATCCATTGTCCCCCCGTTTCCCACAAGGGCAGATATGCCTCTAAATCACAATCTGGAAGGAATGTATACTCAGTGGAGAAACTGTGAGCATTGTAATCTGCTGCAACTATCACGCTCCCTCCAGGCTAGAGATCGTACCAGTGGCAGAGGAGCTTTTCTAAATGTTTCTGAACGACTTTGGAGGCCACTGCTCCAGGGGGATCATATAAATTAATAATCAGGAACGTGTTAGTATTGCGGGGGGATCTTTCAAGATAGCAGACAATACATGGGGGGGCACCGGCCCTGCTGTGAACACCTTCAGATGGAAATGAGATTTGGCCCCTATAGCCAGTGCCTCCATGGGGCAACTTCTGAGCTTTTGCTTAGCAGATCAACACACTTTATTATAGGCATCACTATGGACATTTTGGGCCTCATTCCGAGTTAGGCGGTAAGGGATACCGGGCACCGGTAAGGAGACCGGTGCTGGTAATCCCTTACCGCCCAATTCCGATGTCCCTTAGTGGGAACTGTAAGGAATGTGTGGTTTGACCACAGGTCCCTTACGGGTCCCGCTAAGGGACCAGGGCGCTAATAACGGGCTTCCTAGTCGCAAGCCCATTATAAGCACCCTCCCCATTCCCATTGAGCCCTATATGGGCTCAAATGGGAATGGGGAATTATTTGTTCAATGGGGACTTACCGGTCCCTCCAGGGTCAGAATGCACCGTTAAGTCCCCATTGAACAAGACCGGACTCGGACACGGTATGGGAGGCACCCATGGTGCTAATAGCACTATGGCTACCACTCATCTCGTAATGACCCCCTTTGACTTAATTAGGTCACCGGTAGTAAAAATGTCACTTTCAGAAATAAAAGAGAAACCCAAAGGATTGCTTAGGAAAGAGATGTGGCCTCGGGTGTTCCTGGATAACCATTTAAGGTTCTTCAATACTTGGTGGCATCAATGCTATTGGTCTCAAATGAGTCATGGATCCATTGGTACACCTCTCTCAAACCAATGGCCTTGGGCATAGGATTAGCAACAGAGGCCAGAAGATTAACTTTTTTAGTACAATGGGTATTTGGGACCATGGTAATTACTGGTCACTTCTGAGCAGGGTGTGCCTCACCACTGTCGGGTACACTGACTGGGGGTCATTACGACCCTGGCGCTAAGGGGTTAACGGCGCCGTAAAAGGTTGCTGCGCCGATAACCCCTTAGCACCTTACTACAAGGTCCCTTTGCGGGAGCCGACCTGAACGGCTGGTCTGGACCAGCCGTTAAAGTAGGGACCCGCAAAGGGACCTTCATGGCAATTACGGTACCACAATTTGCGGTACCGTAATTGCCGCCTTCCCCATTCCCATTGAGCACTATGGGACAAAAATGGGAATGGGGAAGGGCCATGGAGAAAGGTGGAATTACTGCCCGCCAACCTTGGAATGGGGTGGCAATTCCTCCTTTCTCCATGGCGGACTCCGGCATGGACCATGGTGCTAATAGCACCATGGTTTAGCGCCGGAGTCCTAATGAGGGCCACTGTGTGCTTGAGGCATACCGTCAGTTGAAAACCCAAGTTTTTTAATTGCATATGGCACAAACTCAATAGGGTTACCACTGCAGGAGAAATAAATTCAGTTATGGCCCAGTTTGTTGCACTATCAATGTCGGGTAGCTCAACATGGATTATATCTTCTGTGTCATTGTTTTTCCGAAGTGCAATTCGATAGCACAAATCCAGGAGAAATCCATGTTTCATAAAAGGGCTAGTAATCCTTGGGTACAGCTCCTCCAACTTTGCCCATTACCCCAGGGCTAAACCCTTTTCCGGTGAAAATTGAGATCGTACAGCACCCACTTCCTCACCATGGGGGGCTGTCTTGCTTAGATGCGTCCTTAATCCCCCCTTGCTATATGGTCCAAGAGACTGCAACCTTACAGCGCCTGTAAGTGTGGCCATTGGGCACTAGGTACCATTGATGGAGCTGGGCAAGTGTTGTTTTTTCTATTTGACAGACATTAAGGTAGGACATTCACAGTCTCAGGTAACCCACTAAAGTTGACAGTGACTGCCGTTTGATCCATAAATATCCTGCAGTTTGGGCCAGCCTGTAACCATTTGTCAATAGGTCCTTGCAGTGCCATCTTGTAGAGTTCTGGTAATCGTAATTCTCTCCAAACGGGGACATTCTTCAGACCAACAATTACAGGCAACAGCAGAATTAATGTTGTGAAGGGATTGCTTCATAATATGTTTGCGTGGGTTGGGCTTTTTGGTAGGATTGGGCAACAGACGTCTGCGCTATCTTCTTTTCTGAGTTGCACTGTTGATGGGAGGTGAATCTGGAGTCACAATCCTGGATTCACTCATGATTGCAGATGGGACATCCTCCTCCTCGCCACTTACAAAGGACGAGGTGGGCCTCACAGGAGCGGTTTCGGCGCCAGTCAAGACAATAAATGACCCTTGCAACATTTGATTAGAGAAGGTTCCTACCCTTTCAAGGACAGGGACTTCATCCAGTTATATGCCCCATGATTGGGATGCATTTAGCCAAATCTGAACCAGCTCACTACTTTGAGTGTGCTGTAAGTCCCATCGTAACTATATAATATGGCATCTACTACTCTTGTCAGTATTCATTTCAGGTATTCCTGTTCTTTTGCCATATTCGTGCAAAGGGCAAAGAGGGCGAGGGCATAGAGTGAAGAGGCAACTGCATTTAGTGTCAGGGATGAAAACGCCTCTTCTTCAAATGAGGATTGAATAGTTTGTAAAGAGGTTTCAACCTTACTGTCACTATCCAATGAACTAGACGAAGAAGTCACATTTTTCAAATCTGTTATGGCATATAACTGGATCCCAATTACATTAGTATAATTGTGTCCCCCCTTGTATTGTCTGCTATTTTGTCAAAATTCGCCAATTGGCACCTAATGAATCTTTATGCAAACCCAGACAAAGGTTTAACAGGGAGTTGTTGTTATCTATCGAGGGCAACATCACAGCACGCCTCTCCACGTCACTCACCCTCAGTGCAAAGTGGACATCACAGCAGGTCCAGCTATCACCCCTAAGGTTTCCAAAGGGGACACCCCAAAATAGGCTGTGAACTTTCCTTGTGCATCCAGGCTACCATCAGTTTTATCCTTTTTTGAACGGGGAGTCGCATTTGAATGGAAACTTGTAGCGGCGGACTGCGTAACCACTTTCCTGCCTATGCACTCTCACTGAGGAAACCATATGTTCACAGTTTGGCGGGCTTCATTGAAAATATGTGCCCACAATTCAGACCAGTTAATTAACTCAGCACTCACCAATGATCAGCAGGATCCTTTCGTGTTGTATGTGAGATGCTAGCTTTAGGGGATCATGAGTGCCACAAGTAGATGGGCCGTTCACAAGGGCAAAGAGTCTGCTGAACTGTCACGACAATCGCCGGCAGACCACAGCAGAGCACTTCTTCCACTTCACACACTGTGCCGTCCTCCGTGCCTGTGTTTTATGCAATCACTTCCTCTTGACAGGTCTATCCTTCACAATGGAAACCGTAGACAGACTTGCACCAGAGTAATGGAAGACCACTTCTGCCGCTTTACACGCCACACTGCACTCCACACCTGGGCTGGTGCTTTATGCAATAACAGGTACCTCCTTCACATTGAAAACCGTAGTCAGACTTGCAGACTTGTACCAGAGTTAGGGCAGACCACGTCTGACACTTTAGAAGCCACATGTCCAATTTTAAAGGTTAAAAAGGCAAAAACAGTGTCCTATCACTAATGTGAGATCCCCAAAATAACACAAAAAATGAAAATTGCTTTGCCATTCCGGCTTTCGTTTGTGTGCTTATTGTTGTCATCTCGTCTCCTCTATTGCTTCTATGCTGGTTTGGTGTTGGTCTACTACCTTATGATTTCCCGGAGTGTCCTTGCACGTGGTTCTTATCTTTGGCAACTGCCATCTGTCATTTCAAAGGCTTGCATGGAACACTGGGAGGGGAAGGTTCCGAAATGTACAACAGGGGAGGAAGAGCTGTATTATTCCGTGCAGGAGGAGGAGGGGTCTCCCATGATAGACAGGAAGAGGTACTGTAAGCTCTTTGCAAGTGCTAGGTGGCTGCGAATGGCCATACACAATCACCAGTTCTCAGCCGATGGGGGAGGCTGAGGCATTGGGGTGGCCCTCAGAAGGAGTGGGGGGAGTCAAAGCTATTGGCAGAGGCCCCAACTGGTAGTCTAGAGAAAGGCACAGCTGGGCTTCTTGTTGACACAGAGGCAGTGTAGACAGGTCCTCATGTAGACACCCAAGCAGAGAAAGAAGAGGCAGGGCACATAGTGCATGCACACATGGAGTGAGGGCAAGTGCAGACGCAGAGGGCATGTTCCTGATGTGGGATGAACTGACAGTGGCAGCAAGCACCCATAGCTCTTTTTTTGGTTGGGCCTATTGAGGAGGAACTGGTCTCCACCCAGCAGGGACAAGGTGCTGCCGAGAATATAAGGATCTTCTATTCTGAGGAGGCTAAGCCTGTAGAAAGGTCAGCCTGTGGAGGTACCACAGCAGGTGATGGACCTGAACGAGGGGGAGGAGGAGCAGGTAGAGGAAGGTGTAGAAGAGGAGTTGTAGGAGACGTGCCTGCCATGGTGTTAGGGCCAACCCAGACTCAGGAGTAAACCCAGGGAGTTGAGACCAGAACCCCACTACACAGGCAGGATTTGGGAACAGTTTGCCCTTCCACCAGCAAAGACAAACAAGGGGAGGAGCCTAATATCTTTTGTAGAGGGCTTTGAAAATATGATTAACTAGGAGCAGAAGGGAAGGAGCAAGTGCTACACTCTAGGACAATGGACATGAGGAACCACATTGCCTAGTAGGACAAGAAAATGTACCTGTCAAAATAGTCCTCTGTCTCAGTGGACCCCTTTTTGTGTCTGCCTTTTCCAGTGGTAGTGAAATGTCACAGGACCATACCACCAACTAGGTGCAGGTTGCAGCATGGAGACAACTTCAGTATACCATTCCAAAACTCATGCCGCAGGCAAGTCTGCCCAATTGTTGTGAGTGGAACCGAAACTGTGGCCATCAGGAGCCCCCTGTTGCCTGCTCAACCACAACAACTGGTTGGGAGTAATGTTCCAACTGCAGATTATGTCTTTTGGCAGCACTCTCTCTACTAGATCAGGAGTCAATCAGGCTGATAATGTCTTTAGTGCAGGCAGTCCTTTAGCAAGGATAGCTGGGCCTTGTAGTGGTGGTGGACAAACTGTTTAAGACATGGAGGTCCTCTTCCCTTACCTCCGTTAGGGTGTTATGAATAGGAGAGAGAGGCATGGGGGAGGGACTAGTCTCACAGAGAGCTGCCCCACAAGTGAGAGTAGCAGGTTCAGGGGAAAGGTAATACATCATTATCTGAGCTGCTATGTTGGCTATAGGCAGATGCCACTCCATAAACCTTCGCAATTAAGTGAATATACATTTTTATAACTGCCACATTTTTAAACGCTTGGCACTGCATGGCTCCGCCTATAGTTTGATACATTAATCCTGAGTACACAAAAATCTCTCTCGCACTGCACTAATCTCTCTCGCACTGCACTAATCTCTCTCGCACTGCATTCTGGCATAGGGAAGCTTAGCATTTCTTAGCAACTCACACAACTGCCAGTAGCCAGATGGACCATTTGCTTTGTCCGTTTTGTGATGGATTCACATCCCTTGGAGTGTCCAGTAGATAGGCATCAATCATCTGTGTGGCTGCTGGTGCGCTGTCAGGTCCTGTTGGTGAACCATTTGAATTTAATGTATCAAAGTTACTGAGGAGGGTGTCCCACATATTCTACTCCACATATACACTGCGCAAACTGGTAGCAGTTATGTACTGCCCAATTATGTTTGGAATGTTGAGCTTGTCAATCACAGTATACTTGGCATCATTTGAGCTGCTTTGTGTTTTTCGTGCAATCTGTGTTGTTTCTCTGATTGATGTTGCAAGCATTGCATCAAAGCATACTTTCACAGTTGCGCATTGTTTCCTAGCTGCATATTGCAAGCCCTCCCACAATACATGCACGTGAAACACAGACATTTTTACTTTGAAATGTGGGTTTATAAAGAGAGAAGCAGATAAACTTAGCTTTAATCCACCTACATGCAGGTCGACATTTAAGGTTTAAACCAGGTACCTCACTAGATTTGCCACATCTGCATTAGCTGCTAGGCATGGGCCCTCACTATGTTGGTCTGGTTGTGCTCAAGAAAGTACACCAGAGCAGAATCACAGCCATGGATGCATTCAGTTGACTAAAACAATTGTTGGCCTCCACGGAAGATCATAACAGGATGCAGCTATTAAAAAGCTGCTCTCACTGATATGTTGTTTAAATATACTTCATCTAGAGCTCTGCTGTGAATGTTACAATAGTCGCTGTTGGGTTTGCACTGTTCTCATTGTATAACCAAAATGAGAACAGTAGAGTTCCATGAGGTGGCAACTGAGGACTTCAGGTTTTAGAGTGGCAACTTGTGGTGAATAGGGAGATGCCACTGTGGATGTTTGGCTTATTAGTCTGGCTGAAATGGGATCTGACCTTCCTGGCCACATAGACCATTTCTTTCACAGGCACACAATTGGTGAAAACGTGTGTGTCCTCGAGTTGAAGGAAATGCTCAAATCAGAAATCAGTGGATGTGCTCTGTCTTTTTATTATTATTAATATTAGGGTATTTATTGAGTGCAGACCTAGCTTTGAAAGCAACAGAGTGCTTTATAATCATAGTGGGAAGAACATAGTGAGGGAATCAAAGAAAAAAGGAGCTGGGAGCTGGGAGCTGAAAGGGGAGGGCAGACAATTGACAGCATGGGAGGAATACAGTGGGGAGCAGCGCACTGCGTTTCAGGTTGGGTGGGGAGTGCAAGGTGTGTGGACCTAGGTGTAAAGGAGGAGCCATTCCTTAAAGAGGAGGGTGTTGAGCTCTTTCCTGAACTGTAGATGTGATGGGGCAAGTCTGATGTTGACTGCAAGGTGGTTTCAGAGTCTTGGAGAATAGACAGAGAAGGCTTGTCTTCTGGTTCTTTCCTTCCTGCATTGTCATAATACAAGTCTGCACATTTTGTTACTTCTGGTGGATCGCAGGCCTCCAGAGATGCTTTGTTTATCAGTGAGATAGCTTGGGGACGTCAGGTTGACAGTCCTTTAGATGATGCAACAGTATTTGAAGATGACACAGGCTCGCAGGGGCAGCCAGAGCAGTTTGATGTGGGTCAGAGATATGTTGTTGAATTTGCAGAGTCCTTTAAAGAGTATTGCTGCAGCATGCAGGACACATTTCAGGGGTGCCAGGGTAGCCGCTGGAAGGCATTGCAAAATGGTATTGCTAACATACAGGTGGGAGAGGGCCCATGCTTGGACAGAGGATCTGAAGTTGTTTACTGTGATGAAGGAATTGATTTTCTCCAGTAGAGAAAGATGGCACCAGACTGTTTGTGTCTTCCTTGTATTTAGTGCTGTTTGAATGTCAGGTGTCTGTCAATGTTGAACCCAAGGGACTTGGCACAGGGAGTCAGCTGGGGTATGAATCCCTCAAGGTTCATAGCAGAGAGCCAGTTCTGGATGCCAGGGTATTCAGTGTTGTTTGTCAGCAGTAGCAATTCAGTCTTGGAGGGGTTGTACTGCAGGTAAGCTCTGGATCAATGTGAGGCAGGCTTTGAGCCTGTAGATGTCTTCAATGGAGGAAATCTTGAGGTAGATGTGCCTGTCATCTGTGTATTGGTGAATGGGGATGTTGTGTGGAGAAAGGAGGGTTCAGAGCAGTTCCGTGTAAGTATTGAAGATCACAGGCGACATGATGGATCATTGCTGGACTCCACAGGTGTTGGATATAGTTGATGATCTAGAAGAATCCATTTGTATAAACTGTTGGTGGTTCACAACGTAGGATTTGAATAAGCTGAGGATGATCTTGCTGATCCTCATGTGTTGATGTAAATTGATGGTGAGTGTCTGTTTGTCTACTGTGTCAATTGCTGCTGAGTGGTCAATTAGAAGTAGGAGGCAATGATGGCCATCATCGAGGATCTTGAGCATCGTTGATCGGCTTGATAGTAGACGTTTCTGTGCTGCATCTAGGTCTGAAGACAGATTGGTAAGACTGAAGGAGGTTATTGGATTTGATGTGTTGGAGGTGTTGTGTGGCTACTGCTTTCTCAAAGATCTTACCCAGAAAGGGAATATGGGTAACGTGGCAGTAGTTCCTGAGATTGTCAGGGTGCAGTGTTGGTTTCTTAAGAAGAGGGAGGATTTGATGGTTGAGGGGAAGGTGCCTTGAGTTAGAGAGCCGTTGATGATTTTCATTTAAGGGAGGAGTGCTTCAGTCGGAAGAATCTTGAATAAGGTGGCAGGGAGGATGTCATCCGCATACAATGTGGTCTTAGGGGATGGTAAGGTGGCAGTGAGGTCTTCCATGGTTAGTGTATTGAAAGTTGTCCAGGTGTTGTAGTTTTCTGAGAATTAATGTGTAGCATGCTGTCAGTTGTGGCGTTGGTGTCTATGAGCTGTTAGATCATGATTATCTTGTTGATGAATAAAATGTTGATGGAGTGTGCTACAGGTGGGCGGGCAGAGGGTTGATGCAGTGCTTTGTGGTATAAATGCAAGTTCAGCACAGTAAAACGTCGCACATTTATGAGCTGTGGTAGTAGCAGTCTGAATGGGTAGGGGGATTTCTTGATAGTCACACAGTAATTTGAACTAGGCTGGAGAATACAGTAAATAACAGTATTTCATGTTAAGGAAACATAGATAATAAAGATGGGTCACAGGTAAGTACACAAGGTTTAACATTAGGCTGAGGCACAGCAAATAGGCCTCAAAACATGCTTTTCAGAAACGAGTGCTCATTCTATTAATTTGCTTAGAAGAAGCTGCGGGTGGTAGCACTTTGCAAATCCCATGATCCCAGGATCGCATGGTAGGAAGCAAACAATCTTTGTTACTTTTGATGTCATAAAACAGAGCTTATGGGTGCTGCAGACAGGCAATGAATGCACAATCATTTGATAATTTGGCATATTAATTTACGAAGCCTGATCTACTGACAGTTTCTGTAAGCCCATGGTGGTTTCAAATTGCCCCTGAGTACATTTCTGCCTGGGAAGAAGGTCAAAGAGATCCTAATGTGCAACATTATTACACTAACTTGTCTTGACTCAAGGCTCTGACAGTGTCATGGTAGAAGACTTTCTCTTGAGAACGTAGATGAGATACTGGAACAGATGAATAAAGATGTGCTTGTCATCTCAAATGTTTAAATGAACTGGCACTATGATGTGGGAATTGTTGAATTGTGACGTCACAACAGGAACCTAGGGGTGGTGTGCTAAGGTTTGCGGGATCCAATCATAAGAGATAATGTATGCCCTGCTATATGGGTATGACTTGCTTCACCAATAAGTTTCTTGTTGGGAGACATTTTAATGTTGCAAAGTGGTTGATCCGCGTGATGTTTGAATATTGCTGTCCGAGTGGCGTCTGGGGCCCTGAATAAAACTGTGTTACTTCTTGCCTGGCGTACACTCCTTTTTTGACGACCTTTGTCATTTTTACTGGTGAGTTCTGAGGCAATCCTCTGAACAGCTTGATGGCTTTGAAGCAGGCTCTGCTTTCATTGAAGGCCTTGGCTATGGTCTTTTTTTGTAGTTGGCTTTGGCATTGTTGATCAGTCACCTATGTGTAGAACAGAGTTCCTTGAGCAGGGAAAGGTTGGATGCTCTGCAGGATTTACACCAATTATTTTCTTGTTTTCTATTGGTTTGTTTGTTGAGGTTGAGATCTTGCCAATTCATTAGGCAGAATTGACATTTAACCCAATACCTGCTGCAACAAAGCCCAAATACAAACTGTGTGGTTTTAGCCACTGTGTCTGCACCTCCCCCGCATTCCCTCAGATGTCAAGTACCCGGCGGCTTCTGCCATAATTCCCTTGCATTAAAACATTACCTAGTGACACATTGTACACTCTTGCTGAATACTTGAGTTATCCCTAGAACCTTCTTTGATACTGGAGGAGGGAATGGTTTCCTAATGAGTTCTGATTGATATGGAATCTACTATCCTCTGCCCACTTGTCTACATAGTGATACAGATACGTTATCTCACAGATTGATATAGTAACCATCCCACTGCATCAATAACCTCATTGTTGTATTGCTGTACTGTTTTGTGAAGGAAATAACATTTGTTAGGATATTTTCTGTAGCTATCAGCTTTTCACATAACATGTCAGAATCCAGGATTTTCCGCAAAGAGTATTGCAGTAGGGGAAACTGTCTATTGTTAACATTATTGCCTGGTTAGCATTGAAAAGTCACTGCCTTAGAGCTTGGCCCTACTTCAAAGCTCTAAAACAGCAGCATGTATTTCCAGGTGCAAATGTGTAGACTGGTGGAGGTATGCTGCTTCCCTGATTGTATGGGGAGGGATGCACCTCAAATCTTTTCACTTCTTCCCATTTCTGCCCATAGTGCCACTATAATTGGGACCAGATTGATGTAGTACCCATATTAGTCCCTGCCTTCCCTCTGCACATCACTACCCAAGCAGAGTGCGCAAGTAGCCAGATTCAGGTGATGTTTTCAGTGTTATTGTGGGTTAATACACATGCTGGGCTTATGGGGCAGGATAGTGCATTACGTTGGTGTTGCTACTTGTCACAGATGTCCACAAGAATACACAAACTCTCAAAAAAGATTCAACAATGTGTATTAGCAAATGAAAGAGGTTCCATCTAAGGGCTGCGCCTCTCTCTCTCTCTCTCTCTCTCTCTCTCTCTCTTTCTCTCTCTCTCGCTCTCTCTCTCTCGCTCTCGCTCTCTCTCTCTCTCTCTCTCTCTCTCTCTCTCTCTCTCTCTCTCTCTCTCTATCCTTCTTTCTCTCTCTTGTCTTTGTCTTCCTGTGGGGTTTTAATTGCCTAGCCCAGACATCTTGAATCACCAAGATGGTATAGAGAGATTGGTAAGCCCGAATATCTAATATTTGATTGGCTAATGTTGAGGGGTAAAGGCAACAGCCTTATCTATCTGACTCCCTCTGGGGTCTTCTAGTTGGTGGGGTGCTACAGTAACGGTATACATTTTGGACGTTCCTTCCTTCATTTTCCTTTCTTTTAATCCCCCTCTTCCTTCCACTTTCTTTTTTTGCATTTATTTTCCCTCTCTCTTCTCTGTCCATCCTATGCGACTCTATCTCTGCAGTACTCCTTCCTATTTCCCTTTACAATTCGTTCCAATACTCTTCCCTCCTGCTACTCTCTCTCCTACACTCTACTCCCACTACTACCTCCACCTTTTACCACTCTCTACTAATTTCTACTCCTACTACTCTCTACTAGTATCCACTGAAAACAATAGCTACTGCTCTCCTCTCTCTTCTTACACTCCACCCTCCTTCCCTCACATCCACCCTCCCTTCACTCCCACAGTCTCCCTGCTCAATCAATATCAATTAACCCTCCACTCGCATTAACTCACCTTACCCGCTATACATGTACTCTCACACCCAGTTACCACATTCTCTCACCAACTAATACCGTACCTTAAACATTCTCTCTGCTGGTTTCCTCCACTCTCCACTCCAATGTCCTTCCAACATCTGGCCTCTCGGTCTGCCTCCTACCCACCCTCTTAACCTCAAACAAGCATCCCACATTCTCCTGTCCTATTCATTCCTTTTTTTACTCCCCCTTCCATTGGTTATCAGGATCACTTGGTTACCTGTGCCAATCTCTGGGGAGGGGTTACACATGTGTGAAGCCATAAAACACCCTCTAAGCACCACTCCCTTTCTGAACATGGGTCAACCAGTGTTTGGCAATGGTGACTTGGGCCAGTGAATGTCAATAAGAGATAATCTAGTGTCCATGAGTGAAAGTCGTGAGAAGGCCAAAGTACTAAGAACACACAATGAGTTTTTAAGTGGTGAAGAAGGCCAACGCACAGTGAACCCCATGTGCATATGTAAGGCAGAGATGGAGAGCAAATGTTGGAGGAGCCCACCTGCATTTTGTAGGTGGAAGAGATGGCCAAAGCACTGAGTACTCCATATGCATTGTGTTGGCATAGTAGAAGTCCAACATACTGAACAGAACAATTGTATTTTGTGGGCATATTTAAAAGCCAAAACACTGAGAACCCTATCTCCATTGTGTTGGCAGAGGAGAAGGCTAAAGTACTGAGAACACCAGATGCATTTTGTAATCAGAGGAGAAGCCCAAAGCACTGAGAATCCTGCAAGCATTATGTTGGCAGAGGAGAAGGCCAAATAACTGAGAGCCCAGTTTTCATTTTAATAGGCAGAGGAAAAAAGACAAATTAGTGAGAACCCCCCTGTAGATGAGAAGAACAAAGTATGGAAAACCTCATGTGCATTTTGTAGGGGGAAGAGAAGTCAAATGCAATGATAACTCTTGTAAATTTCTTATTATTTATTTAATGTGATTTAGTCTAAGTAACTTAAACTTTACACATATTAAAAAACATACATAGAGAATAAAACACAATATAAAAAGAAAATCAAAGTAAGCAATATCAATATATATATACATCATCACATAAAAACAAAATTTACAAAATACCTTCCTATATCAATAGCAAGAAATATTTAAAAGGGATAAATGTTACCTATACAAGTAGTACTGGCATTCAAATCAGGTTATCTTCAATTGCAATTAATATGGTTACTTTTTATCAATCTTTATAGCAGAGGGCCCAATCTGGACTCTATCCGTGTCCATATATTATATAGGGCCACTAATAGGCTCATATTCCCAGAGTTCATGCAGTATTGCCAAAAAGACAGTTCGCCAATAGTTCCTAAATTATGTACACATTTGGCTAATATTGCCTGGATGGATTTGGCCATGACATGACATTGAGTTAGTAAGTGTCTAGCTGTCTCAGGGGTTTCTGCTTGGTTACAGAGATGGCAGATTCGATCTTCTATCAGGATTTTTGCTCTACTCCCCAAATTCATCCTAGTAGGGAGTTGTTCCAGTCTTAGTAAGATAATGAATCGCCTGAGTCTTGTGGCTGGGCAAAGGTTTAGATATGCCTGAAGCTTCATAGAGTCATAGGGCCTCATTACACGGACGGCGGTAAGGGTTAACGGTCACTGTTAATGGCAACGGTGACCGTTAACCCTTACCGCCGTACTACGAGGTCCCTTTGCGGGTTGGAGGATTTAACGCCTGCTTCTTGCAGGCGTTAAAATCCAACCCGCTAAGGGACCTCGGAGCTAATTACGGCACCGCAAAATTGCGGTGGTGTAATTAGCGCCTTCCCCATTTCCATAGAGCCCTATGGGGCAGAAATGGGAATGGGGAAGGGCAATGGCGGAAAGGGGATTTACCGCCCCTCCAACCTTGGAATGGGGCGGTAAATCCCCTTTCCGCCAAGGCGGTGCCGGTATTTTACCGGCATGAGCCATGGCACTAATAGCACCATGGCTCACCGCCTACCGTGTAATGAGGCCCATAGTGTCTATGATGAACAAACTGGTATCTCTTTAACTTACTCAAATGGGCATAGTTTTCTAACCAGTCCCATAAGGCGACCCGCTTGTGGAGCGCATTCTGCACTGCTTTCAAATAACTAGTTCTTCTATGATTCCATCCTATCTCTGTTAGATATTTAATCATGGGCTCATATAGTGAGCTAGTGGTGCGGCTTTTGTCTAATTACTGTTGGACAGTTATCAATAGCAGATTAGTAGAACTGCCAATCGTCCTCAGGAAAAAGTCTGTTCTCTTTTTTAGGACAGTAGCTTTTAAAGAGAGGAGTCCGAGTTTAAGCCTTATAAGGGCCATTGGGACTCCAGGAGGTAGCCCCAAGATCCGGCGCCAACATTTTCCTTCAAGGGCCTGGAGCCAAGACAGATCCAAAGTCCAAAGTGCCTCCAGGCCGTAAGTGATCATTGGAGTGAACACTTGGATGTATAGATGTCGCATAGCCCACATTGTAAATCCCCCGTTTGTAAGAAAATCTAGCCATAAAGGCAGACACTTGGGCGGCTTTAATAATACGCGTTTGTCTACATGCATTATAGTCACCGTGCGGTTCAAATTCAACCCCCAAGTATCGATAGCACGGTGTATATGCTATGATCATATTGCCCACCATGAGGTTAACCCGGCTGATTCTTTTATAAGTGTATCTAATGACCTTGGTTTTGTCAAGGTTAATAGTCAGACCGTTATTTTTGGCATAATCCCATAGTGCTGTTCGGGATCTTCTAAGACCACTTATGGTATTATCCAAAATTTTGTCTCGGGACGATAGCTCAGCGGCAAAGTGCTTGCCTTGGAAGCAAGATGACACGGATCAACATGGGTTCAATCCCCGGGTCCGCGTTTAGAAACCACTGGGTATTAAGCGCGTTATAAATAACCTATCATATCATATCCTACCAGGTCATCAGCGTAGGCTAACACGGCACAGTGGGAATCTCCAATTTTAGGGGGACAGTTATTGACGGCTTCAATTACTATTGGTAAGTCATGCACATATAGGTTATAAACCAATGGTGCAGTGACACACCCTTGTTTGACTCCCCTATTCTGGTACACCATATTAGTCAGATGTCCTTCCTGATCTAATTTGAGCCCGACCGTGGTTGGTGGAGGAGTCTAAAATAATATAGTAATCCCTTAGGGCACCCCATGGTTTCTAGTTTTAGCCACAGCCTATCTCTAAGGATGGAGTCAAATGCCACCTTAAAATCTATGTACAATGCATAGAGTGGGAGCTGTTCCTTGGTGAGCGCTCTAGTACGTAAAATGTCCATCACAGCAAGATTGTAAGCCGTAGAATATTCCCGCCTGAACCCACTCTGATATTTACACAGAATGTTGGCGTTGTCCACCCATTTCAGCATTTCGCTGAACAGTAGAGATGAAAATATCTTTCCTGTGGAATCCAACATAGACAATAATCTATAGTTATTAGTATCTAATCTGTTTCCCTTTTAAAAAATAGGAACGAGCATTGCAGATTGCCAGGAATGGGAAATGTTACCATGTTCCAAGATCTTATCGAAAACAATGGCTAGTAAGCTGGACCAAAATTCAGGATAGTTCTTAATAACGGCATTGGCCAATCCATTAGGGCCAGGTGCTCATGAGGATTTTAGATCTTTGTTTTTAGCTAATATTGCCCCCCTGTGGAACACCAAAAGGATGATATAGCAGGGCTTCAGTTGAAGAACTAGTCTCATCTGGCACTAATGAAGAATTACATTCATCCAGATACTTTTCCCATTCAACTCTGCTTATAGGATTAGCTAGTGAGCTTTTGTTTTTGCCCCTAGACTCACTTAGAAGTGTCCAAATACTTACCGAGTTTTTAGAACAGATAGTTTGGACTAATTGCTGATGAGCACGATTGCTTACCGCCCTTTTAATGTTCTTGATGGTGGTCCTATATCTATTTTTTATTTTCCTTGCCAAAGCATCATATTGTGGCATGGGTAGGTTCTTCACCTTAATTTTGTGAAGATTAGCTCTTAGTCCCCTCTTGGCATCTCTAATCTCACTGTTAAATGGCTGCGCATTTCCTTTCACTCTTATCGTAGGTCCTCTAGTAGATGTGGCATGTTTAATAGAAAAGGCCAACACCCACTCCTCAATTGAATTGATGGACATGGCATAGAAATCAGGCAAGCTACAAGTATCCTCATATAGTAAGGATTTAGTGGCCCGGCTGATGTTATTGACTAACCAACTTATTCTGGTGCCTCCCTGATTTACCTTAATTGTACCCGTATTACTCTGAACAAGACTGTCCCACAAAATGTTAAAGGTACATCGGAGGAAAGCATGATCACTCTAATTATTCAAAATCACTTCCATGTCAGCAACTAGATGTAGCATTTTGGGCCACAAAAAAATATAGTCCAGTGTACTAATTTCCATACCACTAGTCCATGTCTGTTTACCCGGAAAGTCTCTGGGGCTACGGCCATTGATCATTTCAAATTCCCAACCTTCGAATAGCCGTAAACATCCTTTCCCCGCCACATCTTGTTTGGTGTGCATCATTGTACATTTGTCTTTCAGCTTGTGGTTCAAAGAAGAAATTCCCGCACCTGTCATGTGACAATTAAAGTCCCCCAGCGCTACCACTGCTGAGTTCCCAGGTATTATCGACCAAGATACCATTAGCTCCTCTAATGCCTCTTGGATTAATTCCCTTTTTACTGCTCCAGGTGGATTGTACAAATGTATGGGGAGGAATCTTTCTGGTCTAACCTCACGTCCCAGCTCCACATCCACTGCCATAATGATGTGTTCTTGATAACAGTTGACCCGTCTGGAGGCCAATTAATTAATCACCTCAATAAGTAGACCACCCGAGGGGCGACCTTTTTCTCCTCTTGTTGCAAAAGCTTGATGCACCACATAACCATCGAATACCAAAGAGTCAGTCGCCCAAGTTTCTTGCAGACAAGAGCAACTATGTTTGGCCAAAACGTTGGCCGACCCCTCCACACTCAGCAAGTGGGAAAAACCTCTGCAATTCCAGGTGAGGATGGTAAAATCTCAACTGTTGACTACCACACCCGAAAGAGAGTCCAACAACCATTTTAGAGTTTGCTGTAATTCAGCAATATCCAATCATTTCCCTTCCATAGAAGAAGAGGATATTAAGGGCTTAAGTGGTGTTGTTGAATCCTCTGGTGCTGCATTAGGATCGGACTCATTCAGATCGACATCAATGTCAATGGCTCTCATTACAAGTCAGGCGTTAAGGGTTTAACGGCGCCGTCGGTGCCGTTAACCCTTAACGCCTGATTCACACTTTAACGCCTGCTTTTTACAGGCGTTAAAGTCCAAGGCGCTAAGCGACCTTGGTGCTAATTACGGCACCGTAATTTACGGTGCCGTAATTAGCGCCTTACCCATCCCCATTATGCTCTATGGGGCAAAAATGGGAATGGGGAAGGGCAAATGGTGAATGGGGAATTACCGCCCCACTCACCTTGGAATGGGGCGGTAATTCCGCCATCCACCATGGCGGAATCCGGCATGGACCATGGTGCTAATAGCACCATGGTCCACCGCCTGACTTGTAATGAGGGCCAATATCTACTAACCTCAGATCATCTTTATATTTTCTGATGATCTTAGCTGTTGATGAAAATTTGCAGTGTAGAGCAGAAACATTCGGGTTAGGGCCCTTCAGTGGCTCAACGAAAAAGAAATCATCAGATGTGAGGACACAAAGTTGTGGGACCGAATTAAACCTCACCAAAAGTTTGGATCGTGCTAGCCATTTGTTTTTGCCACTTTGATATAGATTCTTTATAAGGCACACACGATTGTCGGGTGGCTCTTTACAGTCTTCAGGCAATATTGGTGTTGCCCTCATCGGTTTGTCGCCTATATCTGATGATTTTACTGATATAGCAGGCGTTAAAGGCCCCCTTTCGTCTTTGCTGTGGTCGGGAATGTCCAACAATTCGTCATCTTCAACCAGATCAGCCAACTTCTCTCGCTCCTTGAGCAGCCAGCTGGCTTAGCGGCCCTTACCCGGAGGGTTCTTTTTCCTGGCTTTTGTCGCTCTTTTCGTAGCATTATAGGGGATGATACATCTGGCTCCGATACTGGCTGAGTGCTAGATTTGGAGTTCTTTAATGCTTTCTTTACCAGTCGGCGCTGTTTCCTGGAGAAGTAAACTAGAGGACTTTGTTCAGGATCCGGAAAGTTCTCGTTATTTTGCTGATCGTTGTTGTCCTTTACAATTTGGATGGCTTCAGAAAGATTTTTATCGCATCTTCACGTTCATTTCCCAGCTGATCCTGGGTCGGAGTGAGTGTAATAGTGTTGGCCAAAATTCTTCCTGACATTTGCAGCAGAATCTTGAGGGCAAACTGTATAGATGCCACTGAAGACTGTAACTCCGCGATCTCGTTTGCCATAGGTACAGGACAATCTGACTCCTCTACTTCTTTCCCTGGTCCATCTTCCACTGAGGTCAAGACCAGATTGGGTGAAGCAGATAGACGGCCAAAACTCCCCGACGGATTTCGTAAGTCCGTCACTCCGTCTGAGAGATTCTTGGCTTGAGGCGGAGTGCAACTTTCTACTGGCATTGGTATTTGTGACAACATTCCCTTTTGGATATTTAAACATAACTCCAATAGGGAATTGTTGTAAATGTCCTCGTAGTTGGTTGAGCTCATTAATCCGCTGGCACATGGTCCTGGAGCAGTGATCTCTTCGACACTGGTGGAGGTAATATCCAATGGAGGAATCAAAGAGTTCAAAGGGAAGAATCCCGTGATCATGGCTTGATCCGTGGGAATGGGGTTCTTAAGTTTCTTTTTAACCTCATATTGTTCACCGGTGGAACCGAGTCAGAGATCGCCTTACTGGGTTGTTTCCTGAGTTTTCCCAGGTTGTATCTGGTCTGTGCAAAACCCTTCCCCTGAGGCATTGCCAGCTTGCTAATAGAGGGCTAAATATCTGGGTCTACTTCACACCCAGTGTGTCTCGGGCAACTTCCTAATGTAGTAGAACACATTTTGCAGTTAATCAAAGTCCCACAAAATTCGGTAGCAGCTCGAAATCAATGACACTCAGGGCTCCTTTCCTTGAGTACAGTAAATTTCAGGATCAAAGGCCATAGGCTAACAGTCTCCTTAGTTATAGGTAACCGATGTTCAAATATGTTCACAACTGTAATCGTGGGCATAAAGTGGTAGTCCTGAAAACAATGTGGTCTACCGCTATTCCGCCTGGGTTGATACTATCTACTTTAGTGGACTCATCACCATGGTACATATAATGACACCATAGACAAACAAATGGGGAGAAATGAATGCTTATGTGGTGCCAGTTTACCGTACCATTAATCACTTTGTAGTGTGGGGAGGGGGAAGGTTGAGGGGGGTGCAGAAAGGAGGTAAGCAAAAAAGGAAAAGCCCCCGTTGTCACCCGTTCCCACTGCAATCATCTGTTTTCCCTCCTCTTGCCATGCTCCAAGAATCTCCAAGCATCTCCGCCTAGATGCTTTGGCCACTAGCTACCAGCTGCCAACTGTCGACTGCCAAATTACCTGATTAGTTTTCCTCTCAGGTTGCAGCATTGATCGTACTTAATGCCGCGGCCGAGGCAGGGCAAGGCGGACCTTATGCATCTGAGGTCATGCCTCTCCCGTTCCCGAGGCAGCTCCGAGTGCTGGTGGCCGTGTTCACAACCCTCTCGCAGGGCAAGGCAGACCGTATGGCAGACCGCAGGCCTTTCGAGTTCCTCCGGCAGTTCTTCTGGCAGCTCCGGGTGCTGGCGACTGCGACTCGCAGCCCTCCCGGGATTCGAGGAAAGGACCTGTGGAAAGGACCTGCAGCACACGTCAAGCTGCACCACATTCCAAAAGCCCACGTACACAGAGCTGAGAACTGGCCGCTTCTGACGTTTGCAAGTGATCTAGGAGACGGTCAACAGAATCAATACAATAGGGTTCCCTGGCACCTCTTGAAGAGCAGGACAATCAACAAACAACAATAGCACTAATATCTTTGTGTAGAATCGCATTTTAATTATTTATATATGAAAGAGTAATCATATGAAATCATTCAAACCACATAGTGGGATACCAAGGGTGCTGTTATCACTCCATTTCTGATCCTTGAGTGATGCTTAAATGCGCTGGTCATTATATTTTGTATATGTGGCATTTATGACTGACAATGTTTGCAGGAGTGCATAGGCACAGGTTAGGTAAGACATGTCTGACAATGTGTGCAGGTGTATATGGGTATAGATTCAACACCTCCCTGTATCTATGTAGCCCTAACCATGTGTTATTGTTATTGCACACTTTATTCATGACACGTGAGTTGTTATATGAGGTTAGTGTATGAATGGATGCATTTTGAAGGGATTATGTGATTTCTCTTGCTATGTACTTTTACTTTACATGGTTTCTGTAGATATATGAATTGTACTTGTTCATCAATTAAAATGTATTTTTTGTAAAATAAAAGGAGCTCTGTTTTCTCTTTGCTTGTGTCTCATCAACTAAAGCATTTGATAGATGTTATTTATATGCTTTGAATGATTTCATATAATTATGTTTTCATATGTAAATGATTTGAATGTTATTGCACACAATGGGATGCACGTTATTATGTATAGGAAAAGGTCAAAGCACTGAGAACCCCACATGCATTTTGTGTACAGAGGCAAAGACCTGAGAACTGCCCATGGAAGCAGAGGACAGGCGATATGGTCAGTGCACAGTCATCCATTTGCATTTTGAAGACAAAGGAGAAGGGAAAGGCAATAAGAACCACAAATACATGTTGCAAGCAAAGGAGAAAACCAAAGCACATAATATCCCAATTAAAATGTTTAAAAGTAGGAGACTTTAAAATCACTTTAAACCCAGATGCATTTTTGATTTTATGTTAACTCTGGGGCAGAATGTCTGCACCCACTTTCGCAGCTCCTATAGTGCTCAAAATGTTTTAGAGAAACTGCAGTCACACCGACATCTGCCTTAAAATAGAGGTAATGCCCATTCAGTGGAATTCAATCTGTAGGCTGGAAAGTACAAACGAATAGTGTCATGCAGTGACAAACTACTTTAGTAGCCAGAGCTAACAACTTGAGGGTACCTACGTAACATCTACACAGTGGGAAATGTTGCACCTGTTTTAATAGCAGCCATTTTAAAATGTGTTGAGTAGGTTAGCCATCAAGTAAAATCACTAAGTGAGATTCTGCCACTGGTGTACATGTTCGAATTAGAATCACCAAACCTAAATAACTAATAGGAAATGTCAGATGATGCAAATGTAAAACAAGATGCCTTGAATCTTCCCTTGATCTTCTTTCAGAATCTACACATTGTTGAGGTGAACCCAACAATAGAGCACCTTCTGGCATCTTTCCTTGAAGATGTCTTTTAAATTCAATATGATGTGTGTGAGGGTGAGTAAAACAAAGCTGTATATCATTCACAAAAGAACATGTTAGCCTCGTGTAAGGAAGCATTAAAGAGAAGGTTTAAAGGCAAGATAGAAAATGAAGAGTGAGCTAAAGGTCAGAGGATATCAACACAGTGTGGGGCACCACCACCGCAAATAGGTTTACCAAACAGTACACAGACGTTCTCCACATCTCCTGACACAAATTCTGTGGGCATCATGATGAGGCTTTGAAGAGTGGAATGCTGCAAGAAGCTATGGAAGAGACTGCCCTGCCGATTTGCTTGCTGGATGCATCAGGGTCCTCACAATATTTCAGCAGGTCCATTGCAGTATAGCTGGTTAAGGCCTCGGTTTGACATGCCACCGACACAGTATTGAGGTTCCATGGCACTTACGGCTTGATAATTGGTCAGTGTGGCCATTGATACTAAGCTCCCCTCTAGTGAGAGTGTTTAGTGAATGGGTTTTGTAGCATTGCTGGGGCTATTGCTGAATACAGTCAGTCAGTCAATATTTGTATCCGGATCATAAAAATACAAAGCACATTACATGACAAAATTGACCATTACATCTTACACATCACATACGGTCTCCAGTTAAAAAGAAATCAGTATAATAAGAACTTTGTTTCAGTTAAAAAGAAGTGCACAGTAACAGTAGCAACCAATACATAAAATCCAATACAAGATCACTGGTTGAAAGTGCATAGTGCATAAGCCTAGGATAGAATAATTCATGAGAATATCAGAAGAGAAAGAAAGCAAGAACATACGACCAATACATATTAACCTGTACACAATCTGTAATTTAGCATACATATGTTATCCTCATATTTAAACATTCCCTTAAAATTGGGTTGGCCAGGTACCCCTTTCTTTGGTGCATTGCTCTCTTCAAAAGGGATAAAAGAGCCCAGGTTGCCAAAACAGAGTCCGCAGCCAGGAGGAGCAAAACAGCCGGCCTATAGGAGTGGATGTTCGTTGACCTAAGGACTGGCAGTAGTGTGCACCGTCTCACAGAATTTTACACTAGACAGAACAATAGCAGATGATTCAAATCTTCTCTATCTGCCCCGGACGCCAGGCATCCTGAGATATCGGAATACCCAGTCCAATTAGATGTGGTTCCGCTCAACTGTAGGCAATCCAATCTAGCGTGCGTGATCAGCCACTGGCCTCCCACTTTGTGCCTCAAACTAAGTAGGGCTGGATCTCCATCACCCTGCTGATCACAGCCTGTACTGTATTTGAGTTGGTAGCGAATTCCTGAAAATCTCTTCTATCCTTTATAACCTGACCCAAAATGCGTTTATAAGATTTCAATTGCCCGTTAGACAACAGATTATCAGGGAGAGAAAGAACTCAAATGTTGCAACGTGACATAGCTGCATCAATAAAAAACAGCCATGGGAATTTTCCATTGACATTATTGTCCTGAAAATAAAAAGACATGAGAAAGCATGTTTGTTCGCACAAAGATGGAGCCAAAAAAAGATCAGGCCAAATCCCATTGGTCCTCCCAGAAATCCATTCCAAGTTCCCTATGGATTAATATACAGGGGGCGGATCCTGGGAGTCCCAATAAGCTTTTAAAAAAATGAATTCTCCTTGCCCTGGATCTCAGGAGCTTTTGAAAAACCCCATAATGGAACTCTGTGCAAAGTCACAGCCATTGCTGTGCTTTATAGACTTTTAATGCTGCGTCACGTGGTTGAGCCTGACAACAGGACAAGAGGGCAAAAACACTCCTATGTGTTTGCTTAGCTTCACTGATAGTTTTTTAATATGGGCCTTGCCTGTGACTGATTCCGAGAATCTGACCCCCAAGTAATAGAACTCCTTAACTCTCAGGATTATCCCCCCATTACAGATATTAGGGTGCATCGTCACCACCCTCTTTTTTCCCACACATACCTTTAGAGCAGATTTTGTGGTATTGATTTTGAACCCCTAATTTTGCATTAAAGCAGCATAGGCAGAAATAAATATCTGGAGGTTCCTTGGTGTACTGGCTATTAACACAGTATCATCCGCATAAGCCAGGACAGGAATGGGCCTGCCCCACAGAAGCAGATATTCAGCCCCTG
The DNA here is from genome assembly GCF_040938575.1 of Ambystoma mexicanum. NCBI lineage: Eukaryota > Metazoa > Chordata > Amphibia > Caudata > Ambystomatidae > Ambystoma > Ambystoma mexicanum. The sequence continues at coordinate 514,016,315 of NC_090937.1, forward strand.
TCTCCACAAATACCCTCAACAGCCCATTTATATACAAGGTGAAAAGTATTGGGGCAGAAACACAGCCTTGATGCACCCCACATCCCACCTTGAAGCACCTAATGCGCTGACCCCCTGTGCCTCTTCACACACAGGCCTGGTTCTCACTATGGAGTTCTTGTAATACAGCCAAGATTGTGGTTGGGAAACCCATGGACCGGAGCAGGGCCGACAGCTTACATCTGTCTACTGTGTTCAATGCTGTGCTCAGATCCAAAAAGGCAAGGTACACCCCCCCTTACAGAAAACAGTGTTAGAGACAACGAAGTACACATTTAAACTCTGCTCCATAGTTCCCACCCCAGGGCGAAAGCCAACCTGGATATCAGTGAGAACTGCCTTCTCCATTAAACAAGTCTCAACATGCCCCAGCAGTACCCTGCCAAAAATGTTGAATGAGGTATCAAGTAGGGAAATGGGTCTATAGGAGGTAGGGCTGGCATGGTCCCCCTTTTTTAAAAATAGGATAGATAACAGCCGATTTCCATGAGGATGGAAATGAGCCCAATTCCATGCAGGCATTAAATGCTATAGGGCCTCATTACGACCCTGGCGGAAGACTATGGTGCTATTAGCACCATGGTCCATGCCGGCAAGTTATCGACTCCGCCATGGAGAAAGGGGGAATTACCACCCCATTACAAGGTTGGCGGGGCGGTAATTCCCCCTTCCTCCATGGCCCTTCCCCATTCCCATTTTTGCCCCATAGGGCTCAATGGGAATGGGGAAGGCGCTAAGTACGGTGCCCTTGCGGGTCCCTACTTTAACGGCTGGTCTACACCAGCCATTAAGGTCGGGTCCCGCAAAGGGACCTTGTAATTAGGTGCTAATAGGTTAACGGCACCGCAGCCTTTTACAGCGCCGTTAACCCATTAGCGCCTGGGTCGTAATAGGCCCCTAGTCAACACGGGGTCCAAAGGTCTAACTGATACTGAAACAGAGTACAGCATATTTCAAGCCTTTTCACTGGTGCACCTCTTCCAAACAGATTAACAAAATGCCCCACCCATGCTGCCTCTTCTACATGTTTACCTCTAGATGTCTGCTGTACATTTTGAATGGTGTCCCCTTTCACATATTCCCAAAAAGCCTTTTGATCATTACGCGTTGATGCTTCTAGGAAGCCTACCCATGCTTCCTCTTCAAGTTCACCTTTCCTTTTCTTCTGTGCAAGTCTATCATTAATTCTAGCAAGGACATTCTCCCCCTTGAACTATTTGGGGCTTCCAGAACCATCAGGAGTGCTTCTTTGCAGAGGTACACGACTCATCAAACCACCCACTTGTGCAGGTGTTCAGATTCTCGCTGCACTGAACCATAAAGCCCTTGGTCATTACCCCCAATAACTTTGAGAACTGTTCCACAACATGCTCCAAGTTCACTTTGGAGTCTAGGATACCATGACTGAGGGATATATTCTCCGCCAAGATGATTATATGTAGGTTTTCATCCCGGATTCTTTCCCACCTAATTCCCCTAATGGAGGCATACTTCGTTTATACCATACATGCAATACTATCCTGGATGACAATCCCCCCAGAATGCCACCCAATTGCAAGCTAATAAGGCAATGGTCACTGCTGGTGTCCAGCAACACTTCAAAACCCAATATGCTATCCCATAGCTCTAACGAGAGACTGAAATAATGTATGGTGCATGAACCCTGATGATTAATAAAGGTGGACTGCCCTGGTATGTCAGGGGCTATGCATCAATTTACTGAACACATGGCCCATTTTGTAAGCCAAGTGACCCTCTGCAGGCCCTTTGGACATACCCACCCATCCTTCATTATTTGGGTGGGATATTCAGAGCCATATCTTCCATCGGATCAGGGAGATCCTCTGGGAGTCCCATACCCATTTTCAGGTTAAAATATCCTCCCCATATACAATTAGATCTTCTGATCCTTCTATTCATGAAAAGTTAATTGATAAAAAACGTAATCTTTTCCAGCCTGTCCGCATCTCCCTTATGCAGACTATTATAAAATTTCATGACCACTACCGGGTCCCTCCAAGTTGGGGAGATACGCAACACCTGTAGGTAGTCCACATTTGTCTCAACTTCTCTTACCCTACAGATTAAAGAGGTCTTGATCAAAAAGGCCAAGCCCCCAAAACATCAGATTCTCACATTTGTTTTGCTGGAATTCCATAATATGCATATTAATCCAAGAGGGGGGTCTCCAACGCCCAGGTCTCTTGCAATAGAATGGAATCCTAGTACTTTAAGAACCCCATGATGTCTGCCTTAGCAAATTTGCCACTGGCCCCTGCATTGTTCCATGAAAGCAGACCTGCTACCCAAGGTACAGCCTCTGCTACCCCAGGCACCACTCCATTCACCAGGCCTGGATTCCCCTCTCACTCAGCCCTACCCTCCTGGTCCCTTTGGCATGGAAGGTGGGCAGTCTGTCAATCTATTTCCTCACATGAAGTCAAAGGCTCAAAGCAATTAACCAGTTTGACCCCCGTGATGGTTGACCTTCTGCTCCTTTGAATTACACTATCTACATTCGATTAAACTTTGGGCATTTAAAAGGTCCCTTACTCAAGTTGCTGGCAGTGGTCTCCAAAAAGGGACATTGCTCCAATGATCCCTCGAACCCCCATAGTCTCCTCGGCCGTACCATTCAGTCATCCTCCCTGTACAAGGGTAAACGAAATCCAGTGAAACCAGCATACTGAGTAATTTACAACTATTGAGTTTAAGCCCCCTGGACAGGTTGGAGTTAACCAGGAAGTTGACCATCCTTGGGTCCAAGAAGGAGACCACTATACAGTCTCTTCCATTGATTTTAGATTTGAACTATCCAGCCCACCCGTTTTGCAAAAATGAGATTAGGGTCGATACTCTGACCCATCAGATTTGAGTTGATCCAATGAGTTGTTTTATTAATCAACTAAATGGTTGTTTCGATTTCTTCCTTGGGTAGCCCTGGTACACCCACAATTATACCCACAAGTGGTGCTGCTACAGGTGAAAGGTTCACTATGCTGCTTTCTGGCACCCCATAATGCCCTCCAACCTCAGGTACCCCTAAAGGAGGACCCAAAAAGTGGCACTGCTCAGTCCTAGACACCCCAAATGGGCTTTATTAGTTGAAATTGGTAGTGGGTTTGGAGTCCATTCTACTTCCATTGCGTGAGTCGCTACCTCCCCCCTCACCTCTCCAACAACCACACCACCCATCTTGGCCTTGCTCTTCACCCCATCCTTACCAAGTTTCCACACTCTTTTTTTTGTAGGTCTCTTATTGAGTCATCAAGTATGGCCCAGGTACTCATTACCACAGACTTAAACACCTGCAGTGACTCTAGAATGGTCTGCAAGGGCTTAAGCATTGTGTCTAGGAGTGATTCCAGCCCAAGCTTGTCCTCCTCTCCAGCAGAGGAGGTATTTAAGTCCAGTTGTCTGCTCCATCCCGGACTCCCACCTAGGCAGCAACTCTCCGACACATCAAGGGAGGAAACCACTCCTCCCCAATCCACCTCCCTAACTATATTCCCATTTCCACCGATTCCACCCCCCTCCCCGACAGTATCCATATCCCTTAGTGTGTCCACAGCAGAAGGGGTACTGCCCTTCATCACCGTTCCCAGAGATATCACCTTAGCCACCTTAGCCACCAGACTCGGGGCAGCACCCATACCCTCGTTGTAAATATTATCTACATCTCAACTACCATTTTAGGGTCCCCCCAATGCTCGAAGCAGCATCCCAAATTGCCTTTTCTGTAACAATAATATGGTTCTCAATTTTTCCCGCCATATCTTCCAGGTACATATCCAGGGAGCGTTGTAATAACTAGGGTTTAACAATTAGTGAGTTTCCGGCAAATTTTTGTTTGGGTTTTTGGGGGCTCACAGTTGGTGCCCCACATGCCCCTGACATACCCTCACCCCTCGCTTTTCATATCACCATGTCTGGGCCAAAATAAAAATCCAGCACACAAGCTTAGCGTCTTAAATACAAAATTACAATAAAATTACAATAAAACTATATAATAAAAGAAAACCTAAAACACTCAAAACTCTGTTTTTTAAAACAGTTAAAGGCACAGTGAAATGCAATTTAGCATTACATTCAGTTGGAAGCAATTAGCACTAAAGTAACATCAAGTAAAAGATAGGTTCAGAAACATTTTTAAAAATGAAATCAACAAGGCAAGAGCCGCTGTATCGTGGCAGTGTCAGATTGGCCGGGCCAGGGCCAATCCAAGCCCATGAACCTTCAGGAATGCGCAATGCACACAGCGTCCACAGAGTCCTCAACTCAGGAAGCAAACACAGACAACCGCAGGCCACGAGCCAACGACACGGATGAAACCCATAAAAGCCATGCAAGCAGTGTAAGTAAAATGTGATCTGCTTCCAAAGAAATGAATATCGTGTGAATGGTCTGCACCTAGGCACCAGCTCCCACACCTCAAGAACGCTATGGGAGTGGGGCCAAGGAACGCCCGATGACTCAATGAGCAGTCTGAGTCCGTTTCTCCCCCTGGCCCCTCCTCCTGTTCATTCAATGAAAATGTAAAAAAGAAGGGAGAGCTTAAAAAGCACCCTCCTCCTTCTAAGGTTTCCAACTGTTGGAGTCATTCCGGGAGAATTACCAGTGCAATGCCAGTGCAGACTGGCGCATCTCGCTAATTTTCAAGGATTATAATATAAACTCCAGATATAACAAAGATTGTAAATCTTACCAAAGGTACTGCATTTTCCGCATTGGGACACCGTTGGGTCACCGGTAGAAAAGTACAAATGTGGCGTTAAACGTGGCTAACTGACCAGCTCCTGGGTAGGCAACCCTCCACAACACTCCACCACGAACCACCAGTAACCACTTCCTAACCTAATATTCATATTTTGTTTTAGGATCTGTTTGTCCTTTTGACAAGCTATACCTGACTTCATTAATCTAGTCAGAAGTCTAAAGGTTCTTCTCAGCTCCCTTATTTTTCAAAATGTCCTGGTCAAAAAGGTGATGGCTTCATTGAGAATTCATGGCAGACATACCTCTAGGTGTCTCCTTACTCCATAGGAAAGACATAAATGTCAGGGCTGTGATAGTTCCCAATTTTTCTTCCATAGCACTGCACATGACTATATAGGGAAGCACCATAACCACAAACTTTTTTAAGTGATTAGCCTGCTGTTGAACATTTTTTTAAGTTTCTTTTTTATTTGTTTATAATCTAAAAATAGATTTTTACAAAAAGAGAGGCAGAAGATAAAAAAAGGAGAATTTCAATTAATTAATTCCTTCAATTTTAACGATCTTGAGTCTGTTAAGAAGTTCATTAAGACTGGTTTTCAGAGGCTTTGTTCTAGCTACTAATTCTGTAGTTGTTACACTCATCAGTTCTTCTTTATACTAGCGTCACAGGTATTAAAGGAAACAACTCTTTCCCTATGTGCTGCATGATGTTGATCGTCGCCAGTAGCCATGAGGTTTTGTTCCCCCCAATCAGTTTTTGCCAGCAGAGGTCTTCATCTTTAAGACAGAAATTCGATAGGGTACTAGGCAGGTATTTGGAACGGATGCTTCTAGACGCACGGCAGCTCAGAAGCAGATGGTAAATTGTTTCTGTGATCGCCGGGTCGTTACAGAATCGGCAAATGTTCGTAGTTGTTACGCCTCTGATTGCCAAGATTTCTTTAGTTTCTAGCAGATTAAGTCTGATTCTCATGAAGGTATTCTTGGCCCGCCTGTTAGGAAACAGTTTGATGCAATTTTGCAAGACGTCCAGTTTTTTAAAGATCTGGGGTAGATGCGTGGTAAGTGTGTTTTTACTAGCGATGTCGAGTGTTGCTATCCAGTGCAGTTCTTTTATCTTTTTTATGACTTTTGTCAGGTTTATTAGCCAAAAGAAGATTATCAGATGGATCAGATTGATCTCTTGCGGGTCTTGATCTTTTCTTCATGTTTGTCAAAATATTTTCGTCTTCGTTAGAGTCTAGGAGAGAGTCTTTTTGGCTTTCACTCAAGTCCGAGTCCCCTACCTCCAGTCCAGGGTGGGGCTTGCTGGGGGGGTGTGAATCAATGCCGTGACTGACACTATGCCTTGGGCAGGACCGTTGGGTCCATGGGCACTGGATCCTGAGTTGCCGTCAGAGTTACTCCTCCCAGCGGCCGCTCGGGAGAACATCTTTGGGGGCTCACAGGCAAGCCGGCCCCCCACCAGCTCCCCTCGCCCAACTCGCTGCGTTGTCTCCTCTTTGCGTGCCCCGCAGCAGACCGTCACATGGAGGAGAAGCCCCGCCCCCACAAAAGGCCGTCTGCACTATGGGCCGCCGAGCAGCAACACTCCCCGCTAGTCCCCCTCCGGGAGATCGCAGTGAGTTTTGCTCGTCAGAGTTTTCAACAGGCACAGCTATGGCAAGGGGGGATGGGGGTGGACCGGGGCAATAGCACAACCGTCTCTGAATGAAGCGGGGTGGACGAGGGCTTGTAGCTGACAGGCACTTCTGCGACAGGATGAAACAGAGTTGCTTCTTTTGGCGAGTCGCTTAGTGACGCTCTTAAAGCAGTTTTGACAGTCTCTGCGCTCATAGAGTTCAGCAGACGGTCATTATGAGTGGATGTTGGTTTACCTGTATTTGCTGAGACTTGCTGTAAATCAAGTGTAGAGTCTAGTCGAACTCAAGAGCTCCTCAGGCGTCGACCCGCCTCATCCTCAGGTGGCGGGGCAGGGAAATGAATGGGCTGCAAAACCTTTGCAGTCTTTGTAGTCCTGCTTGTCATACCTGCAGAACTTCCACTCTCCGCCACTCCGCGTAGGAGAATACACCTGAAAAGACTCACAGGACTTGGATCTATCCCCTCTTTACCCTGACTGGCTCAAAGAACCACGTTCCACAGTCACCAGTCGGGTACCCTAACCTAGGAGATGTATAATTCTGAGGGGAGTGTTCCAACTTCCTTTAGTAGTGGGACTTATTCGCCCCTTGTTGTTTTCGGACTCCTCTGCAGAAACAGTAATGCAGTGAATCAAGGTTGGATTCACCAACCAAATTAAAAATACAGAAAAGTGCCTGCTTCAATTTTGCACAATAAACTGGATCAATATTATAATATTATAATAATCACATCAAATGGCAATATCACCAAAGGGTTCCACAGTCTCCACAGCTTCCACTGTTAATCTGCCATGTGGGGCTGTGTGGAGCGCCGGTGCAGCAAACTCTCCAGCACCGCCGGCTGCTTACGCTGCACAGCGTGGTTTATGCACGCAAGGAAGTTGTAGCAATGCTTACTGTCCGTGACCCGCTCCGTGACCCGCTCTGGCTCCCTGGGTGGGTCTCCAATACAGACCACGGTGTAGCAGCGGGTTCAGCACCGACCAAGGTGGCGTGGCGTGGCAACCATCACCGTTCCCCACAGCTCCACACAGCTCCTCTCACGGCCGAGGCTGAGGCCACGCAGAAACAGGAGCAGAGTCGAAACCGGTGCCGCGTCAGAGGAAAGGACCTTCTGCAATGTAGTGCAACATAGTGCAATGTAGTGCGAGTGTCAAGCCGCACCTCCAAAGATCCAACAGAGGCCGCTTCTGACACCAGGTATCTCAGACGCTCTCTGAATATTTACTCAATGAAAATCAGTGGGATGACCACCCCTATTGAACAATAAGGTCCTGATGCATCAAAGGACAAATATCTACAGACAAATTAGATGTGGCTGTTAACATATTGTGAGCTCTGTGATTCGATGCTACAATTTAAAAATACCTAAATTTCTTATACCATGCAGGACAAGAGCACTGTGAAACACTTGTTTACGAGCGTGATAGAAATAAAATATCAATTCAATTAAAATCAATTCAATTGTGGTCTTATGGGGCCAATTTTTCCATGTACATTGGCCTTCAAATCCCAATGATTATTCCATTTTGTTACCCTAAAATCCCATTCTTTAAAGAGTGGATTCCACCTCCGACCATTTCTGACACCCAAGCACAATCTAACTGTTCGCTATCAAAACATTCCCGAATTAAAGTTGCCTTCAGAATGACAAGATTCCCTCATACTTTATCCAGAATTCACCCAGAATGTTCTTTACTTCCACCAAAAAAGTATCAAAATTTGAGCAAGCAGGATTCCAATACATATCTAACAAGTACATGGATTAATCACATCTCTACCTTTAACATATAGATTTGCTGCCAATATACCTTGGGTCATTTCAGAGACTTTGTCGACTCTTTCAAAAATTGTATTTCTACTTGCAACCAGTAAACCACCTGACAGGCTCCCAACATTGGGGTAATTAGTGAATTGTTGGATAATTGTAAAACCATCCAAATAAATGTTTTTCCTTAACCATGTCTCTTGAAAAACAATCAGATCAAATGTATCTGAAATATCATCCCTGGCACCATTGCTCTTAAAATTATTATTACCCTGAGTGTTCCAAATTAGGGACACATCTAAATCATACCCTGTATTAAAGCCCTGCTCTCCTACCACAGAGCCTCATAGAACCACTGTAAAGAGTGGGGTTTTGGGGGGGTGGGGTACTCCTGCTTTCTATATGTCAGAGGAGAGGAAAAGAGGACCACAGCAAAGATTCTCTATTTCGGAAAACGTGGGCGAGCAATTAAGGCCTAGATCTCAGGAGGTGATGCAGGCTGGTTATTAAGTACAGTGTAGTCCCCAAGCCCCCAGAAAGGAATGTCCACACACTATGTCAGTGAAAACACAGTCTTTATATAAATAAGGCTTTGATTATGTACACATACAATAACAAATGTTGTGCTCCTACAATTCTAAAATGGTAAATATATACAGTTTGCATTGTCGATTAAGTTTTATTTCCCCCTAGAAAGGTTGTGACACCCCAATAGACCTGGAATAGCAGAGTTCGATGTCGGGTCGTCAAGGGATCCTTCTTGAGCGGCTCCCTTTAAGGCAGGAACAACGGATCGTCAATATCCCACAAGGAAAAAGGGTGAACACTGTCATTGCGGCAGCAGCTTCGCTTCTTGTGGTGCTTGTTGACGATCGGTTTAAAATGTCCTGCAAGCTGAGGCATGCGGTGCACCTCAACGATGAGTGTTTGTTGCCGCAAGGAGTCAATGAAGAACTTTTGCCCAGCAAGGGCGTCAAGTCATGAGCGTCTCTACGGTCTTCGGGTGGCGGGAAACCAACCGATGGCTTCTCCTCGGTCATCAGTGGCCTTGACATTCTTCCGCAGTACGAAGGCGGTCGACAAGGATAAGCAAGGGAGTCTTTGGAACAAATCTTCTTAGGCAAAGGAGCTCTGTGGGCTCGGGTCGGCGACGGCGGTCATCAACTGTGATGGACTTCAATGTCCGGGCGCTTCTCTTTGTGATTCTGTGGCGGTTCCCATCTCCGGTCGGCAGCCTTTCGAGGCTCTGACATCCAGGGAGCTTTGGCAAAGATCAGCTGGTGCACGATGGTTCCTCGTAGCTCGGGAAGAGGCCTCCTAGCGAGGTCCTCTATTGGATCAGTTCCTTGACAGTCACATAGCTTTCAGATTAGCGAAGGACAGCAGCAGCAATTCTTCTTCCTCCAGCGGGCTTCAAGGTTTAAGCATCAAGTATTCACTTCAGCTTCTGAATGAATTCTAGCAGTGAGAGACCCCCTGATGTACTGTTCAGTCTCTCATTCAATCTGCTGGGTAACACTCAGGCAACCAATCACTCAGAAGGGCATTTAGCAGTCAGGCAGCCAATCAGGCTTACAGTGCATTCAGGCCATTCTCCTCCCTCACAACAAAGAATGTACATCGGGACAAGTATCTAGCCATTCAGTACTATACACTGCATTCATACCAGTTTCGGGCAGGGCGGTCTCAGTCTTTGTATCACATACCAGAAACTAAGATGTGGAGAAAAGGTGTGCACTACGATTTGCTTCTATGTACTTTTTTTCTGCAAAAACTCTCCTCATATATATCGTGTTTTTGTATATTTATGTTTATACAGGGAGCTCCCAGGTTCAAAAATAGGCCAATGATACCGGAGCTATATTCAATATTGCCAAACCGAAAAACAGGGTGGAGGCCATTCCGTAAAACCTGGTGCTCACTCCTTACTCCTTGTTGGAGCTCAATGTGTTCCTTCATGTTACATCAAACACTTCATAATGTTTTCAAGCATACTTTTTGTTCACATTCACTATTGTTTGCTGAAAGAAATTTTCTTATATATATATGAATTTTGAAACTTCTCTACATGTTTTGTAAAACAACTGTGTTTTCTTCACACTTTCTTTTCAAGGCAAAAAAGAGACTCCTGCTCTTTTGTATCTAAGCTATTGCCAATGCATTTTGGTGCCTAGCACCATCTTCAGGGCTATATTTATACAATTCACAACATTCAGTTTTAAATCACAACATTAAGTTTTAAATCAACATTATATGTATCCATAGACATTTTGTGTCCATAATATCAAATATACATACCACCATTTTGAAACACATTGGAATGTGCGTTCTGGTTTGTAGTGAGACAAAAGAAAGAGAACAACGATATTGTCAGTTTCCCCAACCATGAATTCAAACTAATGTAGACATCCCCTGCTTCTTTAAACCTTATATTAAGAGTTACCTTAGCTTTTGAGTTCGGTATCTTCTTTGCCTGTATCGTAACGAGTGAGGTGGGACACATCCCTGTAACAATAATAGCATGGATCACTAAGCGTATGCCTGAGTTCTATTCTTTCCTGTGTTTGCCATAATCCTAATGGTCCTAACCTCTCAAGCTTGTCTAGTCTACCCCTCAGTTCCGAGTCACTGAAACCCAAACACGCGCAATCTCTTGTTTTTGTAGGTTGCCATGGTGATCTGGGCACCGTCCATATGCTGTAAATGGCCGTCCTGGACGTGCCTCGCGTCCCGCTTCCCCATGGTAACGGGTGGGCGGGACGTGCGATCACCATGGCACCCAAACAAGCATTCAGGTACAATCTTAATTGTTAAGGTTTTCGCATCATGCCGGTTCTGAAACAATTATATAACGGTGTGTCTCATATATAGTGGACCCCTGTACACCGATCATGCAATACTGCAATACTGTTTCCAGACACGTGGTGCAGTCATCTATCGTTACAGGAAAAGTAGTTCCTAAATCGTGTCCGCATTTTCTGGGCAACTGAGTTGGAGATGGATTACTGTGACATTAACATCAATTACATGATTGTCCATATTTATAGAATGGACATCGGGCACTCAGCTCTCCTATTCTGTCCCATACTATGTGTGCGGTGCATCCATATACCAGAAAACAAGAGAACTCATATCCAAAATGTGGAATGCGAGACCCTGTGTGTCAATTAACTCTTAATGTGCATTAAATGGTTACTTTAAAGCCACCCTTCATATGCTTTTAAACTTTCATCGTCTGCATGTCCCAATATTACTGTTCCTTTCATAGTGCATCCTTAATGATTACCAAACCAGTGGTGTAATTTACATATGGATAAGTGTGATCCTGCATACACCAAAATACTTTTGATGGTTCAAAATTCAATCCATAAAAGTGTACTTGTGGAACATATTGGCAAATATTAATGCAACCAACAGCTTTTCCACAAACATCTTCACAAAAAACAAGCATAGTTAATCTCCTCATTTAGTCCTTTCGGAGATAATGTTCCCAATTGATCGATCCAGAAGGATTCCCTCTGGTCTAGTCTATGTTGGACATTCATGCGTGGTTCTCTCTTCTTAACAACTTCCAATAGTTGGAATTTAATCTGTGCTAGATTATGGTTCTTTATATTCCAGTGTTGTGCCACTGCAGAGTTTTTATTGTGATTACGTATACAGGAGCGATGTTCATTCCATCTTATTTTTGCTGGACGTGTGGACTGTTCCACATAATACATCCCACATGGGCATTTGATGGAGTAGATTATGTTGTTTGTGGCATATGTTCCGAAATGACAGAGTTTTATTTTTTCTCCAGTATGTGGATGGTTGACTATGCTCCCCCTTTGCACATATCCACAATTGCTACAATTTAAACAGGGGTATGTTCCAGTTTTCATAGTGTCTTTTCTAATGCACAAGTTTCTAGTTTTCACTAATTTGTACTTAAGATTTTGGCTCCTCCGGTAAGCAAAGGTAGGCAATTCTTTAAATAGCAGCTCAACTCTTTCATCGAATGCTAACACGTTCCAGTTCATTTTTATTATACTCTTAATCCGTTTACTTTGTTTAGAGTATTTTGTTACAAATACCATAGGAGGTGTTTTCTCGATTTTCTGCTTTGGATTCAATAATTCTTCTCTCTTTTGACTCTCCAATCTTGTCTCAGGTTCCTCGATCTCTGTTTTAGAACAGCCACGATTCAAGAATGTTTCACCCATTGTCGCTATTGCTTCCTCGTAGTCTCTAGGGTCACTCACAATTCTTTTCACTCTTAGCATTTGGCTGTATGGTAAGTTTTTTATTAGACCGGGTTGATGCAAACTGAGTTTGTGTAAGATGTTATTTCTGTCTGTTGGTTTTTGGTATAGATTTGTTTTGTAGCCAGTGATGCTGTTAATAATGTTCACATCCAGAAAATGTATCGATTCTTTGGAACATTCAAATGTAAATTGAATACGTTGGTCTATGATTTTCAGATATTGAAGAAACATTTGTAGTTCTTCTTCTGTATTCTTCCAGATACCAAAAATATCATCAATATACCGGATCCAAAGTCCAATTTTTCTTTCCAACCTTCATGTCTCAAAACATGGTCTACCACAAATTTGTGCATGAATGCATTGGCATATGGTGGTGCCATAGTTGCACCCATTGATGTACCAGCTATTTGTAGGAAGAACTCATCCCCATTCTGAAAGTAAGAGTTCTCACATGTAAATGCTAGCAGTGCCATAATGAACTCTTTCTGAGCTGGAATCTCATCTTCTTGAAGCAATAGCCATTCCATTGCTGCTCTCCCTTGGTTGTGCGGGATTGATGTATAGAGGCTCTTTATATCTACGGTGAATAGGATGTTGTTTGCAGCATACTCTGTGTCTTTCAAGTACTTTAAAAAGTGTGTCATGTCTTTTACATACGTGCTTGTTTTCTGTATTAGTGGTTGCATGAAGTAATCTATGTAGACTCCTAATGGTTGTAGTATGCTGTTTGTGCCGGCGACTATATGTCTACCTGGTGGGCTTATCAGGTCTTTATGCACCTTTGGCAGTGGGTAATAATGTGGGATCTTTGGATAATGATTTGTTAGAAATTTCCTGGTATGATGGTTTATACGGCTCAGATCTTCAGCCTTTGCTAGTAATTCTTCCAAAGTGTATTTGATCTCACTGGTTGAATCTGCATTTAATCTTGCGTACGTATTGGGGTCACTTAACTGTCTTTTACATTCAGCATTGTAATCCACTGTGTCTAATTTCACCAATTCTCCTCCTTTGTCTGCTGCCCTAATTGTCAGTTGTTCATCCACATAAAGTTTCTTTATGAGCTCCATATCTTGTCCATGTGCCTCCACCTCAAGCGTGTCTAGATAAAAAGCATAAGATGTGGAGAAAAGGTGGGCACTATGATTTCCTTTTATGTACTTTCTTTCTGCAAAAACTCTCCTCATGTATGTCGTTTTTTTTGTATATTTATGTTTATACAGGGAGTTCCCAGGTTCAAAAATAGCCCAATGACACCGGAGCTATATTCAATATTGCCAAACCGAAAAACAGGGTGGAGGCCACCCCATAAAACCTGGTGCTCATTCCTTGCTCCATGTTGGAGCTAAATGGACGCAACACACACACATAGTATGGGGCAGAATAGGAGAACTAAGTGCCCGATGTCCATTCTATAAATATGCACAATCATCTAATTGATGTTAATGTCACAGTAATCCATGTCCAACTCAGTTGCCCAGAAAATGCGGGCACGATTTAGGAACTACTTTTCCAGTAACGCTAGATAACTGCACCACGTGACTGGAAACAGTATTGCAGTATTGCATGATCGGTGTACAGAGGTCCACTAGATATGAAACGCACCATTATATAATTGGTTCAGAACTGGCATGATGCGAAAACCTTAACAATTAAGATTGTACCTGAATGCTTGTTTGGGTGCCATGGTGACCGCACGTTCCGCATTCCCGTTACCATGGGGAAGCGGGACGCGAGGCACGTCCTGGACGGCCATTTCCGGCCTATGGATGGTGCCCAGATCACCATGGCAACCTACAAAAACAAGAGATTGCGCACGTTTGAATTGCAGCAACTCAGAGCCGAGGAGCAGACTAGACGAGCTTGAGAGGTAAGGACCTTTAGGATTATGGCAAACACTGGAAAGAATAGAACTCAGGCATACACTTAGTGATCCACACTAATATCGTTACAGAGAGTTTTCCCACCTCACTCGTTATGATACAGGCGAAGAAGATACCAAACTCAAAAGCTAATGTAACTCTCAATGTAAGGTTTAAAGAAACATGGGATGTCTACATCAGTTTGAATTCATGGATGGCAAAACTGACAATATCGTTGTTCTTTTTCTTTTGTCTCACTACAAACCAGAACGCAAATTTCAATATGTTTCAAAATGGTGGTATGTATATTTGATATTATGGACACCAAATGTCTATGGATACATATAATGTTGATTAAAAACTTAATGTTGTGATTTAAAACTGAATGTTGTGAATTGTATAAATATAGCTCTGAAGATGGTGCTAGGCACCAAAATGCATCGGCAATAGCTTAGATACAAAAGAGCCGGAGTCTCTTTTTTCACCTTGAAAAGAATGTGTGAATAAAACACAGTTGTTTCACAAAACTTGCAGAGAAGTTTCAAAATTCATATATACATATAAAAGAAAATTTCTTTTAGCGAACAATAGTGAATGTGAAGAAAAAAAATGCTTGAATACACTATGAAGTGTTTGATGTAACACGAAGGAACAAATTTAGCTCTAACAAGGAGCAAGGAGTGAGCAACAGTTTTTACGGGGTGGCCTGCACCCTGTTTTTCGGTTTGACATACCAGAAACTAGACACCCATAACAAGAAGTGCATATTCGTCATCCAATCCATTCACCCAGGTCCCACCCCAAGGGTGTACCCAACATACAGTCAATGGGAAGGCTCAAGCCATTTTGCCTGGACTTCCCCCACAATACCATATATGGAGTTTCCACCCAACAGCCAGTCAGGGAGAAGGGACAGAGGCAGGGCTTCCCAGGACTTTGGGAAAAACAAGGTAACAGGCAATAGAAAGCAAGAGGCTACAGGGGCCATCTTCTTTCCTATCAGGAATCAACTTATTCCAATGGCAGGGCCTGGGTATCCCCAAAATGGTGGATACTCAGAGCACCTGTCAAATTCAGCATGGAGCTGCCACCAGCCCATACCCTGCTCTGTGGGTCACACACAGGCACCCAAAAACATACACTAGGGTTACAGGGTTGTACCCCCACCCATGTGTGCCATAAGGGTATCCCAACTGTATGTACACCAAGCCAAAAATAGGAAGAGCTGCACTGCCAGGAGTCCCACATGGACTCCCGGGCAGAAGACAATACAGAACACATATGAAAAAGTACTACAGGCCAAGGACAGGGAGGCTCTGTCCCTCTAATACATTTCCAGCATCACAACCACTAGGAAGAGCACACAGCAGCCAAGACCAATCAATCCAGTCCTCTCTCCAACTTCTTCAGCTTGGGGCCTCAAAATGAATAGAGGATATGCTGTCCACCGTGTCCTTACCGGTGACCCTCAATACCTCATTCGTGTTCACACTCTCCTTATACGAAGAACCCTGAGGAAAATCATACTTACAGTATGTTATATTGCCTTTTTTGTGAGGATATCATACCCCATTTGATATATGGCTTCTGCCTCCTCTAACAACATCTCAACCACTAGATCAGACCTAAATCAAAGCTCCAGAATGTCGGTCCTACTTTAATCCGGAAAATAAAAAGAGTCAATATCCCTGGATGACAGCAGCCGCAACAACAGAACTTTGTGGAACAATGCCACAACTTTTGACCTGTTCAGAACTACTGGTGTATCAGAGTGAAAAATGAACTCTAATATCAAATACTTAGAAATATAATTAGTTGACATGCATGTATCAGAAGAAATGGACTACTTGTATTTCCTGGAGTAGGTCAGGGAAGGGACTTGCTGGGCCGTAGGACACCCCAGCCTTGCCCACAGGTTTAACAATTTGTCCACAGGTTGCAGCATCTCTAAAGGATAAAGACAGCATGTGGAAGCAGCCCCCCTGACCTTCCTTGTGGGTAACATTCATGGTTTATGGTACAATCAATTGATTGATAACTGGTGGCTCTCTAATTTATAATACACTATTAAGTAGCATTTTCGTGCTGGAGGTGCATTTGGACTTTCCCCTCAAAAGACGAACTACCATCATCGATTAAATCCGCAGACCTCTCAGATGACTCTAAAGAGGTAAAGTCATTAGTGCCTCAGCGATCTTGAACAAGTCGCAACTGTGTTTGAGTACTAAGGGAGGTCAATTGTTCTTTATTCGATCTTCCTGAAGAAGGCTGCACCTCTAACACCTCAGTCACATTAGAGCCCATACTGTTGGTAATCACTCCATTACTAAGTGGGCCTCCTACAGTGGGAACCTTTGCTGAACCTTTAGATGTAAATGAGGGTAATAACTCAAAGGTTGCACCGTTAACACTCTTGTTACACCGTGAGTTGTCCTCTCAGATTGCTGTGTAGAAATTGTGGCCAGCTGGTTAGAATTAGGCACATCTGATGTCTTCTTCTTGCTCAAGTTAGAAGTTTCACATGCCAGAGGAGAGCAATCTGCTTTGTGTACGAAGACATGTAGGTTGTGCAAAAATGTATGCAAACTTTTCCAGTAGTTATATTTTTTGGGCCATGTTTCGATTTTTTAAGGCATATGCACTTGCCCGATTTTAATTTCGACTACAGGTATTGGATTTACACTTTCCTGAGTTGGAGTGTGAGCAGTTGTGGCAGGGGGCACCAGGGTGAGCAGTCTACAATCCTCTTTAGCCTGGTCCGGGATAAGCTCTTGGAGCAACTGGATAGAGATTGTTATCTCAACTTAGTTGAAGAGTATGCATGCATAATTTAAGTTTTATATAATCGTATAAGCTAACGAGCTGAGGACAAGATTTACTTTGTCATCAAGATCTCTAAGAGAGATGTAAGACATGATTAGGCGATTGACTGCCCAATAAAGGCATAGTGTAATTTACTGATCTGCCATGCTCCGTGCTAAAAGATGCCTCAAGTCCAATTGCTTGACATCTTGAGCACTAATGATTCATTCTGCTCATTCCAGTCAACAAGTCAATCTCAAACAGGCTGACATCCGTATTAAAATGTGAGCCCTGCAGGCCTAAGTCCTGAACCATTTTATTATGTCGAGCCTCCTTTCTGGTGCTAGCTAGAAAAAAGAAATCAATCATTTTTTTTCTGCTGTTTATTTGTAGATAATGATAGCCCCAGTGTAGCAGTAGACATTTCTTTCACCACTGAAATAACCAGTGTGATATTGGAAATTGTTAAGGCAACCCCTCCATGGTGCTCAGCCAGGATATTATGTTGCATCCTCATGGGAGAGGAGGTTATAACGACCATGACATACGAAAGGACCTCAACTGGAGGTCCACCAGGGCCTGTGAGTCCATCATCTGCATTACTTGAGAGTGGTAATGCCTTCTCTGATAATGGAACCGGTTGAGTACAATGGTTCTATACCTCATTAATAGAGACAACTCGCCTGATAGTTGTACCTGTTATGATAGGGGAGTAGGCAGAGTTGGGCACAAATGTACAATAATTCAATTCAATTCAGCAACAAGGTTCCATAAAATCCACAATCATCAATAGCCGGTAATGGTATGCCAGCATTAGGAGCAGAAAAAAAGCAATTCTCCCAAGCCAATTTACTTCTTAGATCATACATAGTGATGAAATGCAAAGAAAAGGACCGAGCACTGCCACTCCCAGCCCCAGTCACAACTGCAGACTTCCAGAGACACACTTGGCACACTTTGCTCAGTTCACACGAGAAGCAGTTTTTAAATGCCCGGTGGGTGTGGTCACAGAAAAGTAAGTAATTTGGTAGCAATTCGGTAGAGCGGCACATGGAAAGTCCTCCAAATGGACTGCGAGACTGCAGAGACACTCTTGGCAGACTTTGAGTGCTTCGTGCAAGAGGCAGTTTTTAAACACCTGCTCGGCGTAGCCACGTCAAAGTAAGTAATCTGGTAGAGCATCACAGAGAAAATCCTCCACAATGGACTGCCAGACCGTAGAGACACACTCTACACACTTTGTGTGTTTTACCCGAGAGGCAGTTTTTAATTGCACGTTGGGCATGGCCACAGCAAAGTGAGTAATCCAGCAAAGCAGCACAGGGAAAATCCTCCATAATTGACTTTCAGACTGCAGAGAAACTCTCAGGAAATAAAATAAGGCTTAACACCCTCTCTGGTGATTATTCATCTATACCTGTAGCCATTAGGATCATTACTCAATAACCCTGATATCCCAGCAACCAACACACAGACAATACCCAATTATTGCTAAAAGGCATTGAAATCCAGGACATTGTACACCTCAGGAATTGCCTCACCTTCATCCAAGCCTGGATGACAATTTACAAGCATATACCTGAAGCTCAATGTCACACAAATTGAATGTGTCCTACTTAGTCACACATCTAAGGAGGATACCATTCAATTGTAGCTAAATGGCATGCACTTTCACAAATGTACACTACACCTGACCCTGGCTGTCCACTCATGTGGGTTCAATAAAGCCAGCACTTTCTCGTTCTGATAACTGATGAACAAACAAGCCCACGCTGCATGGTATCAGCTGATGCTCTTCTGTAAATTGAAACACTTCCTTCCTCCTGAGGACTTCAGAATCACAGCCCACGGGTAATCTCTTATATGGATGGGGAAGCACCCTCTTCACCTGTCTTCCAACATTACAGTTCACCCTATTTATCTTTGCCAGTATGCTATAGCATGACTCATAATTGTAACTAAGAAATGTTACACCATGTCTTCCATCCTAAGGGAGATAAACTGGCTCCACACCCAAGCCAGAAAATTGTTTTTGACTACCTGCATTGCCTTCATGGCAAACACCAGTGATGCCTGTCTACATTGTATTTAATTATTTATTTATTTATAATGCGCCGGAGCCCACAGGCATCAAATACAATGCTCTGAAGCTCCAGTGGGTTGGGCTCATCCAGGAGCGAGGCTTCCACTATGCTTTTGACAAAACTAGCACAGAAGGAAAGAAACAGGAAGCAGGTCTTTTCTTGTTACCCCCTGCCTACTGGAACACCAACCCAGTGGCAATCCAGACTGTGCCAATGATCTTGCAGTTCATTAAGGAATTCAAGATCTTACACTTGTCAATATTTAGGCGCCACGTGGGCTTCGTGCATTCCTGCATCACACTTTGCAATGGCCATAACATCCCATGCAACATGCTGGAACACCGTACCCTTACCTCATATGTTATGTTCAACAACATGTGCAGTGTCCCGTTATTCCTAATCAGGTTTGTTTTGTATAAAAACCAAATGCAAAATGCAAATACATTCCAGACAACTTTTCACACATCAATGTCACTCTATCCTAAGGAATTTTACCATCTTGCTTTGGCTATCACATAACTAATACATGAGGAAAACATCATATGACTGCCAATCCAATTTCTATCCAGTAAATCTGTAATTTCCAAGTAAAGATTTAAAATATGCAGATACAAAAAAAAAATCCAAGGTTATGTCGTAACCCACATTATTCTCTTTTACTCACATTCAGGTTTCCAATCATCTTGGGGAAGTATGAAACTACTGATAAATATCTTTGTTGAACACCTTACAATTTAGGATGAAGAAAAACAAACAGACCTTTTTCTCCTCGATAAGACCACTGACTATGTCACAGTAGACTACCTGATACTGCTTCAGGATCTCCAAAACTGGGCATCTATAAAAAGGATGGTTGGAATCATTTAGCCCAATCATGCAGATTAGTTTGGATTCATCATAGTCAAAATGATCAAGGCTCAACTGTTGAGTCTCTTTCAGCATTGCTACTTAATATTTGCATATGCCTGCTTGCTCAGCTGATCAAATAACACCTTGGTAGACCTTAGAATGGGTGATAGATCTCGGAATCAAAACACATCTTGGAGTGTCTGTGAAAGTACACTGGCATTCCAAATTTCTGTGAGAATTTTAAAAAAAGAGGTGCTGAAAACTAGCAGTTGCAATATCCTCCACTCTCCTTCCAAATGCTACCCAGACATCCGCTCTCCCTCAACCTCTACTCAACTTCACAACCAAACCTCAGGTGGGACTCTGGTCTGTCTTTTCTTTATTGTAACTAGGAGGGTTACGGGATTGTACACTTAAAATCTATCCGTGTGGAGGCTCATCATAACCTAGAGCACCTAGATGTGTTTAAACAGTTTTAATTTAAATTTCATTCCAAAAATACAACATATGATCAGAAATATTATTGAGTAATTACACATAATACCAATTAATTCTACACACATCATAAAAACAACATATAAACCCAAAATGTAAAACACCTTAAAAAACTAAAGTGACCAATTCAATTTCCTACCCACAGTTAAATCTAGGTTGTAAGATAGGATGGAGAGAGTTAAATTAATAGGTTGTCCTCCCTCTCTTTCTGCTCAACGTGTTTCCGTTCATTAACCCTTAATGGTGACCTTTCCTCATAAGAAGTTTTTTCTGTCACTTCTCAAAAAAGCTGTATTATCTTGCTTAAATTTAAAGGTCAATTCCTCCACAATCTCCTCCTCTTTACTATGAAAGAAAAGACAGGACACTCATTAGCACCTAATGCTAATCTAATTTTAGGATTGGCAGGGCCTTAACCTAGCAGCCATTTCACTCCCCATCCCGGTGTAATTAACTGTGGGGGATTTCTGGTGGACACTGGTGGAGTGGGTATCCAAATCTCTGTCTGAGCTCCCACTGCTAGTCAAACCTATAGTACAAAACCATAGATCAATATATGGTCTGTATACATCTTGTTTTTACTTGCATGATGGATATAAATGCCCCTTAGGGTCTGTGAATATGCCGGGCGTGCATTTTTCTTTTGCGCCACAGCTCGCACAGGTTCCTTCTCGGCGTGCGGCCCATTGCGCAATTTCTTTACTTAACTTTACTTTATTATATTTATATAGCGCAGCCATGGACCGTTAGGCATTAGGGCGCATAACTAGATGGACAACAAGAAAAACAGACTGGAGAATAGGACGAGTGAATCAGGTCAGAGCACAGAACTAGTCAGATAGGAAGGAGGCAGGAGACGCGTCCATCAAGTTACCAAAACAGCCACATTTTCAATTTTTTTCAGAAAAGATTCAGAGAGGTCAGATTGCGTAGTTCGGCAGGGAGAAGGTTCCAAGCCTTCGAGGCTGCAGCAAAGAAGGCTCCATTTTCAACCTTGTTCATTCTACATCTTGGTGTGACCAGCGGATCTTGATTATTGGACAAAAAGGATTTGCTATTAAACTTTTTAAGGATGAGGTTTTGCAAGTACATGGACGAAAGGCCAGATCTACATTTAAATGTAATAACCAAAAGGCAGAAGCAAATTTGTGCTTCCACCGGGAGCCAATGCAGATGTCATGATGCCTACCCCCGGGCATCCGGATCAAGCCCATCAGCCCCGGGGGCAGGCATCCAAGCATTTACAAAAACCCCAGCAGCCTCAGCTAGGGGCTGTCTGGGTTCAGTGCTGGCACTGTAGGCACCAGGCTCATAATAAAAATCAGTCCTGGCGCCATAGGCGCCAGGCTCATAGACATTACTTACCTCATGCAGATCATGCTGCAAATAAATCCAAGCCAACGTGAGGCCTGGATGGGACTATTTTACTACAGGGACTATTTTTTACTCAGTGTGGTCCTGGGGAACTTCTTTCCTGGTACTACTTTGGAGGCTATTTAAACCACGCCCGAACAACAGCACATGCTTCGTGTTATTCTGCATCCAGCAGCGTGACTCTCACCGTGCCTGCAGCCAGCATCCAGTCTTCTGCCACGCCCGCGTGCCTGCAGCCAGCATCCAGTCTTCTGCCACGCCCGTCTCGAATCCGGAGCTCCTAGAATAAAGAGGAAGAAAAGGACAAGGTTAGAAAACAAACTTATTTCAAATTCCTCACCTGATTCCAGATCCATTTCATCTCCCGACCTGGAAAGTACATCAGTCCTGCACGCGTCGCTTCGCCAGCTCCAGCACGGCGCCATACTCACCAGTTCTCTCAGCATCTTTCGATCCGGCACTGTCTCCATCATTTCTTCGCCGTACTCCGGCACCTAGGGGCACAAGAATAACAAGGTGAGCCAAGGGAATCAACAAATAACTCTTACCACCATAGACTTACCTGATTTACCACCGGCGGTATTATTCTCCATAACTTCATATGCCGCATCTGTAAAGTGGGAGAAAAACAACACGTTAACGCATGCAATAGTTACCGGACAGCGTTGGGTAACACAGACTCTTACCTGAACGCCAGCAGCAGCTACGAGACCTTCTTCTCACAAACTCAGTTGCAACTTAAGGAAGGAAGGGGACAAGAGTGAACATCGGGCACATTGAACTCTTTGAACTTGATACTTACCAATCCCACCTGGGACTTCAGAGTCAATGCTTACCGGAACTCTCCCAACGCCTTCAAACCAGTGAAGTAACTGGTATCTACGCGCCCCTGCAAGACACGCAGGATGGAGAGCTCATCTTTTACAAACATAAGGAGAGGTTACTAAGGGGATATCGGAGGTGATTAGTGGGGGAGAGCGAGAACAGTTGGGAGGCCATCACTAAAACCCACAGGTGGCTAATCCCTGTCTCCACTTGCAGGAAAATACTTCTTCGGGTCCAGCAGACAAGACTAGGCGGGCCAGTCCAGACAGTCATCTCTGTACTACGCATCACGTTGACGGAGACCGCAGCTGTCTGGGTCCGATCGACACCCTTGTGGGGTCCAGGTGAGCGTAACAGCAGAGCTCACCTCACCACTGAGATATGGTCACGGTGGGAAAGACCAACTACGATTCGGAGTGCTCCATTCTGGACGACTTGGAATCTGTTGATGTCTGCTTTACGTAGGCCCACCAGTGTACTACTACAATAATCTATCTTAAAACAAATAATAGCTCTCGCTGTAGTTGCAGCGTTATCCTGGGAAGTTAAAGGTCTCAGGTGCGCCAGCAGCTTCACATAATAAACAGCTGCCGAGAAAAGGCAACCCACATGAGTCCTCATATTCAATATTTGATCAAGAGTAACCTCTAGGATTTTTACTTTGCCTGTGGATATAGTTTCACATCACCAAGCACAAAGCAATAATAGTCAGGGTCCAACTTCGCCAACATCAATGAGGTGCCTACAGTCATCATCTCAGTTTTACTTCTATTAAGGGAGAGATTATTGCTGTCCATCCAATTCTCTATCAGAGAGTAGACTCTGTTAAGTTAACCTTCATTTGTGGCATGAGAGCCAGTCATCGGGATGACACATTGAGTGTCATCCGCATAGTTAGAAAACATGACTCCCTCCTGCTCCAGAAGGGCAAATTAGGGAGCCATGACATGTTATAAAAACATGCGGAGATGCAGGCCCCCTGTTGTACCCCAAAGTCGACTGGCACCGGAGCGGCCTCTACCTCCTCCACAGAAACCCTACTTTCTTTATTGGCTAAAAAGCACCCAATCCATTGAGCTGCAAGTGGTGAAAGATTGGGCCACCTCCACCATTCTGGAAACCAGAATGGCATGGTCAACCAAATCAAATGCAGCTGACAAATCCAATGATGTCAAGAGAGACGGCGATCCTGTATCCAATCGCTCGAAAAGTCTTGATTTCATTTCCAGTAATGACATCTCGGTTCCGAAGACCCTTCTGAAACCTGATTGATAAGGGTTCAAAATGGGGAATTCGTGGAGGTCTTTCAAAATTTTATTGTAGGCAATACGATCAAGGATTTTCAATAATTACAGCGTATTAGATATGGGCCTATAGTTGAGGGAAACCTCCGGATCAATGCCAGGTTTTTTTTCAGTATGGGGGTGCCCCAGGCTTTTTTTATATCCACTGGAACAGACCCTTCTAATAAGGAAGAGTTGACAAATTTGCAGATAGCATCCAGGAAGATGGGGGGACAAGATTTAATTATCATTGAAGAGCACGGGTTTCCTTTGCACCTGGTAGATCTAAAATTAAACTGGGGAATAGAGGGGCATCTAACAAAAGACTCCCGCCTGACATCAGTCGCAGTAGACAAGCAGGTTTTTTTTTTTAAAACTATGTGTAACCTGATAACGGTAAGTTCATCTTGCATTGCATCTTGAATTTTTGACACCAGGAAGCATCCTTGATAAAGGATTTAGCCAACGTAGGGGAAATGTTCTCTTGTTCCTTCAATATTTTGAATAATTCTTTCACGTCAGGCTTGGCGTTCTGAATTCTTGAGGAGTGAAAGTTTGTCTGGGCGCCCACAATCTCTGAAGTATACAGTTTAGCACCTGCTTTGTAAACCATCAGAAATTGAGGACATTGATTGGCTTTCCACAAGTGGAACAGCTTAAGAGAAGAGGATTTCAGTTTTTGCAAGTCCAGTGAAAACCAAGGTTTGCTTTTCTTCCCTTCCAAGTTGTTTCTGGGTTTGAAGGGGTCCAGGGAGTTAGCAATGGTGTCCAGGTTATCAATAAGAATTTGAGACATATCGGACACAGGTATGGGACCCCAAAAGAGGATATTAAAACCAATTAAAGGTTCCATTTGTTCGCAGGTGAGAGATTTCAAGTTCCTTACCAGCATGGTATGGGGCTTTCTATTTTTAAATGTTAAAGGGAACATAGCCAGAATCAAAAAGTGCACAAAGGCATTGTTGGACGAAGGACAATGGGAAACCAGAAAGGCCTGGCTATCAACATTGTTCATTGAGACCAAATCTAATATGTGGCCCAATTGGTGGTTGGGTATATGGATTTTCTGCTCAAACCCAAAATCAGTGAGAGTCTGCTCTAATTCTGCTACCAGTGTGTCATCTTTGTGGCCTACCCAGTAGTTAAGATTGCCTAACAGGACAAAGCGAGAATTAGGCTTAAGAGTTGCTACAAGTAATTAGACAATGCTAAAATTAAGTTTTCTGTTAGACAACTGGCCTATATATTAAAAGAAGGATAACTGTCAATTCTGCATTGAGACACACTTTTTTGTGCATGGCTTCTATACCATCCATAATATGGAAATGCACCAGACAAATGGTAAGGTCAGCTTTATATGTGAAGGCAACCCCCTGCCTCTCAATTCTGATTTATCATCGCCAGACATGATGTAGCCCTCAGGAATAGCTAGATCTAAGGCAGGTCCAGCATTATTAGAACCCCATGTTTCAGTGAGTGCTGCAAAATCAATGTCCTTATGTTCTAAGTAATCACAGATCTTATGAGCATGTTTGACGACTCATTTCACTGGCTCTAGTGTAGTCATAAGAGTATCTGGCGTTAGAGTGTCAGGCGGCTTGATATCAGGCTGAGGGGGAAGGTCAGCGGTAGTCAGAGTCCCCTTTAAGGATCCCATTTCGCTTGCTGCCTATGTTGAGGGAAGCAAATAAACAGCACAATCATCCACACAGGGAGGGATGCCAAGCGCTGCGTTAGCAATAGGCAAATGAGCAGCTAGTGAAGTAGAACGCACCGCTACTTCATCCACCATGCTAGCCATTCAAACATTAGAGATGTTTCTTGAGGCTGTTATGGCCGCCAAGTCTTCAAAGATTCCCATGGTTCAAGGCAACTCAAAAACACGGACCAGCACAGACTGGCTTGCCCCCTTCATGCTGGCTTGCCCCCTTCAGGTTTCCAGGGAAAGGAGACAGGGACTTATGGGTAGTGTAGTTTAGAACTGAGGTGCGTGCAGAAACATACATTTCTGATTCAGATCGCACATAGTTACAAAAAGGTTTCCAACACAAAAGGAGGCTACAGTGATAAATAGATGCAAACAATATTAAAACAAGAAGGCTAAAAGCAAATGTTTAAAAACGAAGTTAAAACACAAGCAAGATAAAAAAAACTAGCAGCAATTACACAAAGTAAAGTAAAATGAAGGCCAGCAGTAGGACAGCTATAAAAAACAATAAATGTTTTTTTATAGCTTCTGCGCCCAAATCCATGAATTGGGCCCATAGTCTCTTTATTCCTCATGAAGGCAATTTGTCATTTGACTTTATTTTTCCAATGTAAGGCATCATCCCACCTGTTTAGCTTCTCTTTCACAACAGGGCCTTGTATGGCCTTTCCGTCTTTGTCGCACTGGTTCTGTATTTTTACCCCACAGGTATGACATTTGTTATTACGTGGCTAGACTGGAATTTTGGTGCAGCCAGTCTAACCATTTATTTCTGTGGCTTGACATTTTTTACTGGGCATCTCTTGTAAAGTAAGCATGACAAGTGTTGTACGTATCTAGACTGACTAGCACTTAGGACATGTTTTCTTAGTGTGATATGGCATTTTTAATAGCAAAGCCACCAGAAGTATCTCTTTATGTGCCGATACTCTAATATATTGGCAGAGCCCACGTGAACATGTTTTCTTATAATACCTTTAATGGCATTATGCGCAAAGCAAACATGAGTATGTTGACAAGTGGGGAAATTGGCATATTTTGGTACAGTCATAATGGACATGTATGGGCACAGCCAGCATGAACATGTTTTCATACTGGCATATAATGGTATAATAAACAGAAATTGATAGTTTGTACCTCAGGTGGAAGTTGGATTTGTGGCACATTGTACTACTGCTTGGTTCCTGGTGGTCGCTTTTGCTTAAAAGGTGACGATGTCTTATTGGATACCTGGACTTTAGATATACAAATTAGCAAAGCAACTAAAAGTGTATGTTATCATATACATCTAATAGCTTCGTAATTCTCACTGTTCAAGGTCTGAAGAAAATAATGTCCACAAAAAGATAGAGGTCTTCGCTGATGGAGCTCAAGGCCAGCACTTATGCCTGCTATCTTGCTCTTGTCTATGATGCCTCCAGAACGCTTACTGTGTGTACTTTTGAAGCCGTGCACGCTGGACACAAACAATAAAGTGTTCCCGTGTAGGCACTATTAGTCAAATTGTTTATAGACTACCAGCATTCACTAGACTGGTTGCTTTCATGAATCAATGCACGCTGGACATACAAAGCATGTGCAGCACTGTTGAATGACAAGGAGACATCTAGTGGTCAAATGGTAGACTGCGTCTCAGATGCCTGTATCGGTTGTGTCTTTGGACATTTTACAGCAAAACTAGTGGGCGCTACGTGTGGATTATATGGCCGCGTTCTGGGGAGCTAAAGAGGGCGACCTGTGCAACTGTTTAACTCGAGAACAGTAATACCTGAGCTGATAGTGTCCCATCAGACTCATAATGCAGTGTACATTGAAGGGACGCTTATTTAAAGCGCTGCACTAAAGCACAGTTGTTGGAACATGTCCATGCGTTGGCGAGTGGTTATAGTTCACATAAACAGATGTTCTAGAAAGGACCGAGTTCAATGCCCTTATTGTTCTGCCCAGGCGCTGCTTAAACCAACAGTCGCTGGTTTTAAGTGCGGCTGCCAGGACTAGCAAACGTCGGTGCCATTCTGTAGCGCTGCTAACCTCAGCAGAACCATTCCGCGTGCCAGTCCCACGAGACTTCCCAAGTGAAATCGATACTCGCGGTTATGTGGCGGTTTGAACATTGTGCCATTGTAAGTGCGCAGGGCCCATTCGGTTTTATCATAACATTGCCCGATTCATGGTGACTTTTTTAATGGGCATTTGCTAAGCTTGAAATAGCACCAGGATGGCGATGGCCGTTTATTCAGAGAACGCAACTTGTTCAGTGGTCCAGTTATGGGCGAAACAGCTGCAGAATACGATATTCTCAATGTTTGTCCCCTGCACTTCATGAAGCACACGTGCTACAAATTAATATCGTCTCAGACTGTCTGCTGCGCTGAGTTTGGGAAATAAAAACACGTTACCATGGCATCCGTGGTATTAATACAAAATGTAGTTGTTCTCTTTGGGTGACGTCATTGTTTGCAGTTAGAGTTGTTTGCCTTGTGGCACTGAGTGCACGCACATTTTACAGTTGTCTGAGAGCACGCGTCTTCAGAATGAAGCTCGGCTTTGGGTAAACGGAGTTATGGTTCGTGTTCAGAGAGCCCGTTTGAGACACATGGGTGGGCCGGTGATGAGTGAAACGCTGATGTTGGTGTGTTGGGTTGTTGGGTGGTTTACTGGATGGATGCATGTCTGAATGAATGCGTGGGCATGGCTGGGTGGTTTACTGGATGGATGCATGTGTGAATAGATGGGTGGGCATGGCTCGGTGCATGAGCGTGAATGTTTTAGATACAGTGCTTTTTAGATACACGCATGCCGAAATTGACTTGGTTGCACTGATTCAGCGATCTTATCTCATGCTATGTGTATTTTTTTCCCTGGCACTGAAAGTGACAGAAAATGAGGGATTGTGTTATGCTCAGAAATTACGTGTTGCCTACTCGCTGCTTCGGTGGGGCTGGCTCTCGTACTTGGGTCTCGTGATACTTGCATTGTTGGCGGATGGATGCCATGATCTGTCTCGCGCTGTTCTTGTTCTGCCACACGCTTCTCAATGAACCTCCTGCCATTAATAGAGCTAATGGGATTTTGGCACGGAACTAAGAAGGGGTGGAGGCGGGGTCGTGGTTTGCATGAGCACGGGGGCTCGCGATGAGCCTGGACAGAACCCACCGCCATTCTTCCTACTAAAGGGATGTCAGGTCCATCAGCCTTCTCTTTAGTCATCCTTGACAGGGCTGGAGGCACCCCAGGTCCATGAATGGTCTCATGCATTCATGAGCCTCCATGACACCGCCGCCTCCATTGTGTCCCGCTGAAAACCCTGCTCGCTGCCCGGGCCTTCTCTCAGCTGCCATATGGTGCTGGGGCTAGGGGCCCACAAAGAGAAGGGGAAAAATAGCTGAAATCAAACTACCAGAAGATGAAATTGATTTATTTCCAACATTAAAGAGCAGAGCGGTGGGAGGGAGGGTGGAACATAAAACCTCTCGCAGAGCAGGCCAACAGGCTGCTCCCATTACATTTCTGGTTTATAGTTAAAGTACAACATGTGGCAGGAAAGAGAAGGGACCTTTGTTTCGCCGACTGCTGTATCAGATTTACACGGACAGGAATGCTCGAGTTAAGCTGAAGTGGCTGCAGAGCTTGTCACAACAGTCTGCTCCACTTTTTTTGTTCCTGTTTGCAAATGTAATGCAATTAAAAAGGGAATGCCAGTAGAATGTCAAGTCCTGGCAGCCTACGCCGTATCCATGTGGGCCTTTTTAGCTTCATAACGGAAAAGAGAATGAGCATAAAATGCGTGTAATTAGGCGGCAGTTATGCCTCTTTATTAAGAGGTTTCGATGCGTGCACAAATACAGTTTGGGGGCGGGGGGATGAACTTGCTCTCAGCCCTGCGGCATGATTAGCGGCTTCAGAGCACAACGCTTCGGGCAAAATGGATTGAACGAGTTCCAACCACAGACTATGTTGCTGTTGTGCATTTGTTATGTAAGGACTGAAGAAGTTTAAGACACAGAAAAAAAGTTTGGCAAATTCTTCAACAGGAGTATTGACTTGCATTTCCAATGAATTCCCTAAAACCCTCACTCTCACCCTCATGCTCCCCTGCCCCACACAGCATATTTTCGAGCATGCTCCCTGAGTGGGGGCAGACACCTCAGGGTTGAGGGAATTCGCCAGCAGAGGAGTCCAGCATGACTACCCTTTCAGGTGGCCCAAATAGAAATCTTTGTTATACTGCGCCGGAGAATTGAATTCAGGTGGGTGAGTTGTACTCCCACCAGTTGTATCCTGATTGGAGTTTTGAGGAGGCGTGGATTGGAGAACGATGAAAAAAGAGGTATAGTGAGGGAAGCTACAGAGCAACTGAATATGCATTATTGATAAGGCATCGGACAGGCAGGAAGATGGTGGAGTGCTTGTTTTAGTTTAAATGCATCTTGAGTCAAAGGTGCCTATTCGAGCCCTTGTGGATTGAGGATTTTCAGTGAGCCAAATCTAGGATGTAAGCCTGAGATGGATATAGCTGGATGGCAGCGTATTTATACGTAAATAGCAAGTAACATTAGTATCTGTGTGGCTGTGTGATAGGTGAAGAGGTGGGTCTTGAGTTATTTTCTGAATTGTAGGAGCGTGAGGTCGAGTCTATGGAACCTCCTCCCCATTGGCATCAGACCCGCCCCCACGCTCCTACAATTCAGAAAATAAGTCAAGACCCACCTCTTCAATGAGTCTCTCCTCCCCAGGACCTAGGCCATCACGTTGTCCCCCTTGCGCCACCAGACTCACTAGACGTCGCCCGCCCCTCTACTCCCCGCTACCCGGTGCAGCTGTACCCCTCCTCTGTGCCCCTCTGTATCCTACCTCGCTGTTTATCTGTTCTGTCCTCTCTGAAAAGTTCTCCGTTATGCATCTGTACTGTGGCATACCTCTGTAAAGCACTCTGTTGCGTCTCAAAGCTAGGTATGCGCTGAATACATACAATAATAATAATAATAATAATAATAATAATAATAATAATAATAATGTGCCAATATGAACACCCCTGCTCTGTCACTTTAATAATGTATGCGAGCTGTGTCTAGCTGCCTGGCACTTTTATCCACCCTCTTTTGCTGGTCAGGCCCCCACATTCTGATTCAGAATGAAGGGGCATAAAGCTGCCTCCTCAGCTCCATGGCTAATGGCAGGTGGCTAGATATGGGGGCTACTTGAGTGATAGTGGCTTTACTTATAACGTTTTATGGCCTAGACATGCCGATAGGTCAATAAATAAGCGGGGCGTGATGGTTGCCAAAGGAATGTTTTTCAGATTTGTATCTAGCAGTTTGGCCTCAGAATGGTGAGGCATCCGAACGAGTACGTTTCAAGGGGGTAGATATGCAGTTAGCTAGAGGGAAGGAGTATAGCAAGGGGAGCATAGCAATCAGGAAGTGATGGGGCCTGTGTATGTGGCATTTCTAAAATGGCAACACTGACGAAAAGTAAATGGTTTCTTCTTTTTCGAGGACAAGGAAGCACCAAGGACTGCATAAGAACTAAAGACCAGTCGAATGTAGAGTGGAACAGTCGGGCTAGGTGAGAGTAGCAAATTCTTGATTAGATACAAGCATAGCAGGTTTCTGGATTGCAATGTAGGCTGATGGGGGCTAACAAGTATGCAAGGATACAGAACATGCCAGAAATGAGTGGAAGAAAATGTGGGTTGCATAAAAGGTATGGTGAGCGAAAGAATTGCTTTCACCATAGCTAAGTGAGAAGGAACATGTACAGGAATTTTACAAACACCCTTTGACACATAAGTGGGGAATACACTTTATAGGCAAAGGTAAGTATGTTAGAGCAAAAAGGGTTTTTTATGGGGTTTGGTATATCATTGCCTACTCATTCGTCACGACTCACCAAAGGTTTCAAGTCACTGGTCAGAAAGGAAAGGTTTGGAGCAGGAGACAGGGATGGGCAAATGGGACATGTGGAGGGGTGAGGTAGACATCACACTAGAAAAAGCGATTGGGGAAACGGGAAAAGGATATGAAGTGGTAGTTCACAATGATAATGATATACAATGTATTTGAAACATGGCGCATGGTGACTATGTTTGCAAGATGCCACTTTGGTAGTTGGGTTGATACTTTCAAGATGCAGGCTTACACGAAGCTCACACGTGAACACATAGTTTGCGTGTCTATGGGGGAATCACCCACATAAAGGCTTTGTTAAATGTGGTTCAGTCGAATAGGTATGGTCGGCTGATAAAAGTTATACTATACATGCAAATTCTGACACATGAAGGGGGAAACTCAAACTTGGAAGAGCAAAAAGAGGTGCCACTGCAAGTCGCAAGGGAGTAGATCTTTCATCTGATTCAGGAGACTTTTTGGCAGGATGAATGCATGAGGAAAACAAGAAGAAGTAGGATAACTCACAATCATTCCAAGGATGAGATGCATTTTGATTTAGCGTGGCATGTATCGGGGTCCTTGCACACAAGAACCATACTAGTGTGAATACATATTACCTAAAAACAGATGGAGCACAATACAGAAATTGTGGTGCATAGGGACTTAAACGAAGAGGTGCAATCAGTGAAAAACGAACTCCAATGGGGAACAAAAACACCAGCATACTACCTTAAGTCGAAGTGGAGCAAGGAAGCGGGCAATTAGTATGTTCCATGGAAGGGAGAAGGAAGTAGGGGGTAGACTTTATGCATAAGCAAACGAGTATATACAGAGACCATGGAGGAGGAATGACAGGATAAGGAAGGGTAACCAGAGGAAGGAAACAAGTAGCGTCACCATGAGGACCACAGGCAAGTAATGACTATTACAGAGGGGGACCTTGTCGGTTTATAAACAAAAAAAACCCAAAAAAACACAAACAAGGGGCCTGGGAAGTAACACCCGTATACCTACAGGGGAATGTCTCATACCATATAAAAGCATGGAGGTGCTCGACGGGACTGCCGATCGTTGGCGTATCAATTTGGTTAGACGCAGATCTCAATTGTGAGGCAAATAGTAGTATGACTAGTTCAGCAGACCTTCAACTCCTTCAATTAATGAGCAATACAGGGTATCATATTCTAATTTTTAACATTTATATTAGATTTACCAAATGCATTAAGGCAAGCATGATCATCATTGCAACAGACATAAAAGATAAATGGGAAATGCGCGATTCACTACTCACACTTCATATTGACATGATGCCTCAATCTCCAATATAAACCCCTGAGGGCCTTGAAGGGTCTGGTCGAGGAAGAGGATATGGCACGGGGCATCCCAGAGCAGGCCGTAGATTATCCAAAATGTACACATGAACTTGCAATTGAAGTCACACAAGAGTAATCAACCGGTCAGGTCCAGGGTTATTCTCTAACAATAAATCCTCAATAATTCATTGCATTTCACTCTTTGCTTGGGACTGGTGAAATGGAGGTCTATTTGTGGGTGATTGACCATAATGAAAGCGACCATCCGCCTATTTGTTTAATGCACAGATGTTACAGCTAGGTTTTAAGTGAATTAAGACTGAATAGTGGCACTAATGTGGAAAACTCAGTGCAGGCCAGGCATAAGTTTAAATGGACGGGGGCAATAGTATTCAGCTCTCTACTTGACTATTATTGTGCATTTTGAAAAAAGTATGCACAAGCAATCTCACTAACATAGTAGTTCTGTGAGAATTTGAGTTAATGACCTCAAAGATTCAGCCCCCAGGTCACTAAACCAGGAAGAACATATACATCCCTGCTGCGAGGCATCAGGGCGGGTTTGTCGAAGAGTGTAGGGAATTAAAATGCAACCTAATTTGTTGTGAAAAGAATGTAGAGGATGTAAATTGAATGCATCTATGCACCTTGAGGGATAACTACAAAAAACGAATAGCCAGTAAAAAATAAAGTCTATTTTGAAGGCAAATGGGAGAGACTCTTAGAAGCTGCAAGGACAGGAGAAAGTGTTGAGTTTCGGAAGCAGGTGGAGTTACAGGCTTAGCCGAATGGCACCGTTATACCCAGCTCTATTGGTAAATAAACTTAGTTAAAACAACTTTGAAAACCCCTTGAGCTGTATGGTCCTTTGTGAACATAGAAGCCTGCCAGAAACCTGGGAGGAGCTCCCATTACATGATGTGATGTTATGTTTTTGGGATTTATACCGCGCACCACTGACATCTTCATGGTCTCCAGGCGCACTGGCAGATCTGAAAAGGATGGAAGGTTGGGAGGGCTTAATTAGTGGGATTGCGATGGAAAAGCACAATTGAGATTTGATGTGCTCTTGGTAGCTTCAGTTCAGAAAAAAACATTGGGTATTAGTCGATGTTGGGGTATTTGGGCTATTAGCATTCACAACACCTGACATTATAGAAGCAATTAGCTCTAAAAAGGAAAGGAAGGTTGCAGTCCCAGATAAAATGTCAATTCAGATCTTCAAGTGAAAACCAGATATCTGAGCCCCAATATGCTCACACCTATTTAACACTGTGGTGTCAGAGGAACATATGCCCGCCTCTCGGACCAGCAGAGATTTTGCCTCTCTATAAAAAGGGTGGCCGTGGTGATCCAGCAAACTATCGCCATATATCTTTGCTAGATTCCGCTGGGAAGATCTTTGCTAAGGTTGGGCTGAGGCATCTGCAGGCCTGGGCAGAGGATAACAATATAATCAGCCACCTGCAGGCAGGCTCAAATCTTAAGGCGCTCACTCATTATTGAAAAATATAATCCATTGAGGAGAGTCTGTCTCTACATTGGGCCTCATTATATGTTTGCCGGTAAGCTACCGGTACCCTTGTTACCGGACCAGCAAAATACGAGTTCTGTTCACGGGTGCTTTCCTGCCCACCAGGACTGGCCTGGCGGGCATACCGGCTTCCGCCATTCTGAATGGTGTCGGTGCATCCGACCTCCCCATTCCCATTGAGCCCTAAAGGGCTCAATGGGAATGGGGAACATTTTTTCCGGCGCCCGCGAATGGGAAATTACCGGGTCCGGCAAGGCCGTAATGACCCAGTAATTGCCAATTTGCGGGCGGCGGAAAAAAAAATGATACCAGCGGCAGCCGTGCCGGTTTTACCGTCATTATCGTAATGAGGCAATTGTCTTTATTGATTTGAAGACACGTTTGATGGAGTCCCCAGGAAGGTCCTCTGGAACATACTGAACAACAAAGGTATCCCGAGGCAGTTGCTCAGAATCTTATAATGCCTATACACTAACAACGAGGAAGTTGTTCATTGGGCCATGTCAGGCAAAACAGCCCAGCCCTTTAAGGTACAGAGGGGAGTTTGGCAAGCCTGTGTGCTGGTTCATACTCTCTTCTGTAGTTTTATCAACAGCATGATTAAAGCGCTCACTGATTTGAAAGCTAATACCCATAGAATAGATCAAGAGAAGGTGGTGCTTTTTTTGTTCACAGATGATCCGATTTTGCTGGCAGCAAAGCTCATTGGTTTAAGAAAGCTCCTGATGGCTTTCAGTGACCAATGCAGAAAAAAAAAAAAGAAAACATGTGGTAGAAATAAACTCCAGCAATACCAAAGCTATGGTCTTCCACGCGACACATGAAAAGGCACCAACCATGGATATTTCTGTTGGGAGACACGAAGTTGGAACACGTGTTTTCATACAATTACTTTGAAATTAGATTCACGGGGAAATCCGAATGGGGTGAGCATTCGCTAAAAGCAAATATCACATTTGAAAGAATAAACGGCGCCATTCCCGAACTCTCCCACAGACATGAGAATAGAGCCCTAAAGCTGGACTTAGACATTTACACAATTCAGGCTACAGCGGCACCAATCTATGTGCAGAGTTTTGGGGGGACGCAAAGAATACATAGATAATCACTATTGAGAGTACATTTCAAAAGAAGGTACTGCACCCCCCCTTTGAGTACTCCCAATGCAGCAGTTAATTTAGAGACGCACGTACATTGTATTGGAGCGCAGAGGCGTTGCTAGGGGGGCTTTAAGGGGGCTATAGCCCCGGGTCTTTTGGTTGTAGCCCGGGATAAAAGCTCAGGGGTTACAACCAAAAAGGCTAGCTAACCCCCAGTCCTGACAGTCCCAAAATTAGCGTAGCCCTGGATCTTTTCCAGACCTAGCAACGCAACACCCCTGTTGGAGAGGTACCTGTGCTCTACTGGATTCAACTGTGGTCAACCCCAGAGCTTTATAACTTCAGAGAAGCATTGACAGACATTTTGTCGCAAGAAGGTGGTTCCTCACTACCCTGGCCAAAACATGTGGCACAGCGGTCAAGTGGCACAGCGAGTAGAGCGCTCGCTTTGACACTCGTGCAGAGCCTGCTAACGCAGGTTCGAATCCCGGCAGGGCCAAACTCAGCCTTTCATCCTTCCGAGGTCGATAAATGAGCACCACACACCGTGGGTAATAATAAGCAGCGCTCAGATACCTGAGGGTTCGTAGCGCTATATAAATGCCAAATTATTATTATTATTATTATTATTATTATTATTATTATGTAAAATGCATTCTCATGTCAATAGACGTATCGCAGTTTCGGTATATCCCCAACAATATTAACGTAGAAACCAAGGTTGTGTCAAAAATGTCTTCTTGTCGCGGTCACACTCTAGAATGTTGCCAATGTGTGGCTAACAAAAACAAGGCAATCCTATCTAGTGTGTCAAACGTGTCACGAGGAGTGTTTGGTTGTTGTTTCTCTCTCTATAGCCCCGTCCCTATACTTGAGGTTTAGAATAGGCACACTGCTGTTAGCTCACGTTACAAAGTCATGGGAACCCTCAAGGATGGACTTTGTCCTCTGTGTAGTAGGAGTGAGGAAACTATATATATATATATATATATATATATATATATATATATATATATATATATTTTTTTTTTTTACAGCATAATCAGACCTTGGGGCCAGATATTTGAAACCCATGCTTAAATCATAAACAAATGTGCACCCTACTTGACGCTTTAAACTTATGTAGGTATTCTGAATAAATTAACATAGTATGCATGGTGGCAAATTTTATATACAGAACATGACTGAAAAGGTTGAAACTCATAAATCACCTGCAGACTACACTAGTATAAATGGCCTATGATTAAACACTTGGGGCCTCATTAGGACCCAGGCGGTAAGGGGTTTACGGCGGCGTAAACAGCGCCGACCCTTACCGCCTGATTCCGAGGTCCCTTAGCGCCATGGAGGTTTTAACACCTGCTTTTAGCAGGTGTTAAAATCCATGGCGCTAAGGGACCTTGTTGTTAATTACGCCACCGTAATTTACGGTGGCGTAATTAACGCCTTCCCCACTCCCATTATGCCCTATGGGGCAAAAATGGGAATGGGGAAGGGTAAATGGGTTAATGGGGACTTACCGCCCCACTCACCTCGGAATGGGGCGGTAAGTCCGCCAACCACCATGGCGTAAACGTAGTTTACGCCATGGTGGTAAAGGTACGACCCAGGCGGTAACTTACCGCCTGGGTCGTAATGAGGCCCTTGGGATCAAAGGAGCCTGTAATTAAATGTATAACATTAAGGGCCCGATTCATGGAAATAGGCACATCGATCCCACAAATGCTGCACGCCAAAAAATGACAATGTGCGGCCCATCGTGAATATAAAAATCTGCGTGCTCTGTGTATTCATAAAAATATCTGCGCAGATCTACCCAATGCACAGGCTGCGAGAGGAATGCCCAAGTCATGCCCACACACAAGGCCAGTCCAGCACAGGAGAGGGACATTTGTGCACTCCTCCAATGAGATTCGAACACCGACAACCAAACCAGCATCACGGCGGGAGTGCATAGGGTCCCGCGGAACCACGAACAGCACCTCGTGGACATGCAGACCACTTACCGTAAAAGTCGACATTCGCCGGTAAATACCCTTGCATTCCACACCTGCACCCCAAAGCAATGCTTACGCGTACCCCTAAGTCCGATTGACAACCCGTTTGCATGCACGCACCCCAATATCTGACTTGTGATCCTACCTTTGCATGGTGAATCCCATATTCAAGTGCCTTTAATGGGTGTGCAATGGACTGTCTGTAGGTCATCCCTCGTAACACCCACATTTTCGCAAGTTCTTCCCCATTTCCTGAGTTTTCCCAGCCCTCTGTGCAACCCACGCCCATGCCCTGCATGGTGACTTGCGTAAGGCACTCGACTGCTTGCAGAGGAATGCCAGGCCTGTACAAAATCCTTGTAAATCCCGGATAAGTCCCGCACATTCGGACCCATGAATCACCAAACGGGGATTTGCACGCAGATTGGCTCGCAAATCCCTGATTTCCCACACAGATATTTCCATGAATCAGGCCCTAAAGATCTAACTACAGGCCACTGCTATCCTAGTATGATTAGTGTGACCAATATTTAGTACATTAAACCTAGTCTCCTGCAAGCAAATTGCTGTTTGATTATGTTTTAACGATTAATGTATTTGTTATGATTTTAATAGCTTACACATGTTTGATTGTACTCAGTAGAGTTTATTAGGTATCTTTGTTGTTATTATTGTCACCTATTTTATGGTAGCCGAGGTTCTAATTTTTGAAGAAATAATCAATCAGCTGTTTGTTTTTACTTTTTAAAATATTGTATGTATAATTTGTTCTGGTAATGTATGCATGCACAACCTGATGACAAGTGTTGAATAAAGGTTATGTAAATATAAATATAAAAAACTTATTTCTCGACTTCTGACTGTAAAAAGCAACAGATCCCCAATGAAAGAAATGTTCCGGCAAAAGCCTATTACATTGTTTGATCATACAGAAAGCATCTCCACTTTTAGATCGTTAAACAAATCTAGCAATCCCGGCCCCGACTGCATAATCAATATGGCATTGGTTTGCCAGGCCAAAAAATGGATTGATTTTACACGTTCCTCTTTATAAAACAATAATTAAAACCAGGTCTATCCCGACTTCATCGAAAGAAGCGGTCATGATTTCAATCTTCAAAACGTGCACACGATAAGACCCTGCAACATACCATGTATTTACCTTTGTAAACCTTACAGTAAATTATTATTGTGGAGAAAAATACATTGGGTTAAAAATATTAGATCTTAAGTCAGGAACAAATAGGCTTTAGAGCGAAGTGCACATCCATCCATAGTTTAAGGATGCTAAATGCACTTTCTAAGGATGTATTTGTGAAGGGAACCCTCCCTCTATGAATCATTCATAGAATTCTCCAGAGTCTGTTAGACCATTTGTCATAATTGTCTGCTGCAATTTGTGAAATTACAGCAGGGGTTTGTGATGCGGGAAATGCATTGGAGGGACAGGGCCTCCCAGTCGTTGTCCTATAGTCCTTTTTCATGTATGTTCTGTATTTTCTGCCAAGGAGTCCATGGGGGACTCCTGGCAGTGCAGCTATTCCTCTTTTTGGTTTGGTGTACAGACCCTTGGTATACCCTTATGGCACCCATGGGTGGGTACCCCCAGTGTATGTTTTTGGGCACCTGTGTGTGGCCCGCAGGGCAGTTTATGGGATGGTGGCAGCTGCATGTTCAATTTGACAGTTGCTCTGAGTATCCTCCATTTTGGGATACCCAGGCCCTGCCATTGAAATCAGTTGATTCCTGATATGAGACAAGATGTCCCCTGTGATCTCTTGCTTTCAATTGCCTGTTACATTGTTTTTCCAAAAGTCATGGGAAGCCCTGACTCTGTCCCTTCCCCCTGACTGGCTGTTGGTGGAATTTCCATATATGGTATTGTGGGGAAGTCCAGGCCAGACTGGCTGGAGCCTTCCCAGTGACTCTATGTTGTGGGTACACACTTGAGGTGGGACCTGGGCGAATGGAGTGTGTGACCAATATGTACTTCTTGTTATGGGTGTCTGGTTTCTGGTATGTAATACAATGAATGAGACAGCCCTGCCCAAAACCGGCATGCATGACGTGTGGAGTGCTGAATGGCTGGGTATTTGTCCCAATACACATTACTTGTTGTGTCTGCAGGGAGGAGAATGGCCTGAATGTACCGTGAGCCTGATTGGCTGCCTGCCTGCATGAATGCCCTTCTGAATGATTGGTTGCCTGAGTGTGACCCAGCAGAGTGAATGAGAGACCAAACAGTTTATCTGGGGACCTCTCACTGATGGAAATCGTTCAGAAGCTGAAGTTGAAACTGATGCTCAACCTTGAGGTCTGCTGGAAGAAGAAGAATTGCTGCGGCTGTCGTTCGCTAATCCTAAAGCTGCATGACTATCAAGGAATTGATTCAAGAGAGGACCAGGCTAGGAGACCTCTTCCTGAGCTCTGAGGTACCATCGTGCACCAGCTAACCTTCGCAAAGGCTCCCTGGAAGTCAGCCATCGAAAAGCTGTTGACTGGGGATGGGGACCGCTGCGGAATCACGAATCAAATCGCCCAGACATTGAAGTCCATCAAAGTCGACGACGAGCCTCATCGACCGGAGCCGCAACACTCCATTGCTTAAGACATTTGAATGAAGGATGCTCTTACCTGCACCGTCGACCGCTTTATGCCGCCGAATAAAGTCGAGGCCGCCGACACGCCGAGGAGCATCCGCTGGTGGGTTTCCCTGCCACCTGAAGACTGCAGAGACGATGACGACTTGACGCCCTTGCTGGGCCAAAGGTCTTCACAGGCTCTTTGCGATAACGTACTACTGTCATCTAGGTGCACCGCATGCCTCATCTTTGCAGGATGTCCATGACAAATCGTCGACGAGCACCACTAGGGACGAGGATGCTGCCTCGCCGCCGTTGTTCACAAGTTTCTTTATGGGATCTCGATGATCCATGGCTCCTGCCTTAAAGGGAGTCACTCAAGAAGGATTCTTCGACGACCCAACATCGAACTCTGTTATTCCAGGTACATTGGGGTGGTAGAACCTTTATAGACGGAAATAAGACTCACATAAACAATATATGGACTGGGCTGTATTAATCTTTATTTACAGGTTGCCCAGGTGCGGGGGATCCACACAAAGAACTGTGTCTAGGAAACAGGACCAGTATTCTGCCTATTGTGTTAACCAAACTTCTTTCCTTCTATGTCTATTGTTGGTCCAATTATTAACTGATTTGTATGACCTTTTAAATTAGTACAGTTAATGCATTTTAATGGAATCTAAGAAGTAATCGTGGTACCACATAGAAACTGTATATATTTATCATTTTAGATTAACCTAAGCACAACGTGTTTTATTGTGATTGTGGACATAACTTGAGAATATTTATATTAAAGAATTGTGTTTTCACTAACATAGTCTGTGGACATTCCTTTTTGGGTGCTTGGGGACTACACTGTACTTAAGAACTAGCCTGTAACACCACCTCGTGTGAGCTTAAGCCTTGATTGCTCGACTTTCGCTACCCAATAGAAAATCTTTGCTGGGGTGCTTTGTGCCTCTACTCTGCCATATATAGAGCAGGAGTACAGATACCACCCTCCAGTCTTTACACTGGTGGCAGCGGTGGGATGCAAATGGTTTTAAGAATCAGAGTGTAACCTTGCCACTTACAAAATATCTCTGCTTTATTAAATTGAGGTTTAGTTGTGTACTATATAAATACGTTACAAGCAATGGAATCTATTGCAAATGGTAAATTAACTAGAATGAGCTTAGAGGCTCTCCAGAGTGATTGTGAAGCCAGGGAGTTAGACTTTGAGGATAAGTCTAGGGCTGAGCTGATAGCTGTCCTGGTGGACTACCAGACTGATTGTGAAGCTCTTTAAGGGGAGGATGCAACCGATGTGGACCCTGCCCCCAGGGCTGTCATTGAATCTGATTCTGGGAATGCCACCATTCCTGATGCCTCTGTTCCGAACCCCAGCACTGCTCTTCAGGGGGAAGCCCTGAAGATAGAACTTTTAAAATTGGAGGAACAGTTAGCCTTTCAATATAAAAAGTTGGAAACAGAAGCTGGGTTGAAGAAAGAGGAGTTGGCGCAACAATTGATACTCAAAGATAGGGACACTGAGCACCAGAAAATTCAGTTGGAGAGAGCTAGAGTGGAGACTGGAGTGAAATCAGTTGAGAGTGTCAGGTCCGCAATCACCAAGTTTATGAAAGATTTGGTTGGTGTGTATGTGGAGGGTTCTGATATCCACCAATGGATTGAAGTGTTTGAAATGGCTTGTGGAGTCCATGATGTTGATAAAAGAGATTGGGCTAAGTGTTTGTTAAGCAGAGTGACTCAGACTGGGTATGACTGTATTCTGAAACTGAGTGCGGAAGAAAGGAGTCAGTATGAGTGCATTAAGTCTGCTTTGATTGCCAAGTTTGGCAAGAAACCTACCCAATACCTTAAAAGGTTCAAGGAATTTAAGAAAAGAGAGACTGTGTCTTGGGTTGACTGGGTGAGTGTTGCACACATGAACATGATGAGGTGGATTGATGGACACAAGGTGAAAACTTGTGTTGAATTGTCCCACCTTTTATTTTTTGAGCATTTTTCCGAAGCCTGTTCACCAGAGCTGTGTCAGTATGTTGCTGACCAAAACAAATTAGATACCTTTAATCTGGCCAGGCTGGTTGACAGGTGGGTCTCCAACAAGGTGTCCCCTAAGGACTACAGTGGGAAGGATAAGGACAAAGAAAAGGGGACCTCTCAGAAGTCTGAGGAGTCCCAAAAGCAGTCAGTCGGTTAAACCAAAACCTTCCTCTCCCAAGACTCAAAAATCTAGTGGGGATAAGTCCTATGTGGGTAGAAGTAAGAGTAGTGGTCCGCCTGCTGCATAACATGCTCCCAGTGGCTCCAGTACTGTACCCCGCATTCCTGGCACTTGTTGGGACTGTGGGGCTCTGGATCACAAGAAAGGTGATCCCAAGTGTAAAGGTAAGGCACTTGGAGTCCAGGCTGTCAGCCGGACCTACGCTTACCCCATGCCTGAGGTGGAGGTCACTGTCCTCCCCTCCTTTACAGGAGTCACATTCCCTTGGGGCCTGGGACCAGTACGCAGAAGTACTGGTGACAATCCCATAGAACACCTGTAGGTTTTTGAGAAATGTCCTCTTGAATGGCCAGCCTTCTACTGGCTTGAGAGACACTGGGGCAAGCATGATAGTGATGGACAGGACCCTGCGCAAGCCAGAGGACTATGTAGGAGCTCCTCTTGAGTACCATCAGGTTAGCTAGTGGGCCTCCCAAATTATTGCCTATTACCTTAGTCAACCTTATGAGTGGAGACAAGACAGCAAAGCTTCCTCTCCTGGTTCAGGACAATGTACCTGCTAACATTTTGTTAGGCAATGATCTAGTGGAGTTGAGAATGATCTCTGATGGTCTTCCCCTGACTGCTGCTGCAGTCACTAGGTCACAGGTACCACTGGGTCTGATTGCAAGTCAGGTAACCAAGCCAAAGGTGCTACCCAAGGCAAAAAGAAGGAAGAGCAAGAAGGCCACGCCTGTGAAGGGGGTCCCTTCTCTTCCTGCTGTTTCAGTAGCACCCACTGGGATTCATGCTCTGGATGAGCTGGGCCCAGTGGTGAACCCAAACACAACACCTGAGGGAGAAGAGGCAGAAGACCCTCCTGTGGAAGATGTGCTCAATCCAGAGGATCACTCCGACCTTCAATGCCTGCTGGCTGAATGGGGGCCCTCTAGGGGAGACTTCTGTAGGGGATAGAGAGAGTGCCACACTCTCGAGGGTCTGAGGAAACAGGCCCTGGCCCAGGCACAAGGAGAAGTGCCTAGGTCTTTCCGAATTTATTGGGAGGGTGAGCTCCTTTGTGGTGAGCCCTCTAAGCCTGAACATGTTGTCCTCAAGTGGTTGGTGGTACCCAAGGTTTGCAGGCCCTTCCTACTGGAGGTGGCACATGAGGTGCCCTTAGCTGGTCATTTTGGTACCAAGAAGACCAAGCAAAGACTCTCTGTCCATTTCTACTGGCCTCGGATGGGAGTAGAAGAGGAGTCCCACTGCAGGATCTGCCCCACTTGTCAGTTGTCTGGCAAGACTGGAGGCAGTGTCATTGCCCCACAGCAGCCGTTGCCAGTGGTTTGCACACCATTTGAGAGGGTGGGCATTGATACTGTTGGTCCATTTCACCCTCCCACTCAGGGTCACATCCGTTCATCCTGGTCTTGGTTGATCATGCTGTTGGGTGTCCTGACCCACGTTTGAGCTATCATGCTGCAACATTTGGTGCTGTGGGTTTAGAAAATCCAAGATGGCCAAAAAGCCCACATGTGCGCCAGAATCCAGGAGAACCACGCAGTTTGTGCGTACACCAAAATGGCTGCCTAACTTGCCACCCACCAGTGCGAGCATGATGGGCCAGGGTGCCATGAGTGGAATGGGTGCCAAAGGTAAAACAGCAGCGCCTGTTAGCTCAAAAACGCTTTAAAATTACCTTTGGTTTCTCTGAATGCTAGCTCAAAATGCCTATTTTCAAACATTGCAACACATCCAAAAATCTCACTGAACACCAGCGGACATCTGGCAGAATGAAGTATGTGTGCATACAAAATCTGGGAAGATGAAGAGCCCAAAACAATGTTCATAACAAAACTGGCTGGGCTATGCATGTCAGCAGCCTAACTGAAACTGGATTAAAACCACCAAAATCGAAATGTTTAAATTAACTGAGTGACCTACTTTTGAGTGTCACATAGTTTGTAACTGTTAAAATGTCATAGTTTTGAACTTAGAATCAGCATTTTAGCTGCATATGTAAAAATTGTATTTACTTAAACTGGGGAATAAAAAGTGACATTTTAGATGAAACCTGGCTTAATGAAACTGAATTCTGCCTGACATCTACCCCCACAGGAGTTAAAACCTGCTCAGCCACTCTTCCCCTTGCCAAAAGGAGTTGTCACCTCTCTGATTAGATTAGGTGTGGAGCAGCTGGGGACTACAGGGAGGTGAACAAAGGCCTGTCCTGGACTCAGGCAAATGTTATATTGGGGGCGTCGTAAAAATGGCTTCCTCTTGGGAGAAGTGGGAGGAGAAGTGCCTCTGGGAGCCACCCGAGTTGGAGGCGGGGACAAGCAGAAGCTTCCCCCATGTGCTTTGGAACCTAAACCACACCCATCTGGGCCAGAGCATAATTTTAAAAAGATAGATAACTCAAAGTGCAGACTTGTCAGAATTATATAAGTAATATCAT
Organism: Ambystoma mexicanum; assembly: GCF_040938575.1. Lineage (NCBI taxonomy): Eukaryota > Metazoa > Chordata > Amphibia > Caudata > Ambystomatidae > Ambystoma > Ambystoma mexicanum. Next base: position 514,061,097 of record NC_090937.1, read on the forward strand.
TATTGTTGTGATTTTTCTGTGAACATTTTGAGATGCGTTAGGACCCTGTGGTGTATTCTGGGGGGTTGCTAGCGGAAAATAGGGTCTCACTCCAAATGTCTGCATGTTAAAAATCTGACACTTCATCAATTCATGTCCATACTCCTTGCGCACATGTGTGTAAATTTGGGCAAATGTCTGATATTGCAAAACCAGTTAAAAAGCGCAAAATGTTGTCATTTTTGAATGCAAGCCCCCAGGAAGAGCAGAGTTTGAACAGAGTATACCTCATGTGATATGTGATGGGTGCATGTAATTTTAAACAACTGTGTATCTGTGCAATATGTATTTGGGTCAAATATAGATTTGTGGGCAAACTGACCAGGGGAGGATCCTCTGACCCATAAAACCTACAGCATCACTCTGACTCACATTTCCTTCCCCAATCAAGGAAGAGAGAAAAGCTTGACCAATGATCAGTTGAGAGAGGGGCTGGCTTAGTGATGCTCCGCACACACCCACTTTCAAAAGACATAAAAAGAGCCACTGGAAACTAGAGAGGACATTCTAAATCCAGTTGCTGCGGAGCGTTTTGCCGGACCACACAACATCCAGAAGATACCAGTTCCAGACTGACTCCAGCTACATACTCCAGAACCTAGAACTTATACTTTAGAACCTAAATCAGAGGCCTAAAACCACAAGCTGAGTTCTCTGCAGCAGGCCTCAAATCACTGCAAGCTACTCACAGCCGGGTGAGCTGCTTGAATACCTTGCCAAGAACTTTTGCCAGGACCAGTGCAGAGATCCAGGAGCCGTAAAGAGACCGCTGTATCCGGACAGACCAGACCAGTGCCAGACCAGACCGCGCAGAACCGCAGACCCAGAGACCAGATCGCTGTGAAGTGCCACTAGCCTGATTGATCAGATCCGTGACGAGACCCAGTCCTTCAAAATATATTGTGAGTACAGCTAGGACGGGGCAAAACCAAATCTCTTAGTTTAAAGTAGTATAATTCAATCTATTTAACCTAAGTAGAACTGCCTCCTAACTGTCACTTGTCATTTTGTAAAGCTGCACCACTGTCACTTGTCAATTCTGCAGCTGCATAGTTGTCATTTGTCAATTTGAGTTTACTTTAAATCCGAAAAACTACCTTTACAAAATCGTTCATATCTCTGGAACCGTTTGGGCTACGAACTTGGTTTAACTTTCCTATGAAAGCTTAGAATCTCAGCTTGCCTACTCCTTATACTTTTTCCGCAATCACGATTCACGCACTCGCAAATTTTACCACGATTTGCGATTTGGTTAAAAATCCAGCCACGTGTAACCATCAGCAGTCATTTCTTTCCTTGCTAAAAATTTGTTTGCCTCTTAATCACCATCTCTGAATCATTGCTAAAGTGAGCCTGAACTCATCCCAAGTATCTCTCACTCACCCTGAACCTCCTAAAGGGAATTAAAAGCATTTTCAGCATATTTCTCACTTCATTGCCACCACATTCAAAGCACTTGGGCCTGTGTTTTAAAACTCATACCGGTTTTCTCTAAGCTTGCTGGGGGGGAACTGAATTTCGTATTATATTTGATTGCATTCCTGAGAACTGTGTGTTCCTCTTTCCATCTACCTCCATGTCTTACATTGCATAGGGGAGGGGGGTGAATTGCCAGAGAAAAAGTGATTATATAATCTTTTGCTAAAATCATCTCAAGTATTTCTGTACTGCCTTTTATTCCTCATTGCTTTTCCCTTGAAATCATAAAAGTACTTTTGCTACTTGATCCATCCTATACTAACTCCTCATTGATTATAAAGAAGTGTGCTAGTGTCGGTGTCCAGTCATTTGGTCGACTACAAACTGGTCGACTGCAATTTGGTCGACGTCATTTGGTCGAAAACCAAATGGTCGAATTTTCTTTTTTTAAATTTATATATGTGTTTTGTGGGTTTTCGTGTAGAAAAAAAAAAAGAAAGAAAAAAAAGGGGGGGGACCGCCCCCCCAAAAAAAAAAAAAGGGGTAAAAATAAAAAAATAAAAAAATTCGACCAATTGTTTTCGACCAAATGACTGGCAACCGCTACTGTCAGATTACCCATTGTTGGTTTACATTATATTTATAAGGGCGATATTGATTATTAATTTATTATAAAGCGTGGTATCTATATTTCGTCTTATTTCTCAAATAAACCTTTTAAACTTGCAAAACAGAACTACTTCTTGGCTCAGTGGGGTCAGGGGGATTCTAAGAGAGGGGTGTTATATAGGGGTAGTCATCCAGAACTCATGAACTGGACATAAAGATATATCAATAAGGGTTTCCATTCAGTATCCCAGACTAGGCATTGACTTAGCTGTAGTGTTGAATTGAATCTTCTTACAATGCCACCAGGTACCCTGAGGCTATACCCTTTGAACTTTTACTACCAAGGTGGTTGCTAGGGCTCTCCTGGGCATTTTCACCAGAGTTGGATTCCCTAAGGAGGTTGTATCTGACAGAGGATCCAACTTCATGTCGAGTTACATGAAAACAATGTGGAAAGAGTGCAGATTTACCTACAAGTTCTCCACCTCTTACCACCTCCAGAGCAATGTTCTGGTTGAGAGATTTAATAAAACTCTCAAGGTCATGCTAGGGGCTTTGGAAGAGCCCCTAAGGAGGAAATGGGAGCTCCTCCTGCTATTTCTGCTGTTTGCTTAAAGAGAGATACCTCAAGAGGGTGTTGGTTTCAGCCCCTTCGAGTTACTCTTTGGACATCCCGTGAAAGGGCCCCTTGCCTTAATCAGAGAAGGTTTGGAAGCCACCCCTCCAAGCCCTGCCAAAAAAGTGGGGGACTATGTGTTAGGCCTCAGATTAAGGATGACACAGATGATGGGTCAGGCGACAGCGAACCTTAAGGCAAGCCAGGAATTGAACAAATACTGGCATGACCTTAAAGCCTCACAAGTGGATTGGACTCCAGGACAGGAGATCCTTGTGATGGAGCCTATCAAGCCTCGAGCTTTGGCAAATAAATGGACTGGACCCTTCAGGATCATTTCCAAGATGGGCTATGTGAATTTTCTGGTTGACATGGGACTCCCTGGGGTAGCCCCTCAAGTATTTCATGTCAACAGGCTCAAGCCTTTCCATAGGCAAGCAGAAGTCTCATGTCTATTCCTGGCTTCAGAGCAAGAAGAGGATGAGAGTACTTTCCTAATTTGCTGCATAGCAACCCTCAGGATGGCTCAGTGGAGGGAGTGCATTTCTCTCCAGATCTGACTCCAGAGCAGCAGAGGTCCTGCAGGGCTTTGCTCCAGCAGTATGCCCCTCTGTTCTCGCTGACACCAGGCCTCACTCCATGGTGCAGGTACGAAATTGACACTGATGACAGCGTACTTGTCAAAAGCAGATGCTACAGGAATTCAGACACTGTGAAGGACCACATCCAGGCTGGGGTTGCCAAGATGTTGGATCTGGGTGTTATTGAATCCTCAATCAGTCGCTGGTCCAGTTGAGTGGTCCTTGTCCCCAAGGCAAGTTCCCAGGCAGGTACCAAGGATTGGCAGATCTGTGCGGACTACAGAGTTGTCAATGCCGTCACCAAAACTGACATGCACTCATTGCCCAGGGCTGATGAGCTTGTGGACACCATAAGTGCTGCCAAATTTGTGAGCACCTTTGACCTTACCTCAGGCTATTGACAAATAGCTCTGATGGACCATGCTAAGGAAAAGACTGCATTCTCAACACCTGAGGGACTCTACCAGTTTAGAGTAATGCCTTTCGGTTTGAAGAATGCACCTGCCTCCTTCCAAAGATTGGCCAATCACGCGCTCAGTGGGCTGGAGGCCTTTTGCTGTCTACAGTTCTACCTGGGAAGAGCATTTGACTCACCTGGAGAAGGTGTTTCAGGCCTTGGAAAGGGCTAACCTCACTATCAAGTTCACCAAGTGCCAGATAGATCAGGGGAAAATCACTTATCTTTGTCAAATCCATCCTCTCCCCAGTAAAGAACAGGATGTACATGACTGGGAGACTCCCACTACTCAAACCGAGGTGAGAGTCTATTTGGGCCTCACTGGGTATTATCGCAACTTCATGGTGGACTATGGAACCATGCAAAAACAAGGGGGGTCTGGGAGTTTTTCTACTACTGGCCTATATCCCGGGTTAGATTCTCAACAGAGTATTTTGCTCACTATCCTTTCACAGAAGAGAAGTTTACACTACACATCAGTCTTTGTCCTGCCCAAGGGCAGTCCAGCACCGAAATTACTGGAAATTCTCTTCTGAACAAGAGTACCAACAGCAACCCCAGACACGTGTTTCGGCCTGGTTGGGCCTTGTCAGTGAGGTGGAGCTGTGCCTCTCTATCCTTTCACAGAAGAGAAATTTCCACTACATATCAGTCTTTGTCCTGCCCCTCTAACAGCTCTGACTTCGCCAAAACAACCGAGGAAGGTTCATTGGACTGAAGACTGTCAGAGGGTCTTTATTGGCTTGAAGGAAAGTCTGTGTTGGGCATCTGTGTTGTGTGTACCTGATTACAGCAAACCCTTTATCGTCCAGATGGATTCCTGCAACACCGGAATTGAAGCTGTCTTGTGCCAGTTAGATGACAAAGGGAGGGACCATCCGATCATATTCATCAGTAGACAACTCAAGGGTAGAGAACTTAGGTGGGCTCCTGTTGAATGTTTCAGTATGGTTTGGAGCCTTAGGCGTTGTAGACCCTTCCTTACAGGGTCTACATTCAAGGTCCAAACAGACCATAAGCCCCTGAAGTGGCTTATGCAGATGAAGGGTGAAAACCCGAAACTGCTCAGGTCGTCCATTATCCTGCAAGGGATAGACTTCACTAGTCAGCATAGACCAGGGAAGAGTCAAGCTAATGCAGATGGCCTTTCCAGAAGGTATGTTGACCGTTTGGATGAGGATGTAAATCTTGTGGGAGATTAGATGCCCTAACCTCAGTCTGGGGGGCAGGGGGTGACTGTGATGCTGGCAACGCATTGGAGGGATATGGCCTCCCTATCCTTGTCCTATAGTCCTTTTTCATATGTGTGCTGTATTGTTTTCTGCCCAGAAGTCCATGTGGGACTCCTTGCACTGCAGCTCTTCCTCTTTTTGGTTTGGTGTACAGTCCCTTGGGATACCCTCAAGGCACCCATGTGTGGGGGAACAACCCTCTACCCCTAGTGTATGTTTTTGTGCACCTTTGTGTGGCCCACAGAGCAGTGTATGGGCTGGTGGCAGCACCATGCTGAATTTTACAGGTGCTCTGAGTATCCTCCATTTTGGGATACCCAGGCCCTGCCAATGGAATCAGTTGATTCCTAATAGGAGACATGATGCCCCCTGTGGCATCTTTCTTTTTATTGCCTGTTGGCTTGTTTTCCCCAAAGTCCTGGGAAGCCCTGAATCTGTCCCTTACCCCTGACTGGCTGTTGGGTAGAAGTTCCATATATGCTATTGTGGGGAAGTACATGCCAGATTGGCTGGTGCCTTCCCAGTGACTGTATGTTGTGGGTTCACCCTTGGGGTGGGACCTGGGTGAATGGATTGTGTGACCAATATGCACTTATTGTTATGGGTGTCTGGTTTCTGGTATGTAATACAATGAATGAGACAGCCCTGCCCGAAACCGATATGAATGCACTGTGGAGTGCTGAATGGCTAGGTACTTGTACCAATACCCATTACTTGTTGTGAGTGTCTGGAGGGAGGAGAATGGCCTGAATGCACTGTGAGCCTGATTGGCTGCTTGCATGAATGCCCTTCTGAATAATTGGTTGCCTGAGTGTGACCCAGCAGAGTGAATGAGAGACTAAACAGTATATCTGGGACCTCTCACTGATGCAAATCTTTCAGAAGCTGAAGTTGAAACTGATGCTTAACCCTGATGCCTGCTGGAAGGAGAAGAATTGCTGCTACTGTCCTTCCCTTATCTGAAAGCTGTGTGACTGTCAAGGATCTGATCCAAGAGAGGACCTGGCGAGGACACCTCTTCCCGAACTACAAGGGCCCATCGTGCACCAGCTAACCATCGCCAAGGCTCCCCGGAAGTCAGTCCTCGAAAGGCTGCAACCATAGACGGGGACTGCCGTGGAATCACGAAGCAAAGCACCCGGATATTGAAGTCCATCACCGTTGATGACAAGCTTTGTCGACAGGAGTTGCAACGCTCCATTGCCTAAGACATTGGAACGAAGGGTGCTCTCGCCTGCACCATCGACCGCTTTGTCCTGCTGGAGAAAGTCGAGGCCGCTGATGCACTGAGGAGCATCTGCCGGGGGGTTTCCGGCCACCTGAAGACCACAGAGATGACGAAGACTCGATGCCCTTGCTGGGCCAAAGTTCTTCATAGATTCTTTGCGGCAACAAACTACCGTTGTTGAGGTGCACCACATGACTTATCTTCGCAGGACGTCCAGGACCGATCATTGACGAGCATCGCCTGGCCCGAAGCTGCTGCCTCACCGCCGTTGTTCACCCTTTTCTCCGTGGGATCTCGATGATAATGGCTGCTTCCTTAAAGGGAGTCGCTCCAGAGGGATCGGTCAACAACCCAACGTCAAACTCTGCTATTACAGGTAACATGTGGTGTTAGAACTTTTATAGAAGGAAATAAAACTCACATAAACAATATATGGACTGAGCTTGTATTATATCTTTATTTCCAGGTTGACCAGGTGCGGGGATCCTCATACAGAACAGTGTCAAGGTAACAGGGCAGTATTCTGCCTCTTGTTTTAACCAACCTGCTTTCCTCCTATGTCTATTGTTGGTTCACATTATTAACTGATTTGTATGACATTTGGACTGAGTACAGTTAATGCATTTTAATGGAATCTAAGAAGTAATTGTGGTACCACATAGAAACTGTATATATTTATCATTTTAGATTAACCTGTGTACAAAGTGTGTTATTGTGATTGTGTACATATCTTGAGCCTATTTATATAAAGACATGTGTTTTCACTAACATAGTGTGTGGACATTCCTTTGTGGGAACTTGGGGACTACACTGTACTTAAGAACCAGCCTGCATCACCTCCTGAGAGGTTAAGCCTTGATTGCTCGACCTTTGCTACCCAATAGAGAATCTTGGCTGGGGCACTCTATGCCTCTACTCTGCCACATAGAGAGCAGGAGTACAGATACCCCCCTCCAGTCTTAACAGGGTCTTCCTACTCTTTGGTTGAAGTATATCATGTGCCTCCATAAGGAATCATCCATTAGAATAAGGCTGCATACTGATGGAAGTCTTATGACTCAACTGCCTAGAAATGTTGGTCTAAAAGAGGGATGTGTATTGTCCTCTCTGCTTTTCAACATATATTTGGCAAATTTCGAAAATACATACCAGCACTGGACACATTTCCATCCAAGCCAGACAAAATGATCAATTATCTGCAGCCAGGCCATCCATTAGCATTGTATGTAATCCAACACAAAGACAAGAGACAATCAATTTGCCAAACTACATGCATTTGTCTTGCAAAAGGGTCAGTCACGCAGTCATATTGAATGTGATAAATATGCATGGGCAACTGGATACAACAATAAGACAACAAAGAAACTGAATAAATAGCATTGTTTGTGACTTATCATCCAGCACTAACCCAACTGAATCAAAATGATAAAGATCTAAAACAATATTCAGGGAAGATGACAAATGTATAATTGGCCTTGACGGGCACTCCTATCATACCCATGCAATGTTAGGAGAAACAAAACCTGCCAATACTTCTGCACCAAAACTTCTGTCCCATATGCAAGTTAACAAAAGTACTGATATATGGAACATAGAACTACAAATTGTCCAAAATGTATACGTCATCCAATGCAAGAAATGTCAGCATGAAAAATATTTATGTGAGGCTTTCCAGGTACTACATGAATGTATGGACCTACATTAAACCACAAACAGAAACATCAATGTTTCAATACTTTGCACAAATGGGAACGCACTTCAGGATATATTGGTGGTGATGTTTAAAGTAGGCCCTTGAAGCCACACAGAGAAGAACCTGAGTGGTGAAGTACTTGAAAATGCTCAACCCAGAAAATGGAGGTCTGAAGACAGGTATATGACAGGTATATGAATTATGGCACGTTGTGACCAACATTGAGCTGGAACTATCGAGGACAACGGAATGGCAGTGCCAGAAGACAACCCGCCAGTCCCATCTCTCAGTATCAGCTTTGGGTTACTGTGGTTGAGAACCCCCTTACGGGTGAACACACAAGACCCAAACCCTGGGTGTCTAAGGTCAAATGATTTTCACTCATTATCAAACATGAGGCTCCCTAATAAAACTGTGGATAATACACCACTTACACACTGGCAGGACATTTTGGGGCCGATTCATGGAACAAACGTGCGCCGAAAATCTTCGCGCAAGCAGGCGCAAGCAGGCGCAAGCGGAAAAAAACATGGAAGTCCCTGCGCGTGTTTACCACGGGATGTGCGCCAAACCCGTGCATGGCGCACACGTCACTGCAACATCCCGAAAGACGTGCGCGACGCGCACAGTGAAAGCGCACAACCTCTGCGCATACACTAGAAAGTGGGCGGAACACGGGGCGTAACGCGCGGAATGGGGAACAACTTGCGAAAACAAGGGCGTAACTGGGGATGTACTGCAGGGAAGCAGAGGGAACGCCCACACGCACCCGAACCACACGTATTCATGGAACCGAATAGGGCAAAGCCACGCACAGCGAAAGACACGCAGAAGCCGATACACGTCCGCCACACGAAGGCAGGCGGTAGCGTCCCTGCGCATTACAAAAGTGGCAACATACAGCAATTGTGCGAGCGGGGCACGTGTATTTCGGGGGTTCGCGTGAACTTCTTCACGCGATCGGGCCTGGGGGAGCGTGCTACGTGTATTTCAGGGGTGCGCGGGAAGTTCCACACGCGAATAGCCTGGGCGCGTGTATTTCAGGGGTGCGCGGGAAGTTTTACACGCGAATAGCCTGGGCGCGTGTATTTCAGGGGTGCGCGGGAAGTTTTACACGCGATTTCAGCAGGGTACGTGTATTTCAGGGGTGCGCGGGAAGTTTTACACCCGATCGGGCTATTCGCGTGTGAAACTTCCCGCGCACCCCTGAAATACACGCGCCCAGGCTATTCGCGTGTGGAACTTCCCGCGCACCCCTGAAATACACGTAGCCCGCTCCCCCAGGCCCGATCGTGTGAAAAAGTTCACGCGAACCCCTGAAATACACGTAGCCCGCTTGCCGTGCTGGTACAGGGTTAGCGCAGCCCTTTGCGCTGGATTGGGGATTTTGATGGCTTTTCCCTGCGCGGAAGGCGTTCTGGGGGGCGTAACTGGCGCTGCTGGAAGGTCGCTGCGCCACTGTGCGCCACGGCTGGTTTTGGTGGCTGGAATCCATGAATACGCTGTGCGCGGAAATGGGTTTTGGCGCACGCGGCTGGCGCAGGGATTCGCACGCGCACACTGTGCGCCAGCCGCGTGCGCCACTTGTGCGCTGAATTCTATGAATTACCCCCTTTGTATTTGCCACTACTGCAGGTAAATATATATGTATGCATGTTCACGCTGGCCTATGGGGCAATAGGGCAATGCCCAAAGTGCATGCACATGAAGCTAGTGTGGGCCATTTTTTTTGTCAATGTGGGCCAGTTGTATGGCAAAAGTGGGACACTTTCATTGGTTACTTCACTATGAACACTGGCAGGACATTTTGTATTTGCCACTTTGTGTACCAGCAGGTGATCCATTAACAAGAATGAGGAATGCTGAGATAACATTAAAAGTTGCACCGTTTAAACATTGAGTGCATTTGTGTACTGATCACATTACATACAATCCATTAAGCATAAGTAACTGCATTTAGCTCAGCTTTGAGACTGCAGCATACACTTACCTCTGAAATAATGCTTTATTTTCAGCATAGTGCTCCAATGTACCATGCTTATGCTTAAATACAACTTCAGTTACTGCAGATAAATATATATGTATGCATGTTCACGCTGGCCTATGGGGCAATAGGGCAATGCCCGAAGTGCATGCACATGAAGCTAGTGTGGGCCATTTTTTTTGTCAATGTGGGCCAGTTGTATGGCAAAAGTGGGACACTTTCATTGGTTACTTCACTATGAAAACTGTCCCTTGGGTATTACTCAAATAGACTGTCAGAAAAGGAAGTAATTGCTATTTGCAACTGTGGGCCATTTTTTCTTTGGTGCCCGGGCCTATTTTATGATCCATTCAGCTACTGAATGTTGGCTGCCAAGAAGATGCATACAAACGTTCTATTTAGAAACACTGACAAGCATAAATATAGACTTTAGAGTGTGTGTTGTAAATGAATACCTGTACCAGACTATGAAAGAGAAAAGACTTTACCATCTAAGCATACTATTTTCAGATAGTCCAATGAAAAGTATCAACATTTGGATTTTGTGTGACCTGCTGGGATACTTGCATCATGCACATGCAGCATAGCTAGTACTGGGTGTAGAATAAGAAAGATATGGGGTTGTCGGTGCACACTAATAGTTTAAAGTCAATTTTCCATCTTTGATTTTTAAGATTTCTAGAATTTTAAGGTGCAGAGGAAAAAAGATGGTCTTGGCACAAGACCAGTGTTACAAAAAGTAGGAAGAGTAAGAGGATCCAGATTGGGCGCCCTCCCGTCCCCTGCACACTATGTAATGTTGTCAAGAAGACATTCAATAATTCAAATACAATTTCACATGTAGAGCACGTTCAATTATAATCAACAATGGTCTCAATTTAGGAAAATTAGAAACATTTAATTAAGGAAAACAAAACAAACATGTTTTTCTTATTACAGTTGACTGTGAGTATGTCGGCATTAAATGCAAAGAAAAGAAAAACATCCGTAAATTCAATATGCTTGGCTGACGCGTTTCAAGGTAATTTCGTCTTCTTCTTGAGCCTAATTGCACTAGGACACATTCAAGACAAGTATGGAAAAAGATAAAATACGGGACGAAAAAAGAGAGTGTAGATCCCATGAGTATGTTTTTCATAGTTATGAACGACAAACATTGTAAAACAAATGATGCGGGATATCGCCCAGCGGTGATGGTTAAGTACCAACAATGCAGAGTACTTAGGTGGTTGTTATGTGACATGCTATGCATTCAATAGACAGTAACAACGGTGTCCAGTATCATGTTGTTATTAGACATTAAAGTATTTTAAGGGAACTCGGTGAGCACCAATTAATCGAGCATAAGTTTACTGAGTTGTTAAATTAGCACACAACTAGTGCATTCTAAGCAGTGATCATTGATCAATATAATCATGTTCATGGAGTCTGGATGATGAAACGGTATAGGGGGGCCGGTCATATATGCTTTAAGGGACAATGGCTCATCAGGCTAATGGCAGCGTAATAAATGGTGGATATCATTACTCACATTTAGAAAGAGATAGACGGAAGTGTCTACCTCTTGGAATGAAGTGGATGAATCCTTGGATTTGAAGAGAATCCAGTAAGAATGTATTCAACTAGATTCGGTGAAGCTAACTCAGTCTGTGGGTTTTAAAACAAAGGAAAGGATATGTGTCACCTGGTAAATTTGTGTGTAGAATCCCAGGTTTGTTTGAGTTTTATTAATAATAAAATGACACAGGTAGTTGTGTCTCAGAAAGGGTGGCCTTCTAACCAGATCCCCCTTCAGCAAACACCATGCCGATGCATAATCTACACCTGCACTCTACTGCATCAGTTTCCAGATTTGCAGCATCTGCTCTACAGTGTCACAGAACAGATTTAGAGGTCAAAGGTGGCCTCATTACAGCTGCAGTGACAACCATGTGACTTCAGCTCAGGGGCTGCATTCAAAATATGGACCTCTGTTCCCAAACTACATAATTATAAGAAATCAACATCCTAGTAGCAGTTATACTCTTTAAACATAAGCCATACTTGAGTTAGAAGCATGGTGGCTGGAATTTCTTATAATTATTAAATCCACAAATCTGTGTCATACAAGTGTCAACACTGTGAGCCTGACCAGCAATGTGGCTGTGTGCATTCTCCTTAGACTAGCTGTCTCTGCTGCAACAAGGAGGACAGGAACTAGTTGGAGGTGATTTTCTTTTGATCCTTTGTGAGGCCAGGTAACGCCTCTCTCTTGTAAGACAGCCCATCGACATGACATGTCCAGGGAAACAACATTCAGAGCACACACCCTCCACAAAAGGACTACCCTTACACAAGTGTGATGTATCAACAGGTCTTTGGTGTTATGGGCCTGAGAAGGGGGAAGGATTATTGCAGCCAAAGGGAGCTGAGCACTAGTGGGGATTGGTCCCACCATCCTGTTTCTCTCTGTCCCTGTATTTCCTTCCTCTCTACACCACTTCCTGTAGCACAATGGCAATTGGTTATGATGCAAGGAGGAGAAGCCCAATTAGCAAAACAAAAGGTATTGGACCCTCTAAAGTAGGCTTGCATGTGTTCAATCACCTGTGGATGTTTTCCCACAAGAGAGGGGGTCTTTTCACTTTTGGACCACCCAGGACACAATGAAGAACTATTTGGACCTCTGTTGGAAGAGCTGACCTTTTCAAATCCTTCAGCATTGAGAAGAAGACGCAAGATTGCAAGACAGAGGCAAGCTCAGTTCCCTACCCACTTCCAGTAAACATTGTGGGGAGTTTTGCTGAAAACCAGCACTTGCCACTCTGCAGCAAGCTTCCTTAGGCTAGGAGAACAGCACCTGAAAGGATTCACACTGTCCTAGAGCCCCTGTAGTGGGTCTCACATCATCTGGAGGGTCGGGATCAGCCAGGATCCCTTTTCTACCAGTCGAACCACAATCAAACAACCAGTGCTTTGCATGAACCAAACTGGCTCGCTGCTGCATATTGCCAAGTGGAGCATGTCATCTGCTTGTGTCGAACAACCTGCTCATCACTGCAGACCAACTTGAACAGCTGCCTCTTCAAAGTTTGCTTTGGTGCACCAAGAACACTACATAGAACTGATGGCTCTCCACTCGAACTGCTGGAACATGGCATCACTTATCGACCCCAACCAGAATGTACCAATTTCTTAACCATTTGTTTACCAGCATTTTCCTCTGTTTTCCGAGCTCCCACTTCAAACCGACTAGATCCCAGCTTTCTGCTTGTCCCAAAAAGGCTCACTACAAATCAACCTTGTTCAACCGGCAAGCCAGTACAGTTTGAAGCCCTTTTTGCTGCTTTTGAACTGCCAAAAATTGGATTTGGTACTTTTATCTGATCCAGTCCCCCTATCCCACTTTTTGGGAACCAATGTTCTCTTTTGCACCTTTTTCCATTGAAAGGCATATCCTTTGATTTCCAGTTGCATGTATTACCTGTTTTGCTCCCTGCTGAAAACCCGAAACTGCGGCACCATTTCATTTACACGGATGAGTTTTTATACTGTTTAAGTTATTTGTACACTGGCGTGTTTCAAATTTATATGTTTTTCCAGAATTTTATTTGGAGAGTCCTATTATTTTGGAATGTTGTACTTTTCTGTTTGTGTTTCTACTCAAACACATTTGCACCCCTTCTGAGAGTATAGCCTTCCCTTGACCCACGTTACCACACAAGGCAAAGGAGGTATATCTCTTGGCTGTACCTGTTTAACCTTTACGAGTGGGATCACTGTTGGTTTGTAGAAGTGTAGGGGCTAAAAAGGCAGTTTAGCGACTACTCATCCATATACTTCTGCATTCTAAAGTTTTGTTCTCACAACCACGTGGCCATTTATCTTAAATCTAGAGTTTAGTTCCCAGTGACCTAGCCTGTGCTTGGCAATCACCAGACCTCTGCTCTGGTGGGACGTCTCACTGTTCACGTGTTCTTGCACAATGGCATCTATCACATTCTGCTCAATACGAACTTCAGAGCCTGCATCATACATGTTGGGGGCTCAAATGGGAATGGGTATGTGTTCCCTGAATGGGGAAATACCGGGTCCTCCATGTTTGGAATGGCCCGGTATTTCCCCATTCAGGGAACCCGGACCCAGTATACGGTATGGGGGTAGCCATGCCGCAAATAGCGGCATGGCTACCTCCAACCTCGTAATCTACCCTATGTCATGTTCTAAAAATAAGTGTTACAAATTATGATAAACACACACTTTCTCTCCATGGAAACACAATGATTCTATAGTCAAACCTATACACACAAGTTTACACATAAGTTATATCTAACACAATTAATTCAAGTACCATATATGGTATTGAAAGAAAACACTGCACTCAGCTAGAGTGAGTTGTTTGGTACAATAAGGTATTGGAGGAATTGTGTCGGTGACAAATCAAGGGAATTTATCCCATCTCCCCAAGGGGATCCACCGCCTTTGGAACTAGGGAGGTATGCCTGCTAAGTTTAACACTCCCTAAGAGAAAGGGAAAGCGGGATCCCAGTGGGGGTGGTGTCCTCTTAGAGTACAAGCAATCCCTAAAGAGGGATATAAGTTGTTGTCCCTTGCCTCAAGAGCCTAATCATTTCGCTGTTTATATTGGAGTTAAACTGTATAATAACCTGCAACTTCCTACACGGATGGTTTGTACGGTTGGTGATGCTTTTCAGACACCGTCCACATCTCAGAATGGAGAGTGAGTGGATAGGCCCAAACCCTGGCAGTGTGGAGTATAAAGACCCAATCAGCATAGGAAAAGAGGAGGAAAGTAGCCAGCTGAGCTGCAGAGGTGGCAAGACCTCTTCCTGGGATGTGTGCCATGGTGGATTGAAATAAGGCTGTGGTTCTGGAACGCTTGGCAACCCTTCCGAGACACAAACCAGAGAAGTCCGGTCCAGGAGACTTTCGAGCAGTGGAAACCGCTTGAGTGGCAGATGAGCTGCGCACTGTAGAACTGACCCCGAAGTCAAACAGGAAGACAGTTGGTAGAGAGTGCTAGCTCCATCAGATGTGGAACGCTGGGAAGAAGCCGGAAGGGAGAAGCCACATTGGAGGTGGAAGGTATCTAGTCATTCTAGAGATCCGGGAGAGGGTGGAAAGGCCCAATGAGACCCCAAGGCAGGGTGGGAGAGACCAGACCCCAAGGGCTTGTGACAGAAACCAAATCTGAAGGCGGGTGAGAGAAACCAGACCCCAAACTGGTTTTAGAAGAATTAGACCTCAAGGAGGGGTAAGAAAAATCAGACCCCTAGGCAAGATGAGAGAAACCAGACCCCAAGGAGTGGTGAGAGGAAACCAGACCACAAGGCGGGTTAAAAGAAACCAAACGGGGTGGGGTGTTAGACCCGAGACCTCAGAGAGGTGTAAAAACTAGGAGATAATACCATGACGTTCCTTCGTGGGGAGCTCGATGAAAGTCCCTAGTCTGGAGTTACGAACCAGGAGGGTCCCAAAAGTGGAAGGAGACCAGAGATGGAGAAAAAAGCCTGATAACCCCGGGAGAGACTAGCCTAAGACTGACATGCATCCTAAGGAGGGGATGATTGAAGAGGCATTTGCTGTCTTTAACTGAAGTGTGTAACAGGGAAAGGAACCACTTACCTGAAAAAGAGACATCATGCAGGGTCAGAAACCAGCCATTCTTTTTTTTGGGCAAAGGCCCTTATTGTATCCCTCATAAAGTTAGGCATTTTTTGTTTATAGTATTAGAGACAGAAGACAGGCTACAACAAGTTTCTGGATGGCAGACTTTGCTTGTTTTGTAGGACATCCTGACAAGCATTCTTTTAGACTCTTTTTATTTCTTTTATAGTAGGGACGAGAAACTTAGGGACAGATTGCCTTGTGGTGCGGAATGCCCCCAGACAGGTTATCTAAAAGCCACAGGTTTTAGGGGGGAGTGTGGCAGAGACACAACAGGTTTTAGAAGCCAGTGCCATCAGACACCTCCAGCAGCCCCCACGGCGGGCTGCCTCTGAGCCCCCCCCCCCCACTCAGGATGCAAAGCATCCTGGCACCAGGTATTTGAAGCTCCAAAGGCAAGGGAACTGGGGGATGGCAGAGCAGATGGGGACAAAGGGAGAAGTAGGTGCGAGACAAAACTGAATAACCCAATGGTGGTGGCAGGATGTACGCAGTGTGCAAAACCAGCCCCGCTATGATCAGCTGCCTGGCCCTAGCACAACCTTACCCCATAAGTTAAAGGGGGCAGTGGCAGAAGGCTAGTCACTACGGTCACGCTCTGATCGCAAAACGGCCCATTTTCTGAAAGATTTTGCTTTACCACTGCGCGGGGACGTTGTTGAGAAGTAATGGGATTATGCTTGGCGTCACGGGTCAGGGACGAGGCAGCTTTGAGCACAAAATAAGAAAAGGTGCCAGCCATAATGGCCACAGGTCCCATTCACACGGACGTGGGCTTTTGGACTGAAAACCAGTAAGGCTGGAGCAAAAGGGCATACCTCCTCCTGCCCTCGAAGTGCCCAAAAGCACGCAGCTGAGGTTTTTTTGTTCCATAATATTTTGTTGTAAATAATAAAGGACTAAGGCAAAAAAAAATAATAACTGTTTCCAGAACGGTGTCTCATGATCATGATTTCAGTGCTTACCGGTTGCCTTATGCCACTACTCAGCCTATAGGTTTTGGGTGTTCCAATAAAGAAATGCTTAACCCAAAATGCCACCTTGTACATTACCTGATTCTAACTTACCACGGTTATCATAATTCGTAACACTTTTTTGGGGGGGCGGTGAGGAACAAGATACAAAATGACATGGAAGAAATGCAAATACTGAGTGCAAAAACATTGCAGTGGCCGTTTGTCAGTATAGTAATTTAAACAACACTTGCAGGTGGAGTGTTTCAGGCACACATTGTTTGTAGCTGGAAAATAAACAATTATATATACAACTTGGATCAATACTGGATAGTCAGCATACATGTTTGTGCCAAAACTTTAATAATATTAACAACATAATAATAAGAAGAAGAAGACGAAGAAGAAGAAGAGGAAGAAGAAGAAGAAGAAGAAGAAGAAGAAGAAGAAGAAGAAGAAGAAGAAGAAGAAGAAGAAGAAGAAGAAGAAGAAGAAGAATAACAATGATAATATCACACGGACTATTATAACTTTGAGCAGAGAAAAATATGTATGACTATTAGTCGTAGTACTAGCAGTGGTAGTGTTAATAGTAGTAGTGTAAGTGATAACAGTAGTAGAAGTAGTATTCTAAATATTGTTATTACTATTGTTTTTACTTTCTACCACACGTACAGTATTTATGTGTACGAATAATTGTAATATGATTTGGGAACATTATTGCAGCCTCCTAATGAGTCAGATTCTGCCCACTTTGCACTGTGCCACCTAACACCCAGTATCCTCCCCAGTGCTGAGCGTGCATTGTACACAACGAGCTGGGCACGGTTCCTTTTGATGAGAAATGGGAAGCACCCAGACTGCACTGCAGCATTGGGCTCCTCAGATGAAAACACGCGATGTAGCATTGAAATGGAGAACGCTGCTTCGGTGCAATGTGGACGGTGAGAGCATTCTGCTGAATAGCGCGTGCCAATATTGTTATGCTCAGCTGTTTCGGTACTTTTATAAATGACTCCGAGGAACTGACACAAAAAAATATTCAGTGTCGCAGACTGTTCATGAGCCATCAATCACCTGTCAATCAAGGACATCCTAAATTGTAAAGAGCAGCACGTAGTCGCCCCGTGTCAGTGCTCATGCTAGATTTATATCACTGCGCAACTTCTGCATTTACTGAACTACTCAAATTAGTGTCAGAAGAAATAGTTCTTATCTTGCATATGTATTCTGGAAACGTGTGCGGATCAACTTCACATAGACGGTGCAAGTCTGCTGTTCATATACACAATGGCGTTGTTTATTAACATGCGTCCCTGTAAGCTGGAGAGGAATAACCCCCCGCCCCCACAAACCGCAAAATATCTTTACATAATCTCACGGAGCCAGGAAGGCGCCTGATCACATAAAGTGCAGCAATGAGAGGCAATGTTGCCCAGCTGACAGGAACGTTTGCCCAGGCGAAGGGCAATGTTTCACTGACATTACACTGACCTACCAATGTAAAAATAACATGAAATGGCGTGATCAGTGCAGAAACTACATCTGTCCTGACTGTCGAGTGCGGCGGAATAGCGTTTTGATGCTAAATTGTCCATCCCCAGGAGTGCACTTTATGTGCTCCAGGCCCAGGTCTTTTACATTATTATATAAGGCCCTTGAATGTACAGCAATGCATCGACCGCCTATGTGAGAGAAAGCGCACCAGCAATGGATAAAGGCCTGTGGGTGTTGCCTTTTGCAGGGATGATGCGCTGACAGCACACATGACTCTACTTTACCTGATTAGTTTTCCCTTCAACCATCTCTGATGCAAAGGGCAGGTACGCTTTTCCATTCCTCACGTTTTGAATCAGGACATCTACCTGGAAATAGGACGTTGACATAGTCTGATTAATGGTACACTTGTGAGAATCCAGTGACTGAGAGTTAGTTTCTTAAGTCTTTAGCACATAGAAGGGTTTGATCCAGCCTACGCCCATATTTTAATGCTGTGGAATGCAGTTGTGACTATGACTGACAGATGACATAATCTTGATCACAGATCTCAGGCTTTATTCAGTTGTGAATATGATGGACAGATGAGATAATCTTGAGCTCAGCCGTTATTCAGTTGTGAATATGATTGACAGATGAGATAATCGTGAGTGCAGAACTCAGGCTTCCCCACAGGACAGATGAACACATTGCATATTAGAAGTCACACTATGAAAAGTATCTTCCTTGATCTGATATCCTTAACCCCTGGGGTATTGTTTGTACACACCCTGAAAGACAGATTTGGAGCCTCATCGTTCTAAAGTAAATAACATAGGTGACATCTGATTTTCGAAGAATTAAAAATCTTTGGAGAATAGCTTATGCCATGGTGTCCAAAAAACATTATAACTGTGCTTTATTTACTAAACATGCTTGTTACATGTCAAATTGAAGATACATTTGGAATGTTCACTTGATCAAACAATTCCATCTCTTGGGGGCAGGAGAATTAAGAGTTAGGTGTGATCTGTACAATAAGCAGTATTTGCCAAATAGCAATGATGTTTTACTGACAACAAAACTATAGGTTCAATAAGGCCTCTAGATATCCCCAGGTAGAGAATATTGGAATGAATGTCGGTTGTATCCCAGAAATACCACTGCAGCCTTGCTAATTGTGATGCTGTGCTTAATGTCGTTCAAATGAGCTCGCCAGCAGTACAAAGATACATTCACCACTCAGAAGGTGCCGAAGGCTGCCCATGCACCCGACACAACATTCTCACTTTGGAACCTCACTCAGCAACACCAGCTCATTCTATGACACCATAAATGGAACAGCATCACAGATCCACTGTAGCATGTACAGGTTGTGACTACCTGTCTGAAGAAACCTCTGATGACATGCGCCACATAACTACACATTTTGGTGGGTAAAGAAGACATAACATTCCAGGATCTGTCTTAAAATATTGATCCTAAATATTCCCCAGCTCGACCTATGCACATGAACCACATTATGACATAGCCAACCATGGGAGATTTGTTTAAGCAAATTTCCTCGTATTCGTTGCCTTTGGTTAGGTGTGCACTTGTTGCTATCAGCTCGTTCACTAAATGCACCTCGTATTTAAAATAATGTGATCATATTGATGCTATTTAGAAACCGTGCAGATATCTTTCACAAAAAACATTGATTGAGATCCAAGGTTGAAGTAGTGAAGTAAAGCTGTAAATGGATGGGGTGAGAACAAGGGAGTGGGGGGAGGGAATGTACAAGGGAACTGTGAAGTGCTGCCATGGATTTCTCGCATTGCTTGTATTGTTGTGTTGAAAACATCAATACAAAGTTATAGCAAAATTACAGTACAGATATTGTGTTTATGGCAGTAAAATTCGGTTCCATGTGTTAATATCCCCGCAAAAATATCACCATACAAAAATATTGCCATATTTTTGCGGCGATATTAAGGCATCGAACCTGCGGGAGTCGCAACCCCTGTATTATTTTAAAAGGAGGGGGGACACCCCTGCAACCTCTGCTCCCAAAAAACCCATATATCATCTCCACTAAAAATATCGCCTATGGCCGGTCCTGATGACATTACAGCGATATTTTTGGTGGGATAATGTTACCTGATACCTAAAATTCACATTTTGAACTTTCTCCCAAAACCATTCTGAAAGATCTCTCTCTTTAATGCCAATAGTGCTGATTTTTTTTTTAGTCCTGACCCCCAACAAACACCCAGCTTCAAGGAAGGAATGCAAATGGGCAGACACATGTCACTTTGGTTTGGTAGATTAGACAGGTTTTCCACAAAGATATAATCAGTACAGTACAAGCCAGTTTTGTCTGTAGCTGCCCAGTATTTGATAGCCACAATCCCTGTATGACACACTTAAGAAGAGGACATAGAAATGAAGAGTCAAAAGGCTACCCCTCTCTTTGACACACAGGCGGTGCAGCAAAACTACAGAAAGCTAGGTTAAATTATGCACTAGCCGTTTGATCACACAGGAAATGGGAATTCATCAAGTAAAACAAAATGTATTCTAGGTCAAAATATATATTAAAAACATTTTTCAAACAATCTTGCTGCAAAAACATTTTGAGAAAACACATAGACCCAATCTTCTGTCAAAACAACAAGTGGGTGTTTCTGGTTCGGAGGTAAATTCAACATCAAGTTCACAAAATGACGTAACATATCCAATGTTCCGAACTGTTGTCAGGACACTATTGGGTGTGGTTAACGCAAAGCCTGTTGCAGCAGATTTGTTCTATTTGTTCATAAAATTGAGAAATAAGAAATAAAAATAAAAGGTAGTTTTAAAATTGGGTGTGAGATCAAACAACCTAATATAGTGCTGAGAAACAAGGACCTGTAGATTTGGACTGACCTAAGACAGTAGGATGTTGTCATGAGAAGAATTATTTGAGTGCTGTCTTGTGTATAGTCAGCCAAAAAAAGCCTTATTATTGGAGGCTGATAGATTGAATATCTTTAGTACTCTTTCGTATGCAGCAAAACAGGCAGCCTGTAACTTCGGGGCTCTGGAAATATCTGTAGAGAGAAGGCTTGATTTGAGCCTGGTTGAAAGATAGGCAGAGTAGGTAAAGAACTATTCTGAGAAGGATGTAAGATACTTGAATTTTCAGGATCGAGGATACTCTTTGGCGTCAATGCTCGTCAGAGCGTGGGACCGTGGAGGTCAGAGCCAGGATGGCACTTCATGGGCAGCAAATGTCATTCAGGGTAAAGGCTGCTGGCTGTATAAAGAGAGGGAAACATTTTCTCTTTTGAGAGCCAACAAGGCTAGTGGACATTAGAACTAGCAAGGCTGTACTGGTTAGGTGTGGATTAGGAGTAGGAGCTGTAATATACCAACTTGTTGAGTGCAGAGTCCAGGTGGCACTGCGAGTGTCCAGAAAAAATCCTGTGTGATTTGAAACATTAGGACCATGCAGTGCCTATAAAAGTGGTGTTAGTATTAAAAGCGTGGGTGAATCCATGAGAACAACCATCGTGATGGTGTCTCCTGAAGTAACCAGTACAGCAAGTGCCCAGAAAAAAAATTACACAATAAATACCAGAAGGATCCTGTGGTGATTTGAAAGAATTAGGACCATGCAGTGCCTATAGAAGTGTTTTAAATATTAAAATTGCAGGTGAATCTGTGAGCTCAACCATCGTGATGGTGTCTCCTGAAGTCGCCAGGGCGCCGTTATTTTACTCAAAAAAGGAGCTGTTGAGAATGTTCATGAGACATGAATATCCACTTTGCATGCTACTCTTAAACTGACACGTTGAGTGTTGTATCCTGTTGCATTATTTTTTCTGTTTTGCTTTTCATTCCGCTCCCTTTCCCCATCCCATTTTTTTTGTCTGAAGAGGCTAATGTCCATCTGCTATCAAGTGATTGGTTGGCCGCTTGAAATGTGTGTGCTAGTCGTAGAATGAGGTTCAGTTCTAGAATGGTTGAAGGACTAAGCTGAGTTGAGGGGCTGCACCACAGGGCTGCAGACCCATATATCATTGGGCCACTAGTAATATCATGGAATGTTATCCAGAGGTATACATGTGGTGGAAAAATGGAGCAGACAGGATAGAATGCGAAAGAGTAGGGGGCGTGGCCAAGCGACAACGGAGATGGGCGCATAGTCGTGGAGCTCCCGGAGCAGAGTGAATATTTCATCAATATGGACATTTAATTTGGCATGCTTTTATTCATAGTTACTGCTTTTTAGTGTGGTTGGTGGCGGAACATAACTTTTGAAGCCTTTCTCTGACCATGGCTGCAGTCAACCCTCTTACTTTGTTGCCGCTGACTCAGTGAGGAATTTGTGTGGTGCTTGCATCTCCTCAGAAGCCTTTCACTTCAATATTTTCCAGTTCCTTGCAGTGATATTCGCCACTGGGAAATTCTATAGAAGAGGCTTACCAACATTCAACTGTATGTCTTCCGCAACAACATTTGTGGCGCTTTCTCGCAGAGGTGGGTCCCTCAATTTCTGCATTGCCGCTCTGCAGTTTTTCACCAGAGTAATCACTTACTGTCCTTGCTGCGAATGCACAATATTTTATAATCTGTTTATTGGTTTTACTGTGGCATATTCATACAGATTCTATCTGTAATCACTGTGGGAACCCTCTCCTTGCTTCCTCTGACACAGAAGCTCTCCTCACGTATCCCAGGCCATCAATCATGTTACCTGCGGGCTTCATTAACGCAACAAGTTCTACTCGCTACTGACTCCTGGTGGCTGAATTGCAAATTGCACCTCTTATTTTATTTCAATTCCTGTTGTTTTTTGCTAACTCACAACTGCTTTCTTTTGCCTTTAAATATGGCTGACATCACCAAAATGAAGGTATTACCTGACAATAAAAAATTTAATGCCTGCTTTGGAAAAATTCTAGAGGAACTTGGCAATATTCAATCATCTATATCTACGCTGGATTCCCACTCCTCTTCTATACAAGAAGAGCTTACAGATTTTAAAAATGAAATTCAAACTTTCTCTGGCAGAATCGATGAAGCAGAAGAAAGAGTTGGTAGTGTGGAAGATAGGGTGGAAGACCTTGAATAAATGCAATTTAGACTCGCACAACTTGAAGATGAAGTTACGGAATTGGAAGACAGAAACCTTAGTGACAATGTTCACTTCTACGGGATTCCTGAAAAAATTGAAGATGACCCCATCAACTTCCTTACCAAGTGGATCCCCTCCACCCTAGGAATCACCTTTTCACCCCCACTGGAACTGCAGCGTGGTCACAGGATTAGGCCCCGCCTCTCCAACAACACTACTTCACCATGACCCTTTATCGCTTGCTTCTTGAGACATCAGCAAGCGTGCCAAATCCTACTAACTGCCAGGAAGAATTGCCCCATCCTTTTTCAGGGTAACAAAGTCTTTATCTCTCCAGACTTTTCAAAGTTTACCCAATCCAAGAGGAAATGATTCCTGGATATGAGACCTCTCCTGAAATCCCTTAACATCAGGTATGGTCTATTAGATCCTGCAAGGATGATAATCACCATCCGGGTAGACCTACCAAAGAATTCAGAGACCCAAATGATCTTTATAATGTACATCAAGCTCTTCAAACATTACCGATCGATACAACCTCACAGAGTCCCTTGGCCAACACTTCCAAGCCAGATCCTCTACTTATTTCAACTACATTCAGAAAACCTAAGAATCAACACATTAAGTTTACACCTAAGTGCAGCAGATCAACAGCCTCAATTCCATTTGATGCTCTGTCTACCTCAACCCACCTGTGAGACAAATTGAGATCTTCCATCAAATCCATTGATCCTTCTCTTTCAACTTTACAAACTTGACCGACCCCAGACACGGGCTGCACTTCACCATCGCCTTGTCCAATCTACAATTTATCCTTTGTCTAACCATTTGGTTGATTACATAATAACTATCACCCAATCTCCATCACTCCCTTCCTGGGCAAGCTCCTGGAGAAACTGGCCATCTCCCAGCTTAATCTCCACACTGTATCTGTTGGTTGTCTTCATGGCCATCAGTCTGGCTTCAGAGCTGCCAGAAGCATGGAAACTGCTCTCCTGAACATCCGTGAAGACCTGCTCTCCAACCTTGACTCTAACACCCCATGCATCCTCATCTTGCTTGATCTCTCTTCTGCCTTTGACACTGTCAACAATGCCATCCTGATCAACCGTCTCTGTGTATACCTGGGTATCACCGGTCATGCTCTGGCGTGGCTGACTTCTTTCCTCTCCGACCGACCCTCCCAACTTGCGTCCTTCCTCTCCGATATCTTTTTCTCTACCTGTTGTGCCCCCCAGGGATCTAACCTCTCCCCCTAGCTGTTCAACCAATACCTGGCACTCCTTGACCACCACATCGCCACTCTCTGCCCCAATTTACAGTGCTATGAGCATGATACCCAGCTCATTTTCAGGCTACACTTGCCTCCTCCTCCTCTCCTTCCCTGTTCTCTGTCTGTCTGCTAGCCAGGAGTGGTATGCTGCCAATGACCTCTGCCTTAGTGCCATTAAGACTGAGATTCTACACCTCGGCACACCCGCTCCTTCCTTCCCTACAGCTCTCTGGCCGGCCTCACTTGACCCACTTCTGCTCCTACCAGCAAGGCTAAAAACCTTGGTGTCATTTTTGACTCCACACTCTCCTTCTCTCCTCACATCTCTGATGTCTCTAAGAAGTCACACTACCAGCTGCACCTCTTGAGAGGAATTCTTCCTTTCCTCTCCTTCCCCCAGAAGCTCACTGTCTCCAGAGCCCTGGTTCTCTCTAGGCTGGACTATTGTAACATCCTCTTTCTAAATATGCCTACCTCTACTCTCCGCCCTCTGCAACTTATCCAGAACAGGACTGCAAGACGTGTCCTTGGCCTCAAGCCCAGGGATCGTATCTCTCCAGGATTGAAATCTCTGCACTGGCTCCCAGTGGCTGCGAGGATTAAGTTGAAAACCCTCTGCATTGTCCACAAGTCCTTCTGGGCCCTGGGGCCACAATACCTGCAACTTCCTAAATATCTTCCTTCTTGAGCTCTTCGCTCATCCGCCTCCAACTCCCTCAGGGTCAGTAGCTTCTCCAAGCAACAAGTTGGTGGTAGATCTCTCTCTTCGGCAGGGGCCTCCCTCTGGAACAGCCTTCCTGCCTCCCTGAAACTACGGTTCCGGAAGCAACTCAAAACCTTGCTCTTTGCTTCCGCTTTCTCTTCCCCTCTCCCCTGCTGAATTCCTGGCTGAAACTGCACTGGTTACTGTTTTCTGTATCCCTACAGTCCCCCTACCAGCACTTATGTCTGTACTTACCTTGCACTTGCCACCAGCTGGCCATTTTTATTTATCTTATTTATTCTACTATCCCATGTACTGCACTTCCCCTCTCCCTTCCCTGACACATTTTTCACTTTCCCCCTTCCCATGCACTTGCACGATCTGAATGACACCTGGCCTAGTGAGATCGTTGTCTGTCTTCTCTTTGTTCACCCTCCCTTGCCTCGTCGCACCTTGAAACACTTGTGTATAGGCACGTTATAAATGCCATATCATGTCATATCATAGTACCAATGGCTGTTCTACTTGTTCATACTTGGAATTTAAAACGGCTGAGTCATCCTATCAAACGTAGTAAATAATCTCCAAATTTACTAAGCTAAAACCCAACATTGTTTATCTGCAAGAGATTCATTTGAGTTCAGATATTGAAAACCTTGAGATCAAAGCCTCATCAGGCATACACTCATTTCCAGTGTGCTGGATAAGAAAGATCGGGTTTCCATATTGATCAATAATCACTTAAACTTTTCATTAATTAATTAAGACAAAAACCCTGAAGGCTGGTGGATCATTGTAGAAGCAATCATTAACAACTTACCTGTTACTATAATCAATGTTTATGGCGCTAACACCCCCAACCCCTTTTTTGGTCTAATTTCATTCCAAAACGCTCACAGAAGAGTCCAGATAAACTCATTCTTTGTGGCGATATGAACCAGATTCTCAACCTTACCCTCAACCATAAACCCACCTAGAACTTTATCAACTCCAAGTCCCGAAAACAGTTGACTCTTGTCACTTCTGTCATCCAGATGCAAAAAAATTATACCTTTTATTCCATCCCCCGTAAATCCTTTTATGGACTAGACTAGATTTTTGTAAATTCTTCACTAACTTCTACCATTTTAATCTCTGAAATTGGTCCCATAACTATTTCTGATCATGCATCTGTTTCCACCACTCTGGAATGGATACCTATTTTTCTAAACTCACTCCAAATTGGAGATTTAATTTATTTCTCCTTAAAGACAAATCCTTCATTGACAAAACTAAATCTTTAATTGAAGATTTCTTTCTCAATAACCGTCCCAAACACACCTCCATGAATAACAACTGGGACACTTTCAAAGCCACTCTTCGTGGGTTCATAATTCAATTTGTCGCCATTAAAAAATGGCAACCTGAACTCACTCATAGCGCTCTGCTAAACTCAATCAAACATCTTGAACTGTCCTACTATGCTTAGCCGGATTCTAATACTATGAAATCTCTCATGACCAAACATATTTAATTTAACAAAATGTGCACTGTCAGGGCTGCTAATTCCATACTTAGATTTAGAACTCAACTATACAGTGGATCCAATAAAGCTGGCAAAATGCTAGCTTCTTACCGAAAAAGAAAAAAGAAAAATCCCTTATTACCCATATTTTACTCTTCTGACGGAAACAGCCTAACCAAGCCAAAGGATATAAATGATTCCTTTCTTGATTTTTAGTCCAACCTACATTCCTCTGACCACTCTATTAATACTTCTGAAAACCTTTCTTTCTTCGAAAAAAAGGAACCTTCCAACCCTGTTGACCTTTCTCCCCTTAACACACCTATTTCCTTACAGAAATGATCAAGCCATACTAGACCTCAAACCCAATAAGGCCCCAGGCCCTGACAGGTTTACCACAGATTTTTACAAAACGTTCATCGACTCCATTGAACCAAAAATTCTAGAATTATATTTGTACTTTGTTGAAATTGGTCAAAGCCCGGTTCCTTTAATTAGGCCCTTCTTGTACTTTTTCCCAAACCAGATTAGGATGCCTCTTTAATTAAAAAGTTCAGACCCATTTCTCTTATCAATTCTGAATCTAAATGTGTTGCCAAAATCCTTGCGAAACGCCTAGAGATATTTCATCCTTATACCTTCTGACGAATCTGGTTTTAGCAAAGATTGACACGCTTCATCTAACACCATACTTTTTTTTAATGCATTTTCTGACTCTCAGAATTCTGATGACCCTTTAGCTCTCCTAGCCCTCAACGATCAGAAAGCCTTTGATTGTGTCTCTTGGTCTTTCATGTTTCATTCTTTAATTTGGCATGGCTCCCCTCTGCACTTTATCAATCTGGTCAACATTCTTTACTCTTCTCCTACTAGTATTCTTATTACTAATACTCTCTCCTCCTCTTTCCAAATCAAAAGAGGCACACATCAAGGCTTTCCCCTCTGTCCCTTGCTATTTAACCTTGCATTAACCTTGCATTAGAACCTCTCCTTCAAAGCATCAGAACAAACACCAACATCAAAGGCATCTTTATTAATAATATAGAAATAAAACTATCTGCTTATGCAGATTATATCCTACTTGACCTTTCTATGCCTGCCTCCTCCATTCAACATTCAATAGCTACCATTAATAATGTTTCTATTGTCTCTGAGGTCATGCCTGACACTAATGCATGTAATCCAGCCAATGCCCCTCTTTTCGGCATGTCATGGCAATCCTCACATATTAAATATCTAGGGCTTCAAATCACTAAAGATATCCACACCAATATTAATCTCAACACTAACCTTTTAGTTAAACAAATTACAGAAATGATTTTGAGATGGTTACCTCCTTTTCTATCTTGGTGAGGACGCCTATATACTATTATAATGATGATCAGTACCATTATCCTCTATTCATTATCCATGATCCCCACTGAAATTAACAACTCGGTCCCCTTCTTCTTAAATTCCTATGGAATCATAAAGTGCAGCACATTTCCATCAATAAATTAAGACTTTCTAAATCTTTAAGTGAAGTTAAATTCCCTAATTTCCAATGTTACCATAAAACGTTTGTCCTAAAACAATCAATCATCTTTGAAAATTACAAATCCCTCCTTGAAAATGCCCCTTTGTGGGTTAATGTTGAATCTAGTTTTATTTCCCTGCTCTCCCTTTCCCACTTCTTAATGACTTCTTCTTGGCCCAATATTACTTCAAAACTATTTGGAATAAACTCCCTACCAATTCTTTCTCTAAAACCAATTCTGACAACATCTTTATCTGGTTAAATAAACAAAACCCCATCAAATCCAATCTCATTACAATTTGCAGGTGGTACTCGTCAGGCATCAAATTTGTCAAACTACTTTTCCACAATTCCGAAGAAATCCCCTATACACGGATTTGCCTACAATACAATATGCCTGAATCAGACCCCCCCTTTCACACATCCCTTATTACATCAATAACCAAATCCCTGCCCACATTGACCTAAAAATCCTGTTCACCTTTTCGGACTTTTTTAACTAGCAATCCTTCTATTAGTGCCACCAAGCTATATGCGTTCCTAAATGATCCCCCCTCTCTCAGACCATTAAAACTTGGCATTATCAGACAATGGAAAATTGACCGGGACTTTCAACCTATCATAGATCTTTGGACCCAAATTTGGAAAAGTGTCCTTCTACGTATGTCACTGCAATCTTATCCAAACCTACTTTTTCATTTTTCACTGCGCTTTTCTTACTCCCATCCGAATTACCAAAGTAGTAAATAACTCATCCAATAACTGTTGGTCATGTCATGAACCAAATGCTGATTTTGCTCATTTATTTTTTAAATGTCAATTTGTATTTGCTTATTGGACTAAGATTTGGTCATGCATGCAATTAATCTTTCATTAAGTAGAACCTTTAACGCTCTCTAACCTTGTGATTGGTACCATTCTTAATCCAGCTATACGACAGATCGAATCTCCTAATTTGTTTCATAACATTACACATAACTGGAAGAATACGACTAACCTATCTTATAATAGCTGGTGGAATTCCATTTGCTCCACCCACCAGATTGAAAAATGCCATGCTTCTTCTTTTGACTGTTTGCACACATGTAACAAACAAAAGGAATGTGTTTATTCAATACCTCAAGATGCTTTACTAAATACAATCATCTTGTAATCACTGTTATCAAGGTCCTATCCTTCCCCATTGTCTTCTGTCTTGTATCTTTGTTCTTGTCTCCCCCTTGTTTGTCTTAATTGTTAGTCAGCATAAAAAGCTCATTCTTTTTATGTTGCTTAACTTGTTTTTGCTCAACAGTAATAGTTTTGATACTTGAGAGTATATAATTGTTTAAAAAATGGTTTACTTGTTCTTGTACTATTTGCTTATTTACTTACCTAATACACATTTTAAGCATAAAAGAAAAATGTGAAGGTGTAGAAAAAGCGCAGAGACAGTGCATTAGTGTTAAAAGGCATTACCAAAATACCTGCAATGGGTTACCTTATAAGCAGTGGTGAGGCTAGGTCTGGAAAGGATATGGGGCCAAACTAATGTTTGGACTGGCAGGATTCGGGGCTAGCCTGCCTTTTGTTTGTAGCCCCTGAGCTTCTATCCGGGGCTACAACCAAAATACCCGGGGCTATATCCCTCTTAATCCCCCCGGCCCCAAGCAACACCTCTGCTTCTAAGCTATACACAGCACCCAAACCTAAGCCTGTAAATTCCAAATGTTTATACGGTTTTAGAACTAATGAAATAACTTCTTATCACAAAGAGCTTAAATGGCCTGAAAGGAGGCTACACATCATCGGAAGATGCAGCGTTTCCCTCCTGGGAACAAATGCCCACTTCTCCATCTTTACTTCTTAGGTCTCCTTCTGCTTCATTTGCTCACAGAATGCAAACCTTTTGAAACGTCTAGATTCTAAACGTGAGGGCTACCTGCCACTTTCTCCAATGCTTTACATTCATTACTTTTCTATTAATCAATAGTCCCAACTCTATCTCACACCGCACAGCCACGGTTTTCCCTGCACTGACTCTCAGCACCACGATCTTCCTAGCAGCCATCACTTTTCAATATACCAGTAAGAGGCGGGGTCTCATTAAAATGTCTGTTAGCCTTTTCTATGATTATTGTCTGTACTAAATATAGGAAAAGAAGAAACATAACATGAATTAATGGTTTCATACCCCCACAGGCCCCACATCTGCACCCTTGAGCAACCACCTGCATTTTCAAAGCAAGTTCATGAGTTTCATTTTCTGATGTTTATTTCATGGGAATTGGGTCAATGCAGACTGACCTTTATTAACCCACCAGTACAATGACTAAAGATGTATGCGCATAGAGATATCAATTTTCATTATGGGAGCAAAACATGTTGTTTAGTATCAGTACACACATGAACCAAACTTTTGTTAGTACAAATCGTGTAACAGCTGAAGACCGCAGTAATCACTGGAATAAGTAATAGTATGATTGCAGCAAGTAAGGTATGATATGGTTTATTTGTAATGCCTTGTATCAATCAATACACAATATATCTAAAGCAGTGTACATGCTGGCAGCACAGTATACCGGTTTGAAGGCTTTCCCATGTGTCTCATTAATTATTTCTATACTGTGTGTGTATCTATTACCTCAGCAATCTAAACATGTGGCAACATGTAAAGTAAATTCTGGAAATTCTGTTGCAAAATGGTTGACAAGTAATTTG
Source organism: Ambystoma mexicanum (assembly GCF_040938575.1). Taxonomy (NCBI): domain Eukaryota; kingdom Metazoa; phylum Chordata; class Amphibia; order Caudata; family Ambystomatidae; genus Ambystoma; species Ambystoma mexicanum. The sequence goes on from NC_090937.1 coordinate 514,091,848, forward strand.
GCATTTGATAGGCAAGACGGACCACGCTTTACTTTCAGGTGGCCAATAGATGTAATCAGTATCACAGAGCATCACAGAGCATGACCTCTCCTCAGCACTCGTGCCCCCAGCTCTAGACACAGTGTGAAGAATATGTTCTCTCTAAAGTTAATACAATGCATATAATATGCAAAAATGCTGTTCCCATTGTGCCTAGAAAACGTAAATAAAACAGACCAACCGGATACTCTCTGAGTCCTAAAAAAAGACTAGGAAAGAAACATTGTGGCACAAAAATATGGACCTCACATCGTTTCAATCAAGTGAAGGCCATTTATATTGCAATTAAATCAATCTTTAATAACAAGAAGGACATTTTAACTGCAATGAAATCAGTCATCTATAACAAGATGGACCGTTTTACTGCAATTAAATCAATCTTCAATAACAAGGACATTTTTTACAGTACATTTCACTTATCTATAGAACCATCTTGATAGTGTCCTAAACAAACCTAACCATGTTTCTGACACATAGATACATTTGGTAACCCTAGCTGTGAATCCTCCAGCTTGTTACTAGCTTTGAAGCTGGAAAATTAATTGAACAACATTTGTGCTCACAAAATTGCATTGATTCAGGCAAATCTCACAATTTCATCTGTGAATCCTATTTTACCTACACCTATGGGAAATCCATCTAATACAGCGGCATTGAAACGTTTTCATACTGCGAACCCCTTAAGTAAAAATATTGTTTCTGCTCCCACACCCCCATGCGCATTTTGTGCGACTAGAATATATGTCTGCTGCTTTTCAGCGATACCAAGTAGCACAGCATTTCCATAATTAAATTTTGAATTAATCAAGGTGCCAGCCACTGCTAGTTGGGTGGCTGCACAAACAGTTGAAGACATAGGCAAAGCAGCCAGCGTAGGAAATACATTGATTTAACTATTTCCCCAATTTGGGATAAGCACTCCAGCTTAGATTCACAGATGCATCCGAATTTTCTTTTTGCCTTAAGTGAAAAGAAAGTAGGAAGTTCAAATAATGGATTGAAGAGGACAAGCTCTGTTTTAAAGGGATTCAATTGGAAGTTGTTGAGGGTCATCTAATGTCTTAGTTTGGAAGCACAGTCCACCAATTCCTCTCAGCCTAATGTGGTGTGTGCTTGCAAACTAAGACAATAGATGACCCTCAACAACTTACAAGTAAGTAGAACTGCCATCCTCCTCTCCATTATTTGAACTCCCTACTTTCTGAAAAGCGGATGACATGTATTCTAGTCGCACAAAATGCACCTGTCAGACTAATCATTCATATTTTGAAATATTCTTCAATTTCACAATTCCATTGATCTGGCCACTGGCTACCAGTAAAGCAGATAATCGTGTTTAAGGATCTCTGTCTGCTATTTAAATGCATTAATTGACTAGACCCAGCATATTTGGCAGCAGGGATTTAAGTTTATCATCTGATTCAATCCCATTGTTCAGGAAATCACTACCTGTATCTTATCATATTCACATAGGCGACAGGTGGTTCTCTTTACTGGGGCCTTGCCTCTGGAATTCATTAACTATCAATTCAAGAACAATTGATTTCTACAACTTTTCTGGAAAAATCTAAAAACATATATCTCTGAATAACCTGCTTTCTCTCAGTTCATAACGATTCAGCACATGATCAATTTAAAGTAAAGCCTGCACCCAGATGCAGTTTAGCCTGGCAGTGGCAGGTGTCCTCATAGGAGGACCTGCACATTACACAAATGAATAAAATAAAATAAAATAGATGGCGTGTGTTCTGGTGTATGCTTATAGTGCAAAGTGAATGTCTCTAGAGGACGTAAGGCTAACCCAAATGCAACTATTGTTTGTGCCAAATCCTTTTTTTCCCATTTACAATTGTTAAATATTCCCCAATCTGTTTTACTGAGGGAGACCGCAGGGTCAGTGAAGAAAGGCCATATGTGTGGCTGTGCAAGCACAAACGTATTTGATTTTTACTGTGCAAAAGGATACATTTTTCTCTGTTAGAAAGTGTGCTCTAATAATCAGGCAAGGCATTCTAAATGCGTAATACTGAAAAAGTATAGTAAACATGTGCTCTCTCTGTTGTTTTCTTTCTGCTTTCATCCCAACACATACAGTGTGGTTTGGCCGCATGGCATCCATAGAGTAATATTTATTTTTTGAAAACAGACTGCTGCAATTCAAACTATTCCAACAGTCGTGGATTGAGTTAACATTGATCGCCCATTATTGACATTATATATCACTGTGCACCATCATTGCCTTTTTGGAGATTGGTGAAATACAAATATAAAGATAAAACATGGTTATATTTTTAACCCATCCAGTATAACGTTATTATAAGCTGTTTTCATGTGAATCCTGCAGATGTCAAATCATTTGTGTATTACTCGCTGGGGTTCACCTAAAACAGGTTGCTGGGCCCAACCCTGAAGGTTACCTTTTTTCTCCGCTAGGAAAGCTTGATACATTCCCAGAGGAACATGAAATACCCTGAGGGGGAAGGGTGGGGAGGAATGCTTTAAAGGAAGTTCTGCCAGCACAATGGGGAAGTCACACTAGGTGAAGAAATTCAATGGAAGCTTATTGGCGTATCCGTCTGCCCAAGGTGCGCTGACTTTGGGGGAGAAGATAAGGGTTTCCAAGGAAGAAACAATTCTATCCCTCCACCCCCCCCTTCTTCAGGGGAACATTTGGAGTGAGTTGCTGAGAAAATGCCAGCCTGCTGCAGAAACATTGGTACCCAAGACCAGGCGAACCGGAGGTAGCACACAGACACATGCCCTCTTTCAACCTTCCTGGCTAGGAAGAACAGCAGCAGTACTTACCTTACTTCTGAGAAAATGGACAGGTTCCCTCACCAATCCAAAATCACAAAGAGCAGCCTCGGGCACAGTTTTTCAGTACAAACCACTTTAGAGTCATCTTCATTATTCTCTGGCCATTTACAAGCCACTGTATCATCCAACAAAGCTTCCTTTGACATTCTACGCTCTGAAACCACTTCAGCCTTTTCAAGCCAAATGCTCAACCATTTCACTGCCTGTTGTCCCACTTTTTGAGCCCATCCCTACTGCAGAATCACATCACCTCCTTGTACCCAGCAAAACGGACTCACAGCTACAGGTAAATCAATGTTTCAATCTTCCTTTGAGTTTCAAACAGGTTCTTGCTTCTTGAAGTACACAGGGTGTGCCTACTATCACACCAACTAAGTCTCAATACTGTCTTGACCCTTCAGAAGTCACTGTGATGCCCAGCTTGGACATGTGGAGCCCAAAAATGAAGATTTAAAGATATTCATGGTAGTTCTGTCTTTCGGTGTGCTTTTAAGGGCCGAAGGGAAAAATAAAAACTGCGTCTCTAACTTTTCAAAAATCATATACTTAAATGTGAACAATCCAACAAGGCAATTGGTTGCAGACTCCCGGCTTCACACAGAGAGTGTCCCTTTCAAATAAATGTGTGCCTATGCTGTGTATTACTTTACAGGAGTGGTTTGTTACTCTTCTTATTAATTTGTTTGCTCTTTTAGCTTAATTACAGACTTCGTTTGTCATTGCTTTTATTTGTGTACCACAGCACTATTATTATGGATGTTTCTTTGCTGGCTCACACCCACTTAGAGTGGATAGCTCCTCAGCAGCCAATGCTACCTTAAAGATGCAAATCACATGTACTGTTTCTACTTTCTGATGGAGGCCACTGGGGGTTTAGTGGTAGTGTGAGCTGCTGAGTGGGAGTTTAGAAGTTACTACTCAACCCTCTAATCCTGCAGAGCCATAATCCTTTCATCGCAAGTGGCCAACAAATCTCTTGCATTTACCACATCTAGATCTACCCCACAATCAGCATCTGGCCAACTGCTTTGCTTGATTAGCCATTGTTTAAATTTGGTTGGCAACATTTCAGGTATAAATGTATTCATAGTAGGTCATGAGGGATTGCAATATTGGATAACGGTGTCAAGTTCCTCTGCAAACTCGGCAGCTCTTCTCTAATGTTTGAAAAAGGCTTTAACTAATAATCTGAGGTCTGTGGTGCTTGCATAATGACCTGGTTGCAGACACCCCCATGCACTTTGTTTGGAGTTTATGCTGGAGGGACCACTGCAGGTATCGAAACAAATGTGCTGCAGATTAGTTCAGACATTATGAAAGAGATAGATGATGTCTTCTATTCTCTCGTCGTCCAGTATATCATTTACTAATTGAAGAAAACAAAGCAGGATATTAATTTCTAATAGTAGTGGAGATCTTTAGGTACAAGTATGTGTCATGTACAAGGATGTTTTAAATGCATAGTTTAGAATAGGTTGATTAGGAGGACAGACATGGAATGCAGATGTTGTACGCTTTATTTGAGTGGGGTGGTATGGATCAATGGTGTTTAAAGCTGCATAGATGTTGCAAAGAGCCAGAATGACTGCCTGACATTTGTCAGTGAAATTGTGCAGTTCATCCAGTATGTCAAGGGTGTCATTCTCATGGCTGGGACCTGGGCAGAAACCTGAATGTGTTAAGCAGGTTATTTGTTGTGATTTTGTGTTGCAGTAGGCCTGTTACAAAACATTGTGTTCATCTATCAAGGTATGTCAGAATTGTTGTATTATGATACTGTTTGGGCCATGCAGGGTTGAGGGATTTCTTTTAGGAAGGGTGACTTTGTAATTGTAGCGCAATGTGGAGTCACTCTGGTTGATGCAGCTTGAGCTGATAACGTATTATTCAGAAAATTAGCTGGTTTAGATTTGGTGGTAAAGGTGGGTATCTTAATCAGTATTCTGGAATGTGTCACAGTTGTTTGAGTCTTTTGGCAGTGTAGGGTGAAATATGCTTTGCAAAGGGGAAGGTCAGTCTGAAACTGTGCGTACTGAAGTTGAATTAGTCCATTAAGGAGTTGCATACTTGAGTGGATAGAGGCATAATGGTGGGGATAGTGGTTTTGAGCATGGTTTGATGTTGTTGAAATGTTTCTGTGTTTGATTGGGGGCAGACTGAAACTATTTGAGGCAGTGGACAGCTTTGGCACTGCAAATGGCCATCTTGTTTGAATTGGCAGTATTTGAGGTTTTTCAAGTTGGATAGGCATGGGTTCTTTTGCCAGCCTCTTTGTGGGTATCTGGATTCCGCTTTGATCGTTGGGGACGGGGCCATTCAGCTATGGCTTGTGATGGTGGCTATGTGGATTCTGTTTTTGGAGAGGCCTATTGGTTCGAGTTTGCGGTGATGTTGATGTTGAAATTGTTGAGGAGTGAGCTGGTTCAGTGTGAGGTGGGCAGATATGATTGATGAGTAGTTGGGGCTGGGATTATGTGTGTTGGGTGAGGGTTACTATGTGGGAGAGAGCACATGAAGAGATGTCAAAGTGGTCTGACTATCATACCTCAATTTGTTTTTGCACAGACAATAAATGTTTATGGTAAATGAGGATGTTGAGGGAGTTCACAGCTATGCTTTTGTATAGAAGGTAGACCCCAACCTCAACTCAAACTGAATGTATAGAAGGTAGACCACACCACTCTCAAACTGAATGCAGATAACCTGTTGGGTTGATCAATAACTCCAGTAATGCGAAAATAAGAATTATAGTGCTTAAAAGGTCAAACAAGCACATTGCAGGGCGACATCCATTTTTTGGGTTAGAATGCCTTGCACAGTGGAGGACATGATGGGTGGCATATATTTATCATAGATACCAACATTCTAGGCTTGTAATTGAATAGCAACCAAGATATGATCAAAAACAAATCGGTCAGTCATTTTATAATTTGGTCCGTCATTTTGGTTGGGATGAGGTCAGGCAAACTCTAAGATGGATATAGAAAACAGAAAAGGGTGGACTTCTGCAAGGTCATACTGAAATAATGAAATAATTCTGTCATAAACAGTTCATTGCAAGTTCCATAGACAAGAACATAAAGTCTGGAATTTCTTGGTAGTGGTTTTGACATTGATGAACCAGGGGCAGCCATGTAGTGATTCAAGGGAAGGTCACAATTAGCACAGGCAGCTGGTCAGATAGCAACAGTTGTTGGGTTCCCAGGGAGTCCACTGCAGCTGTAGACTTCTTTGCAGGAAAGCATGCTGTCACCTGCCAAATGTACCTCGAGGTTGACGTCAAAGATGTTCTTTCTCCCAGCATCAAAGGATTCCCTTTTAAAGGTCAAGATCATCTAACACACATTGAATTAGTTGCATGCATAGTTATGACATAGGGACCTGGTGAGTGACAGTTCAGTCAACCAACCCTGGAAGAGGAAAGGGCTTGTCTTTGTTTGTCTAACTCAATGAGAGTGAACTGCATCATGAAATAGACAACTGTGGCAACTGAAAAATGTATAAAAGAGGCCGATGTTAAGAACCCAGTGCTATCATTTTCTGATGCCTGAATACAGTGGATGTCATGAAAATCAGTCCAGGTCCCTGTCTCTGCCTCTTTGCCTCCTGTCTCCAGTCTATGCATGCCTGATCCACAGCCACCACCAGAGGGTGTTGGGCCCTTGTCTTAACTTGTCTTGAAGGTGATGTGATGGGTGAAGTTGCAGGGGTGAAGTGGTGAGGGGGTACTGTTAACTATATGGGTGTCATCTGTCTGAGACTACTTTGGTTGAAATCTCCAAAGTAAATGTTTGTGTAAGGTAAGCTGTGGCTGTTTGTAGTGAAGATAGACTGTTCAGCGTGGAACTTGGAATTGTTTGATGTGGTAGACAATGAGTTGGATGACTGTGGGGTGTTAGTGTGATAGACAAGATAAGCTGGTAGAGTGTTCTTCAAAGGATGGTAAGGTGGCTGAGTGAGTGAGGTTGTGGATTATGAGTGAGTCTTTGTATATGATGGGGGCGCCAATCCCTTGTTTGTGGGCATTCTATGTGTGGATTAGGTAGTGTGGGGTTAGAGTGTTGGGGCTAACAGGAGAGTGGTTATGATTCAGCCAGATCTCTTTGAGGAAGAGCACGCTAGGGTTGTGTGTGGTGATGAGTAAATAGATATTGTGAGTTTGTGCTGGTGCAGATTTGAAGCTCAGGAGAATGCATTTGTATGTGAAGAGTTGCGTATGCGGAGGAATGTGTTAGAGTATGAGATGTAGATGGTTGGGAATGTTGCCTTCTGTGCATGTCATGCTTCTTGCTCTCTGTTGCATTCAGGGTCTAGGAGTACAGCAACATATTTACTCTTGCACTTATCTCTTTCCTGGCTTTCACATGGCCACCTGTGTGATAGGATGCCCAAACAAAGTTGCATTATTCCAAGTTGCCCCACAAGTAGTTCTCAAGGAAACACATAATGCAAAATAACAGGCTATGCTTGTTTTCAATTTGTCAGGAGCATGATTGCTGGAAACTGGAATGTAGCTGGCAGCAAGGTCTCACATTGGATAGAAGATCGAGGATGAGTCCAAGCACAGAAGTAACATTACCTTAGTTGTCTTGAACTCTGCCATTGGTCTGGAAGGCAGCACACTCCCACCCCTTCAGCATCCAAAATCAAAACACAAAAATTGCCCTGGAAATACAATTCTGTATAGAATATTATTTCCCTCCATTTTCTATACACTGACAGATGGAGAATTCACATATACAAGTAATCCCATAGGGTTCCCACAATGGTTTGTTAATGCACAAATAATGCCCACGAAGCAAAGAAACAGAATTGTCCCAAACATTAATAGTTAATATGTTGAGCAAATAACCTGAATGGATACTGCACCTATTAATTGGGTAACTTGAAATCCATCAAGGTAATAATTCTCTTTCATCACAGCTCATTTTACAGCAGCACTTTTGTGTATGTAGAATCATTTCCCATTGTCCCTTCCATGAAACCTCACCAACAATCGTTCAACCCTAATTTTCTGTTTTCCTGAAGTCTTTCATGGTATCTGGAACCTCACTGAAAGGAATTTCACACTTCCTCTGATCTTTTTGCACTTCCTTCTCTTCATACGTCTTGCAATATCAACATATTTCTTTCCAACAAATATTAGTATTAGTCTCTTATTTCTTACCTCTCCTCTCCTGTCATCCTCTCATCCTCACCATCAGTTTCCATCCACAATAGTCTGATGCCTCGTACCCCACCTGTCCCTCTAGACCTCACTTTGAAATCTCTTCTAGCCACTTCAAACGTTGCTTTGCTATTCACTTAAAGAATAACAATCTTTGATTTCCATTCCTCTGCCTCCTCATATTTTCCTTCCATGCTATACCCTTTTTAATCCCATCCTGAAGACTCTTGTCTCCTCTTTCAGTGTGCTAACCCTATCCCCAACCCATCGTAACCCCATCTCTCAACCCCTTATTCCTTTATTATAGTCCTACTGTTTGCCATTTTGGATCAATCATTTTAATTCTTCTCTTCCTACTAGTATTTCCCAATCTTCTTTAAGTTTGACACTTGCAAAAATGAGCCCATTTTGACCCCATTTTTTGCTTCTAATTACAGACAAGTCTCTTTCATTTCTTTCTAAAGTATGTGGGCATGCTCTGTACTCCCATCTACCTCTTCATCTTGAATTCAATATCCTCTTCCCATAATCTGATTTTTGTCCAGCTCATTTTACTGAAACTACCAAATTTGCATGTCACACAATTTCTTGCTTCCTCGCCCTGTTTTGAGCAAACCTTTTTTCTTGTTCTTTAAGATCTTTCTGCAAAATTTGACATGGAGAATAATTCTATTTTCAACGTATCTCTATCTTTTATCAGTATGTCAAGCTCTGTTCATTTATTGCTTATCTTTCTGATTGGTCTTACTCTGTTTCTTGGGCAAACAACACTTTCTGCTCATTGACTTGGTGTTCTGCAAGACTTGCTCTTTGTCCTACATTATTTCATCTGTATGCTATTGCTGTTTCGTCTACAATTCATGTTTTTGGTCTTCACTATAATATCTATGGTAGTATTGTGTACTTTTCTGTCTTTTCTGACAAGTTTAATTTTGATCTTCCTAAAAATCTCTCTGCCTCTAAACAATGAATGTTCTCTCACTCTCTGGACCTTACTTCTAAAACAACTATTTCCTCCCAGCTATCATTCTCATTCATCTTCTCTCCTGAATCTTGATGTCACTTTTGGCTCATCGCCCTGCCTTTCAATCCCTGTTGTTGCTCTTGCACTCTTCTGTCACTTTCAGATTTTTAATATTCATGAACTCAGACCTATTAACACCTGTCCCCTACTAAAATTCATATACATTTAGTTTATGCATCACCTTAATTACTGGTATCTCTTATTGTACCACACTTCAATGAAGAATCCAATGCCATCAAAACCTTTTTCCCTCTACAAAATCAGCAAGATAGATTTGCCAGCACATAGAGACAAGCTCTGCATCCACAAACCCACCTCAGTTCCCTCCTCAAGAAATCTCCTCACCCAGAACAGCATTCAAAACACTCTCTGCAGAGGACCTGCTAGAAACCCTGTCCACCCTCAAAGCCACATTGTATACAGGCAACAACCTCCCATCCTCCATCCTCAAGACACTCCATGCAGATGCTCTCCTTCTCCACCTGGATATCATCAACAGCTCCCTACCTCAAGGCAACTTCCCATCAACCATAAATACAGGAAAAATGCTCCCTCTGCTAAAGAATCCAACTATGGACCAGACAGCCTAGGAAACTATCATCCCATTACCCATCTTCCCTGCGTAGGTAAGATCATCGAGAAAGGAGTAGCCACAAAACTACAGCAACACATCAACACCAACAATCTCCACCAAACCTACCAATGCGGGTCCAGACCCACATGCATAATGGAGAAAGCAATCATAAAGGTGGTCGACGACGCCCTTAACATCATTGATGATGGCAAACCCTGCCTCCTGGTTCTACTCAACATCTCAGTCACTTTTGACACAGTAGACCACCAGGAGATCACTGACACCCTACAACAGCGCATGGAGGTAAGTGACCTTGTCCTTTTCTTATTCAAGTCCTACCTCGCCAACCACCGGCAGTTTGTTCTGATGGAGTCCTCTAGATCTCCAATGCTACCTGTCACTTGTGGCATTCTGAAGGGTTCCATCCTCTCCCAAGAGATCTTAAATCTATAGATGGAGAGATAGCCCTCCTACCCACACGCAACAACCACATCCACCAATACGATGATGACACACAGCTATACCTCAAGATTGAATCCATCAAGGACAACCACAGGCTCAAAACCTGCCACTCGCTGATCCAGTGTTGGATGCCCAGTGAATACTTGAAGCTCAACCCCATCAAGACCGAATTCTTACTCCTCATCAACAACAACAAACTTCCAGACATACAGACCTGGCTATCAATCATGGACACTGAGGGCTTCACACCTGAGCTCCCCTCCTGTGTGAAGTCCCTTGGGTTCCATATCAGCCCTTGGGCTCTCCTTCACCCAGAAGCTCACTGTCTCCAGAGCCCTGGTCCTCTCTAAGCTGGACTACTGTAACAGCCTCTATCTAAATCTGCCTGCCTCCACTCTCCGCACTCTGTAACTTATCCAGAACAGGACTGCAAGACTTGTCCTTGGCCTCAAGCCGAGGGATCGTATCTCTCCAGGACTGAAATCTCTGCACTGGCTCCCAGTGACTGCGAGGATTAAGTTCAAAACCCTCTGCATTGTACACAAGGCCTTCTGGGGTCTGGGACAGAAATACCTTCAACTCTCTCTGCCTAAATATCTCCCTTCTCGAGCTCTTCGCTCATCTGCCTCCAACTCCCTTAGGGTCAGTCGCTTCTCCAAGCAAAGAGTTGGTGTCAGATCACTCTCTTCAGCAGGGGCCTCTCTCTGGAACAGCCTTCCTGCCTCCCTGAAACTCAAGGAGAACCATCTCCGGTTCTGGAAACACCTCAAAACCTTCCTCTTTGCTTCTGCTTTCTCTCCTCCCCTCCCTTGCTGAATTCCTGACCGAAATTGCACTGGGTACCTGGCCACCCTTTTTGATCTCTGGCCCAGGCCCCATCAATTACCCACCTGCACTGCCTCCCTGGCAACCCTTCACTTGGGGACCGTTTTTCTGTATCCCTTCAGTCCCCTAGCAGCACTTATGTCTGCACTTCCTTGCACTTGCCACTAGCTGGCTGTTATGTGTCATATTTATTCCACTTCCCATGTACTGCACTTCCCCTCTCCCTTCCCCCTGTGCACTTCTCCTCCCCCCCCCTTCCCATGCACTTGCGTGATCTGAATGACACCTGGCCTAGTAGGATCGTTGTCTGTCCTCCCTTTGTCCCCCCCTTGCCTCGTCGCACCTTGAAACACTTGTTTATAGGCACGTTATAAATGCCATATCATATCATATCATCATATCATATCATATCATATCATAACAAAAACTTCTCCGTTAAGACACTCATAGCTAAAAAAGCTCAGACAGCTTGGTATCAGCTCTCCCTCCTGTGCAAAGTCAAGCCCTTCCTCCCTCTCAACAGCTTTATATCCATTTTTCAAGCACTGGTCCTACCCCACCTGGATTGGGGCAATGCACTCCTCGAAGGCCCGTCACCCTCCCTTGTGCCACTGAGAAGCGTCCTACACATGGTTGCATGCCTCATCAAGGGTATAAACATATATGATCACCCCGGCCCTCATCAACCTTCACTGGCTACCACTGCATGCACAAATCACCTTCAAGTCTTGCTGCATCATCTATGAGGTAGACACCCACAAGTCACCCAGCTACCTCGCAGAGAAACTCAGCATCTCCGGTGGGCAGTCGACCAACAGAATCCAGGACACGTGCAGACTTGAAATCCACCACTGGAAAAAGGAAAGGACCAGAAAAAACTGCTTTTTTTGCCCACACCCCAGGACTATGGAACCTCCTGCCCATTCTCATCAGACTTGCCTTCATACTCCTGCAATTCAGAAAAGAACTCAAGACCCACCTCTTCAAGGAGCCTCCCTTCCTCGACACCTAGGCCATCACATCGCCCTGCGCCACCTGACTCAATAATCACCGTCCGCCCATCTCCTCCAGCCACCCTGTACAGCTGTACCCCTCCTCTGTGCCCCTCTGAATCCTACCCCTCTGCTGAAAATCTGTTCTGTTGTTACCTCTGAAAAGTGCAACATTATGCATCTGTAGTGTTGTTTACCACTGTAAAGTGCCCAATAGTGTATCTGTATTGTTGGATACCTCCATAAAATGCTCTGTTGCTTATCTAAGCTAGGTCCACACTCAATAAAGCCATATGTCACAGAGGAAGGTGAAGGAGCGAGGGCAATGTTCACCTGTTATACTGTAGGGTGCTACAGAAGGCTGTTTGTGTGCTCTACAAATAACATCAAACAAAGAACAGTATCGTGAGCTGTCCTGAAGAAGGTGGCTTAAACTACCTTGACCACCGAAACTGGTTGACTAACAAGTGGAGATGTCATTCAAATCTATTGCCTCATGCCACTCCTGCTCTTAGGGTACAGTAAGACATTTGAGAACTTACTCTCCCACAATAACCTTAAAGTACCATAGTTTTAATCTTTTAATCCGAGACAATATCTTTTTAAATCAGGGTCCACTTACCTCCAGTAATGGCCAATAAAGTAATAATTTAGCTCTAATACTGTTTGGTATCTGACTAGCACCCTACATGTTAACATTGTTCAGAAGCATAGGCTATTGGATCAATGCCATCTGTTATGCCTATATCTTGCACAGCTAGGCACACAACAGGGGCTGGGCCAAAAATACATTAAAGTACAAAGCATCCTAAAAACTGATTACAACATTTCTGTTTCTCTCTTTCTATCCATTATTTGATAGGCGGCACACCAGCGCTGCATACGGACAGCACCCTCGAGAGGTAGGGACAGTTAGAAGTTTGTCTGTCCCTCTATGCAAATTACCACTCTGCTGCCGCTTCTCTGATGGGCCCAGATCCTTGTCTGATGTTATTTTTAGAGCACACAGCCTTATATAGCACACTACAGTACAACAGGTGAACATTGCACTCGCTCCTTTGCCTTCCGCTGTGACATATAGCTTTATCTGCACACATTATATATGTTCGTTGGCATTTTGACGCAAGGGTTTGCCTGCCCACGCCCTTCCTTTTTTTGTGTTACCAGATAAAGCTTGGGCACAACCCAACAATTTGCTACCAAGCAACAACAAATAAACTTTTTTTTTTTGCACTCAATACACACAATAATAATAACACTAATTTTAGAATGTCGGTCCTATGCCCTTTATCCTCTCTAGTTTATTTACAACTCTGCTATCCCTCTTCTCATTCTGTTGCTCTCTTTGCCAACTTTGTGTCCATGCCTATATTGTTTTTGGTTTTCTATTGATTGTATTCAACTGTGTCTGTGGCTTTGGATGTTCATATCTTTCTTCGCTTATGTCAATGTGCTAACCCACCTATACCCTTTGTTCCTCTTCTCACTTTCTGTAGTTCCCGACCCCCACATCCTATATCAGTCTTGCTTTCACTCGTACTCTCTTCTGGCCCCTAATCTTTGAAATGCGCACCTTTTATCTTTAAGGACAGCACCTCCACTTGCCTCTTCTTGCCTTAAAATCTCATCTGTTGACTATTCATTCCCATTAAATGCATCCTCATGATGTATGCTTTCTTCATTATTATGTTGAATTATTTTCCATATACTAAACTTATTGTACAACACTTTGGAAAAAGCAGTTTGTAAATCGCAACAAATCAATACAAATCACTGTGAGGTATTTACTTATTATTTTCAGCGATCCCATCAATGTTTACATATGTACAGACTCTCGCATCAGCATTTGTCTTTTTACGAGCAGAACATTATGTGTCCCAGAATGCATTGGATACATTGGTATGTCATACATCTTGATCTTGCTCGACCCACTTCTCAATGAACCCCCCCACTTCCTCATCATCACCTTGGTCAAACGTGTGGATCCACTAATGCTGCCCATCCCTCACTCCCATCCCCTGCACAAGTTCTTTGTATCTGTCTCTTTGTAACAGTGCATATTATTATTAGTGTTTTTTTGTATTTGTTTTATTTCTTGTTTTCATGAGATTCACATATTTGCAGATGTGCATGTGTTTTCCCTTAGAGAACTACATGTTCTTGAATGAATGGGAAATATGGGCAAGTCCTGCATACAACATGGACATACAAAAACACTCAAACCTTATATTTTTGTTTTACGATTGCAGATAGTGAATATATGAACACAACCTCAAAATGTATCAAACGGTACATAATTATGCACTGTACACTGCATTACATCAGTTAGTACCCGGTGAGGGCACAATCGGAATGAAAGAGTTATTCTGATTGCCCCTTGCCGAGGCATTACCAGGCCGGGAAGGCCTTGTTCGGGATTCCAATGCCATTGTCCCCGGCGGGGGGCGCGGCAGCCACTCAGCCAATGAGGAGGATCGAGCAGGGCCATCCCCGCTCCGAGCCTCCCCACGGCGGAGTGGCTGCCTTCGCTCTCCGCCAGGAACTCAGGTAAGGCTTTTTTTTTGCCTTCCCCTTTCCTCCCTCCTCCCTGCCCTCCCCACCCCACTTACCTTCTTGCTCCTTTGTCCCCGGTGGGGGACTATGGAAGCCTCCAGCCATGTGGAGACTCGGAGCGGTCTTCCCTGTCTTCCCTGTTTTCCCTTTCCCGGCGGCCATTTTCTTGGTCATTTTTTAAAAAAAATTCTGTCCCGAAAAGCTGCAGTGTTTCGGGACGAAAAAAAATGCTTTTAGTGCCCCGGTCGCGCAGATATTGCAGTCCGGGGTACTAATAGCTATATGCCCCTCGCAGCGGGGCATTACCGACATCATTCGTAACTATGAGCCCCGGGGCATTACCTGAGTCGGTAATGCCCCCGCTGATCTGGGCATATTGCTTAATTAAGGAATGCATATTGATAATGTGTGTGTGCAGTATGAGGAGCACTGTCATTGATGAGTGATTGTGCTGGGGTTGAAGAAATTGGAGTCAGGCAATGCTGACTTAGAATGAACGGGCAAGTTGCTGAGCAGAGTGAAATGGGCACTGTTATGGTGGCATTGACATGTTCTATCATTCAAATCCACAACTAATAATCAACCCACACCCTTCGCTACAACACCACAGCCACCAGCTTCTACACAATTGCTTTTTATCTAAATCTGACCGATACCTGCCACACTGCTCCCCCCATCTGTTACGGCCTCAGTGTTTACTTTAGTAAAAGCCCATGGTAGGTGTGCCACAGCATAGTGAATGCTCATTCCACCTGGGGGCTGTAGCCTAGATTGGTCTCCAGGTCAGGTGGACCTTTTTTCTTCTCAAGCTTTGGGATTCACAGCCATTTTGCTACACAGACATGGGAAATGAATGCCTTTACTCACTTCTTTTTTTTGGGGGGTAATGTAAAGATGTGTTTGAAATGGTTGGCAAAGCATCAGAACCATTGTGTGTATTCCAAATGTAAAATAATATTTATGTCCTGGCCTTTTATACATTCTGTAGTAGAAGAAAGTTTGGTATAGCTGCCCTTGATTAGTTTGAATTTTCAAGACTCTCTGCATAACATGTATTTGCAGGTGGAAACAGCAGCTCTCACATACCATGTTCATCGGTGAAGGCTGTGCACATCTTGCCCTCAAAATGAGGAGGGGACAGAGGGAATACTTGGAGTTTGTGCAAGACATGGGGCCTCATTACGAGGTGGGAGGTAAGGGATTACAAGCACCGGTAAGGGCACCAGTGCCTGTAATCCCTTACCTCCCTACTACGAGTTCCCTTTGCGGGTCCTTCCTTAACGCCTGGTTTTTGCAGGCGTTAAGGATGGGACCCGCAAAGGGACTCTAGAGCTAACCTTCCCCATTCCCATTGAGCCCTATGGGGGCTCAAATGGGAATGGGGAATGGCCCTGGTGAATGGGGAATTACCGGTCTCTCCGACCTCGGAATGGACCGGTAATTGCTCCATTCACCAGGGCAGAGTCGGAAGGGTTTTGGAGGCAGCCATGGAGCTAATAGCTCCATGGCTACCTCCAACCTCGTAATGAGGCACATGATGTTAAACCGTATTTGCATATTACTGCCTTATTATGAAAATTGGCCTAAGCCCTTCTGCGTTGCACAGAAAACCGCATCTGAAATGTTCCGCTTTTCGATCGATATTGCCGCCATTTTAAGAATCATCCGCCATTTTGATTTCAACTCTTGTTTCATGTTCTAAAATGGTGGACCGTGTTTTCAACTTGTAGCTGAGCTGAACGACCTTCGAGTTCTGTTAATGTTTAGGCTGACCGAGAGCAGACTGTTTGACCAATGTAAAGAAACCTTGTGTCTTGAATTAACTGCCATCCAAGTGTTGTCTGCGCTCACAAGCCTCATCCTCATATAAACAGAGACAATGGAAAACAAACTCAGATTGTGTGTTCTGGTAGAACTGCATTGTAACTATTCTTGGAACAAGGCTTACCATGGATCAGAGAACCAACAAGCATCATTGTAACTTCATGGACATGCAAACTTGTTTAATCCCTTGTACAATATTGTAATATTTGTCATATGAACTGGGCACAAACTCTAGCCAGTAACTTATTAGCTTGGAGAGAGGCTGGACAATGTTTCAAAAATGTTATAAATATGCCTGTGTTTAGATGTCCAGCACTCTCACCCCTCACTGTGTCTACTGGTACACACTGCGAGGTGTTGGGAGCCAGATAGCTATCTTTTTTGCTTTGATACTGTACAGTAATAAAAGATACTTGTATCTTTACAACCCGTGATTGGAGTATTTCATTTGTGGTACTAAGCCTCGATATTTCTTTGGTCTTTCAGATGGCGCCCGAATAGGTACCCTCAAGATTGATGTCACCTCGCTGAAGAGAAGACACAGCTATCGGACCGGGATCAGAGAGTGAGAAAAAGGGGGCCCCTTTGTATGAGACGCAACACCTCGACAGTACTGCACCTTCCGATCCCTGAACTGTGAGCGTGCGGTTCGAGATGGCATCTTGACAAGTGTCCCCATATCAAGGCGGGCTGTTTTGCCGAAATCGCCAACCAGGAGGGTCCTTTATAATCAGATCGGAACTCCTTAGTACTTTGTAATCAGGTGAGTCGTTACCCGATTCCTAAGTATCTTGATATTTGTTTGGGAGCCAGATAGCTATCTGTTTTGCTTTGATACTGTACAGTAATAAAATATACTTGTATCTTTTCAACCAGTGATTGGCGTATTTCATTTGTGGTACCAAGCCTCAATATTTCTTTGGTATTTCAATGGATTTTCACAGGTGATCTGCTGCAGTTTCATTGGCAGATGCCCTCTCTTCTGCAATGACATCTTGTTTCCTGTGAAGAGCATGCTGTTGAAGTCCTTTCCTGTCTGAATCCAGTGTTTTGCATATAACAACTGCTATTCCTTGTTAGTATCACTGCTAAGAGGGAAGCCTTGACTGTAAAAGGACAGGAACACACTACTCTTGCACTGTCCATACATACAACCTGCATGCAATTGCATATAAACACAACAATAAATGTAAGGCAATTTTTTGCATGCCCGCATGTAAAACCACACTAGCAATGTTGAAATGTTTTCCATTATGAAACCAACATTCCAAGGCTCTGAATGCAGCACAAACGTGTGCACTGGATAAGAGCTAACAGATATTAATTGAATGTTTTTTGTTAGCAGTACACTGCAGAGCAAATAGTGTCCCCACTACTTTCTCAGATTAGGGCACTGTAAGGTCTAACTCACATTTGAGTGAACAATTTAAATCAAATAGCTTGTTGGGCATGGTAGATGGCCTCCTCCATAATTTTGATCCGGTACTGAGAGTAAAGCTGGGTCATAGTAGATATGCCATCTTGTTTAATCAGGACATCAATGATCTTAAACTGACAAACACAGAAAAAAATAGTGTACAGAAATGTGAGTTTGAAGAAGAACACAAACATGTTTTTGTGGATTTGAGAGGGTAACTGTGAGAAATGTATGTGCCTGTTGATTTACATTGGGGTGAGTGATATTTTAGGCGTTGAAACACAAATCAGGAGATAACCAGTTCAATTAAACATGGCCCCCAGGTGCCACGGTAAAAAGCACAGCACACAGTAATCCTGATGCTTAATTATCATAATCTGTGAGTGCATTTCTGCCCGATGTGCTAGTAGATGTCAGTTAATGTGGGGGGAATGCAAAGAGTGATTGGAAATTGCTGGAATTCATTAATGGAATTCTCAGTGCCAGCATGCCTGTTCTGCCTAATTTTCATCTCTGGGCCAAGGATTGTGTGTATTACATGTATGAAAGATACTGTACAGCATGTACAATAGCTCAATTGCAAAACAATAAAAATACCTGTATGATCTTCTTCAAAAATGGGTTCCTATAAATGAGTTAGGATGACAGTGGTAGAACTGAAGCCTAAATTGTTAAAAAAAAAAATGGTGTGACATGTTGCAAAAGCCCACATGTGATATCAAGCTCTTTGCAGTTGGTTAACATGACATATCATTCGGCCAGTGTAACATCACAGCACACTAAGGGCCTTATTCACATAAGTGTTTTATAATGGTGCAATCCCATAGGAAAACGCTCTGTGAATCAGGCCCTAAATCACAATCCAAAGGTAAGAGTTCAACGTTTTTTGCAGAAGGTACTCTGCTAAGGGGTTCTCAGAAACCAATGTAAAGGCACAACTACATTACACCTGTCTTTGACCAACACTCAAAGGTAGAGTGGCTGCACATTAGGACTTGGTGTGTACTATAGTTAACAATGACAAAGTTAAGGAACTTAGGGCCACACAGGTAATTGCAACAATATACTATTTAGTAAACGTGCATTACATTATTTTCAACACACTACCAGCCAAGTAAAATCAGGATAAAAATATATAGATACTTGTTTTGGTTACAATGAAAGGGGCTAACATCCTTGTAGTATTTAACACTGCTCGACATAGGCATACACGGTAAGATACATAAGTGGCGGAAACATATTTAGAAGTATACTTCACAAAGCCTTAAAATAGCTAGTATTCTTCAGCTCACAAGAACATTGTTTTATACGTCTGCCACTACCCTCTTTAGAGTTCAGTATGTTACAAGCAGGTGAATATATCAAGCAGACAGGTATTCAGATACAGATAAGGTATAATACCAGTCCATAAGCAACCACAGAGAGGACATCTCACCAAGACTGCACCACCTGTGACCCTATAAGGTAGTTCATTTTTAAATTGGGAGTTTGCACACAATGCAAGTTAAGACTGATAGAGGTACTTAAAGGGACGGTAATGGTTTATTAAGAGGCCACCCACAACACAGGGAGCTTCCCTCCCAAAGCTAAGTGTCACACAATAAACAGATAATGTCAGTTCTTTTATTCAGCCCTATTAAAGGCAGAAGGAAACCCCCCCAACCCGACCCAAATAAATGGTAGTTAGACTGGATCTCAGACCAATGACCCCTCTCACCCTGCCACCTATATAAGTCCAGGTACAAAGGCACCAATCCTCGAGTATGTATACAATGAACCAGCCCAAGGAGGGGGGGGCAACCAGGTAAGTACTGCCCTGGGAAACTTCCCTCCAAACTTTCCTCAGGAGAAAAGTATCACTCCATCTCCCAATCTGCACCTTTTCTCCAGATATGCCCAGAACCTCATCTTCCAATATAATCCTCCTCTCTCTCCCCGGGACCAGGCCAATAGATCCCTGAACCTGGGAGAAGGGAGATTCGGGATGGAAAAATTATGGGGGACATTTCCACTACCCGAGCTATGCCGGGAGAGGGGACAGTTACCCTTTTTGGGAGCAGCAGAGGTATGACTTGAGATCTCCCTACCACCCAGCAAAGGTCTTGCAGCTGAATCGATTGGTCCAGCAACTGACCGATGACCTAGGGCGCATGCTGAAGGATCAGTCCAACACTCAGCTTAACCCTACTTCCCAGAATTCTCCCACACCCAGGGCTGATGCCTCGGTGGGAAATGACTGGAGGAAACATCTGACAAACCACAGTCTTCTGTGGAGGGGGCCTGGGTGGAGGGGAGATGCCAAGCCCTAGAGGAAGCTTCATTTCTCACCCAGACAGAACCCCTATAAACCTCTGAGCCTGAAAGTGCCTTTTCTACCCCTGAAATGTTAGGAACCAAACAGCAAAAGGTAAGTAGGAGAAGCCAAAGAAGAAACCACTTTGGGGAGGAACTCCAAATCATCCACTTTGAAAGAAAATAATCCCTGGAAGATTCAGGTATGCCGACCTTCTCTTTCAAAAATGGGGGATCCCTCCCAAAATAATGGGCCACAAAAGACCCTGAGTGGGAAAGGATAAGTATGGAGACTGACGCAGAATAAGAAACACTTCAACCCCAAAAAGGTGACCGAGACAAAATTGAAACTGAGGGGGTGTGCTTTCTCCAAATAGGATCTGAGAACTGTTGCCAGGTAAAGGTGGACATCCAAGGACCTGGGGAAAAGGAGGATTCCCCAACGACTCCCATTGCGAGTTGCACATTTTATTTACAGATTCACGATCTCTGAAACAGAAAATCTCCCAAGATCACACAATGTCAGATTTCAATATCAAGAAAATGACTACCGGGCTGGCAAATAACTCACACTTTCTTTGCACCTTGGAGGAGAAAGAAGGCTGACTTCATGTGCCGGTCAAGGTGCAGTGTCAGTGTGAATGATCAACTCTGGTGGATACTCTATCACAAGTCACCCTCCTGTCCAAAAAGGTGTGTAACTAACTAAACTCAGGACAGGGGAGGGCCAACAAATTCCCCTCATAACACTTCCCGGACAACTCAAACCTTTCAATGGGAATGATATTTCCATCAAAGGGACTGCAGATCTAGAATTAATAACTGAACAGCACCAATTAAAACATCTGGTGATAATTGTGACACCAGAGGGCACACCTTGTTTACTGCGAAACAATCTCCTGTGCAGATTATCACCTCTGAACGACTGTGTAAACATGGTCCTCTGGACCCAGATTAACTGGCCTATACAATTTAAAATGAGTACCAATTATGTCAGCAGGAATGGTACTTGTCATTTAATTGATCAACATTCTGAGAATGTAGAATTCCATTTCAAGAATAGCAAAGTCCGAGACATCACTGTCATTTCTGTAGGAGAACAAACTGATGATGGGAACCCTTCTCCATTCTTGAACATCTACCTTCCTCCAAATTTTAAGTGGCAATCCACACTGGAACGAGACACCCTAACATTTTACACCAGTCCAAAATCAGAAGATTCATTGAGTACCAAGAAACCAGACAAGGAAGAACCCACTCAAAGACTGACAAACATTCTGAAAAAGGGAGAACAGTTGTTTTTCCCCATTCAGTTAATTGAGGGGTGCATGCAATTTGTGTGTGTTTGATGTGAGCATGTGTGTGTGTGTGTGTACATGGTGTAAAGTTGTTTGCGAGGACTAGTTCCATGCAGTTTGTAATTTTGCAGTGAATAAATGTGTTTCATGTTTAATATATGGTCAATTCTGCAACAATGGTGTAATGCATGTCCCACCTCTTTTATAATGTTGCAGTAAATAAATCTTTTTCACGTTTAATCCATATTACAAAATGCAAAGTGCCTGCAGGTTCATGCCAATGGCGATCTCTTGCACCAAAACATCCTTGCGCCGAGAGGTACAAATTGCAAAGTGCTTGCAGGTTCATGCCACGCAAATTGCAACCTCTCATGCCAGAACATCCTTGTGCCGAGAGGTCCATACCCCAACTGGCTGCATCTAACTGGGCGTGCCCAAATAGAACCTGCAGCGAAACGGTCATGCCATAACGGTGTGCATCTAACTGGCCATGCCGAAATGTCCTGTCCCGTGCTCCAAGCCCCTTGTTTAATAGCTGCTCTCTTGGTGACTGTTGTGATACATTGCACAACCACAACTACCTGCATTTAAGCAGCACAGAAAAGGGTAAAACCTCATTGACTGCAAGAATAACAAATGCCCAGGTACTTTTGCCCCATAGCGAAAATCAAAAGCTGGCACCCGTGAATATATATGGCCACATATTTTAAAGTGAAATATACAAATGTAGTTCAATTGACCTTCTCCTTAGAAGAAAGTGTGCAAGACAAAATAGCATTGGATGTTTAAAAAACGCAATGAACACCGGAAAAATAACCTGAGTGATGAAATCTTTCAATAAATATGCTGGCAAAATATAAAAGGTTCTCACCTTTAAAACCCAACAATCTGTAGTGAAATATTCCATGGAATATAAAATCCCAATATTAAACAAGTGTTTTTGGTCTTGTGGGTAAGTGTCTGCGCTGGGAACATGACAACCTGAGTAGAATCCTAGTATCCAAATACTTGAGCAAGCTTACCAACCTAAAAAAATAAAACAAAGGAGTTCCATCTGCTCTCTGAAAAAATTATACGCTGTTCACCCACATGTGTCCTTTACTGGTGCCCTGAAAAGCAACCACAATTGAGGGAAAACGATTGCACCAGTGTCCAGAATTGAACGCTCTCTTGTCACATCGTAGGCAAATACTCAGGACTTCCTTGCCCTCTCATCATTTCCCCTCCTCACCCCCATGTCTGTCTTTCAACAATACTCTGCTTTATAAAGCTAACTTCAACAGTACACATAGTGTCACTCAAATATATAAATCCTTATAGAACTATGATAGGCCATGCACCCAAGAGTCTAGGGACTGGCCACAACCACCACAGCATAATACAGCCATGCACCCAAGAATCTTAACAGTGGCCAACACCCACACACACATAACCCAGGCCCCTGGAAAACGTATTGCTAGTATAGCCATATGACACTGCAGTACATCCTCATATCACATACATTCCACTCACCTACACTCACAAAGCATCCCTGCATTTACCAGACAATCCGATCAGCAGTCCGGTCTGTGGACTACCGATGTGTCCGTGAACTGCTACACTCTGCACGGTCTTCTTCCACCTAAATAAATACACCATATCAACCATCTTTCACTCCCCCACCCTTCCCACCCCTCCTTCAAACAGAAAATGCCCCTAAACATGTTTCCAAGCCCTGTTCCCCACTGTGCTATCCGCTGATATCAGCGAATACAACATGGCAGCATTTTCGGGAAAATGTGATGCACATCACGCTTTCCTCCAGCCAATCAGCGGGCACGTCGTCTGTCCACGGACATCACGCGGCCCTCCGGGCCAATCAGAGTCCTTTTTGCAGAGCAAACAGGGAAGTGGGTCCATGAAGCAGAGTCAGATATCACTACCGCAGGCCATGTAATATATATATAGTATTAGTAACTGCCATTATATATATATATATATATATATATATATATATATATATATATATATATATATATATATATATATATATATTACATGGCCACGGTAGTGGCCATGTAGTTATGGTTAAGTTGCTGTTTCCATAGGAAGAGCACTTTTTGGGTGGCTTATAACTTCGCTCTCCCTGGACGGATCCTCACCAAACTTTGCAAAAAAAGTAGTTGGGTCACTCTGAATCTTTTTGCAAAGTTCGGTGAGGATTCGTCCAGAGGGGGAAAAACCTTTTTTTTTTCCCATAGACATAATGGGAAAAAACTTTGCTCACGCCTACAGCCCAAACCGCTGGACGGATTTACACCAAATTAGCGGCAGGAGCGGCGGCTTGGTCCTGAAAGCGTGCTTTGCTTTATTTGGTGTAAATCCGTCCAGTATTTTTTTTAAAAATGACAAAAATGTAAGTGAAAACAATTAGTGATATCTGTGTTCGCTTCGCGGACACACTTCCCTGATCGCTCCGCGGACAGGACGGTGATTGGGCAAGCAGCTTACGTGATGTCCGCGGACATCTGACGTGCTCTCTCATTGGATGCGTGAAAGCGTGCAGTGCGTCTGGCTTCAGAGACGCCCGCCATCTTTGTTCCTCGCATGAGAGGCTTTGTATCCCGCCTGCACAGTAAGTCCCCCACCCCCGTTCATGCCCGTGTCTGTCTCCTGTTCCTCCCGCCCGCCCCCCCGCTCATGTCCGTGTGTCTTTCTCCCTCCCGCCCGCCGCCGGCTCATGTCCGTGTGTCTTTCTCCCTCCCGCCAACCCCGTTCATGTCCGTGTGTCTTTCTCCCTCCCGCCCACCCCCCGCTCATGCCCCGCTCGTGCCCCGCTCGTCTCTCCCAACCGCCCACCCCCCGCTCTTGCTCGTGTGTCTCTCCCACCCCCGTGTGTCTCTACCACCCGCTGCTCATGTCTGTGTGTTTCTCCCCACCCGCCGCCCGCTCATGTCCGTGTGTCTCTCCCCACCCGCCGCCCACCCCCCGCTCATTTCCGTGTGTCTCTCCCCACCCGCCGCCCACCCCCCGCTCATGTCCGCATGTCTCTCACCACCTGCCGCCCACCCCCCGCTCATGCCCCATGTGTCTCTCTCTCTCCTTCCCCCCACCCCCCACTCATGCCCCGTGTCTCTCTCCCCTCCTGCCCACCCCCGCTCATGCCCCGTGTGTCTCTCCCCCTCCCGCCCACCCCCGCTCTTGCCCCGTGTGTCTTTCCCACTCCCGCCCTTGCCCCGTGTGTCTTTCCCCCTACCACCCACCCTCGCTCTTGCCCCCTCCCGCCCACCCCCGCTCTTGCCCCGTGTGTCTTTCCCCCTCCCGCCCACCCCCGCTCTTGCCCCGTGTGTCTTTCCCCCTCCCGCCCACCCCCGCTCTTGCCCCATGTGTCTTTCCCCCTCCCGCCCACCCCCGCTCTTGCCCCGTGTCTCTTTCCCCCTCCCGCCCACCCCTGATCTTGGCCCGTGTCTCTTTCCCCCTCCCGCCCACCCCCGCTCTTGCCCCCTCCCGCCCAACCCCGCTCTTGCCCCGTGTCTCTTTCGCCCTCCCGCCCACCCCCGCTCTTGCCCCGTGTCTCTTTCGCCCTCCCGCCCACCCCGCTCTTGCCCCGTGTCTCTTTCGCCCTCCCGCCCACCCCCGCTCTTGCCCCGTGTCTCTTTCCCCCTCCCGCCCACCCCCGCTCTTGCCCCGTGTCTCTTTCCCCCTCCCGCCCACCCCCGCTCTTGCCCCGTGTCTTTCACCCTCCCGCCCACACCCGCTCTTGCCCCGTCTTGCCCCGTGTCTTTCTCCCTCCAGCCCGCCCCTGCTCTTGCCCCGTGTGTCTTTCATCCTTCCGCCCACCCCCGCTCTTGCCCCGCGTGTCTATCACCCTCCCGTAGACCCCTGCTCTTGCCCCGCACCCCCGCTCTTGCCCTGTGTCTTTCCCCCTCCCGCCCACCCCCGCTCTTGCCCCCTGCCCTCCACCCCCGCTCTTGCCCCGTGTCTTTCCCCCTCCCGCCCACCCCCGCTCTTGCCCCTGTCTTTCCCCCTCCCTCCCACCCCTGCTCTTGCCCCGTCTTGCCCCGTGTCTTTCCCCCTCCCGCCCACCCCCGCTCTTGCCCCGTCTTGCCAAGTGTCTTTCCCCCTCCCGCCCACCCCCGCTCTTGCCCCGTGTCTTTCCCCCTCCCGCCAACCCCCGCTCTTGCCCCGCGTGTCTATCACACTCACACCCACCCCCGCTCTTGCCCCGCACCCCCGCTCTTGCCCCGTGTCTCTTTCCCCCTCCCGCCCACCCCCGCTCTTGCCCCGTGTCTCTTTCCCCCTCCCGCCCACCACCGCTCTTGCCCCGTGTCTCTTTCCCCCTCCCGCCCACTCCCGCTCTTGCCCCCTGTCTTTCCCCCTCCCTCCCACCCCCGCTCTTGCCCCGTGTCTTTCCCCCTCCCTCCCACCCACGCTCTTGCCCCCTCCCGCCCAACCCCGCTCTTGCCCCGTGTCTCTTTCGCCCTCCCGCCCACCCCCGCTCTTGCCCCGTGTCTCTTTCGCCCTCCCGCCCACCCCCGCTCTTGCCCCGTGTCTCTTTCGCCCTCCCGCCCACCCCCGCTCTTGCCCCGTGTCTCTTTCCCCCTCCCGCCCACCCCCGCTCTTGCCCCGTGTCTCTTTCCCCCTCCCGCCCACCCCCGCTCTTGCCCCGTGTCTTTCACCCTCCCGCCCACCCCCGCTCTTGCCCCGTCTTGCCCCGTGTCTTTCTCCCTCCAGCCCACCCCTGCTCTTGCCCGTGTGTCTTTCACCCTCCCGCCCACCCCTGCTCTTGCCCCGCGTGTCTATCACCCTCCCGCCCACCCCTGCTCTTGCCCCGCACCCCCGCTCTTGCCCCGTGTCTTTCCCCCTCCCACCCACCCCCGCTCTTGCCCCCTGCCCTCCACCCCCGCTCTTGCCCCGTGTCTTTCCCCCTCCCGCCCACCCCCTCTGTTGCCCCGTGTCTTTCCCCCTCCCTCCCACCCCCGCTCTTGCCCCGTCTTGCCCCGAGTCTTTCCCCCTCCCGCCCACCCCCACTCTTGCCCAGTCTTGCCCAGTGTCTTTCCCCCTCCCGCCCACCCCCGCTCTTGTCCCGTGTCTTTCCCCCTCCCGCCAACCCCCGCTCTTGCCCCGCGTGTCTATCACTCTCCCGCCCACCCCCGCTCTTGCCCCGCACCCCCGTTCTTGCCCCGTGTCTCTTTCCCCCTCCCGCCCACCCCCGCTCTTGCCCCGTGTCTCTTTCCCCCTCCCGCCCACCCCCGCTCTTGCCCCCTGTCTTTCCCCCTCCCTCCCACCCCCGCTCTTGCCCCGTGTCTTTCCCCCTCCCTCCCACCCACGCTCTTGCCCCGTGTCTTTCCCCCTGCCGCCCACCCCTGCTCTTGCCCCGTGTCTTTCTCCCTCCCGCCGACCCCCGCTCTTGCCCCGCGTCTTTCTCCCTCCCGCCCACCCCCACTCTTGCCCCGCGTGTCTATCAGCCTCCTGCCCACACCCGCTCTTGCCCCCCACCCCCGCTCTTGCCCCGTGTCTCTTTCCCCCTCCCGCCCACCCCCGCTCTTGCCCCGTGTCTCTTTCCCCCTCCCGCCCACCCCCGCTCTTGCCCCCTGTCTTTCCCCCTCCCTCCCACCCCCGCTCTTGCCCCGTGTCTTTCCCCCTGCCTCCCACCCACGCTCTTGCCCCGTGTCTTTCCCCCTGCCGCCCACCCCTGCTCTTGCCCCGTGTCTTTCTCCCTCCCGCCCACCCCGGCTCTTGCCCCACGTCTTTCTCCCTCCCGCCCACCCCCGCTCTTGCCCCACGTCTTTCTAACTCCCACCCACCCCCGCTCTTGCCCCCCACCCCCGCTCTTGCCCCGTGTCTTTCCCCCTCCCTCCCACCCCCGCTCTTGTCCCGTGTCTTTCCCCCTGCCGCCCACCCCTGCTCTTGCCCCGTGTCTTTCTCCCTCCTGCCCATCCCCGCTCTTGCCCCGCGTCTTTCTCCCTCCCGCCCACCCCCGCTCTTGCCCCGCGTCTTTCTCCCTCCCGCCCACCCCGGCTCTTGCCCCGCGTTTTTCAACCTCCCGCCCACCCCCGCTCTTGCCCCGCGTGTCTATCACCCTCCCGCCCACCCCCGCTCTTGCCCCCCACCCCCGCTCTTGTCCCGTGTCTTTCCCCCTGCCGCCCACCCCTGCTCTTGCCCCGTGTCTTTCTCCCTCCTGCCCATCCCCGCTCTTGCCCCGCGTCTTTCTCCCTCCCGCCCACCCCCGCTCTTGCCCCGCGTCTTTCTCCCTCCCGCCCACCCCGGCTCTTGCCCCGCGTTTTTCAACCTCCCGCCCACCCCCGCTCTTGCCCCGCGTGTCTATCACCCTCCCGCCCACCCCCGCTCTTGCCCCCCACCCCCGCTCTTGCCCCGTGTCTTTCCCCCTCCCTCCCACCCCCGCTCTTGCCCCGTGTCTTTCCCCCTCCCGCCCACCCCCGCTCTTGCGCCGTGTCTTTACCCCTGCCGCCCACCCCCGCTCTTGCCCCGTGTCTTTCCCCCTGCCGCCCACCCCCGCTCTTGCCCCATGTCTTTCTCCCTCCCGCCCACCCCCGCTCTTGCCCCATGTCTTTCTCCCTCCCACCCACCCCCGCTCTTGCCCCGTGTCTTTCTCCCTCCCGCCCACCCCCGCTCTTGCCCCGTCTTGCCCCGTGTCTTTCCCCCTCCCGCCCACCCCCGCTCTTGCCCCGTTTTGCCCCGTGTCTTTCTCCCTCCAGCCCACCCCTGCTCTTGCCCCGTGTGTCTTTCACCCTCCCGCCCACCCCCGCTCTTGCACCGCGTGTCTATCACCCTCCCGCCCACCCCTGCTCTTGCCCCGCACCCCCGCTCTTGCCCCGTGTCTTTCCCCCTCCCGCCCACCCCCGCTCTTGCCCCCTGCCCTCCACCCCCGCTCTTGCCCCGTGTCTTTCCCCCTCCCGCCCACCCCCGCTCTTGCCCCGTGTCTTTCTCCCTCCCGTCCACCCCCGCTCTTGCCCCGTCTTGCCCCGTGTCTTTCCCCCTCCCGCCCACCCCCGCTCTTGCCCCGTGTGTCTATCACCCTCCAGCCCACCCCCGCTCTTGCCCCGCAACCCTGCTCTTGCCCCGTGTCTCTTTCCCCCTCCCGCCCACCCCCGCTCTTGCCCCGTGTCTTTCCTCCTCCCGCCCACCCCCGCTCTTGCCCTGTGTCTTTCCCCCTGCCTCCCACCCCCGCTCTTGCCTCGTGTCTTTCCCCCTGCCGCCCACCCCCGCTCTTGCCCCGTGTCTTTCCCCCTGTTGCCCACCCCCGCTCTTGCCCCGTGTCTTTCTCCCTTCCACCCACCCCCGCTCTTGCCCCGCGTCTTTCTCCCTCCCGCCCACCCCCGCTCTTGCCCCGCGTCTTTCTCCCTCCCACCCACCCCCGCTCTTGCCCCGCGTGTTTCTCCCTCCCGCCCACCCCTGCTCTTGCCCCGCGTGTTTCTCCCTCCCGCCCACCCCCGCTCTTGCCCCGCGTGTTTCTCCCTCCCGCCCACCCCCACTCTTGCCCCACGTGTCTCACCCTCCCGCCCACCCCCGCTCTTGCCTCGTGTGTCTCTCCCTCCCGCCCACCCCCGCTCTTGCCCCGCGTGTCTATCACCCTCCCGCCCACCCCCGCTCTTGCCCCCTCCCCCCCGCTCATGCCCCCTCCCTCCCGCCCACCCCCCGCTCATGCCCCGTGTGTCTCTCTCCCTCCCGCCCACCCCCCGCTCATGCCCCGTGTGTCTCTCTCCCTTCCGCCCACCCCCCTGTCTCCTGTTCTCTCCACACCCCGCTCATGCCCCATGTCTGTGTCCTGTTCCCCCCACCCCCCACTCATGCCCCGTGTCTATCTCCTGTTGCCCCCCACCCCTCCCGCTCATGCCCCGTGTCTGTCTCCTGTTCCCCCCACACGCTCATGCCCCGTGTCTGTCTCCTGTTTCCCCCACACGCTCATGCCCCGTGTCTCTCTCTTGTTGCCCCCCACCCCCCCACTCATGCCCCGTGTCTTTTTCCTGTTCCTCCCAACCCCGCTCATGCCCCGTGTCTGTTCTCCCCACCCCCCGCTCATGCCCATGTCTGTTGTTCCCCCCACCCCCCGCTCATGTCCCGTGTCTGTCTCCTGTTCCCCCCACCCCTCGCTCATGCCCCGTGTCTGTCTCCTGTTCCCCCCACCCCCTGCTCATGCCCCGTGTCTGTCTCCTGTTGCCCCCCACCCCCCGCTCCTGCCCCGTGTCTGTCTCCTGTTGCCCTCCACCCCCCGCTCCTGCCCCGTGTCTGTCTCTGTTGTTCCCCCCACCCCCGCTCATGCCCCGTGTCTGTCTCCTGTTTCCCTCACCCCCCGCTCATGCCCCGTGTCTCTCTCCTGTTGCCCCCCACCCCCCGCTCATGCCCCGTGTCTGTCTCCTGTACCCCCCACCACCCGCTCATGCCCCGTGTCTGTCTCCTGTTGCCCCCCACCCCCTCTCATGCCCCGTGTCTGTCTCCTGTTGCCCTCACCCACCGCTCATGCCCCGTGTCTGTCTCCTGTTGCCCCCCACCCCCCGCTCCTGCCCTGTGTCTCTCTCCTGTTGCCCCCCACCCCCCGCTCATGCCCCATGTCTGTCTCTTTTGTTCCCCCCACCTCCCGCTCATGCCCTGTGTCTGTCTCCTGTTCCCCCACCCCCCGCTCATGCCCCGTGTCTCTCTCCTGTTGCCCCCCACCCCCTGCTCATGCCCCGTGTCTCTCTCCTGTACCCCCCCACCCCCCGCTCATGCTCGTGTCTGTCTCCTGTACCCCGCCCACCCCCCCACTCATGCCCCTATCTGTCTCCTGTTGCCCCCCTGCTCATGCCCCGTGTCTGTCTCCTGTTCCCCCACCCGCTCATGTCCCGTGTCTCTCTCCTGTTGCCCCCCGCTCATGCCCCGTGTCTGTCTCCTGTACCCCCCCACCCCACCGCTCATGCCCTGTGTCTCTCTCCTGTTGCCCCCCACCCCCTGCTCATGCCCCGTGTCTGTATTCTGTACCCCCCACCCCCCACTCATGCCCCGTGTCTGTCTCCTGTTCCCCCCACCCCCCGCTCATGCCCCATGTCTGTCTCCTCTTGCTCCCACCCATGCCCCGTGTCTGTCTCCTGTTCTCCCCACCCCCTGCTCATGCCCCGTGTCTGTCTCCTGTTCCTCCCACCCCCGCTCATGCCCTGTGTCTGTCTCCTGTTGCCCCCCACCCCCCGTGTCTGTCTCCTGTTGCCCCCCACCCCCCGCTCATGCCCCGTGTCTGTCTCCTGTTGCCCCCACCCCCCGCTCATGCCACGTGTCTGTCTCCTGTTGCCCATCACCCCCCGCTCATGCCCTGTGTCTGTCTCCTGTTGCCCCCCACCCCCTGCTCATGCCCCGTGTCTGTCTCTGTTGTTCCCCCACCCCTGCTCATGCCCCGTGTCTGTCTCCTGTTCCCCCCACCCCCGCTCATGCCCCCCCACTCATGCCCCGTGTCTCTGTCCTGTTGCCCCCCGCTCATGCCCTGTGTCTGTCTCCTGTACCCCCCCACCCCTACTCATGCCCCGTGTCTGTCTCCTGTTGCCCCCCACCCCCCGCTCATGCCCCATGTCTGTCTCTTTTGTTCCCCCCACCCCCCGCTCATGCCCTGTGTCTGTCTCCTGTTCCCCCACCCCCCGCTCATGCCCCGTGTCTCTCTCCTGTTGCCCCCCACCCCCTGCTCATGCCCCGTGTCTCTCTCCTGTACCCCCCCACCCCCCGCTCATGCTCGTGTCTGTCTCCTGTACCCCGCCCACCCCCCCACTCATGCCCCTATCTGTCTCCTGTTGCCCCCCTGCTCATGCCCCGTGTCTGTCTCCTGTTCCCCCACCCGCTCATGTCCCGTGTCTCTCTCCTGTTGCCCCCCACCCCCCGCTCATGCCCCGTGTCTGTCTCCTGTACCCCCCACCCCACCGCTCATGCCCTGTGTCTCTCTCCTGTTGCCCCCCACCCCCTGCTCATGCCCCGTGTCTGTATTCTGTACCCCCCACCCCCCGCTCATGCCCCGTGTCTGTCTCCTGTTCCCCCCACCCCCCGCTCATGCCCCATGTCTGTCTCCTCTTGCTCCCACCCATGCCCCGTGTCTGTCTCCTGTTCTCCCCACCCCCTGCTCATGCCCCGTGTCTGTCTCCTGTTCCTCCCACCCCCGCTCATGCCCTGTGTCTGTCTCCTGTTGCCCCCCACCCCCCGTGTCTGTCTCCTGTTGCCCCCCACCCCCCGCTCATGCCCCGTGTCTGTCTCCTGTTGCCCCCACCCCCCGCTCATGCCACGTGTCTGTCTCCTGTTGCCCCTCACCCCCCGCTCATGCCCTGTGTCTGTCTCCTGTTGCCCCCCACCCCCTGCTCATGCCCCCCCACTCATGCCCCGTGTCTCTGTCCTGTTGCCCCCCGCTCATGCCCTGTGTCTGTCTCCTGTACCCCCCCACCCCTGCTCATGCCCCGTGTCTGTCTCCTGTACACCCCCCACCCCCCGCTCATGCCCCGTGTCTGTCTCCTGTTGCCCCCCCACTCATGCCCCGTGTCTGTCTCCTGTTCCCCCACCCACTCATGTCCCGTGTCTCTCTCCTGTTGCCCCCCACCCCCCGCTCATGCCCCGTGTCTGTCTCCTGTACCCCCCACCCCACGCTCATGCCCCGTGTCTCTTTCCTGTTGCCCCCGACTCCCCCGCTCATGCCCCGTGTCTGTCTTCTGTTCCCCCCACCCCCGCCCATGCCCCGTGTCTGTCTCCTGCATTCCCCCACTCCACGCTCATGCCCCGTGTCTCTCTCCTGTTGCCCCCCACGCCCCCCGCTCATGCCCCGTGTCTGTCTCCTGTTGCCCCCCACCCCCGCTCATTCCCCGTGTCTGTCTCCTGTTCTCCCCACCCCGCTCATGCCCCGTATCTGTCTCCTGTTCCCCCCATCCCCCGCTCATGCCCTGTGTCTGTCTCCTGTTCTCCCCACCCCCCCGCTCATGCCCCGTGTCTGTCTCCTGTTCTCCCCACCCCCCGCTCATGCCCTGTGTCTCTCTCCTGTTGACCCCACCCCCTGCTCATGCCCCGTGTCTGTCTCCTGTTGCCCCCCACCCCCCGCTCATGCCCCGTGTCTCCCTCGTGTTCCCCCCCACCCCCCGCTCATGCCCCGTGTTTCCCTCGTGTTACTCCCCGCCCCCCGCTCATGCTCCGTGTCTCCCTCGTGTTCCCCCCACCCCCTGCTCATGCCCCTTGTCTCTCTCCTTTCCTCCCCACCCCCGCTCATGTCCCGTATGTGCCCTGTACCCCCCGCTCATGCCCTGTGTCTCCCTCGTGTTCCTCCCCACCCCCTGCTCATACCCCGTGTCTCCCTCATGTTCCTCCCCACCCGCTGCTCATGCCCCGTGTCTCTCTCGTGTTCCCCCCACCACCGCTCATGCCCTGTGTTTCCTTCCTTTTCCCCCCCCACCCCCTGCTCATGCCCCGTTTGTACCCTGTTCCCTCTCACCCCCCGCTCATGCCCATGTGTCTCCCCTGTGCCCCCCCAACCCCGCTCATGCGCCGTTGTGTTCTTTATACACCCCGCCTTCCCTTTCCATGCTGGCCATCTTGGTAAAAGATTTTCCTTCCTACACCGAGACGCCGCAGGCATTCCCACTTTGAGGACATAAGATGTTAGTGGTCTTCATCTATTGAAAAGGATGTTATGGTCACGTTGTACTAATAAAAACCTTTAAAATTTAGTTAAAAAACAATGTTACAGGGACGTTATGGTTAAGTTGCACTAATAAAAACCTATGAAATTCAATGAAAAAACTTTGTTAAAGGGACGTTATGGTTAAGTTGCGCTACTAAAAACCTATGAAATTCAGTGAAAAAACGTCGTTAAAGAGACGTTATGGTAAAGTTGCGCTACTAAAAACCTATGAAATTCAGTGAAAAAACTTTGTCAAAGGAATGTTATGGTTCCAAGTAAAACCGAAAAACCCTTGAAATTCGCCAGTTATGGTAAGCTAAGCAACCATAACTCGCGCCACCACCGTGCACTGCTAAGACTAACACCCAGGACATCAAAGATGACATCACAAATGTCATTGATGACATCACTGATGACATCACATGTCTGGCTCACTCTTTTTTCTTTTGCTGACATATCTAGGCCACATGGTTTTCTTCAGTAACAGTCAGAAACTAAACATTTTATTTTATTTGTAGACGTATACTTCAAGTAGGTTCTTACAGTAATTCTGTTAGAGTCCAGTCACATCATATGAAACATATACATACGGGAAGACACAAGCTTGAAAGACAGCAATCCTTTTTGTGCATAAAGATAATCAATAGACTTATGAGCACTTTCTGATAGTTCTGTTGTTTTTTTTTATGGCTGTACTTTCCCTGTGGGTCCAATCACATCAAGTGATACATATACATAGGGTGAATAGCAGCTTTGAAACAGAGCAATCATTTATTTGCATGAAAATAATCAGTTAAGTTATGAATTGTTTCTGCTACTACTTGTGCTTTTTTGCTAACTTCACTTTCCCTGTATATACCCATATTGGTATGCGTTCTTGTGTCTTTGTGTTTTGTCCATAGTAATGTTTTATTAGCTACGTATTACATATTTCACAGTACACAAAAATCTATTAAGAAAACAATTATCATTTCATTATTCAACATATTAACATTACGAATATTATACCTTCATCTTGTACACTGCACACCATGTTATGTTTCTGTATCAGTAGCTTAGTATACTAGATAGAACCCCATAATAGAATGCTATTTATATCAATGCATCGTTCAATGCACTAATTAGGGTATGATATTTATTGCATTGATCCTTGACACTTGTTTCGCAACATTATAATAAGAATCCCTTGTACACATA
This sequence comes from Ambystoma mexicanum, assembly GCF_040938575.1. Taxonomy (NCBI): domain Eukaryota; kingdom Metazoa; phylum Chordata; class Amphibia; order Caudata; family Ambystomatidae; genus Ambystoma; species Ambystoma mexicanum. The sequence goes on from NC_090937.1 coordinate 514,125,940, forward strand.
TTTCATGAAAAGTACATACACATGCGATGTCATCAGTGATGTCATCAATGACATTTGTGATGTCATCTTTGATGTCCTGGGTGTTAGTCTTAGCAGTGCACGGTGGTGGCGCGAGTTATGGTTGCTTAGCTTACCATAACTGGCGAATTTCAAGGGTTTTTCGGTTTTACTTGGAACCATAACGTTCCTTTGACAAAGTTTTTTCACTGAATTTCATAGGTTTTTAGTAGCACAACTTTACCATAACGTCCCTTTAACAAAGTTTTTTCACTGAATTTCATAGGTTTTTAGTAGCGCAACTTAACCATAACATCCCTTTAACAAAGTTTTTTCATTGAATATATACATGGTATATATATATATATATATATATATATATATATATATATATATATATATATATATATATATATATATAATGGCAGTTACTAATAAATTACAGCATTTTGACTGATAGCTAGATTTTTCTTAAAATTTGACATGAAAACAAATAATGGGATTGCCATATGTCTGCTACAAACCCCTAACCTTAGAATAGGCTGGATTTGGGAGGAGAGAAAAGGGTAACTGTCCAATCCTATTTGAGAGAACTCTTGCAGGGTACTCCCCAAGATTGTAAACTTGATGGTGTCATCACTGCTAAATAAAGTGGATGCACTATGAGGAAGGGCTCCTAAAATTATCATCAGGAAGAACTGCTGAACATGACCATCTGACAGCTGCCAGAAATCACCAAAAGGAGATTTTCCAGAGATTGCCTCTGGGTGGAGCTGTCTATTTCTGGGAAGGCCTAAAAGCTGACTGGGTCCTATGGTGGAGAGCTGGAGTCCATCCTTAGGAGTGGAGTGATGAGACCCATGTCTGTCTTTCCATGGGGTCCTGACATGTAGCTGGCTTTCCTGACTTTAAACAGAGGTTCTCTATATAAGTAGAATGTAACCCTTTGTAACCAAAAGGTGGGGGGATCTGCTGTCCTTAAATCCTTTCCCTTTATGTGGGCAGGCGGGAGGGAGCGGTCCTAAATTGTGTAAATCCTTAACCTATTTAACTAAAATTCTTAATTTAATTAATTCCCCATTTGGCAGAACACCATAGGATGATTGTTGTTCAAATTTGAAATTAACAAAAATAATTCCCAGGGTGCTCTGAAAACTGTAGCCTTTAATTGGGCAATTTTCAACACTCAGCTTCCCCAACACAGTCCTTTAAGTGGAGGGTGGGTCTGAAATCCACTATTCTCAAATCATCCTAATTTTTACCATCCAGCTTGCCCAACACAGGCCTTTCAGTGGAGGGGCGTCGGAGTCTGAAATCCAAAATTCTCAAACCATCATAATGTTTACTATTCAGCTTCCACAACACAGGCCTTTTAGAGGAGGGGGTGAGAAATTCCAAATTCTTAAATCATCCCAATTTTTCAGTCTGACTTTCCCAACACAGACCGGGGTATCTGAAAAAACAACTGCTAAATCACCCTGTGTTATTTTAAAGAAAATGGTGTGGGTGAAATCATATTTGCTATATGCATTGTACCAATCAGTAAACCGAACTGCTAGCCCTTTTAAGACGGCAAGAAAATCGAAATTGCACAGCATTGCATACATAAGGGGGTAATTCATAGAATTTAGCGCACAAGTGGTGTACGCAGCTGGCGCACAGAGTGCGCGTGCGGCAGTCTGCGCCACCCGCGTGCGCCAAAACCCATTTTAGCGCACAGTGGATTCATGTATACTTACATCCATAACCAGACATGGTGCAGAGTGGCACAGCGACACTCCAGCAGCACCAGTTATGCCGCCAACCCCGCCCCGTGTGCCAAAAACATTGCCCAAATCCAGTACATGGCGCAAAGGTCAGTGGACCAGCATACAGCCCCCCAACCACGAAAAAGTGTGGAAAACTCCCTGCACACCCCTCAGAATAGGCGTACCCCGCTCACGCTAGCGAAATCATGTGGAAAACTCCCTGTGCACCCCTCGGAATACGCGCACCCCGCTCGCGCCAGCGAAATCGCATGTAAAACTCCCCGTGCACCCCTCGGAATATGCATACCCCGCTCACGCTAGTGAAATTGCATGTAAAACTCCCTGCGCACCCCTCCGAATACGCGTACCCTGCTGCGTCAGGTAAAATGCGTCGAAAAAGTCCCCCCTGTGGTGTGGGCTGTCTGTGGGGCATGGGGAGGGTGGATGGGCTGCCTGTGGGGCATAGACTGGGGTAATGGGCTGCCTGTGGGGCATGCCCAGGGGTGATGGGCTGCCTGCGGGGCATGGACTGGGGTGATGGGCTGCCTGCAGGCCATGTACTGGGGTGATGGGCTGCCTGCGGGGCATGCCCAGGGGTGATGGGCTGCCTGCAGGGCATGGACTGGGGTAATCGGCTGTTTGCGGGCCATGGACTGGGGTGATGGGCTGCCTGTGTCAGGTAAAATGCGTGGAAAAAGTCCCCCCTGTGGTGTGGGCTGCCTGTGGGGCATGGGGAGGGTGGATGGGCTGCCTGCGGGGCATGCCATGGGGTGATGGGCTGTCTGCGGGGCATGGACTGGGGTGATGGGCTCTCTGCGGGCCATGGACTGGGGTGATGGGCTGCCTGCGGGCCATGGGGAGGGTGGATGGGCTACCTCTGCATATTCTGGGTGGAGCTGTCTATTGCTGGGAAGCCCTAAAAGCTGACTGGGTCCTATGGTGGAGAGCTGGAGTCCATCCTTAGGAGTGGAGTGACCAGATCCATGTCTGTCCTTCCATGGGGTCCTGACATGTAGCTGGCTTTCCTCACTTTAAACAGAGGTTTTCTATATAAGTAGAATGTAACCCTTTGTAACCAAAAGGTGGGGGAATCTGCTGTCCTTAAATCGTTTCCCTTTATGTGGGCAGGCGGGAGGGAGCGAGCCTAAATTGTGTAAATCCTTAACCTATTTAACTAGAATTATTAATTTAATTAATTCCCCATTTGGCAGAACACCATAGGATGATTGTTGTTCAAATTTGAAATTAACAAAAATAATTCCCAGGGTGCTCTGAAAACTGTAGCCTTTAATTTAATTGGGCAATTTTCAACACCCAGCTTCCCCAACACAGTCCTTTAAGTGGAGGGCGGGTCTGAAATCCACTATTCTCAAGTCATCCTAATTTTTACCATCCAGCTTGCCCAACACAGGCCTTTCAGTGGAGGGGCGTCGGAGTCTGAAATCCGAAATTCTCAAACCATCATAATGTTTACCATTCAGCTTCCACAACACAGGCCTTTTAGTGGAGGGGTGAGAAATTCCAAATTCTTCAATCATCCCATTTTTTCAGTCTGACTTTCCCAACACAGACCGGGGGATCTGAAAAAACAACTGCTAAATCACCCTGTGTTATTTTAAAGAAAATGGTGTGGGTGAAATCATATTTGCTATATGCATTGTACCAATCAGTAAACCGAACTGCTAGCCCTTTTAAGACGGCAAGAAAATCGAAATTGCACAGCATTGCATACATAAGGGGGTAATTCATAGAATTTAGCGCACAAGTGGTGTATGCGGCTGGCGCACAGAGTGCGCGTGCGGCAGTCTGCGCCACCCGCGTGCGCCAAAACCCATTTTAGCGCATAGTGGATTCATGGATACTTACATCCATAACCAGCCATGGTGCAGAGTGGCGCAGCGACACTCCAGCAGCACCAGTTATTCCTCCAAACCCGCCCCGTGTGCCAAAAACATTGCCCAAATCCAGTACATGGCGCAAAGGCCAGTGGACAAGCATACAGCCCCCCAACCACGAAAAACGTGTGGAAAACTCCCTGCACACCCCTCGGAATAGGCGTACCCCGCTCGCGCTAGCGAAATCGTGTGGAAAACTTCCTGTGCACCCCTCGGAATACGCGTACCCCGCTCGCGCCAGCAAAATCGCATGTAAAACTCCCTGCGCACCCCTCGGAATATGCATACTCTGCTCGCGCTAGTGAAATTGCATGTAAAACTCCCTGCGCACCCCTCCGAATACACGTACCCTGTTGCGTCAGGTAAAATGTGTGGGAAAAGTCCCCCCTGTGGTGTGGGCTGCCTGTGGGGCATGAGGAGGGTGGATGGGCTGCCTGTGGGGCATGCCCAGGGGTGATGGGCTGCCTGCAGGGCATGGACTGTGGTGATGGGCTGCCTGTGGGGCATGCCCAGGGGTGAGGGGCTGCTTTGGGTGCATGGACTGGGGTGATGGGCTGCCTGCAGGCCATGGACTGGGGTGATGGGCTGCCTGCGGGGCATGCCCAGGGGTGATGGGCTGCCTCTGGGGTATAGACTGGGGTGATCGGGTGTTTGCGGGCCATGGACTGGGGTGATGGGCTGCCTGTGTCAGGTAAAATGCGTGGGAAAAGTCCCCCCTGTGGTGTGGGCTGCCTGTGGGGCATGAGGAGGGTGGATGGGCTGCCTATGGGGCATGCCCAGGGCTGATGGGCTGCCTGCGGGGCATGGACTGTGGTGATGGGCTGCCTGTGGGGCATGCCCAGGGGTGAGGGGCTGCTTTGGGTGCATGGACTGGGGTGATGGGCTGCCTGCAGGCCATGGACTGGGGTGATGGGCTGCCTGCGGGGCATGCCCAGGGGTGATGGGCTGCCTCTGGGGTATAGACTGGGGTGATCGGGTGTTTGCGGGCCATGGACTGGGGTGATGGGCTGCCTGTGTCAGGTAAAATGCGTGGGAAAAGTCCCCCCTGTGGTGTGGGCTGCCTGTGGGGCATGGGGATGGTGGATGGGCTGCCTGCGGGGCATGGACTGGGGTGATGGGCTGTCTGCGGGCCATGGACTGGGGTGATGGGCTGCCTGCGGGCGATGGGGAGGGTGGATGGGCTGCCTCTGCATATTCCGGGGGTGCACGTGGACTTTCACGTGCGATTGGCCTGGCGTGAGCGTGGTACATGTATTCCGGGGGTGCGCAGGGAGTTTTACACACGATAGGCCTGGCGCGAGGGGGTACGTGTATTCTGGGGGTGTGCGTAGACTTTCACATGCGATTGGCCTGGCACGAGCATGGTATTTGTATTCCGGGGGTGCGCAGGGAGTTTTACACGCGATAGGCCTGGTGCGAGTGGGGTACATCTATTCCGCGGGTGCGCGGGGAGTTTCACATGCGAATTCGCTGGCGCGAGCGGGGTACATGTATTCCGGGGGTGCGCAGGGAGTTTCAAACGCGATTTGGCAGTGTGTATCCTCCCGGGTGTGCCCCCCCATTACCTGCAGGCAGCCCATCACCCCATTTCATGCCCTGCAGGCAGCCCACACCACAGGGGACCACCCCACACCCCTGGCCATGCCACGCAGGCAGCCCACACCACAAGGGACCACCCCATACCTCTGGCCATGCCCCGCAGGCAGCCCACACAACAGGGGACCACCCCACACCCCTGGCCATGCCCCGTGGGCAGCCCATCACCCCATACCATGCCCCACAGGCAGGCCAAATGCACCATGCACTTGGGATCCCCGACACATGTCCCTCACCCCACCTCACCTCCAGTGACAGCCACCTGCCAGCAGGCCCTGACTCATGTCCCCCACCCACCATTGACGGGGCACCTGCCAGCAGGCCCCGACTCATGTCCCCCACCCACCAATGACGAGCACCTGCCAGCAGGCCCCGACTCATGTCCCCCACCCCACCCACCATTGACGGGCACCTGCCAGCAGGCCCTGACTCATGTCCCCCACCCCAAATGACAGGCACCTGCCAGCAGGCCCCAACTCATGTCCCCCTCGACACCCACCCACCCCCCAGTGACAGGCACCTGCCACCAGGCCCCGACACATGGCCCACCAAACAACTTGTCCTAACAAAACAGACCCATGGCCCTAATGCCAACCCAAATCCCCCATGGCGGTCCAGTACGAGCACGCAACCATCTACTGCACCCACTCCAAATGACCCATGCCATGAGAGTCTTAAAAGAACCACCATGGCCATGCATAAATGCTCAACAGAGCCACACAGAGGCAACACATGACTGAGGCAATGTTCATTGAGACATGCACAAAACCAATGATAGTACACAACACCAATCATGAGGTAAAAATAAATGTATTAAAACACATAATGAAATAACATAATGAAAATCAAACTTGCAAATTAAGAAATAATTAAAGCAATTCCAAAAAAAAGTTAAATCCAATGAAAAACAAAAATCCACGACATGAAAAAAGAAAAGTGGTCCATCGCCAATGTCAATATGAATTAAATGATCATAAAAAAGCAAACCGTTGATCCATGGGAATTGTAAAAAAAAAGAAAGTATGTACATGTCTTGAACTATGTACAATGCAAGTCCAAAGGGTCCATGATCCCAAAAACAAAGGAAACCTACAAAAAAGTCCTATGAATAAAAAGATATACACATAAAATGGAGCAAAGTCCATTAACTCCAAAAAAAATATAAAACAAAGGAAACCTAAGCCTAAAGAACTATGTACAAAGGCAGCGGGCAAGTGTTACGGCTCGCTTTTTGATGTTCTGGGCCAGGGCATCATCGAACTCCACGTTGATGTTCCGGAGGCGGGCCTCGAGGTCTCGCAGGGATGCATCCATGGAATCCTCCAACTCCCTGCACTCAGCACACCTCAATGCCCTGCGCATGGAGTTCTCCACCCTGACAATCCTGAGCCGTGCCCTCTCTACCCGCCGCCTCTCCACATCTATTTGCTGGCCCAACTGCTGCCACACGGAAGACACTCCCAGTCCAGGGTCCTCCTGCCCCTTGACCGATGGCTACCCCCGGGGTGTTGATGGCCCCGAGCCATGATGCCTCCCATGCTGAGCCTGCTGCTGCCTCCGATGCAACTGCCTCTGCCACCATGACGTCCTCCGGGCTGATGGAATCTCCCGGCGCTGTCGTGCACGTGCCCTGCCCAATGATACCGGCACATCCTTCATCTGCTGGGATCCAGTTGGTGGGGTGGCCACCCCTGCTAGACCGCTGACTCCTGACTGTGGCAGGGATGGGATCTCCACCAAGCTGGCTGCGTTGGTTGGGGCAGGTCCACAGGGGGCCCTGGTGGCATCTGGGCCAGAAGACGGCACGGAGAATACTGTTGTATAGTGTGCACAGAGGAGGAGAGGGCCGCAAGACTGGCCGACACATGGAGGAAACCCCCGACCATGGTTCCTCCCAATGGGGCCACGTTGGCACACAGCTCTTCGTGATGACATGCGTGGTCCCCCCAGGAAGCACGCACGTCATCACGAATGTCACGTGTGTGCAACGCGACACCAGTCAGGGCAAACTCAATCCGGTCACGGGTCCCCACGTCCAGAGGTAGAGGAGTGCCAGATGACGTGGACCTCCCCCCTACCTGCGGACGGGCCTGGGACAGTGAATCCCTTCTGGTGCATGGTGATGCAGTCACAGTGTCAGGGACAATGACATGCACAGGCCCCTCCGCGGCGACCTGTGCTGCCTCCTGCCCCTGGACTGCACCATTTGCACCAGTGGTACCACCCCCACCAGGCCCCATGTGCGGCTGTGTAGTGGCCTCCTCCTCCTCCGTACACACCACCAACCTGGATGGCTCCGCACTGTCTTCCGCCATTGCAAGCCCATGTGGGGGCTCACCCGCCCCTTCCGCTGCAGCCATAGTGGCAGACGCGGCACCAGTCCCCTTGCTCCGGATGATGGAATGTCCTGGGAGGGTGACTGGGCCTTGCGTCGCCGGCCGGTGGAGGCACCCCTGCTGCTTTTCTCTACAGCGTCATCTCCGCCCTCTTCTTCACTCGCGGCTGTGTAAAGGGAGACATTGAATACAAGCATCAGGGTGCTGTACAATAGTCCCCTAGACACAAAGCAATAGCAAATGAGTGGCACTGTCAAACGTCACTTCCATCATGTCCCTCCACAACACATGGTTCAGTGCAGGCAACACAAATGCAGGAACAGGCATGAAACATGCAATAAACATTTGCATCCATGTCCAAGGCACTGTATAAACATCCAATGGTGGGCTGAAACTCACATGCATCATGCGACATGCTGATCACATGCACACACATCACCGGAGGGTCATGCATCTGGCCCCGTATACCACAAGACACGGTGGATACAAGGATGACTAGGCTGTATCAGTGGATAAACACATCACGGACAAGTGTCATGCATCCATGGCGTTTACCAGTCATTCACACACTACTCAGACTCATAGACATGTACACCATGCATGTCCATGACAGCAGCACCCATCCCTCATACCCCAGACATGAACAAGTACAGACACATGCATGCATACACTCGTACAATCGGCATGCTGCGCCGCATGATGCATTGTGACACATACACCATCCATGTGGGTCACGCCTGACTGCACTTACATGCAGCACCATCATGTTCCTGCACACACACATCCATACATGACCCATGTCACAGATGCAGCCAAGTAGCTAACTACCACCACACTGCAACATGCACTGTTTTAAACAGGAATGCATGGGCACTTACCGCTCGACTCCAGACGGGACTGCATCCTGAGGATCTGGTGGTGAAGCACTGGGCGAATGCGCTCCAGGACCCTCATCTTCTGGTTGGTAAGATGGCCCCAGTGCCCCACTGCATCCACTGCGTCTAAGAGGCACCGGGCCTTCTTGAGGGTCCTGGACTTGTAGTCCTCCCAGTACTTCTGGCCGTGTTTGATGTCGCGGGGTGCCACCCCTCCGCGTTGATGGCATCCACTATGTCTGTCCAGATCCTCCTCCATCCTTCCTTGACGGCACGCGATGGTGTGAAGAGGGCATCATAATGCCCCAGAACTTGCTCCACCAGGATACCAACTTCCTTTTCACTGAAGCTGGTAGCTCTCTGCCTCTCTGGCTAGGGGTTTCCAGTGGTCTCTGATGGTGTTTGCCCTGACATGGCAACCCCCCAGGCAGGTGTGGGTGGGCAACTGGGTCCTGGGGATGGGCTGTGAAGTAATGGAACACCAGTCGGGAGTCTTCTGTTCCAGCAGGGGTGGTCACAGCAACTGGACCCCTGCAGATGGCTGATGTGCAGGCACCAAATGGCAGGACCAGTGGCAGCAGGCAGGAAGGCAGCTGCAGATGGCTCGTGGGAGGCTGCCTGGGGCTCTGGGGGGCAGTAGTTGGGCCTTCTGGGCAGGAGCGTGGTCTTCCGTGTGTTGTCGCGTGGCCAGCTTGATACGGAGTGATTTGGCACATGAAAAACAGCACGTTTGCGTGAATTCCGAGGAAAGGCCCTTAGCGCGTAAGCGCGTGGGTGACGTAACGTGTGCGCGGGTGTTTCCCTCGGCACGGGTTAAAGGTCCCACATGGGTTTCCATCAATCTGTACGTGCTTTTCGTGGAGAGAGGTGCGTGTGTTTTCCAGATGTTGGGGTTCATACGCGATTACTTCACAGCGGCTACAGTGCGTACTTCTTCTTTTGGCGTGGGTGTTGGCTACGCGTTCTTCTTCTACACGCAAGGCAGACGGTGAGTCGTGCACATTATTTTTCCCACTGCAGGTGTCCCTGTTTGTTGCGACCCCTTTTTTTCAGTCATACTAGCCTGCATGTTGATCACGTATGCATGTTTTGTGTTCCTAGCTACCACAGCGTACTGCATGTATTTTTTACATGCACGTGGGCTACAGGGGTAGCGTATCTCTTTTTCTTGCTTTTTTGGGATTCCTGTTGCGTGACCTGTCATTTTTCCTAAGGGGCTACAGGCAGCCTTGCAGGAGCACAGGGGTGCTGTTTACATCCCGTACCTTGCGCCCCTCACCCAAGTTGCCCAGGACAATTGTTGTGTGCACCTCCCATTGGTATTAGTACATCTGTGCCATGATTGGGAGGCCACAAAAGGTGAGGGGCACCTCAGTTGGGCAGCCTTCACGTGCCCTTTCCCCTCGCATGTGCAGCACCTGTGTGTGTGGTTGGGAATGTGGGGGCACAACCATGTCCACTGGTACGCCGCGCTGTGCTGCAACATTGTGCTGGACACATGCTGCCACAATGATCCTTCACACTACTGGGGGTGAATGGAGTAGATGTCCGCCAGAGCGGTCAAGGGAGCAGAACTGTAACTTGAGCACTCTAAATGTACACTCCACTATGGCCCAGGTTGCAATATGGGCTGCGTTGTATCTTACCTGGGGTGGGGTGCTGGGGTTCCGTATTGGCGTCATCATGTGGGTGCTCAGGGGGTAGGCACTGACCCCTGGAAAGGTGATAATGTTTGTCATCAGTTTGGTATGTGTATCTGTCTGTGTGTGACATGCATGCATGTGCACAGGCATTTGTACTCACCAATGATCCATGTGTCGCCATGCTTCCCAGCTTCAAGGTCCCTGCTCAGGGTGAACATTCTGTATATTAAACTGTCATGGGTGGAACGAGGATAGTTAGCATTGACAGAGGTGATGATCCCAAGTGCATCGCATACTACCTTCACATTGATGGTATGCCCGTGCTTGCAGTTGCGGTGGATATTCTCCGTGGCCCTAGGTGGACGTAGGGCCACATGGGTGCAATCTAGGGCACCGGGCACTTTGAGGAAGTGTGCCACCCTGTAAAAGTCCTGGACCATGGCCTGCTTTTCTGAGGGTGTTCTGGGCATGTATATTTGCCTGCAGACTGAGGGTCGCGCAGTCATGATTGCCAACACCTGGTGTAGGCAGCGTGACTGTGTGGGCTGTGAGACCCCCCCACTATGGCAGTGGTCCACTGAAATGACCCAGTGGCCAAGAAATGCAGTACATTGAGCACCCTTTCCAAGGGGCTCAGTGCTTGGGAGCACAAAGTGGGTGATGTGAGGTCATCCTCCCACTCCTTTACCAGGTATAGGATGATATGAGGTGGAAACCTATACCTGCCATAGACCTGGTCTGCCAAAGGCTGGTCCTGGGCAAGAAATGCGGGGCCTGGCTATTCTCCTCCTCCTGTGGTGTCCCATGATCAGCGCTGCGAGAAATGGGACATTCAGCATAGCTGTATGTAGGTGTTTGTTGTTTGTGTGCATTTTTATACTGCGTGGGAATGCTTCCACCTGTCTTCGTGCGGCGGATGTGTTTAGGCCTGTGCGTGTCTTTTGGCGTGCGTGGGTTTCCCCTATTCGATTCCATGAATACGTGTAGTTCGCGTGTGTGTGGGCGTTCCGTGTACTTCCCAGCACTAATTCCCCAGTTGCACCCTTATTTTCACGTGTTGTTCCCCATTCCACGTGTTCGCCCCATGTTCCGCCCCATTTTTGGTGTGTGAGCTAACGTTGTGCGCTTTCGCTATGTGTGTCGCGCACGACGTTCGGGATGTTGCAGTGACGTGTGCGCCCGTGTGCGCCACACGTGGATTTGGCGCACATCCCGGGGAAAACACACGCAGGGCCTTCCATGAATCGCACGCATGCACGTGTACTTGCTTTTTCACACTTGCGCCACAAATTTCGGCGCACATTTGTTCCATGAATCTAAGTGTTTTTGTTTATTAATTATTTCAATAATTTCTTGAAGTTACATTTGTAGAAAGTAGACAATTGTGATTTGTCTTCTTTTCAACCCATGTATGTGATTTGTTTATATTGAGAGAAGTTGATTGTGTTGTGCCACAGATAAAGTGGTGTTTGACATTTTAGTGTAATTATCTCAATGTCTAATTCAAATAAATATAAATATGTTTCCTGTAGACCGACTTTTTCTTGGCTCATTGGTAGCTCAGGGGGAGGGATGCAAAGTGCATGATATTAGGGTGATATAGGGCTGAATAAAAGAACTGACATTAACCGTTTATTGTGTGACACTTAGCTTGGGGTGGAACAGCACTCCCTGTGTTGAGGGTGGCCACTCAAAAAACCATTACAGGACAATGGCTAGCTCTGTCCCAGACTACAGATGTAACCAGAAAGTCAGTGGGACTGTGAATCAGTGGGAACAATGGGGCTCGCCTTTGATTTTATTTGCTGAAGTCGCTTAGAGTTTGGGTTCAAGTCTTTCACCAATGGTAACATCAGGCCCTTGTTGAGACTTCTGGAAAGAGAGAAGACAGTTGAATTTTATTTTCAGAAGGACAAGGGAGTCCCCCAGGAAGAGCAGACAAGAGCAGAGATTGGTGTGACCTAGCACATGGTTGGCAGGCCCTCCGGAGCAATGCAGTCATAATGTGAGTTCCAACAAAGTATTTTTCATTGTGGTGAAGGAAAGCAACACCTGGTTTGTGAGATCCCAGCATAGCAGCGTGTATGGTAGCCTTGTTTCCAGCAACATGGAGGGAAAGTACTCATGCAATGGTACAGTCCAATCCAACGCATGTGCAGGCCAACTGAAGACTGAGGAATGACTCTGACCTTGGATATTGCATGAATGACAAGTGGTGCTTCGGAGGATTGGTAACAACAGTTCTTGGGAGAAAGGCACCCGGTTCAGCTCTTTCTTATTGACTTGATGTCAGATGTCTGGAATGCAGTGGTTTTATTTGTCAAAGCTGTCAGTACAGGAGTTTTCCAGCGGGTCTCTGGCCATTCTGTGTCTTCAGTTGCTTCAATCTTATGGTTTATGATGTAAAATAGCACCAGGTCATCGCCATTTAGCCACAACATCCACTAATGGAAGATACCTGTAGCATTCAAACAGTTGGAGATTATCCAATTATGGACATTCTGTCACCTTTCAATCTGCACAGCAATAGGACACCCATGGCTAATGGGTGTATTGCAATCGCACATTTACAGGACCCAGTTTCACCCATTTTACAGAAACAATTAACTTACTTGGTGTCTTTTGCGATGCTCCTATGCCCTTACATGTTACTCAAACATGCATTATTGCAGTAGAAACTAAGGTTTCTGGGAAAAATGTAAAAAATGGTTCACTGTCGTCAGCCTGTTCAGCGCACATCACAAAAGTAACTAGGATATTGGTAAGAACACACACAAAGTGAAAACATTGCCCATGCAGTAAAAAACTGAAGATGGGAAGTCCTTTAATTGCAAAAGCAAAGGTGAACAATAACACGTGCTGGAAGCCACAGAGACTGGACAAAGCACCCTGAATGAAACAGGTGACTGAGGCAAAAGGATTTACCATAGCACAGAGAAAGCAGGTGTGATGAGGACTCGAAAAACACATTGTGTATTGGAACATTATGAATAATCAATCAATCCATCCATCGATGTCAAAGGAGCATAGTTGGGACAAGAACAACGTTTTTAACAGACCAAAGCCCACATTGAAGATGATAAGACAATATGACAAAGCAAGTGGTGATGGAGTTGTTGTTCCCCAAAAAGTAACCCAAAATGTGAAGGAAATGAATTACAAAAAAGGTGTCCCAATCTGTTTGAAAATAGTAGTATTTCATAAAATTCAAAAACAATGTTGGTAGTCAGGCTGTTCCAAATCTGTACTTTTTAAATAATGCGTTTTATAGTTGAACCGAAACTCAGCATTTCAATACAAAGAACTACCTGCTGTTAGCAAGTGCACATAAACCCTTATCCAACCAAGCTGCAAGGTTAATTGCTTCTTAGAGCATCATACGGTGTGACCCCCAGCTGTATTCTCTATGACACCATTAGAATGTATTAAGTAGGGAATCACTTTGTTGATTTTATTTATTTTTATTCTGTAGTTCTGTAACTACAAAGTGCCACTGTTTATGGAGAGGAAGCTAGACTTTGGTGCTCGGTGTCCAGGAGATTTGAAGCTGTGATATCTGACCCTGTCCACAGCAATTAAAAAGTTGGACGTGTAAGAACGAGAAAATATCAAGGCTGAGTACCACAAATGAAATACACCAATCACAGGCTGAAAAGATTCACAGATCTTTTCATACTGTACAGTTTACAAAGAAACTCATATAGCTATCTGGCTCCCAACACCCCGCAATGTGTACCAGCCTGACAGAGAGAGGTGAGAGAGTGCTGGATGTCTAAACATTAGTGCTTTTATACAATTTCGAGTAATATTGTCCAGCCCCTCTTCACGTTAATAATCTGTGGTCTAGAGTTTGTGCCTAGTTCACATTCGGTTCGCATAATATTTTACAAAGGATTACACATGTTTGTATTTCCGCAGTGGTACAATGACAACGTATGTTCCCAAATCCTACAGCAAGCTCCCTTTACAATTCGAATTCAATTAAGTTCAGCTTGTGTCCACGCTCAAGATTTACTTTACATTGTGCCAGATGTGTATTCATGGATAAGTCTTGTGAGCGTAGCTAATGCTTAGACAACAGTTCATGTGCAGTACAAGGCCTTGTTACCTAATCTAAATGGCTCTTGGACAGTCCAAACATTAACAGAACTCAAAGGTCAGGAGGCTTGGTTGCAAGTTAAAAACACAGTCCCCCATTTTAGAACAAAGAACGTACGAACAGAAATCAAAATGGCGGATGAATCTTAAAATGACTGTGAAATCGATCCAAAATCGGAACTTTGTGACACGGTTTTCCTCATAGAGCGGCTAGGCTTAGGCCAATATAAATCAAACGGAGGCACTATTCATTTACCGTTTCACAAACCCTCCTTTTGGCCGAAGCCAAGAGCTTTACTAAAAATAGTTATTTTACTCGTAACTCCACGTTTCAATGTCCACACATCCTGAATCAAATTCATCAGATATATCAATCGCCATTAGGTCTTTCACGGTAATATCCTTCATCACATATACATTAGTTATCTTCTCAGGCGTATGTACTTTTGGTCCTAGTGTTACTACTGTTTACGCGCAACATCCCCTTAACATTGAACATATGGCAGGAAGACATTGTATACAACAACAACAGAACAGCAAAATGCCAAGGATTAGCAATAAGACCGAGAGAAGCTTCCATCCCCAAGACTGTAAAGAGTCCCAAACCAAGTACTAAGATCCCAGTTTCCCCCGGGAACATGCACTTCTGAACTCAGGACGTGTAGATTTTGTATTGCCTTAAATACGGTCGGGTAGGAATCTGGAACGAAAATGCAACAAGCGGACCCCACTAATTTGCATTCTCCACCTCGCTCATCCAAGATGACGTCTAATACCATCCGGTTTTGTAGTGCCACTAATCTAATTGCCTTTTGTTCTAGAGTCATGTTACAGAGTATGTGAGTGGTCCGGTTGATGGTTCTCTCCAGTACTCTTGCTAGTCTCCTAATATCATCAGAATTCATAATCTGCCCCCAAAATGGTACAAAAGATTTTGCTTTATCGCCCAGAACTTGTCAAGGAGTATCACCATTCTCGTCCCACCTAGGACGAGCCCTAGAGATTTCAGTGGTACTAGCTACATATACCACTGGTAGCAGAATTCCCAAATAACAAGTTCCCTGCCAATCCTTAGATAGCCACGGATAAGCCTCATTACCGCAAACGAAGTAGACAGGTTTGCCTACATACAAAGGTCTGTCGTCACTGGTCAAGTTTGCAATACTGATGCAACCCTCGAAATCGCCCATTGACTGAGTACCATTCCTTTGAATGCAGAAAGAAACATAGTTGGGGCTATAGTTAACAGTATAAGAAGGTGGCGTGGCATCCCTGTTACCTATAGGAGCCATTTTAAAAGAGATAAGAGATGAAAAGTTTGGGCAGTTTATCAGAAGGCCTAAGAGAAGCAACATTGAGCTTGCTCCTATTTGTAAAGAGTGAGCATCCAGAGGCGTTAGGACTCGCCTTTCAAATTCATTCAAATACGTCCCGTCAAAGTTCCCTGAGATGCTATCATTCCACTGGCCAAAGAATAGTGCCCTTAGAGAGGCATAACATGCAGTAGTTAAAGGCAAAGGATGAATATACCAGCCCAACCGTCTCTCCCCATGTTGTGGCAAGTGTGAACATATCCAGCAGTTTGTTCTATTCAAAATCGCATGAGTTGCATTCATTACTAGCAGTAGTGTATTGTTATGATAGCTCTGTCTATGATGGGAGTCCCTAGGAAGTAGAGTGTGCAATGCACAAAAGGTGTAGACGTAGTAGGAACATTCTCAGTAGGCAAGAATGTTTCAAGTGGGAGCAATGCTTCCATATACCAAAATCCAAAGGCAACTAATACCATAAAACTGGTTAACACAATTATAAGAAGACAATACGTCTTAAAAGACCATGTATTTGATCGTCCAATGTCATTTTTGGCCACTTGGTTAATTGCTTGTTCCGCACGAGTAGGGATTGTAGCATGCATTGTTCCTTGGAGCTATTTTCCGAAAAGGTTCCTGCGAAAAACTCCATAGTCCGTTTGCTGGTGATCTCCTGATCACGTGGTTTCTTAGTCTTTCCCAGTCCCTAGCCACCTACTTTTTCTTCAGTACAAAAAGTGTGGTGAAGGACAAGCTCTGTGGTTGTTCCCCTGTGGGCACATCCGTGTTGTACAGTAAGTCTAGCCCCGTGGATGCAGAGTGTACCTTGTGACTCCTGGTACCGTGTGATCTGCGAACAGTATGTCATTGCTTCCTGATGGAAGTGATGAATTGGCAACAGAACCGGACAAATGTGTAAAAGGATCTGTAGAAGAGTTTGGAGACAAAGCCGCAGTTTACCCAGGCCCTGTGCTGCTCAATGCTGATCGATCGTTGGGAACAGAGCAAGTAAGTTTCTCCTTGTCTTCTCTGTCGTGTGACAAAGGGAAAGGTATCCTCTTGACATGCGTAGAGTGGATCCAATGTCGTTTCCCTGCTACTCGTACAGCAGTCTGTGTGGCAAATAGGACCTGGTGGGGTCCTCTCCAACGCGGTGCGAGACAGGATGCTCTCTCGAATTATGTAGTGAGCACCCAGTCGCCGGGTCGGATTCTGTGTCCTGGACCCTTGTATTTGACTGAGAGGGCTTCTCGCACCTGTTGATAAATCAAATACAGATTTTGAGTTAACCGTTCACAGCATTTAGAAAGAAGCACATTTTCTACATCCTTTAAGTACTTGGGTTTAGGAAAATGCCAAATGTTAGCTGGCCTCCCCCATCACTACCTCATAAGGAGAGAGCCCAGTCCTAGGCTGCGGAGTTGTGCGCATAGAAAAAAGCAATATCGGTAAGGCGTCCAGCCATTTCAAATTGGTGCCGGCACACGTCTTGGCGAGTTTGTTTTTCAAAATACCATTGTGTCATTCTACCAGTCCAGTGCTTTGAGCATGTCTAGCCGAATAGAACCGTTTATCGTTCTGTAATCCTGCGCATATTTGCAGAATAACAGCAGCGATAAAATGTGGACCATTATCCGACCAGATGACCCTCGGCAAACCAAACCTAGGAAAATATTTCTTAAGCATCGTTTTTGCGTTGTCATTGCTGTGGCATCTTTCACAGGGAAGGCGTCAACCCATTTACTAAAAGCACAAATAACTACCAAAACATATCTAAATTATTACAGCGCTCCATTTCAATAAAGTCAAAGTGGATTACCTCGAAAGGGGCAGAAGGTGGACCAAAACTACCCCTTGGTGTCGGTGTACCCTTCCCCATATTGTGCTGTAGACAGACCATACAACTCTGGACAAAAAGCTCAGCAGTTTTCGGGATGTTAACATTTACCCAGACAGATTCTAACATTTTACAAGTTTTCCTACCGCATAAGTGAATGGGACCATGAGCCATTGAAATCATCATAGTGATGTATGCGTCTGGCAACATCCATTTTCCTTCTGAGTTATCCACCCAACACCCATCATCATCCAACCTCACCAAGCCCTCAGCCCATTGCTTGGTTTCTTCTAGAGTGGAATTGGCTTGTATATTTTTTATGGAATCAATTCCTTCATCTATAATACAGACATGTGTGGCTTACCTTATAGTATACATTTCTGAATACAGATCAGTAGCAGTCTGTTTGGCTATCTGGTCAGCAAAAGCGTTCCCTTTTTCTATATTGTCTATGATTTTTCTGATGTGCAGCACATTTCATAATTGCTAGCTGAGTGGGAAGTGCAAGCGCTGAGAGTAGCTGAACTATCAAGGTGCCATATTGGATCTTTGTTCTGTGTGAGGTCAAGAAACCTTGTTCTGCCCAAAGTCTACCGAAGTCGTGAACCACCCCAAAAGCATATTGGCTGTCAGTAAATATATTCACTCTAAGCCCCTCTGAAAGTTCACAAGCTCTAGTCAATGCAATAATCTCTGCAGCCTGCACGGAGTTATGCAAAATTCTCTTGGTTTCCACAATCGTGCTTATTGTAGTGATGGCATAAGCAGCAGTGGATGTACCATCCGGAAGTTTGAAACAGGAGCCATCACAAAACAGCTCCCCTTGTGGATCATTCAGAGGTGTATCTTTCAAATCAATCCTGCCTTTAGTTTCTTATTCTGTGTTATAAAGGCAGTTATGTGATATTTCGTCACTGCAAGCAATATCTTGCGGAAGAGTTAATAATTCAGCCGGATTTAATACACATCTCTTAATCTGAATATGCGGTGCAAACAAGATCAATTCGTATCTCGTTAATCGTGCAGAAGTAAGATGTTGTGTTTGCATTCTGTTTAATAGAACATCTACAGAGTGAGGTACCAACAAGGTTGAAGCATGGCCTAGGACCATACCCTCGCTCTGTTTAACAGATGCAGCAGCAGCGACAGCTCTCATACATCTCAGCAAAGTGCATTCAACAGGATCAAGGGTGGAGGAAAAGTAACCGCACAGCCTATTCTTCCCCCCATGTTCCTGCGTTAACACTGCCAAAGCACATCCATCACATTCATGTACTTACAACTCAAAGGCCTTTTCATAATTTGGTGTGCCCAAAACCGGTGCTGAACACAGTGCGGTCTTGAGCAGATCAAAAGCTTTCTGGTGTTCCAAGTTACACGGCAATGGCAAAGAAATGCCCTTCTTTGTCAATGCCAACATTGGTTTGATCACTAGTGAAAAGTTGGGGATCCACTGTCTACAGTAAGAAGACATTCCTATCAAGGCTCTGACTTCCTTCTGTGTATTTGGGACAGTCATGCTAGAAATGATTTTAATTTATTCAGGTGTCAATCTTCTTCCCTCCTTTGACAGGAGATAGCCTAAATAGGCGACCTCCTGTCGACAATATTGAAACTTTTTCAGTGAAGCTTTATGTCCATGTTTTGCTAGATGAATAAGCAATAACACAGTGCCTTCCTTACAAGCACTTTCTGAATCTGCAGCCAAAAGAAGATCATCAGCATATTGAAGCAATGTACAAGTAGTAGGCAGCTCAAGTGTGTCGAGCTGTTCTTTCAAAGCCCTACTGTAAATGCTCAGACTTTCTGTGTACCGTTGTGGCGCATGGGTGAATGTAAACGAGCGCCCCCCTAGGGTGAACGCGAACAAGTATCTGCTATCCTCATGTATAGGAATGCTAAAGAAGGCATTCTTAAGATCCACAACACTAAAATGAGTAGCAGAAGCTGGAATCATCGTTAATATCATAGTCACATCAGGTACAATAGGACATTGTGGTGTGGAGAAACAATCTTATTGATAGCGCGTAAATCGATAATAAAATGAAAAGGAATTGCATTATCCCCTTTCTTATACACTGGTAAAATCAGACTATTGCACAAACTTCTTTCAATTTCTTCAATTACCCCACAGTGTACAAAAATCAGAGACTATACACTTCAAAGCTTGCTCACCATCAACCGAAATCTTATACTGTGGAATTCGTGGCAACTTTACTCATGGTTTCAAAACGATTTTAACAGGCTCAATTTGTAAAACACCAACGTCATTGGCATCAATCGCCCATAAACACTGCGGAACGTCACTAAATTCAGGCGGCAAAGGTCTAGTCAGAAACTGTGAGGTAGAAAATTACTGTGGTGAAATCGTCAAACGCACTCCATCTGAAGAACAATGAATTACCGCATTTAATTCCTTCAACAGATTCAACCCCTACAAATTCTCACCACAGTTCGATCTCAAAAGAAACGGACAGTGATCCATGAATGGACCCAATGAAATCTGTACCGGCAAAGAAACCAGACTAACCACTGGCATACCAGAAAACCCTACAGAAACATTAGTTTGCCCTGACAGTGGAATGTCTGGAACCTGTGAATGGTCAATGGAACACTTCTGTGCTCCTGTATCTATCAAAAATGGATGTTTCCTATTCCCCACCATCATCTCAATGTAGGGACCTTTCTGATTACCGGGAATAGGCGTTGGTTCCAAACCTTGCTTCGGCCAATCCTAGCAAAACAATATATCATTGAAAGGAGGGTCTTCAGAGAGGTAAACAGTAGAAGGATTATCAAAAATATTTCTATTATCCATACTCGGTTGCTGATTATCTTGCGAAAAAGACTGGGAATTCTGAGAAAACTGGCGTCTATCAGGACCCCCTGCCCCAGGGCGGCCTCTGGATCATCTACCCATGATACTATATGTGTAATTCGTCCTCTGCTGGAGGATCGGGCATCGTGCTTGCCAATGACCCTCTTGTCTGCAATAAGCAAATTGATTTGCGTGTACAGGACCCAACGGTACATTACCTGTGGAACATACTGTCCCCGAAAATGTGTACTACCCCCTCTACGTCCTCTAACTATCTGTTGCAACAACACCCTAGTTTTCAAATCTCCTTTCTTCTTTTCAATCCTTTCCTTTTCATTATTGACTCGGTTCTCATAATACTGAGCCATATGCAACACTTCAGACTGTGATTTAGCTTGCCAAGCACTCTCAGAAGTCATAATTTGCGACTGGATGCCAGGTAACAATCCACGCACAAATTTGTCCACAAATAATCGTTTTCCAGACTCAGTGCTTAGATCTTGTCCACTAAAATCCAAAAATACTTGTTCAAACCGATTAAAGAATTTTGTAGCACCCTCAGATTTTCCTTGGATACAAGCAGTGAGTTTGTCTCAAACAATCCTTCTCTCAGGAATTAAAGTCTTTAATTTTGTCACTATTCTATCAGGCAAAGTCAGTATCACCTGTGGTGGTCTTTCACCAGCTTTCCTTTCTCTATCTTGCCTAACTAAGCTATCCCATGTGTCACCCAACCCTGCTGCATTGTCTACAGTACTAATCTGTTTCCACAAATCAGCAGGTAGGAGCACAGGAAATAGCAAAACTATATCACCCAAAGTGAACACTGATGACTGCAAGACAGATTCGATCTCTTTATAGAACCATGTCAGATTTTTCCTAATATCTGGAATGGATTGTCTAATAGTATTCACCTCCTGTCTTGAGAATGGGACGTGAACAAACTGTGATACATAATGTGCATCAATATCATAGGCGGCTAGACCCGTTGCAGCATGAGCTGGGACCTCGACTTTGGGGACAAATGTCGGGGGAACCTCTCTCATAGGTAACTGAGAAACAGGCAACTCCGAATATTTACTGAGCAACAGAGCTAAATCGAGCGCTAAAGCAGCGGAAGGAGTGTCAGATGAAAAAGCTTTCTTGTAGATATTCAATAATTCTGCGGGACAACAAATCTTTCTTTTGATACATTCATCCTGTAGGTATTATACGATTACCTGTATCACTTTCATCTGCATTTCTGGCGTATAACGACTATACGTGTCATATACTTCTATGGGAGATATCAACATGTCTGAAATCCATCTAAGTGCATCAATTGTGCAAATTTGTGTTTCTTCACTCATCGACTTACAAGGAGGAAGGAACCGTTTCTGTACAAAAATAGCATTCAAACTATGACCATCTATTTCATCATTCCGTAACCTTTCTAACTCCCTTCTAAACTCAAATACCCTCTCTACATGCTCATATACTTACTCCACAGTATCTCTTGAATATGCTAAAACATTCAGATCCCTCAACACTTGTGGGATATCTACATCATTCAGTCTGTTTCACATTACGGATAAATGAATTCCCATCCCTTCAATAAAGACATTTTTCTCAGAAAAACTTTCTAGATTAGAGAGCGTAGCGAAAACATCGGATTGTTCACCTTTCTCCATGCACTGTCTAGCCCATGCATTCAGATTACGCTTTCTTTCTTTAGAAACTGTATTATGAGTTACAATTTTTGATTCACCACTTGCTCCTTTATCAACTACAAATGAAGCAGGACCACTTGGGAAAGAAAGTGTAGATAGATCCTGTACAACAGGTAATGAAGGTGCTATTACTGTCATCAAAGACAAATCTACCGGAACCAGAACAGCAGGCAAAGGTGGAGGAACAACAATAGGAACCAGAGCAATAGCTGCTGGTGGAGGAACAGTATGAGGAATAACAGGAAGAGCAGGAATTACTACGGGAGGAGGAATGACAGCAGAAAGAGGTATGGCAACAGGATTAGGTACATAAGGTGGTGGTGCAGTGGTACCAGGGCTTTGTTCATTTAAAAGCTTATCAATAAATTCATCTGATGCATGAAAATCTTTAGATGGATATATTTTCTGTATACCAAGTTGAAAAGCCCTATCCATGTTTCTAACTGACTCTGACTGTTTTTGCTGATCATACAATAATGCTTTCTCAGCGTTTGACATATGTTGGCGCGGATGTTTCTCTCTACTTTTAAGCTGCTGCATAGCTTCTTTTTTCCAATTTTGTAATATATCAAATGCTGCAGGTTTAGCTTTTTTCTTTAACAATATAGATTCTAAATATTCTATACGAGAAATCTCAAAGCTACCATTGATTGGCCACTGAAGTTCGGAAGCATGTCTAGTTTGTCTATGCCAAATATTGTTAAATACTATGCTACCAATGCCTTACTTACAGTACATAGTACATGCCGGCGACCCCTCCTGTGGTGCCGGATGGCCAAATTCCAAAGATTGTCTGTCTCTGCGGAATAACGCCCTGAAACCGGCAGACAATTTCCCAGGCATGTCAGATTACTGGTGTTACCTGGTCAATAATTGTGCTCGCGAGGACAATACTCCAAATCAAATATCAGGATACTTAGGAATCGGGGCACGACTCACCTTATTCAAAGGACTAAGGGAGGTTGGATCGGATTACTAAGGACAACAAAAGACCCTTGTAGTTGGTGATTTCAGCAAAACTGCCCGCCTCGATATATGGACCGTCCAGGGATCGGGTCGTGCATTACTGTTGAGGTGTCGCGTCTCATCCAAGAAGGGGCCCCCTTTCTCTCTGTCCGATACCGGTTCAATAGCCGCGCCAACTCTTCAACGAGATGGCATTAATCTTGAGGGTCCCTATTCGGGCGCCATCTGTAAGAACGAGAAAATATCGAGGCTGAGTGCCACAAATGAAATACACCAATCACGGGCTGAAAAGATTCACGGATCTTTTAATACTGCACAGTTTACAAAGAAACACAGATAGCTATCTGGCTCCCAACACCCCGGAATGTGTACCAGCCCGACAGAGAGAGGTGAGAGAGTGCTGGACAACTAAACATTCGTGCTTTTATACAATTTCGAGTAATATTGTCCAGCCCCTCTTCACGTTAATAATCTGTGGTCTAGAGTTTGTGCCTAGTTCACATTCAATTCTCAAAATATTTTACAAAGGATTACACATGTTTGTATTTCCGCAGTGGTACAATGACAACGTATGTTCCCAAATCCTACAGCAAGTTCCCATTACAATTCAAATTCAATTAAGTTCAGCTTGTGTCCATGCGCAAGATTTACTTTATATTGTTCCAGATGTGTATTCACGGATGAGTCTTGTGAGTGTAGATAATGCTTAGACATATGTTTGTATATATTCTTGTATATATCTACTCTTTGCCGTTTGTGTTTTATAGACATTTGCTTGTATATAGTCACACACATACGTGCTTTTCTTGCCATTGTGCTGTATATACATATGCCAAATACTGTAACAAGCTTAAGTTTTCATGTAAACTGTTGTGCCCAGCTACCCATGGGTTTTGCGCGCATTATCAAATAAACAAACAAACAACAGTTCATGCACAGTACAAGGCCTTGTTACCTAATCTAAACAGTCGGCTCTTGGACAGTCTAAACATTAACTGAACTCAAAAGACTGGAGGCTTGGTTGCAAGTTGAAAACACAGTCCACCATTTTAGAATAAAGATCGTACGAACAGAAATCAAAATGGCGGATGAATCTTTAAATGTCGGCAAAGTCGATCCAAAATCGGAACTTTGCGATGCGGTTTTCCTCATAGAGCGGCTAGGCTTAGGCCAATATAAATCAAACAGAGGCACTATTCATTTACCGTTTCACAGACGGATTGCCACAATCTCCTGACAGAGCGCACGGATCAAATCAGCCAGCTATGCAATTAAGCACATTTTTGCCCCAAGCCAACATGTATTTTGCGCCTTTAGTGTCAACAGTATTTGTGGATGTGCTCCATTTGTCAATAGGTATATACAGCAAACAAAAAGTAATATTATTTAAAACAAACCCAATTCAAAATTTCCTAGAGATGGTTGTGTATAAACCCATCTGTCACAGCTGCTCCTAATGCAGGAGCCACTGTCCTTACCACCCAGCATGTAGAAGTATAAGTTAGTGTCATCACATCCTTCTACTTTACCATGTGCTTATCACAGTCTTAACCTTGCCTATGACCTTCATGGTTTCTGTCCAGGACCACACAGCCGTGAGTGTGAGGATATGCTGTAAATTTCTATTTATATGCATCGGTGATGAATACAAAGAAAAATCAACCAAAGGTCACTCACTCAGAAAACAGTCTTACATTGGGGCAAAGAGTGCATCATGTGTTACCTGACACTTCAAATGCCAATGAAAAGAACAGCGTGGCTCACCAGTTCACCTCATTCTTATGACAACACCTGACTTCTGCACTACCTGACTGATCCATCCGGTGCCATCTTCATTCTGCCCTGATATGCAGCACAGCCTTGCCCCTGGTTCCAGCTCCCCAGTCCTCAGATCGGTGCTGCCGTTTTTCTTCTCCTAAACCTTCAGTGTGCCATCACTGCCGCGCTCTGCATCCTGCATGCCAGCAGCACCCCCACTTTCTGGTGTTTTCTTTACCCTCTTGCTCCTAGCTCTGCTTTCTGGTCCACCTGCAAATGTGTTTTGCTCTTGGTAACTTGGGATGGTAAAAGCTATAACAACCGTGCTGGAGACCAGTGTCCACTGCCTTGAGGGTTGTTGCTCAAGTTCTTTCAGTAGTATGGGTTATAGAGCCACAGATATTTAATATAGCATTTCGCCAATATAAAGACAATTTGGGCCTCATCACGAGTTTGGCCTGAGCCCTTGAATGATGCGCAATGGTATTATTGTCCCATTTAAGTGCCGGCCAAACCACGAGGTGAGTGGAAAACGGCATTTTTACCTCCAGCTTTTTGCTGGAGGTAAAAAAATGACAATTTTCTGCCCATTTTCGGCACTATTACTGCCAGCACAATTACCACTGGCAGTAATACCGCTCGCCAACCAACCACCCACCGCTATTCGCGATACAGCAAAAATTTCTCCTGACTGAGTTGCATTAGCGCTATTACCGTTGGCCGGTATACCGTGAGACAGGAGAGACGTACACATTGAGTGTCTGACCTCAAATCCCTCGAGACAGGAGTTTGGAAAATAAATCAGGCTTTGTCCCCACCCCTGTGAGCCAGGGGAGACATCAAATGTGAACGTAACTGTTCAGGATGTGACCCCCCCTGAGATACAGGAACGATGTGAGGAGTGAGTGTACTCACCTCGACAGGTCTGAGCGATGGAAATATTGATTGTGTGCACACATCCAACAGATAACCTGTAGTGGATTACAGACCAGCACTGCACCAGAATGAACACCCAGAAAACCGAATATGGGACACATAACAGAAGGAGCACATTGGGCAACACTGTACAAGTAAATACAGGTGTTAGAAACAAACCTGGTTACCTCTTAGCATGTCAGCTCACCTTCACAATTAATAACTGTCAGACACTCTTTGTTAGTACCCTTTTCAAGAAATGTGGTCCTCCACTCAAGAAAAGGACACGAGTAAGGGGTAGCTTACCCCCTGTTCCCGTGTTTTTTTTTATTTTTTATTTGGTGTCTTTCTATTTTTCGACTAAATGAAAGCTAATTCCTCTCCGGATTAACTCAGTTTTTACAGGTGTGCTCATATCAGTTCTGTATGATTCAAGGGCATGGTCAGTTAAGTGCAGCAGAGTTAAGGCAGTATCTGCCAGTGGCACATATATTACAGGCTTCATTCCGCGGAATTGAATATGTCATTGCTGGAGCACATATATGTGAAATAGCTGGGTTTGCTTAAGTTGCTTGGATGGCATATTACAGGATGGAGCGGCTAGTTTGATATCTCATCTGCCATAGGCGTTTAAGATATAGCCAGGGCTAAAGTCCAGGGTACACGCGGGTGGACGGAGTTCCCCCACTTTTTTCAGAGGGTGGACTCAGTCCCCCCTAGCTAAAATTAGAAACATTAAATTCTTCCTTGAATTTATGAATTTAAGGCCGACCTCAGGGATCAAACTGCAGTCATCAGGATTGCCGGCTGGACACTTCACCACTGCACTATATAACCTGATGGAAACTAATGAACAGCAAAAGGTGAAATGTCGCATTTCGGTACTGTATGTTTCAGGAAAAACATGTGTTTGTGTTCTTGGAATTTAAAACATGCACACCGTTTAACGTTTTCAAAAACACTATTAGTAGAAAATATCCTCTCTTGGTTTGTGTGTGTGGGTTGATTTTATGAAAGGCAAATTACATTCATCCTGTGCAATTTGGGTGGTTATGCAAAGTCAGTTTAATGAAATGTGCATATATCACCTTGATATGCTAATTTCCGGCAACGTCACATCCCATTGTGTTTATTAATGAGCCCCCCCCCCCCCACACTTTAAATTTTAGGGCTTGACCCCTGGATATAGCAGAGCTCTAAAAACAGGAGGCAGATGATGGAACCACAGTTTAGAAGTGCGGGAGGATAGTACCAGACTGAGGCAGGACATGGGCAGTGGCAGCCCTTTGCCAATGGTTGGGACAGTGGTTTTGGATTGGCCGACTGGGAAAGTAAACAAGACGCAGTGCTAGCAGAGAGAGGGATTGTTGATGGCAGGAATGAAGCGTGCCATGTGGCCATCGGATCCACGTGTGCCCTAGGACAGATGGCCACGCCTACACAAGTAACTGCGGAAACCCATCCATAAATCTGTATGTTGCATTTGAAGTTGTACATAGGGCAGACCTAGCTAAGAAGCAACCGAGCACTGCCCATTTTGTAAGGGAACCATATGAGGTGAGGCCAGAGTGTTAAAGTGTGATACTTGAGATGCTGCATTCAAAAGAACCTAAACTATTGCTATGTGCTTAGAGAGGCATCAGCTTCACCTCACTGATGATCCCCAACAAGGGTGAAACACGTGTATGGGGTTGCTGGTGGTACTCTCGTTCAGATTGGAATTGCCATTGTATTTCGGTGCTGGACTGCCCCTGGGCAGGACAAAGACTGATATGCAAATGGATATTTCCCATCTGTGAAAGGCACAGTGAGTAAAAGCAGTGGCTGCGAACTCTCAAGTGGTTAATAACCACTGAACAGGTTATCATGTCTGTTCTTGCGAGAGAGGGGCGCCCGCTACCTTTGTAAAACTATTTGTTAAGGAACCTGGGATTGGTAACCCTAGGTCTCCTGGGGGCAACCAGACGTGGTCTCCCTCTCACTGTGCTTAGAGAGGCATCAGCTTCACCTCACTGATGATCCCCAACAAGGGTGAAACACGTGTATGGGGTTGCTGGTGGTACTCTCGTTCAGATTGGAATTGCCATTGTATTTCGGTGCTGGACTGCCCCTGGGCAGGACAAAGACTGATATGCAAATGGATATTTCCCATCTGTGAAAGGCACAGTGAGTAAAAGCAGTGGCTGCGAACTCTCAAGTGGTTAATAACCACTGAACAGGTTATCATGTCTGTTCTTGCGAGAGAGGGGCGCCCGCTACCTTTGTAAAACTATTTGTTAAGGAACCTGGGATTGGTAACCCTAGGTCTCCTGGGGGCAACCAGACGTGGTCTCCCTCTCACTGTGCTTAGAGAGGCATCAGCTTCACCTCACTGATGATCCCCAACAAGGGTGAAACACGTGTATGGGGTTGCTGGTGGTACTCTCGTTCAGATTGGAATTGCCATTGTATTTCGGTGCTGGACTGCCCCTGGGCAGGACAAAGACTGATATGCAAATGGATATTTCCCATCTGTGAAAGGCACAGTGAGTAAAAGCAGTGGCTGCGAACTCTCAAGTGGTTAATAACCACTGAACAGGTTATCATGTCTGTTCTTGCGAGAGAGGGGCGCCCGCTACCTTTGTAAAACTATTTGTTAAGGAACCTGGGATTGGTAACCCTAGGTCTCCTGGGGGCAACCAGACGTGGTCTCCCTCTCACTGTGCTTAGAGAGGCATCAGCTTCACCTCACTGATGATCCCCAACAAGGGTGAAACACGTGTATGGGGTTGCTGGTGGTACTCTCGTTCAGATTGGAATTGCCATTGTATTTCGGTGCTGGACTGCCCCTGGGCAGGACAAAGACTGATATGCAAATGGATATTTCCCATCTGTGAAAGGCACAGTGAGTAAAAGCAGTGGCTGCGAACTCTCAAGTGGTTAATAACCACTGAACAGGTTATCATGTCTGTTCTTGCGAGAGAGGGGCGCCCGCTACCTTTGTAAAACTATTTGTTAAGGAACCTGGGATTGGTAACCCTAGGTCTCCTGGGGGCAACCAGACGTGGTCTCCCTCTCACTGTGCTTAGAGAGGCATCAGCTTCACCTCACTGATGATCCCCAACAAGGGTGAAACACGTGTATGGGGTTGCTGGTGGTACTCTCGTTCAGATTGGAATTGCCATTGTATTTCGGTGCTGGACTGCCCCTGGGCAGGACAAAGACTGATATGCAAATGGATATTTCCCATCTGTGAAAGGCACAGTGAGTAAAAGCAGTGGCTGCGAACTCTCAAGTGGTTAATAACCACTGAACAGGTTATCATGTCTGTTCTTGCGAGAGAGGGGCGCCCGCTACCTTTGTAAAACTATTTGTTAAGGAACCTGGGATTGGTAACCCTAGGTCTCCTGGGGGCAACCAGACGTGGTCTCCCTCTCACTGTGCTTAGAGAGGCATCAGCTTCACCTCACTGATGATCCCCAACAAGGGTGAAACACGTGTATGGGGTTGCTGGTGGTACTCTCGTTCAGATTGGAATTGCCATTGTATTTCGGTGCTGGACTGCCCCTGGGCAGGACAAAGACTGATATGCAAATGGATATTTCCCATCTGTGAAAGGCACAGTGAGTAAAAGCAGTGGCTGCGAACTCTCAAGTGGTTAATAACCACTGAACAGGTTATCATGTCTGTTCTTGCGAGAGAGGGGCGCCCGCTACCTTTGTAAAACTATTTGTTAAGGAACCTGGGATTGGTAACCCTAGGTCTCCTGGGGGCAACCAGACGTGGTCTCCCTCTCACTGTGCTTAGAGAGGCATCAGCTTCACCTCACTGATGATCCCCAACAAGGGTGAAACACGTGTATGGGGTTGCTGGTGGTACTCTCGTTCAGATTGGAATTGCCATTGTATTTCGGTGCTGGACTGCCCCTGGGCAGGACAAAGACTGATATGCAAATGGATATTTCCCATCTGTGAAAGGCACAGTGAGTAAAAGCAGTGGCTGCGAACTCTCAAGTGGTTAATAACCACTGAACAGGTTATCATGTCTGTTCTTGCGAGAGAGGGGCGCCCGCTACCTTTGTAAAACTATTTGTTAAGGAACCTGGGATTGGTAACCCTAGGTCTCCTGGGGGCAACCAGACGTGGTCTCCCTCTCACTGTGCTTAGAGAGGCATCAGCTTCACCTCACTGATGATCCCCAACAAGGGTGAAACACGTGTATGGGGTTGCTGGTGGTACTCTCGTTCAGATTGGAATTGCCATTGTATTTCGGTGCTGGACTGCCCCTGGGCAGGACAAAGACTGATATGCAAATGGATATTTCCCATCTGTGAAAGGCACAGTGAGTAAAAGCAGTGGCTGCGAACTCTCAAGTGGTTAATAACCACTGAACAGGTTATCATGTCTGTTCTTGCGAGAGAGGGGCGCCCGCTACCTTTGTAAAACTATTTGTTAAGGAACCTGGGATTGGTAACCCTAGGTCTCCTGGGGGCAACCAGACGTGGTCTCCCTCTCACTGTGCTTAGAGAGGCATCAGCTTCACCTCACTGATGATCCCCAACAAGGGTGAAACACGTGTATGGGGTTGCTGGTGGTACTCTCGTTCAGATTGGAATTGCCATTGTATTTCGGTGCTGGACTGCCCCTGGGCAGGACAAAGACTGATATGCAAATGGATATTTCCCATCTGTGAAAGGCACAGTGAGTAAAAGCAGTGGCTGCGAACTCTCAAGTGGTTAATAACCACTGAACAGGTTATCATGTCTGTTCTTGCGAGAGAGGGGCGCCCGCTACCTTTGTAAAACTATTTGTTAAGGAACCTGGGATTGGTAACCCTAGGTCTCCTGGGGGCAACCAGACGTGGTCTCCCTCTCACTGTGCTTAGAGAGGCATCAGCTTCACCTCACTGATGATCCCCAACAAGGGTGAAACACGTGTATGGGGTTGCTGGTGGTACTCTCGTTCAGATTGGAATTGCCATTGTATTTCGGTGCTGGACTGCCCCTGGGCAGGACAAAGACTGATATGCAAATGGATATTTCCCATCTGTGAAAGGCACAGTGAGTAAAAGCAGTGGCTGCGAACTCTCAAGTGGTTAATAACCACTGAACAGGTTATCATGTCTGTTCTTGCGAGAGAGGGGCGCCCGCTACCTTTGTAAAACTATTATTTGAATACGACTTTGAGTTGATTTGTGCTGTTTCAATCCTGTTTCTGATTGGATTTCTTGTCAGCGAAACGCAAGAACGGGGCACTTAGCTGGAGGGGTTTATGAATCTGTTTCTTCTCTTTAGAGAAATAGGAACCATCTGGTGCTGCAGCGTTTAAAAAAAAAAAAAAAACTTTTAGAGAAATGTAAAAGGAGTCAAGTAAATTGGAGCAGAAGGTCAGAAAGTACAAGGCACAGAGAGGCGCTCTCCTGCAAAGCTAAAGTCCCGCGGTTTGGCTGCAGTAGCAGCACAACAGCTGCCGTCACAATGCGTATTGTGTACCCTCCACCAGCAGCGACTTTAATTCCCTTTTACACTTCAAAAAGAAGGGGAGGCGATCAGTGCAACATCCATCAGCAGGCGCGCTGATAAGCCCCCCATTGACACCGCGCGCTTAGCCCTTTCCTGCAGACCTTAAATAATAACAAACAGACAGGGAAAACGTCACAACTGTTCATGATAAACGAACAAGAGATGTGAACGGGGGAGGTGAAGATAGAGATGAACGAATGCGGGGTTCACTTCAGACAAAAGGAAAACAGCACCATTTATTAAAACTTTACACGAGCAGCTTGAGAGCAGCAGATCAGGGAGGTTGGGGGATAAAAAGGGGCAAGGTGACAGCCAGAACGAACCCAGGGGTTGGAGAGAGCACCCAGAGTCATCAGAGGAAGGGGAGTGGAAAGAGTACTCTGAACCTTCTCTCTGAACGATGAGGAGCGAGCACACAGATCCATCCAAACGAGGACGTGTGCAGTTTGGGGTGGCCAGGACCACTGAACGGGAGGACGTGGAGCAGGAAGGGGCACCACAAATCAGCCCACGTGAGAAGTGAAACGAGATGAGCAGAACTAGCCCTGAGTATTTCAATGACCAGGTATTAGCAACACCATGATCAGGACACGCATACCTTCCCCACAAAAAGGTTAGACGGGAGGAATGGAGTTAGACATATAGGACCATTACAAAAGTTTCCCTACCAATGTTTTGGAGAAGGTTTCAGCACGGCACAATATAAACAATAATCTCGTATTTATATAGTGCTTTTGTCAAAGCACTGCACATAGACATATTGTATTAAAAATGATTATAACTAACTGAAAGTGGTAATGATTGAACAACCTCGGAAGGAAGCAAGACTGAACTAGTCTGGCTGGAAATTGAACCGGCAGATCACCTGCCCATCTCAACAGTGAGCCTTGGAGTTTTGGCCTTGACCGTTCCAGGGGTCCTGGCGAAGAGAGGAGGGTGACTTTGGAAATCATGATAAAAGGTGATGCCCTTATCCGTGCGACCTTCACCAGGCTGCCCGGACACATCAACATACGTCTGATTGCTGATTGACCCTGTACTCTAGTGAGCAAGTCACCAGAAAACAGGACCATCACAAAGAGGTCAGTGAGGCAAACTGCCTTGAGCCCAAGAGTGTAAGGCAGCACAGTCCCTGATTGTTATTTACATGGGCGGGCTGTGCTGCCTACCACTCAGCAGGGAAGCAACCACTGCAATGAATGTTATCTTTTTTTATATGCAGTGCCATCCACAACAAACAGGAAGGTAATCAGAGTTGGTGGGACTCAGAAGTGAGCTCTGCTCCCTTTTATTACTGAGTTGATCGCGCTCTTGTCAGTAAGCGTGTTCACGTTGCAGAGACCCACATGGTGAACACACGGACTGACAGGAGAGGCCTCCTCTTCTGTCAAGAAGCGTGTATACTTGCCAGAGAGGAGGGAGGGGCATATGATCCCATGGCTGTGTGGGCACGTGTGTGGAACCATGCAAGCAATGTCAGTGTGTTTTTATTCATTTAATGAAATGTATATATGTATGTGTGCAAGTAGGTTGATGTTTATTTTGGTGTCAATGGTGTGTTTGTATTTATGTACACATGCATTCATGCAAGGAGTTGTGTGATTGGTCAGTGAATGCAAGGGTGACCATGTATGTGTCAGTTCCCACCCATATCTTTCGGCCTGGTAGGCTACTAAATTTAAGGGTGGCGGCAGCTGGGATCGTGGCATTATTTAGTGCTTTTCCCTTTTTCCACATTACCATGCATCAGTGATTAATCAAACATAATTGTTATTATGTGGCTAAAATGGACAACATTGAGTGTAGGCCAATCTAGCCACATAATAACACATATTTGTTTTCCCCATGATGCACTGTAACACTGCATCAATGGTAAAACAAACATAACTGTTACATGTGGCTAGACTGGCCTACATTTAATGTAGGCCAGTCTAGCCAGTAATATCACTTATGATGTGCACAGTAACTGTGCTTGAAGGTTAAAGCCAATATACATGTTATTACGAGGTTCAACTTTGCCTACACTGAATGCGGGCCAGTCTAGCCAAGTAATAACTCTTAGCATGTTTGCTTTGTCCTTGATGCCACGTACAAAAATGAAATGCCACATTAAGAAAGCATGTGCAGACTGGCCAGTCTCGCCAGTAAAAGTGCCAGTCTGCATATGCTTTCCTAATGGGGTATGACATGTTTTACTTGTCATCAAGGGCAAAACAAATATGGTGCGTGGCATTAGTTACTTGCTGGGAGTCCTTATGTGGTAACACTGGCATACATTTTCTTACACTGGTATGGTATACAGGGATGGCAACTGTGGGATATAAAGGTTTTGTAAAAGTCTCCTGTCCATGGTTGTTCACTTACATTGATAGGTGTTTTCCATGTGCTACCATACAAAGAAAACATTTGCAAACGTTATGGCTTTTTCTCCATTTTTCAAAGAAACTGCTGTAAAATGCACAATTTTAACCCATTGTTTGAAAAATGTTCTCTGGGGGGCATGAAACCCTCTCAAGAACCATTGTTTGGTTTGGGCTCCCTCACTGTGCTCTGTCGATGCCCCATAACTGCTGCAAACATTTAAGTCCCTCCAGTTATAAAATTCACCAGCCGCCGCTGAACATCTGCCTCTCAGTGTTTATGATGTGTGTGTAAACTGCGCACAAACGGGCAGGGTGCTCCTTAATGCTGGCGTCATGCACTGCACACCATAATGCCATCTCATATGTATTTATGCAAATGTTATGTTACATTGATTTTTACCGTGCACCGCTACCACTAAGGGGCAGACTGCAGGCATTTGGCTTTTTCTTGCACTCTAAGCAGGGAAACCAAAAATACGTACATTTGCGACTTATCTGCCACTCACTTACAAAGGGCCACTCTACAACCTTTCTTGCACTTCGGTAAAATGTGCTGATTTGCCCCTGCCCACTACCTTGCAGCTTTACAGTCCTAATGCATGTGGCTAGCCACGCTATAATGTCCGCTCTGCTTCACTAAGATCCCCCCCACCTGTGCTGAAACTAGCCTCTACATAAGGTAACTATGACTACCCACTAAAGAACAATTGGGAGCCACACCGTGCTATCCCCTCGCCCAGTCAATGTCTTGGGTTAGCATGCAAGCCTATCCTGAACATTGCACACTGCCTATGCCTATGTTGAACATTGCCCACTGTGCCTTTGTGCAATTTAGTCATTGCCTATATTGATCCATGCCCACTGTGCCTTTGTGTAATTTAGTCATTGCCTATATTGATCCATGCCCACTGTGCCTTTTTTGTAATTTAGTCATTGCCTATGCTGATCTATGCCCACTGTGCCTTTGTGTAATTTAGCCATTGCCTATATTGATCCATGCCCACTGTGCCTTTTGTGCAATTTAGTCATTGCCTATGCTGATCTATGCCCACTGTGCCTTTGTGAAACTTAGTCATTGCCTATGCTGATCTACGCCCATTGTGCCTTGTGCTACTTAGTCACGGCCTATGCTGATCTATGCCCACTGTGCCTTTTGTGTAATTTAGTCATTGCCTATGCTGATCCATGTCCACTGTGCCTTTTGTGTAATTTAGTCATTGCCTATGCTGATTTATGCCCATTGTGCCTTGTGCAATTTAGTCATTGCCTATGCTGATCTATGCCCACTGTGCCTTGTGCAACTTAGTCATTGCCTATGATGATTTACGCCCATTGTGCCTTGTGCAACTTAGTCATTGCCTATGCTGATCTATGCCCACTGTGCCTTTGCATATTTTAGTCACTGCAGCCCACTATGCCTCTGCATATTCTAGTCATTGCAGCCTACTGTGCCTTTGTGCAATTTAGCGCATGTTATTTGAACATTAGTCATTGTAGCTTACTGAGCCTATGCTATCCTCTGCGCATCTAAAGCTGCCTACCCAGCCCATCGTGTTTACTGGAATTTAGTCCCATATCATGAGTAGCATACTCTGCAGCCTGCTATTGTATATACTTCTAATCTTCATCCACCATAGAGAGGACAGTAGCCTCCCTACAGCGCTTATGAGACCCCTAAATAATCCTACCATGACCATCCTCTCTATCGATACCAGTATGGAACACCCGGATCTGAGTCCCTCAACTGAGTTTCCTAGCAACCCATGTAGTCTACTCCGTAGAAATTCCAGGCTTAGAGCTAGACTCTCGAAACTGCATGAGCCTCTGACTAGAACCATACCTCCTACCAACAACAGATCTAACACCCATAAGGCTAACATCGCCCATCTCAATAACAGGAGACTTCCTCCTACCTATACCAAAATTGAACCGTCTCATCCAATAGCCCCCCCTCAAAGGAGGATTAATAAATGCCAGATTACTGACAGCACATGCCACAGACATCTGCGATTTGATAGTACTTGACAACTTGGACTTCATCGCTATTACAGAGTCTTGCCTGCACGACGCAGCAGGACCTTTACTCTCCTTAGCTATCCCAGAAGATTTCACTATACTCAGGCAAGACAGAATCAATATGCGCGGTGGCAGTATTGCTATCATCGCAAAGACTAGTCTAGGTATGAGAATCTCACCTACAATAGCATCTGACTCATGTGAATCACTTACCATTAAAAATTCCCACTAGCTAGTACACAAACACTGACTATCCACCTCATCTACAGACCACCTGGTCCCCTAGGGCCCTTCGAGGAGGATATCCACAACTTACTCTCCAACAACCTTAAAACTTCCTCCCAACTACTTGTCCCAGGGGACTTCAATTTGGCTTCAATGACCCTTCAGACAAAAATGCCACTATCATTGCCAATTCCCTCTCCAATCTGGGTATGACGCAAAAAACTCTAGAACCCACCCACAATAAATGAAGAATCCTCTATTGGCTAGTAGACTACAACTGTACTGCCATTATTAAAGCCATCATTCCTCAACCTTGGACAGACCATTTCTTCCTGTCATTTAAATTATCTACCTCCAGACCACCTCCACCTGCTTCTATCATGGCCCCGCCTTGCCCAACAAGAAATAAAAAGAGCATCACCAGAGATAAAGTGATCCCGGCCATTCTACCTACCCTCAATGGATTAGAGGATCATTTAGACCCAGAAACATTAGTTAATGAGTATAACAAAATTATGTTAACCACCCTCAACAACATCGCACCTCTGAAACTCAGACAAAGTAAACCCAAATCTCACCTAAACAAATGGTTTACCCCTGAACTAAAGGATCTGCGACTACTTAAGAGGAGTTGCTAAACAGCATGGAGGCTTACCCCTTCAGTAGATCATGAATTGAAACTTACAGAAATCTCCTCCCTATATAAAAAAGAAATCCATTTGGCCAAACAGAGCTCTTTCAATAAGCGTATCTCCAACGCCAACTCAAGCATGAGGGAACTGTTCACCATCCTCAAGGAACTAGAGTCACCCATCCCCATCCCAGATATATGCACCAAAGATAAAACTTGGTGCTCCGACATTCAGCAAGCCTTATCAAATAAAATGTCCTTACTCCAAATGAAAACAGCCAAAAAGAAAGCCTCCCTTACTCAACCATCTAAGACAACAACTCCATTATAGACCTTGCCCCAAAGGCTAAGGACCAAGCTATATGGTTCTCATTCTCTAAAACCTCTATTCTTGAGGTGGAGAAAGTCATCCTCTCTCTTAAACCGTCAAACTGCCAGGGCGACTCCTGCCCTGCCCAGCTTATAAAAGATGCTGCTAGGGATCTCTCCCCATTTATTGCCAAACTTGTCAACTCATCATTCACGTCCGGCACGGTGCCCACGTTAGACCATCTTATACCCACAAACTACCGTCCCATTACGACAGTCCCCTTCCTGCTTAAAATCTTGGATAAGATTGCCTATAATCAAATCCAAAGTTTTCTGAAACAACATAAACTCTTAGGAGAGCGCCAATCAGGATTCCGTCCCCAATACGGCACAGAGACTGCCCTCATTGACCTAAAGGCACAAATAGATGAACTAAGATATAAGGGAAAAATGGCTCTCCTCTTGCTGCTGGACCTCTCGGCGGCATTCGACCTTGTGGACCATGGGGTACTTTACAGCCATTTAGACTCTGACGCACATTTCTCCAGAGAGGCCATAACTTGGATTGAATCCTATCTTAGTGACAGGACCATGAGGGTGTTCTCCCCATTGGCAGCGGCTGACCCAATCCCCATCCGGTGCGGAGTTCCTCAGGGCTCGTGTATCTCCCCGACTCTTTACAACATATTCACTAAGCCTCTTTTTGATGATCTGGACCATCTCGGTATCACCTACACTAACTATGCAGATGATACCCAGATTCTCCTCCCACTTTCCGGGGATTACAACAAGGATTTGGCCTTGGTGAATAGGGTGTATATCATCGTCCAGGCATGGATGGCAACACATGGTCTATGCCTAAACGATGATAAAACAGAGTTGACCATCCTAGGGACGCATTCTAACATAAAAAAAACTTAGCCAGGACTATACCTCATTTGAAATTGATGGGAATATCATCAAGGTATCTAAAGACGTGAATACACTTGGCTTCTATCTGGACGCCATCCTCTCCTTCGACAAGCAGGTGAAGTCATTGGCCTCGGCCACTGCCTACACATGCAAACTTATTAGAGCAGGCAAGCACTATCTTTCTGACAACAACTGCCTTATCCTAGCGAGAGCACTAATCCTCTCGAGGCTCGACTGCTGCAATGCCCTCTACATTGGAGCAAATAAATCCATCACCCACCAAATTCAAATTCTACAAAACAATGCCCTACGAGCCGCCCTCGGTGTGCCCAAAAGATCACATATTTCAAAGATCAGGCGTCAAAACAACTGGCTGTCCACCCAAAACAAAATCCACCTACAAGTAGCATCCTTGGTTCACAAAGCCCTGAACAATGCCGCACCAAGCTATCTCTGTAATAAACTCACAAAAAGAAACCACACGCGCCCCGCCAGAACATCTAGTGCCAATAGCCTCATCACTCCTAGATTCAGGCTATCTAAGGTGGGGGGTAGCAGCTTCCAGGTTCAAGCGGCCCAATTATGGTACTCACTGCCAAACCCTCTATGTGAGGAGCAGCCCTTTCCGAAATTCAGAACTAACTACATTAATCTGCTGAGGTCTGCCAATGATTAGCCCATTGG
Source organism: Ambystoma mexicanum (assembly GCF_040938575.1). Taxonomy (NCBI): domain Eukaryota; kingdom Metazoa; phylum Chordata; class Amphibia; order Caudata; family Ambystomatidae; genus Ambystoma; species Ambystoma mexicanum. The sequence continues at coordinate 514,164,081 of NC_090937.1, forward strand.
CACCCTCTTATCCTCACACAACCCCAGCATTCACACATCACCATCCTGTTCTCCTTTGCTCTTATGGACCTCCTCACTCTGCCCACCCGGCCGATGAGCTAACTTCCATCTAGCGCCTGTATATACACTGTCTTTATCTGTATTTTGTATTTATTTTGCATGTACTTCATGTGCAAATTGCAATTGCCGCCTACCTGCAATCGATGGTATTCTGTATTTGTACATTGTATGCAACCCATGACCCTACCCTGTGACTAATGTTTCTCATTTTCTGTACTGCTGTGCCTGGCTACCGGCGGGTCTGGTGCGCATTATAAGTGAATAGAACAAACAAACAAACAAACACATTTGTGTGGCTCTTCAAAAAAAAGGGGGTGGGGGTTTGTGGGGTATGACAAGAGGATAGATTCTGAACCAGGAGGAACTGGTGTCTGTGAGTGTGGTTTTGCATGTGGTAGTTTGTGAGAGGTCTCATGCCTTGTAAACATATGGGTGATATTCTGTGGCTTGGCTGTGTAGTAGTGTTTGTGTTGGACATTATTGTGTTGTGTGGTTATACAGGTTGATGGTGCACACTGGTTAGATAGCGTCCATATGGGATCCAGAGTCACAGGTGGTCATAGCTATGAAATAATTGGGCATCTTCGTGTGTAGTTACATTGTTGGTGATTTGTTCAAGGTGTGGACATAGTGATGGTTCTTTGTTTGTTTATGTGGAGTGTGGCTGGTCCAAGATATGGGTGGTAGTGTCAGTTATGCATCTGGAGCAGGAATGGAAATGGTTGGTAAAGTTGGACAGTGTGTTGGGGTCTCTGGCACGGCCCTTTGGATGAAGCTTGACGGAATCTATCCAAGTTCTTGTATTTTTATTTTGTTTTCTTGGTCCTTCTCGTTTCCTCTCTCTAGTTGTTTGACTGTGGTGTTGTTGTTGCCAGTGTCCCTTCTAGGTTGTCATTGTTTGATGAATAGCCAGGTTTTGAGCCAATTCCTGAAGGTGATGTGGTCTTCTGTGGTTCTAATTACTTTGGCAATGTATTTCCAGTTGTTAGTGATTAGTTGTGAGAAGCTGTTCTGCCGAAATGTCTTTGTGATACAAAAGTTAGTCTGGAATAAACCTTTCTTCAGTAGAGAAACATGACTGCTGTTTTTGATTTTCATTCATAATAATAAACCATATTTGTGTTCCTCCACACAACCTCAAGGGGAGTTTTCTCGTGTCTCCTGTTTGCAGCACAGCTACTGCTTTTCCAGTGCAAAAAAACCATGAGGGGACCTCACCAAATCTTTTGCCTGAGACCTCACTACACCTGGTGCAAAAGGAAAGTGGGATGGCTGGAAGGTTTAGAATAAATCTTAACCTCTGGCATTGCTCTGGGCAACCCTCCAGACCATCAATCGTTTGTATGCCAAGCCATTACAAAAGGTGAAAAAACATATCTTGGAACAACCTTCCAAAAGAGTTATCTGCAGAAAGAATTCATCTATCATTTAGGAAAATAAGTGAAAACTGTTATTTTTGAATAGCACCTCATTCTTGGTTATCCTTCTTTTCTATCGTCTGAGCCCTGATGCTTGCGGGCTATCGGCGCATTATAAATATACACATTAATAAATTAATAAATATGCAAATCAGGCTTGGTCCCACCACAAAAGGGGCAGTCCTGCCCAAACTGTTTGGTCACATCCCTTCTGCACAAGACCACAAGCATCCACAAACATGTTTTGGCCTCATTAGGCCTCATCAGTGAGGAGTAGCGTGGGTCTCTAGGGCACAGGAGCCACATCTGGGCATATCCGTCCCACTCGTCGTGACTATAATAAAACAAAAAGGTGATGGCTGGAAGGTTTAGAATACATGTTAACCATCTCGCATCGATGGCAGCATATCCTCGTTTCTGATTGCTGGATGGACTGTCTGCACTGCAAGAGTATTAGTAGAAAGGTAGGATTATCTGGTGTTGCCAGGGAGCTAGGTTTACATGGTGCGATGTTAAGTGGCATACAAAGGCCTCACTAGAATTATGTTATGGTTGGTATCAGACATGGGCTAGACCAAATGTCAGAGAACCCAGAGGTGTCACATGGGCATAGGTTAGCCAATACATGTTCCTCAATGCGGAAGCGACTGTGGGTGTGAGGAGGGTTTTGAAAAGGAGTTGGTAAGAGCCGGTTCGTCCATGGATTATAGCTATTATGATCAATTATTTGGCAGCACACAAGGCCTCAATGTGGGCCTGTGAGGCTCTTAGCAGCAGAGGTCGAAGTAGCCAAGAACTTAATGGTGCAATGTTCTTCCAATTTTTGCAAAAATCAGACATTGTTCCCTTACTTTCATCAGCTAAACTGCCCTGTTACTGTTGATTTGAATCCTCATTCCTGCTGGGAGTGCTCTAATGTCACATCCTGTTGAGCTATTTTGGAGCTATGGTCTAGCTGTCATTTCAATAGCCTACTGGGGATATAAACCCCATCCAAAATACCGTTCAGAGCCCGGCATAGCTGCGACCAGCTTTTGGCTTCCTTGAACATTTTTAGGCACAGCTGTATGTGTAGGTAATAGGTGGGTGGAACGGGTAGCTTCAATCTGCGGCATCGTTGTTATCGGGAGTGATTGATGAGTGATTTTTTCATTTATTTATTAAGTAGAGTTTTGAAGCGCAACAAGACAAGAGGATGCTGGGAAAAAGGTAGGACAGACAAGACAAAAACAATCCTACTAGGCCTTGTGACATTCGGATCATGCGAGTGCAGTAAGAGAAGTGCAGGGGAGAGAGGAGGAAGTGCCGGTCAGGGTGCAAGGGCCCAGGAGAAAAGTGCGTGTCAGAGGAGGCCAGGTGGACATTGCCAGGAGAAGCAGAGAGAGCAGGAGAAAGAAGGTCCAAAAGCTAAGTGCGAGGAAAGGGGTTGGAAGGGCTACAAGGGTGAAGCCCAGCCAGGCTGGTGTGGGGGAGGGGCCTGGAAGGGCAAGCGCAAGTTGATGTGGGCGGGGTCAGGGGAGACCAAGTGAAGGGGTAGACAGGATTAGGGGGTGCTGGCACCAAGTAAGACTCGGAGGGAACTAGGCAGACAATCAAGAGGCAGATGAGGATGTTATTAAGGTAAGGTGAGAGAGAAGGAAGAAGAGAACAGGAAGGTCTTCAGAAGCTTCTGGAACTTAAGGAGATCCGGCTCAAGTCTGAGAGGGGCAGGGAAGTCACTCCAGAAGGAGGCACCTGTGGACTAGAGAGATCTACTCCCCACTCTCTGCTTGGAAAGGCTTCTGATCTGCAGAGTTAGAACTAGAGGACCAAAGAGCTCTAGCAGGGAGGTATTTGGGGAGAGTTGGATGTAGAGGAGTCCCAGGCCTCAGAAAGCCTTGTGGATGATGCAAAGTGTCTTCAACTTGATCCTTGCAGCAACTGCGAGACAGTGGAGAGATTTTAGGCCTTGGGCGATGCAGGCCCTGGGCTTGAGGGCAAGGATAAGTCTTGCAGTCCTGTTCTGGATTAATTGGAAGGGGTGAAGGGAGGAGTTAGGCAGATTGAGGAAGAGACTGTGTAGGACCAGAGTTCTGGAGACATTGAGTTTGTTGATATGCGGTTGGTATTGTGGTGTTGCCTGGGTAAATGGTTGGTGTGGATGAGGTTGAGTGTGGCATGGGCCAGCAGTTAACATAATTTCACTCGTTTTGTTAATCACTTTGACCCCGGCTTAGAAGGAAGCTGAGATTAGCTGAAAAGTACAAAGATGAGATGGCCAACGGCAAACACAAGCCTCAGATATGGTGGAGCGCCTGCCAACGCCTCAGGCCTCCTCCTGCCTAAGATAATGGTTTGGTAGCCATCAGTGGCTAGTGGAAGTGATGGAAAGGGATAGCGAAAGAAAGGGGATAGGGAAGGAGAGCGAGCTAAAGTAAGAGAAAAAGGAAAGCAACAGAAAGAGAGCAATAGCTATTGGTAGAGAGAAATGTTTTATTTGTATTTGTTTTGTTTATTTAGAGTTTAATTTTTTAATAAATTTGAATCACATCTGAATGAGAAAGAGGGATTTAGCAAAATTGACAGACAGTGCGAAAGAAAGAGAGAAAGTGATAAAGCGATGGAGAAGATTGAGCACGACAGAAATAAAAAGGAGGGTTACATAGAGAATTGCAACAAAAAGGATAAAGTAGAAACAAAAGGAGGATGTATGCAGATTGAGGAAGCAACTGTTGCAGTCGTCCAGCCTGGAGAGGACCAGAGCTCTGGAAACATTGAGTTTCTGGGGGAAGGTGAGGAACAGGTTTGTAGGCAGACATACCTACAGACCGATAGGTAAGCAGACAGATGGCCAGATGCCAACATAATGGTTGGCAATTTGCAGAAGAGAGAGGAAAGGGTACAGAAAAAAAACACATTTTGTTTAGAAGACATATACAGGAAGAGATACAGAATGGACAAGGGGATGGTATACAAACAGAAGGCAAGTGGCTGCAAAAACAGAGGGAGATTGGGTGAATGGCTAGATAGATAGATAGATAGATAGATAGATAGATAGATAGATAGATAAATAGATATTGCAATAATTCGAGTTAGGCAGATAGCTTTAGAAAGAGACACAGGTACGGGCAGACATTGAGCTAACCGGAACATTCGCGCATCATAGAGACATGTGCGCTCACAGATGGTTGGCTAAAGCCTTTTAGCCTAGCATCTCACACCCACTCTGTGATCGATCAAGTTATTTCCTCATTGCGTCCAGTAGCATTTGAAGCTTTCATGCAAATCTACTAGCAAAAAAAAAAAACGGTTGATTGTGATTTGCGTTAGAAGGAAACCTGGTTTGGAACCACCAAAAAATCCCATATCGATTTTGTGATCGATTCTTTTACAGGTTTTCTCTTGATTTTAACGTTGACGTGCAGAATATAGTTTAAACGTGCGTAACCTCTGCTCTCCTTATATCGCAGTTACACTGTGGTATGTGTAATTCTTTTTAAACATTACACTTAAATGCAGTTTCCTCTTGTTTCATGGTGCTTCGGTCATCATTTGACTCCCATGCACTGAAGCAGCTAAGAAATGTAATCTACAGACGGCGTGCAAGATTGCCATCTACTGGCTACATTGGGATACTTCTTGTTCAGTCTAGGAATGTAAATCAATAGAACCTTGAAGCTTTTCCTCCAACTGAAACAGACACATTCTCAATTTTTGTCATGAATTAACACAAGTGACACATCTCGTGGAGAGTGTAGCACATGGACACGAAATCGCCGCTTCTTTGGATAAACTAGTGTAATTGTGTTTTAAGTACAGCTGTTTTGACAAACAGATCAGGTAGTTTTAATCCCCAACAGGAGTAATCTAAACATTGTCATTGTTGTTATGCGTGGCGCGCGTGCACACTGGGCTCCTCACCGTCGTTTCATTTCTGGAGTCTTTCTTTTCTTTTCCGAGGTGTTTATTCCCTTCCCGCCCTTCGTGTTCTCTCCCATGACGTGGGCTTTTATCGTCCACCTCTTCTATTTCTGTGCTCTTAGTCTTTCATTTGATAACTATTCAATTTTCTAGTTGGATTAGTTCCGTTGTATTGATATATTAAATAACGTCGCAGGAGCGCATATCATGAACAAACCCAGCACGCATTAGCAGGGCTGGCAGAAGATGTGGGGGGACCCAATTCAAAGTTATGGCTGTGGACCACTTACCCTGCAGCTGGAAAACCCTGCCTGCACACCTCCCAGTGTAGTTTAAAGTTTAACATGCACAAGGACAGTGGGTAAATGGTAATAATAATAATGTATTTCTTATATAGCGCTACCCACCCATGGGTCTCAGAGAGACCATGGATAACAATAGATGTTATCATCCCACAGAGGGGACTCAATCTATCAACCTCAAAAGGATGAAAGGCTGAGTTGACGCTGCCGGGATTCGAAACTGCCACAGCAGGCGCCACAAAATTATCACGCGTGAGCCCTTAGCTCGCTGTGCTATCTGCCAAGCAGACAAAATATGACTTCTTTTGGACATGATGCAGTTTGTCATCCCAGGAGCACATCTCTTATCACATTAATCAATATGTAACTAGAGGTCAAAGTGTGAAGGTACTAAAGGGTACAATATTTGCTGGGTTGTTCGGCATCGTTACCTTACCTTACCTTACCTTATTTTATGTGATGGGAACACCATTCCAGGACGGCAGGGCATGCCACATTTGTGTTTTTTTTTTAATGTTTTATTTTTTTTAAACTCATTCCCCTGCTGAAGATTGAAACATGATCGAAGCTGATCCCCTATTGGTAACACTCACTGTCATACCTCAATGCGCTATCTCGCAGATGCCGCAATCCTTCTGTTTATTTGAATAGACTGCTTTGTACATAAGTAACGCCCAAGCTGCCAAAAAGACCATCGCGGCAAAGATCTGTCTTTGAATTTCTATAGTCATAGCGGTCTTTACAGGTAAACAGTGGGGTGTGTACATGTGGGTCTAGTCGTGGGCATGCCCTTTAAGATGCGCCAATGGGTGAGTGAATTGGAAAAGGGAGGCTGCATTTAGCTGCATGCTGTGTGGGTAATGGTTTTCATATAAAAGCATGTGTTTTGTTTTCTTCAGTCTTGATGGCACTGTTGTAAAACAAGGCTTTGTGGGTTGGAGTGAGCAAAGGAAGGCTCCAGGTAGGCGGTTTGAAATTGGAGGGCAGTAATGCTGAGTGTGGGCCTTTGTGAGAGGGATGGGGCAGGGCAGAGGTAACATCGTTACCCTACTTTTTTAAATTTTACATTTTGACCCCTATGCATAACATACAGAATGGAAGAATTTGTTCAGAGCAAATTAGGTAAAAGACTTTAGTTGGGGAGATTGGGGAGTCCCAGGCCTCAGAAAGGCAGCTGTGTGCACACATTATAATGGATAATATATTTCCTAGTGCGCATTCCAATCTGTGATTGCCCTGGTTTTATCCTTGCATAAAATGAATTCCAACTTGAACTTCATTGATCGCCAAACCTATTCCCTGCCTAACGCCAGAGAGCAGAAAGCAAGGTAAAACATGTCTATGATGCGTTACTGCTCTGATTACTTACTGGTAATCTTCATTACTCATAGTCCTACTCTTCCTCGTTACAGTACTTACCTCATGAGGCCCCTGCCTCCAACACAGAACCTTCTTCTATTTCTTTAAATCCCTATAACTCCTCCCCCACATCCACGTCACTCAGTTTCATATTACCAAGCTGGAGCATGGGACCTTCCCCGCAGGGAGGGTGAGGAGGGTTGTCAGTACTGTGACGAGGAAGAGTAGGACTAGGAGTAAGGAAGATTACCAGTAAGTAATCAGAGCATAACCTCCACGTCCACTCTTTCTCATCCCAGTACTTACTTCATAAGGTATACCAAAGCAGCAACGGGGAAAAGGTCCCAATGAAACACAGAGCCAAAAACAGTGCAGCAAAACACACACCCACAATAACTCTTAATTCACATCCCCACAGACAAAACTCCAACCATGAAGGAACCAACCCCAGAATGGGAGAAAATCAACCCATAGCGGTTGATGAAAATGCCTAGACCAGCTAAGGCGGCAGTCATACAAATCTCTTGCAGAGAAAACCCTCCTTACATCAGCCCAGGAAGCCGCCAAACCCCTGGCGGACTGCCCCTGATTGTGCGCAGGCACAGGAAGGCCAGAAGCCACATAGGCCCTGGAGATCACAACCCGGAACCACCGGAAAATGGAAACCACAGATGCGTTATGCCCAGCCCCAGCCGGACCACAAGCAATCAGAAGACTATCAGATTGGTGGAAAAAAGCAAACCTAGCCAAATATTCCAACACGTCCCGCCGGACATAATGTTAAGCCAAGCCACCTCCACAGGCATTCTCGGATCATGAAAGAAGTCAGCGAGAACCAGATCCTGAGAGATGTGAAAACCGAGATACAACTTAAGGGAGGAACTTCGGACCACACCTCAGCACCACAGAGTCTGGCAGCATCCTCAGGAAAGGAGGGAGACATAAGAGAGCCCCAATCTCCCCAAGCCTACGGGCAGAAGCGAGGGCAATAAGAAAAGCAGATTCAGTGTAAGAGGTTTGTTATCAATCTTGGAAAAGGGCTCAAAAGGAGGCCCTTGAAGGAACCGTAATACAAGAGGGAGATCCCAAGGGGGAAGCCCTTTATCAGCACAAGGACTGGAAGAAGTAATACCCTGGAGCAACTTCCCCACCAACATCTCCCCATCCAAGTGACCATCAGAGTCCCCAAAAGGAATTTCATGGAGGACCACTGAGAGCGAAGCCTGGAAAAAACTGCCGGGCCCCTGTCAAAACCCCTCCTGGAGGAATCAAAGGATAGCAGAGAGGCCAGAACGCAGGGGAGGGATCCCAGATCGCCCATACCAGTCTCAGAAATGGCCCCAATGCCTGCCGAACACCTTCAGAGTGGAGGGTCTAAGAGCATCCATTATGGACTCAAATACAGGATCTGAGAACCCCTGAGTTATCAACCTAGACTGAGCAATAGCCACACTGCCCATTGCATCCAGTGGACTTCCAACCGCAGATCCCCTTGAAGGGGACATGGCCACCTCGGAACCAGCCAAGGTTCCTAGGACCAAAGCTCCAACAGAGAGGGGAGCCAACACCGGTGGGATCAGAACCGAGCTAACAACAACACAGTCACCGTGGACACTCTGATGCGCCAAACCACCCGGGGCAGAAGGGGAATAGGCAAAAAGGCATAAAGGAATACCCCAAAGCCACTGTACAGAGAGGGCGTCCATCCCCCAATCCCCCCGGCCTGAAAGCGAGAGCAGAAGAGGGGAACTTCTGCTGAGGCCGGGGATGCAAACAGGTCTAGATCCGGGAACCCTTATCTGACACAGGTCACCCCAAAGACCTGGGCCAACAGGACCAGTTCTGCAGAGGAGTGAAAACCTGCGTCTGAGAAGATCCGCTTGAACATTGTCCACCCTTCTGATACATGAGGCCAGCAGAGACACCAGATGAGATTCCTCCCAGGTGCCTATCAGCGCTGCCAGAGCATTCAAGGAGAGGCCGTAACCCCTTTTGCAGTTGACATATGCCAAGGCCGTCGTATTGTCTGATCGGACCAAAAAACGTCGACCGTCCAGCAACTCCTCGAAGTACTCCAGAGCTTGGACAATAGCACAACTCTTGCCAATTGGATGATCGCCGGCTCTCCCCAGATCTCACAACCCTTGAGCTGAGAGGACCCCCAATGTAGTCCCTTTCTGCTGGCATCAGTAGTAAGAGAGGCCACAGGAGGAAGGACCATGCACACCTCAGCCTGCAGACCTGAAACCCCCCGCCACCATAGCAGGGAGACTCGCAGCGCTGGGGACACTGAAAACAAAACTACGCAAGCCGAGATGTCAGAAGCCAGAGGGAGAGAGTATAAGACACCAGGGGACGTAACTGTAGACGGGCTCAAGGAACCGGAAAACATGCGAGACACCACATGCCCTGTAACCTCAGCAACAGGCGAGCCAAGACATACTGCCTTCTGAGAACCCAACCCAGAACAGCCAGCAAGTGCCCCCCCCCCCTGCACAACATCCAGAGTACGCTCTCCCCAGATGTCTGGACAAGCAGTGCAGGGTCTTGAGACCCATAAGCAGGTGACACATCCTAGAAGGCATGGGGAACAGGAACACCCGCAAGTAGAAAACTTGACGCTGAACAGGGAGAGGAACGGACAAGACGATAACCCACAACAACCGTTCAGAGAGAATGGATCCCATGGCCAACTATTAGGACCGTGAGCTGGGTACCAAAGTCCTAACCATGCAAACGTGGACAGGAGGAGACAGTGGGCCTCATTACGACCCAGGCGGTAAGTTACCGCCTGGGCCGTGACTTTACCACCATGGCGTAAACTACGTTTACGCCATGGTGGTTGGCGGACTTACCGCCCCATTCCGACCTTGGCGGGGCGGTAAGTCCCCAATCCCCATTTACCCTTCCCCATTCCCATTTTTGCCCCATAGGGCATAATGGGAGTGGGGAAGGCGTTAATTACGCCACCGTAAATTACGGTGGCGTAATTAACTCCATGGTCCCTTAGCGCCATGGATTTTAACACCCGCTAAAAGCAGGTGTTAAAAGCACCATGGCGCTAGGGGACCTCGTAATTGGCGGTAAGGGGTCGGCGCAGCTAACGCTGGCGTTAACCCCTTACCGCCAGGGTCGTAATGAGGCCCAGTAACGGCAACTGATACCCCCCTCCGGAAGGAGCCCATTACCCAGGAAGCCGAACCCCACCGGTCCCATACACCTCAGAGAAGATATAGACAAGGAGCAAGGGAAAAACCGCCATTCATTGCACTTGCACCAGAGGAAAATCACAGGACGTTGAAGCAGGCCTGCGCCACAATTCAAGATGGTCAAAACAGGAGGAGAGGGGAAAAAACATCAAGCCCAGTCCTCCCCTCTCCTTACCTTCCCCCGGGCCATGCAGGACCCGGGACACAATGCTCACGCTGCGGTCCGGAGACCAGCAAAGAACCGAGCGAGGCAATCCGGCTCAACTGTGACCCCAAGCCCCGCAGGGGACCCAGGAGCAGCGTCGCACCTAAGGGAGCCGAGGGCTCCGCCACACAGCCCCCCCAGGGGGCCAGCAATCGGTGCTCCCCGTTGCCCCGCACCGGGAAGAAAAAGTCCAACCTGCCGGATGCAGGAAAAATTAAAATGAGTGATGTGGATGTTGGGGAGGAGTTATAGGGATTTAAAGAAATAGAAGAAGGTCCTGTGTCGGAGGCAGGGGCCTCATGAGGTAAGTACTGGGACGAGGAAGAGTGGACATGGAGGTAATGTTTTATAGATCGGTCTGTCTTTGGTCAGCAAATGCCTGTTTACACCTCTAGTTTGTGAACACTGATGCCTCCTTAGATAATTGGTGCATACTGTCAGCTCCAAATTGTGGTTTTATCCTGTGGCAAATTCCTAGGTTGATCAATGGATGGAGGTGGTGAGTGACCATGTATAACCATGTTTTTTGGCCTCTGCAGAGCAGAACAAAGAACGATAACCAAAGCATGAAGACAGGAAGGTGGCTCCTGAAATGACCACTTACCTAAATCTATTAGGCTGTCTGAGTCACAGGGGGCACCCACAATTCGCAAGAGTTGAAACGACCTGACTCAGGGCCTGCACTTAAGAAATATTACCCCTTCATCCCTCTTCCTAGACATATATTTATGAGGGTCAATCACAATTTTCATAGGTTGTTTTCAGTTATTTCTGTCACCCGGCCCTTTGACTCCAGACGTTGAGGAATTGGCTTTGTTTTCAGCATCACTATCTGTTTGTGGTGTCTGCTCGGTGGACATGAAATGGAAAGTATTAGTCAGTCAATCAGTCAATTTAATGTATTTCGGTACAAGACCATAAAATCAACAACAGTGCAAACACATTTCGAAGCGTGTCATCTCATAAAAGCAGCTCAAATAAAAAAAAACAAAAAAACATTGTTATTTATTATCGTGGTTTCATTTAAAGATGATGCGTTAGGGAGAATTCTCATCTATGGCTAATTTCCCTCACCTACTGAGTCCACCAGCAGCTTTGCTGGACTTCTGGAGTTTATTTTTTTCCACTTGGTAAGAGTGAGAGCTTTTCCCCCACTCTTACCTGTGTTTTGCTATGTGTTTCCACCTGCTTTTGTGATTGTGGACTCTGAAGTACACCACTTCAGTAGCCCTCTTCTTTTTGTGTGTCACACAGTACCTTCAGTGCCGTGACACAGGGTTGTCTTTGAGACTACCCTCGACTCCATTTCTGAGGCGACTACCGTCCCCCAGAAAAGGGTAAAGTTGCCATTAACTTTACTTAGTCAATCTACCACAGATCCAGTACACGCCATCTTCCATGGTTAATTTGTATCCCTTTTTATCTGTGCCTCCTAGAGCATTGTTTCGCTCTTTTAACATTTAGACTTGGCTGGTGGCAGTGGTATCTACCCTAATTTTCATCCGCGGTTATCTTATTTAACCATGGTAATATTGTAGGCTATTGTGTTAGCCTCAAACTTAAACCCGCTGGACCAAATGCTTTTTCTTTTGGCTCCTTTGCGGTTCATTCACCATTTCTTTTTGTTAAACTCCTTCTTGTGTTTTGCTTTGCGCGGCAAACCAGATTTGCCTTCTTTGTTCGCTGTCTTTTGGCGGGCTTCTACCTAGAAGCCCTCCTCAAGGCGCCTGGGTGTCACTTTGTCACGATTGGTCAAGGTGGTTGTCCGGGCTGGACAACCCCCCTGCTGAGTGATTGACAGCCAGGCTGTGAGAATGGGGATTTTGCAAATAAAAGGCAGGTCTCTTGGGCTACAAGTCAGAGAGTCGCCACTGGAACTACAAGGAACCCAAGAGAAGCGGAAAGAAAGGCGGCTGCTGCAACTACCGCATCCCGGTGAAGCCCTGCTGCAGTCCTTAGCTATCTTCCCTTCAACGACTTAGAGAAGATCCAGTCCGGATTCTTCTTCCCTTGAGCCTAGTGGGGATAACCAGCTCATCTTCTACAGTCAGAGGATTCTCTTCCTTGGTCGAAATTGCTGCACACTGGTGTAGTGGGCCGGATAGCCACCTGAAGAGCCTCTCCTGTTTTTAAGGAGCGCACCTTTTATTCCTTGTCACTGCTGCCGGCTTCATCCCTGTGTGGTGCAGACTCCCTTCAGACGTCCTCCTTCACAACAAAGTTCCAGCAATTGTGGGTCTGCGGGAAACCAACAGGAACAACTGCCAGGGCACCAGCTGCACCATTGGAACAAGGTACTGTGTTCTGCTGAGGAAACTCGGTGAATCCCATTTTCTTCATTTCCAAGGCTTCTCCCTCCTTCTTATATCTTTTGCTTCCGAACATTGACAATATTGAAGTACTTTTGGCTATGTTGAATCATGAACTGTCTGACTGTGTGATCTTTGACAACAGGCCCCGGTGTCTTTCGATCCTGGCTCCGGCCCTTTGACTTTTGAACTCCTGTCTTTCAGTGTTTCTCGATTCTGTCTGCCTAACCAAAATATTGCCTGTGATTTTTGCCTCCAACTACCTCTGGGTATCTCAGGTGCTAAGTGTGTTTTTGCCCCGGTAGCATTTCATGTCACGGATGCGCGTTTATTTAGTAGAGCGAACTGTCAAAAAGTGATCGCAATTGTGTTCGCAGTAACGTGTTTTTGTGCCTAACACCGGTTCATTCAAACACAGGGTACTTACCTTGAGACATACTGTACAAAGTGAATTGGTTAGTTGTAATATATTTAACGTGTGTTTTTTATTGACGTCTAATAGAAGTGTTGTGTTTATAACGAATGGTTTAAACATAAATGTACTTATATTTTTCTACCTGAAACCTTGAGTCAGTGTTTGCTTGAGTCACAGTAATTGTGGTCCCTTTGTGTAATCTCTGCTACTGCTCATATATTTTTGAGATAAGCCTGGCTGCTCCGCCACTGCTACCACTCTGACATAGTAGTACAGGCTTGTACCAAAGGTAAAACTTGTATCGACACCTGTAGTCTTAATTGTGTGTAGTGGTCCCTAAGGCCACTGCACAGGATTCTGCCTAACACTGGTGTACAGCGGTGAGGATTTGGAAGTAGAGTGATTACACTTAGAGTGCTGCTGTTGCTTGGGTTCAACTAACCACAAGGCTAACACCACTAATTCTATTTAACTAAAAAATCATGTCAAATATGGAAAGCTACACTGAAGAGAGGCTTTTACTCTATATTGCTGAGGTTCTAAGAACCATGTGTAGGGATAAGAATATCTCTGGTAAAGGAAAGAAATCTGAACTGGTTGCAAAGTTAATGGGAAAAGCCTGGAGAGTGGGTCAGTAGGACCTACCATTCCAGCAAATGTGGATTTTGATGTTTCTGATTCTGAAAGTGTTAATTGTGAAGAAATAGAAGAGTCCTTGCTAGGAAACCCTGCAACTCCCTTGCCTGCTCAGAATGCACAACCTCTGTCCAAGATCAGCGCACCATTTTTGAAGAGGTAACAACACAAATTGTGCATGGCGTACAGCACGAAAATAAAGAATGTACCTGCCAAAATTACAAACCTATACTGCTGTACGTCAGTGGGGAAGCTGGATCAGGCAAAACATTCTTAATCAAAATTATTAGCAAGTTCCTGCAGCAATTGACAAACAACAAACTGTCAGCTGTAGTAACAGCCCCCACAGGTTTAGCTGCCTACAACATAGGTGGTGTGACTTTACACCGATTACTACTGCTTCCAGTAGAGCATCAAAATAAATTAGTCTACTACAAACTTTCTGCAGAAGCTGCAATGGAATTACGGAGAGTATTGAAGCAAATGAAAATGCTACTAATAGATGAAGTGAGCATGGTCTCCAATCTAATGTTGGCTTTGATTCATCTCAGATTGCAAGAAGTGCATAAAAGTAATAAGGAAGAACTCTTTGCTGGGAAGCACATTATTGTTTTCGGAGATCTTCTACAATTGACACCAGTAAAAGGTGTACCAATTTTTAAAACCTTAGGCCACAAACTCTGCCGGAAAACTGTTGGTAGCATAGGTAATGTTAACCTTTGGCAACATTTCCAATACAGAGAATTAACTGAGAACATGCGGCAATCTGCAGATCTCACTTATGCCAACATCTTGAAAAGTATTAGAGTTGGTGTATTATCGCAAGAAGCACAAGCTGTATTGAAAAAGCGTCACATACATGCACTTTATGGCGATAATGGCGATAATGCATGCACAACTGATGTAATGGAACAAATAGCGCACACAAATGTCAATTGTATGGCCTTAATGCCAACTCTTGCAAGCTGTATCAAATTCAATGAAACAATTCTAAAGAAAGAAATGCAAGCAATAATAGAAATTAGCACCACAGACAAACTAGACGTACATGGTTTGACAGTACCCATGTGTGAGCAGGCCACACCAAGACTAAATAGTTTAGAACATTCAATCTCCAATACAGCTGGGTTGGAAAAAGTATTTAAATTATCATTAAATTGTAGAGTAATACTTAAACGTAATCTTGAGGTAGAGCAAGGGATAGTTAATGGAGCACTGGGCACAGTTGTTGGCTTTCAATCATACCCACGTGATAACAGCATTCAGTTTGTAAATATTCGCTTTGAAGTTTCAGAAGTAAAAATGATAGGGCGCTCAATGGCTTGATTTCATCTCTTCAAAGACATGTATGTGCGTAGAGAGCAATTTTCTCTAACTCTTGCATATGCAGTTACCATGCATAAATCCCAAGGTCATACCCTAGATAAAGTATTGATAGATATAGGAAAGACAGTGTTTAAGGAAGGCATGAGCTACGTAGCATTATCACGCTTATGTACACTTGACAGTCTTTTGTTAATAAACTTTGATTCAAGTAAAGTCAAAGCTGATATTCCTTGCATTCTAAAATACAATAGATGGCGTTCACTGTACACCCCTCATCTGAAACAATACCCTGTTACAGATAAAGTGAAACGTGGTAAAAGAAAAGTAAATGAAACAGAAATGCAACCAAATGCAACAGGAAATTCTGCACAACAAAAAAAAAAGAATCTAAAGTTTCATCAATTGCCGCAAACATAGAAGAACCTATTAGGGAATGTGAACCAGGCACGTCGGCAATGAACCAACAGAAAAAACGAAAAATGCACTCAGGTACAGAACTTGCTAGCCCATTCAAATTTACAAATGAAAGTGGGGTAAGTTGCTATGCAAATGTAGCAATGAATATTCTATTTCAATTGCCACCAATTTTTAACAATATTTACCTGCACAGCACAGACCAATTGTGTTCACAATTGTTAGTACTGCATAGAAATGCAACAAGCAATTCTGACAACACATACAGTGTTCATGGAGTCAGGTAACAATTGGACGACTCTGCTGGAATGGTGAGATTCACTATGACCTCACAAGAAGAGCCACAGGAATTTCTAATGTACATACTATTAGTATTGGAAAACAAAAGTATGCCTGTAAATGAAATCGTCCAAATTTCGTACATGTGGAAACATACATGCACTCTCTGTAACAAAGTGATACAGGAAGAAATCCCAAATGAGCGATTTGTGTATATTTCATACCAAATTGTGAGAACATTCCTTTTCAGCAACTTGTACAAAATGCAAACCATGGAAGATTATGTAGTATTTGCAATTCAGATAATCGCTCTACCTTACTGATACAATCACATATTGCCTACATAATACTTATGCTTCTACGTTATAAAGCAGATGGCACCAAAAACAACTGCAAACTAACTGGATTTACACACGGTCAAGTGTCACTTGGAAAGAAAACCTTTACAACAGTTGGAATAATCTTCCATGCAGGAGCTACAACCAATGCAGGTCACTACACTGCGTACATTAAAAAGAATTGTGGATGGTTTGAATGTAATGATAGCACCATTACTCTAAAGCAGCGTTTGCCAGCTAACCTAACAAATGCGTACTTAATGTTCTTGAAGCCAAAATTTACGAAATAATTTGCACTTCAAAATTGAGAACAAAGTAAGTGAAAGACTACAAACAGTTAGAATACGCCTACAGGTATCTAACTACCCAACAGGATGGAAGAATGACGCAAATAAATGATTATCACAGATTGTTGGACACCAATGTACAGGCAGAATATGCCTATACGTATCCAACTGTACTTGAAAATGGGCAGGAAGGCAACAAAGGAAACATTAATGGCAAAGATACAGGAAACAGGAAATGTCAACAACACAAATGAATGAGTATCACAAATCTGTAGGAACACATGCACAGTTAGAATATGCCTACAGGTATCTAACTACTCAACAGGATGGAAGAATGACACAAATAAATGATTATCACAGATCGTTGAAAACAAATTCACAGGTAGAATATGCCTATAGGTATCTGTGTGTTGTAAAAAATCGGCTTGAAGGCAACAAAGAAAACATTAAAGGGAAAGATGAAGGAAACAGGATGTAACAACGACACAAAAGAATGGGTATCAAAAATCTGTAGGAACAAATGCACAGTTTGATTATGCCTACAGGTATCTAACTGTTGATAAAAATGGACAGGAAGGCAACAAACATAACATTGATCAGAAAAATGAAGAAAGCACTGAAAGGAAAAAAAGAAGTACTTAGTTGCATAAGAAATTAAGGTTTTTTTTTAATCCGACAAGGATTTCTTTTCGCAGACCCAAGGATTATAAATGCAAACACAGAAACTGACCGCAATGCACAGTACACTGGCTTGTAAAGTAAAAATGAGGGTCTAAAACACAAATGTTTCTGGATTCTGAACAAAGTAAGGAGTAAGTATATTGGCAGGCATTTTCTACACATGGGGATGTACTCGCCTATTGTGTGGTAGTAATATGCTGCAGTGCCTGTAGGGTGGCCTTTCCTCTGCGGTGAGTACCCTACCACCTACCTCTTACAAACAATTTGCAAGGAGTACAGGCCCTATCCACAACCATCACTGCATATGTGAAACATGGTCCTTGTGAAGTAGCTGCTTATAAATTAAATTTTCGTACCTTCGTCTGCAGCCAAGAAGTGAAGAAACTAGGGCACGAAAACAACGACCAGAATCCACTACTCCCATATTAACTTGGAACTCCACTGCTAATGACTTCAGTATTGCATGCATGGGTTTTCGGCCGACGGCCATGCATCCAAGACTCTAGGCCCTGTTCACAACCACTGTAGCATGTGCCAAACATGGCTGCGTACTAATGAATATAATAATAGGCATTAGAAACAGTAAGTATGTACAAGTGTATTATTGGGTGCATGGCCTTCAGCCTTGCACCCAAGAGTGCAGGATGTCCCCACAACCACCCCTTTATTTTTGGGTGCATGGCCTTCGGCCATGCCCCCAACACTGCACGCACTCTCCACAAATTGCCAATGAAAATGCAACACAAGTGGTGTATGCATGGTTTGCACATGCTACGGTGGTTGTGGCCAGGGCCTAGAATCTTGGAAGTAAGGCCTTCGGCCTTTGGCCGACAGCCATGCATCCAAGACTCTAGGCCCTGGCCACAACCACCATAGCATGTGCCAACCATGGCAGCGTACTAATGAATATAATAATAGGCATTGGAAGCAGTAATGTATTCACAGCATGTAGACAATTTCAATGTTCCCTAACACCAGACGTGTCCGTACAAATGTAACAACTCCCCGTGCAATACACGGCCTCAAATACTGCCCTTATTGGACCCCTCCTTTTCTGTGCATACAAGGAGGCCGTAGAACATACGTCATTCAGTAGGTTAAAGTGTACTGTGCATACAAGATGTCCATACACATTAGATCATGACGACCGACCCACAGAACAAGTGCATTAATCACCCATATGTGAAGACTGTAGCCCCTAGCCACTACCACCGTAGCATGTCCCACCCATGGTGGCGTACTATTGATTGTAATAATAGGCATTACGAAAAACAATAGGGTCACGGCATGTTGTCAATTTCAATGTTGCCTACCTATACCCGTGTGCTTTCAAGAGTTACACATTTCCTATCCACTACATGCAGTCAAGTGTTACAAATTTCCTGCCCACTATATGGACTGAGGTGCTATCGTTATTATCCCCCACATTTACTGTACGTACAAGGTGTCCATAGAAATTACATCATGACAGCTGAGGAACAAATGCATAGATCACTCATTTCTTACTGTGTGAACCTTTCCCAATGCTCTGTGCCACAGCAAAATAGGTTAAGGAAAAAAGCATGTGTATGCTGTTTGTTACTCCGCTTTCCGAAGGATGCAAGATGTCGGGCGCATCCAAACCATCTGACGGAGAAGACGTCTCGCAGCAGCCAATGGACAGAGACGTCGTATGTACGCAGTCATGACGACAGCCCCTTAGCCAATCGGTTTCTTGTTCGTCGACCGAACAGGGAAGTGTGACCGCGGAGCGAGCATAGATATCACTAATTATTTCAGACCTACTTTTTCATAATTATAAATGAACGTACTGCATGTATGGCGACACAATGTACAAAAGCACTCTTTGTGGACCAATCCCCTGTACCTGCCGCATATTTTGTCAAAATCCTTCCAGCGGTTTCACCTGTAGCTCTGCGCAAAGTTTTTCCCCCATTCAGTTGATGGGAAAAAAGATGTTTTGGGACCCCCCATATAACTCCCCTGCCCCTGGACAATTTCTCACCAAACTTTACAAAAAAATTCAGAGTGGCCCATATACTTTTTTTGCATAGTTTGGTGAGGATTCGTCCAGAGGGAGCGGAGTTATAAGCCACCCAAAAAGTGATCTTCCTATGGAAACAGCAACTTAACCATAACTACATGGTCAATATATATATTTCCATGTTTTTTTTTTACCTGCTTGCAAAAAACATTTTCTTTTCTTTATATATGTTTCTGTCTGCTTCTTCTCCTTACTTTTTTACTGAATTCTGGTCAATGCTTCTTGCACAGTGTAAAAGAAAATATCATTGCCAATGTCGGTCAAATAAATGCAATTTCTATGGAACCAGTGCATATTTTATGACCTCAAGATCTCATAGTGGGTGGAGAACATCCCAGCAGTGCGCATAAATTCACACATGCTTCTGTTTATAAGACACCTTCCGAGCTCTGGCTGGGGACAAATTACACCGGCATGGTCCCACACTCCTCTTGGTCTTATGCATGAGAAAACAACCTTGGAAGTGGGAAATATCTGCATCACTGCATTCGGGAACTTCTTCAGTTGACGGAGCAAACGTCCGCACGACATGTAACCCAAATATAGACTTGCATAATGCACCACAACAACATTAACAGTAGCCACAGAGGCCACATATCTAAAAAGGCGAACCATCCCGCGGAGCCTGGACTCATAGAGACTGCCCCACAAAGTGTCCTCTACTTCCAACCTGAAATTAGCAGCAATGCCTCTTTGCGCGGCACACCTGTGCAGATGTTGCACAAAGATATCACCCATGATCAGCACTTTGCATCTCTCCATCTCTACCAACCTCACTACACAGAGTATTGGGAAAAAATAGTACTGCCCCTTTCTGTCAACCACACCCTGAACACCTGATTGGATAATCCCCACAGTTCCATTTCCATGCCTACCATGTTCAGAATGGCAGGATGTGGCACATGCACTTTCCCAGCTCCAGCAAGGGGCATGCCCCAGTAAAGCAGGGACAGTACTTCTTCCCTTTCCACTGTGTTTTTCCAGCACTCCCTCATTGGGTACTGTGAAATATTCAAACACACATGTACCAGTGACATCCAAGATCTCTGCATCCAACGCTATAATTTCTGTACAGCACTCCATATTTACCTTTAAATACTCTGAGAGCCCATCGCATGTCCTTCCAAAGCACCTCCAGTATAAAGGTATGCAAAAGAATCCACAATTTCAGCATCCAAAATCTTCCACAGCGACGCCCATCACAACTTTGGCCTTGCAAACAAGAGTCTAGGTCTTGCCCACACCCAGAACAACATAATGGAGCCATGCATGCAAACATGTGGCCAGATCCAACAATCCACAAACATAACATAGCCAGCAGCACTTCTACCAAACCCCTGCACCATAACACAGCGAGGCATGGAAACATGTAACAGTTAGCAGAATCCACACAAATACCACAGCCACCGGCCCCCTACCCACTTCCATTCACAAACTATTGTGTCACTGCCAACCAAACCACAAAATCTTCACAACATTGACCCTACTCCCACCAATCTTCACAGAGCAGAGTATCCAAGCACATAGAAGATCCTCTTCAACCCTACCCTCTTCTATAGTGACAGTATTGCAACACTGCACCCAGTGGCCACACTGCAGGACTTGTCACTGCACCATCTCCAGAATACACTGAAAACTGTAGGATGTTCTAACAATGACCACACCCATGGAAACAACAATGTATGCATGTCAGCTCTCTCTTCTGGTGCTCTATCAAGTCTAAAAGGTGCTCTGTGAAACTACAGCAAAATTGCTATGCTATGGAAACAAAATATAAGATCACAAAAAGACACATAAATCGGTTCATTTCAAAGCAAAATGCATTTTATTGTATGCAATGCTAAATGTCACAAATCACTATACAAGCAAGCGATCAGCACCCTGTAGCCTATGAGTGCTTTTAGTAATCCCAACCCTCCGAGCTTCTCCTAGCAATACTCTCTCCCACAGACAGCCAGTTCTCTAGGTCTGTACTCTGAGTCTATCTCGTCTGCTGAGGCAGCTTCCTTCCCCCTAGCTAGAGCTCCTCAACACACTCCTACTGCCCTCTCCTTCTCCATCTACTGTTGTCTGAATCTACTGCTGCCTCAATCTACTCAATAGAAACCCCACAGTATTACATTAGCATTGTAATGCTGTGACGCATTCATTACATATATGAGCAGTGAGCATTTCATGGAAAACAGCATGTGTCTATCTATATGCATTCATTGTTATGGCATGAACTATACTAGTACATGTCTCTCCATTCTCGTAAGAACAGAACAAGCTATCGCTAACATTCTCGCATTGAGGCAGCAGTCTCATTTACAAAACCCAAGCCGTGGAGAGTACAGGGAAATGGGCCCGCGGAGCGGAGCCAGATATCACACATTTTTTGAGACGAACATTTCAGTTCTTTGCAAAAAAGGTACTGGTCAGACTTCCACCAGACACCCAAAAGCATGCTTTTGGAACCAGAACCCCACTCCTGCTGCAAATTTGGTTAAAATCCATCCAGCCGTTCGGCCTGTAGGTGTGCACAAAGTTTTTGCCCATCAGTCTATGGAAAAATAAATAAATTGGGACCCCTTATAACTTTGCCCCCCCACCATGAAACCTCTCCCAACTTTCAGAGTGGGCCATATACTTTTTTGCAAAGTTTGGTAAGGATTGATCCAGAGGGAGCAAAGTAATAAGCCACCCAAAAAGTGGTCTTCCTATGGGTTTAGCAACTTAACCACAACTACACGGCCACTACTGTGGGCCCTGTAATATTTGGGGCCCATATTTTGTGTATATTTCTCAAATAACTTCCCGCTTTTGCATTATCCCACAGGCTACATCCCAGAAAGCTACAATCTCCATCTGCTGTGGGATCGACATAGCATTTGAGGTGATTTTCTGGATCTGGTGGTGGTGAACAAAGGGTTCCAGATGAGCCCATTGGGTGCTCAATTCATACCATTTTTGGTTTTGCTTTTACTATTACTTAATCTGTCTGGGTGTTTTCATCTTTGCAAGGAGAAGTAGCATGTCTTTCTCTAACTGCAAGTAGTCTTACTTTATTTCCTCCGGACACCCAATAAACATTATCAGCACTTCCTCAGGTATAAACAGTCTGGGGTTACCAGCTGCATGCAGTATTAGCCCAGATACATAACACAGGTCCTTATACTGACCCCCTGCTTATCTCTTTCATTGTGTTTTACCATATGTTTGTCCCTTCTGAATGATATTCATCGATGACATTAGCTTTTGTATTTTCTTCTATTCTATTTTCACCTATTCTTCTGTGTCTGGTCACAAGGCCATGAGCTTACCTCTAATTGATGTTACATTCACCACTTTAGTTCTATTATTTCAGCTACATCTAAGCCCCGAAGGAGGAAAGGGAAAACAAACAGCACATTCCTATGTACAGTTTCTTTTAGTTTTGTTTACTATGTTCTGCTTGTGCCTCAAGCGTTTGGTTTGACCATTCAGTTCCAGTTTGCCCAAATAGGTGCACTGACTTCATACAAACTTTTATATTCTCTTTTCTACTCAACTCTGGTTAATGGTGTTTTCTCCTATATCTGCTTCTTGCTGAGGATCTACTTTTGTGTTAGTATTCTTTTGAATGTCAGTCCGGTGAACCCAAGCACTTCTCTCTTCCAGCTTCTCTGTGGTGCATAGTTGACCTCATGAGGACCTGTGAACCTTTGTTGCTTCTATGTCCTGTTGTGCTGTCTTATGTAGACTCTTTCTCTGGGGTGGATCTGCATTCGCTGGGCTGCTGTGTTTGCTTGAGTTTGGTGTGGCATGTTGGTGTACCTTGGAGGTTACCTGATAGGATACAAGCTTGGCACATGTTGACAGGTCTTTAAGATATGCATTAAACACTTCTCCCAGGAGATCTGCACTCTGCTGTTCATCTGTTGTTGTTGTTCTCATTGGGGGAATGGTGTGTGTATCCCCAAACCCATCACTACCTCCTGCAGTGACAAGTGGTGGACCTGGCTTGGCTGATTGCGCAAACTGAGCAATGCTAAAGGCAGGCAATATAGTCAATTTATATTTAAAGTGTTACGCCTTTTGGATAGCCTGTTTTTCAGCAGACAGTTTAATCTTTCCACCATTCCATTGGCCTGTGGGTGGTATGCTGATCAAAGCTTGTGTTTGATTCCCAAACATGTGGTGATTTCGTAGAAGAGTTTGTTTGCAAAGTTAGGTCCATTGTCAGACCTCAGGATATCACATATTCCTTGCATTAGAAATACCTCCCTGATCAAAAATGTGACTGCTGATTTCTCATCAGTGTGTATACATGGGCCAGCCTCAATCCATCAGGAAAATAGGCACACAATTGCAATCATGTAACAAAAGTTGCTGCACCTGTTAACCATGTCATTGAAATCAACACGGAGTTCCTTGAAGTGCCCCAAAGAGTGGGGCAATGTTGCTTCCATGTTTTTCAATGTGTGGCCAGGATTGTACACGTGGCACATTGTACAATTGACCACAAATTTGTCCCGGTGCTCTACTATGTTCAGAATTAACCAGTTTTGGCTAACATCAGCAGCGGTGTGCTGCTTTGGTGCACATGTAGGTTAATGAAGCTGCTTCAGGGCAATGTTTAACAATTCCAAATGCATCAATATTTTACCTGTAATGTCCTGTCTCCGGACGATATCAGTGGGTGATAATGTACACCCTGGCTTCACCCATAATGCTTTCCCTTTGGGATGGTGCTCTTTACTGAAACTCTACAATGTGTGCCATGGACATTGAGTTGTACGATTCTGGTAATTGCTCTTGTTGTTCTGCTACAACAGGCATTTTGCTTTCCTTTGGAAAAGGTATATAAGCATCCGCAGGTGTGTTTCCATGTGAGATTGGATCTGTTCCTCTGGTGTATACTATACACTTCACAATTGCCACAGGGGACACTTCAGTGCATCCATTAGTCTAGACAACAGTGCTGCTGAACTGGGAACCCATCTTACTTTATATAACCCCTCATTTTCCATTGTGACAGTTTGAGTTTACTGTTGATGTTACATATGCCGAATCAGTATATATAGCAATGTCATCATCTGATGATGCCTCAAGCACTTCTATGAGTACTATAAGTTCTGCTCCCTGTGCTGAATAGTGTGAGGATAAACTCTTTTGCACTACTTTCTGATATTCTTCTTCCTGACCCATTACATATCTCAGCACTGCTACTCCTGTGTGCCTCTGACCATTCTCCTGATTAATCGTTAATGACCTATCAACATACAACACTTTTCCTGTACCTAGTGCATCTCACTCTGCTGCTGTCTTCAGGAGTTCCTTCATACACTGCACAGTCATGTACATGAACTTGTGACTTGACATGTTTCGTTACAAATGTTGCTCGATTCACAATATGGCATCTAATTATTGTAATAGTTGGGTTGGACAATATGATATCATACCCAGACACTCTCTGTGTGGTGAGGGTTGACTTGTTTCTTTCCAGAATGATGAAACCTGCATACTCTACATTTAATGTTACTGGGCATCCCATTTTGATTTTCCCAAATTTCTGAATCACAGATCCAGCGCCTGCCAGAACCTGCTCGCATTACTTGGTCTAAAAATCTTGCTGTCATATGGTAAGATCTCATGTTTCAGGGAGGATAGCTCAGGGGCAACGTGCTCACCTTGGAAGCAAGACAATGCAGAGCAACACAGGTTGGATCCCCGGGTACGGGCTTAGAAACCTCTGGGTATTAAGTGCATTATAAATAACCAATTACAATGATCATTGTGTCAGAACTGCTGTCATTACATGTCCATTCAAAAGTGAAAACAAATAAAATGGCTTTTAGTAATCAGGTGTTGCAAACACTGGGGCGTTGCAAATTGCTAGTTTAAGATTTTAAAAACATTCTGTCATCTCATCTGTCCTTTCAAGAGCTTCCCCTTTATTGTGTGCATCTTTTAGAGCTTTCAATAAAGGCCTGACATGCGTGGAGTAGTCAAAAATCCATGTCCTACATTAGTTAACCAACCTAGGAACTGCTGCATCTCCTTGATACTGCTGGGCTTTAGAGTGTTATGCACTGTTGTGGCTCTGTCTGGGGTTGCTATTCTCCACGCTGAGGACAGTATCTGTCCTAGGTAGACTACTTCCTTTTGACAGTACTGCAACTTCTCTTTGTCAATGTTATACTCCTGTCTGTGAGGAGTCTTAAGAGCTGCTTTGTGTCTTCCCAACACTGTTCTTCTGTTGTGCTATATGCTAACAAATCATGAACATACTGTAGTTCTGTACTTGGTAATTGTATATTTCTGAAGTCCATCTAGAGGACCCTATTTAAGACACTGGGGGACTCATGGCACCATAGTGTTGAACGGGTAAGCTGGCATTACTGTTTTCAGGAAGTGAACACTGTGAGATACTGAGAAACTGGATGCAAGGCACCAAAAAAAGAATGCATTTTTTAGATTAATCACCATGAAATAAGCTGCATCTGTGGGGATATTACATAGTATTGAGGCTGGATTGGGCACTAATGGATATTCTGCATCCACTATGTTGTTTAAAGGGCAGAGATCGTGTATGAACCTCCACAATTAACTTTTTGCTGTTTTCACAGGGTAAATAGCCGTATTAAATGGGGAAGTAGATGGCACTTTGATGACTTGCTCAACTATTATGGCTATGGTATTGTATATCCCTTCATCTGCCTACCTTGGCAGTAGCTATTATTTTATTAGGGAGTATTACACCTGGTTTGAGTTTGATTCTCACTATTCCTATGCTGTTCATTAACCTTACATCATGAGGGTTGTCAGACGATCGACGACTGGGTGCTCTTGCCATATCCTCATGTAATCATGATGGTGTATGTGTAGGGTAAACATTGTTCCTGGTGCCTTTTCTTATGGGCAATATATAGGGAGACAAAGCTAAATGGCAGGTACCATAGGTATCGAACATTGATACTCGAAGTATATCGAAAGGTAGGGACCAGTCAAGGTTAAAAAGATAAATATCAAATTTTAATAACGAAGAATCGTAAAATTTAAAACATCTTATTAAATAAATTGGTCCACGATACAAAATTATCACATCCAATGTTTGAAACAACAAAAAGGAATACGTAGCAGGCTTGGATGGCCAGTTTAAAACGGTGTTACAGAAAAAGCAGACACAGTGGGTACTTGTAAAGCAAGTAGTATAGTGCCCAACCCAGTTTGGATAAATGTGTCATAGATTTTGATCTCTGTTTAAAGTCCAGAGATTTGTCTCAGCATGTTTCTGTTCCTCAAGGCAAAGCTATGGAACATTCATCAGGAGAGAAAAGCTTTTAACAATGTAGCCTATTTAACAATTGGAGTGGTGATCATAACAACAACAGTATCATAGCACCTGCAAGATAAAAACAACAAACAGCAATGGTCAGCTCATAAATAGCTAGTTGCTTAGGCAGATTCAATGAATGAAGGTAGGCTCCATATCAAAGGAAATAATTACCTAACATGGTGCCAGTGGGGGCTCTCTATTGTAAATAGTAGGTGTAGGTCAACGGCCCAATCGGCCCTACAAGAGATAGAGAAATATCTTAAAGCATAAAGTAATGCTCGGAGAAAAGCCTAACAGTACTCACAACTAAACAGCAGAGTGAAAAAAGTGAGACATCCCATCTTAATCAGTGCAAAAGTCCAAAGGTAAAGAAAAAGGGAGAAAGGTTCATAGTGGGACCCACCTATCATCAGAGTCCAACAGTAAGAGTAGGGGAAGTACCAAACCCCTAGGTTTAAAGCATGCCGTGTTCATGCACATCCGTCAAAGTCGGACTAGAAGACAGTGTCAAACCTACCCGAGCCAGTGTTATGCGGAGTCATGTGGCGGTACAGAGGAGAAGATGGATCGGGTGGGGAGAATGGATCACCACGGTGAGAAGCCCTCGAAGCAGGTAGCCCCATGGTGTAAAACGTGAAGGATAATCGTAAATCAAGGAGGAAGTGTACCTTAAGGAGAGCTCATCAGGGTTAATTCGGGAAAAAAATCCCTTCATTCCGCACTAAAGAATAAAGTGTAAAAAATGTAAAAAATGGATCGATCAGCCACACAATCAAACAATCACGAGCCACATGCTGTAGCAATCATGTAACGAGAGTACTATGTCTCACAAGGCGGTATTACACAACGTTGCTTACAGTTTACGATGACTGCAAGTAACGAGTTCACTCATTTTCTGGACCTTACCATCTTTCCCTCAAATGGGGTCTTGAAAATCAAACCATACCCCAAACCCACCGATAAGAACTCTCTATTGGACTATTCTAGTCACCACATTAAACATCTGCGCGATAACCTTCCGTTTGGCCAGTTTTTACGTCTTAAGCGGAATAGTTCTGGTAGAGGATGTAAGAGTACATTTGAGACTCAGTCAACCTTGCCCAGGACTTGCCAAGTGTGCCAGGAGCTTGGCAAACATCAGCCTGACTGAGTCCTCCGGCTAAGGACAAGTCACTTATTTCTAGCAGGACCTTAAGGTCTGAAACCACTATATCCGCCACCACAGTGTGTGGTTCTACATGTGTAGGCAACCCTGGGGTGTCTGACTCTGTGCTGCAGCAGTAGGCACCCGAGCAGCCACTAGGCCCACTAAAACAGGAGCTTGTGCTGGATCTATACTTGGTAGAGCAGGATATGGTAGTATTTCACAATCTTTAGCCAGAAGTGCCTCCTTACCAATCTCCATGAGGGTGACTACCCTTGCTGCTTCCTTTGCCCTAGATCTCCTGATTTTGGCAATTATATTGGCATCAGGTTTGTCATTCCTAAGAGACAGTCCTTTGGAACTGCAACTTTTACAACAAAACAGAGTTGAGAGGTTTCCCTTCTCCAGCTGAACTGAATTAGGAATTGTATAAGGCCATCAAGCCCAATAACTACCTTGTGTGGTCAAGGAAGGATCTGGTCCTCTTTTGCTTACCAATGCCAGATGTCTGTAGTACTTGCAGCAGTATAAAAGATTGCTGTGACTTTTTTCCAATTAATAAACTCATGGCTCAATAAGATCTCTATGCTACCGGGAACTGGGGATTCAGTAGGGGAACATTAGCTATCTCCCTCAGAAACCCTAGTGTACATTTGGACGGAAACTACCCTAGTGGGACTTCATTGTCTAAGACACACACACTTATTAGTTCTCCATTGTCTTCTTCCTCTATTATTGTAGTAGGGGGCACAGAGGGGCTTCCTCTGTAGCGGGCACATACCCTCTGAGCCTGCTCTGTGTCACTGAAGAGCAGGTGCTGCAGAGCAGGCTACTAAAGTAGCAGGGCAAAGGCGCACACTATGCCTTTGTCATGGGGTTTATGACTAAGAGTGTGATTGGCAAATGACCCTTTTACAGATCAAATTACCTGCATCATTATATTAATGAATACAAATATAAACAGCCAGGGCTTCTACACTCTTGTCATTTGGTAATTCCTCCCACTCCTATAGAAGGGACTGAGGATGGACAGGAGCACTGCTGTCTTTGTGGAGACTGGTCTTTGCTCTGCGGTTGGCAGCTGGACAGACAGTTCCAAAAGGTTGAACACCAACAACTGCCTCCCATTTAAACCTCTCCCAATGTAACTGGTAAATCTCCGTACTTTGAGATGAGATTGTGTCTTGTTCATTAAAGTGCCTGGTCATTTTTCATGTTTATGGCCCTCGTCCACATTCACCTTAAATTGGCTATCATATGTTATTGGGATTCATACTGCATGCCCTTGCCATTTACATGGCTGATGGATGCTGTGGTGGATATGAAAGATTTGGGGGTGAGTGAGGTTAATGGGGATAGATGGGTAAATGCAAAATATGTTTGTTGCTGTGTTGATTCGGGTAGATATGAAGTACACTAACATCTGCATGCAGGTCACTTTCTAGGTGTTCAGTGATGAGCCATTTGTTTCTGAAGGGGAGTCTCACGTGCTTGTGGTGCAAGGATGCAATGGCCCAGGTTATGGTATGTAAGATAGTTGTAGAGGTATAGGTTCCTTATGTTTGATGTTTGTTAAGAGGGGTCTTCAATTTCCATAAATGCGTATTTTAGTTGGCATACATCTTGTGTGTTGGAACATATAATGTACACATGTTTAGTTCGAGAAGTAGTCAAAGACACACATAAAACTACATACAGCAGATGATAACCTGGCATAGCAAAGCTTGAGAGAAAGCATTGCAATGATTGTAAAAGATTATATGTCATAGACACACGCATAACAGGCTGCAAAACCTGGTGTCCTTCACGTGTTCCTATCACTAGCCTCTCTCAGCAATTCCTATCTGAACAAGAGTACCAACAGCAACCCCATACACGTCTCTCTCTCTCTCGCTCTCTCTCTCTCTCCCTCTTTCTCTCTCTCTCTCTCTCTCTCTCTCTCTATCTCTCTCTCTCTCCTCTCTCTCTGCCTCTCTCATATTCGCTTTCTTACTCTCCCTCCACCTCTAGTTATGTCGCTCTTTCTCAAAAGTTATTTACATTTTACCTTATGAAACAAAGATATGGGTATTGACAGATTTGGAAAGTGGGCAGTCTGGAAACATATGTATTACCATGAGGTAGGTGCTTGTGTAATGGAAGGCAATAAACCTTGTGTTGGAGAAACAGCTGCTTGAGACATGAAGACCCTAGGCAACCTGTTTGAATACTTAGGATGTTGATTGACAGGCTGAGGTGTCTCATGCCTCACTCTGACTTGCTCAACTGCCAGCAGAAATTTCAAAAAAGGTAGCAGGCAATCCTCTCCAGAAAGAACATGGCATGATAACCTGTTCTAAGATGAGAGTTTGCAGCACACACCTTTTGCTCACTGTACCTTTTACAGAAGGGAAATAGCCATTTGCATATCAGTCTTTGTCCCACCCACAAGGGCAGTCCAGCACCGAAATGCTATGGCAATTTCTCTCTGAACAAGAGTACAAACAGCAACTCCATACATGTGTTTCAGCCTTGTTGGGCCTCATCAGTGAGGTGAAGCTGTGCCTCTCTGAACACAGTGAGCAGGGAGTGCACGTCTGGTTGCCCCCAGGTAACTCGGGGTGACCAACCCCAAGTTACTTGCAAATATTTCAAAAAAGGTAGCAGGCACTCCTCTCCAGAAAAAAACATGGAATGATAACCTGTTCTGAGATAAGAGTTTGCAGCAGACACTTTTTGCTCACTGTACCTTTCACAGATGGGAAATATCCATTTGCACATCAGACTTTGTCCCACCCAAATGGGCATTCCAGCCCTGAAATGCTATGGTAATTCGTCTCTGAACAAGAGTACAAACAGCAACCCCATACACGTGTTTCAGCCTTGTTGGACCTCATCAGTGAGGTGAAGCTGTGCCTCTCTGAGTACAGTGAACAGGGAGTCCACGTCTGGTTGCCCTCAGGTAACTCAGGGAGACCAACCCCGAGTTCCATGCAAATATTTCAAAAAAGGTAGCACAA
The DNA here is from genome assembly GCF_040938575.1 of Ambystoma mexicanum. Taxonomy (NCBI): domain Eukaryota; kingdom Metazoa; phylum Chordata; class Amphibia; order Caudata; family Ambystomatidae; genus Ambystoma; species Ambystoma mexicanum. The sequence continues at coordinate 514,194,706 of NC_090937.1, forward strand.
AGAACATGGCATGATAACCTGTTCTGAGATGAGAGTTTGCAGCACACGTTTTTTGCTCACTGTACCTTTCACAGATGGGAAATATCCATTTGCATATTAGACTTTGTCCCACCCACATGGGCAGTCCAGCACCGAAATGCTATGTCAATTCCTCTCTGAACAATAGTACCAGCAGCAACCCCATACACATGTTTCAGCCTTGTTAGGCCTCGTCAGTGAGGTGAAGCTGTGCCTCTCTGAGCACAGTGAGCAGGGAGTCCACGTCTGGTTGCCCCCAGGTAATTCAGAGTGACCAACCCCAAGTTCCTTGCAAATATTTCAAAAAAGGAAGTAGGCACTCCTCTCCAGAAAGAACATGGCATGATAACCTGTTCTGAGATATGAGTTGGCAGCACACGCTTTTCGATCACTATACCTTTCACAAATGGGAAATATCCATTTCCATATCATTCTTTGTCCCACCCACATGGGCAGTCCAGCACCGAAATGCAATGGCAATTCCTCTCTGAACAAGAGTACCCACAGCAACCCCATACACGTGTTTCAGCCTTGTTGGGCCTCATCAGTGAGGTGAAGCTGTGCCTCTCTGAGCACAGTGAGCAGGCAGTCCACGTCTGGTTGCCCCCAGGTAACTCAGGGTGACCAACCCAAGTTCCTTGCAAATATTTCAAAAAAGGTAGCAGGCGCTCCTCTCCAGAAAGAACATGGCATGATAACCTGTTCTGAGATGAGAGTTTGCAGCACACACTTTTTGCTCACTGTACCTTTCATAGATGGGAAACATCCATTTGCACATCAGTCTTTGTCCCACCCACATGGGCAGTCCAGCACCGAAATGCTATGGCAATTCCTCTGTGAACAAGAGTACCAAGAGCAACCCCATACACGTGTTTCAGCCTTGTTGGGCCTTATCAGTGAGGTGAAGCTGTGCCTCTCTGAGCACAGTGAGCAGGGAGTCCACGTCTGGTTGCCCCCAAGTAACTCAGGGCGACCAACCCCAAGTTCCTTGCAAATATTTCTTAAAAAGGTAGCAGGCACTCCTCTCCAGAAAGAACATGGCATGATAACCTGTTCTGAGATGAGAGTTTGCAGCACACACCTTTTGCTCACTGTACCTTTCACAGATGGGAAATATCCATTTGCATATCAGACTTTGTCCCACCCACATGGGCAGTCCAGCACTAAAATGTTATGGCAAGTTATTTCTGAACAAGAGTTCCAACAGCAACCCCATACATGTGTTTCAGCCTTGTTGGGCCTCATCAGTGAGGTGAAGTTGTGCCTCTCTGAACACAGTGAGCAGGGAGTCCATGTCTGGTTGCCCCCAGGTAACTCAGGGTGACCAACCTCAAGTTCCTTGCAAATATTTCAAAAAAGGTAGTAGGCGCTCCTCTCCAGAAAGAACACGGCATGATAACCTGTTCTGAGAGGAGAGTTTGCAGCACACACTTTTTGCTCACTGTACCTTTCACAGATTGGAAATATCCATTTGCATATCAGCCTTTGTCACACCCACATGGGCAGTCCAGCACCGAAATGCTATGCCAATTCCTCGCTGAACAAGAGTACCAACAGCAACCCAATAAACGTGTTTCAGCCTTGTTGGGCCTCATCAGTGAGGTGAAGCTGTACCTCTCTGAGCACAGTGAGCAGTGAGTCCAAGTCTGGTTGCCCCCAGGTAACTCGGAGTGACCAACCCCAAGTTCCTTGCAAATATTTCAAAAAAGGTATCAGGCATTCCTCTCCAGAAAAAACATGGAATGATAACCTGTTCTGAGATAAGAGTTTGCAGCAGACACTTTTTGCTCACTGTACCTTTCACAGATGGGAAATATTCATTTGCATATTAGACTTTGTCCCACCCACATGGGCAGTCCAGCACCGAAATGCTATGGCAATTTCTCTCTGAACAAGAGTACCAACAGCAACCCCATACACGTGTTTCAGCCTTGTTGGACCTCATCAGTGAGGTGAAGCTGTGCCTCTCTGAGTACAGTGAACAGGGAGTCCACATCTGGTTGCCCTCAGGTAACTCAGGGAGACCAACCCCAAGTTCCATGCAAATATTTCCAAAAAGGTAGCACAAAGAACATGGCATGATAACCTGTTCTGAGATGAGAGTTTGCAGCACACACTTTTTGCTCACTGTACCTTTCACAGATGGGAAATATCCATTTGCATATCAGACTTTGTCCCACCCACATGGGCAGTCCAGCACTAAAATGTTATGGCAAGTTATTTCTGAATAAGAGTTCCCACAGCAACCCCATACATGTGTTTCAGCCTTGTTGGGCCTCATCAGTGAGGTGAAGTTGTGCCTCTCTGAGCACAGTGAGCAGGGAGTCCATGTCTGGTTGCCCCCAGGTAACTCAGGGTGACCAACCCCAAGTTCCTTGCAAATATTTCAAAAAAGGTAGTAGGCGCTCCTCTCCAGAAAGAACACGGCATGATAACCTGTTCTGAGAGGAGAGTTTGCAGCACACACTTTTTGCTCACTGTACCTTTCACAGATTGGAAATATCCATTTGCATATCAGCCTTTGTCACACCCACATGGGCAGTCCAGCACCGAAATGCTATGCCAATTCCTCGCTGAACAAGAGTACCAACAGCAACCCTATATATGTGTTTCAGCCTTGTTGGGCCTCATCAGTGAGGTGAAGCTGTGCCTCTCTGAACACATTGAGCAGGGAGTGCACGTCTGGTTGCCCCCAGGTAACTCGGGGTGACCAACCCCAAGTTCCTTGCAAATATTTCAAAAAAGGTAGCAGGCACTCCTCTCCAGAAAAAACATGGAATGATAACCTGTTCTGAGATAAGAGTTTGCAGCAGACACTTTTTGCTCACTGTACCTTTGCACATCAGACTTTGTCCCACCCAATTGGGCAGTCCAGCACCGAAATGCTATGGCAATTCCTCTCTGAACAAGAGTAACAACAGCAACCCCATACACGTGTTTCAGCCTTGTTGGACCTCATCAGTGAGGTGAAGCTGTGCCTCTCTGAGTACAGTGAACAGGGAGTCCACGTCTGGTTGCCCTCAGGTAACTCAGGGAGACCAACCCCAAGTTTCATGCAAATATTTCAAAAAAGGTAGCACAAAGAACATGGAATGATAACCTGTTCTGAGATGAGAGTTTGCAGCACACGTTTTTTGCTCACTGTACCTTTCACAGATGGGAAATATCCATTTGCATATCAGACTTTGCCCCACCCACATGGGCAGTCCAGCACCAAAATGCTATGTCAATTCCTCTATGAACAATAGTACCAACAGCAACCCCATACACATGTTTCAGCCTTGTTGGGGCTCATCAGTGAGGTGAAGCTGTGCCTCTCTGAACACAGTGAGCAGGGAGTCCACGTCTGGTTGCCCCCAGGTAATTCAGGGTGACCAACCCAAGTTCCTTGCAAATATTTCAAAAAAGGTAGCAGGCGCTCCTCTCCAGAAAGAACATGGCATGATAACCTGTTCTGAGATATGAGTTGGCAGTACACACTTTTTGCTCACTGTACCTTTCACAGATGGGAAATATCCATTTCCATATCATTCTTTGTCCCACCCACATGGGCAGTCCAGCATCGAAATACAATGGCAATTCTTCTCTGAACAAGAGTACCCACAGCAACCCCATACACGTGTTTCAGCCTTGTTGGGCCTCATCAGTGAGGTGAAGCTGTGCCTCTCTGAGCACAGTGAGCAGGGAGTCCACGTCTGGTTGCCCCCAGGTAACTCAGGGTGACCAACCCAAGTTCCTTACAAATATTTCTAAAAAGGTAGCAGGCGCTCCTCTCCAGAAAGAACATGGTATGATAACCTGTTCTGAGATGAGAGTTTGCAGCACACGCTTTTCGCTCACTGTACCTTTCATAGATGGGAAGCATCCATTTGCACATCAGTCTTTGTCCCACCCACATGGGCAGTCCAGCACCGAAATGCTATGGCAATTCCTCTGTGAACAAGAGTACCAAGAGCAACCCCATACACGTTTTTCAGCCTTGTTGGGCCTTATCAGAGAGGTGTAGCTGTGCCTCTCTGAGCACAGTGATCAGGGAGTCCACGTCTGGTTGCCCCCAGGTAACTCAGGGTGACCAACCCCAAGTTCCTTGCAAATATTTCTTAAAAAGGTAGCAGGCGCTCCTCTCCAGAAAGAACATGGCATGATAACCTCTTCTGAGATGAGAGTTTGCAGCACACACTTTTTGCTCACTGTACCTGTCACAGATGGGAAATAGCCATTTGCATATCAGACTTTGTCCCACCCACATGGGCAGTCCAGCACCGAAATGCTATGGCAATTACTCTCTGAACAAGAGTACCAACAGCAACCCAATACACGTGTTTCAGCCTTGTTGGACCTCATCAGTGAGGTGAAGCTGTGCCTCTCTGAGCACAGTGAGCAGGGAGTCCATGTCTGGTTGACCCCAGGTAACTCAGGGTGACCAACCCCAAGTTCCTTGCAAATATTTCAAAAAAGGTAGTAGGCGCTCCTCTCCAGAAAGAACATGGCATGATAACCTGTTCTGAGATGAGAGTTTGCAGCACACACTTTTTGCTCACTGTACCTTTCACAGATGGGAAATATCCATTTGCATATCAGCCTTTGTCACACTCACATGGGCAGTCCAGTACCGAAATGCTATGGCAATCCCTCTCTGAACAAGAGTACCAACAGCAACCCCATACACGTGTTTCAGCCTTGTTGGACCTCATCAGTGAGGTGAAGCTGTGCCTCTCTGAGTACAGTGAACAGGGAGTCCACATCTGGTTGCCCTCAGGTAACTCAGGGAGACCAACCCCAAGTTCCATGCAAATATTTCAAAAAAGGTAGCACAAAGAACATGGCATGATAACCTGTTCATAGATGAGAGTTTGCAGCACACGTTTTTTGCTCACTGTACCTTTCACAGATGGGAAATATCCATTTGCATATCAGACTTTGTCCCACCCACATGGGCAGTCCAGCACCGAAATGCTATGTCAATTCCTCTCTGAACAATAGTACCAACAGCAACCCCATACACATGTTTTAGCCTTGTTGGGCCTCATCAGTGAGGTAAAGCTGTGCCTCTCTGAGCACAGTCAGCAGGGAGTCCACGTCTGGTTGCCCCCTGGTAATTCAGAGTGACCAACCCCAAGTTCCTTGCAAATATTTCAAAAAGGAAGCAGGCGCTCCACTCCAGAAAGAACATGGCATGATAACCTGTTCTGAGATGAGAGTTTGCAGCACACGCTTTCTGCTCACTATACCTTTCATAGATGGGAAACATCCATTTGCACATCAGTCTTTGTCCCACCCACATGGGCAATTCCTCTGTGAACAAGAGTACCAAGAGCAACCCCATACACGTGTTTCAGCCTTGTTGTTCCTTATCTGTGAGGTGAAGCTGTGCCTTTCTAAGCACAGTGAGCAGGGAGTCCACGTCTGGTTGCCCCCAGGTAACTCAGGGTGACCAACCCCAAGTTCCTTGCAAATATTTCTTAAAAAGGTAGCAGGCGCTCCTCTCCAGAAAGAACATGGCTTGATAACCTCTTCTGAGATGAGAGTTTGCAGCACACACATTTTGCTCAATGTACCTTTCACAGATAGGAAATATCCATTTGCATATCAGTCTTTGTCACACCCACATGGGCAGTCCAGCACCGAAATGCTATGGCAATTCCTCTCTGAACAAGAGTACCAACAGCAACCCAATACACGTGTTTCAGCCTTGTTGGGCCTCATCAGTGAGGTGAAGCTGTACCTCTGTGAGCACAGTAAGCAGAGAGTCCAGGTTGGTTGCCCCCAGGTAACTCAGAGTGACCAACCCCAAGTTCCTTGCAAATATTTCAAAAAAGGTAGTAGGCGCTCCTCTCCAGAAAGAACATGGCATGATAACCTGTTCTGAGAGGAGAGTTTGCAGCACACACTTTTTGCTCACTGTACCTTTCACAGATTGGAAATATCCATTTGCATATCAGACTTTGTACCACCCACATGGGCAGTCCAGCACCGAAATGCTATGGCAATTCCTCTCTGAACAAGAGTACCAACAGCAACCCCATACACGTGTTTCAGCCTTGTTGGACCTCATATTTGAGGTGAAGCTGTGCCTCTCTGAGCACAGTGAGCAGGGAGTCCATGTCTGGTTGCCCCCAGGTAACTCAGGGTGACCAACCCCAAGTTCCTTGCAAATATTTCAAAAAAGGTAGTAGGCGCTCCTCTCCAGAAAGAACACGGCATGATAACCTGTTCTGAGAGGAGAGTTTGCAGCACACACTTTTTGCTCACTGTACCTTTCACAGATTGGAAATATCCATTTGCATATCAGCCTTTGTCACACCCACATGGGCAGTCCAGCACCGAAATGCTATGGCAATTCCTCTCTGAACAAGAGTACCAACAGCAACCCAATACACGTGTTTCAGTCTTGTTGGGCCTCATCAGTGAGGTGAAGCTGTGCCTCTCTGAGTACAGTGAACAGGGAGTCCACATCTGGTTGCCCTCAGGTAACTCAGGGAGACCAACCCCAAGTTCCATGCAAATATTTCCAAAAAGGTAGCACAAAGAACATGGCATGATAACCTGTTCTGAGATGAGAGTTTGCAGCACACGTTTTTTGCTCACTGTACCTTTCACAGATGGGAAATATCCATTTGCATATCAGACTTTGTCCCACCCACATGGGCAGTCCAGCACCGAAATGCTATGTCAATTCTTCTCTGAACAATAGTACCAACAGCAACCCCATACACATGTTTCAGCCTTGTTGGGCCTCATCAGTGAGGTGAAGCTGTGCCTCTCTGAGCACAGTGAGCAGAGAGTCCACGTCTGGTTGATCCCAGGTAATTCAGAGTGACCAACCCCAAGTTCCTTGCAAATATTTCAAAAAAGGAAGCAGGCACTCCTCTCCAGAAAGAACATGGCATGATAACATGTTCTGAGATATGAGTTGGCAGCACACGCTTTTTTTCACTGTACCTTTCACAGATGGGAAATATCCATTTCCATATCATTCTTTGTCCCACCCACATGGGCAGTCCAGCACCGAAATGCAATGGCAATTCCTCTGTGAACAAGAGTACCCATAGCAACCCCATACACGTGTTTCAGCCTTGTTGGGCCTCATCAGTGAGGTGAAGCTGTGCCTTTCTGAGCACAGTGAGCAGGGAGTCCACGTCTGGTTGCCCCCAGATAACTCACGGTGACCAACCCCAAGTTCCTTTCAAATATTTCTTAAAAAGGTAGCAGGCGCTCCTCTCCAGAAAGAACATGGCATGATAACCTCTTCTGAGACGAGAGTTTGCAGGACACACTTTTTGCTCACTGTACCTTTCACAGATGGGAAATAGCCATTTGCATATCAGTCTTTGTCACACCCACATGGGCAGTCCAGCACCGAAATGCTATGGCAATTCCTCTCTGAAGAAGAGTACCAATAGCAACCCAATACACGTGTTTCAGCCTTGTTGGGCCTCATCAGTGAGGTGAAGCTGTACCTCTGTGAGCACAGTAAGCAGGGAGTCCAGGTTGGTTGCTCCCAGGTAACTCAGGGTGACCAACCCCAAGTTCCTTGCAAATATTTCAAAAAAGGTAGTAGGCGATCCTCTCCAGAAAGAACATGGCATGATAACCTGTTCTGAGATGAGAGTTTGCAGCACACACTTTTTGCTCACTGTACCTTTCACAGATGGGAAATATCCATTTGCATATCAGCCTTTGTCACACCCACATGGGCAGTCCAGCACCGAAATGCTATGGCAATTCCTCTCTGAACAAGAGTACCAACAGCAACCCAATACACGTGTTTCAGCCTTGTTGGGCCTCATCAGTGAGGTGAAGCTGTACCTCTCTGAGCACAGTGAGCAGGGAGTCCAGGTCTGGTTGCTCCCAGGTAACTCAGGGTGACCAACCCCAAGTTCCTTGCAAATATTTCAATAAAGGCAGTAGGCGCTCCTCTCCAGAAAGAACATGGCATGATGACCTGTTCTGAGATGAGAGTTTGCAGCACACGTTTTTGCTCACTGTACCTTTCACAGATGGGAAATATTCATTTGCATATCAGACTTTGTACCACCCACATGGGCAGTCCAGCACTAAAATGTTATGGCAAAGTCCTTTCTGAACAAGAGTACCAACAGCAACCCCATACACGTGTTTCAGCCTTGTTGGGCCTCATCATGAATCTGTGCCTCTCTGAGCACAGTAAGCAGGTAGTCCATGTCTCGTTGTCCCCGGGTAACTCAGGGTGACCAACCCCAAGTTCCTTGCAAATATTTCAAAAAAGGTAGCAGGCGTTCCTCTCCAGAAAGAACATGGCATGATAACCTTTTCTGAGATGAGAGTTTGCAGCACACACTTTTTGCTAACTGTACCTTTCACATATGGGAAATATCCATTTGCATATCAATCTTTGTCCCACCCACATGGGCACCCCTGCACGGAAATGCTATGGCAATTCCTCTCTGAACAAGAGTACCAACAGCAACCCCATACACGTGTTTCAGCATTGTTGGGCCTCATCAGTGAGGTGAAGCTGTGCCTCTCTGAGCACAGTGAGCAGGGAGTCCACGTCTCGTTGCACCCAGGTAACTCAGGGTGACCAACCCCAAGTTCCTTGCAAATAATTCAAAAAAGGTAGCAGGCGCTCCTCTCCAGATAGAACATGGCATGATAACCTGTTCTGAGATGAGAGTTTGCAGCACACTGCCAGGAGATACTTACACCAGTCAGGGCAAAGCCGTTGGAGTCATTGGACTGCATGTGTGAGGTGTTGCTCAGGCAATTTTGCAAGGGACAAGAATCCCTGGTCATTTCACCCAGAAATCGACTGCTGTGATGCCTCTCACAGAGTCAAGCAGCCACAGCTCGAAATGAAAATAAAACAAATGTGCCTGCTGCCCCTCTCCGCCACCCCACACTAGTTTCTGTGGCTGGTCATTAAATTCAGGTTGGGAATGATGCTGAAATCCTGGTGGGGGTTCTTCATGCTGAAATGAGGAGCAGAACATATAAACGGTCAAGCCTGCGTACCACAGAGCAATCCATGAGGCTGAGTGTGGCATTCCCCTTAGCAGTAGAGGGGTACTCTATCTGCAGGGCAGGGAGATAGGCCATGCAGTCCAATTACAGTTCAATATTCAGCTTGTAGTATTTTCTGCTCCTTACTATGTACTACTCTACACCCAGGCTCATAGGAAAGCTTTGTTAGAACTAATTCAAGATACCAAGGCAAGAGCAGTTAAGAAGCCTGTATCTGTCTTCATGAGCTGTCCTTCCAGAGATGAGGGACTGACACGGATTATCATAAACACAGGATGTGATCTGTTTCCCTAGGGGGGTCACTTGGAGCCAGGAAAGATTTGCCTCAACCATCAACAGGCAGTTGTTTTACAAGTGGAATTTGAGGGATGGAAAGACTGTCTGGAGTAATGTGGCTTTGCCTGATTTGTAGCCTAATATTTAAACTTTTACACAAGCTGGCATGATTTCAAGTTGGGATGAGCGTCAAAGATTGAGCTTGCATATTTTGCAACCTAGTTCCAAAAGTTCAGCAAGGAATGTTTTATTGATATGATCTACTATTGTTTGCCTGGTCCTTTTCCGATCATGTTCTGCCTTATTATGACACCCAGGCCCATCATAATTCCTTCTTCGACCTTGTCTGGCTGTTGCTGACCTCCTGTCTCCATATTCCCTGGCTTCGTTTGACACACCACCCATATGTTGTCACCAGCTTTACCCTTACTGCTAGAGTACTGTTCCTTCATTTGGCCTGTACATGGTCCGTTTTCTAGGGACACATATTCCCTTCATGGTCTCTATCTTTACTCTCCCCTTTGTTGTAACTTCACCACTTTTTCTCTGTACATGGTTTACTTCCCATTGACACCTTGGTCCTTTGTGGATTCCATCTTTGCCCAGACCTCATCTGTACCATTTAATTTTGCCTTTTGTGTGTGCCTGTTATCCCTTCAGTGCATTGTCTCCCTTTTGTGTGTTCCTGGTCCCCATTCTTGTGGCAAGCTTGTCCCTTAGGGACTCTAATATGTAAAATATAAAGGGATAACGCTGCTGTCTGAAGCCTTGCACAGTAAGGTGTGCCATGTGCAATTTAGGGGTTTGGCTCTGCTGTTTGAAGCCATAGCGCTGCTTTAATACTGTGAAGGAGGAGCTTGCATTGCTCTAGCCCATTCTGTACCTCTTTTATGTGAGGGAAGCTTGCACTGCTATATTTGTTCTGTGCGAGTGAAGCGTGCCCTTCTATGGCTCATGTGGTACCCTGTCTTCGAATGTGAAGCTTGTCACACTGATTTGAGGCTATTCTTACTTTGGTGTGATGGAAACATGTCAATGTCAGTGAACCCTGAACTGCTGTGCGCCCTGCTGTAACTGTGTGAGGGGAGATTTCCTGGTTGTGGCCATTGTGGATCTGCTCTATTTCAGGGAAGGTTTCCCTAATGTATGCCTTACTGTACCCAATTCCATGCCAGTGGCACTTTCACTGCGGTGACCCGTGTTGTGCCTGTGCCATGTTGGGAAGCTTGCCCTACTGTAGAACATGCTGCATTCCATGTGAAAAAAGGTTGTCCTGCTGTGGTACATGCTCTATCTGTTCTGCTATGTTGTCTTTTTTAGGATTTATACTGCAATATGCTGCGATTTTCATGGATTCAAGGCAGCCTGTTGGATCTGAAAGGTCAGAGGGTATGTGCTAGTGGGAAGAGAGTGGAACATGCAATATACTTCTGCTGTTTTTGTTGATGTGTGCAGGTGCAAGATGCCCGGAGCTTTGTATTTGTATCAGTTTCTAGGTCTTCTGTGTTGAGAGCACAGAGGCATGTGTGTCCATAGGGGCACCACTTGTGCCTGTGGTGCTAGGATGCATTGGCTGTGTATGTGGTATGTAAGTTGGTTGTAGAGGAGCAGGGCACTGATGCTTGATATCATTTGGGTACGGTTTTCAAGTGCAATGTGTGAATGGCTTAGTTGGTATCTATATCCTGTTTTGGAATGCAGAATTTGCATATGTTAGAGCGGAAGATAGTCAGACACATGGAACTACATATAGCTGTCCATAACATTGCATAGCAAGGCTTGTGAAAATGCATGAAAGTCATAAGAAAGCATTATAGTTCATAGAAACTCAAAGGAACACGTTGTACACCCTATTGTCCGATCTCTGCTCCTAACATTAGCCTCTTGCAGAAAGGTTGCATTTCAATTTCTGCTCACTTACCGCTCTCTCTATCTCTCACTCGCTCTGTCATAGATACATTTGACCATATATGACACAAGGATCTCGGAATTTGCAGATGTGGGACATTCCAAAGCTTACCGGATAAAAGAATGTTTGGCTTAGAGAGCCGACTGTAGGTATCTGTGTCCACTTCCTTGGGATGTAGGTTGGCAGGCTGAGTGCTGCTTCAATCCTCACTCTAACTTGCTCAGGTGCTGTGCTCAGTGGCCAGGTGAGACTTTTGCCCATTAGAGCTAAGCCTGTTAGGGCATCAGACCACATTTCACAAGAGTTCGTCAGGTGTTTGGGCCAGGGGCCAGAATCCATAGCCTTTTTTACCAGAAATGCTCCTAAATGTCTGTGTAACGCTCAAACTCATCTCAAACAAACAGTGCACAGATCCATGGGGCATACTTAAATTAAACACTTTTCCCTCCTTCGCACACCTTCCACCCCTCACTTGTTTTTTTACAGTGGTTCCATATTGTCTTTTTCAGAATGCTACTCAATACTTGCTGGGGGAAATGTGTGGTGAAATGAGGAGCAGAAAACATAAAATTTGGAGTCTGGAAATCTCAATAATGCGTTCAAGGTCCAGGCAGCTCCTCTTTGCCGAAACCCGTTTTTGTTGAGCTACAAATGTACTTTTGCCACCTCCTCCAGTTCCAGATTTCCAATGGGATTTTGTTCCCTTACTCTTCACCAATGAACTTCAGGACCATTTCCTCCTTAGTCTCCCTGCTGAGTACGTTCAGCCTTTCATCAGAGCGGCACATGAGAAATCAGTAACTCTTCTTAAGAAGGGGGAGTTGAAGGAATCGGAAAAAGAAGGCACCTCCCCGTGTCTCTTTTTAGCTATGCTTTTAAACATTAGGCAACCATATCAGGCTTATTCACAGCTGTTCCAAACCTGAAGGGGTGTTCTGAAACAAAGTCACACTCACGGATCTTTATATATGTTTGCCTCCGCGCATGTGCTGTATCAACCATTCAGCACACTTGCATGTACATTTACAGGGTAATTCATAGAATTTCGCACAAAAGTGGCGCACGCGGCTGGTGCACAGTGTCCCCGTGCGATACACTGCGCCAGCCGCGTGCGATAAAATCCATTTCATCGCACAGCGTATTCATGGATTCCAGCCTCCAAAACCAGCCGTGGCACAGAGTGGCGCAGCGACCCTGCAGCAGTGCCAGTTACGCCCCCAAGAACGCCCTCGCGCAAGGAAAAGCCATCAAAATTCCCAATTCATCGCAAAGGGCTGCGCTAACCCTGGACCAGTTCACAGGGCTGCCAAACAGCAAACACCAAGCGGGGAACGTGTATTTCAGTGGTTCGCGGGAAGTTTCACACGCGATTGTCCTGGGGATGTGTACATCAGGGGTGCGCGTGAAGTAACACACGCGATTCCATCAGGGCACGTGTATTCCAGGGGTGCGCGGGAAGTATCACACGCAAAATCAGCAGGGTACATGTATTTCAGGGGTGCGCGGGAAGTAACACACGCGATTTCATCAGGGTACGTGTATTTCAGGGGTGCGCGGGAAGTATCACACGCAATTCCATCAGGGCACGTGTATTTCAGGGGTGCGTGGGGAGCACTACACGTGAATTGGCTGTGTGGGTCCTCCCAGGTGTTCCCTCTACACCCTCCACGGCCCCTACAGCAAGCCCACACCACAGGGGACTACCCTGCACCCCTGCTCATGTCCTGCAGGCAGCCCATCCACCATGGTCATGCCCCCCAGCCAAGCCACAAGTCACCTTGCACTACTGATCAACAACGCATGTCTCCTAGCACCCTCACCGCCCAGCACTGTGGGGCACCTGCCAGCAGGCCCCCACACATGTCCAACTCATGTCCCTCTGCACCCCCACCCCGCAGCACTGTGGGACACCCTCCACCAGGCCCACACTCATGTCTCCCAGCACCCCCACCCCCCAGCATCCAGGGGCACCCTCCACCAGGCTCCCACTCCTTTCTACCACCACCCCCCACCCCCCAGCAGTGCGATTCGCCTGTGTACGTGTATATCAGGGTTGCGCGTGTAGTCTGACACGTGAATTCATCAGGGTACGTGTATTATGGGTCCGCGTGAACTTCCACATGCGATATCAGCAGGGTACGTCTATTACGGGGTTCGCGGGAAGTTCCACATGCGATTGCAGCAGGGTAGGTGTATTCCAAGGTGCGCGGGAAGTACCACATGCGATTGCCCTGGGCACGTGTATTTCGGGGTGCGCGGGAATTTCCACACGCGAATTCAGCAGGGTACGTGTATTCCAAGGTGCGCGGGAAGTTCCACATGCGATTTCAGCAGGGTACGTGTATTCCAAGGTGCGCGGGAAGTTCCACACACGATTGTCCGTGGTGCGTGTATTTCGGGGTGCGCGGGAAGTACCACACGCGATTTCAGCAGGGTATGTGTATTCCAAGGTGCAAGGGAAATTCCACACGCGAATCCAGCAGCCTACGTGTATTCCGGGTAGCCGGGCAGTCCTACACGTGAATCGGCCGTGTGGGTCCTCCCAGCTGTTCACTCGACACCCTCCACGGCCCCTGCAGGCGGCCCACACCACAGGGGACTACCCTGCACATGTCCCACAGGCAGCCCATCCACAATGCCCATGCCCCCCAGCCAACCCACATGTCACCTTGCACTACTGCCCACCAACTCATGTCCCCCTGCACCCCCACCCCCCAGCATCCAGGGGCACCCTCGCCAGGCCCCCGCTCATGTCCCCCTGCACCCCCACCCCCCAGCACTGTGGGCCACCCTCCACCAGGCCCCTACTCATGTCCCCCTGCACCCCCTGTTAGGGAGAATTCTCTGTTTAGGCTGAATTTCCTAACCTAGTGAGTCCCCCAGCAACTTTGCTGGATTTCTGGGGTTTGGTTTTTTTCATCCTGCCAAGAGTGAGACTCTTTTTCTCCCACTCTTGGACATGAATGTGTGTAATTCCTTTGAATGTCAATGTGCTCTATGGGCTATGGGGTCTTTTACTCCATAGGGTCTCATATGTTTTGCTATGTGTGTTACACTGCACCCTCCGTGCCGTAGCACTGGGGCGTCCTAGCGGACCTCCATCATAGACTCCATACCCGAGGACTGACTACTGTCTCCCCGGGCATGTAAAGTCACCATTGGCTTTACTAGACCTAAATTTACTAACAGAACTAGTACAAACCATCCTATTGTGGACGTACTAGTAGGGGTACTTCGATTACTCCTGGGTTTGTTATTCGAGGGGGCACTGTCCCGTCCCCCCTCGTCGAGTTTTGGCTGGTGGCAGTGGAAACTACTTGTTATGTTCGACCCCGAATATAACCCTATGGGATTCTTCCCATTGTTGGAGATTGATACTTTTCCTCGTTAATCTCTAACATACCACCGGTTTACTTATCTTAAATTAGTCTATCGGATGGTATTTTCTGCCAGAACTCGGTTTTTAAAATGGCGTCTGTGTTCGTCTCTGTGACTCCTAAACCAAAGGTTGAGCCCTTTGTTCCACTTTTGGCGGGCTTCTGTACAGAGACCCTCCAAAGTGGTGCCATTCTGTCTGGGTTACCACAGGGGTGTGGGAGGGGGTTTAGGCACCCTGGACTGAGTTGCCTTGCCATCTCCAGTCGCACTCTGGTGTGATTGGCCCAAGTGGTGAGCCACCCTGCTCACCACTTAGCGTGTTTTGATTGACAGCTAGGCTGAATGAATGGGGGTTTTCTGCATAAAAGCAGGGCTTTTGGGACTGGATTTTCAGTAGTCGCCACAGGACCTAAGAATCCGACGAGGGTAAAGCTGAGCCGACCTGCAACGACGACACCTCCGGTGGAGCCCTGCGGAACTGACTCACCACTTCCTGACGACAGAGGAGATCTCCCTGCCAGAGAGTCTCTTCCCCTGACTGGTGGGAACAACCAGTCCCCTTTGCTTTTTCTTCGCTCCAGGACGCAGTGGTCGAATTGCCCGTGCAGAGCACCTCGGCAACCGGATAGCCACTACCCCTGTACCGCGACCAAAAGGTGGTGCCTTGTGACGGAGCACTCCGCGGCTGGTCTCTTCCCTGGTGGTGCACCGGACTTCACTTTTCTTCGACGACGAGATCATCTCTACTCTTGGCAAAGACCCGACGTGCATCCACCACCAGGAACAACTTCCCCCGCCGCAGCTGTCTCTCCACAAACAAGGTACCGTGTCCGCCTGGCTTCCCTTTCTGCCGGATCGAGTGAGGTGTCTTAATCCTCGCCTTTCCATTGGGTCACCTCCAAGCTTTCTTTAACGTGTTGTTCTGAACTGGTCCAATCTTTCCATAACAATTCTGCGATAAAGACTCGAAGCGCATTTCCACTGAGACACTTTTTGGGACATATCGCCTTGCCTCTCTCCGAGAGCGCCTGGCCTCTGAACTTTGTGATCTGCAGTAGACCCTGCCTTACTTGCCTTGCATTTGTCCGAAAAGTATTGGTACCGAGTTGACTTCATAACCTGCCTTATTTTTCTCTCCCGTCCTAACGAATACTAGAGTACCATCTAGGTTAAAGCATACACCTCTGTCTGCAAATAAGTGATGCCGGTGAACCTAGACTTGTCAAACTATTGTTAGGGGGATTGATCTTTTTCTTCGTATAGTAATTGTGATTGAAGTTGTTTGCCGTATTAGTGCCAGAGTGTTTTCCATAGATGTGTTGTTATAAATAAATACCTTTATATCTTTACACCGAAGCCTTGTTCCGTGTTTGCTTGTTCTACTGTGTAGATTGCCCTATATTATATACTCCACATACTGCCTAACTCTTCTTGAGGGAAGTCTGACTGCTCAGCCACATCTACCAAGTGAATCTGTGTGGTACAGACTGCTACCAAGTGGGTTTACTGCCAAACACCTGTAGTCCTAAATCTTTTGCAGTGGTCCCAGAGAGAACTGCACAGGTTTCCGCCTAACACTGGTGTACAGCGGTGGGATTTGTATCGAGTATACAGTTTAGAGTGCTTTTCGACACTTTAGGATAACTAACCACAAAGCTTAGCACTAAAAAGCAACTTTCAAAAACATGTCTACTATGGAAGCTTACAGTCAAGAATCCTTGTCAGGTGAAAATACTGAGGGTTTACGAGCTCTCTGTAGGCAAGAGAATCTTTCTGTAAGAGGCAAGAAGTTAGAACTGATAGCGAGATTGCTGGAAAACCAAAGTGTGGGTACTGGTTCAGAGGAACCAACTTCTCCAGCAAATGTAGATAACAGTAATGGTGTTGATCTAAATCATAATTCTGATGATAGTGATAAAGAGGCTGAAGAGGAAGGAGAGGCTAACGAAACTGTCTCCCCTGCCCCTCTGTCTGCCTTACCAGCTGTACTTACTGGGCCTATAACAGATCCCACACTAAGTCCTCAAGTCCTTGAACTAGAAAAAATGAAAATAGACTTGGAATTCAGAAGGATTACTGCTCAAACTGAACAGAAACACCAAGAAATGCAGCAAATTCTTAGGCTCTGAGAAATGGAGCTCAAGCATGAGTTAGAAATGAAAAGGTTGTCTGTCGAAACTGCTTCTGTCTCTGGCTCTTCTAGAAGCTCCAGTCCCAAAAGACCCTGGATGCCGAAGGAATTAATTGGTATGTATGAACCGAAGTTGGATGTATTGGATTGGCTGAGTTTGTTTGAGTACAATCATGGGCTCCAGAACATCACAGGTAACGAGTTGCTTACCTGGTTGTTCTCTAGGCTTCCCCCTGTTGCAACTGATGTGGTAATTGAGTTGGGGGAGGAGGATAGGAAAGATTACGAAAGTGTGAAACTAGCTTTGATAGCTAGATTTGGGAAGACCCCTTCCCAGTATCTTAAGAGGTTTAGAACCCTCAAAAAGCATGATGGTACCCCTTGGGCTACCTGGGTGAGTGAAGGGTTGAAAAACTTAGAGGGATGGATTAAGGGTTACAAAGTGAACACTTATGAGGGTATGAAGAATCTTTTTATGTTGGAGTCTATTTATGATGCCTGTTCTCCTGAGCTCAGACAGCACTTGGCTGATTCGAAGGAATTGGATTCCCGGAGGCTAACTAAGGCTGCTGACTTATGGGTGGCCAACAGGGCTACTCATAAGGATTCTGGGGCAACTCAGAAGAAGATGAGGGAAAACAGCCTAAAAAAGACTCAAAAGAGAATTCGAATAACTCAAATTCCAAAGAGGGCCCCAAACAAAAGCAGAAGGGTAAGCCACAAGGAAAACCGCAGCAGAATAGTGTGTCTTCTGGTGTCAAACCGGAAGGAGGCCAGAACAAGCCACCATTCCAAAAAGCATTCGGTAAATGCTTTGTTTGTGGCTCGACTGACCACGTGAAAGGAGATCCCAGATGTAAGGGTAAACCTTCAGGGGTCCAGCTTGTCTCCTTAGCCTTCGCTCCAGAGAAGGAAGTCCAAATGGCAAGTGGAAATTTTCTACCGCTAGCTGATGAACCCATTGGAGTCTCAGCCAGCGTTTCTTTAGTATCTCTGGGGTTGTGGGAACAACAGAATTTAGATGTCTATAATTCTATCCCCGATAATACTAAAGAGTATTATAAGGACAGTGTCCAGGTGAATGGTCAGGAGACTCCTGCCATTAGGGACACTGGGGCCAGCATAACTGTGGTGGATAAATCGTTTTTTCAGGCTGAGGATGTTGCTAAGGCACCCAAACGCCTCACCAAGTTAGCTGGAGGGCCTGTGCAGATGCTTCCCCAATTACCAGTTCTCATCCAGTGTAACGACATGACTGTGAAGATACCTGTCAGCTTACAGAGTGAGGTACCAGGATGCGTACTGTTGAATAACGATTTGAAAACTCTCGGAGTTGTATCGCATACTCCCAGACCTCCTAGTAAACGGTTACAGGAGCTAACCAGACCCGCAAGAAAGAGGACCATGCGCGGTACTCTCCCGGAGATGATGAAGAAAGAGATCACTCCTGCTCCACTGGAATTGTCGGCCGCTGTCTCGAAGAAATCTGAAGCGAAAGGGAAACCTAAGACTTCTACCCCGAAACCAGCAGCCAGCATTTCAGTGCAGCCAACACGGACTTCCCCGCGGTTGTCCAAAGTTACACCCGTAACTCCACCTCCAGCTGAGGCTGAGAGGGAGGTACAACTCTGTGTGGTAGAATTAGACTCTGAAGAAGAGCTAATGGAAGGCCATGAACTCATTGGAGATCTGGATCCTGTTGACCATCCTGAGCTGCAGTCTTTACTGGCAGAAGGTGGACCCAGCAGGGCAGACTTCAGTAAGGGATAGAGAGAATGTCCAACTCTGGAAGGTCTTTGCCACCAGGCAGAAGCTCAGGCTGAAGGGCAAGAGCCTGGGAAATACAGGTTGCACTGGGAAGATGGCCTCTTCTACAGTCAACCGACCGAGTCTGCACCTGGAGACTACAAGCGGCTTTTAGTACCCCAAGAGAACAGACCACAGTTCTTGCAGTTAGCCCACGAGACTCCTTTGGCTGGTCACTTGAGTTTCAAGAAGACTAAGGAAAGGCTATCTCTCTACTTCTATTGGCCAAAGATGGGGGCCGAAGTTGAAAAACACTGCAGGAGCTGCCACACCTGCCAGACCTCTGGTAAGGTTGGCTCCGAGAATGTGGCACCTTTAGTGCCTCTCCCAGTTGTGGGAGTCCCATTTGAGAGAGTACGGATTGACATTGTTGGTCCCCTTGATCCTCCAACCTCCTCAGGCAACAGGTTTATACTTGTTGTAGTAGACCATGCTACTAGGTATCCTGAGGCAATTCCTATGAGGACTGTTACAGCCCCGGCTGTGGCTAAGGCCCTCCTTGGTATCTTTACTAGGGTCGGGTTTCCTAAGGAAGTAATCTCTGACAGGGGGTCAAACTTTATGTCCCACTACATGAAAGCCATGTGGAAAACCTGTGGAGTTACTTACAAGTTCTCAACAGCTTACCACCCACAAACCAATGGGTTGGTAGAACAGTTCAACCGAACCATGAAGAGCATGATAGGTGCTTTAGAAGAACCCCTTAAGCGTAAGTGGGACCTTCTACTGCCATGCCTTCTCTTTGCTTATAGAGAAGTCCCTCAGGAGGGAGTAGTTTATTCTCCCTTCGAACTTCTCTATGGTCATCCCGTCAGAGGTCCATTGGCCCTGATTAAGGAGGGGTTGGAGAGTGCTCCTTCCCCCAAGCCAGTCAGAGTGACTGACTACGTGATAGGTCTCAGGAGGAGAATGTCGCACATGATGACAGAAGCAAGCGATAACTTGAAAGCTGGACAAGCATTGGTCAAGCACTGGCACGATCAAAAGGCTAACATGGTTGATTCGCTCAAGACCAGCTCGTTCTCGTTATGATCCCAACAAGGCAGAGGGCCTTGCAAGACAAATGGATGGGACCCTTCAGAGTTGTGGGTAAACTCGGAGAGGTTAACTATCTGGTGGACTTGGGCAATCCCAAGGAGGCTCCGACCGTCTTCCACACCAACCGACTCAAAGCGTATGTCTCACTACCTGATGTAGGAGCGTTGCTTCTAGCATCATCCGAGGAAGAAGAAGAGAGTGAAGCTCTTCCGGATCTCCTCAGAGGCTTGCCTTTGGACGAACAAATTCAAGGAGTAAATCTCTCCTCCAATCTGACACCCGAGCAACAAGAAGAGTGCAAATCCATGTTGAATCAGTTTGCCTCTCTGTTCTCGCTTTCACCAGGCTTGACCCCTTTTTTTGCCAGCATGACATACTCACTGGTGACTGTCTGCCAGTCAAAAGCAGAGGATACCGAATGTCAGAACACGTACGAACCCACATCAAAGGTGAGGTCAGCAAGATGCTTGATCTCGGGGTAATAGAGCCCTCTACTAGTCCATGGTCTAGCCCAGTTGTGCTGGTACCAAAGGCCGGATCTAAAGAGCTTAGATTCTGCATGGATTACAGAGCTCTTAATGCAGTCACCAAGACTGATGCCCACCCTTTGCCAAGAACAGATGAGTTGGTGGATAAACTTGGCACTGCCAAGTTCCTCAGCACATTTGACTTGACGTCAGGCTATGGGCAAATAGCCCTGACAGACCATGCCAAGGAGAAAACTGCATTTTCGACCCCCGTTGGCTTATACCAATTTAAGGTAATGCCTTTCGGATTGAAGAATGCACCTGCTACGTTTCAACAGATGGTAAACCAGGTTCTGAATGGGATGGAGGACTTCTGCATGGCATACTTGGATGACATAGCAGTGTTCAGCAATTCCTGGGAAGAACATGTAACCCACCTGAGAGATGTTTTGCAGGCTCTTGGACGAGCCAATCTGACCATAAAGGCGAGTAAATGCCAAATTGGACAGAGTAAGGTAGTCTATCTTGGACATGAGGTAGGAGGTGGAGAAATAAGGCCTTTGCTCAGTAAGATTGAAGCTGTGCAAAATTGGACAACACCTACTACTCAAACCCAAGTGAGAGCCTTCCTAGGCCTCACTGGGTATTACAGGAATTTCATCGAGAACTATGGGACCATAGCCTCTCCACTGAATGTCATCTCCTCGCCCAAATTTCCTAAAAAGGTTAGATGGAACGAGGAGTGCAATCAGGCTTTTGAAAACCTGAAAAAGGCTCTTTGCCAAGCCCCAGTACTCAGAGCTCCGGATTACCGCCAACACTTCATTGTGCAGACAGATGCTTCAAATGTAGGAATAGGTGCCGTACTCAGTCAACTGGATGGGAAAGGTAGGGAGCACCCCGTTTGCTTCATCAGCCCCAAGCTGAAGGATCCTGAAAGAAGGTGGGCAACAATCGAAAGAGAGTGCTTTGCTATCGTGTGGGTTCTGAAGAAGTTTAGGCTGTACTTGTATGGTTCTACTTTTGTCATTCAGACTGACCACCAACCCTTGAGATGGTTAATGCAAATGAAACGGGAAAACCCGAAACTATTGAGATGGTCGATCTGCCTGTAAGGGTTTGATTTCACCATTGAGCACAGGTCAGGGTGTCACCACCAAAATGCTGATGGTCTCTCTAGGATGTATGTCATCGACTAGAGGCATGAGATTCATCCAGGAGTGGATTAAATCCTCCTGTCCCTTAGTCTGGGGGGGGGCGAGTGTTAGGGAGAATTCTCTGTTTTGGCTGAATTTCCTAACCTAGTGAGCCCCCAGCAGCTTTGCTGGATTTCTGGAGTTTGGTTTTTTCCATCCTGCCAAGAGTGAGACTCTTTTTCTCCCACTCTTGGACATGAATGTTTGTAATTCCTTTGAATGTCAATGTGTTCTATGGGCTATGGGGTCTTTTACTCCATAGGGTCTCATATGAATTCTCTGTTTTGGCTGAATTTCCTAACCTAGTGAGCCCCCAGCAGCTTTGCTGGATTTCTGGAGTTTGGTTTTTTCCATCCTGCCAAGAGTGAGACTCTTTTTCTCCCACTCTTGGACATGAATGTTTGTAATTCCTTTGAATGTCAATGTGTTCTATGGGCTATGGGGTCTTTTACTCCATAGGGTCTCATATGTTTTGCTATGTGTGTTACACTGCACCCTCCGCGCCGTAGCACTAGGGCGTCCTAGAGGACCTCCATCATAGACTCCATACCCGGGGACTGACTACTGTCTCCCCGGGCAGGTAAAGTCACCATTGGCTTTACTAGACCTAAATTTACTAACAGAACTAGTACAAACCATCCTATTGTGGACGTACTAGTAGGGGTACTTCGATTACTCCTGGGTCTGTTATTCGAGGGGGCACTGTCCCGTCTCCCCTCGTCGAGTTTTGGCTGGTGGCAGTGGAAACTACTTGTTATGTTCGACCCCGAATATAACACTATGGGATTCTTCCCATTGTTGGAGATTGATACTTTTCCTCGTTAATACCTAACATACCACCGGTTTACTTATCTTAAATAAGTCTATCGGATGGTATTTTCTGCCAGAACTCGGTTTTTAAAATGGCGTCTGTGTTCGTCTCTGTGACTCCCAAACCAAAGGTTGAGCCCTTTGTTCCGCTTTTGGCGGGCTTCTGTACAGAGACCCTCCAAAGTGGTGCCATTCTGTCTGGGTTACCACAGGGGTGTGGGAGGGGGTTTAGGCACCCTGGACTGAGTTGCCTTGCCAACTCCAGTCGCACTCTGGTGTGATTGGCCCAAGTGGTGAGCCACCCCGCTCACCACTTAGCGTGTTTTGATTGACAGCTAGGCTGAATGAATGGGGGTTTTCTGCATAAAAGCAGGGCTTTTGGGACTGGATCTTCAGAAGTCGCCACAGGACCTAAGAATCCGACGAGGGTAAAGCTGAGCCGACCTGCAACGACAACACCTCCGGTGGAGACCTGCGGTACCGACTCACCACTTCCCGACGACAGAGGAGATCTCCCTGCCGGAGAGTCTCTTCCCCTGACTGGTGGGAACAACCAGTCCCCTTTGCTTTTTCTTCGCTCCAGGACGCAGTGGTCGAATTGCCCGTGCAGAGCACCTCGGCAACCGGATAGCCACTACCCCTGTACCGCTACCAAAAGGTGGTGCCTTGTGACGGAGCACTCCGTGACTGGTCTCTTCCCTGGTGGTGCACCGGACTTCACTTTTCTTCGACGACGAGATCATCTCTACTCTTGGCAAAGACCCGACGTGCATCCACCACCAGGAACAACTGCCCCCGCCGGAGCTGTCTCTCCACAAACAAGGTACCGTGTCCGCCTGGCTTCCCTTTCTGCCGGATCGAGTGAGGTGTCTTAATCCTCGCCTTTCTATTGGGTCGCCTCCAAGCTTTCTTTAACGTGTTGTTCTGAACTGGTCCAATCTTTCCATAACAATTTTACGATAAAGACTCAAAGCGCATTTCCACTGAGACACTTTTTGGCACATATCGCCTTGCCTCTCTCCGAGTGGGCCTGGCCTCTGATCTTTGTGATCTGCAGCAGACCCTGCCTTACTTGCCTTGCATTTGTCCGAAAAGTATTGGTACCGAGTTGACTTCATAACCTGCCTTATTTTTCTCTCCCGTCCTAACGAATACTAGAGTACCATCTAGGTTAAAGCATACACCTCTGTCCGCAAATAAGTGATGCCGGTGAACCTAGACTTGTCAAACTATTGTTAGGGGGATTGATCTTTTTCTTCGTATAGTAATTGTGATTGAAGTTGTTTGCCGTATTAGTGCCAGAGTGTTTTCCATAGATGTGTTGTTATAAATAAATACCTTTATATCTTTACACCAAAGCCTTGTTCCGTGTTTGCTTGTTCTACTGTGTAGATTGCCCTATATTGTATACTCCACATACTGCCTAACTCTTCTTGAGGGAAGTCGGACTGCTCAGCCACAGCTACTAAGTGAATCTGTGTGGTACAGACTGCTACCAAGTGGGTTTACTGCCAAACACATGTAGTCCTAAATCTTTTGCAGTGGTCCCAGAGGGAACTGCACAGGTTTCCGCCTAACACTCCCACCCCCCAGCACTGTGGGGCACCCTCCACCAGACCCCCACTCATGTCCTCCTGCACCCCCACCCCCTAGCACTGTGGGTCACCCTCCACCAGGCCCCAACTCATGTCCCCCTGCACCCCCACCCCCCAGCACTGTGACCCACCCTCCACCAGGCCCCTACTCATGTCCCTCTGCACCCCCACCCCCCATCACTGTGGGGTACCCTCCACCAGGCCCCCACTCATGTCCCCCTCCACCCCCACCCCCCAGCACTGTGGGGCACCCTCCACCAGGCCTCCACTCATGTCCAACTCATGTCCCATTGCACCTCCACCCCCCAGCACTGTGGGGCACCCTCCACCAGGCCCCCACTCATGTCTCCCAGCACCCCCACCCCCCAGCACTGTGGGCCACCCTCCACCAGGCCCCACTCATGTCTCCCAGCACTGTGGGGCCCCCTCCACCAGGCCCCCACTCATGTCCAACTCATGTCCCCCTGCACCCCCACCCCCCAGCACTGTGGGGCACCCTCCACCAGGCCCCCACTCATGTCCAACACATGTCCCCCTGCACCCCCACTCCCCAGCACTGTGGGGCACCCTCCACCTGGACGCCACTCAGGTCCAACTCATGTCTCCCAGCACCCCCACCCCCCAGCACTGTGGGCCACCCTCCACCAGGCCCCCACTCATGTCTCCCAGCACCCCCACCGCCCAGCACTGTGGGCCACCCTCCACCAGGCCCCCACTCATGTCTCCCAGCACACCCACCCCCCAGCACTGTGGGGCACCCTCCACCAGGCCCCCACTCATGTCCAACTCATGTCCCCCTGGACCCCCACCCCTCAGCACTGTGGGGCACCCTCCACCAGGCCCTCACTCATGTCCAACTCATGTCCCCCTGCACTCCCACCCCCCAGCACTGTGGGCCACCCTCCACCAGGCCCCCACTCATGTCCAACTCATGTCACCCTGCACCCCCACCCCCCAGCACTGTGGGCCACCCTCCACCAGGCCCCCACTCATGTCCAACACATGTCCCCCTGCACCCCCACCCCCCAGCACTGTGGGCCACCCTCCACCAGGCCCCCACTCATGTCCCCCTGCACCCCCACCACCCAGCACTGTGGGCCACCCTCCACCAGGCCCCCACTCATGTCCAACTCATTTCTCCCTGCACCCCCACCCCCCAGCACTGTGGGGTACCCTCCACCAGGCCCCCACTCATGTCCCCCTGCACCCCCACCCCCCACCAGTCAGGGGCACCTGCCAGCAGGCCCCCACACATGTCCCCCAGCCAACATGTCATCACAATCTAGATCCCTGGGCCTTATGGGCAGCCTCCAAATGCCAAACACCCACCCGAGTATTGCATCCACCCACTTAGAAATGGCAATTACATGATACAACCCCAATGGCAAGTTTGTAAATGAACACATGTCCCTGACATACACACAATGGGTGTCAGTGAATGTCAAAACCCATATCATGATATGCATGAAACCAATGATATGATACTACACATTGAAGTTTGAAGAAAAAAATGGTATTAAAAGAAACATAAATTGAATCAAAAATAAACAAACAAAAATGGGAATTAAAAAAAAGAAAGCAGCATGTCCATAAAATAATGTAAAACCACAAATCATAATCCAAAGGAAAGGTGTCCAAAGTCACAGTTCAAAAAAGTAAATCCAATGGAAAATTAAAATCGAAAACCATTGCTCCATGGGTAAATCATAAAAAAAAATAGAAAATCCAACAGTCAACTATATACAGATAAACAATCCATGGTCCATGATCCCAAC
Source organism: Ambystoma mexicanum (assembly GCF_040938575.1). Lineage (NCBI taxonomy): Eukaryota > Metazoa > Chordata > Amphibia > Caudata > Ambystomatidae > Ambystoma > Ambystoma mexicanum. The sequence continues at coordinate 514,220,108 of NC_090937.1, forward strand.
AGAAGAAATGAAACCTATGTAATAACACTACCTAATAAAAAAAATGATATACAAAAATGTGGCCCATTGTCCAAAAGGTCCAAAAAAAATGCAAAACCAAAGGAAACCTAACACTAACTACAGAACTATTTACAAGGGAAGCGGGCCAGTCCGACAGCTCACTTCGGGATGTTCCGGGCCAGGGCATCATTGAACTCCTGCTCAATGCCCCGGAGGCGGTCCTCCTCCATGGCCCCGAGGGTCTGCAGGGCCGTCGACATGTTCACCTCCAACTCCCTGTGGATTGCCTCGAGGCACTCGGCCCGCCTCAGGGCCCTCCACATGGAGTTCTCCGGCCTGACCATCGTGAGCCGTGCCTCTTCCACCCGCTGCAGCTCCGCATCTATGGCGTGGCCCAACCGCTGCCACACGGAAGACACTTCCCGTCCTGGGTCCTCCTGCCCTCCGGCCGATGCCTGCCCCTCCGATGTCGAAGGCCCCGAGCCATCTTGGCTCCCACCTCGTTGCTGCTGCTGCTGTGCCTGTGCCCGTGCCCTGGCTCCTGCTGCCTGCACATCCTCCACCGGCTGGGGTGCAGTCGTTGATGTGGCCACCCTTGCTGGACGTCCGACTCCCGACTGTGGCAGGGATGCCTCCTCCACCAGCCTGGCCGCACCGTCAGAGGCAGCTCCACAGGGCACCCAGGTGATTAATGGGTGGGAAAATGGCACGGAGGACGACTGGCGCATAGGGGGTTCAGTTGAGGAGGGGGTCTGAGCAAGCCCCATCAAACGGAGGAATCCGGCATGGGTGACCTGTCCCAGTAGGCAGACGCGGTCAACAAGCCATTCGAGATGACGTGCAGTCTCCTCATGAAAAGACTGCAGGTCACCTCGCATGGCCCGTTGACGGAACCCCACACCAGTCAGGACAGGCTCAACCCGGACCCGGATAGCCACGTCCGCAGGCAGAGGAAGGCCAGTTGACATGAGCTCATCCCCTGCCTGAAAACGGGTCTGGACGTAGGCATCCCTGCTGGTGCAAGATGATGCAGTGACAGGATCAGGGACAGGATTGCACACAGGCACCTCCGCGGCGGCCTGTGCTGCCTCCTGTCCCTGGTCCTGCACTGCACCACTAGCACCAGTGGAATCCCCACCTCCAGACCCCGTCTCTGTTGCTTGCACGGCCTCCTCCTCCACCAAACCCCCCACCAACCTGGATGGCTCCGTGCCATCTTCCCCCGTTTGGCCCTGTGGGGTCCCAGCTGCCCCTTCTGCTGCCGAGGAGTCCAACTCCGACCTCCACCTCTTGGACCACCCCCCGGCAGCTACGGCCTTGGACACGGCACTGGACTCCTCACTCCCCGACGAGATCACAACCTGGGAGGGGAGCCGGGCCTTGCATCTCCGGCTGGCGGTGCGATCCCCACCGCTGTGCTCCACAGCACCTTCTCCGCCCTCTTCATCAGTTGACGCTGCAGACAGGGAGAAATAAAACACAGGCATCAGGGCACTGTACAATGGACACATACACACATGACAGTTCTACATGAGTGGCATTGGCAAACCTCAGACATGGCATCACAATCGCCAACAAACATGTCATTTCAACTTGCACACATGAGCCATACCACAGCCATATCGCAACTGCCAGCACCATCCATACACATACAACAGCATGAGCAGGCAAAGGTGAGCCAGACATCACATGCAACACAGAGAGTGCACTACACATGTACACACACCACCACACTTGCATGCATGTGTACACCTCTGCCAACTGTCGCAGTGTTCAGATCGGCATCCATGTCACATCTGCCAATCAGGCTTCCACATCCCGCTGTCACATGCATCCATGTTGCATCACTGTTGCACCCTTGTCAAATACACACACATGCACATGTACACAGTGCTGATACATGCAGCTGAAAACAACATCCATGTGTGACATCACGAACATGCCTACTTACATACACATTCATCCAAACATCTGTGCCCACACAACTGCATTTGGCATGCAAGCCTACACACACAAGCACCATTCATGTCTCACACATGACAGCCCTCGCATGTGTTAGCCTCACGGCCCTGTACACTCCCACCCATACTTGGCCCCATACAAACACATGTGCAACCTGCACACTACTGGCACATCACCACATGCACAGCTTACAATCATGATGCATGTACACTTACCGCTCGACTCCAGACGGGTCTGCCTCTCAAGGACTTGGACGTGGAGCGCTGGGGATATTCATTCCAGGACCCTCATCTGATCGTCCGACAAGTGGCCCCAGCGCCCGTTAGCATCCGCTGCCTTCAAGAGGCGCCGGGCCTTGTTGAGGGTCCTGGACCTGAAGTCCTCCCAGCGCTTCTTGACATGTTGGAAGTCACGGACTGCCACCCCCTCCGCGTTGATGGCAGTCACGATGTTCGTCCAGATCCGAGTCCGTCCTTCCTTGTCGGCACGCAAACTTCTGAAGAGGGCATCATACTGCCCCAGGACTTGCTCCACCAGGACACCAACTTCGGTGGCAGTGAAGCTAGTGCCCCTCTGCCTCTCTGTCAGTGGTGCCAGATGTTGCAGTGCCCGACATGACAACCCCAGAGGCAGGAGTGGGTGGGCAACTGGGTCCTGGGGCTGGGCTGTGGAGCGATGGAATCCCAGTCGGGAGTCTTCGGTTCCAGCAGGGGTGGTCACAGCAACAGCACCCCTGGCTGATGTGCAGGCAGCAAATGGCAGGGCACGTGGGCAGCAGGCAATCAGGCAGCAGCAGATGGCAGTCGGGAGCGTGTTCGGGAGTCTGGGGGGCAGTAATTCGGCCTTCTAGGCAGGAGCGTGGTCTTCCGTGTGCTTACGCATGGCCAGTTTGATACGGAGTGATTTGGCACGTGAAAATCCAGCACGTCTGCGTGTAATTCAAGGAAAGGGCCTTAGCACATAAGCGTGTCAGCACACGTACGTGAATTCATTGGCCCAAAGGCCACCAGCGCGTATGCGCGTCTGTGACGTTCATGCACGGGCGTTTCCCTGTACACGGGTGCATGTTTCACGTCCAATGACTGCACGTCAGAGTGTCAGCTCGTGTAATTGGAGGATGGGGCCTTAGCGCGTACACGCGGAAGTGACTCTGGACGTGTGGGCATGTTTAAAAGGTATGTGTAGAACGCCGTTACCTTGTACGTGCTTTTCGTGGAGAGCGAGTGGGTGAAATCTGTACTTCTTGTCGGTTCACACGCGATTTACTTCACGGCGTTCCAAGTTCGTACTCCCTGTTACCTCTGACAGCTTTTTGTCTTCTTGTCTTTTTCCTGGGCCTGTTTCCTCAAACAGCATTCACTTCTCCTGTTGTCCTGTCTCCTCAGACAGCGTACAATTCTACTTTTGGCGGGGGTGTTGCCAATGTGCACACGCGCGTATTTTTCATGTGATTTTTCCTGGCAGACGGTGAGTCGCGCACGTATTTGACATCGGTGCTTGCCCTGTGTGTTGCCTACCCCTTCAGAGGTCAGTCTAGGCTGCGTGTGACACGCACATGTTCATTTTTGTGTTTCTGGGTGCCACAGCGTAGTGCAGGTTTTTTTTTCCACACACGTGGTCTAGGAGGGGTTGCGTGCACATTATCTCCCTTTTTTGGGGTGCCTGTGCGTTGCGTGACCCGTCATCTTCCCCCAGGGGTCACATACTACCTTTCTAGAGCACTAGGGTACGAATTCCATCTAGTACCCTAGCCCTTTGACCCCCAATTGCCCAGGACAATAGTTTACTGCAACTCCCATACGCACAACAACATCAGTGCCATGGTTGGGAGGCGAGCACGCGGTAAGGGTGGCAAAGGTGGGCGAGCCACAAGAGGTGGCTGTGGTGGATACAGTAGGGGACGTGGCCAGGACTTGCAGGGTACCCCTAGCCCCCCATGTGTGGGTGACCAGTCAGGGACACCCATGCCCCCTCCCCCCCTGGTTGAGGGTAACGTGGCTGACACCATCCCTGCTCAGCCCTTGTTGGACCAGCCCATTGTGGCACCAGACCTGGCACTGGGTGACTCCATGGCTGACTTCCAGGTCAGCAGGTCTAGGCCAAGTGTGGTGGTGCACGTTGGTGTCACCAGCCCACGTGGCTCAGGGGCAGCTATGTCATCTGCTGCCCCAAGTAGGCAGGGTGGGGAGGCTGCAGGGGCAGCTGCGGCTCCATCCACCCCAGCTCTGAGTATCCCAGCCAGGACAGTGTCGGTCCTAGTCCATCCTGCTGACGTTCCCCCTGACTACATCACACTTCAGCTAATGCCTGCACCAAGTCCCATGGTGAGTGTTCATTCCCACACTCCTAGTCCACAGTCCACCGCGGCTCCTGCCCCTAGTGTCCAGAGCGGCATAGGACACTCAGTATCACCACCACCTTCCAAGCGGAAGAGGAAGAGTGCTCGTCCAGTACAGGCTGATGCCCCAGACACGGCTACACAGTCCGGCCCACCAAGGAAGCCCAGCTTCAATCAGGTCGAACTTGATGCACTTGTGGAGTATGTGTCCGCACATGACAGCGAAATGGTGATTACTGCAGGATGCAAGACCGCACCTGCACTACGTCAGGCACACTGGCACACCATTGCGGAACTCATAAGTGCCCTTGGATTCGTGAGGTGCACATCTAATGATTGCTACAAGCGCTGGAATGACCTTAAGCGCAGGGCAAAGAAAAAGCTGGCCTCAAGTCATGCCGCAACTCTAGTGACTGGAGGTGGGTCTCCGGCAGAGGACATAGAACTCACTCCACATGAGTATGTTGCTGGGACCTACGTCACGGAGGAACAGATCCAAGGCGTGGGAGACCTGCCAGATTATGAGGCAATTTCCGGTGAGTGCACATGCATGTGTGTGTCATCCATGTGCATGGTGTGTGTGTGAGTGCTTCTGATTGAGTGCCAGGTGAGGGAGTGTGTGCCTGAGTGGTTTGGGTCACCCATGTGCTTCATCCAATACATTCTGTGCACCAGGATTTGGGTGTTGCAGTATCCCTTCTGGCAACAGTAGACATTCAGCCCAACCTCACGCCAGTTGCCCTTGAATTGTCATGTTGCCACAACATAGTTGCATGTTATTCTGTGTTCATTCAGGCTGATTGTCTGCATTCCACCACTTTCACTAGGCATTTCTCAGTCCTATTGTCACATGTGTGACATGGCTAGGGTACATGCCATCTGTGTGATGGCATGTGTCATGTATGTGTATTGGACATGCCTATCACATGCCAATGTGTGATGGCACTGCTAGGCAGCATGCAGCAAATTTGTTGGTCTTCCATCTTGGTGTCATCAATGTGTGCCATTTGCCTCCCTTTCATACGCAGTGACAGTGCATGCACGGGAGGGTTATAGTCATGTGGTACATGTGTCAATAAAGTACTGTTTCTGTTGCTTCTCAGCCCTAATTGTGTTCCATGTTGCTAATGCCTGTTCCCATTTGTTTTCTTTCATGTCTTTGCAGGGGATGACGCACTTGATACTGCTGGGGTTGTGGAGATGGTGCAGACCAAGGAGGGGTCTCAGGCCCGACCGGGCACCAGTGAGGGACGTGGTGTGGTGGTGGGTGAGAACCCACACTTGCTGCAGGCCGTCATCTCAAGGGGTGTCTCTGGGTGCACCTCCCCGAGCTCTATTCAGGTGTCGATTCGGATGATGAGACCTATGTGCCGTCGCAGGTAAGTGTTTCTGGGAGTGATTCCGTACTGTCCAACCCACCTGCACCAGGGGTAGAACCCTCAATGGGGATGTCAGTGTTGGTAGGTCCGCCATTGGTGGTTACGGATGCAGGGGCACACTCCGCTACATCTGATCCTGTTCCTGGGCCAGCAGATCAGAGGGGGAATGCAGTCCTGCAGCCTCAGGCAGTGCCGGCACAGCAAGGCGCAGTTCGCCTTGCCCCAGACAGGTGTGGTGCCCACCGACGCGGTGGCCGTATGCCACCTGGCAATACCGCATGGGAGCAATCCATATACGGTATGGCAAACCAACAGGCAGCATCAACTGAGATGATAGCTGGCCACTTCCATTGTCCCCCAAGAAAGGCTAATTGAACAACTACAGCAGGCAACAGACTCCATTAGCCAGTCACACAGGGAGGACATGTTGGCGTCCAACAGGGACAGGCGGGCGGCACTGGAGACTCTGCAGGAAGCCATTTCTATTGAGTCCCAGGGCCACAGGGAAGCCCTGAGGGTGGAACTCCGTCAGCTCAGGGCAACTCTGGTTGAGCTTGAGGCTTCAGCTAACACGAGGACAGAACAGCAGCTGGAGCGGCTCACACATACACTCTCAGTTGAGATGAAGGCAACTAGGGCGGAGGTCCGGGCATCCCGTGAGTTGTTGCATGGGGACCTACGCACAATTATCCACCAGAATCAGACCTTCCACACCCGCATGCTTGCTGCCATGGAGGACCAGACTAGGGCTTTGCGTGGGCTGCCTCCCATAGTGCCACCACCTCCTGATGCAGCTGCAGAGGGTGAGGAGAGCAACAGCAGCAATTCTCCCAAAATAGGGTAGCCGTGCAGGCCATGAGCCCATGGAGATGTTTTTTTCCGCAAGATCCACACAGGTGGGTTTTGGTGTGCACCCTGTCCTCGGACCTCCTGGGTGGCTTCCCCCACCCCCCCAGGCCCATTCATGGCCATTTTTTATTTTTGATTTTTGTTTTTCTTTTGTTTGTTTTTTTTTATTTTTGAATCTTGATTTTTTGGACAGTGTGTTGCCTTGTGTGGCTCCCGTGGGCATACGCTGTATTGTGGCTGGGCACATGCAGGCTTGTCCTGAATTTGGGTCAGATGCTTGGGTTTGTGTGACACACACCCCTCCTGCTTCCCGTTTCCATGGGCTTGCAAAGGGTGTGCCCAAGTAACATTGACTTACACGGTGACGTCGGACTCCCATATGATGTGTTGGCAGTCTGTAGTCAATACTGTGTATACATTCCTAGTGCATATTGGGGTTGTATTGTACACTGCATGGTGTATTGATATGTGCCTCTGCATCCATCTCATCCTCCTAATTTGCAGGTCCATTTCTCATGTCTTCACAAGGCGGTCTACTTTGGAACTGGAGTCCATGTTGTAAGCAGTGCACCTACACTCTTGCGTGGCGCTAACACTGTATAGTTGGAAGTGTTCGATGTGCTGGCATTATCAGGTAGTGAGGCTACCAATTTTTTAAGTCCGTACTGTCATGTTTATGGTAGGTTGGAGGTTGTGTAGGTGATTGGTATTATTGGTAAGTATTTGGTAATGTGTGTTGTTGGTCCTGCATTACTGTGAGCATTTCATGTGTGGCCAGTTTCCATTAGGGACACTGCAGTTGGTGACACTTGGGGCATGTTGTGGGGATTAATTTGTTTGCTCTCACATTGCATGACATGCCATGGTGTGTTGTGTGGCCGTGCCGGGGAAGGGTTGGGTGACATGGCACTGTTCTCATGTTGTATTTTGCAAGTGGGTATTCATTTTTGCTGCATGGAAGTTTGTCTTTTGATGACACTGCATTGGTTGTGTTTGTGTAGGTAGGGATGCACACATTGTGACACTTCCAGGTGAACAATCTCAGGCTGCTATGGTTCTGACAGTTGACTGTCCCTTTATTCATCAGAATTGTCAGATTGAGTCATCATTGATTGTCAGATGGTATGTGCCAGGGCTGTGTGCACTCCACAGGGGTGTGCTTTTTATGTGAAGTAATTAGCCACCAGCTGCGTACGGGCTGCCTCACCCCGTGCCCTTTGCCCTCCCATGCGCAGCGGGCGTGCATGTGGTTGAGGATGTGGGGGCACCACCATGTCCACAGCCAGGCCCCGGCGTGTTGCCACATTGAGCAGGACACATGCTGCCACTATGATCCTGAACACTACTGGGGGAGCGTATAACAGCTGCCCACCAGAACGGTCAAAGGAGCTGTTAGGCGGAAACCTGTGCAGTTCCTTCTGGGACCACTGCAAAAGATTTAGGACTACAGGTGTTTGGCAGTAAACCCACTTGGTAGCAGTCTGTACCACACAGATTCACTTGGTAGCTGTGGCTGAGCAGTCAGACTTCCCTCAAGAAGAGTTAGGCAGTATGTGGAGTATACAAAATAGGGCAATCTACACAGTCGGACAAGCAAACACGTAACAAGGCTTCGGTGTAAAGATATATAGTTATTTATTTATAAAAACACATCTACTGAAAACACTCTGGCACTTAATACGGCAAACAACTTCAATCACAATTACTATCAGAAAAAGATCAATCCCCCTAACAATAGTTCGACAAGTCTAGGTTCAACGGCACCACTTATTTGCATACAGAGGTGAATGCTTTAACCTAGATGGCACTCTAGTATTCGTTAGGACGGGAGAGAAAAGGCAGGGTATGAAATCAACTAGGTACCAACACTTTTACGAACAAATGCAAGGCAAGTAAGGCAGGGTCTACTGTAGATCACAAAGTTCAGAGGCCAGGCCCACTCAGAGAGGCAAGGCGATATGTCCCAAAAAGTATCACAGCAGAAATGCACTTCCAGTCTTTGTCGCAAATTGTTATTGCAAGGGTGGAATAGTTCAAAACAGAAAGTTAAGAAAGCTTAGAGGCGACCCAATGGAGAGGCGAGGATTAAGACACCTCACTCTATCATGCAAAAAGGGAAGCCAGGCGGACACGGTACCTTGTTTGTGGAGAGACAGCTCCGGCGGGGGCAGTTGTTCCTGGTGGTGGATGCATGTCGGGTCTTTGCCAAGAGAAGAGATGATCTCGTCGTCTAAGGAAAGTTGAAGATCGTTGCACCACCAGGGAAGAGACCAGCCGCTTAGTGCTCCGTCTCAAGGCACCACCTTTTGGTCGTGGTACAGGGGTAGTGGCTATCCGGTTGCCGGGGTGCTCTGCACGGGCAATTCGACCACTGCGTCCTGGAGCGAAGAAAAAGCAAAGGGGACTGGTTGTTCCCACCAGTCAGGGGAAGAGACTCTCCGGCGGGGAGATCTCCTCTGTCGTCGGGAAGTGGTGAGTCGGTTCAGCAGGGCTCCACCGGAGGTGTCGTCGTTGCAGGTCGGCTCAGCTTTACCCTCATCGGATTCTTAGGTCCTGTGGTGACTTCTGAAGATCCAGTCCCAAAAGCACTGCTTTTATGCAGAAAACCCCCATTCATTCAGCCTAGCTGTCAATCAAAACACGCTAAGTGGTGAGCGGGGTGGCTCACCACTTGGGCCAATCACATCAGAGTGCGACTGGAGTTGGCAAGGCAACTCAGTCCAGGGTGCCTAAACCCCCTCCCACACCCCCTGTGGTAATCCAGACAGAATGCCACCACTTTGGAGGGCCTCTGTGTAGAGGCCCGCCAAAAGTGGAACAAAGGGCTCAACCTTTGGTTTAGGAGTCACAGAGACGAACACAGACGCCATTTTAAAACCGAGTTCAGGCAGAAAATACCAACCAATAGATTTATTTAAGATAAATAAACCGGTGGTATGTTAGAGATTAACGAGAAAAAGTATTAACCTCCAACAATGGGAAGAATCCCATAGGGTCACATTCGGGGTCGAATATAACAAGTAGTTTCCACTGCCACCAGCCAAAACTCGACGAGGGGGGACGGGACAGTGCCCCCTCGAATAACAGACCCAGGAGTAATCGAATTACCCCAACTAGTACGTCCACTATAGGATGGTTTGTACTAGTTTTGTTAGTAAATTTAGGTCTAGTAAAGCCAATGGTGACTTTACATTCCCGGGGAGACAGTAGTCAGTCCCCGGGTATGGAGTCTAGGGTGGAGGTCCGCTAGGATGCCCCAGTGTTACGGAACGGAGGGTGCGTTGTAACACACATAGCAAAACATATGAGACCCTATGGAGTAAAAGACCCCATGGCCCATAGAACACATTGACATTCAAAGGAATTACACACATTCATGTCCAAGAGTGGGAGAAAAAGAGTCTCACTCTTGGCAGGATGGAAAAAACAAACTCCAGAAATCCAGCAAAGCTGCTGGGGGACTCACTAGGTTAGGAAATTCAACCTAAACAGAGAATTCTCCCTAACACTCGCCCCCCCCAGACTAAGGGACAGGAGGATTTAATCCACTCCTGGATGAATCTCATACCTCTAGTCGATGACATACATCCTAGAGAGACCATCAGCATTTTGGTGGTGACACCCTGACCTGTGCTCAATGGTGAAATAAAACCCTTGCAGGCAGATCGACCATCTCAGTAGTTTTGGGTTTTCCCCTTTCATTTGCATTAACCATCTCAAGGGTTGGTGGTCAGTCTGAATGACAAAAGTAGAACCATACAAGTATGGCCTAAACTTCTTCAGAGCCCACACGATAGCAAAGCACTCTCTTTCAATTGTTGCCCACCTTGTTTCAGGATCCTTCAGCTTGCGGCTGATGAAGCAAAGGGGGTGCTCCCTACCTTTCCCATCCAGTTGACTGAGTACGGCACCTATTCCTACATTTGAAGCATCTGTCTGCACAATGAAAGTTTGGCGGTAATCAGGAGCTCTGAGTACTGGGGCTTGGCAAAGAGCCTTTTTCAGGTTTTCAAAAGCCTGATTGCACTCCTCGTTCCATCTAACCTTTTTAGAAAATGTGGGCGAGGAGATGACATTCAGTGGAGAAGCTATGGTCCCATAGTTCTCGATGAAATTCCTGTAATACCCAGTGAGGCCTAGGAAGGCTCCCACTTGGGTCTGAGTAGTAGGTGTTGTCCAATTTTGCACAGCTTCAATCTTACTGAGCAAAGTATTTCTCCACCTCCTACCTCATGTCCAAGATAGACTACCTTACTCTGTCCAATTTGGCATTTACTTGCCTTTATGGTCAGATTGGCTCGTCCAAGAGCCTGCAAAACATCTCTCAGGTGGGTTACATGTTCTTCCCAGGAATTGCTGAACACTGCTATGTCATCCAAGTATGCCATGCAGAAGTCCTCCATCCCATTCAGAACCTGGTTTACCATCCGTTGAAATGTAGCAGGTGCATTCTTCAGTCCGAAAGGCATTACCTTAAACTGGTATAAGCCAACGGGGGTAGAAAATGCCGTTTTCTCCTTGGCATGGTCTGTCATGGCTATTTGCCAATAGCCTGACGTCAAGTCAAATGTGCTGAGGAACTTGGCAGCGCCAAGTTTATCCACCAACTCATCTGTTCTTGGCAAAGGGTGGGCATCAGTCTTGGTGACTACATTAAGAGCTCTATAATCCACGCAGAATCTAAGTTCTTTAGATCCGGCCTTTGGTACTAACACAACGGGGCTAGACCATGGACTAGTAGAGGGCTCTATTACCCCGAGATCAAGCATCTTGCTGACCTCACCTTTGATGTGGGTTCGTACGTTTTCTGACATTCGGTATCCTCTGCTTTTCACAGGCAGACAGTCACCAGTGAGTATATCGTGCTGGCCCCAAGGGGTCAAGCCTGGTGAAAGTGAGAACAGGGAGGCAAACTGATTCAACATAGATTTGAACTCTTCTTGTTGCTCGGGTGTCAGGTTTAAAGAGAGATTTACTCCTTCAATTGTTTCGTCTAAAGGTAAGCCTCTGAGGCGATCCGGAAGTGCTTCACTCTCTTCTTCTTCCTCGGATGATGCTAGAAGCAACGCTCCTACATCAGGTCCTGAGACATACGCTTTGAGTCGGTTGGTGTGGAAGACTGTCGGAGCCTCCTTGGGATTGCCCAAGTCCACCAGATAGATGACCTCTCCGAGTTTACCCACAACTCTGAAGGGTCCCATCCATTTGTCTTGCAAGGCCCTCTGCCTTGTTGGGATCATAACGAGAACGAGCTGGTCTTGAGCGAACTCAACCATGTTAGCCTTATGGACGTGCCAGTGCTTGACCAATGCTTGTCCAGCTTTCAAGTTATTGCTTGCTTCTGTCATCATGTGCGACATTCTCCTCCGGAGACCTATCACGTAGTCAGTCACTCTGACTGGCTTGGGGGAAGGAGCACTCTCCAACCCCTCCTTAATCAGGGCCAATGGACCTCTGACGGGATGACCATAGAGAAGATTGAAGGGACTTCTCTATAAGCAAAGAGAAGGCATGGCAGTAGAAGGTCCCACTTACGCTTAAGGGGTTCCTCTAAAGCACCTATCATGCTCTTCATGGTTCGGTTGAACCATTCTACCAGCCCATTGGTTTGTGGGTGGTAAGCCGTTGAGAACTTGTAAGTAACTCCACAGGTTTTCCACATGGCTTTCATGTAGTGGGACATAAAGTTTGACCCCCTGTCAGAGATTACTTCCTTAGAAAACCCGAACCTGGTAAAAATACCAAGGAGGGCCTTAGCCACAGCCAGAGCTGTAACAGTCCTCATAGGAATTGCCTCAGGATACCTAGTAGCATGGTCTACTACAACAAGTATAAACCTGTTGCCTGAGGAGGTTGGAGGATCAAGGGGACCAACAATGTCAATCCCTACTCTCTCAAATGGGACTCCCACAACTGGGAGAGGCACTAAAGGTGCCACATTCTTGGAGCCAACCTTACCAGAGGTCTGGCAGGTGTGGCAGCTCCTGCAGTGTTTTTCAACTTCGGCCCCCATCTTTGGCCAATAGAAGTAGAGCAGGAGCCTTTCCTTAGTCTTCTTGAAACTCAAGTGACCAGCCAAAGGAATCTCGTGGGCTAACTGCAAGAACTGTGGTCTGTTCTCTTGGGGTACTACAAGTGGTTTGTAGTCTTCAGGTGCAGACTCGGTCGTTTCACTGTAGAAGAGGCCATCTTCCCAGTGCAACCTGTATTTCCCAGGCTCTTGCCCTTCAGCCTGAGCTTCTGCCTGGTGGCGAAGACCTTCCAGAGTTGCACATTCTCTCTGTCCCTTACTGAAGTCTGCCCTGCTGGGTCCACCTTCTGCCAGTAAAGACTGCAGCTCAGGATGGTCAACAGGATCCAGATCTCCAATGAGTTCCTGGCCTTCCATTAGCTCTTCCTCAGAGTCTAATTCTACCACACAGGGTTGTACTTCCCTCTCAGCCTCAGCTGGAGGTGGAGTTACGGGTGTAACTTTGGACAACCGCGGGGAAGTCCTTGTTGGCTGCACTGAAATGCTGGCTGCTGGTTTCGGGGTAGAAGTCTTAGGTTTCCCTTTCGCTTCTGATTTCTTCGATTCAGCGGCCGACAATTCCAGTGGAGCAGGAGTGATTTCTTTCTTCATCATCTCCTGGAGAGTACCGCGCATGGTCCTCTCTCTTGCAGGTCTGGGTAGCTCCTGTAACTGTTTACTAGGAGGTCTGGGGGTGTGCGATACAACTCAGAGAGTTTTCAAATCGTTACCCAACAGAACGCGTCCTGGTACCTCACTCTGTATGCTGACAGGTATCTTCACAGTCATGTCGTTACACTGGATGAGAACTGGTAATTGGGGAAGCATCTGCACAGGCCCTCCAGCTAACTTGGTGAGGCGTTTGGGTGCCTTAGCAACATCCTCAGCCTGAAAAAACGATGTATCCACCACAGTTATGCTGGCCCCAGTGTCCCTAATGGCAGGAGTCTCCTGACCATTCACCTGGACACTGTCCTTATAATACTCTTTAGTATTATCGGGGATAGAATTATAGACATCTAAATTCTGTTGTTCCCACAACCCCAGAGACACTAAAGAAACTCTGGCTGAGACTCCAATGGGTTCATAAGCCAGCAGTAGAAAGTTTCCACTTGCCATTTGGACTTCCTCCTCTGGAGCGAAGGCTAAGGAGACAAGCTGGACCCCTGAAGGTTTACCCTTACATCTGGGATCTCCTTTCACGTGGTCAGTCGAGCCACAAACAAAGCATTTACCAAATGCTTTCTGGAATGGTGGCTTGTTCTGGCCTCCTTCCGGTTTGGCACCAGAAGACACACTATTCTGCTGCGGTTTTCCTTGTGGCTTACCCTTCTGGTTTTGTTTGGGGCCCTCTTTGGAATTTGAGTTATTTGAATTCTCTTTTGAGTCTTTCTTAGGCTGTTTTCCCTCATCCTTTTTCTGAGTTGCCCCAGAATCCTTATGAGTAGCCCTGTTGGCAACCCCTAAGTCAGCAGCCCTAGCTAGCTTCCTGGAATCCAATTCCTTTGAATCAGCCAAGTGCTGTCTGAGCTCAGGAGAACAGGCATCATAAATAGACTCCAACATAAAAAGATTCTTCATACCCTCATAAGTGTTCACTTTGTAACCCTTAATCCATCCCTCTAAGTTTTTCAACCCTTCACTCACCCAGGTAGCCCAAGGGGTACCATCATGCTTTTTGAGGGTTCTAAACCTCTTAAGATACTGGGAAGGGGTCTTCCCGAATCTAGCTATCAAAGCTAGTTTCACACTTTCGTAATCCGTCTTATCTGCCTCCCCCAACTCCATTACCACATCAGTCGCAACAGGAGGGAGCCTAGAGAACAACCAGGGAAGTAAATAATTCCCGGTGATGTCCTGGAGCCCATGATTGTACTCAAACAGCTTTAACCAATCCAAAACATCCAATCTCGGTTCATACATACCCACTAATTCCTTCAGCATCCGGGGTCTTTTGGAGCTTCTAGAGGAACCAGAGGAGAGAGAAGAATTTTCCATAGACACCTTTTTCATCTCTAACTCGTGATTAAGTTCTATTTCTCTGAGCCTTAACTCAGCTTGCTTCTGCTCAGCCTGGGCATTCATCTGTCTGAATGCGAGCTCTTGGTTTCTTTCCGATTGAGCCAAGAACCGTTTGTATTGTAATTCGAGCTTCATTTTTTCAAGTTCAAAATAAGCAGGGTTACATGTGGGACCTGGTATGGGCCCCGTAGGTACAGCTGGTAAGGCAGGCAGAGGAGCAGGGGAGACAGTTTTGTTAGCCTCTCCTTCCTCTTCAGCCTCTTCATCACTATCATCACTTTGATTTAGATCAACACCATTACTGTTATCTACATTTGCTGGAGAAGTTGGTTCCTCTGAACCAGTATCCAGACTTTGGTTCGCCAGCAATCTCGGTATCAGTTCTACTTTCTTGCCTCTTACAGAAAGATTCTCTTGTCTACAGAGGGCTCGTAAACTCTCAGTATTTTCACTTGACAAGGATTCTTGACTGTAAACTTCCATAGTAGACATGTTTTTGAAAGTTGCTTTCTTTAGTGCTAAGCTTTGTGGTTAGTTATCCTAAAGTGTCGAAAAGCACTCTAAACTGTATACTCGATACAAATCCCACCGCTGTACACCAGTGTTAGGCGGAAACCTGTGCAGTTCCTTCTGGGACCACTGCAAAAGATTTAGGACTACAGGTGTTTGGCAGTAAACCCACTTGGTAGCAGTCTGTACCACACAGATTCACTTGGTAGCTGTGGCTGAGAAGTCAGACTTCCCTCAAGAAGAGTTAGGCAGTATGTGGAGTATACAAAATAGGGCAATCTACACAGTCAGACAAGCAAACACGTAACAAGGCTTCGGTGTAAAGATGTATAGTTATTTATTTATAAAAACACATCTACGGAAAACACTCTGGCACTTAATACGGCAAACAACTTCAATTACAATTACTATCAGAAAAAGATCAATCCCCCTAACAATAGTTCCCTAAAGTCTAGGTTCAACGGCACCACTTATTTGCAGACAGAGGTGAATGCTTTAACCTAGATGGCACTCTAGTATTCGTTAGGACGGGAGAGAAAAGGCAGGGTATGAAATCAACTCGGTACCAACACTTTTACGAACAAATGCAAGGCAAGTAAGGCAGGGTCTACTGTAGATCACAAAGTTCATAGGCCAGGCCCACTCGGAGAGAGGCAAGGCGATATGTCCCAAAAAGTATCACAATGGAAATGCACCTCGAGTCTTTGTCGCAAATGGTTATGGAAAGGTTGGACCAGTTCAGAACAGAAAGTCAAGAAAGCTTGCAGGCGACCCAATGGAGAGGCGAGGATTAAGACACCTCACTCTATCCGGCAAAAAGGGAAGCCAGGCAGACACGGTACCTTGTTTGTGGAGAGACAGCTCCGGCCGCGGCAGTTGTTCCTGGTGGTGGATGCACGTCGGGTCTTTGCCAAGAGAAGAGATGATCTCGACGTCGAAGGAAAGTTGAAGATCGTTGCACCACCGGGGAACAGACCAGCCGCGGAGTGCTCCGTCACAACGCACCACCTTTTGGTCGCGGTACAGGGGTAGTGGCTATCCGGTTGCCGGGATGCTCTGCACGGGCGATTCGACCACTACGTCCTGGAGCGAAGAAAAAGCAAATGGGACTGGTTGTTCCCACCAGTCAGGGGAAGAGACTCTCCGGCGGGGAGATCTCCTCTGTTGTTGGGAAGTGGTGAGTCGGTTCAGTAGGGCTCCACCGGAGGTGTCGTCGTTGCAGGTCGGCTCAGCTTTATCCTCGTCGGATTCTTAGGTCCTGTGGCGACTTCTCAAGATCCAGTCCCAAAAGCCCTGCTTTTATGCAGAAAACCCCCATTCATTCAGCCTAGCTGTCAATCAAAACACACTAAGTGGTGAGCGGGGTGGCTCACCACTTGGGCCAATCACACCAGAGTGCGACTTGAGTTGGCAAGGCAACTCAGTCCAGAGTGCCTAAACCCCCTCCCACACCCCCTGCGGTACCCAGACAGAATGGGACCACTTTGGAGGGCCACTGTGTAGAGGCCCGCCAAAAGTGGAACAAAGGGCTCAACCTTTGGTTTAGGAGTCACAGAGACGAACACAGACGCCATTTTAAAAACCGAGTTCTTGCAGATAATACCAACCGAAAAAAGTATTAACCTCCAACAATGGGAAGAATCCTATAGGGTTACATTCGGGGTCGAATATAACAAGTAGTTTCCACTGCCACCAGCCAAAACTCGACGAGGGGGGACGGGACAGTGCCCCCTCGAATAAAAGACCCAGGAGTAATCGAATTACCCCTACTAGTACATCCACAATAGATGGTTTGTACTAGTTCTGTTAGTGAATTTAGGTCTAGTAAAGCCAATGGTGACTTTACATTCCCGCGGAGACAGTAGTCATCTCCCGGATACGGAGTCTAGGGTGGAGGTCCGCTAGGATGCCCCAGTGTTATGGCACGGATGGTGTGTTGTAACACACATAGCAAAACATATGAGACCCTATGGAGTAAAAGACCCCATAGCCCATAGAACACATTGAAATTCAAAGGAATTACACACATTCATGTCCAAGAGTGGGAGAAAAAGAGTCTCACTCTTGGCAGGATGGAAAAAAACAAACTCCAGAAATCCAGCAAAGCTGCTGGGGGACTCACTAGGTTAGGAAATTCAGCCTAAACAGAGAATTCTCCCTAACAGAGACTACCTGCGCACCCCTGGAATACACGTACCCAGGCAAATCGCACGGCTGGGGGGTGGGGGTGCAGGGAGACAGGAGTGGGGGCCTGGTGGAGGGTGCCCCTGGATGCAGGGGGGTGGGGGTGCAGGGGGACAGGAGTGGGGGCCTGGTGGAGGGTGCCCCTGAATGCAGGGGGTTGGGGGTGCAAGGGGACAGGAGTGGGGGCCTGGTGGAGGGTGCCCCTGGATTCAGGGGGGTGGGGGTGCAGGGGGACAGCAGTGGGGGCCTGTTGGAGGGTGCCCCTGGATGCAGGGGGGTGGGGGTGCAGGGAGACAGGAGTGGGGGCCTGGTGGAGGGTGCCCTACAGTGCTGGGGGGTGGGGGTGCAGGGGGCCTGGTGGAGGGTGCCCTACAGTGCTGGGGGATGGGGGTGCAGGGGGACATGAGTGGGGGCCTGGTGGAGGGTGCCCCTGGATGCAGGGGGGTGGGGGTGCAGGGGGACATGAGTGGGGGCCTGGTGGAGGGTGCCCCTGGATGTAGGGGGGTGGGGGTGCAGGGGGACAGGAGTGGGGGCCTGGTGGAGGGTGCCCTACAGTGCTGGGGGTGGGGGTGCAGTGGGACATGAGTGGGGGCCTGGTGGAGGGTGCCCCTGGATGCAGGGGGGTGGGGGTGCAGGGGGACAGGAGTGGGGGCCTGGTGGAGGGTGCCCCTGGATGCAGGGGGGTGGGGGTGCAGGGGGACAGGAGTGGGGGCCTGGTGGAGGGTGCCCTACAGTGCTGGGGGGTGGGGGTGCAGGGGGACATTACTGGGGGCCTGATGGAGGGTGCCCTTGGATGCAGGGGGGTGGGGGTGCAGGGGGACAGGAGTGGTGGTCTGGTGGAGGGTGCCCTACAGTGCTGGGGGGTGGGGGTGCTAGGAGACATGCGTTGGTGGGCAGTAGTGCAAGGTGACATGTGGGTTGGCTGGGGGGCATGGCCATGGTGGATGGGCTGCCTGCGGGACATGTGCAGGGGTGCAGGGTAGTCCCCTGTGGTGTGGGCCACCTGCAGGGGCCGTGGAGGGTGTAGAGGGAACAGCTGGGAGGACCCACACGGCCAATTCACCTGTGGGACTCCCCGGCACCCCCGAAATACACGTAGGCTGCTGGATTTGCGTGTGGAATTTTCCGTGCACCCGGAGTACACGTACCCTGCTGAAATTGCATGTGGAACTTCACGCGCACACCGAAATACACGTACCCTGCAAATTTGCGTGTGAAACTTCCCGCGCACCCCGGAATACACGTGCCCATGCCAATCGCGTGTGGAACTTCCCGCGAACCCCGTAATACACGCACACGTTATTTTTCACACAGCGGGTGTCCGTGTTTGTCGGTACCCCTTTGCTCCTCATTTGTGCTAGAGGGCCACTGTATGGATCATTCATCATAGCTGTATATGGGTGCTTTTTGTTAGCGCACATTTTGGCGCACATTTATTTCAGGCGCAGGGACACTAATACCTGCTTTCTTGTGGCGTACTTGTTTGGCCCTGTGCGCGACTTTGCCCGTGTGCTGGTTTGCCCTATTCGATTCCATAAATACGAGTTGTAGGCGAGCGTGTGGGCGTTCCGCGCACTTGCCTCCTGTACTTCCCCCGTGACGCCCATATTTTCACGCGTTGTTCCCCATTCCGAGTGTTACGCCCCGTGTTCCGCCTACTTTTGTGATGTGCGCCGCGCTATGTGCGATTTCGCCGTGGCGCACACCGTTGGATGACCTGTGCGCCGGCGTGCGCCGCGCACTTTTTCAGCGCACATCCAATATTTTTCTCACGCACGGACTTCCATGAATCGATGTGCGCTGGTTTCCCTGCCATTTTCGCAGTTGTACTGCGATTTTCACACTTTTACTGCGAATCGCACGTTTTGGCACCTCTGCGCGGGAATTTTCAGCGCACATTAATTCCATGAATCGGCCTGTTAATTTGATCCTACCCGCTGAACTCAGTCCACATCATTAGACCACCTTGTACCCACAGTCCAAATCTGCTTCCTGACCTTGACCTGAAGGACAACTGTGGAGCAGACAGCAAGTCCTGAGCAATGCTGTCGGACCGACTCAGCTCAGACCCAGGAGCAGCTTTCACTCACATTGGCTCTGCTCTCCATGCGTCTACTCAAGTTGCTGCCCCACAAATTCTACAAGAGTGTGCATCTTTTTGTTGAATGTGGGTTCTTGGCCTGCAGGCCTCCACAAAATCCCTGTCCAGAATGACAGAAAAATAAGGAAAAAACGGGAGGCTGCTTATTAGATGTGGCTATTTAGGCCCAGGTAATTGGTGAAGCAAAATAATGTTATAGTTAGGAACGAAGGTGCACTACTGTAAGAGGATTCAATTCAACACTACAGCTAAGTCCACGCCTAGTCTATAATACTGAATGAAAACCTTTATTGATATATCTTTATGTCCAGTTCATGCGTTCTGGATGACTACCCCTATATAACACCCCTCTCTTGGAATCCCCCTGACCCCACTGAGCCGAGAAGTAGTTCTGTTTTGCAAGTTAAAAGGTTTATTTGATAATTTAAACAATAGATATATAGATCACACTTTATAATAAATTAATAATTGAATATCACACTTAATCTAATATGATAAATATTAACAACGGAGAATCTGGCACTAACACGCTTCTCTATAGTCAATAAGGAGTTGACATGAAATGGATAAGGTAGCACACAGGTGAATAGGAACAAAAGAAGAAGGTGGTACAGAATGCTTTATGTAAGCTCAGGTGGATGCAATATTCAATGAATGCAGTACAGAAAATACTCAATATGATTTCAACCAAACAATGTAATCACTTTTCTCTGGCAATCCCCTCCCCCCCTTGATGCAAGGCAAGGAAATGGAAGGAAAACACACAGTTCTCAGAAATGCAATCAATGTAAATCAGTTCACCCCAGCAAGCTTACACTACAGAAAACAGATAGGAGTTTTGAAAACTCAGGCAAAATGCTTTGATATGTGCTAGCAATGGATGAGAAATATGCTGGAAATGCTTTTAATTCCCCTTCAGAGGTTCAGGGTGAGTGGTATCTAGTTAATATTAGTCCAGGCTCACACTAGCAATGATGCAGGGATAGTTAGCAGGTTAAACAAATATCTGGCAAATGGAAGGCAAGCAGCAGCTGATTTTACATGTGGAGAAATTTGCAAATCGCGGTAAAATTCGCGGATGCGTGTTCCGCGATTGCGGTAAAACTATAAGGGGTAGGAATGCGGTTCTAGGTTCGTAGGAAAGCCACGATTCTAACCTTTCAGATGAAAGTTATTTGCGGAGATATGAGCGATTTTGTGAAGGTCGTTTTTCAGATTTGAAATTTTAAAGTTCAAAAAGACAAGTGCAGCTTGCAACTAGGAAATGACAAGTGACAGCTTTACAAATGACAGGTGACAGTTAGGAGGCAGTTCTACTTAGATTAAATAGATTGAATTATATTATTTTAACTAGGAGATTGGTTCTGCACAGTTTTCTAGGTACTCACACTATATTCTTGAGTGAAATGGGCCTCGCCATGGATCTGGTCAGGTTTTAAACTCGCCTCTGGTCTCTGCACTTCACAGTGATCTGGGTCAGCTCTCTCTGGTTCTCTGGTCTGGGTCTCTAGTTCTGGATAGATTGAAGTCTCTAGTTTGGCTCTCTGGAGGTTAAGTGTTGGCTCTTTGAAGATTGATGGAGGTAAGTATGGATTTTTCCGGCAGAGCGTCCCGCTGCAGATGGAATTGAAGGTCCCTATCTGTCCTGTCTGTCTGCTTTTATGTGTTTAGAATGTGGGTGTGTTCTAGCATCACTGACCCTACCTCTCTCTCAGCTTCTAATTGGTCAAACTTCCATTTATCATTTGATTGGGGAATGAACTGTGAGTCAGAGGGATGTCATTTTATGGCTTGCAGATAGGACACTCCTCTGTCAGATTGCACACATTCTATATTTGATAATAAAAGACATATTTCACAGTTACACAGTTGCTTGAAATTACATATACATGGTGTGGCTGAATTTAGCCATGTCTCTGTCCAAATCTGCTGTTTCTAAGAGCTTGCATTCAGAAATGGCACATAATTGACTTTTTAACTGATTTTTCACTTTCTGACATTGACCCAACTTTACATACATGTGTGCAGGGAGTATGGACATTAACTGATGAAGTTTCAGATTTTTAACATGCATACATTTAGAGTAATATCCACTTTTCCGCTAAAACCCCCCTGAACATGCCACCGGGTCGAAAAACCTCTTAAAATGTGGGCAGAAAAATCACAAGAATTATGGTGTCATTTATAAAATTTTCACATGTCCGCTCTATGAATGATCCATCTTTTTAAAGTTATGTTCCGGCTCCAAAGGGGTGTGGTTTACCCTCAGCACAAGGTTGAATTTCTGGTTTTTCCAGTTCTGCCAAGCCAGCTTGCTCTCACAGGCAGTGCCCCTCCCCTTTCCTCAGGAGGAAGCCACTTTTTATGACCATTTACGACTCCTG
The DNA here is from genome assembly GCF_040938575.1 of Ambystoma mexicanum. Classification (NCBI taxonomy): domain Eukaryota; kingdom Metazoa; phylum Chordata; class Amphibia; order Caudata; family Ambystomatidae; genus Ambystoma; species Ambystoma mexicanum. The sequence continues at coordinate 514,241,847 of NC_090937.1, forward strand.
CCAATAAAACCTTTGCCTGAGCCAGGACAGGGCTTTGTTCACTTTCCTGCAGAGCACAGGTAATTCAATTATCAGATAGATGGCATATCCTTAGTGTGAGCAGCAAAAGGGCAGCTAGGCCTGGGAACACAGCTATGACTCAAGTTTCACTCCTGATGGGGGTAGTTGCCAGGCAAATTGGAATCTCTTTAAGCTGTCATTTCTGTTCCCCAGTTTCTGCATTCAAATAAAACTAAACATTTTCACATATGCAGCTAGAAGGCTGATTCTAAGTTTAAAACTATGACATTTAAACAGTTACAAAGGCATGTGACACCAAACATAGGTCACTCATTTAATCTAAACATTTTCGATTTTAGTGTCTTTAAATCCAGTGCAACTTAAACTGCTGACTCCATAGCAGTTTTGTTATAAGCATTGTTTTGGGCTCTTCATTTCCCAGATTTTGTAGGCACACAACACTCCATTCTACCAAATGTCTGCTGGTGTTCAGTGAATATTTTGCACATATTGCAATGTTTGAAATAGGCACTTTGGCTTGCCTTCAGAGAAACACAGGGTGGTTTTAAACTGCCGGCTTTTGGATAGTGGTGAGTACTGGTACTGCACCCATTTTTGGGATTTAAGAAAATGAATTCCTCACAATTCTAGGTTGCATTTGGCAATCAGCATTGCCATTCCCAATGGTTTCAGACTACTGTGCAAAAATGAATTCCCAACAGTATAGGTTTGCTTTTGGCAATCAGCATTGCCTCTCTGAGCTCACAATATAGGCGAAATGGAATTTTCCTGTGCATTTTCTGGGGAGCTCTGGCCATTATGATGTTTTCAATGCCAGTACTGCACAGTTTTGAGGTAGGGCCCGGATGCATGGGTAAATACATCCCACACTACCTACATGATGTAATGAGTGGAATGAGAAAGAGGGGCGTTGAGGGAATAATAATGCCCCTTGATTTACTGTGTCTGTTCATTGTGGGAACCAGATTAAATTTCAAAATTAATGTTATAGCCCGTACAACTCACTTTCACAAAAGATACACATTAAACATTAAGCTTTAAGCAAAGGGCTTTAAAAGACAAAATATACCTTTAATTGAAAACTGCAACTCATTGTCAGAAGTGTTTTGCATTATGAAATTCAATATCTAAGCCCAAGGTCAGCACAACGGTCAACTGGCAGCATGCAATGGTGCCCACCTGCTCCCACTACTGGCTTTTCAGCATCTAACACTTTACATTCTGGGTCTTGCTTGATGACTGCTTCTGTTAAAATCATGATAAGCCTACACCTGCAAAGTCATATTTACTACAAAGTGGTGCTGATGCAAGGACCACCACAATGACGCAAAGAACGTTGACAGCTATGAGCAGTATTCCTGCTTGTTAGTTTGTGAAGTTCCACCTATAAGCCAAAACGATTGCATTAGAGTACAGGTAGGGAGAAATGGCATATGAGGAGTCACACAAAGTTTCTAGGTGCTGTTTGGTTATTTGCCCACCCATTCACTACCTATGGCCAGGCTAATCCCTATTGCCATTACCACCCAGTTCCTGCCCCTCCCCGCCCAAACCACCTCCCCATGGGAACTTTTTAGTTTGCTTTAGTCAAGCCTTATCAAGCTTTGCACTCGAAGTGCCTGCCATTGTTTTTTCAAAGCAGTCTTCTGAGAGTTAATGGCTTCATTGGATTTGTGAACGTGATAATGGTTTAATAAAAATGTCTTAAACAGATCTGGTTTCAGCCACTCTATTTATAAGCACTATGCATGTCCCTCACTGAAGTCCTATTAAAAACAAGCATTGGCAAAGCCATCAGTTTTGGCTTTTGTACAAGTAGTAGGCATTTGTCAGGCACGGCTGTTAAGATACCCATGTCCTTGCATCAGTGTGCACCTGCTACCATCGACAGCCACTTAAATAAAACACTACAGATGTGCCTGGCAAAAGCTTTTCCCATGCCTACACAAAAGACCAAACTGCTGGCATTGCCAGTGATTGTTTTTAAATGTGTCTCAAAAAATTGACCTCTTCATTTTTTGCCTAATGACAAAGTGATGCTTAAAACCCCAGTGCAATCTGCCAAGCTTTCTAACGATTGGCTGAAAGCAATGATCTATGTTGATCCCTTTGTTTATGAGAGCAGCCAAGGTGAATAGCTTCTGGTCACTGGACCTTCACAGACCACCTTGATTCTCACATGGTTTGCCGGGACCGATGGCTCATTAAAAACCTTCAGCTGGCATTTGATTGTGTTTTCCTACCTCATTACCTTGGCTCCCACAAAGACATTGCCATGCCTGGCTTGGTTTAGATTAGCTTCAGTCAGAAGCGCCAAGCAGCTATTTATCACCGCCCACGCAGTCAGCCCCATTTCGGTTTTCAATATAATGCAGCCACAGCGTAAGGACCCAATTATTCCAACCAAGGAGTATGCGCAGGGTGCACCATGCTAACATAATTATTTATTTCTACTCAGGAAACAGAAAGACGGTGCATCGGGTTCCCTGGCGTTCCAACGGAAATTATGTGATATTGAAAACATATGAAAGTAAATGTCGAAGGCAGGACACAGTGATATTATCAGTTCACATCTGCTGCTAAAAAAAAATGGCATTAGAAAGGAACTTTGTATACGCAGTAAATGGGCAGCAAACGAAAAGCATGATATTTCTGTGTGTCGTCCAACAATGTGGAATCGTTATTCAGTTGAAAATAAATATCTAATGATACTGTGTTATATAGGGGCTATGTTTTTCAACAAGCACGTGTTTGTTTCTGAAATGAAGGTGCTGATGCACGGTGTTTTCTGTTAACCTTCTATGTTTAATGTTTCAAGTTATATAGGAAGTGCAAAATGTACTAGTTGTAGCACTTCACAATGTAATACGAAGATTTCCCTCTAATGTCCTGTTCACCCAGAGTCTATTGCAAAGTTCGGGAATGCCAAATGAGATATGGTTCTGTCAAAGGGCATAAGGGGACTTTGGGGTTGTACGCCGCTCACCAGGACAGAGCCCACACCATTAGTAAGATATGACAGGTTATTTGTAACGCACTTAATACCCAGTGGTTTCTAAGCGCGGATCGAACCGCTGTTGCTCCGTATCGCCTTACTTCCAAGGCGAGTACGTTGCCCCTGAGCTATCCTCCAGAGGCAAGGAAAGTTACACTTCAACTGACTCATTCTGAAGCCGATTTCAATGGCACTCACTTTCCACCAGTACAAAAATCCCCAGACATGATGTGTCGTCTTCTTTGGCTTCTTTTTGTCCTATTCCAAAGGCACTCTTCTGTAATGTCACTGCTGGTAGACCCCCATGTTCTGCGAGTTACGTACAATGTCGAGGCTTCTGTATGACAGCGGGGAGCATGACATATGCTGCCATTCTTTGTGCTATGGGTCCCTTTTCTACTGTCCAACAGAGCTTTCCACTGAAAGTCCCACCTAAGAGCCTCAACATGCTCTCAAAATTGAACTTGTTGATGGATGGACAGGCTGTGGAACGACACAAAGAATATCCGAACATACAAGCGATTACTGGTAATATTACTTTCAGCAGCATTAACAGGTAACTGAGCAGTGCAGATCCTTCTGGGTTTTCTATTTATGTCGATAACAACGAAAGAGAAACCACAGCTAGATATGTAAAATGCAAGAATGCATGGTGTGCATAAGAAATGCCGTAAACCCTTTACACATACCATTTACTGTATGTTCCACTGCATCCGCAAATCAAAAAACACATGTGTACCCTGATTATCATCAGTAATAATATGTATGTCAAGTAGACTGCTTCAATCAGACAAATATTCAGGGACTGAAAAGATATCTTTGGCCTTCCTTGAAATGAGAATCACATCTAGGGGTCATCAGCACACAATTGACAATGTAGATGATACCTAAAAGTATAATGAACACATTGCATTCAATGTGTTTAAATAGAGCAATTGAGAACATGAAAAATGCCTAAGTGCTCACAGACAACATACATTACTGTACTTCAACCTTCTGTGCTGTGTTCTAGAAGAATGAGGGGATCACTGCATAGCTGCCTCATTCCTGTCACTCCACACAGAATCTCTGGTGTTGCAGGGGTTGCAACTGCTCTCTACAGGGAATTGTTTTGAAGGCAGCTGACCAATCAATTATGTCAAAGCTAAGTAACTTTCTAGGTGGTTAGATTTCAACTTATCCAGTACAAAAGAAAATGGCAATGGAGATTGGACTATAGTTTGTGAGAACCTCAGAAATAGCACTATTCACTAGTGCCAATCACTGTGATGTATTCCATCAATTATAGAATACTACCACCAAAACATATTGTAAGATATGGCAGAGACAGCTATTCAGATATCAAGGTTTGGATTTCTTTTTTCAAAGAAAAAATAGGTCTTTGATTGAGTTTGTACTCAAAGTTCTAAAAAACAAAGTCTTTTTTTGTTTTAAAAGTGTATTTTTAATGGAGAATACTACAATCCTACATTTTTGTTGTACTTATATATTTACTACAAATAAAAAAAAACATTTCAGTCAACAATTCAACACATTTTACAGAATACAGAAACAGTCCCACCCACCCTTCTACACAGTATTGGTAAACAAACAATATCAACATCATTCCAACCATATCATCAAACTTTCGAATCAGAATAAAAAAGTTACTGATGCATAGATTTACAAATCCAAGAATCTTTCCCAAATTTGTTCAGAAAGGTTGCTTTTCTCATTACTGTACATGATTACCCTCTCTATTGAAGGCATTTGCTGTAAATCTCTTAACAAAGCAGAGGCAGAAGGCACCTGCTCACTCTTCCACTCACACAGTATCATTTATTTTGCCGATAATGATGCTCTGAAGAACTAACATTGCTGCAGGAAAGACAGATCTGGTAGCAATTCCTCCTCCGCCAGGATAATACTTGTAAAATCATAATCCACATCAATCATCAGAACTTTATTCGTAGTCAATGTGACTTCTTTCCAGAATTCTCTTAAACAGCTGCACTCCCACATCATATGCTCAAACGATCCCACTCTGTGTTTGCATCTCCAACATGCCTCTGACTGTAACAGGCCTCTTTCATACAGTTTCTGCGGTGTCCTGTAAAACTTGTTAAAAGTTTTGATCTGTATAGCACTTTCTCCTAGATTCTGACCATTTATCGATTAACTTCCCATTAGTTTCTTTATATTGTACTAGGTGTTTGTAGACCTTTGAGGCAGTGTGTCCATCCAACTTGAATTCTCGCAGCCAATCAGTCCCTTCTATGTACTCTTCAGGAGGTCTCTCCCACACAGCTCTCTTCAGTCTTCAATATTCCCTGAATATGCAATCTTTTAGGCCCCTTTCAGTAATTAATCTTTTAAAAGTGATACATTTTGTGTCTTCAAAAAGATCGCCCAGACATTGGATACTGCTCAGAACTTATTTTGCCAGAACAGCGTTTTCCCTTCCAACTTAATCTCAGGGTTTAGCTACACCTATGATTTACTAGAGCAGGAGACATCTTTGTGGGTCTGCTTCATAAGGCCTTGCCAACATCCCTTCAAGAATTTCTTCGGCGCACACAATTTGCATCCATTTGCATCTTCTGATGTTAGGATCACCCTGGGTGCCAGTGGTGTACACCTGCACATTTCTGCCTGCGCCCAAACATCCATATAATTCTCTATGAATGGAAGCAAATGTCTTGCTCCAAAATCCAGGTGATAGTTTGCAAAATCAGGGACTCACAAGCCACCATTCTCAGTCAATAGTTGTAGTTTCCACAGCTTCAGACACAGTTCTTTTCCATCCCACAAGAACGACTGTATCAAACTCTCTATCATCTTCATTACCTTCTTTTTGGCCACCATAGGGCTTATACTCAGGGTGCAATTAATATGTGGAGCAGGTGTCATCTTGATTGCGTTCACTCTCCCCCAAAGACTCAGACTAAATTGATTCCATCTACGCAAGCCATCTTTCAGGTTATCAGTTACATAATTCAAACTAACATCCATCATGCGATCCACGTCCCTAGTCAGCCAAATGCCCACGTATCAATTTTTTTGCGGGCACCAACTGAAGCCATAATTACTCAGCCATTGAATAGTACATGCTTCTGAAGAAGGCCTTGCTTCCAATTTCGACCAGTTTATCTTGTATCATGAGTGATCACGGAAGGTGTTGATTTGACTCGTTGTTGCTGGGACAGATGTGTCATTACTTTGTAACACCAGTAGCATACCGTCCAAATATAGCAATAGTTTTTCTCAGGCCTCTCCAAATTGAACCCACAGAATTAAGGGGTTTCCTCTGACCTTTGTGGCTAATGGCTCCATTGCAAGGACAAATAGCAGAGGGTAGAGTGGAAAACCTTTTCTTGTTCCTCTTCCAAGTTGAAATCCTTCTGAAGACAGTCCATTTGTATTTGCACTTACTGTTGGTTTTGAGTACAACAGCTGTAACCACCGAATGATGTTTTCTCCCTGTCCGAAACCTTCTAAGCTGGGCATGAGTTATTCCCATTCTATGGGATCAAACCCTTTCTCTGTGTCCAGTGATAATACTGCCACCTCTGTTGGTAATTTCCTGCTTACATATAGGATTAGGATCAATCTGCTCATGTTCTCGGATGCATGTCTCCCTTTAGGAAAACCTGCTTGTGTGTGGGAGTGAGGGGTCATTTGGGCCCCCCTCACACATTCAGCACCAAATAACCAACTTGCTCGCGCATTAGCGAGGGATGCCTCCATTGCCCGTTTGCTAACATTAGCATAAGTAGGGCTATTGCGGGATGCACTTGGCTTCCATGTTTGTGTGCCCTCAACTCCATCTTTGGACTAGGCCTCACTTCGATAATACGAAAAGGCTTCTCTCCACTCTGGATTGCATGCACAGCACGCTCATGGCCCCCATCTTTTCCTCTCTGTCTGAAAGCTTCACAACTCACTTTCTCACGGATGCACCGGGGATAATTGAAACAAGTAACATAATGTATCATATCACCCTTCCTCTGTGATCCATGTCCTGTGTGTGAACCGGCTCGAACCATGCCTTGTAGCTCATCCATCCCCACAAACCTGCCCCTGCCCCTTTGGCCCCACTGTTGGAAAATTACTGCCAATGTAACCCTGTGCCCTCCTAAGGTATTCTCTTGATGTACAAGAAGTGTGACCCTGCTGTGCAGCCCACCCCGAAGTGCCCCAATAAACCCAGACCTATGCCGCAGTATATCATGCCCTAAAACTAACATATGTCATTACACTCCCCACTTGCCTTGATGTACTAAGATCCACCCAATCGCCCAGGTTACCACAGAGGACAAGCCCTCTATGCCTTGTACCCCATAAAAGTTCCAATGAAAGATGTTGTAACCACATGTATACAATTTATAGGTTTTCTAGATGTATTCAACGATATGATTGGTGTTTATTATATGTAGAATGGTAGTTTCTCATGCCAGCTTAGTTAGTGTCAGCTCTATCTCACTGTGACCTAACACTCACCCCTCCTGGACACATGCAGCTGGACCTCGTGACACTCACCCTCCTGCCATCTGGGTAACCAATCCAAAAGAAGCAGCGCCCACATCGATATATGTGTCTTCGCCTTCCAGCCAATCCCGCACTGTTGTAGCACCCCATGTTAGTTGCGTCCTATATGACGCTGTTTTCCTTTATAATTGTTTGTAACTGTAATGCTAGAGCGCTCTTGAGGCAGCAGATTTCTCTGGATGCCAACTTTATATAAACTGATCTAATCTTACAACCTGTCCTCCTAGTCTCATTTACCACAGGGGTGTATTATATTTTATGAATATGCATGTGTAAATCCGGGAGTGAGCCTTTACATTTGGGGACCCCCGCAACATGATTGAGAAAGATGCGCCGAGAGAGGACCCCGTGCCTTGCGGCGATATCCGGGACGCCCACAGCAAAACCATCGCCTCTGCGGTTGACCAATGTGTGCACAAAAAAGAACGATTCCAAGGGTCCCCATCATCTTTGCAAATACCCAACTAACTGCTAGCCAAGGTGGGTCACGGCTTGGTTGGGGTGTGGCCCCGATTGTGGATAGACTGTAAATGGAGGCTCTCGGACCACCCTGCTGAACACGTGAGTACTGGCTGCGAGATTCCCAAGGGAGGGGAAAAAATTGAGAGATAATAGTGTAAAAGATAAGGGTAATGGAATAGTGGGAATCAGAAGTTGAGTTTAGGGACTGTGCGAGTGAAACTGACAGGCTTTTCTTATCTATCCTTTATATGACCTTTAGGTTGTTGTGGACAAAGAGATAAAAGGGAATATGGAATCCTAGCTCCAAAGGGGGGTAGAAGGCAGTGCTGCATAGCATTGTCTTGACCAGTGCAGGGAATAAGTGGAGCTAAAGAGAATAAAACCTAGGAGTCTTATATAATTAGTAGGCTCAGTGTAGTTATTTAGAATATTCAGTTTTTGTATGAGTAGAATTCTTTAAAGAGGCAGCCTAAGGGAGCTCCAAGGTGGGGATTGAATGAAAAGAAGTAGCAATAAGTGAAAAAGAGAATAGAGGTAGAATAACAGGGTTATTAATATTAAAAACTAGTACATGTTACATGTTTTATGTTGTTGAAGTCACTTGTTCCTTTGTTGATAAAATATGTGCATATTATGATGTCCATAGAATGAGTATTGTTGAGAAATGTGTTATGTGATTGCAAAAATCAAGATGTAAGTAAATAAGGTTGTTGATGTTTAACATAATGTGGGTTAAAAGATACTGATAATAAAATTGGAAAGGTTTTTTTATTACATTGTGTACTACCCCTAGTATAAGAGTGAGCCATAAAAAAGCAGTGTGGAAAGACATTATGAGGGGAGACACACCACTAGCACATATCTATCAACACCTCCCCTTGTACAGTGAAAAAATACAAAAATATCACAAGCAATGGCTTACAGAAATAAAAGGAGAGGTTTCATCCCAAATATGGCCAGAAGGGTGGGTCCTTTGAGAAAAGAGTCTTAGATCTGGTAGCAACCCATTTGCTAGCAAAGTATCGAGGTAAGGAACTACAAAACAGACGCAAAGTACTGTATTTGTGTAGAATGTTCGAGGAAACAGCCCCAAGCCCTGACACAAATACCAATCTGCCCATTATTAACAAGGCCTGCAGTAGGTTACAGTGAGCCCAGGAATGTGCCTGCGCCGAGCACCCCGGCAGCCGCAGTTGGCAAAGCCTTGCCACCGTATGAAACAAGAGGATTGTAGGGACCAACTAGTGCCCCTCCAGTGGACCTAGCGCAGCTAACTGGGGATTTAGATAGACAGCTTGCTCATGCCCAAATGGAAATAACACGACTTAAATCCCTGTGCCATAGGGGACAGATGTTGCCCGGGGGAGGAGAAGTACCACCAAGTGTAGCGGCTGATCTGACACCTCCACCAAGCATAGCACAGTGGTCTACACCATCTCCACCGACACAGGGCAATGTGCCAAAGGGTCAGGAAAACGAGTGGCAATCAGGGGAATATTTCTTCCATTTAAAAAACAAACCAATAAAAATAATACGAGCAGAAGGAGCAGATGAACAAGGAGGAGAGACACAGGAAGAAAGAGAGTCAGAGGAAGAAATAGATGAAGTATGAAGTGAACTGGATGAGTACGAAGAGGGGTGGCTGCAGCAGAATTTCCACTCCCATTAGCAATGGACCCAGAAGATGGGGGAGGGCTCCCAAGGTGGCAAGGGAGGTTGAGGCAAAGAGTAGGGAACATGTTGGTAAGTAAAAGAAAGAAGGGAATGGTAAGTAAAAAAGGAAGTAAGGCCAAATTACAGACGTATCTCATACATAAGGGAGCTGGGAGACCACACTACATACCCTGGGCACAGATGGACACAAATAACCTGTTGAAACTCCTCTCTCCACTTTCGGGTGGGGCGGGAAGTGGATACATGCATTCGAAAACAACACAGCAGGGGTACCATTGGTCATGGAAGATGTAAAAAGTCTACTATTGTCAGCCGTCGGTGATCAAGCAGACAGAGCGTGGGTGAAGACCGGTTTCCCGGGAGAAACAATGAACTGCGACCACCAAGACGGGTCATCATTTAACAATATAAGAGCAAAAGTATGGGATGCATTGCAGGTACAGAAGGCCTGGGACAAAATAGCTGGGATAGAAGCCAAAGGATGGCCAGAGATTCAGAGCATAACTGTACACCATTGTAGGAGGATCAAAGAAAGGGAAAAGGAGATAGCACAGAGAAGGTTGGCAGACAAAGCAAAATTGGTTCAAAATAAATTAGTGAAGGTCGCGGCAATGAATTCAGCACAACACACTAACTGGCAGGGTGAAGGAGAGGAGGGGGTCAGGAAATACACCAGCGAGGATGGCAGCAGCATGGTCTGCAAATGGACAAGAGCAATGGGCAAGAGAGGAGCAATACGAAGGGCCCCAGTGGCAGGGCAGACCCGCAAGCGGTCGAGGTGGGTATCGAGGACAGAGAGGTGGATTTGGGTAATGGGAAATAGAGGATTTGGAGGGCAAGGGATGAGGGGAGGACCAGAAGTGTCATGTTGGAATTGCGGGAGGTGGGGACATTTTTCTAGAGAATGCAGAATGCGACCAATGAGATATTACCAAGGGCAGCCTCCCATCGGGAACGAACAGCAGTGGGGTCACCCACATCCAGGCAGTCCTTACGGGTTACCAATGGGTGGGAGTGGGCAGAACGAACAATGCTATAATGAGCAGCAGCAGAGGGTACAGCAAATGCCACGCAAACAGCAACCCCAACAGCAAGGGATGCAACAACAGGTAGCACGCCAGAACAAAATGGGAAATGCGAACACTAGCATTTTTGCAAAAACCGCAAATGGCGCGCCGCCACCTTTCGGCAGCGTAGCTGTGTTGGTGGGGCCAATGACATTTCTGTCCCAGGAATAGAAACAGACGCAGATTAGGACAGCCCACAGAAAGCACTTGTTTGTCCAGTCCTATCAACTACCCTACGTGCAGAAGAGGGACCACTGTTGGGGGCGGAGATAGGCAACAAACAGTTAATCTTTATGGTGGACTCGGGAGCTGAAAAATCCTGCCTCAGGGGTTCTCTGGGACTTTTTTAAAAGTTCCTTACACAAAAGACTTAGACATAACGGTGGGAGGGAAGACGGTGCGAGCACCCCTACTGTACCATGAAGACTCGCCAATACATTTGTTGGGAAGGGACCTCATGAGCAAATTGAACATGACCATTTCCTTTACAGAACGGGGGATAGTATGCTCCACCCCAGGGGTATGTCCAGTAAGGGCCGTTTTAATGATCAGCACTATGACCAATGAGATTGCATTACGAGGGGTACCCATTGATATTGATATGTTCATCTATGGGATACGGGTGCTTGCCAAAGTAGTGCCCGAGATAACACAGAAGGAATGGAGAGTGCCATCTGACTTTGTGTTCCGCCCCATTATACACTCAGATGTTGTGCCAGGGACAATTATGTCCATTGATTTGGAAGAAGTGCAAGTTTTAAGCAAACGTATTGCAGTGATAGGACTGGACAGGTATGGATGTGAGTGGAGAACAGTGCTGTGCATAGACCCAAACGTGGCGTTGCATGATTTAACTGATGAGGAATTGTTCACTGACAATGATCTGATGGGGACATTATAATGGAAATAAGTGTACCTTGTGACATAATGATCCAGAATAGAGACATACATGACCCTCTCAAGGCTAGCATTAGTGCACCACCCACTATATTTGATGAAGACATGGAAATGGTACTACCAGAATTATGGACTACCGGCCAACATGACGTAGGGCGAATACAAGAGGTCACGCCCATAAAACTAAAATTGAAAGCTGGGGCAAACCCGCCCAGAGTAAAACAATACCCCTTATCAAGAGAAGCAGAGGCGGGCATAAAGGAAACTATAACTGCATTATTACAACAAGGTATAATAGTGCCATCCAATTCACCTTGTAACACTGCAATTTACCCGATTAAAAAAGCAAGGGACGGGGCTTGGAGGATGATACAGGACCTACACCCACTTAATGACGTCATACAGAAAGAGTTCCCATTAGTGCCTAATCCTGCATCAATTTTGTGTAGCATACCTAAAGAAGCCACTTGTTTCACAGTAGTGGATTTGAAGAACGCCTTCTTCTCAGTGCCACTTGACCCAAGCTGTCAGTATCTCCCAGCATTTACATTGGGGGCAATAGATACGAACATCGTAGATTGCCACAGGGGTACTGTGAGAGCCCTTGCACCTTCAATAAAATGTAGCATGAAGACCTTGGTAATGTGGATGTAGGGAGCACAATCATTTAATATGTGGATGACCTCCTCATCTGCAGTAAAAATGAAGAACAGTGCAGGGAGGACTCGATTCCATTACTCAATTTACTGGCCATGAAAGGATACAAGGTGGACAAGGACAAGCTTCAATACTGCCTAGCGTAAGTGTTGTACTTGGGACAGTTAATTTCAAAAGATGGGAAAAGAATAATGCCTGACAGAGCGGCAGCAATATACCATGCAATGATGCCAAAAACAATAAAGGACATGCAGAAGTTACTCGGCATATGTAACTATTGCCGTGCATGGATTTTGGACTATGCAGCATATACACGCCCTTTATTGCAAGCATTAAAAGAAGCACAAAAGCGCAGTGCCCCAATAAAATGGACTCAGGAAACAATGACACAATACTTCAAATTGAAAGATCTCATCACACACGCCCCAGTATTAGCGAACCCCGATTATGAACAGGAGTTCTACCTCTTTGCACATTGCAATGGAATAATGATGACAGCAGTGCTAACACAAAAATCATTGCTAGGTCACAAGCCATTGGTCTACTAATGCGGCACATTAGATTCAGTGATGCAGGGCAACTTCGCATGCGAACAAGCTCTCGCAGCAGCAGCCTTCACAATAGAAAAAAGCACCACAATTGTAATGGGATGCTCAGTAACTTTGTATGCAGAGAATTCATTATTTACCATTCTAGAAAGAACAAAATCAATGCTCTCAACACAGCGAGCAACAGTTTACAATATAATTCTATCCAGCCCAAACGTCCATGTAATTAGATGTAAAAGTGTGAACCCTGCTACCTTAATTACCGAGCCCTGTACTGTAGAAGATATGCAAGAACACGATTGTGCCACGCACGAGGGGAGGGAGATGATATCCCAAAAGCAAGCGATAATGCACTGGAAGAAGGGGAAATATACTTCACGGACAGGTCAGCATCAATTGACAGTGAGACAGGAGAAAAACATGTAGGAGCAGCAGTGGTAAGAATAGAAGGAGATGAGTACGTAGTTATATTGCAGAAACGCCTCCCATCACACTAGTCAGCACAAGCATCAGAAATGATTGCGCTAATTGAAGCACTACATACAGCCAAAGGATGTGCAGTGACAATATATTCTGACTTGGCAAATGTGACAACGACAGTGCATACGGGGTTGTCACGATGGCAACGAAGAGGGTTCAGGAGGGCAGATGGTTCTCCAGTACAGCATGCAGCACTATTAAATGACTTAATTGAAGCACTAGCAGAACCGTCAGTGGTAGCATTGGTAAAGTGCCAAGCACACACCAATAACACGGACGCAATCTCACTCAGGAACACGGCAGCGGACGCTGCTGCAAAAGAAGCAGCATACGTCAATGTTCCCCAACCACCAGAGTGCATTTTAAAAACATCAAGTTCGAAAGTACAGGAGGAAGGCTACAACTGCACACCCATTCTACAAGATATAGAATTGCAAAAATGTGCACCATTAGAAGAACAGGAATAATGGGGAAAAAGAGGATGTAAACAGTCACCAACAGATTTAATATGGTGGCAAGAACTGACAGGGAAGGTAGTGATGCCAGTAGAATTGTTACTGATAGCGTTTCAACAGCTCCACTTCCCAACACATGTAACAAGACAACACATTGCAACAGAGATTCAGGAAGAATGGTTTGTCCCCAATTTGCAGGAACATCTATCCAAATTAACAATTGAATGCACTACCTGCCAAACATACAATTCAGGAATTACTCTCAGAACACTACGACGAACACTGCCACATCCTGTGGGGCCTTTTAGAGAGCTCCACATAGACTATGCAGACATGGGAGAAAGGTGTAATGGGGCAAGGAATCTCATTGTAATAGTTTGCCCCTTCTTATGGTGGGTGGAAGCTGGGCCATGTCCACACCCAGATGCAAAGTGCGCAGCAAAGCTTTTGGTAGGAGAAGTTTTCTCGAGGTGGGGCATATGCGATGTGATCAGATCAGACAACGGCACCCATTTTGTGAATAACCTCTTCAAAGAGGTGACCACCCTGTTAACTGTAAAGCACAAATTATGTTCAATTTATCACCCACAGGCTAACCGAGTGGTAGAAAAAATCAACGTCCTGCTCAAAAGCAAATTGTCCAAGTTCACACTTAAAAAGAACTGGGTATATTGCTTGCCCCTACCACTGTTCCAACTCAGTACTTAACCAAGTAAGGAAAATAATTTGAGCCCACACGAAATAGTGACGGGACTGAGCATACATATGCCATTATCACCAGTAAGAAGAGCATCAGATGCTCACAGAGCTGCCACAGTGCTAGTGGATGAATTCCAGGAATACCTTTCCGAACTGACACGTGCGGTATGAAGTATAGCAAGACAAATAGCACCTGCATTCACACGGAATAATGAAACAGATACAACTACACCAGCAAAAGACAGCCCAACTGGACAGTTAATGATAGGGGAAAATGTGTATGTGCGTAGTTTTGTGCGGAGATGGATCTCCCCACGATTCCATGGCCCCTACAAGGTGATTTACTGCACACCCACTGCAGTAAAGGTCAAGGGGTTGAAGTATTGGGTGCATCTCTCAAATGTGAGAAGAGCACATGATAGCACAACTCCTCAGAGTGAGCAACAACAGAGCCAAGAAGTTGCAAGTGGTTAAAATAGAGATCTAAAACATAGAATAAAATAAGAAGAGAATGGTAAGAAGTATGAAACAAATTGTGTGACAAAGAAACATGTGTAAAGGATTGCGTTAAATGTTTACAGTATATGTCTCTCTCACTTTCTTTCTCTCTTTTTCCCTTTCTCTCTCTCTCTCTCTCTCTCTCTCTCTTTCTTACCTGTCACTTACTACCTTGTTATGTTCCCCAACTAAGCACATCTTTTTCAAACAACATTAATGAAGTGAATAGCAGAAAAACTAGGTATTAATGTGGTAATGTTTGAAAAGAAAATGTGTATAGAAGTATGAAAAATGTGTGCAATATACTTAACACTTTTATATCGCCCCTTCAGATGGAAATATGACGGAAAGGAGGGCCCTCGCTAACGACGGTTCAAGTGTAGACAGTGGTAGAGTAGATAATAGAATAAATAAATACTATAACTACGAATGTAGATTAGCGTTTGCAGCAACAGCATTTTTAGTGATGTTATTTTGTGCTGGCTTGTACTGGACATTTACTTTCATAATTGGGGATATGAAAGAGCGGGGGAGTGGGGTAAACCTAATACGCCTCATATGGGCTGGAGTTATGACAATGTGGAAACATAATGGCTCTGCAAATGATAATCTCACCACGCTGCATAAAAACCGAACTGTCAAAACCCCTGTTTTTTCACTTGCTGCTATGGGGTTCGACAAAGATAATAAGACTAATGCATAGGATGGTGATTATTCCTGGTTCAGTGAGCCTGTCCTGACATATACCAATGCACATGCAACCACAGAACCTACCTCACAAGGCACTATAATGCACTTTAACCCCAATACTCCAATTACCCAACACCCTCCAGTACCACAGGCTTGGCAAGTTGCTAGTGAATTAAGTGATGCAACATGGGCAGACGTCTTTCCCATAAAGTACCGCAGAGTAAAAATCATAAATAATAGTGAAGGGGGAGGAGGAGGCAGAAAAGGGGGGCCGGAGGGAAAAGCTATGATGCATACCATGGCCTGGGTTTAGATGAGATTGAAAACCGCCGCCACCCAGATCAATCATACAAATGGTACTCAGAGACATGAGTGCAACAGCCAAACAAGCAACGAATGAGAGCTGTTACGTCGACTCTCTCATTCTGCATGCCTCAGGCACACTCAAAGTCCTTATACCGCAAGATGTTCCCTTGCCGGATGCCCAATGTTTAGTTCATCTCGTATTGTGTAGGATTCGGAGCACCTTCCAGTCACACACAGTTACAATAGAAATGCTGCAGAATGAAAAAACCTGCACGAGTAAGCCGCAAGGAGTGATTTGCATCAAAGAACCATTTTTTGTTATCAGAGGGACACGGTTCACCGAAAACAAATGGCATGATGAGACAATCACGTGCAAAGCAGAGGTGTTGCGAGGACTTACTGAGGAGAACTTTCAATGGGTCAAAGAAGCATGCACTCCGGTCTGGTCCCAACACATTGCAAAGCTCACATGGGTCGCAGCTCTCGAGAAACCCATCACAACACAGAAAGAAAGTGAACATGAACTCTGTTTCCATGGCGAACGAAAGGTGCAAATGGGCTCAAACAGAAAATGCAACAAAACAATTATCATTCCAGACATGAAAAAGGGCACAGCAGCGCTTATGGACATGTATTGGGTATGTGGCAAACAAGCATACCTGCATCTCCCACCATCATGGAGGTGTATCTGTGCCCTGGCCACACTGCATTCAGCGCTAATGGTGATTCTAGAAAGCAATATCCAAGGGGGAAATATTTGGCTGACATATCGGCAGCACACCAGCCAACAACAGCAGAGCCTTCCAAGTATGACATTCTGTCTGAAAACGAACTACAATACAGGGTGTCCCGCAAGCGACGGTCATCCAACTATATCTACAGCAAGTCATCAGACCTCCTGGCTGAAATTCCAAATAAATACAAGCACTTCAACTCTGCTGTAACATTCTTTGCTTCCCTCCTGGTGCCAGGACTTCAAGAACAGACAAAAATCCAAATGGCTGCAGATCATGCACTGGGAGCTGATCCTACTGGCCAACAACACTGAAGAAGGGTTCAACGTTATAAAAGTGGAACTTCGCGCTTTTCGCCTAATGACAATGCAGAACCGGTACGTCCTGGACCTCCTCACTATAATGTACTGCAGTGTTTGCCAAAAAATCAGGGGTGCCTGCGGCACATTCGTACCTTCTGAAGACACAGACAATGGGACCCTCTCCCACGTTATCTCGGCAGTGCATAGTTTGGGGAAGAGAAGGCGGAAGAAAGGAGGTATAGAGCCAAGTAACTGGTTAGATGATATCTTCAAATGGATACCGTCTTGGCTCACTGTGATGATGAAAATCTTTGTCCCCCTCATCGTTTTTGAGCTGATATTTTTCTATGTGTGTCAGATGGGCCTTCGATGTGTGCAAAATCAATGGCTAGCTCTGCTATGATGATGGTAACAATGGGCAAACCGACAATGGCAGTGAATGTAAAAGATGCTCAAATATAAACCGGAGATTCAAATACCATCAGTGTGGGGACAGGGTGGATAATTTATACCATACAACCATCAAATAGCCACGTGAATTACAATGGTACAGGGAGGTTTGGGTGGACCTGGATGGGGGAATATATATGACCTGCACACCTGAGGAATATGCCAGGCGAGGTCAAAGCTTA
The DNA here is from genome assembly GCF_040938575.1 of Ambystoma mexicanum. NCBI lineage: Eukaryota > Metazoa > Chordata > Amphibia > Caudata > Ambystomatidae > Ambystoma > Ambystoma mexicanum. The sequence goes on from NC_090937.1 coordinate 514,259,491, forward strand.
CGAAGTGTTTGCAGAGCTTGGATGCCAATCAAAGGGACTCCAGCATGGGACGAGTCAGTGCAGTATTATCGAAATGAAAATAATAAAAAGGATTAGTTTGTTACTTTAGATGTAACAAAAGGGGGGAATGTTTGGAAGTGAGGGGTCATTTGGGCCCCCCTCACACATTCAGCACCAAATATCCCACTTGCTCGCGCATTAGCGAGGGACGCCTCCATTGCCCGTATGCTAACATTAGCATAAGTGGGGCTATTGCGGGGTACACTTGGCTTCAATTTTTGTGTGCCCTCGACTCCATCTTTTGATTAGGCCTCACTTCGATAATACGAAAAGGCTTCTCTCCCCTCACACAGCGCGCTCACAGCCTCCAACTTTTCCACCCTGTCTGAAAGCTTCACAACTCCCTTTCTCACGGATGCACCGGGATAATTGAAACAAATAACAGAATGTATCATATCATGCTTCCTCTGTGATCAATGTCCTATGTGTGAACCGGCTCGAACCATGCCTTGTAGCTCATCCATCTCCCAAACTTGCTCCTGCCCCCTTGGCCCACTGTTGGAAAACTACTGCCAATATAACCCTGTGCACTACTAAGGTATTCTCTTGATGTACCAGAAGTGTGACCCTGCTGTGCAGCCCACCCCAAAGTGCCCCCAATAAACCCAGACCTCTGCTGCAGTATATTGTGCCCTAAAAGTAACATATGTCATTACGCTGACCACTTGCCTTGATGTACTAAGATCCTCCCAATTGCCAGGTTATCACAGAGGACAAGCCCCTTACACCTTGTACCCCATAAAAGTCCCAATGAAAGATGTTGTAACCAAATGTATACAATTTGTAGGTTTTCCAGATTTATTCAAAGATATACTAATGATTGTTGTTTATTATATGTAGAATGGTAGTTTCTCATGCCAGCTTAGTCAGTGTCAACTCTATCTCGCTGTGAGATTACCCTCACCCTTCCTGGACACATGCAGCTGGACCTCGTGATGCTCACCCTCCCGCCATCTGGGTAACCAATCCAAAAGAAGCAGCGCCCACATCGATATATGTGTCTTTGGCTTCCAGCCAATCCCGCACTGTTGTAGCACCCTATGTTAGTTGCGTCATCTATGACGCTGTTTTCCTTTATAATTGTTTGTAACTGTAATATTTACCAGAGCGCCTTCGAGGCAGCAGAGTTCTCTGGATTCCAACTTTATATAAACTTATCTAATCTTGCAACCTGTCCTCCTAGCCTCATTCCCCACTGGGGTGTATTATATTTTATGAATATGCATGTGTAAGTCGGGGAGTGAGCCTTTACACTTGTTCATGGCCAATAATCTCAGCTAAAAGGTTCTGAATTCTCGTTGCCAAGTCTTTTATGAAGATCTTATTGTCAGTGTTAATGAGACTTATTGGTCTGTAGTTACTCAGATTCACTGAATGTTTGCCTTGATTAAGAAATAAGGAAATGGTGCCGTGTCTGGTGGTGGGAGGTAGCAAACAATTGTTCTTTGAGGAATGCAACATGGCCATCATTAGGGCATATACTTCCTCTGCCATAACCTTGTATAATTGAGCTGGCAGACCTTCCGGGCCCGGACATTTCCCTGTGTTTAGGTGGAAAACGCAAATTCCCCTGTCACCGGAAAATGCATATAGACTGGTCAGTTTCGTATTCTACTATTTAATTGAGAAATGTCCATATCTTGTTGGAAGACAAACTGATGTCAGAACCTTCCTGAGAGACCCGAGAAACAATGCAGCGCTCAATGAAATACTGAGAGACATCATAATACAAGTGAACTGGTACTCTGAGAGAACACTGAGAACTAAATGAGACATTCGAGGGAGAAGATCCAAAAGTCTACTGGTTGAGGAACTTTGTTTCATGCTGACAGAGTAATTTCATGACATCTTGTCAGAGGCCAATTTGTGGTATCCACTAGGAATTTGTGTTCATCATCATATAGCCATCTGCAGCTGATCAAGGGGAACTTTTGCAGTCAATTCAGCAGCTTCCAGAAGTAGTGTATGATGTTGCACAATTAAAGATTTGTTTCTCCTTCCTTAAAAGTAAAATGGGTTGCATCAATAGCAACTTTGTCATGGCAGATCACGAGAGACGTCCACAATATGCAAAAGGTTATTGCTGCAAATGGTCTTCTCTGTGTATAATTTATATGTGTATCCTGTTCATAGTAGTACTGGTCTCGCTTACAGTTCGTACTGCTTATTATATAGATGCAAGTGGAGCAAAGATTCCTGTATATCCTCCTGTACAAGAGAAAGGTACAGATGTGTCAACTAGAAGGCAGCCTAGACCCTATGTAGTCATCCCTATTCCACTAGATGATGTAAAATTGCCTGTGCCAATGACAAATGTTACTAGACATATTTCATTAGAAAAAGGTGTTGTGTAAATTGTTCTTGAGCACCAGAAACAGGTTCGAAAGGAAAGGCAAAGGAGGAGTGAACCTACACATATAGCACATGTAAAGACATCCAGTCCGCTGATGAATGTCCCTATGATAGGTCCAGTGAGAAGAAACTATCGTGACATACTTCATGAGATGATTTTAGAGGCTCATGAGAGAAGAACAAGATCTAAGAGAAGTGCTAGGGAGGATGATCATGAGCTGAATGATTACCTGGATAGCACTGCACACTTGGGGAATAACATATGGTATCAATATATGAAAGAAGTGGGAAGAAGACCTCGAAGGAGGAAAGCCTTGTATGTGCACTCCTGCCTTATAACAGGGGAAGTCTAAGATCTTCATAGCTATTGAAGTAGATGCCCAGACTGCACATTGTCTTTTACATATAGCATTCTGTCGTACAAGGGGACAGTTCATGGGTCGAGATGCCAATCTCAAAAGGGCAACTGAATGGACAGATCCAGATGAAGATGATCATGTACAGGATACAAAGACAAGGCTAAGGGATCATACTAAGAATCATGTAATCAGATATGAAAAGCCAGGAGTGAAAGGAGTTGGAATCAGATGGGAATTAAATAAGAAACTTGAGAGTCCAGGAAAATCTGCAGACGACTTTCGAATTTGGAAGAACAGAGGCCAGATGCAGATTTGGGGAACAGTGTTATGACCAGATGGCTGGGAAGAAGGAGTGGTTAGTTGCAGAGCATGGATAGTAACTGATCACCCTGAATCAACTATTTGGAATGCACAAGTATTGTGCAAGCCATTATGACCAAGACTTGCTAAACTACTGACCTGGGTCGAAGATAGAGGAGGACCCTTGCAGATAGTGCCTTTGAAGAGTGCAAACTGTGCTTCAGAAGCAATGACATGAGAGAAATTGGAGAGAATCAAAACTGTGATCGTATCTTTAAAGCGCCAGGAATGAACATTGGGACCGCAGTGATCATGGATCACTTTTGGGCATGCGGATCGAGAGAATATGTGATGCTACCCAAGGATTTGGGAGGAACATGCACACTGGTGAATGTTCATATTCCAGCATTGGTGATTCCTAAAAATGATTTGAATCTTGACAGTTTTCCAAAAGCAGATGCTCACCTGAGGAAGAAGAGATCTGTGGAGCTGATTAGAAGAATGAAGTGGGAGAACTATTTCTCTGCCAAGTCAATAGAGACCTTTGACTCCATCCCGTATGAGCACAGACTGTTCAGCCAGACTTCATCAGTATTTACGTTAATCGTCACGCTGATAATCCAGGTTGGAGCAAAAACCAAATGACTGCAGATTACCAGATGGGAATTGCTGCAAAAGATCAATACAACCATAAAGGGATTCAATGCTATCAGAGATGAAATGAGAGCCATAAGACTAATGACTCTTCAGAATAGATTTGTCTTGGACATGATCACAGCTATGGATGGAGGTGTTTGTGCAAAAATCGGAGAATCATGTTGCACATTCTTACTTTCTCACGATGACAAGAATGGGACCTTGACAGGGGCCATAGAGATGCTAAAAAAGCTACACGTCTAGGTGAGAGACAAAGTAGAAGACATTGCTGATGGCAGTTGGTTTGAATCACTCTTTTTTTGGGTTCCACAATGGATTGCAGGCATGTTTAAATTCCTTGGAGTCCTGATCGTGTTGGTGTTGCTGGGTAGTCTGTGTGATCAAGATAATAATCACACAATGCAAGAAGACAGCAAAGAAAGCCATAGGGATGAAGATCATGATCGATGTTGAATCAGTTTGGAAGGCCAGAGACTTGACAGATGGAAAAATAAGAACATTTGTAAAGGCCAGTATCCATGCACCTGAGTGGACGAAGTTCTTGTATCCAAAAAAAACATATGACATATGTGGGAAGATGGATCTATTGCAGTCCAAGTGGACAGTGCATGCTCATGACTTGGAACAAGGATGAGCGTGTGAAATCAGCTGGATGCCTTTAGGGAGGCATAAAGATATGGATCCCAAAGAAGCATTTCTTCAAACATGGATGTCTAGATGTGAAGGATGATGGGAGAGTGGGCGATGAATCGCCCAGATGTGGGAGTGTAGAGAAGGAGCTAAGTACCCACACCTTAATCACCTCGCCCATATCGCCTATATGTTGGGAACCAGAGTGTGAGACACGTGCGGTACCAGTGAAAATACCGATACCAAGGAGAATCCTGGAGGCAAGGTTCCCATTAAGAAAACCATACTTGCATACGAGACCAATTAATGGTAAAGGTGAATGGTGATGTCATACAGAGTTGAATTGACGCACAGGAAAGCGATGTAGAGACTAAGGAATGCAAATATTCTATAAGCATCAAGAAAGTATCGAAGATAAGTGACATCATGGGATCAAGGCTATCTGAGGCTATCTAAGTAGTGAATAGATTGCAGCATGCACCAACATAAATATATATATATATATATATATATATATATATATATATATATATATATATATATATATATATATATATATATACATACATATATATATTGAAGTGAGTAAGGAATGGATGTTTCCACTATGTGTTATAGCAGAGCTGGGCTAAAGAAGGAAGGCCTTGTTTCCAGTGTGTTGCAGTTAGAAAACAAGTGGATTACAAAGTGAATCTCAAAAAGGCGAGACTGGATGAGCCATGAGGCCAAGGTTTTATCAGGCTGGAGTGAGAAGATATTGAATACACATCATGTGAAAGAACAGCACTCCGGTTCAGGATGCATGAACAAAACAAGTAAGACGTCAGAAGTCTATAAGAAAATAGTATTTTAATAAACAAAAGGCTCAATTTTGTGGTCTTCAGTCACATGGAGGGATGTAGTTGGATGAACATGATGGTCACACCTATGCATGAAGGCAGAGCGTGTCTTCACTCCCCTGAATTCTCCAGAGCAAAGAACACTCCCAAGGACAAGTTCAAAGCCCTAATTGACAACAGACCACTGAGGTGATGATGGATGAATATGCTAATTAGTGGGAAGCTATGGCTGGAGACTAGCTCACCAGCACCTTGAAGCCCAGTATGCGTGCTGCGAGATGTAGGTGGAAAAGTACTGACAGAGGTTAGAGTGCCAACCAATGGTAGAGGACCGTATGATTAAGGGTACTATAGTTTGTGTAGCCAATGAGACGTTGTGTGTTTAGTGACATTCATAGTGACTTGTTTTAGGGGAGTGCTTAGTTGCCCCACCTGATGTTAAGAAACCTATCACATTTCTTCACTGTCTTAGACGAGTATGGATCGTATGCTTAGATATTCCCTTAGACCCTATCGCACTTTCCATTAGGTTTTTTGTAGCTTGCCACGCAGGATGACGTTAGTAATATGTAGGTTGACATCACATATGATAATTTATTGCTATAAAAGAATGCTTTTTTTCAAGATGCATTGAGAGATCTTATGCTGAGACGTCCGTTGATGTCGTTTGTACTCCCTGTTTTAGGTCATTGATATTGAAACAGTTATCCTTTTTCCAACTACCTGGGTCATTTGATTATTGTTGTTTGAGTAAATTCTGCATTGCTATCCATCTCAAGGGTATTGCTACCTCACCTTAAAGTGCTGGAAGACCCCAGTTCACGGCGTTGACGTCTCCACATATCTTGCAGTTTACACTCTTTGCACTCTCCCATAAAATCTACAATGGCCCTTCGTTTCACCATACTCTCATTATTCAAAGTGCTTACACATCTATCCAGCATTGGGTCAATTATGATATTAAAATCTCCTCATACTTTGAGGTTGGGTTGATTCACATTCTGCACAAACTGTGCCAGAGAGATATACAATGTGCCCTCACCCCCATTTAGGGCATAGATATTGCAAGCATTTTGTACGTTCATAATGACACATACAAATCACCCTTTATTGTCCTTTTTACATGACATTTCAGATATTGGCATGTGTTTCCTTATCAATGTGCATACCCCCATAGAACTTGAGGTGAATGCTGAACAAAAAAACCTCCCCACCCATCCCTGTTTCAATGTATCTGCCTCTGTTTCAAGTGAATGTGTTTCCTGAAATAGGGCTATATCTGGCCCCAACTCGTTTAACATGTTTAAAATCCCTTTTCTTTTGTTTGCACAGTTTGCTCCATTAACATTCAAAGAGACAACCTTCAATCCATTTTACAAGAATTTGCCATGTTTACATTGTTCGATGAAGAAACAAAATAACGCACAGACAAATGGACAACCTACAAACAAACACAACAAAACATATAACCACTTGGTTTTGTCAATTCCAAACCTGGGGTACGTCCCTTCATACTCTTTGTAGAGAGAACTCTGCCCCGCCCTACCCCCGATAATTCTAAATAATTCTATTTCACTACCATATATCAATATAATTGTCACGAATAGTTAAAATTCCTTTCTCTGAGCTTGAAAACATTCATGCAACAATAATGTTCAAACTATATATATACATTTTCAAATAAGTGTAGGGATAGTAACTATATCAGGAACTAATTCTACAGGACAATCTCAACTCATTCCAGATTATCTCCCTGACTATTGTTGAATAATATTGTGTTTTAACCAATCATTTCAAGTGCTGCAACCTAAAAGGCATCCAGCAATCTCAAAGCCCTCCCTTCTCTTTCTCTGGCAAACACTGGACTAGAATCACCTACCCGTGCTAGTAACCCATCATAGGTCTCTGCCTTAAACACTACACTTATGCACACTAATTCACTGTGTATTATTTCCCACATTTTCCCATGTCAGAGAACATGCTTCTCTAGGAATCAGTGATTCAAATCACTTGGATATATTCTAATAACTGTTTGGTAATGTTGGACCTCATTGTATGCATCCATAACTTAATACATTTCTGAGAGGGAATACTCTGAGGCACAGACTATTGTACATGACAGGCAAAGTCACTGAAACGCGAACAGCAGGCCTCTCCTAGATCAGTGTCAAGGTTTACTTCTCGGGTAGTGAGGCCAAAACTACAAATAATGTGACATGCAATCTCTTCCACAAATAATTGTAAATCATAGACCTTGCCTAGCACAGCCCGTGGATAGGCCGTAAGCTGGAGCACATTCTACCAGACCACAATAAAGCCCAATCACAGCACACAGGCTGATGGATCACACACGCTACCGTCCGCCAGTGCCCTGCCAAAGAAAAAACATGCGGTCACCAAACTTTGCATATCCAGCATCATTCCAGACCCTCAGACGACAATGAACACCCACAACATGATCTGTCCTGTCTTCAACACGATCAGGCCCCTGGCATTAGCCAGCACCATAGGACATAACCAACATGACCTGATACATCATATGAATACGGAACAACTGAGAGACTCTTCCAGTGCCTCATGGCATCATGTTCCCTTCATATTACGGCTACCATACACATCCAGCGTGCCCTGGGTTAAGAGAGAAACTTTTACAAGCTCTTTTTCTCAGCTTGTGGGATATCCGTCTGCATGTGCGGGTCAGAGATGGCAAAGGACCTGCCTTCACACGACGTTGGGAAGCAACGTGCGAGGAACCGACCCTGCTCCAGCTGACTAGCTCTGTCCCTCACATCTAATCTAACAACGGCACGTGCGCAAAATGTATGTACCCTCAAGACAAGGCTAGACAAGATTGGCTGGTCACTATCCGCATGAATGAGAGGGCCCTTGGCTAAATTCTGCGGTCTCTTATGTATTCCATATTCCTCCATTACAATTTCTTCAGTCCCTACTTCCTCATTAGAGGAATCCACCTTATATGTTAAGACACTCGCTCTGTCTCATAACACAAGTCGTCCCCAAAATGCACACGGAGCTGTTAATAATGGTAATTACACATTTGAATATTTTATCAACTATATATTAACAGTTCACTCAAATGGATCCAGAGTTGAATTCAAAAAGATTAACAGGCTGATTCATGGAATTAATGTGCGCCGAAAAAACGGCGCACGCGTGCGAAAACGTGCAATTCGCAGTGAAATAGCGAAAATCGCAGTGCAAGTGCGATTATCGCACAGAAAACATCGCACATCTATTCATGGAAGTCCGTGCACACGCAAAATGTGGAATGTGCGCTGAAAAAGTGTGCGGCGCACGCTGGCGCACGCTGGCGCGCAGGTCATCGAACGCCGTGCGATAAGGCCACAGCGAATTCGCACATAGCGCGGCGCACATAACAAAAGTAGGCATAACACGGGGCGTCACACACAGAATGGGGAACAACTCGTGAAAATGTGGGCGTCACGGGGGAAGTACAGGAGGCAAGTGCGCAGAACGCCCACACGCTCGCCTACAACACGTATTCATGGAATCGAATAGGGAAAAACAGTGCATGGCCAAGACGCGCACAGGCCCATACATGTCCACCACACGAAAGCAGGCGGTAGCGTCCCTGCGCAGGAACAAAATGTGCGCCAAAGTGCTACACGCGCGAGAAGGCCCAAACGCGATCGGGCCTGGGGGAGCGTGTGCGTGTATCTCAGAGGTGCGCGAGAAGTTTCACACGCGATCGGGCCTGGAGGAGCGTGTGCGTGTATCTCAGAGGAGCGCGAGAAGTTTCACACGCGATCGGGCCTGGGGGAGCGTGTGCGTGTATTTCAGAGGTGCGCGAGAAGTTTCACACACGATCGGGCCTGGGGGAGCGTGTGCGTGTATTTCAGAGGTGCGCGAGAAGTTCCACACGCGATCGGGCCTGGGGGAGCGTGTGCGTGTATTTCAGAGGTGCGCGAAAAGTTTCACACGCGATTGGCCTGGACGCGTGTATTTCAGAGGTGCGCAAGAAGTTTCACACGCGATCGGGCCTGGGGGAGCGTGTGTGTGTATTCCAGAGGTGCGCGAGAAGTTTCTCACACGCGATTGGCCTGGGCGCGTGTATTTCAGAGGTGCGCGAGAAGTTCCACACGCGATCGGGCCTGGGGGAGCGTGTGCGTGTATTTCAGAGTTGCGCGAGAAGTGTCTCACGCGATTGGCCTGGGCGCGTGTATTTCAGAGGTGCGTGAGAAGTTTCACACACGATCGGGCCTGGGAGAGCGTGTGCGTGTATTCCAGAGGTGCGCGAGAAGTTTCTCACACGCGATTGGCCTGGGCACGTGTATTTCAGAGGTGCGCGAGAAGTTCCACACGCGATCAGGCCTGGGGAGCGTGTGCGTGTATTTCAGAGGTGCGCGTGAAGTTCCACACGCGATTGGCCTGGGCGCGTGTATTTCAGAGGTGCGCGAGAAGTTCCACACGCAATTGGCCTGGGCGCGTGTATTTCAGAGGTGCGTGAGAAGTTTCACACGCGATTGGCCTGGGCGCGTGTATTTTTCAGAGGTGCGCGAGAAGTTTCACACGCGATTGGCCTGGGCGTGTGTATTTCAGAGGTGCGCGAGAAGTTTCACACGCGATCGGGCCTTGGGGAGTGTGTGCATATATTCCAGAGGTGCGCGAGAAGTTTCACACACGCGATTGGCCTGGGTGCATGTATTTCAGAGGTGCGCGAGAAGATTCACACGCGATGGGGCCTGGGGGAGCGTGTGCATGTATTCCAGAGGTGCGCGAGAAGTTCTCACACGCAATTGGCCTGGGTGCGTGTATTTCAGAGGTGCGCGAGAAGTTCCACACAAGATCGGGCCTGGGGGAGCGTGTGCGTGTATTTCAGAGGTGCGGTGAAGTTCCACACGCGATTGGCCTGGGCGCATGTATTTCAGAGGTGCGCGAGAAGTTCCACACGTGATTGGCCTGGGCGCGTGTATTTCAGGGGTGCGCAAGAAGTTCCACACGCGATTGGCCTGGGCGCGTGTATTTCAGAGGTGCGCGAGAAGTTCCACACGCGATCGGGCTGTGGGAGCGTGTGCGTGTATTTCAGAGATGCGCGAGAAATTTCACACGCGATTGGCCTGGGCGCGTGTATTTCAGAGGTGCGCAAGAAGTTCCACACGCGATTGGGCCTGGGGGAGCGTGTGCGTGTATAACAGAGGTGCGCGAGAAGTGCCACACGCAAATGTGCTGGGCGCGTGTATTCCAGGGGTGCGCGAGAAGTTCCACACGCAATTGGCCTGGGCGCATGTATTTCAGAGGTGTGCGAGAAGTTCCACACGCGATCGGGCCTGGGGGAGCGTGTGCGTGTATTTCAGAGGTGCGCGAGAAGTTTCACACGCGATTGGCCTGGGCGCATGGATTCAGAGGTGCGCGAGAAGTTCCACACACGATCGGGCCTGGTGGAGCGTGTGCGTGTATTTCAGAGGTGCGCGAGAAGTTCCACACGCGATCGGGCCTGGGGGAGCGTGTGCGTGTATTTCAGAGGTGCGCGAAAAGTTTCACACGCGATTGGCCTGGACGCGTGTATTTCAGAGGTGCGCGAGAAGTTCCACACGCGATCGGGCCTGGGGGAGCGTGTGCGTGTATTTCAGAGTTGCGCGAGAAGTGTCTCACGCGATTGGCCTGGGCGCGTGTATTTCAGAGGTGCGTGAGAAGTTTCACACGCAATCGGGCCTGGGGGAGCGTGTGCGTGTATTCCAGAGGTGCGCGAGAAGTTTCTCACACGCGATTGGCCTGGGCACGTGTATTTCAGAGGTGCGCGAGAAGTTCCACACGCGATCAGGCCTGGGGAGCGTGTGCGTGTATTTCAGAGGTGCGCGTGAAGTTCCACACGCGATTGGCCTGGGCGCGTGTATTTCAGAGGTGCGCGAGAAGTTCCACACGCGATTGGCCTGGGCGCATTTATTCCAGGGGTGCGCAAGAAGTTCCACACGCAATTCCCCTGGGCGCGTGTATTTCAGAGGTGCGCGAGAAGTTTCACACGCGATTGGCCTGGGCGCGTGTATTTTAGAGGTGCGCGAGAAGTTTCACACGCGATTGGCCTGGGCGTGTGTATTTCAGAGGTGCGCGAGAAGTTTCACACACGATCGGGCCTTGGGGAGTGTGTGCATGTATTCCAGAGGTGCGCGAGAAGTTTCACACACGCGATTGGCCTGGGTGCATGTATTTCAGAGGTACGCGAGAAGATTCACACGCGATCGGGCCTGGGGGAGCGTGTGCATGTATTCCAGAGGTGCGCGAGAAGTTCTCACATGCAATTGGCCTGGGTGCGTGTATTTCAGAGGTGCGCGAGAAGTTCCACACGAGATCGGGCCTGGGGGAGCGTGTGCGTGTATTTCAGAGGTGCGGTGAAGTTCCACACGCGATTGGCCTGGGCGCATGTATTTCAGAGGTGCGCGAGAAGTTCCACACGTGATTGGCCTGGGCGCGTGTATTTCAGGGGTGCGCAAGAAGTTCCACACGCGATTGGCCTGGGCGCGTGTTTTTCAGAGGTGCGCGAGAAGTTCCACACGCGATCGGGCTGTGGGAGCGCGTGCGTGTATTTCAGAGGTGCGCGAGAAGTTCCACACGCTATTGGGCCTGGGGGAGCGTGTGCGTGTATAACAGAGGTGCGCGAGAAGTTCCACACGCAAATGTGCTGGGCGCGTGTATTCCAGGGGTGCGCGAGAAGTTCCACACGCAATTGGCCTGGGCGTGTGTATTTCAGAGGTGTGCGAGAAGTTCCACACGCGATCGGGCCTGGGGGAGCGTGTGCGTGTATTTCAGAGGTGCACGAGAAGTTTCACACGCGATTGGCCTGGGCGCATGGATTCAGAGGTGCGCGAGAAGTTCCACACGCGATTGGGCCTGGGGGAGCGTTTGCGTGTATTACAGAGGTGCGCGAGAAGTTCCACACGCGATTGGCCTGGGCGTGTGTATTTCAGAGGTGCGTGAGAAGTTCCACACGCGATTGGCCTGGGCGCATGTATTTCAGGGGCTCGCGGGTGGTTTTACAAGCAATCAGGCCTGGGGGAGCAGGGTACGTGTATTTCTGGGGCTTGCGGGTGGTTTCACACGCGATCGGGCCTGGGGGAGCAGGGTACCACTCACCCGTCTGCCTTGCATGTAGAAGAACGCGTAGCCAACACCCACCCGCTGTGAGGTGATAGCGTGTGAACCCCAACGCCTGCAAAACACACGCACCACACCCCACGAAAAGCAACGCCCGTGCGCAATACGTCACAGATGCGCATACGCGCTAAGGGCCTTTGGTCCAATGGAATCGCGTATGAGAGGGCCTTTCCTCGAATTACACGCTGACATGCAGAATTTCCACGTGCCAAATCACTCCGTATCAAGCTGGCCACGCGTAAGCACACGGAAGACCATGCTCCTGCCCAGAAGGCCGAACTACTGCCCCCCAGATCCCCAAGCACGCTCCCACCTGCCATCTGCTGCTGCCTGACTGCCTTCTGCCCACATGCCCTGCCATTTGCTGCCTGCACATCAGCCAGGGGTGCTGTTGCTGTGACCACCCCTGCTGGAACTGAAGACTCCCGACTGGGATTCGATCGCACCACAGCCCAGCCCCAGGACCCAGTTGCCCACCCACTCCTGCCTCTGGGGTTGTCATGTCGGGCACTGCAACATCTGTCACCACTGACAATCCCCGGCCAGAGAGGCAGATGGGCACCAGCTTCAGTGCCTCCGAAGTTGGTGTCCTGGTGGAGCAAGTCCTGGGGCAGTATGATGCCCTCTTCAGAAGTTCCCGTGCTGACAAGGAAGGACGGACTCGGATCTGGACTGACATCGTGACTGCCATCAACGCAGAGGGGGTGGCAGTCCGCGACTTCAAACATGTCAAGAAGCGCTGGGAGGACTTCAGGTCCAGGACCCTGAACAAGGCCCGGCGCCTCTTGAAGGCAGCGGATGCCAAGGGGCGCCGGGGCCACTTGTCAGAAGATCAGATGAGGGTCCTGGAATGCATATCCCCAGCGCTCAACGTCCAGGTCCTTGAGAGGCAGACCCGTCTGGAGTCGAGCGGTAAGTGTACATGCATCCTGATTGTGAGCTGTGCATGTGGTGATGTTTCAGTAGTGTGCTGGTTGCACATCTGATTGTATGGGGTCGAGTATGGGTGGGGGTGTACAGGGCCGTGGGGCTAACACATGCGAGGGCTGTAATGTGTGAGACATGGATGGTGCTTGTGTGTATAGGCTTACATGCCAAATGCAGTTGTGTCGGCACACATGTTTGGATGAATGTGTATGTAAGTAGACATGTCCTGATGTCATGCATGTATGTTGTTTTCAGCTGCATGTATCAGCACTGTGTACGTGTGCATTTGTGTGTATTTGACAAGGGTGCAACAGTGATGCAACATGGATGCATGTGACAGCGGGATGTGGAAGCCTGATTGGCAGATGTGACATGGATGGCCATCTGAACACTGCGACACTTGGCAGAGGTGTACACATGCATGCAAGTGTGGTGGTGTGTGTACATGTGTGGTGCACTTCCTGTGTTGCATGTGATGTCTGGCTCAGCTTTGCCTGCTCATGCTGTTGTATGGGTATGGATGGTGCTGGCAGTTGTGATATGGCTGTGGTATGGCTCATGTGTGCGAGTTGAAATGATATGTGTGTTGGGGATTGTGATGGCATGTCTGAGGTTTGCCAATGCCACTCATGTACAACGGTCATGTGTGTATTTGTCCATTGTACAGTGCCCTGATGCCTGTGTTTTATTTCTCCCTGTCTGTAGCGTCAACTGATGAAGAGGGTGGAGAAGATGCTGTGGAGCACAGCGGCGGGGATCCCACCGCCAGCCGGAGATGCAAGGCCCGGCTCCCCTCCCATGTTGCCATCTCGCCGGGGAGTGAGGAGACCGGTGCCGCGTCCCAGGCCGCAGCTGCCGGGGGGAGGTCCAAGAGGTGGAGGTTGGAGTTGGCCTCCTCGGCAGCAGAAGGGGCAGCTGGGACCCCACAGGGCCCAACGGGGGAAGATGGCTGGAGTTATCCAGGTTGCTGGGGGGTTTGGTGGAGGAAGAGACCGTGCAAGCAACAGAGACGGGGTCTGGAGGTGGGGATCCCACTGGTGCTAGTGGTGCAGTGCAGGACCAGGGACAGGAGGCAGCACAGGCCGCCGCGGAGGTGCCTGTGTGCAATCCTGTCCCTGATCCTGTTCCTGCATCATCTTGCACCAGCAGGGATGCCTACGTCCAGACCTGTTTTCAGGCAGGGGATGAGCAAATGACAACTGGCCTTCCTCTGCCTGCGGACTGGCTATCCGGGTCGGGGTTGAGCCTGTCCTGACTGGTGTGGCGTTGCGTCAACGGGCCATGCAAGGTGACCTGCAGTCTTTTCATGAGGAGACTGCAAGTCATCTCGAATGGCTCGTTGACCATGTCAGCATGCTGGGACAGGTCACCCAGGCCGGATTCCTCCGTTTGATTGGGCTTGCTACGACCCCCTTCTCAACTGAACCCCCTACGCGCCAGTCATCCTCCGATCAGTCACCTGGGTGCCCTGTGGAGCTGCCTCTGACGGTGCGGACAGGCTGGTGGAGGAGGTATCCCTGCCACAGTCGGGAGTCGGACGTCCAGCAGGGGTGGCCACATCAATGACTGCACCCCAGCCGGCGGAGGATATGCAGGCAGCAGGAGGCAGTGCACGGGCAGAAGCACAGCAGCAGCAGCAACGTGGTGGGAGCCATGAAGGCTTGGGGCCTTCAACATCGGAGGGGCAGGCATCGGCCGGAGGGCAGGAGGAACCAGGACAGAGAGTGTCTTCCGTGTGGCAGCGGTTGGGCCACACCATAGATACGGAGCAGCTTGTGGGCGGAAGAGGCACGGCTCACAATGGTCAGGGCGGAGAACACCATGCGGAGGGCCCTGAGGCGGGCCGAGTGCCTCGAGGCAATCCGCAGGGGGTTGGAGGTGGACATGTCGACGGCCCTGCGGACCCTCGGGACCATGGAGGAGGACCGCCTCCGGGACATTGAGCAGGAGTTCGATGATGCCCTGGGCCGGGACATCCAAAAGTGAGCCGTCAGACTAGCCGCTGCCCTTGTACATAGTTATGTAGGTAGTGTTAGGTTTCCTTTGTTTTTTGTTTTATTTTGGACCTTTTGGACATTGGCCACATTTTTGTATATAGTTTATTTTATTAGTTAGTGTTGTTAGATAGGTTTCATTTCTTTTGTTGGGATAATGGACCCTGGCTTGTTCGTCTGTACATAGTTCACTGTTGGATTTAAATTTTCTTTCACAATTTACCCATGGAGCAATGGCTTTCAATTATTATTTCCCATTGGATTTGCTTTTGTGGACAGTGACTTTGGACACCATTACTTTGGATTATGATTTTTGGTTTTGCTTTTTTTCATGACATGCTTCTTTTCATTTTTGTACATTCCCATTTCTGTTTCTTTATTTTTGAATCTATTTATGTTTCCTTTAATACATATTTTTTTGTCGAACTTCAATGTGTAGTATCATCTCATTGGTTACATGCATATCATGATATGGGTTTTGAGATTCACTGACACACATTGGGTGTATGTGAGGGACATGTGTTTGTTTCGAAACTTGCAATTGGTGTTCGGTCATGTCATTGCCATTTCTGAGTGGGTGGATGCAATACTCGGGTAGGTGTTTTGCATTTGGAGGCTGACCATAGGGACCAGGGATCTAGATTGTGATGACATGTTGCCTGGGGAACATGAGTTGGGGCCTGCTGGCAGGTGCCCCACAGTGCTGGGGGGTGGGGGTGGTGGGGAACATGAGTTGGACATGGGTGGGGGCCTACTGGCAGGTGCCCCACAGTGCTGGGGGGTGGGGGTGGTGGGGAACATGAGTTGGTTATGGGTGGGGGCCTGCTGGCAGGTGCCCCACAGCGCTGGGGGGTGGGGGTGGTGGGAGACATGGGTGGGGGCCTGGTGGAGGGTGCCCCTGCACTGCTGGGGGGCAGGGGTGGTGGGAGACATGGGTGGGGGCCTGGTGGAGGGTGCCCCTGCACTGCTGGGGGGTGGGGGTGGTGGGGAACATGAGTTGGACATGGGTGGGGGCCTGCTGGCAGGTGCCCCACAATGCTGGGGGGTGGGGGTGGTGGGGAACATGAGTTGGACATGGGTGGGGGCCTGCTGGCAGGTGCCCCACAGTGCCGGGGGGTGGGGGTGGTGGGAGACATGGGTGGGGGCCTGGTGGAGGGTGCCCCTGCACTGCTGGGGGGTGGGGGTGGTGGGAGACATGGGTGGGGGCCTGGTGGAGGGTGCCCCTGCACTGCTGGGGGGTGGGGGTGGTGGGGAACATGAGTTGGACATGGGTGGGGGCCTGCTGGCAGGTGCCCCACAGTGCTGGGGGGTGGGGGTGGTGGGGAACATGAGTTGGACATGGGTGGGGGCCTGCTGGCAGGTGCCCCGCAATTCTGGGGGTGGCGGTGCAAGGGGTCATGAGTTGGTGATCATTAGTGCAAGGAGACATGTGCCTTTGCTGGGGGGCATGCCCATGTTGGGTGGGCTGCCTGCGGGACATGACCAGGGATGCAGGGTAGTCCCCTGTGGTGTGGGTT
The DNA here is from genome assembly GCF_040938575.1 of Ambystoma mexicanum. Classification (NCBI taxonomy): domain Eukaryota; kingdom Metazoa; phylum Chordata; class Amphibia; order Caudata; family Ambystomatidae; genus Ambystoma; species Ambystoma mexicanum. The sequence goes on from NC_090937.1 coordinate 514,276,257, forward strand.
GCCTGCAGGGGCCTTGGAGGGAACTTCTCGCGCACCTCTGAAATACACACGCCCAGGCCAATCGCGTGTGGAACTTCTCGCTCACCTCTGAAATACACGCGCCCAGGCCAATCGCGTGTGGAATTTCTCGCGCACCCCTGAAATACATGCGCCCAGGCCAATACCGTGTAGAACTTCTCGCGTACCCCTGAAATACACGCACCCAGGCCATTCGCGTGTAGAACTTCTCGCGCACCCCTGAAATACACGCGCCCAGGCCATTCGCGTGTAGAACTTCTCGCGCACCCCTGAAATACACGTGCCCAGGCCATTCGCGTGTGGAACTTCTCGCGCACCCCTGAAATACACGCACCCAGGCCATTCGCGTGTAATACTTCTCGCGCACCCCTGAAATACACGCACACGCTCCCCCAGGCCAGATCGCGTGTGAAACTTCTCACGCACGTGTGTTCCCGACACCCGTAATACGTGTTCCCCGCTTTGCATTTGCTGTTTGCCAGTCCGGTAAACTGGTACAGGGTTGGCGCAGCCCTTTGCGATGGTTTTGCGATCTTGATGGCTTTTCCTTGCGCGAGGGCGTTCTTGGGGGCGTAACTGGTGCTGCTGCAGGGTCGCTGTGCCACTCTGCTCCACGTCTGCTTTTGGAGGCGAGAATCCATGAATACGCTGTGCGCGGAAATTGATTTTATCGCACGCGGCTGGCGCAGACATTCGCACTGGCATGCTGTGCGCAAGCCGCGTGTGACACTTTTGTGAGGAATTACATGAATCGGCCTGTTACAGGCCGATTCATGGAATTAATGTGCGCCGAAAAGACGGCGCACGAGTGCACAAACGTGCGATTCGCAGTGAAATAGCAAAAATCGCAGTGCAAGTGCGATTATCGCACAGAAAACATCGCACATCTATTCATGGAAGTCCGTGCACGCGCAAAATGTGGGATGTGCACTGAAAAAAGTGCGCGGTGCACGCTGGCGCACACTGGCTCACAGGTCATTGAACGCCGTGCGATAAGGCCACAGCGAATTCGCACATAGCGCGGCGCACATAACAAAAGTAGGCGTAACACGGGGCGTCACACGCAGAATGGGGAACAACTCGTGAAAATGTGGGCGTCATGGGGGAAGTACAGGAGGCAAGTGCGCAGAATGCCCACATGCTCGCCTACAACACGTATTCATGGAATCGAATAGGGAAAAACAGCGCACGGCCAAAGACGCGCACAGGCCCATACATGTCCGCCACATGAAAGCAGGCGGTAGTGTCCCTGCGCAGGAAAAAAATGTGCGACAAAGTGCTACACGTGCGAGAAGGCCCACACGCGATCGGGCCTGGGGGAGCATGTGCGTGTATCTCAGAGGTGCACGAGAAGTTTCACGTGTGATCGGGTCTGGGGGAGCGTGTGCGTGTATTTCAGAGGTGCGCGAGAAGTTTCACACGCGATCGAGCCTGGGGAGCGTGTGCGTGTATTTCAGAGGTGCGCGAGAAGTTTCACACGCGATCGGGTCTGGGGGAGCGCGTGCGTGTATTCCAGAGGTGCGCGAGAACTTTCCCACACGTGATTGGCCTGGGCGCGTGTATTTCAGAGGTGCGCGAGAAGTTCCACACGCAATCGGGCCTGGGGGAGAGTGTGCGTGTATTTCAGAGGTGCGCAAAAAGTTTCACACGCGATTGGCCTGGGCGTGTGTATTTCAGAGGTGCGCGAGAAGTTTCACACGCGATCGGGCCTGGGGGAGCGTGTGTGTGTATTCCAGAGGTGCGCGAGAAGTTTCTCACACGCGATTGGCCTGGGCGTATGTATTTCAGAGGTGCGCGAGAAGTTCCACAAACGATCGGGCCTGGGGGAGCGTGTGCGTGTATTTCAGAGGTGCGCGTGAAGTTCCACACACGATTGGCCTGGGCGCGTGTATTTCAGAGGTGCGCGAGAAGTCCCACACGCGATTGGCCTGGGTTCGTGTATTTCAGAGGTGCGCGAGAAGTTCAACACGCGAGTGGCCTGGGCGCGTGTATTTCAGAGGTGCACGAGAAGTTTCACACGTGATCGAGCCTGGGGGAGCGTGTGTGTATTCCAGAGGTGCGCGAGAACTTTCTCACATGCGATTGGCCTGGGCGCGTGTATTTCAGAGGTGCGCGAGAAGTTCCACACGCGATCGGGCCTGGGGGACCGTGTGCGTGTATTTCAGAGGTGCGCGTGAAGTTCCACACCCGATTGGCCTGGGCGCGTGTATTTCAGAGGTGCGCGAGAAGTTCAACACGCGATTGGCCTGGGCGCGTGTATTTTAGAGGTGCGCGAGAAGTTTCACACACGATTGGCCTGGGAGCGTGTATTTCAGAGGTGCGCGAGAAGTTTCACACGCGATTGGCCTGGGCGCGTGTATTTCAGAGGTGCGCGAGAAGTTTCACACGCGATCGGGCCTGGGGGAGCATGTGCGTGTATTCCAGAGGTGCGTGAGAAGTTTCTCACACGCGATTGGCCTGGGCGCATGTATTTCAGAGGTGCGCAAGAAGTTTCACACGCGATCGGGCCTGGGGGAGCGTGTGCGTGTATTTCAGAGGTGCGCGTGAAGTTCCACACGCGATTGGCCTGGGTGCGTGTATTTCAGAGGTGCGCAAGAAGTTCCACACGCGATCGGGTCTGGGGGAGCGTGTGCGTGTATTTCAGAGGTGCGCGTGAAGTTCCACACGCGATTGGCCTGGGCGCATGTATTTCAGAGGTGCTTGAGAAGTTCCACACGCGATTGGCCTGGGCGCGTGTATTTCATGGGTTCGCAAGAAGTTCCACACGCGAATGGCCTGGGTGCATGTATTTCAAAGGTGTGCGAGAAGTTCCACACGCGATCGGGCCTGGGGGAGCGTGTGCGTGTATTTCAGAGGTGCGCGGAAGTTTCACACGCGATTGGCCTGGGCGCGTGTATTTCAGAGGTGCGCAAGAAGTTCCACACGCGATTGGGCCTGGGGGAGCGTGTGCATGTATTCCAGGGGTGCGTGAGAAGTTCCACACGCGATTGGCCTGGGCGCGTGTATTTCAGAGGTACGCGAGAAGGTCCACACGCAATGGGGTCTGGGGGAGCGTGTGTGTATATTTCAGAGGTGCACGAGAAGTTTCACACGCGATTGGCCTGGGCGCGTGTATTTCAGAGGTGCGCAAGAAGTTCCACATGCGATTGGGCCTGGGCGCGTGTATTCCAGGGGTGCGCGAGAAGTTCCACACGCGATTGGCCTGGGCACGTGTATTTCAGAGGTGCGCGAGAAGTTCCACACGCGATTGGCCTTGGCGCGTGTATTTCAGAGGTGCGCGAGAAGTTCCACACGCGATGGGCCTGGGCGCGTGTATTTCAGAGGCTTGCGGGTGGTTTTACAAGCAATCAGGCCTGGGGGAACAGGGTACGTGTATTTCTGTGGCTTGCGGGTGGTTTCACACGCGATCGGGCCTGGGGGAGCAGGGTACCACTCACCCGTCTGCCTTGCGTGTAGAAGAACGCGTAGCCAACACCCACCCGCTGTGAAGTAATAGCGTGTGAACCCCAACGCCTGCAAAACAGCGCACCACATCCCACGAAAAGCAACGCCCATGCGCGATACGTCACAGACGCGCATACGCACTAAGGGCCTTTGGTCCAATGGAATCGCATATGCGTGCTGACGCGATTATGCGCTAAGGTCCTTTCCTCGATTACACGCTGACGTGCAGAATTTTCACGTGCCAAATCACTCCGTATCAAGCTGGCCACGCGTAAGCACACGGAAGACCACGCTCCTGCCCAGAAGGCAGAACTACTGCCCCCCAGAGCCCTGAGCACGCTCCCACCTGCCATCTGCTGCTGCCTGACTGCCTGCTGCCCACGTGCCCTGCCATTTGCTGCCTGCACATCAGCCAGGGGTGCTGTTGCTGTGACCACCCCTGCTGGAACCGAAGACTCCCAACTGGGATTCCATCGCTCCACAGCCCAGCCCCAGGACCCAGTTGCCCACCCACTCCTGCCTCTGGGGTTGTCATTTCAGGCACTGCAACATCTGGCACTACTGACAACCCCCGGCCAGAGAGGCAGAGGGGCACCAGCTTCAGTGCCTCCGAAGTTGGTGTCCTGGTGGAGCAAGTCCTGGGGCAGTATGATGCCCTCTTCGGAAGTTCCCGCGCCGACAAGGAAGGACGGACTCGGATCTGGACTGACATTGTGACTGCCATCAACGCGAGGGGGTGGCAGTACATGACTTCCAACATGTCAAAAAGCGCTGGGAGGACTTCAGGTCCAGGACCCTGAACAAGGCCCGGCGCCTCTTGAAGGCAGCGGATGCCAAGGGGTGCCGGGGCCACTTGTCAGAAGATCAGATGAGGGTCCTGGAACGCATATCCCCAGCGCTCCATGTCCAGGTCCTTGAGAGGCAGACCCGTCTGGAGTCGAGCGGTAAGTGTACATGCATCCTGATTGTGAGCTGTGCGTGTGGTGATGTTTCAGTAGTGTGCAGGTTGCACATCTGTTTGTATGGGGTCGAGTATGGGTGGGGGTGTACAGGGCCGTGGGGCTAACACATGCGAGTGCTGTAATGTATGAGACATGGATGGTGCTTGTGTGTGTAGGCTTGCATGCCAAATGCAGTTGTGTGGGCACACATGTTTGGATGAATGTGTATGTAAGTAGACATGTCCGTGATGTCACGCATGTATGTTGTTTTCAGCTGCATGTATCATCAATGTGTACATGTGCATTTGTGTGTATTTGACAAGGGTGCAACAGTGATGCAACATGGATGCATGTGACAGCGGGATGTGGAAGCCTGATTGGCAGATGTGACATGGATGCCCATCTAAACACTGCAACACTTGGCAGAGGTGTAAACATGCATGCAAGTGTGGTGGTGTGTGTACATGTGTGGTGCACTTCCTGTGTTGCATGTGATGTCTGGCTCAGCTTTGCCTGCTCATGCTGTTGTATGGGTATGGATGGTGCTGGCAGTTGTGATATGGCTGTGGTATGGCTCATGTGTGCGAGTTGAAATGATATGTGTGTTGGGGATTGTGATGGCATGTCTGAGGTTTGCCAATGCCACTCATGTACAACGGTCATGTGTGTATGTGTCCATTGTACAGTGCCCTGATGCCTGTGTTTTATTTCTCCCTGTCTGTAGCGTTAACTGATGAAGAGGGCGTAGAAGGTGCTGTGGAGCACAGCAGCGGGGATCCCACCGCCAGCCGGAGATGCAAGGCCCGGCTCCCCTCCCATGTTGCCATCTCGTCGGGGAGTGAGGAGACCGGTGCCGCATCCCAGGCCGCAGCTGCCGGGGGGAGGTCCAAGAGGCGGAGGTTGGAGTTGGACTCCTCGGCAGCAGAAGGGGCTGCTGGGACCCCACAGGGCCCAACAGGGGAAGATGGCACGGAGTCATCCAGGTTGGTGGGGGGTTTGGTAGGGGAGGAGGCCGTGCAAGCAACAGAGACGGGGTCTGGAGGTGGGGATCCCACTGGTGCTAGTGGTGCAGTGCAGGACAAGGGACAGGAGGCAGCACAGGCCGCCGCGGAGGTGCCTGTGTGCAATCCTGTCCCTGATCCTGTCCCTGCATCATCTTGCACCAGGAGGGATGCCTACGTCCAGACCCGTTTTCAGGCAGGGGATGAGCAAACGACAACTGGCCTTCTTCTGCCGGAAGACTGGCTATCCGGGTCGGGGTTGAGCCTGTCCTGACTGGTGTGGCCTTGCGTCAACGGGCCATGCGAGGTGAACTGCAATCTTTTCATGAAGAGACTGCACGTCATCTCAAATGGCTCGTTGACCATGTCAGCCTGCTGGGACAGGTCACCCAGGCCAGATTCCTCCGTTTGATGGGGCTTGCTACGACCCCCTCCTCAACTGAACCCCCTACGCGCCAGTCGTCCTCCGTGCCATCTTCCCACCCATCAGTCACCTGGGTGCCCTGTGGAGCTGCCTCTGACGGTGCGGCCAGGCTGGTGGAGGAGGCATCCCTGCCACAGTCGGGAGTCGGACGTCCAGCAGGGGTGGCCACATCAACGACTGCACCCCAGCCGGCGGAGGATGTGCAGGCAGCAGGAGGCAGTGCACGGGCAGAGGCACAGCAGCAGCAGCAATGTGGTGGGAGCCATGAAGGCTCGGGGCCTTCAACATCGGAGGGGCAGACATCGGCCGGAGGGCAGGAGGACCCAGGACAGAGAGTGTCTTCCGTGTGGCAGCAGTTGGGCCACGCCATAGATGCGGACCAGCAGCGGGCGGAAGAGGCACGGCTCACAATGGTCAGGGCAGAGAACTCCATGCGGAGGGCCCTGAGGCGGGCCGAGTGCCTCGAGGCAATCCGCAGGGGGTTGTAGGTGGACACGTCGACGGCCCTGCAGACCCTCAGGCCATGGAGGAGGACCGCGTCCGGGACATTGAGCAGGTGTTCGATGATGCCCTGGGCCGGGACATCCAAAAGTGAGCCGTCAGACTAGCCCGATGCCCTTGTACATAGTTATGTAGGTAGTGTTAGGTTTCCTTTGTTTTTTGTTTTATTTTGGACCTTTTGGACATTGGCCACATTTTTACATATAGTTTATTTTATTAGTTAGTGTTGTTAGATAGGTTTCATTTCTTTTGTTGGGATAATGGACCCTGGCTTGTTCGTCTGTACATAGTTCACTGTTGGATTTAAATTTTCTTTCACAATTTACCCATGGAGCAATGGCTTTCAATTATTATTTCCCATTTGATTTGCTTTTGTGGACAGTGACTTTGGACACCATTACTTTGGATTATGATTTTTGGTTTTGCTTTTTTTCACAGACATGCTTCTTTTCATTTTTGTACATTCCCATTTCTGTTTCTTTATTTTTTAATCTATTTATGTTTCCTTTAATACATATTTTTTTATCGAACTTCAATGTGTAGTATCATCTCATTGGTTTCATGCATATCATGATATGGGTTTTGAGATTCACTGACACCGATTGGGTGTATCTGCAGGACATGTGTTTGTTTCGAAACTTGCAATTGGTATTCTGTCATGTAATTGCCATTTCTGAGTGGGTGGATGCAATACTCGGGTGGGTGTTTTGCATTTGGAGGCTGACCATAGGGACCAGGGATCTAGGTTGTGATGACATGTTGGCTGGGGAACATGAGTTGGGGCCTGCTGGCAGGTGACCCACAGTGCTGGGGGGTGGGGGTGGTGGGGAACATGAGTTGGACTTGGGTGGGGGCCTTCTGGCAGGTGCCCCACAGTGCTGGGGGGTGGGGGTGGTGGGAGACATGGGTGGGGGCCTGGTGGAGGGTGCCCCTGCACTGCTGGGGGGTGGGGGTGGTGGGGAACATGAGTTGGACATGGGTGGGGGCCTGCTGGCAGTTGCCCCACAGTGCTGGGGGGTGGGGGTGGTGGGGAACATGAGTTGGACATGGGTGGGGGCCTGCTGGCAGGTGCCCCACAGTGCTGGGGGGGTGGGGGTGGTGGGAGACATGGGTTCGGGCCTGGTGGAGGGTGCCCCTGCACTGCTGGGGGGTGTGGGCTGTGGGGAACATGAGTTGGACATGGGTGGGGGCCTGCTGGCAGGTGCCCCACAGTGCTGGGGGGTGGGGGTGGTGGGGAACATGAGTTGGACATGGGTGGGGGCATGCTGGCAGGTGCCCCACAGTGCTGGGGGGTGGGGGTGGTGGGAGACATGGGTGGGGGCCTGGTGGAGGGTGCCCCTGCACTTCCGGGGGGTGGGGGTGGTGGGGAACATGAGTTGGACATGGGTGGGGGCCTGCTGGCAGTTGCCCCACAGTGCTGGGGGGTGGGGGTGGTGGAGAACATGAGTTGGACATGGGTGGGGGCCTGCTGGCAGTTGCCCCGCAATTCTGGGGGTGGAGGTGCAAGGGGACATGAGTTGGTGATCATTAGTGCAAGGAGACATGTGCCTTTGCTGGGGGGCATGCCCATGTTGGGTGGGCTGCCTGCGGGACAAGACCAGGGATGCAGGGTAGTCCCCTGTGGTGTGGGCTGCCTGCAGGGGCCATGGAGGGTGTACAGGGAACACCTGGGAGGACCCACACAGCCAAATCACATGTAGAACTTCCCGGTACCCCTGAAATACACGTACCTTGCTGAAATCGCGTGTAAAACTTCCCGCGCACCCCTGAAATACCTGCACGCAGCCCAATCGCGTGTGAAACTTCCTGCGCACCTCTGAAATACACGCGCCCAGGCCAATCGCGTGTGGTACTTCATGCGCACCACTGAAATACACGCGCCCAGGGCAATCGCGTGTGGAACTTCTCGCGCACCCCTGAGATACACGCGCCCAGGCCAATCGCGTGTGGAACTTCTCGCGCACCCCTGAGATACACGCGCCCGGGCAAATCGCGTGTGGAACTTCTCACGCACCCCTGAGATACACGCGCCCAGGCCAATCGCGTGTGGAACTTTTCGCACACCCCTGAAATACACGCGCCCAGGCCAATCGCGTGTGGAACTTCTCGCGCACCCCTGGAATACACGCGCCCATGGCAATCGCGTGTGGAACTTCTCGCGCACCCCTGAAATACACACGCCCAGGCCAATCACGTGTGAAACTTCTCGCGCACCCCTGAAATACACGCGCCCAGGCCAATCGCGTGTGGAACTTCTCGCGCACCCCTGAAATACACGCGCCCAGGCCAATCGCGTGTGGAACTTCTCGCGCACCTCTGAAATACACGCGCCCAGGCCATTCGCATGTAGAACTTCTCGCGCACCCCTGAAATACACGCGCCCAGGCCATTATCGTGTAGAACTTCTCGCGCACCCTGAAATACATGCGCCCAGGCCATTCGCGTGTGGAACTTCTCGCGCACCCCTGAAATACACGCACCCAGGCCATTTGCGTGTAATACTTCTCGCGCACGCCTGAAATACACGCACTTGCTCCCCCAGGCCAGATCGCGTGTGAAACTTCTCACGCACGCGTGTTCCCGACACCCGTAATACGTGTTCCCCGCTTTGCGTTTGCTGTTTGCCAGTCCGGTAAACTGGTACAGGGTTGGTGCAGCCCTTTGCGATGGTTTTGCAATCTTGATGGCTTTTCCTTGCACGAGGGCGTTCTTGGGGGCGTATCTGGCACTGCTGCAGGGTCGCTGCGCCACTCTGCGCCACGTCTGCTTTTGGAGGCGAGAATCCATGAATATGCTGTGCGTGGAAATTGATTTTATCGCACGCGGCTGGCGCAGACATTCGCAAGGGCATGCTGTGCGCCAGCCGTGTGCGACACTTTTGTGAGGAATTACATGAATCGGCCTGTAAATTATTCCTGGTCAATCCTAGGTCTTTCAGCTGCTTTAAGCTAAAGTTCAGCCTCAGCAGGGTCATCTGTTGTTTTCATGCCTCCGTCCATGTAAATTTTTAGGATCGCGCGTTTCGCCAAGATAGTCTTAATGTTTTTCTCAAATGAAAACACTTTAGCAACCTTGAAAGCCTTCCTTTTCCCTACAGTCTCCTTGGGGTAATCCGGATAGATGGCAAGGGGTCTCTAATCAAGAGTAAATTTACTTTTTCCCTCGCAGCCTTCAGGATCCTCTCCTTACTTTTGTTAAAAAAAAGAATAATCTGTGTTGATTTATACTCCATAATGGTCTGGGCTCTGCTGGAGTAATCCAAGTCACCAGGGTTCACAATCTTCTTTCCAAGCACCTCGGTCAGCATCCCAAGAACTTGTGAATCCAACTCCTTATGCAAATTAAGGCTTTCCTGTAATTCCACCAAGCACAGGTTTTGGTTCCTTCTATCAGCCTCCAGGATCATGTTCTATTTCTTTAGGTCTGACATTTCAGATCTTAGATCTTTGTAGGCCCTGAAGCTCCCCACCACTTCTGAGGCCAAAGCTGAGTTACCAGACTCCACATGTGTAAATGTGGTCTACATATGGTTCACTTTTGATATCAGTTCATTTAGGGAATATTTCATCTCCCCACGTCCTGAGAGACCTTCAGCAAAAAGGGCATACATATTGCTGATGCCAGGAGTGTCTTCCAGCTCGCCACCTTTTTTAGGTTTTTTGGGGAGAGGATTTTCGGAAACTTCTATCTTCTTTTTATTCAAGTAACTCATTCAGGAGACTTAGTGATGCCAGTGTCAACAGACAGGGGAGGGAGCAGGAGCAGCTGGCTTAAGCTGCTGCTAGGTTGGTTGGCATTCCAGAATCCAAAAAACAAAGTCAAGGAAGAAGATGGTCTTTGCCAGTCAATGGATAACAGAACTGGTAAAAATCATTGCCTCAGTATTCAGTGACACAAACTTTGATATCCATACATTTTGAATGTACCAGGTTTTGTATGATTTGATGACTTATAATTATGGTTCTCTGTTGAGTTAATCATCATGCATAAGATATCCTTCTTTGTCCATTGCCCTGTCAACTACTTGGGGTTATAGAGCAACCTTGCAGCACCACATGGTTCCTTAGTTACAAAGCTCTTGTGCCATCCAACGTAGGTCTGTTGGGGAGGATCACGATGCCTGGAGTACAAAAAGGGCATTTCAGGTCTAATGTGCTCTCTTCTTTCGCAGAGTGACATTTAATCAACAGTCAAGCTGTGAATGAGATTCCACTTTCCCGCAAAGTCTTTAATATCTGTCTAGTGTATGAGGTTGACCATTAGATAGATTATCTGCCTATGTGTGATGTGAAAAACATGTCCCTTCTTCATATACCCAGCGTTGCAGATCCTATTTGGGCCATTTAAAAATGCAATAAATTAGATGGGCCCCCATACTATGCAAAATATGTATCACTGTGTAATCCCTGGTCAGCCATTCACATCTGAGGTCCCATGCACCAACAATGCAAAGGATGCATCCTTCTTTGTCCTGATAACTAACTGCATATAACTAAACCTTGTAGATCCAAAGGTCTCCCCAGTCAGAATCATACTGTTGCATATTATGTCAAAGAGAGATACACAGGTGCTCTGTAGTTCCACTGGGAATTTCAGGTTTTCTATAATAGCTAGTTTTGTAGAAAAGCATCATGTCATTAGTTTTGATTTTACAATTCTACACAAAGTCTTTACTATATTTGCCAATTGTAAAGGGAAATGTTTGGGCCTGTAAATAATTATTATACCTGCTGGGTTTAACCAGCTTCTCAGAGGGTGGAACCAAGTGGTCTCAGGCCCATTGTCTGTCTCAGAAGGTGAAGACCGCATCTGATGTTGACATTTGCTAAATGATGAGCTGTCAAAATGTGGGAAGAAAAGCATGCCCCTTACCAATATAACCAGGATTAAATATAATAAATTAGGCCATATAAAAATTAATTACTTGACAGTGTCAAAACTTTCTGTGACTGCAGTATCCTCCTGGTCAGAGCCCCAAATTTGAAGTTTCAAAAAATCGAATGTTTAGGAATTTAGAAATTCCACCCATTCCACATCTCTGAGGGTATCAATTTGAGTGAGCGGGGGGGTGGGGGGGGCTGGGGTTTATGAGCCCTAGTTCTCAAAGTAAATAACAAGAGGAAAACAGCTAAAGGCAACATCGGATATGGAGTGCGAGAAAAAGTGTTTAATAAATAGTATAAACTTTTTTTCTGGAGATTATGCAATCCACAGGCTAAAAGTGCTTCTGTCGTATGGCTGTTTGTGGCACTTTGTCCTTTGGAACTTTCCCTCAAACAAGCTTTGCTAAAAATCCTGGACACAACATTGTACCTCCAAACATGGGGCTTGTTATTATTGAGAATATGTCTGGAACACCATCCTTAAACATTTCCACCTGCAAGTGAACCACTTGACTTACAAGTAACAGCTCTAACCATGGCCATTCAGCAAACCAACTTGATAAATGTCCAAAAAAAATTACCAAACCTACTGACTGGATATCCTCCTGAAACCAGCACCACATCAAATAAATTGATAAAGAGTCCAGCGTGTTTCACAACCATATCATACTGTGAGAGCAACCTCCTTTCTTTCTATTAGTGAGGAACACTCATATCCAGCTCTTTAATGCTTATTTTGAATATGTGATATGTGGAATAATAAAACCTCAATATATCATTACCTTGAACCCCCAAATGGGAATGTTTTCAGAAACTTGACTACCTCTCTAAACTACCATACGTGGTTATCCCCCACCTATTTGTGGACCATGGGTCCATGACATTGAACTGTGCCAGAATCTCTCTAAGACATCTACAACGTAGAGCCAGAAAGCAACAATACCCTAAACCCTCATTCTCTTTTACCCCTCAGCTAACCCCTCCCTTTCTAAAAATCATTCCACTATAACCCCTCCTTTTCAAAAAATCATTCAACCTTACACTTCACTCACACCATTCAGACAACCCACCAGGTTAAGTGTATTTAAGAGACTTCTACCGTACCCACCATCTCAACAATACTTTGCCACCCAGAAGATTTCTTTACAGCTAACCTGCTCCCATCTATACCCATCACAACAAAGACACATTTTTCATATCAGCACAGAGGCAATGGATATTTCCAACCTGCAATCATCAACATTCCAGGCTTTCCGCATAGGCCTTTCTTGCTATCTGATTAATACCACCAGGTGCCTTTCTCACAGTGGCATGCACAGTGAGGACAAGATTATTTGCAGAAGGACACGATAGAAGACCACTTACCCAACCTTAAGTTATGCAGGGATTCTTAATTGATCATTAAAACACACAGTTGACGAGTAACCCACAATAGTTATATCTCCGTGAAGAAGGTAACTATCCTTATGTGTAGTGCATTTCTCTAGCAGGAGGTGGTGTGCCGCCTATTTAGAAAAGGGATACTAGGGAAAAGCTCTTTGTAGCTATCTAACCCTAGAGACACACATTCATACTCGATTTGTTAGTATCATTATGAAGACATGAAAAAAACTGTAGAAATTAGGAGTAGAAAAAAAATATATATACATATACATTTTCAGTGAAACATTCTTATGGTTATAAGTAAAATCGAAAACCCCTAGAAATGTGCCATTTATGGTAAGCTAAGCAACCCTAACTCATGCCAACACCGTGCACTGCTAAGACTAATTCCCAGGACATCAACGATGACATCAGAAATGGCATTGATGACATCAATGATGACATCATAGCTGAGCCACTTGTTTTTGTTCACTAAAATATCTAGGCCAGACGTTTTGATCAATCACTGACACTGAGAATTTCAAAAGGTGCTACATATGTAGACATTAACCTTGTCATATGTACTTTCCTTAAAATTTGGCTTCAGCGCATGGCGCACATACATGGGACAAAAAGCAGGCCCCAAACATACAATTCATGTGTATACATTGTCATGTTCTGGTAATGTTTCTTTGATCCTTACTGCAGTTTTCCTGTATGTGCCGAAAATTTCTATGCATTGTGGCTCTCCAAATGTATTGTTGGCCTAGTAAGATCGTTGTCTCTGTCCTCGCTCTGTTCCCCCTTCCTTGACTCATTGCACCTTGAAACACTTACGTATAAGCGCGTTACAAATGCCATATCATGTCATATCATACTAACACAAGTGTGTTGTAAGTCTTGTATTGCTTCTATTCATGCCAAGTTTAACATTAGTCAAGATTCTGATAGGTTTGCATTTACTATTTTACTGGCCAATATTACCAGATTAAACACTACTGTACTTCTATGATGCATGCTGCAACCATTGCCTATGTGTATGTATTATGCCATTCCTGTATTAACAACAACATTCATGTTTTGTTTAGATGAGGATATTTTTTAATACATTAAGTAGGTCATGAGAGGTCTCCCAATCACCCCTGACATCTTGCCACCAACATTGCAAACACAACCCCTTGTAGGGACTTTTCATCAAAATTAATTATATATGTGTTGTTATCAATGACATTTGTGATGTCATCTTTGATGACCTGGGTGTTAGTCTTAGCATTGCACGGTGATGACACGAGTTATGGTTGCTTCGCTTACCATAACTGGCAAATGTCTTTACATTTTTATTTTACATAGTGCCCCTTTAACAACATTTTTTCACTGAATTTCATAGGTTTTTATTAGTGCAACTTAACCATAATGTCCCTTTAACAAAATGTTTTCACTGAATTTCCTAGGTTTTTATTAGTGGAACTTAACCAAAACGTCTCTTTAATAAAGTGTTTTCACTGAATTGCATAGGTTTTTACCAGAGCACTCTCCATTTGCTACAAGTGCCTTATATCATACGCACCCCCAATGTAGCAGCTCTAGCGTCTGAGGACAGTACGAAAGTCCATGGACAGCAGGTAGCATCAACAAAACCCAGAAGCACAGGGCACAACAGAGCATCTTGAACCCTTCAACCAGAAAAAACATATCCATAAAACAACAGTACTTATATTTATTTACTACACCCAAATATACCTTTTTGTACAATTCAACATTTCAAAATGTAAACATATTTTTTCATTTAGCACACACTATTATGCACCAAACATAAACCTTAACTGTACACCTTATATTATAAGTTCAGTACAACTCTTCATACATACCGAGATACAGCGGGAGCTAATTCAAAATAACCTCTCACCAAATAGTAAGTACACTGTATTTATTTCTCTATTATTATCATTCATTATATAAACAGTTGTCATAAGCAAATATAACAATTTTAATATCACAATTTTATATTTTGAAACTTTCCCAAAGAAGAAATGTCTGATGATGAAATATCCAATGGTAAACATTGCATCTTTCAAAATAAACAAATAATGTAATGTACACAGAGCTCCTTGAAATACTATTTTCTTCTTTTCTTATAGTACATACTTTACTTGAAGAAACTACACGACAACTTAATTATGGAGAATCCCATTAAACAGAAAGACAATCCCAATCCCCAACTGTACACAATAAAATCATGATCTTGTCTTCAAAATTGGATAAACTTAGCAATGACTTTAAAGAACTTCTAAATTATGTTAACAATCATGTTATGAGAAATGTTGATTATCCCTTTCTCCTTTACCCCAGCAATCACTCCAATCAAATTCACAAAATATAAAGACGGTTTGAGGAAACCTCTCTCCCTCAACCCGATGATGACTTTATGGACATTTCAAATTCTTCCATTTATGTTTCCCCATCCCTTTCATAAATACATTTATTTGTGATACTATAAATATCTTGAATATTATTCTGTGATGAATTCCTTAAAAAAAAAGAACAATTAATAGTCGCAGACTGCACCAATGTTCGGGGATCCCGTTACGAAAAGGGCCATCCGTGGACATCGCACCGTGGCCGGACATATCCACTCTCGCATGACACACTTTTAATTAGTTTGTGTATGGCACACTCGATTGGGGACATCCCTGTGCATGCAACCGGTGGCTGCTGCTTGACGGGGTCTGCAGAAATACGCTGCATACACCCCCGGACATTATGTGACTGCACCCATACAGCATAACGATGTGTCCGTGGACAGTGTCAGTGCACAGTAGATATTTTGAAACTGCATTTTATACCCCAATCTAGGATGTTTAAAGTTGAAAGTGTCCCTTCCAGAGCTCCTAAGACACATTCTTAGTTGTTCTGTCAATTATTTACAACTTTCCAAGGCCTATTTTCAACTCGATTGTCTGCAGACAGTCACGCGTTCAATGGACGGTTCCTCTGAAGGGACCCACCCATTAATTTTAGTCATTCTCAATCTGGCTATCCAGGAGAGAATTAGGAGTTACACCTGCCAGTCAGTACATCTTTATTTGCATGAAGGGCATCTGTCATGGCCACCCTTCTTTCCCAGGGGCCACCACCATCACCACCAGCTACAGGGACTGGACAGGGGAACAGGCGCAATGATGCAGAGGAGGATGACAAAGACCAGGAAGATGAGGTAGAGGAAGTTCCTACTTGTAGCAGAGTCATGGGTGTGGCAGTTCTTTAAGATCACATGGGGAGGCAAAGGCTCAGACAGCCTGTGTTGAATGCATTGATTGTGTCATCATATGGGTAGTACTCCTTTTGGACCACTTCAACGCACCACCACACTCAATCCAACAACACGGATGCTCTGAGAAAGGCTGTTCCTCTCTCAGGGAGAAATTGGTTATCTTGCTCTACCCTATCTTCCTCACCTGTCCTGCCACAACACAGGCTACTTCTGTGAGCAGAGGATCCCACCGGCTGCCTCGTTGGCCATACAGGAGGATGTTTATCCTTATCTTTCGAGGGTCACCGTCACCTGTATGTACTGCAACACACTGCTCTGAAGGGTGCAGCAGTTTGGAGTACTTTCATGGTTTCAGTCAAGGTGCACAAGAAACACTGCCCCTACCTTAGATTTAAGGCACAGCCAACATATTCCTTTGTCCACCTGCCCCTCTGTCTCTGTGGTTGGTGCCCCTTCCCTCCCCTTCCTCCCTTCCAACCCCCACCTTACCTCACTGCCTCTCCTACAAAACAAATACACATTTTCAAAAATATAAAAGCCGGAACTACCAAAAAAAAAAGATTCCTTTTGGAGCCACCTTTCACAGTTAAAAAATAGAGCTAACAAAAGGCAAAATCACAGGACCTTTTGCAGCCTGCATATTCCATAGTCTGCAGACAGTATAATAGTCTGCGCACACCTGGAAAATTCCAGGCGCAGGGAGAGGTAATTAAAATCAATTTGTTTTTCATTTAAAAATGGTGTCTCTTAAAATAACCTTTTTTGGGAGGGGACTTTATATACTGAACTAAAAAATGTGTATTGTTTCTAACTTTCACAAAAACTTTGTAATTTTATTTCTGTTTTAACTTTTTATTTACTACAACTACTAAAAACCACTTTCTACATATTTCACGTTTTTACAAAAACTATTTCAATGCATTTTGGATATTCAAATGGTAAATCTGATTTTCAACATCAGTCAAATGCACTCCATCTCCTTGAAATATATTCACAATATCAAACTTGATATTTTCATTCTGAAAAGATTAATTCCAACAACCTGCGAAAAAGCACATAGAGCTTTGTTTACATTGTACATTGCTTTCTAGATTTGTGGACAAAAATAAATTAGAACGTTTCCACATTTGTCTTTGAGCTATCCGAGAAAAAAACAATCTTCAAATTTGGAAACAGTTCCATTAACTTTGCAAATGCATCCTTCATGGCAAACTATCAGGAAATGATGGTGACATAGCCCAAAAGCTTGCCTCCACAGTGAACTAAAATGATGTCTGGAAGCTTTAAAGTAACCATACTCTTGTGAAATGTCCATACCAGGAAACTTCAAATTCTTAAAATCTAAGATTCACAGGTAATCCACACCTTCAACCAATGGATCCAAGAATCGGCCACCATCCAGACACTCTGCTTCCTCAAAGCCATTGCCATATCCATCTACACTGCTCACAACATAGATAAATCTTGCTACCCAGTCTTCCTGACACTACAACCATGAAACCTGACGTGGACCCCTTGCTCACTGTTCTTAGAGAGGCACAGCTGCACCTCACTGATGATGCGCAACAAGGCTGCAACACATTTATGGGGTTGCTGTTGGTACTCTTGTTCAGAGGAGAATTGCCTAGCATTTTGGTGCTGGACTGTCCCTGGGCATGACAAAGACTGATATGTGAGGACATTTCTTCTCTGTGAAAGGGACAGTGAGCTAAAGACTTGGTAGAGTCTCTCCCAGGGGTTATTCACCCAAGAACAGGTAATTGGGCTGTGTTCGTGCTGGTAGAGAGATTCCCAGACCCCCCTTTGTTTTACATATACAATACTGTTCTTTTAAAATCACTACTACAGGACACCAAACACTGTTCCAACTACAATCTGCCATTGCAGTACTAATAGGCCAAAGATTCCTTATTCTTTAGAAAACACTACAACACATTACAAATACATTGCACAACACAGCACTTCTCTTATGAAAATCACCAGCACAAAACTAACCCAGATATGCATCTTTTTTACACACCGATTTTTGCCCTGTTCCTTGTAATGTCCCAAACAGCACTAGTCATAGTCAATTGTTCTAACAACATAGTAAACATACGTTACTACACCACCCATAACACAACTATATTAACTCTATTTCCCAACAACTCGTCCTACCTTAATAAATAACAACCTCTCTTTCTAAAAGTACTTCACCATTACCACATATAAACACTAACTGTCTTCTACAATTACAGAAAAATATTGACAAAGACAGCCAATTAAGAAAGAACACTCTTCACATCCTAGAAAGTAAGTACATTAATATAGCATATATACGTATCTAATAGAAACAGTGTGATTTCACTGTATATTAGCCTATAGTATTTGTTTCTACTCAACATTGTATTTCATTCTTACTCGTTAAATTGCAACATTCACACTCTTTCTATTACCATACAAACATTGCTCTTTATTCAATACACCACCCATTCCTTACTGTCGATTAACACAGCCATTTCTCATCAATTTCTATACAATTTCACTTCCGTACTATTCCACATATCCTAATTCCAAACCAACAACTTTCAAACTCATTGAATTCCAAATCACTAACACACAATAGCACACATACACCCATGTATACACCAAATCACACCATTATAACAAGTGTTTTCCTTAAAACATCATGACTCATTCAATTACATCACCACTCCCTTATTCACTAACCCAAGCCCATCACATCTGCATAGCCTCTTACTCTTACCACATTCACAGCCACACCTATCACCCTGTTGCACAATCACACAATACTGTATGCATGTGCAAAATCACACCCACAGACCCATGCATACTACATGTATAGCAATTCCACAACTTTCAAACACCAACATTCTTTTTATACCAACAGACAGAACAGAATGCATACCAAAAACCAACTCCATAGAAAACAAAAAAAATAATAGAGCAGCTTAAAAAAAAAACAAGCTATATAGTCACACACCTCTAAAACAATGTATAGAAAACATTAAAATAAAACAGCTAGTAACCTTACTCAACAAAACTAAACCATCCACCACTAAAAAAGTAAGGCCCCTCTTGCAACAACGAAAAGTAAAAAAAAATATGTACAAACAAAAACAGACCTACTAATGGACCTAACACTATATCTAGCAATATTAAAGTAGACATGGTGAAGCAATCCCAAAAAATAATTTTACAAACCATTTTACACTGTAGAGTCCTTAACAATCTTATGAAGACAGACAGAAGACAGGCACAGATTTCTGATGGCATTAGTGATGTCATCAAGGAAAATTGTGATGTCATCTTTCATGTACTGGGTGTTAGTCTTAGCAGTGCACGGTGGTGGCCCGAGTTATGGTTGCTTACCTTACCAAATTTCATTGTGTATTTTTATTTTACTTCTAACCATAACATCCCTTTAACAATGAATTTGTAAGATTTTTATTAGTGTAACTTAACCATGACGTCTTTTTAACAACGTTTTTTCACTGAATATATATATTTTCTCAAGGAAAACACTTTAGTTGTATGGACGTTAAGGTGAGAACTTTATGCAACCAAACCCCTGAAATTCAGCGAAAGTGACCTTATCTTGGCACCTCCTGTTGCACAGTCTATGTCCACAATGATTACATCACAGATGCCATCACTAATTACATTACAACAGTTACCAGCATTAAGGATGGCCTTAAGCCATGGTCAGTCTGTGTGGCCACATATATTTTAGCACATTAATGGGTACTAATCATGGCCTTCAGTCATGGAAACTGACTACAGTATTCAGCCTTGCGCACTGTACATCTAAAACACTAACAGGCCACCAACCGTAGACTTTGGCCTTCATCAGTGACTACAGATTTCAGCTGTGTCCACTGTATATTATATATTCTATACACTAGTCAACCACTAGCCATGGGCTTTAGCACAATACTGGCCAGTGGCCACAATCATTTGCTGTGCCCCCTATATATTCTAATATTTAAATGGGCCACTAGCCATGTCCTTCAACTATGAGCAGTGTGTACATCTTTTAGCCATGTCCACTGCATATTTTAAAATACTAACATGCCATAAGTGATGGACTTTGGACTGCCTACTTCGTATTATACAACACTAACCAGCCCCTATATATGGCCTTTGGCCATGCCCACTGTATATTATTTACACTATCCAGCCACTAGCCATGGTCTTCAAGACAATACTCTAGGCAGTTGTTACACCCTTTGGCCGTGTTGACTGTATATTCTAATATATAAATGTGCACTAGCTATGGCCTTTATCTATGGCCACTGACTACATCTTTCAACGAAACCCACTGTATATTTTAAAACAGTGACGGCTGTTTGCATGAGTTTTAACCATAAACATTGGTATGTTGCAACACTAACAGACCACTAGCTATGGTGTTTGGTAATGGCCAGTGACCAAAGCCTTCGTCATGGTCAAGTCCACGGCCTAAATTGTTATTAAGATAAGAAAATCAAAGTTTTTATGAGCTAACTTATTAATCATTTTTAGTCTACTGACTTTATTGAAGTAATCTGTTATATACAATGCAATTAGTGTTGTCGCCAGTGATGTCATCAATGATGCAATTTGTGATGTTATCAGTGTTCTTCTTAATCATGTAATTAGTGATGTCGTTAGTGATGTGATCTGTGATGCCATAATTTTTATCATAGGCTGAACAACAGGGGACGTGAAGTTAAGTTGACTTAAGCTGAATTTCAGGGGTTTTGTTACGTTAAGCTCTCACCTTATCGTCCATGCAACTACATTTTTTCCTTGAATTACAAGGTATTTTTACATTTTACAATGTATTTCTCCCCTTAACGTCCCTGCAATTAAAGTTGTTTCCTTGAATTTAAAGTGTTTTGTTATTCCATAGATTTTTCCCGCAAATGTTCAGTGGCCAGGGCCTATGGCCATGCCCAGTGTATATTTTAGAACACTATCAGACCCGTAGCTGTGGCCTTCAGGCATGGCCAATGGGCACAGCCTTTGTCCGTGCCCACTATCCTTTTTATAACATTATCAGACCACTAGCCATGGCCTTTGGCCATGGACCATGGGCCCGGCCACTCTATGTTTTAAAACAATTTCAACCCATCACTCATATTTTTAGGCAATGTGCCATGATATTACATTATTTGCAGAGGATCACACACTTTGGTTAAGCAGCATGCGACAAGCCCATTGTTTTATGGCCGGTCTCTTGGATAGTGTTGTGATACATCTCACAACCAAAAAAAAAACTGCATTTAAGCAGCACGGAAACAGGAACAAAATGACCAGCTGCAAGAATAACATATGCCCAGGTACTTTTTGCTCCAGAGCGAAAATCAAAAGCTGGCAGCCATGAATATATGCACAGTAAGTGAATATATATCTTAAAGTGAAATATACAAATTTAGTTCAATAGATCTACTCCTTAAATGAAAGTGTGCAAGACCAAATAGCTTTGGACTTTTAAAACTTAATGAATGCCAGAAAAATAAACTGAGGAAATGTTCCAATAAATATGCTGGCAAAATGTAAAAGGTGCTCACCTTTTAAACCTAGCAATCTGTCATAAAAAAACATGTCTGAAAAACAAAATCCCACTACGAAACAAGTGTTTGTGGTGTTGTGAGGAAGTGTCTGCACTGGGAAGATGACAACCTGAGTAAATCCTGGTAGCCAAATTCTTGAGCAAGCTTTCCATCCTCAAAAAAAAACAAGAAGTGGTTGTGTCTACTCTCTGTTAAAAAGTTGCGCTGTCCACCCACATGTGTCCTTTACTTGTGCATTTAAAAACAGCGACAATCAGTGGAAAATAACTGCACCAGTGTCCAGGATTTCAAACTCTCTTGCCACTTTGTGGGCCTCTCATCATTTCCCCTCCTCACCCACATGTCTGGAATTCAATAATACTTTGCTTTATAATGATAACTTGAAAAGTACACATGCCATAGTGTCACTCAAATATATAAATCCTTATAGAACTATGTTAGGCAAACATTGTACAATTGTTGCATTATTCCCCCATCTTGACTGGGAGACTACCAATAACAACATACAATTCAGCAAAAGACAAAAAGAATTGTCTCTGAGTGCAATATTTTCAAGTACTGACAGTAGAACAGTTTAAACAAAAAATGTGGTGCCGTGTGTTATGAGACATTTAAAACTAAGAAAACACAAGCCATTCGGGACTGTGGACTGTCTCCCATCCATGCAGTAACTGGGGCTGACCCTGCTTAGCTTCAAAGAGAAGAAGGATCTGACCCCTTCAGGCCATGTTGCTCGAAGTGGTCTTGTAGTGTTGGCTTCTTTCTTGCTTTGAAGCTAAGCAGTGTCAGTCCTGTTTAGTGCATGGATGGGAAACCCACTGTAGCTATAAAAATATCTATTTTTTAAAGTATTTATAAAAGATTGCAAGCTTTGAGAACGCACAATGTATTTAGGCAATGTGCAGTGACATTAAATGATTTGCAGAGGATCACACACTTTGGTTAAGCAGCATGCTACAAGCCTCTTATTTTATGGCTGCTCTCTTGGTGACTGCTGCGATACATCGCATGACCCCAACTAACCACATTTAAGCATCACAGAAAAGGGAAAAACACGACCAGCTGCAGGAATAACATATTTTCAGGTACTTTTTCCCCATAGCGAAAATCAAAAACGGGCACCAATGAATGCACGCAGAGTAAATGAACATTTATCTTAAAGTGTAATATACAAATGTAGTTCAATATACCTTCTCCTTAGAAGAAAGTGTGCAAGACAAAATAGCATTGTACTTTTAATAAAAGTAATGAACACCAGAAAAATAACCTGGGAGGCACAATGTTATAATAAACATGCTGGCAAATTAAAAAAGGTGGTCACCCTTTAAACCGAGCAATCTGTCATGAAGTATTCCCTGGTAAACAAAATCCCAATACAAAACAATGCTTCTGGTCTTCCGAGTAGTAGGTGGCACTGGGAACATGACAACCTGAGTATGATCGTGGTAGCCCAATACATGAGCAGGCTTGCCAACCTCAAATAAACGGCATAACGCCTTTTCATCGCCAGGCATTTTTACGAGTGCATTTTAAATGTATACAAAATAACAAAAAAGGTTATCAAAATGTTTTGGGGGGTGGGAAAGGGTAGATCAGGTTTAAGGGGGGTCAGGAATAGTTAAAAATAGGTGGTGGAGCTGGTGTTTGGCCCCCCTAAAAATAAAAATAAATATTGTGTACACGTTTAAAAGGCAATCGTAAAAATGCCTCACGATGAAAGAACATAGAACCAAATAAACACATGGTGTTGCATTCATCCTCTCAAGAAAAGTTACGATGTTCACCCACATATGTCCTTAACTTGTGCCCTGAAAAGCAGCCACAATCAGATCAGTGGAAAATAACTGCACCACTGTCCAGGATTGCAAATACTCATGACTTACTTGCCCTACCATCATTTCTCCTCCTCATCCACATTTCTGGCTTTCAACAATACTCTGTTTTATAATGATCCATTGAAAAGTATACATACCAGAGTGTCACTCAAATCTACACATCCTTATAGAACTTTGTTAGGCAAAAAGTTTTCAATTGTGTCATTATTCCCCCCATCTTGAATGTGAGACTACTATAACCAGAATGCATTTCAGAAAAAAAGCCAAAATATGGTCTCTGAGTGCAAAACTTTCAAGGACTGACAGTAGCATGGTTTAAACAATATAATGTGGCTGTCGTGTGTTATGAGATATTTAAAACTCAGAAAACACACGGCATTTGGGACTGTGCACTTAATTTCAAGGCAATAAAGGATCCAGCCAGCTTAGAGTATGTTGCTCTAAGTGGTCTTGTAAGGTTGGCTCATGTATTATGCAAAATGGCCTTAGGGGGCTGACCCTTTCTTCCCTTTAGAGGTCAGCAAGTTTCATCCCAGTTACTGCATTAATGGGAAATCCACAGTAGCTATAAAAAGATATATATACATTTTTAATTATTAACTGGAAGACTATAAATACCAGATTGCAATTCAACGAAAGGCATAAGTGGTCTCTGAGTGCAAAACCTTCAAGGACTGAAAGTAGCATGGTTTTAAAAAGTATAGTAATTTGGATGCCTTTCCCATCCATCCAGTAACTGGGACAGACCCTGCTTAGCTTCAAAGCAGGACTGACTGTGCTTAGTTTCAAAGCAAGGAAAGGGCAGGCCCATTTTTCTAAGTGGTCCTGTAATTATGGCTCATTTATCAGACAATATGGCAGAGTGGCCTGGTCGCATCCTCACTTTGAAGCTAAACAGGGTCTGTCCTCGTGAGTGCACGGATGGGAGACCTGGATGGCTATTGTGTCACTGGCAATGGCCAATCATTTATTCACCCCAAAAAACTCTTACTGCAGTTTTGGAACTACAGTATTTGTAGTCCTTTATAGCATGGGAAAAATGGCTGAAGGAATGCTTTCCTGACCACCCAGGCCCTCACCAAGTTCCCTGTCTCATCTGTGCCACCTCCCCCACACCCTAGATTGCCTCCACACTGCCCCTGCCATCTCTATTTCCCCCACAACACACGCTGTTTCTGTAACACAGTTTGCTTTGAGATATTGGCAATGTGATGCTATAGCCACCGCTACAGAAATATTTGTGCTGCAAACTCAGTCCCTAGCTCCCCTCCAAATTTCACGTGGTGCCCTCTAGCCACCCCCCACCCACACGTCTAAACTGAAGACATTTGCAATTTTTTTTACCTGCAAATGGCTTTTTTCCTACGTTCCATTTTTCAATACCCTCGGTTATAACCTCAAATATCTCTCACATCGAGAGAAAAACAAGATTGCGGCTGTTTCATTTCTAAAAACTCTCCGTTTTGGGTAAATCCCTGAAATGGAGATATCTATTTTTGAGTAGAGGACACCCCTTTCTCTGTCAAATATTTAAAAAACAACTGTACAGAATAACCCCAAACCAAGCATGAATCGCGAGTTAATGCTTTGTGCCCAAGTTGTTTTGGACCTGGTCCATATTCCTGCGGTGGTTTGGGCTGTGCGCTTTGGCAAAAATGGACCTTGTTTGTCTATGGGAAAATGAATGGGAAGTAGGCTGCAACCCTAATCACTTTTGGAATTTCGGTCAAATCCGTTACTCAAATCAAAGTTTATTAACAATAGAATTTTAAGAGGTTCCTATGGGAGTCCAAAACACCTTAACTATAGCCACCCTATAATATATATATATATTGGCCAGAGAGATGGTCTTAGCCTAGTAACTTGTAAGGAAGTTCTTAAAATAGGAGCATGAATGAGGTAACCTCTAATTTGATTAACCCCTCGATTCTGTGCCTAGTGAATGTTTAGTTCTTCAGTTAAAAATAATTAGACCACGTGTCTTCTGAACGACAAAATGAGATAGTGTATCTGAACAAATAACCATATCCCTTCTTGGGGTTGACACGTTTCCGAAACAGAATAAGACTTAAAGTCGCATTCAACTGGACCAAGCTGTAATATTGTTCTTTTTATTCTTTTGTATTCCCTTAATTAAATGCTATCATACTGATATACCTAATTTGGTCGGTATTTTTTTACTCAAGCGATTCTTCGTCCTTTTTTCTCTTAATCTTATTTTATGCATTACTGTAGGGGAGACATACAATATATTGCATTTTCATTTCCACTAAGGGAGACTGATGATGTATTCATACTCAATATCACCTGAATTACTCACCTGTGTCTCTTCACAACATTTTAATCTTGTGCTTTCTGTTTTTAAGGAGACACAGTCCAGTTAGTTTAGTTCACCTATATGGAGAATACCTGAGATTAATAACGTACCTGTTGCTATCTTTATTACATTTTGTTTTTAAACAATGCAATCCTGCTTATGCTCTCAAACCCATGATTCATGTCAGGTGCGGTGATGTGGGCAGCACCTGCTTGAATACGGCATATGACCTGCAGCGTCCAGACTTGCACTATTTGTTTCCAGAGCATGATCCAATGTAGCCGACGTGGTGACATCACAGAGGGATCTTATCACGTGACAGTCTTATACGATTTCCAGAAGATCAACAGTGTTTGCATTATGCATATTTATTATGTTTAGCTCTTACAACATATCCACATAGGCACATGGATTTTGAATGGATATGCTTAATCCTCTATTATGGTCTCGGTTGCAATGCACATTAATACGAAACATATAAAGCACTCTTCAATTATCGGCATTGCAAACCTCCATATGAACATAATACCCCAATCAAAAATGTAACATTTAGCTTGTGCACTATCAACCTGCCAAATAGAACAACAGAGACCCTAACCATGTATCATATTTCTCTCTATTGAACACTGCTATGTGACATAGGTCTGCAATCAATTCACCAAACTACTGCATACCAGCAATGGGGGTGGAGGAATTGAGACAAATAAGTTAGCATCTTTGCAAATTGAAACAGTGGAGTTATATTGCAGGTCATAGTACTAGAAGAGGTCACAAGGCATACAAGGCTCAGACATGAATCGGATGCTTTATATGTTTCCTGATCAGTTTTTATAGGTGTGATAAGTACTAACTGAACTATTTTCAGAGGGAAAATAATGTGTAGAAACGTAACTAAAGTATAGTGAGGAGAGTCCTGCCCAAAACATTCATTATCTCCCAGGAAGTTTAATACAAGTCAAAAGCAATAGTTATTTCAGTTCATGTTAGGGCTTAGTACCACATTGTTAGGTAGGAATTTGTAGAGTCCAACTGATGTGGGACTTTACAAGACTTATCTCTTGGTATTAGGTAACCCACCTTTAGATATAGGCCTGTACTGCACAAGTTGGTAGAGTGGCTGAGCAGCCAGGCTTATCTTAAGAGGGGTAATGTGAGCTGTAGAGCTGTACAATGAAATTAGTAAATACAGGTATCCAAGTGAACACTTACACACTTACATTTATAGTATCCATATTTATTTATATATACACAAGGATAATTTGACAATCTTTAAAAAGAAGCAAATATTAGTAACATGAATATCAACAGTAGGATTCAGTTCAACAAGACCAATAAAGTAGGTGATTATGCTTTTATTATGCTAAACATATTCCAGTACACTGAGTGACGTCATTTGAGGTCAGTATTCACACTTATTTGTGATCACATTACAATATCGCGTTTCAAGAAGGGAACTGTCCACATTCATCTTGCCCTTAATTTTGCGGCAAATACATCAGCCAAACTACAATGTTTTGCCTTCCAAGATGGCCGCACCATCAGTGTAAAGTGTCCCTATCTGTGTTCCCAGGCAGCAGCAGTAAGGCCAGCCATGATTGGTTGGTGTCTTCCTATTTACCCTACGTGGATTCGCTGGCAGGCGAGAATCTGGGCCGCCTTCTAAGGCACGTCGCCCAAGGCTAAGTGACCTGTCGGGAGCCTGTCTGGAGCCTGTCCAGAGTCGCCAGTCGCCGGAGCGAGGCACTCTGCCCATTTTCCCCCAGCTAACGTAGACACAGCCGATAGACACCTCGTGAACATCACCCAGCAGAAGAGTAAGCATGATGAGAAATATATCATGACCCCAGCCTAAGGTTAACACACGTAAACTATTATTTGACTTTCATTACACTGTATATGTGTTGCGCCCAATCACCATCATCAGATTCTATGGGCCACTTATACCGGGCCCATTCATCATGTCTGATTTCACCAATGACCGTGCCTAACACTAATTGCAACGTTACCAATGATTTGTTGCAGCTGGCTTGTACTGTGGCCTATACGGGTTGTCAAAGACACTGAGATTTGTTCAGCACTGATCATTGTACCCGTACCTAAACTGTGCTGTAGCTACCTTGTATGATAACTTTACCCACAACATACTTGGTAATGATAACTCTATTCGCTTTTAATTTGTATTGTGTTTCTGCACTAGGCCTAGTATGACCAACAAACCTAGCCTCTTTAACACCCCCTTCGAATGATTGCACATGGTGACCGTACTAAATCACTCCCTATCCCACCCCTCCGCTGATTAGCATGCCTCCTAATGTTTAACTGACCGACCCATCTAGACTTATTGGTACCGCTGCTAATCCTTCTAGTCCAGGATATCACCACACACTGACCCACTGCTTATTCCCAATATGACTAAGTAATGCTTGGACCACACCATCTGTAAGCAATACCTGTGCTAACTGCTTTACCTGAACCTAGCATGAATAGTATGGGACACTGTCTCCACTTTATGTAACTGTCCGTTACTTATCCGAACTGCCGAGCACACTACCTGTAACTTTCTGCTCAGCACACCGCTAGATCATTACTGTTGTAGCCTACTAGCAATGAGTTTACCGCTCACCAGGATAGCCACTGTACATCACATTCTATATTATTACTGCCCTTGCCACGTGCTTATTATCTGCGTAGTAAGTAACTAGCTTTATATTTGCCGGTTCTACATGATACTGTGAATCTTGAACAATTGACGAGCTTGTGCCTAATTATTGAACCATCTGTGACAAAACGAATGCCTCATAGGAATCAGAGCCATCCACTTGTTTCTACCACTCTGGCAAAATTATACTAGCCTATCCTAGCAGATTGTGGTGCCTTATTCAACTGCTAGTCAATCCCATTTAGGCCAGTTTACTCAGCAGACTGTATTGTTTTAATCTACTGATAGTAATTTGTGCTAGCAAGTTGTATTGTAAATTGTATTGCACATTTTACTGCCTTACCCTATTGTCAACAAACTTAACTAGCCTAAGCCAGCAGACTATGATACCTTACCCATTACTAGGAAACTCAAACTAGCCTATTTTAAAAAAATAACATTGCTACCCTCCCAATGCTAGCATAATCATATATGCCTATTTTAGCAGATTGAGCTGCTTCACATAGCGCTATCAAACTCGTACTAAACCACTAGCGTAGGCAACTTTGATTGCATTGAACACCACCACATATCCCCATGACCTATTTCACTCCATTGCCCAATATATAATATTTAGGAACTGATATTAAAAGCATTATGATTGTGACTGGTATATACACAGTCCTGCTGCGAGCTACATTAGCACTTAGCTCAAAGTCTAGTATCATAGGCACATACTCCAGTCATATACTTAACTCCTCCCCAAGAGTTATTTTAACAGTGGTCATGGAGTCCCTACCAACCCCACTAGCGCCACATAATCATAATCAAATCCAATTGCTAACGCTCAATGCCCGTACTCACGACCTACCCAAAACATACATACCAGGTACTACCACCATTAAGAACCTCAGACTCCGCTCTAGACTCCCTAAAATATTTGAACCTCTCGCTAGATCAATGAACTTTACAAATGTCACAAAAAATGCCCAATACCTAAACAATCTAACAAACCCACAAACTCCAACCTCCACACTCCATCGGCCCCACTGAAGGACAATCAGCAGCAGAATAAACACTGTACCATACCACCCGATAATGAAACAAATAACCAAACCCCCAAAAAACTTTTGAAAAATAATAACACACCACATCTCAAGGGGGCTTTAATAAACGCTTGCATAGCTGACCTCATCCAGATGGAGAAGATCGACTTTCTAGCCATCACTGAATCTTGGCTGCACACTGCAGCCAGCCCTGCACTCATGCTCACAGTCCCCAACGACTACTCAGAGCACACAGAACTGAGGCGCCGGGAGGTGGCATAGCTCTTGTAGCCAAGTCTACCCTCTGCATGAGACTGACCAGTCACCCAATTTCAAATCATGCAAAGTCTTGACTGTTAAACTACCTATAGCCGGTTCTCCAAACTCTTACTATCAATTTAATATATAGACCCCCATACCCCATTGGATCCTTTGAGGAGGACTGAACAACCATTCTGTTAGACAACCTACAAAATTCCGCGCAAGTACTCCTACTAGGGGACCTTAACCTGGGATATAAAGACCCTAAAGACCAGCAAGCAACTATAATGGCTGACACTCTCACTGAACTCGGTTTCTCTCAAAAAGTGACACTACCACTCATAACAAAGGAAGAACCCTTGACTGGGTGGCAGACTACAATTGTAATGGCCTCTTCACATCCATTACCCCTCAGTTTTGGACAAGCCACTACCTTCTAGCATTCTCAACAGCACCCAAAATGACTACAGGCAAAAACAACTCTTCAGCCCCCTCCCCCCACAGATACCAGGAACAAAAGAAAATATTACGGCAGCCAAACTACTACCTCTAATACTACCAACATTCAATTCTCTACCACAGTCGTATGATCCTATCATCCTAGTCAATTAATATAACAAAATGTCTGATGCTTTGGACTCCATTGCCCCTCTAAAGATGAGAAAGAGCAAACCCAAAACGCATCATAATACTTGGTTTGCACCTCATATCAAAACCTTGAGAAAGGAAAAACGAATTAATTTGTGAATCCAGGTGGAGACAATTTCCCACTGATGATAATAGATCCTCACTAAGCAATATCTCCTCCTGCTACAAGAAAGAAATACTTCTAGCCAAACAAGATACCTACAACAAGAGAATCCTACAGGCCAACTCAAATATTAAGGAACTCTTTGTTATCCTAAAGGAACTTGAAACCTTGATCCCTGTTCCAGACAATTGTACAAAGGACAAACATTGGTGTACTAACATACAAACAGCTCTCTCCAACAAAGTAGCAACACTACAGGATAAGATTGCTAATAAAAAAGCCAACCTCCCCAAGGCAACCTTTCAACCTAGCACTACCCCCCCTGTTCACAAACCCATAATCCGCTTTAAGTTCTCCAAAGGCGCAATCCTCGAGGTTGAGAAAGTTATCCTCACTCTCAAACTCTCAAAATGCCAGGGCGACATCTGCCCAGCCCAAGTCATCAAAGATGCGGCCAGAGACCTATCACCATTCATATGTTCATTAACGCTTCGTTCAACACTGGCATCATTCCAAGTAACTTAAAGGAGTTCTGGGGACTCCCTTTACTTAAAATATGATCACTAAATCTACTATACCTACTAATTACAGACCGATTACCACAGTACCCTTCCTGCTCAAAATACTAAATAAGGTAGCATACCTCCAAATTCAGGAGTACCTAGAACGGAACCATCTATTAGAGTCTGTCAATCAGGCTTTAGGCCCCAAAATGGGACCGAAACAGAACTGATAGACCTTAAGGTCTACGTCTACGCACACAAAGACAGTGTCAAAACGGAACTACTACTCCTTCTTGATCTCTCTGCAGCGTTTGATCTGGTAGACCATAATGTCCTCTATAACCATTTGGACCTGGACTCAGCTGTGCACTTCTCTCAAGAGGCCATAAGCTGGATACAATCCTTCTTGAACAATAGGACCATGCAAGTCTTCTCACCATTTCCGTCTGCTTATCCTATCCCCATCACCTGTGGGGTGCCTCAAGGTTCATGTGTCTCACCCACAATGTATAACATAGTCACTAAGCCTTTTTCGATGATCTAGACGGTCTTGGTATCACCTACACTAACTATGAAGATGATACTCAGATCATCATACCACTTATGGGAGATTATGACAAGGATTTGTCCTTGGTGAATAGAGTATATCTCATCATCCAGGCATGGATGGCGGCCCACGATCTATGCTTGAATTATGTTAAAACTGAGCTCATCATCCTTGGCACCACCACAAACCTTAATAAACTTGGTCATAAATGCTCCACTTTTGACATTGATGGTAACACCATCAAAGTTGCCAAAGAGGTCAAAACATTGGGATTTTACTTAGATGCCTCTCTTACCCTTACTAAGCAGATACATTCCATGGCCTCCGCCACCACTTACACCTGTAAGCTAATTAGAGCTGCCAAGCCATTCCTCTCTATGTACAGCTGCACCACCTTGGCCAGAGATCTAATTCTATCCTCACTTGACTACTGCAATGCACTTTACCTGGGGGTTAATAAGTATGTCACTAATACAATTCAGACTCTCCAAAATGACACCCTCAAAGCAGCTTTAGGCATATCAAAAAAAGAACATATTTCAGAGACAAGAAGACAAAACAATTGGCTCACTACTAATGATAAAATTCTACTAAAAACTGCCTCCCTAACAAATAAATGTCTCAACAATACCACCCCACCCTATCTAACAGAAAAATTCAATAGACAACTATCCAATCGGCCTACCAGAATGGCCAACTCCAACTACCTAATGGTTCCAAGGTTTAAACTTATCAAAGTGGGAGGGTTCAGCTTCACAGTTAAAGCGGTTCAGCTTTGGAACTCCTTATCTCCCTCTCTAAGGGCAGACCAAATGTACACACATTTTAGACACAATATCATCAAATGGATTAAAGAACATGACCACTAAGACGTAAGATGCCCACGTGCGGGTTCGCCCCTGCATTGTATACATCTATGTGCTATGTAAATATGTTCTAATTTCCTAATTTCCATTGTACTATTCGTCTCTATTGAACATGTCTCTTGTATTTTGTTGCTATACTTCTTGTTGTATATACCTGTACAGCTCTGTAACCCAAGCTGAACATTTTCTTGCTGCTCCTGTGCCCTGATACCCGCGGGTCTGGCGCTCATTATGAATAATAAAACATACAAACAAACAAACAAACAGAAGCTCAAGAGGAGTCACCTTGCAAAATAACAAGCTGGGATGCCCGTCCAGGTGAGTTGAGTCCAACTCAAAAGGGTTTAAAATAGTACTCCCAAAGCTAGGAAGCACCACAAATGGCAAAAAGGTAGATGTACCCCAAACCCCACAATACCTGAGAATTGAAGAATTGCTTGCAGCTGGATGACTTCCTGTTGCAGTGTAGTAGACCCTTGTTCCTGGTCCTTTGTCATGATGATGAAAGGGGGAGAACATCTCGTGGGATACTGCCACAGCACTCGATAGAGGGACTATGGAGCCATGCATTCTCCTTTCTTCAGCAGCCTTTTGTGGTTTTGGTGCCTTTTTCTCAGCGTCAAAGAAGAATGAACAGCTTTGGTTGGAAGTTACTTGAACCCCTGGTCCTGGACTCTGGTGACAGGACTCTGGATGAAGATTTCCTGCTTCTGTAGGGTCCTCTGGATGCCCATGAGGTTTTGGGAGGATTTGCACTTCTGAAGATATTGCACTCATTGATGGTCAGGGTTCCCCGTGCATTGGGTTTCTGCAGCCTTGGAATGTCACAGCAAGTCGTGAGTTGTGCCAAAATGAAGCTTGTCTCAAGGCTAGTTGGTCTCACCAGTCCAAGGGAGGAAGTCACCCCTTGTGGGTCGTCCCAGTGGAAATAAATACGGGGTCAGCACAGCTGCAGGGCTAGAGTCGCTGGAATCGCTTCACGTCTTCTTTGTCGGATGTTGTTCTCCAGTGTTCGACTCTGCCGCTAGTCCCAAAAACCTTGTATTTTTTTAGCAAGTTTTCATTCATTCACAGCCCTAGGGCTGTCAATCACCCAGCAGGGTGGCTGTCCTCCTGGACAGCCAGCCGGCTAATCAAAACTGCTTTCACTCAGGCACACCTAGAGACAAAGGACTGGGAAGTTTTTGTACCCTCGCTCACTTCCTGCCTTTCCAGACACACTAACACACAGAAGCCCGCAAAGGCAAAATATACAAAAGACTGAAAGCCAATTCAAACAACAGAGCCTAGAAAGAACTAACTCACAAGAAATGACAAAAAAAGACAGGGGCCATTTTGGGAAAATGGTCACACTTAGGTGCTGTACTGAAGCTGAGGAATCAACCTGCAGATAAATGGCACAAAGATAGTAAAAAAGCAACCACTGCAACCAGCCATTCAAGTTAGTTAGTGTAACAACATGTTACATGAGAAGTGGGATAAGGAGTTACTATGCAACCCCACAGCACTCCAGGTAGGGTGGTGTGTGCTGGACCCACACAAAGAATAGGTAAGTAAGACTAAAGTCATCTGACCATTCCTGGGAACAGTAGTTCACCCAAGAAAATGTATTTAAACATTAAGAGAAGCCCAATGGACTTCTCAGTTGTACTGCACAAAAGGTGCTGTGTGTCACCATGCAAAAAGCAGATGCCTATGGAGTTTAGCAGACTCCATTAAACAGTAACAAACCTAGCCAGAAAAACATATAAGGTAGTGGGAGAAAAAGTCCTGCTCACCCACAATCACACATTAAAAAGCCCTGAGTCCAGCAAAAGAGCTGTTGGTCTCTTAGGTTAAAGGGAATTGGCACAGAAATGAACATTCTCCGTAACACACATTGGTCTGTGAAACAATGATAAAACGGCAGCAGTCTGCAAGAAAGTCTAACATAATCTGCCCGCTCATTCTCTCAGAGAAACACAGTTTCACTGGTGATAACATACTTTTTTGGAGGGTGTCAAGTATCTCCTTTGCCTTGACGTTTGCCACATCACACTTTGGTTTCTTTTTCATCATGGTAACTATTATATTGCAAGAAAAACCTGCAGACACAATATGCAAATACTACACATAGAGCCTACTCACTGGATTGTAGTTACACTTATAGTTCACTTGGGAGACAGGACAACACTCACTGACTATCCTGCTTCCTTTCTGCTCTTGCCCAACTGACATTCATAAAACACCCTCAACCTTCCTACTCCCAAAATTCTTCTGAACTTCTGGTCACTCCATGTGAACGCTAAAATTGTACTAGCATGCACTTATGGACAACAGGACCAGATTTTCAGATTTTCCGGGAAGCGGGCTAGAGAGACATGGAGATTGTGGTGCCATACACTGGTAGGGAGGCTGTGGGGGGACCACCCTAAAATTGACAGTGGAAGAGAGTGGGAGACATAAACAAGTTGCTGCACGGGCAGCCTTTGCAGCAGTTTCCTCTGCTTACTTGAAAAGCAGAAGCATGTGTTCATTCTTGAGTTTCAAGCAGCTAGTTTGTTTGTTTGTTTGTTTGTTTGTTTGTTTGTTCGTTTATTTGGTATGGTGCACAAAACCCAGAGGTAACAGGACGCAACAGAGGGCATGAAGATAAGGTTACATAAAAGCTTAGTTACAGGATAGCACGAATTTACATATTTACATACAGTAATTACAATTCCGAAAGGTCAGTTGAGTGGATATAGATATATACAATTCAGATAGGCTTTGGTCTGTGGGTATGATCAGTTGTGGGGATCATTGGAGCGTAACCAGGTTAGGAGATTGCGCCTGAAGCTGTGGTATGATTGGTCAGCTCTAGTGTTGAGGGGGGGGTTGTTCCAATGTAGGGCTGCCATGACAGGGAAGCTACTGCCGCCTGTTTTCTTTTGTTTGAATATGGGGACCTGGAGTTGGAAGGAGTTAATCGTTCTGTTGGGGCGGGTGGAGGTCTTTCTCATGATTCTGGCAGCGAGGTAGGAGGGGGCTGCGTTGTTTAAGCATATGAAGGTAAGTGATCCTGTTTTGAGAGCAATACGGTCGCAGATTTTGAGCCATTTGTGTTCTCTTCTTTTGTTGGTTATGTGTTCTTTGGAAGGTAGGTTGAGGGCTGTTCTGAGAGCATTATTTTGAAGTGTTTGGAGTTTGTTGATTATGTATTTGTTGGCTCCTAAGTACATGGCGTTACAGTAATCAAGTTTGGAGAGTATTAGGGCGTTGGCTATGATGATGCAACTGGCTTGGGAGAGGAATGCTCTACAAGCTCTGATTAGCTTGCAGGGTAAGCGGTGGAGGAAGCTAGTGAATTGACTTGTTTATTTAGTGACAAGGCTGAGTCTAGGTGAAAGACAAGGGTTTTCACTGTTTTGGCGGTTGGAATGGTGTTACCGTCGATGTTGAACGCTGTGTAGCTAGGGCAGAGTTTTTTTAGGTTAGCGTTGGAGCCGAGGAGCAGGATTTCGGTTTTCTCATCGTTCAGGCAGAGGCCGTGTGTGGCCATCCATGCCTGAATGATGAGATATATTTTGTTTACCAAGGCTGTGTCCGAGTCATAGTTGCCCGAAAGGGGTATGAGGATCTGGGTGTCGTCAGCATAGTTAGTGTATGAGACACCCAGTCTGTCCAACTTGTCGAATAGGGGCTTGGTAAAGATATTGTAGAGAGTGGGGGAGACGCAGGATCCCTGAGGCACACCGCAAGTTATGCTGATGGGGTCTGCTGAGGCTATTGAGGAGAAGACTCTCATAGTGCGGTTTTCCAGGAATGATTGTATCCAGTTTATGGCCTCATTCGAGAAGTGGGCTGCTGAGGCCAGGTGTTTGCACAGGACTGTGTGATCCACCAGGTCGAAGGCTGCCGACATGTCGAGGAGGAGTAACATGGCAGTTTTTCCTTTGCCATTGATTTCGTGGTTCTGGGTTTTTAGGTCGATGAGAGCTGTCTCCGTGCCGTGTTGTGGTCTGAAGTCTGATTTGTGTGTGCCTAGGAGTTTGTGGGTTTCTATGTATTGCTGGATTTGTAGGTAAGCTACTCTGTCTATTATCTTTAATAGGAACGGTACTGTGGTGATGGGCCTGTAGCTGGTGGGGATAGCGGGGTCTAGAGTTTTCTTCTTGAGCAGAGGCAGGACCCAAGATTCTTTGAGATTGTTAGGAAGGGTGTTAGAGGAGAAGGATACGTTGATCAGTTTGGTTATAAAGGGGGCCAGGTCCCCGGCAGAGTCCTTAATTATTTGGGGTGGGCAGTTGTCGATAGATATTTTGGTCAACCTGAACGGATTTGGGTTAGATGGATTGGATGTTTTAGCGTGGTGACTGGGTGATGATGTTGTAGGGTTTAAGGAATCTTTTTTTTGTTTGATTTTGGATTGGAGCGTTTTGATTTTGTTAGAGAGAGCGTTTTGTACGCTGGTGCACCATTGCTTGTCCTTGGTTATGTTGTCAGGCGGGGGTATGGGGGATTCTAGTTCCCTTAGTATAGCAAATAGCCCTCTTGTGTTGGAGTTGGAATTTTCTATTCTTTCGTTAAATATGTTCTTTTTGGTGAGAAGAATGTCTTTCTTGTACCTATTGGCGAAGAGTTTAAGCTGTAGTTTGTTCTCTTGTGTGGGAGTATTGCGCCATTGGGATTCTAATTTCCTTTCGCGCATTCTTAGTTCTTTCAGATGGGGGGGAACCAGTTGTTGAGGTGGGCTTGTTGTTTGCTTTTTGCATTTTTTGTGGGGCAATGATGTCAAGTCCATTTTTCATAGCATGGTTGTAGCTTTCTACAAGGCATTCTGGAATTAGATTGTCCGGGAGGGCATTCAGGGTGGGCAGTAGGAGTGGTAAGAGATTGTCAGGGGTTATGTGTTTTTTTGCTCTGGTAGGTAGGGGTGGTGCCATGGTCTTTTCTTTATTGACTTCTTTATTAAGTGCTCATGTGAAGTCAATGAGGTAGTGGTCTATCCAGTGTTGAGGGGTGGTTTTGGTAATGGTGGTATCGCAGTTCAAAGTGGCGATCCAGTCCAGGGTCCTGCCTTTATTGTGAGTGGGGGTGAGTACCTTTTGGAGTTGGCCATGTTCGGCTAACATGGTGGCTATGGCCTGTGCTGACTTGTCGTCAGGGTCGTTCAGGCCAAGATTTAGGTCACCAAGTAAGAGTAGTTGAGAGGCGTCTTTTGTGTTGTTGGCTATGAGGCTAGATAGGTCTGCTTCGAATGAGCCAATAGGGCCAGGAGGCCTATATATGAGGTGGATGGTTAAGGTGCGGCAATTGGAGATGGGTAGTTTTGCTGTGAGGAGCCTGCAGGATTTGAGAGGGGCTTTGTGGAGGAGTCTTAGCTCGAGGTTGGTCTTTGCTATGAGGGTCAGATCGCCTCCTCTGTTGTTGGGTCTATCCAGTTGGATTATTTGGTAATTTTCGGGGATGGCTATTGAGAGGGCTGGGGCTGCGGCTTCATGTGATTGCTAGTAGGTCGAGGTTGTTAGTGGATAGGGTGTCTGATATTTCAGTGGTGTGGGCTACTAAGGATCTGGCGTTGATCAGAGCTCCGGTGATGGTGGTTGTGTTGGTTGAGTCCTGGGTGGTTATAGGGATGAGTTTGAGTTGGGTGGAGTTGTTGCAAGGCGTAGTTGAGTGAGGGCATACTTTGGGGTGTTGTAAGGTGGATCTCAAGGGTGGATTAAGATTTTTATTATGGTAGATGGGCTCATAGAGATGGGGTAGTCTTGCTCGAAGTCTGAGATTTCTTTCTGTGGGAGAGCAAGGTGCAGTTTCTACTGTGAGCATGGTTGTAGTAGCAGTGGAGGAGAAGATGGTCACAAGGAGGTATATTGAGATGATTGTTTGGTTTAGTTTGGTGTACATTGTGTGATACTTGAGTCGTTCATGTTACATTGGTGGAGGCGACGTTTCAGATTGGCTAGTATTAGGTAAAGTGCAGCAATTGGTGTAATGCAGTGTTGGGCGGTGGTCGGGCTGGCGGTGGCAGCTGTGGTGGGGCGCGTACGCTAGCAGCATTCAATACATGAAATAGGTAGCTGGTAGTAGCCATGGTGGCAGGGTGCAGCGATTAACAGTGTGGGCAGGTCTTAGGCTAAGTACACTTAGAAATTTGGCTGGGGCAAATTGGCAGCCTTGAATGAGGTAGCTTTGGATGATTTGCAGCTAAGGGAAGAGTGCTTCTGGTGCAACGGATTCCAGCAGAAAGTCAGGGAGGATGTCCATCGTGTACAATATGGCCTTCAATGAATATAGGCTGGCTGTCATGTCTTCCATGCTGAGTGGCGTGAAAGTTGTACAGTCAGTAGTTGTTCAAATTGGTATATGTGATCTGCTGTCAGTTGTAGTGTTGGTGACCTTGCGCTGGCGGATCCAGATTATCATGTGGAAGATGACACAATTTATAATATTAGATTTGTTATCGGAGCATGGTATGAGCGGGTTGGAGTATGCCATGACACAATGCTCGATGGTGTTGAAGATTGGCAGAGGTGATCAATCATCTCTGTGAGCACAGAGTTCCCTGAGCTGTGTGAGCCTGGATTCAGTGTGAGATGGTTCACAAGTAATTCCTCATTTTCTGCTCCTTACTTTGTAGAGTGCAAGGTCTTCAGTATACCATGGTGTGGAAGCTAATGCATGAGAATGTGTGCTTTTACAGAGTCCTGGTGGTTTATACTGGTTGCAGGATTGTAGTCAACTTTTTGGAAAAGTAGGTTGCAGTCTGGGTGTGTTTCACTGACATTAGGGTAATATGAGGTACATGTTGAAAACGGTTTACATGAGTTCTTGCCCATGGAAGGTCTTGAATGATCTAAAGGCCTGTTTTCTGGCTTTCCAATAACTGTGCTTCATTGGGGGTTGTCTGACCTATGTCAAAAGGAATTGTAACAGTGTCATATCAGTTGAATGTGATTGGAGAGCTATGATGGAGTGTGTGTACAGTGTTGATGATGAGGATATAACTTTTCTGTTATTGGGTACTTTGTTGCATTGTGTGTGTTATAAAGGCAGCGGTGACCTTCCTTCTAGTACTTGTTTTTTGGTTTCCCAGGAATGTTGAAGTCATGGAGGAAGATGATGTTGGCATGAGTAAGAGATATTGTGGTTACTGAGTATGTGAAGTCTATAATGAAGATGTACATCAGCTTGGGTGTGTCGTTAGATAGTGTTAAAGCTGTTTGAGTCCTTATGCTGAGATTTATTTTGAAGTGGCCTGAGAGTAGTTTGAAAGAAACAATGGTGGGTACATAACTTTGGGTGCATGCCCATGAACCTGTGTGAATGAAGATAAGGCCTCTGGCTATCTTGTTAATATGGTATCTTAATAGAAAGCAGTAGTCATTGGAAAGGTGGACGTCTCAGATGTGGGTGAAGGTTGATGCATTACAGATCTCAGTCATGAAAATGGTTGTACAGTTGTGTGTGGGATTGATAGAGATATTGTATGCTGTGTGGTTGGTTCTTGAGTGGAATATTGTGAACATCGCTCCTCATGAAGGATTGTGGATCTTGCAGTGCCAATGGTGTATATGGTGATGTGTGTCCGGTAACAGAGATGCAATGTCCATGATGTTGCCTGTGAGGACCATTTTTGCAAATGACTGGGGATGGTGTGTCTGGGGTGAAGGGACACAGAAACATACTATACCAAACAATTAAAAAACCACTAAATGACTTTGAACACGATATGCATAAATCACCACAAATGCTTTGTAAACTACACATAATAGTGGTCCTACGAGACATGTCACAAGACCACAATTTGGAAGACAATTCTGAGCAAGCCTGTGACATGCCAGCGTACATGTGATGTGCCCAAGGCAAACTTTCACATATCACCTACACCATATGCCATGTGTAAGCTATACACCACTACCAGAAACATGTGCATGCCATCCGCACAACATGAGGATCACAGAATACGATATGCAGACCAACAGCTGCATTGGTCCATCATGTGTGCAAGGACAACCCCAAACTAACACCTCATGTGATCCAACCCAAAACCCTTAAAGTCATGTCATCACACCATGCCATATGGCATATGCAGCTCACCCGTGTCATTACAGCATAATAATAGCACACACATGCACATGGCAACCCACAGGGGCTAGACCACAGGATGGATCTCATGTACCATACAATGAGGCCTGCATCACAGATGTGTAACCAACAAATGGATGAGTGATATATGAGCGCTTGTCAGAGACTGCAGTCAACATCAGTTCAAATTCATGGAAAATGCACCTTATTAACCGCTTAAGTGCTGAGGACAAGTAAGCTTGTCCTATTTGCATAGACATGCATAATAGCCCGACTCTGGATTGTGGTAGCTAGATCGAACCATAGCTCCTGCATGTGCCTTTCAAGCCTTTTCTTAGGTGAGACTGTTACTGAAAAGCGCCGTAGGTGTTGCTTAGCTCCACGCGTCTCATTTTACTGACTATTTTGGAGTCAAATCTACAGGGCTAGCAGAGATCGGTGAACAAAGTGATCAGAAATAGGAGACCACAAAATGAACACGTTTTCCAAATCATGCATATTCAGGCGCTATTTCCATAAGGAAAGAAACACCAGCGGAAGTTTTTCAAAGTAGTTGAGAGCATAGCTGTTTACACACAGCAGCTACATGTCCATCGTGATCAGGGAATGTCCACATGCTGGGTCAGCTTGGTTAATCTGCCCAGAATAAGGCAACCATTAATATATCTTCGCCATTAATATATCTCAGCACTAAGAGGGCTTCTTTTTCCCTCTATGGGAAATCGGTGCGCAGTAGTGCCCGCTTGTATGCATACACATTGAATGAGACATAGGCCCTCATTCCAACCCAGGTGATAAGTTCCCTACTTTACCACCATGGTGTAGTGGATGGCGGATTTACCGCCCCATTCCAAGGTGAGTGGGGCGGTAAATCCCCAATCCCCATTTACCCTTCCCCATTCCCATTTTTGCCCCATAGGGCATAATGGGAGTGGGGAAGGTGCTAATTACGGCACCGTAAATTACGGTGCCGTAATTAGCGCCAAGGACGCTTAGCGCCTTGGTACTTAACGCCTGCTAAAAGCAGGCGTTAAGGTGGAAATCAGGCGTTAAGGGTTAACGGCGCCGACGGCGCCGTTAAGCCCTTAACGCCTGGGTTGGAATGAGGGCCATAGGCTGTTAGACCCTGAGGTGATAAGGTAGCCAAGTAGAAACCGTTGTAGAAAGTTGGGATATACACTTTAATTTATTAAGAATAGGATTTGTCAGTGTGAGGTGTTGGAAAGCAATAAGACACACCACAACAATATATTTTGATAACGGTGCATTTTGCACTAATTTTTTTATATGTTCATGCTATGTAGGTGACATGTATGTTTTGTGTTTGTAAGTGTAGGAATTCCGTCTATTTGTTTATATCATATGTTTTTTACATTTACTTTTGTGTAGAAGTGTATGGGATTAGGGCGTAAGAAACAATGAAAAATCAGAAATAGATGAATGGAATGAAAAAGGAAAACGATGATTGAATCAAACATTTTATAAGCAATAGGACTGAAGTTCACACATTGATTGTAGATTACTGAAAGAAAATTGCATCTGCATGCTAACAGATATAAAAACAAGCCCTGATTCTCAAACCAGCAGATTTATGAACTATCAAGGGTGTGCATTGTGTCTCACAGTCAGTCACGTAGAGGCATTATTCTAGAATAGAAATTGGGGCCATTCGGGACCAAGCCCAGCTGTGTATTAGAGCTGTACATGCCATCACTAGGCTCACATTTCGATCTACTGCTTGGTCTGTATGATTTTTAGTTTTGACTATTCGGTGGGTCCTAAGTGCCACCTACAAGCCAAAACAATTGCATTATAGTACACATAGGGGGGAAATGGGATGGGAAGAGTACATGCAGCTTGTGGGCATTTGGTTATTTACCCACATATATTGACGACCTAATGCAATGCTAATCACTAAGGTCATTTCCGCCCACCACTTGACCATCCCTGTCCAAAAAACATAGTCCTGGGATCTCTTTGAACTAGCTCTATCAAGCAAAAACATCACATGATTTGCTGTATAAGGGCCTGACAACGCTATTTCTGAATAGTCTTCTGAGAGTTAATGGCTTAATTGAAGTTACATGCTGTACTGGTGCAATACAAAGTGTACGTTCAGCTACTTAATTTGTAGGCAGTATGTGTGTCCATGTATCTGTTTCTTACACTGAACTTCAGTCAGAAACAAACATTGACAAAGTCAACAGCTTTGTTCTTATGTATAATTATTAGATAGGCGTTTGTCAGTAGCTGCCATCTTTTGCCTAGGTACTCACACCATCATCAAGCGGTTGCCACTTTATGGCTAGGTAGAACCATTATGGCAGTGCCTGGATAATGTCTATTCCATGGCTTAAAAAAAAGTCAAGATTGTGGGCTTTGCCAAAGCCTGTTTTTTTCCTGACAGTAAGAAAAAGGTTCTGTAAGGCATCCCCTGGGAAAGATGACTGGGGCTTACCTCAAATATCTGATGCTCCCTTAGCCTGAGGGCGAGGGCTTGTTGAGTGCAGTTTAACAATGGCAGCAGGCCTGCTCCTGACAG
Source organism: Ambystoma mexicanum (assembly GCF_040938575.1). Classification (NCBI taxonomy): domain Eukaryota; kingdom Metazoa; phylum Chordata; class Amphibia; order Caudata; family Ambystomatidae; genus Ambystoma; species Ambystoma mexicanum. The sequence goes on from NC_090937.1 coordinate 514,319,015, forward strand.
AATTTTGAGGGGAATAATAACGGTCTTCAATGTGTATAGCTCTAGTGGGTCATCAGCAGAGGTGTCTCTCATGTCCTCACCAAAGGTTTAGAAAAAATCATATCACTGTCAACAACTGGGAGGGTGAGTGTTTTGGGCAGAGACAACCCCCTCTGCAGGTTGAATTGTGGGTAACCGTTGAATCTGAAGTAGAGAAACATGGCATTGCCTCAGTTGATTTGCAGTCGTAGCAATAAACCATCTTCGGGTTCCTCCATACATAAACTCAAAGTAAGATTTCTCGTGTCTCGTGTTTGCTTCGCCGCTGGCCCAGTGCAATATATAGTAAGGCAGCTTCACCAATTGTTTTGCCCCGGACTCACCACACTTTGTGACAGTCCTGAATCTCGGACTCTCGCCCACACTTTACAATTGAGTATATTCTTCCGACCCTATGCTCTGCAAAGGCAGACACAAAAACAAAGATTGAACAGATTTTTCACTAGACAACAAAGCAGTTAAAACTGCATTTACAGTCAAATGTTCGGTTGTTTATTTCTTTCAAACGCAGTTATCTTCTGTGAAGACGGAAGCAAGAGCCAATGACGGATGGCTCGTGTAGCAGGAGGGAAAAGAATTGAATCCCACACCCAGAAACGCAGCTGAGAGAGCGGCAGGAGTTAATTGTATGAATGGTAATGGAACAGAGAGCATGGCAGATGCTCGTGTGCCTTATAATCCACATCCCAGCAGCACATTCCTCACATGCAAACTTTGAGGGATGTCTTGTCCGCCTGGAGATGGGGACTAGCATACGCTGAGAAGCGCACCACCTGTCAACCGCATATTGTTGACGACACAGAAGCCGTTTTAGCATCAGCAATGTGTGTTCCCGACTCATCATACTGCAGCTCACCACAGTGCCTCTTTGTACTTCATAGGATATCTTTAAAGTGCAAATTGTATGAGAAACATTTGATTTTCCCAGTGAACACGGAGGATCGATTGATAACCATTTGCACTACCGGATCCACCCCCCACTATGGCCTCTCCTCTCCCAGAATCCAAGGCATGGATGCATTGGTTACCATTCCACTCACAATGACCACAGAAACAATTGTACATGTTTTGGAAACAAAAAGATCACATTTATTGAAGTCAAACAAACATAGTTGGGGTGGTTCCAGCCACATAAGCAAAGCAATGTCCTTAGCAACTTCTAAAGTAGCCCTTTTGATTTCCTGGGCTAGCAACAAGATCATTGTCCGCGGGTGACATTTGTCACTTCCAGTTGCAATTTGGAAAGTAGCAAATGTCCGCCTCTGGTTATCAACTGCCAGGCAGTACAGATCCAGGACCACTGAATTCAGTTGACAAGGAGTCTGAACTGTCCCTAATGGGGAGTCAGTCCCATCATCCGAATTTGGCTCGAGTGCAGCCATTGAGAATCGTTTGCAGCCGAAACCGCAGCGTCAAAACTCCTTCCCGGCTAGGAATGCCCCGTAACTCCGCCTGTGACAGAAAAAGAAGATAGCAACAAAATTACAAAATCTTATGATCATCAGCAATGGTATCCTACAGTACTCCACATGTCACTGAAAAGGAAATGTTAGCATCAACGTGTACATTTTATAATAGAAGCAACACTTAAATCCTCACAACTGAAATCACTTCCTCAACTGGCCCTTATCTTAAGCCTTGATTCAAGGAGAGGGAGGGTGGGACTTCAGGAAGGGGCAGCAAAAAAGTGAATGATCCCAGCAGCCCCGCCTTATGAGTGCTTCCCGAAGTCTGATGCCGGATGCGGCTGGGCCTGGGGATGCCCCATCAGCCTCACAAGGAGGAGAGGCGAGGTGTTGGATACCCCGGGGTGGGACAGGGGGGGGGGGCAGAGTGGCAGCCTGCTATGTAGGCTGTCTCTCTAGCACCCCCTCTCGCGACTGGCTAGCTCTGAGCTATTCTTTGGGTAGGAGGCCTTAGATCCTATTTAATATGGTACTCCCTGTGATTTTAAAATACATTTTCAACATCTGCTCCCACTCCGGAGCTGTGATGTTTTTGCAGGCATGTATGCTTCATGTAATCATGAAAGGCTAGAATGCAAATGGAGGTTCCCCGCCCCGGTTATAACACGTTTTCTTTTCTGGGCTAAAATATTCGTCTTGGAAACAAAACAGAGGGAAAACGAAGCAATACCTGAAGATGGATGGAAATTGAAATGCCTGATCGGTTAATATCGTCCATCATATAGGTTTGGGGAAAAAATGCATTCATATGACAAACATTTTGCAATGTGTGCTATGGCTACAGAAATTATGTGCTCCGCTTTCCGTGCCTTCAATCACTGCTCCCACTGTATTAAATATGAAAGCTTTCGTGCGCCTCACAGGAATAAATCATGTCCGCAAAATGTACAGTGCAATGAAATTATATAAACACCCTTGACAAGCTTCATTACATGGCGGGCTACGACTGTGTCACTGGATGCGCTGGGAGGGCTGCTGCATGAGGAACAGACAGCGCCATGTGACGGCCATTCATCATCAAAAGTGCACCCCTTTGCTCAGCATTGAAACTGCCTGTGCTGGATTGAATATGTGTAAATAAACAATCTTTGAGACTTGTCGGTTCGCATAATTGCGTGGGCATCGGAACACTGAATTAGCTCTGGTCCGTCGGTGAAGGCTTTCCACGTACCGAATGCATTTCTACCACTCGTACACAGTGAACAATCCAATCTCTCACTGTGGAAACAGGTACTGCGTGGAGAAGGGGATCTCTCAGTAGTAGCAGGAAAATCGTCCAGCTGAAATGGTCCAATGGCTCTAAAGAAAATGCACCCGGTGCCCCTTAAAGTGATGATGATGATGATGGTCCATTTATTTATTTAGATGTTTTTAAAGCTCCATTGTGCAGTAGAACCGTTGGAAAGTGTGGTGTGGTATGGTAATGTTTTTTTTAAAGGGCCTATACACCGGCAAGTCTTTCAAAGCGCTCAAGGAGGGTGGGAACACGGGGCAGTTGCTCAGAGCCCTTGAATTTCTGAGACGATAACTGTCTGCACAGGCAGAGTATATGGTATTGTAATGTGCGTGGAAATGGCTACAAACACAATGGGGGTCATTACGAGTAGGGCGGTAAGGGTTAACGGTCACCGGTAACGAGACTGGTGCCGTTAAACCCTTACCGCCCTATTCAGAGTTCCCTTTGCGGGTTGGTACTTAACGCCTGCTTTTTGCAGGCGTTAAAAAACCAACCCGCAAAGGGACCTAGGAGCTAATTACGGCACTGTAATTTACGGTGCCGTAATTAGCCCCTTCCCCATTCCCATTGAGCCCTATGGGGCAAAAATGGGAATGGGGAAGCGCCCATGGTGAATGGGGAATTACCGCCCCCGCCAACCTTGGAATGGGGCGGTAATTACGCCATTCACCATGGTGGAGTCGGAAAAATACCGACGTCAACATAGGCGCTAATAGCGCCTTGGTTAACGCCAGGGTCGGAATGAGGCCCAATATCAGAACAAAGTGCTGGCAAACATTCCAGAATGAGCTGAGATAGACATCGTATAATGTATAACTGAAACAGATAATGCGAAGCCTCGCACTACTATAAAACCAGCTGAGATTACAGTCATAAAGGTGGCAGGTATACCGCATTTGCGCCTTGGGGTAAAGGGGCTGATGGCTGGCTATACTCACCCGGAAGGGTGGGAGCTAGTAAAGGAGCATACAAACAACAATAGTACTGTGATACCAAAATAAATAACATTTCCAAACCAGCCCATTTATAAAAATGGAATTCTTTAATTACATTTAAAAAAATCAGGCACAGTAACACAAACAATAATAGCCCATACCTGTTAAAAAAGACAGAACATGTGGACTTGGGAATGGAAAAGCGCACTGCAGGGCCTCTTTACGAGGCGGGCGGAATGGGTTTAATGGCACCGGTAATGGTGCCGGTGCCGTTAAACCCACTCCGCCCTATTACGAGGTTCCCTCGTGCGACCCGGAAAGGGCGTCTGGTCAGACCAGACGTCCTTTCGAGTCCCGCGAGGGGACCAAGGAGCTAATAACCTATTGTTAGCTCCCTCCCCATTCCCATTGAGCCCTATGGGGCTCAAATGGGAATGTGGATTAATTTTTACCGGGTCCATGGAATGGGCAATTACCGGGTCTGCCAAGGTTGGCATGACCCGGTAATTGCCCATTCCAATGTCATTACCGGCAGCAGCCGTGCCCTTAATAAGGGCACGGCTACCGCCAGCCTCGTTCTGAGGCCCTGGGTCTTAATAAAGGAGGAGATAGGCAATATTCTATGCATCAAATTTCAAGTTCAGAGAATATGCTTTTTAAAGTTAAGGGGTGGGGCTTTAAATTGTGTCTGTCACCCTTAAAATCAGGTAAGGGGGCAGAACCACTGTCAGTACCATTGTCTTCTTATTGGGTAGCTCAGAAATGTAGAGTATGGCTTCTTGTTTTAATAAGTGGGTCAAAATGGCATCAAGATAGTTGAGCGCTTTTGATATGGTTGATTAAGTTCAACGTAGTACAGCGATGCAGTGCATTCCTGTAGCAGTGACCAGCTTGAATCAGCTCACAAAAAGACTGGAATGGTTGGATGGCTGACACGAAATGGTTGAGTCAGTTTGACAAACTCAAGGCATTGATATGTGGTTCTGCATTGGCGTTCACCTAAAAGATAGCTGGAGCAGACTCAAAAGTGGTCAAGTCAGCTGGAAAGCAGTTTAAGATAGGAATCACAGCTCAGAGATGTTCCTGTGCATATTGGTTGCTGGGCAACCTGTGCCAGTGTATGCAGGGATAAGGTGAGTCCTTCTACAACTCTTCCAAGCCAGGACCTTTGCAAGAGAACACTTGCATGGGCGATTGCCGTCTGTGGACAGGATCCTGGTTGCCAGAGTTCAGGAAGGAGGCAGGCCTTGTCCAAACAATAGCTTACTCCAAACAGACCTCTGTGGTGTGTGAGGTGAGGGTCTTCCTCCTTGGAATATTTATCTTCACCTCTATTGCAGATGATTTTGGGCACACTGCACCTCCATACAGTTCAGGTGAATCCTTCTTCTTCTGATATTCAGAGTTCATTCAACTAAGTGGGGTGGTGGGGCATTCTTGTAATTTCTATTTGCCTAAGCAATTGGTCAATTTCAAGCCTTCATTAAAAGTTCCAGTCCTGGCTGATTTGACACAATCTTTGCCTGATGATGTCAGTCAAAGAGTGCATTGTCTACAGGAAGTGAAGAGTGAGCAGAGAAAATGTGAGTGGCCTGAGAAATTCCAAGATAGTGGATACCTGCTTTTGGCTGCAACTACTCTCATGGGCTACTCTAATACATCTCTGTCCCCTTCCTGCCCTACACCAAAAGGATCCAGCAATTGCCTCCCTGTTGTGATCAACCAATTGTCCTGTTAGGACTATTATTTGAAGCACTTGTTAACGCTAACATCGTGAGGGTATATTTGATATCCTTTGGGGTATGTGACAAGCTTTCCCAGAGAGAACAAAGGAAAATTACTAGGGCCGGACCCACATGCTTTTTTCTGGGTGACACTCAGTCCTACATAGCTAATACACAAGGGCCCTGATAGTGGAATGAGAGGGATACCACAATAAAAGGACACCAAAAGCTTTGCACAGTGTATTCCAATATTCCCACAGCCTACCATGTCAGTTCAAATATGTCATTTATATATGTATTACTCTGCCACCAGACCTTGGGAGTACAGAAATATGTATAATTTGGATCATGGTTCCCCATGATTAAAAGCACACCCTGGCAGTCAGAAGGCGGTCCGAAGGTTCTGCTCCAGCATGCTACTGCATCCATGCATGTGTTACTCTGTAACTGCCATGCCACCAAACGACAAAGCATTTGCTCAGGAGTTCAGAAAAGTGAGATGTGAACATTATAATTTACAGCATGAGACATTGTGACAGTGTGGTCCGATTGGCCAAACCGTATAATTGTGTATTAAAAATCAAGCAAAGCTCAGTCTAGTACACCCCCACTGATGGCATACTGTCATGTGACTTGTTCCTGATTTCAAACGATAATAATTTATATATTAATATAATAAAACCTATATCAGGCCACATTGATACCTTGCAACTGCATCATTCTGGATGTGTTGCTATTTACTAACACCATGGAATTATTGTGATCATCCTACCACAGCAATGCCAATTCAGCATCAATGTAATGGAAAATATACCTTCATTTTTCAACTCTATATCATGAATCTGATTGCAACATAAAATGTGAAATGTGACATCTGTCCATTACATATAATGTGTTATGCTTTACATGCTTCTAGATGTATTCTATTGCTTCTTAATGCACATTCACAAACACAGAAACGTAATGTCCCATAGATATACTCCTGGTAGATGTTTCTGTCATGACAACCAGGCGTTCCTACATTTCAAACCATGTTCCATTTCCTACAGCATATAACGAATTTCAATGCCATAATGTTCTTTTACAATAAATCATTTGTTAGTTATTTTGGCTTTTTCAGCTTCCAGCTCTGCTGACAGCAGATATCCAGGTGACACATCGACTAGATTCCTGCAGAGCTTCTCTACTTAAAAGTTGATATTCCTCTCTCACAGAAAGCTATTTTACAAGAAAGACAATCTAAAACCTTGCCATTGCTTTTGTGAAGTACAGGACTTGCAGCTAATTTTCTAGTCTTTGCTGGCTTAGCAACAACTATTGTGATATCACAAATAAAGCATAATAAATGATTACACAAAATCAGTGATGTCATTTTATAATTAAATGTTAGTTGTAATATCACAACTAGTCTCTAAAAAAACACGTATTTATATGTGTTTATTGCAACATTGTTCTACATGCACTGGTATTTATCTATGTCCTAAATCAATGTTCTTCTAGCGTTAATAAACAGTATATGATCTGGAAGAGAGCACACAACAAAACATGTGACCACAACAGGTCCTTATTAAATAAAGCCTCCTGACCCCACTGCAGAGTCCACAACCACCTCCATCACCTTGTTGGGAAGGAGATGGTCCAATCCTAACCCCTGAGCCTTTTCTGAAGTAGGTAGATCATGTGTAAGCCAAGGGGGGATAACCACCTCCATGGCAAATCCCCTTTTGATCCAACATAGAGATTTATATAAATAAAAATGTTCACAGACCCGAAAACAGACACCATTTTGCATTGGCACAGATTTCATCATTTTACAAGGCCCACAAATCATCATTCTGTAAAACTCAGCTCTCGCTTCCCCTGCACCTCGAACGAAGAAACCCAAGACATCAACACCGAGGCTTGTTCTCACGGAAGTCCAGCCATTTATCGTTGCAATTGTTTTAGTATCACTTCCACAGAATGTGCTCACCGCAGAGCGTGAGATCGAAGCAAGCCCCAGTACAGGTGCCTATCCATCTCCACAAAACTGCCATGCCCTCTTAACCCCCACCCCACCAGGCAAGGGCCCACCAGTCCCCGACCCTCCACTCTCTTTCATGTTGATACCCATCTGACCCCCCTACTGACCATTTCAGGACACCCACCATAGACTTAATCCTGTGCAGCAGTGTATTCTCCTCAAATCAAAACATGCCCTGTCGTATCATGAGGCTTCAGGGATCATAAATAGTAGATTAAACCCCCAGAGGGAGACACCAGGGAGTGGGACACTGGTTTCAATGTAGCCCTGAATCGAGAGGTCGGAATTCCAATATATTAACCTACTTTCTCTAAGTACCCACATTCATGCAAGGATTTTATGTTCACCATTGTTCTCTTATTATCATTTCCTGTTGTGTAGCTTAGACAGTTAAAGATGTGTCATATTTGTCCTGACCTTCACCGCGGAGATGAGCCCAGCTGACCCACGTGCCACCAAATCGACTGGGAATCAGCGGCTTATTGCAGCTTGGCATCCCCTGTAGAGCAGGCTCTGCTATACAGGCCCCTCCAATCCGCACAATGATTTTGTACATTATATGATGATGTCAGTAATGACGAAAAAGTTTCTTATAATGTGCTGCTTGTGTACTTTTTGCATGAGCGCTCTCAGGCACCAGAGTTATTGGCTTGAATACATTATTTTATATAAAGTTTGTTATTCTTGCAACTTATCTCTTGGTCTCATTCCCTGAGGGGGGTGTTATCTTTATTTTTCCATATTGTGAAGACGTGTGTTGGGTGCCCACCTTCATCCTGCAGGACACAATGTAGAGGAAAACAAGGGCACAACAGTAGTGAAAGTGAGAGTCCCCCAAAAAGGCAGTTGAACTCTTCAATGAGAGGCAATAATGGACACAACCCAGCAGGGAATGAGACCAAGACCAAGTGCGGGTGAGATATAGAACTTTATCTAAATCAATATAGGGCATGCAAAGTACTCTGATTACAGAAATATGTCATGGATTAGGTAGCTCTAGGGGGCACATAATCGTGGGTATTGGGTGTTGAAGACTAGCTACTATGTACAATGTAGGTGCAGCGATCCATGATTGGTGGAGATCCATGTGGTGGCATCATTGGGTGCTTGGGTCAGCTGGGCTCATCGGGGTGGAGTATCAGGTCACGAGCTTGCTATGTGGATACATTGCTGTTGCACTAACATTTTGCCCTTGTGGCTTCACATTCACATTCATCACTCATTTCTATGTCAGTTTAGCCTGTAAATCCTACAACTCATTAATCTAATACCATAAAAGAGACAGAAAGAAACAGCATATAAGTCTGGGCATCCTCAATACATCATCATAAAATTGCTGGTACAAAGGACGCAGTATCATGAGTCCAGGTGTCGTATCAGGGGGCACGGGTTAGGGTACCTTCATCACTTTAGTTTGTTAGATGTAGTAGGGGACAGCTTTACAATATGTTAGTACAAGGGTGAATGACTACCTCCATGATCAGTCGAGGGTGGGGTGAACCGAGGTACCATTGGGTCAGAGGGGCCCATGACTGGCACCTCAAAAGGCAGGGTTCTGCTGAGTCGTGTTGCACATAATTCTTCGTGGCTGGGGTATGGAAGCACGGGGTGATTTTATGGTGGCATCTGGTGTCAGGAGGAATGGGGGGAGGTGAATACTTGGTGTGGACTAAACAGGAATGTGGGGAGGTGTAGCTGTATTATTCTAACATCAGTGAACCAGGGACCTTCAAGCCTCAGCCGGGTCGTGGAGCTAGGAAGGTGGGAGTTGAATACGCAGCTCGCTTGGAGGAGTGGGGGTGGCCTTGTAGTTTCTCATGGGTCTACATTTATCACGAATCATGTGCATCATGGCACCTGGACAGATGACACTGGATAGACTGGAACACAGATGGAACACACGGAGTGGAACACACAGAGACTGAGTCAACCAACCCAGACAATCCCACCAACACTTTTGCCTGCCCCTTAGTTACCCCCAGGTACCACAGTGGTGTGGAATTGTCGAGATATTGGCAATCACCCCACTACCTGAGATGTTGACATTGGCAGGTGCACTGGCCACAGGAGTACGAAGGGACGATAAGGGGAACTATGAGAGAGCTTGTTAGTGGTGGGGGCCAGAGAAGTAAGGAACCTTGAATGCCAGTCAGACCCAGAGCAGGACAGAGACGCATCTGGGGAGACTATGCAAGCCGAGAGCCTCAATTCAGGATAGAGGCGCAAACTAACCAACTACTAACAATTTCCCTTTCTGCATACACTTTTCAAACTCCAAACCAAACACAACCAAAACCTACAGCACAACAAACCGCAAAAACTTCTCTACATTTCAACAACAAAACAAAAACACACATAGTCTTGCACAACAGTACACAATGACTACCGGCCACAAACACCCTAGCCCCAGCCAACGGACCCACCGGGCTGAGGCCGCCAACAGCACATCACTGCTCTCTTGCACTTTTCCTGCTTCCTCCCACTAACTCAACCCCCCCTCCTCTTTCAGAGCCGTCAGAGCACCAGGGGACCACTGCGGTGCTGATAATGCGCGGTACAAATGTCCTTTAACATTAACATGATTATAGAGATGGAAAACTGAGGCATGTCAGTACAATTGCATGTTTACATATATGCACTCATCTATGGACATACCGTGGGCATTATTTTTCTTACACTTCTTCGTGGTTCATGAGTACTGTATTTACAGGATTAATAAAAGAGCGTTGGTTGACATCTCATCATGCACAGTTTTTCATTTTGCTGCGGGGACACATGGGGAAAGCTAGCATATGGTGTGAGGTAGAACGAGGTTAGTGTATACGTACACATTACAATGTTACCTTTATAATTGGATTGATGTACATTCTCAAGGATAAAAAAACAATTACTAAACAGGTGGGATGTGTTACTTTAAACGGCTGGCATATGTTGTTAACACTTAAAATCGTATCATACATAGGAATTTTGCACATTGTCTTGTGAATATTGCAATGACCTTTGGTCAGTAACAATAGGTTCGAATATGCATATGTTGGACAAATTGTGCATGTAGGTATCTGGGGTGGGCAAGGGTCATTCCTTTTAAATATAAACATCCATTTTAATACGAATGATCAACATTATGAGTTTGGAGCCTCTTTGCAAATGGTTAGCAGCATGGGTAAGACTGGCTGTCACACAAGTTCAACATTCAGGTTTAATACTTCAAAGTGGGGAGTAGGGTAGGGGATTAGGCACAACATATATCATGAGTTTGGGGGTCTGCTGGGGGTCAAGGCATGTTTGATAGGGACAGCTTTGTCTTCTCCCAGACCTCAACTTGAGTTCCGGTCACCATCAGGGCATTTATGTACTGTGGAAGGTAAATGATAAAGTGTTTGTTCTGTTACTTGTTTGCGCCTAGTTGCTTGTGGGAACAGGCCTTCAGTGGACCCGCCATGGGGAGGAGGCTGGGGGGAAGTGCGGGCTCGCTGTGCAAGATCAAATGGGAGAAAGCTGCGGTTCTGCAGGCTGCTTCTCCTGCGGAGACGTGAATTACTGTGTTAAAAATGGAATCTAAGTGTATTACAAAATGGAGTCTATATCATTCTACAAGGTGAGCCATGCAGTCTCGTGCGTCGGCCAGCAGCCATCCTGCATCCCGAGCCCAGGCACATGGGTGGGTGTCGACGAGTCATAAGCCTCACGTAGGAGAGGGGTGCAGGGGAGGGGGATCGAAAAAGACCTTTCCGCCCATACATTTCCCCCCTTTCGTTACTTAAGTAATGTATATTGTAACTCACCCAACCTTCTTCATTCCTTTTCATCGGTTACAGCCTCATCCCACGCTGGTGTTCCTTCTATTGGCATCCAGGCTCTACATACCCCCGGAGATTGTCCTGCTCTGGCATATTCATTGGGGGCGCAGGTCCTGTATATACATCCCCCGTCCCCCTCCAAGTCTACCCATACCTCCTTATACCATTGTCATTCCAGGGGCTCTTTTATTGTGGTGTGGTACAATCTATCCACTATATCCCTGTCATAGTACAATTCTACCATTCTATATTTGGGTTCAGCCTCCTCACCTGTTTGTACCTGTGCCTCCTATGTATCCTGCGCTGCTCCTCTAGCATTACCTACAGTCACCATCATCATTGCACCATTAGGTACTACGTTTGTGCAGCATCGAAGACCTAGCTGGCACACACAAAAAATCAAGAGAAAAAACACGATGATGGGTATCAGCATTTTAACAGTCAGTCCAAGCCAAGAGGGTACCCATGAAAGATGTTTTCGAACCAAAAGCTCGGCTCCGCACCTCCTTCCTTCTTCATCCACTCTCCCAGGTTGTGCACTGCTGTGATATCGTGAGACATTGTTCCATTATCCGTGTCCGCAGAAGGCACGAAAGTGCAACATGCGCTCCTGATTTTTTGGCAAACACCTGCATCCATCACTGTTAACAGGTCTAGGACATACCTGTTCTGCATTGTCATTAGCTGCAGGACCCTTAGCTCCACCATGATCACGTTAAACCCTTCTTCAGTGTCATTGGCCAGTTGGATTAGCTCCCAGCGCGTGATTTGAAGGCATTTTGCGTTGGCTCGCACTTGGATACTGGGCACGAGGGAAGCAAAAAATGTTTCAGTGGAGTTAAAGAGCCAGAACCTGTCTGGGATTTGCACCAATAGTTCTGAGGATGCTTTTGATATGTAGTTGGATGACCTCAGTTTTCTTGACATCGGCCTTTGCATGTTGTCCGCGGATAGGGCATATATTAGTGGCTCATCTGTTGGTTGTGTGTGTTCTAGGATTTGGATGGCTTGCAGTCCTGTTCCCCCTTCGATATGACTCTCCGGAATCACAATCAGGGTGGAGTACAACGTTCCCAAAGAACACATGCCCTTCCAGGATTGTGGAAGGTGCAAGTATGCTTGTTTACCGCAGACCCAGTGAGTATCCATCAGAGCGGGTGTCCCTTTCTTCAAATCTGGAATGATGAGTGTTTTGTTACAGTTCTTGTTTGTGCCCATGTTAGTTTTTCCTTCACCGAGGAAGGAAAGTTTATATGTGATCTCTTTTTGTAGTTTGAAGGGTTTTTCCAGGGCTGTGGCCCAGGTGAGCTTGGTGATGTGGTCGGCCCATACTGGTGCGCATATTTTCTTAACTCATTGCAGTTTTTCTGCCGCAACCCTCGTAGTGCTTTTGCTTTGCGTGTCACTTGTTCTTCCTTCCATGTATTCTCCGAGAACAGTGTCCCTTTAATCACCAAAAACGGTTCCTTTAGGCATATCACCCCTTTAGGTCTTGAGTAGCACATTTTTTCATTCTGCAGCATTTCAAAAGGGACTGTGTGTGCCTGAAAGGTGTTCTTTATTCTACATAAGGTGAGATGAAGGAGACACTGGGCATCAGCAAGAGGCAATTCTTGGGGCAGGAGCACCTTAGGTATACCCGAGGCATGGGGTATCAGAGAGCATACGTAACAGCTCTTGTTGGTTGTTTGTTTGGCAGTGGAACTCATGTCTGCGTACCATTTATTTGACTGATGCGGGTGCCTGGGGTCTTATATTGTGTGTAGCCCGTGCCCGGAGTACTCCTTATATTTTCTCCTCCCACCTCCCTCCTTCTCGTATTGCTTCTGGGGTGTACGTTCTCATGCTCTAATGCACGTAGTATTAGAGTTGTCTCTCCCGCCCCCACCTTTCCCACTCATCATACATGGCAAGGAATCTTTCAGTAGTTTCTGCACTACCTTCTTTTATGCTTGTGGGAGAATCATACCCTATGGATGTTTCAAAGGTTTGTGTGACAACGGTGGTAGTGACATCATATAACCAAGATAAAACAGAAGGATATCAATTATTTAACTCATAAACACTGAATTCAGAGGCATTGTGTGCAGCAATTGGACGTGTGGTTATTGGCTTATCGTCTGTATTATTCAACTGTTGTGCGCTATCATGGTGGGTATCATACCAGCATATGAGCTTCAAGCTATCCCATATGAGATAGGTCCCTTGTTTGATCATTCTTGTCCCATTGATCATGCTTGTTCCGTTCCCTCCCCCCTCATTTATATTGATAGATATACATGTAACTGCCCAGTATAACACTAGGCCAAACATCAGTGTGAAAAATAGTACTGCACATACAAACAGGCCACATTCATATGAATATCTATGCAAGTCAAAATTTACATTCCCGTTTCTATCTGCTCTAACAACGTTTGTGGCGGGGGCCCCGTCTGTTGCCATGGTTTCTCCTATATGGTCAAATATAAAAGTGCATTAAGCATCCCAAAACATCCATATATATTTACCTTAGCATTTTCATTTGTCAATTTGGGAGAGACGGATAGAGTGAGAGGAAGAGAGGAGAGAGAGATGAGAGAGAGAGAAGAGGTAGAGAAAAAAACATTTCAACAATGTTATTATCAACATTATGTACATCACAGTACTAGTTCTTTTAATATTTATCATTCTTTTTATATCTATACCGGCAAGAAAACAAACCTTTTTTTTTCTTTTTTTTTTCTTATTATCACCTCTGTGTTTCCTCCTCTACCACATTTCCCTCTTGTTCTTGCATAACACTATCGTAAGCCTTTTGCACGTCTGTTAAACATATCCAATATCTCAAGCCCTTTACCTTAACTGCTGTTTGTGTACAATACACTACTTCGTACGGGCCATGAAATCTTGGAGCATTCCATCTACGAACGAAACTCCTCATGTACACCATCTCCCCTGGCATCAGCGGAACTGTTGGGCTATCTCCTGCTGGCATTGTTGTTTCACTTGATTCCTTGCATGTGAATGGAGGTGCTAATTGCCTTGCTATTATACGGGCCACGTTTGAGAATTTTGTCAAGTATTCATTGAATTCTTCCCCTAGTACTGTAGCACTTCTGTGGGCATGTGAATGTCTGTCGAGTGGGGAATTTGCAGTATGCATGCACCTTCCTGTTACTATGTCATGGGGGGACAGGTGGTGGTCCTTGCTGGGCTGATTTCTCAACTCAAACAAGGCCAGAGGCAGGCAGTACACCCAATTTTCCTTGAGTGTAAAGCACAACTTTGACAACCTCCCCTTACGGAGGTTGTTGACCTTCTGAACCCCGCCATTACTTTGCAGGTGATAAATAGTGCACAGTTTATGTTGGATTCCTAACAGGGCAGTAACTTCCTTGAACAGGTCGTTGACAAAATGAATTACATCACAAATTCCCCAGCGCGGAAATACTTCCCGCACTAAAAACTTTGCAGCGAACTTCGCATCCGGGTGGGCCTGCCTCTACCCATCTTGAAAATGGACAGACCACCATTATCATGTAGCGTGATCCATTGTACCTTTCTCCCATGTCTGCGTAATCAATATGCAGCTCTCTAAAGGGACCTGTTGGCTTAGGCAATGTCCCCCGCAATGTTCTCAATGTCATCCCTGAATTATATATTTGACAAGTTGTACATTCCATTGCAAGTTTTGAGAGCTGTTCCTGCAACCCTGGGATAAAGCAATTTTCTTGTATGTCTGCAGCAATGTGTTGTTTTGCATTGTGGGCTGGGAAGTGGAGCTGTTGGAATGCTATGTCTAGTAGCTTGCGGGACATGACTACTTTACCTGTATTGTTTTGATGCCAAAGGAAGTCTGTGGATGACTGACTGCACCCTCTTCTCTCCCACAGCTCCTTCTCCTTATCTAATGCCCCATTTTGTAGTTTTAAAATTTGAGATATGGGTATTGAGTTATACCCTTCTGGGCATTCCTCTTCCATACTTTTCTGTAACAAGTACTCCCGTTCTCCCTTTTTTGTCAAGTATGATGTTTCCTTTGTGGCAGCGTCCGCTGCCGCGTTTCCCAAAGAGATGACTTCAGTATTGTTTGTATGGGCCTGGCATTTTACTATAGCTACAACTGTGGTTTCCTTAGTGCCTCTATTAGCTCCTTAAGTAACTTCACGTCTTGCACAGGGGACCCATTTGCTCTGTTAAATTCTCTTCTCCCCCATCTGGCCAACCCCCCGTGTACTGTAGTAGTCATGTAGGCTGAGTCTATATAGATCGTAACCGCACACCCGATGGCTGCATGTAAGGCTTCAATGATTGCTAATAGCTCTGCTGCTTGTGCCGAGTAATGGGCCGGTAATCTTTGCTGGACGAGCACTTCATACTCATCTTTCTCTAATCTCACGACAGCTATTCCCACATGTTTTTCTCCTGTTTCTGAGTTTATGGATGCTGATCCGTCTATGAAGTATACTTCTCCTTCAACCAGTGCATTTTCATCTACTGTGGGTGTGTCCCCATCCTCTCCCCTTTATGTGGCACAATCATGTGTTTGCATGTCCTCCACTGTGCAGGCTTCTGTGAGCTACGTGGCAGGGTTCACTTTTTTGCATCTCACTATGTGCATATTGGGGCTGGACAGAATAACGTCATATGCTGTAGCTCTTTGAGTTGTTAATTTGCTTTTTGATCGTTCTAATATGGCGAACAATGAATGTTCCACGAACAGTGTCACAGATCACCCCATCACGATTGTTGCACTTTTTTCAATCGCGAACGCTGTGGCTGTGAGGGATTGCTCGCAGGCGAAGTGTCCTTTCATCACC
The DNA here is from genome assembly GCF_040938575.1 of Ambystoma mexicanum. Lineage (NCBI taxonomy): Eukaryota > Metazoa > Chordata > Amphibia > Caudata > Ambystomatidae > Ambystoma > Ambystoma mexicanum. Next base: position 514,335,038 of record NC_090937.1, read on the forward strand.
GCATCCAATGTTCCACTGTAATAGGCCAATGGTTTGTGCCCCAGAGATGTTTTTTATGTCAAGACTGCTGCCATGAGTGTCCCGTTGCAATGTGAAAATAAATTAAACTCGCGCTCATCAGGGTTCGCAAGTACTGGTGCTGTTGAGATTAGCTCTTTGAGTGTGATGAAGGCTTCATCTATCTCTCCTGTCCATTGTATTTCTGTGTTTTCTCTTTGTGCCTCTTTGAAGCCCTTCAGTAATGGCTTTGTGTATCCTACATACTCTGATACCCAGGCTCGACAGTAATTACACATGCCGAGGAATTTATGCATCTCTTTTTACTGTTTTTGGTTTGCTTACTGCTTTGATGGCAGCTACCCTGTCTGGTATGATTCGTGTACCATCCTTTGAGATCAGTTGTCCCAAGTACAGCACTTCCTGTTGACAGTATTGTAATTTTTCTTTGTCTACTTTCTAACATTTGTGGGCCAACAATGTCAAAAGGGTAATAGAATCTTTCCTGCACTCGTCCTCATTTTTCCCACAAATCAGCAAATCAGCCACATACTGAATAATTGTGCTTTCTGTGGCAATATTTCCTAGATCTTCGTGCAAAATCCTATTGAATATACTTGGACTTTTGCAGTATCCCTGGGGTAATCTGCAATGTTTTTATCTTTATCCCCCCAATGTGAATGCTGTCAAATATCGGGATTCCTCATCTATTGGTACTGAGAAGAATGCGTTCTTCAAATCCACCACTGTGAAACATGATGCTTCTTTCGGCATATTGCACAGAATTGATGCAGGGTTAGGAACTAATGGGAATTCCTTCTGCATGACATCATTAAGTGGGCATAAATCTTGCATCATCCTCCAAGCCCCGCCTTTTGCTTTCTTGATGGGGTAAATACAGGTGTTGCATGGTGAATTGGATGGCACTATTATACCCTGTGCTAACAGTGCACTAATCATTTCTTTTATCCCTTCCTCTGCTTCTCGGGACAGGGGGTACTGCTTTACTCTGGGTAGTAATGCTCCATATTTGAGTTTTATCTTGACTGGTGTTACATCATGCAACAGTACCACATCATGTGGTCCGGTGGTCCACAGGTCGACCGGCACTGATTGCATGTCATTGTCAAAAAATGTAGGTGTTGCTCCTACCACTGCCATCAGCTGCACTGGTACCTGTCTTGTCTGTATCATGATATCCCAGGGGATTGCTATTTGCATTATTATTTCCCCCACAATTGTCTGAATCTGTGAAGAGGTCTTCATCTGACAAATCTCTCAATACAATGTCAGCGTTTATGCACAATACTGTGCACCACTGGCACTCATGTATGTCCATTCCAATAACCGCTATCCTTTGCGCTGATACCTGTACTGCATGCAAATATAATGACATGACTGTTCCTGGAACTATCTCTGGGCGGGCTATAAGACAGAAAACAAATTCTGCAGGTACTCTCCATTCCTGGCATTTCAATTCTGGAGCCACTCGCGCCAGGGTTTTCAACCCTCGAATAAACATATCTGGGTCCACTGGTATGCTGCGTATTTCTGGCGCTGTTGCTCGTGTATATACTACTAACATGACTCGCAATGGGCAGATCCCCGGGATCGAGAAAACTATTCCCCTTTTAGTAAACGAAATAGTCATGTTGAGTTTGCTGAGGAGGTCCCTCCCCAGCAAGTTGATAGGGGACTGTTCATAGTACAGCAGGGTAGCTCGTACCGTTCCCCCCCACCCCACTGCTACATCTAAATCCTCTGTGTAAGGAACTTGGACCACCGCCCCAGAGAACCCCTGTGTCTCCAATTTTAAGTTAGATAGCAGAAACCTACCTTCTCGTAGGCATGACTTCTGAGCTCCCAAATCTACCATAAAAATGAATTGCTTGTTCCCTATCTCCACCCCCATAAATGGTTCCTCTGCTGCATCGAGGGTCGTTGATAGTACTGGACACTCAAGTGCTCTCTGTGGGCTGTCCTATTCTGGATGCCTCGTGGTGCCCCCATGGTCAAAAACATTTCCTGATACCATGGCTACACCCCCAAAGGGTGCAGGTGCACCATTTGCAGTTGTGGCAAAAGGGTTGCCCTGTGTGTGTGTCATGTGCTCTCTGCATTGTGGGTGTTGCTGAACATTATCTGTTTGTGCACTATGTTCCTCTGGGCTCCTCTGGTCTTGCTGTCCTCTTCCCCCTCCACCGCCCATTGGTAGCCCATATGGGCTTCCTGGGTGGGGGTGGCCATACTGCTGTTCATTCTGATAAGTATTCATTGGTCTGCTCCTACACTCCTGTGAGAAATGCCCCCACCTCCCGCAATTCCAACAATTCCATTGTCCCCCTCTTTGACCTGGACCTCCGTACCCACCATTCCCTCCGTATCCCGGACCACCACCTCTGTTCCCTCTGTACCCACCCCTTCCTCCCCGGGCGCTCCACACTTGCCACTGCATTCCTCCGTACTGCTCCTGTCCGTTCCACTGTGATTGCCCATTTCCTGCCCAATTGGCTGCCATTCTCCCTTGTATTGCTACTGACCACTCCTCCTCCTCTGCTTCTCTATCTGTGGGGAGTGTGGCTACAGCTGCTGCAACCTTCACCATTTTCGTTTGTATTAATTTTGCCTCATATGCCAACCTTTTCTGTGCTATCTCCTTCTCTCTCTCCTTTAATTCTTTTGCAGTGGTATACTATTATGCTTTGTAATTCTGGCCAGCCTTTTGCTTCTATTCCTGCTATTTTGTCGAGTGCTTTCTGAACTTCTTTTGGGAGCCCTCTCTTTATTATAAAGTAAAACAAAGATGTTGATTGATCCCAGGCCGTACCTTTTTCTGCTCTCCTCATCTCCTGCACCCGTAAAATGAAACCCATGGCATCTTCCCCATCATTCATCGTACACTGCATTACTGACTGCAATTCTGGTGTATCTGGGAAGGTGTCTCTCAAGGCATCCCATATTCTCGGGCGTACTGTATTGAACCAGGCACCATCGTGCCTGTCACAATCTAGTGTTATTCCTGGGAATCCGGCTTTTGCCCAGACCCTGTCAGCTTAATCACCCACTGCGGATACCAACAAGCTTTTAACATCACCAACAGCTAGTGTAACCCATGCCTTGTGTTTCTTGAAAGCATATATCCATTTACTTGCTCCTTCCGACAGCGGGGGTAACAATTTCAACAAGTTGGCCTTATCCATTTGAGCCCTGGATATATAATTTGGCCTCCCTCCTCCTTTGTGTATCAAGGGCAGCTATAACCTACTCTTTGTTCCTTTCCTGATACTCACCTTTGATCCCTTCTTTCCCAATGCTGCCATTTGTACCACCCTACTCCTCAATCTCCCATTCCATTCTTCCTCCATAGCCCTTCCCGGGGGTGTTTCATCTAACCTCACTAGTGCCCCTCCTGCCGCGAATCCTATTCTTCCCCCTTCTAGCTCATCTTTCTCTATGTCACACCACAATTCTTGTACTCCTCCAGTGGCCATCCCTTCTTCCCCTGTGTTTCCCTCGGGCATGTGTTGTTCTAGCTCTATTATTCTGGTTGGCTCTTCCTGTATTCGGAATAGTATCTCCGCCTTCTTCCACCCTTCTTCTATGGATATGTCAGGCATCTGTACCCTCTGTGTTGGCTCTATTCTGGAAGTGCCCGATCCACTTTGTTCACACATATCTCGTAGTCTAGACAACTCACTTCGGGCCATTGACAGTCTAGAGTCTAAGGGTCTCATTACACGGTAGGAGGTAACCATGGCACTAATAGCGCCATGGCTGCCTCCAAAATCTTACCTACACCGCCCTGCTGAATGGAGCATTTACCGGTCCATTCCAAGGTTGGTGGGACCGGTAATTCTCCATTCACCAGGGCTCTTCCCCATTCCCATTTGAGACCCCATAGGGCTCAATGGGAATGGGGAAGGCGCTAATAACGGTACCGCAATTTGCGGTACCGTTATTAGCTCTTAGGTCCCCCAGCGGGAACCATCCATAACGCCTGGGCAGACCACACATTAAGGACGCGACCCGCTGAGGGACCTTGTAGTAGGGTGGTAGGGGATTACCGGCACTGATGCCCTTACCGGTGCCGGTAATCCCCTACCGCCTACCGTAAGGGCCTCATTATGACCCTGGCACCCTTGATTACATGAGCACCGATTACAAGGTTCCCTTTGCGGGACCCGGACCAGATGTCTGGTAAAACCAGACGTCCATTCCGGGTCCCGCGAGGGGAAGAGGTAGCTAATAACGGGCCATTCGTAATGTGCCCGTTATTACCTCCCTCCCCATTCCCATTGAGCCCAATGGGAATGCGGAATGGTTCCTTCAAGGAGGAATTACCAGGTCCTCCAATGTTGGAATGACCCGGTTATTCCTCATTGAAGGAACCCGGTATGGGAGCCCCGTTTGGAGGCAGCCATGGTGCTAATAGCACCATGGCTGCCTCCAAACTCGTAATGAGGCCCTAAATCTTCTGTACATTTTTCAATGTCTATTGTGGGAGTACTCACCTGTCCACTTGTTCTAGGGCAATCATAAGGTGGGGCGCGGTAGGTTGAGGTGTAAGTACGGGAGTAGGTGTAGACACATACACTGGGTCACTGTATCCTTCCGTGGGCACTGGTCTATTCAAAAGGGGATGCAGCCATGTTACCTTTACTGACCCTTCTTTTCATTCAGCCTTCTCTCTGCTTCCTTCTGTTGTCAGGGGAGATGTAGTCTGTTCTTGTGCTGTTTCTTTTCTTTTGATTGGGGGCACCTCTTCAAATAGCCTCGATAAATCTAATATTTCCCTTCTATTATGCAACTCTTTTCCTTTGTACTTCACAAACAGGCATGTGGCCTCCATGTCCAACACGCTTTTGTCAAAATACCCTCCTTGGGGCCATACCTGTGGTAGCCCTTCCCCTTTTAATTCTGTGACCCACTGGTCATGGTATTTTGTTATGCGTTCTCCGTAGCCTGGTAAATGTTTGCAAATATGGGCCAGGGGTGTTTCAGCCCCATACTGTTCCCCCGTCTTTCACCCTCCTCTGCCACCCCTTGTTGATCGGGGTACCTTGCGTGCACACTCCTAGTGGTGGTGATTCTTAAATACTAATATATCCCTGTTATGGCCTGTATACCAGATCCCAAAAGGTCACACTTACAATGACCACTTTTCACCGAAACTCGATGCAACCAATTTATCACTTTGTCACAACATTGCAGTCACAAAAAGGCATAATATATTCAGTACATGACATCAATTTGACAAACGTTTTACTTACAAAATATAACATATGCCTCCCTTTCCTTCCTTCACTGCCCCTTATACAATTGGCCCCGTTTATGCTAGCCTGTCACACCCTTTAACCGTTAAATTGTCGAAAAGTTCCCCTCATAGTTTTTAGAGAAAAGAAAAGAAAGTGTTTTCTAAATTATATTCCAAGTCTTCTACTCATCTGAGAGTTGTACTCATATTCTTTCTTGTTTCACTTATTCCCACTACTAGTCAAGATAGCACTATGGCCCGCTGCCTTCTAACCCCTTGCAGAGCTAGGCTCCCGTCTTCCTTTTTCACCTTCTAATCTCCTTAACTTATCCTAATGGCCATATGCAAGAGAGAAAGAGAGAGAGAGAGAGGAGAGAGAGAGAGAGAAAGAGAGAGAGAGAGAGAGATTTGAAAGCAGCAATTAGTTTACCCTTAGAAAAGAGGCCCTTTTTAACATAGTCTGACCTTGTACACCCTTATTTATATCTGACTTCTTTTAATGCCGCTCGCACTCAATACTCACATACATGTCTTGATCCGAGACCCTCTGGACCCGGTCCGTCCAGACGGCGCTGCCCACGCTCAATGGCCGCCCCGGGCTCCGGCGAGCGGTACTAAGGGTTTTTTGAGGTGGGACCCGTACCCTCTCGCCCTATTGCGTGCGCACGTCTAAGCGTACATGTTGCCATAGGCGGGCACCTCTCTTGAGGGGGTGCGCTGTGCGTCTCCGCTGTGGCCATCGACGTCTCGTGCCAAAAAAGGGACAAAAAGACAAATCACATCTAAGGGGTCACCACTTGAAAGTGAGAGTCCCCCAAAAAGGCAGTTAAACTCTTCAATGAGAGGCAATAATGGACACACCCCAGCAAAAAATGAGACCAAGACCAAGTGTAGGTGAGATATAAAAGGCTTTATCTAAATCAATATAGGGCATGCAAAGGACTCTGCAAACTCTGAGAGCGCTCTGTCTGACAAAAGCAAAGACAGGCACATTTATTACAGAAATACGTCATGGATTAGGTAAGCTATAGGGGGCACATAATTGTGGGGATTGGGTGTTGAAGACTAGCTACTATGTACAATGTAGGTGCAGCGATCCATGATTGGTGGAGATCCATGTGGTGGCATTGTTAGGTGCTTGGGTCAGCTGGGCTCATTGGGGTGGAGTATCAGGTCACGAGCTTCCCATGTGGATACATTGCTGTTGCACTAACATTTTGCCCTTGTGGCCACGCATTCATATTCATCATGAATTTCTATGTCAGTTTAGCCTATAAATCCTACAACTTATTAATCTAATACCATAAAAGTGACATAAAGAAACAGTATATAAATCTGTGTATCCTCAATACATCATCATAAAATTGCTGGTACAAAGGACCTAGTATCATGAGTCCAGGTGTCTTATCAGGGGACATGGGTTAGGCCTTCATCACTTTAGTTTGTTAGATGTAGTAGGGGACAGCTTTACGATATGTTAGTACAAGGGTGAATGACTACCTCCATGGTCAGTCGAGGGTGGGATGAACCGAGGTACCATTGGGTCAAAGGGGCACATGACTGGCAACTCAAAAGGCGGCGGGCTGCAGAGCCGTGTTGCTCATAATTCTTTGTGGCTGGGGCATGGCGGCACGGGGTGATTTTATGGTGGCATCTGGTGTCAGGAGGCATGGGGGAGGTGATTACTTGGTGTGGACTAAACAGGAAGGTGGGGAGGTGTAGCTGTATTATTCTAACATCAGTGAACCAGGGACCTTCAAGCCTCAGCCGGGCCGTGGAGGGAGGAAGGTGGGAGTTGAATACACGGCTCGCTAGGAGGGTGGGGGGGTGGCCTTGTAGTTTCTCGTGGGTCTACATTTATCACATATCATGCGCATAATTATAGAGATGGAAAACTGAGGCATGTCAGGACAATTGCATGTTTACATATATGCACTCATCTATGGATATATCATGGGCATTATTTTTCTTACACTTCTTCGTGGTTCATGAGTACTGTGTTTACAGGATTAATAAAAGAGCCTTGATTGACATCTCATCATTCACAGTTCTTCATTTTGTTGCAGGGACACATGGGGAAAGGTAGCATAGGGCATGAGGTAGAACAAGGTTGGTGTATATGTACAAATTACAATGTCACCTTTATAATTGGATTGATGTACATTCTCAAGGATAAAAAACAATTACTCAACAGGTGGGATGTGTTACTTTAAACGGCAGGCATATGCTGTTAACACTTAAAATCATATCATACATAGGAAGTTTGCACATTGCCCTGTGAATATTGCAATGATCAATGATTGGTCAGTAACAATAGGTTTGAATATGCATATGTTGGACAACTTTTGTAGGTAGGTATCTGGGGTGGGCAAGGGACGTTCCTTTTAAATATAAACATCCATTTTAATACGAATGATCAACATTATGAGTTTGGAGCCTCTTTGCAAATGGCTTAGCAGCATGGGTAAGACTGAGTGGCACACAATCTCAACATTCAGGTCTAATACTTCAAAGCGGGGAGCAGGATAGGGGATTAGGCACAACATATATCATGAGTTTGGGGGTCTGTTGGGGGTCAAGGCATGTTTGATAGGGACAGCTTTGTCTTCTCCTAGACCTCAACTTGAGCTTCGGTCACCATCAGGGCAATGATGTACTGTGGAAGGTAAATGATACAGTGTTTGTTCTGTTACTTGTTCACACATAGTTGCTCGTGGGAACAGGTCTTCAGTGGATCCGCCATGGGGAGGAGGCTTGGGGGAAGTGCCGGCAAGCTGTGCACGATCAAATGGGGAAGAGCTGCGGTTCATCAGGCTGCTTCTCCCACGGAGAACTGAATTAGTGTGTTCAAAATGGAGTCTAAGTGTATTACAAAATGGAGTCTATATCATACTACAAGGTGAGCCATGAAGTCTCAGGCGTCGGCCAGGAGCCATCCTGCATCCCGGGCCCAGGCACATGGGTGGCTATCGACGAGTCATAAGCCTCACGTAGGAGAGGAGTGTACGGGAGGGGGGTCTAAAAGACCTTTCCTCCCATACATTTGTACACCACAACAGAAAAAAAAAATCTCTTACAACTTCATACATATCCTACCAGCTTTATCAACAATTAGATTTTTTTTAAAACACAATCATAAACAAAACCCAAACACTGATGCAGCAAAAATCACAAACATGTTTTTATAACTATACATTAATTGCTGAGTCTGCTTTCTGCAGAAATCCAAAAGACACTTATGTATACATTTTGTGGAACGTGAAACAAATAGAATAGACGCATACCATTGCAAATTTTGTTTCAATTTTCCTTTTTCCCCTCTCAATAAAATAAAATAAAAAATCAGTTCATAGCATACTCTCATGATCAAGCCTGTATTTGTTTTACAAAAATGAACACTATTAGCCTCACTGACGTTCTAGTTGTCCTTTTCTGAAGGGAACCACCAGTCACTTAGTCATTCATTATGAGGATGGTGGTAACAGTAAAAACGAATGGCATCAGCAAATATAAACTTTTTTACTTCGCACCTTAAGCTGCAATCAGTATTCACAAAAAGAACGCTCAAAGTAAACACTACCAAAAAATACTCCCAAAATGACAATCAAATATCCCATTGTTTTTTTGGAGTCATTTCACATGCATAGTAAACTACACATATTTTTCACATTTGAAAAGAACAAATAACCTTGTAATGTAATAAACATAGCTTGTACCACATAAGTGAAAGCAAGAAAACAACAACACACAAGAACTAAACAAATCTAGTGATTTTTTCAACGTACTTGATCATTTTCAAAATACTTCTTTAAAAATACCTGAAGAATGTCTTATTACATGTAATAGCTGTACATCCTTAAAGAGTAAAGCTGTACACGTTTGGAAAAGCAGCTAGCGAAGAAGTCGCCTCATATCTGCAGTACACACATTTAGATTTCAAAACTGTTAAACTGTACTCAGAAGGTTAGATTGAGAATCTGCGCATCTAAGAGGTAGACATCTCTGTAGCAGAATGAATGCACCTATCAGAGAGAGTTGCAGATATATAAGTAGCAAGAGTTGAAGGAATCACATGGGCCCACTGCCCAATGTAACTAGATAAATGTAGTTGTTCAGAGATGGATCACACATGGCATGTGGACACTCTACCATGCCTTTATCACACCATTCAGGGAAAGTGGACAGTTAATGCTGGCAGACTATCATTTCTGTCAATGGATAACAATAGGGCCAATCATGTACTCCTTTTCAAAAAGGGGAGTTGATCCACTTGACTCTGTTAATCAAGTGTTTGCAAAACAATCTTTGCATGTTGAATTGCAAAGGCCCACAAATGATGATAATTAATTGGAAACGTAATAATTTTTATATATTGTTAAATATCTTTCAATTTGCCATGAAACACATTTTACTGCATACAATATTTGACAAAATAAACTAAGCAACAACGTTAGTCAATAAATACACATTTTAATGTGTGCTTCCAGCATTATTTTCTTAAAGAAGTTATAGTTAGAATACACCATCGGGTATCAAACTAGTTTAACTAGACTACAAAACACATGCCAATATATCTGAAACATTGTAATATCTCCAAAGTAAAATATGTACTTTTCAATCCACCTTGTTTTTTTCCCCATGAGCCATTGATTAATAACATGTTAGTACAACAGCAATGTGCTACGCGTAAATGTTGTACACAACCGTTACATGCAATGTACTACTGTGAGGGTAAAACATATATCAGCCTGATTCATGGAATTATTTGCGTGAAAAAATGCAGATTTGCCTGCCTTTCTGCCCGAAAATCCCTGTTTGAAGTATAGGGATTTTCAGGCAGAAAGGCCCACAAATCTGCGTTTTTCGCGCAAATAATTCCATGAATCAGGCTGATATGTGTTTTATTTCCCCATCATGTTCTATAAATAATGATGTTTCCTTGACATACTGAACATTATTTACCATTCCACTATTATCACCGGAAGACAACAGTGCAACTACAACTTGAAAATGTAGCAAGCAACAATCATCACTAAAACGTCAAAGAGACTTAGGGGATAATATTGCCACTTAGAGAGAATAATCCCCTCTTAACATTAACCTTACACAAATATTCCTTCTAAGTAATAGTATTGTAAATTCTTATAATAGATACCACCATCTTTTCGTGAGCCTTACTTAAGTGCATTTTTGATTAAATCCTCATACAGTTTGTTTTTTAAAATAGTTGACATTTCAATGCATTAATATTTCATGATTATCATTATGTTACACAATTGTTTGTTTCCAAAACTTCAATGTGGACCGACAACAATGGTGTTCAAAACACGGTAGCACCAATTCCTGCTACCACTCAAATTTTAATTAAAATCTTCTCTCACGCACTAAATGCGACAATTCACACTCATTCCAACTTCACATTCCATACCCAACATGTTTCATTCCTACATATTACAATTTAAAACACAGCATAGCCTAGAAATTCATTAGGGGAACACCATTGGTCAATTCCACTTCGCCATAACAGTTTACAGGTTTATTAACATCTTAATTCTAGTACGAACACATTTTTTGTTCCCTTTTTTCCTGCTCTGTCTTCGATCCTTCTTGTTTCTTTTCCTACTCCTGAATCTGCTCACTCCTGAGCAGCTTGTAGTTCAATTTTTGTTTTGCACTGGTGGTGTAGGACCACGTACTTCAAGGGTCCATTCTGAGTCACTGTCCCAGCTTTTGCACATCCGATCGCACCCTTCCATGTATCCTGCCGTAGAACACAGTGAAATCTCAAAACGTGCATTTTCTAAACCCAAGCGACTTTCCTTGGTTTCACCCTCTCATTTCATAGAAGTTTGCTTTTTACACCGTCGTGTCTTATCACTTGTTCAGCGCTCGTGCAGTAGTGCTGATTTCCTCCTTTTACACGTCCTCTCTGCAGGCAACAATCATGACATCACCAGTGTACTAAAACCATGAACCTTCAAAACAAAGCCTTCACACTTACACTAAACCCACACCAACAATAGGACCAAGAAAGCAGGGTCCAGCACCAGCCTTGTTATTTTCAAATGTTCATTCACAACACATATTACATCAAGAAGGCCAGCAGAAAGAAAACCAGTGGTCTGGTCTTCAGCCAGGCCCCAAGACAACATTACATTGGCATTCATTATGATGCCACTCACACAACAACAAAAACAGATAAAATAAAATGCCCAGGAACTTTCCTGCGGCCACACTCCAAACCCACCTTTCTCTGGCCTACAATATTACAAGAAACACAACATAAAGATCAAAATCATGGAAAAAAAGGCTAACATAGTTCATACCTGCAAAGTGCTCCTTTATACCTTAAGGTCCTCTGCTCTCTGCTTCCCTGATGGCAACTTATACCTATTGATCACCACTAAGGAACGGCTAACCATATCCACATATTACCAACAAAAACAGCAACCTACTGCAAGTGATATATACAAATGTCCTTTCTAAGTTAAGTTTTTGCTCAACTACGTAAGCAGTCAGAACCTTCAGAACACCTTATAACATCAACAGCATCACTAAACTATTGGCATATGTTAATATTATATCTGGGGGAAAACAGCATAACCATAGCTCAATTTACCAAGACCAGCTAAATGTCATGTCTTCAACTAAACATCACATATCCTCATATATGAGACAAAAGCGGCCTTATTATGAGTATTGAGGCAGCCATGCCCTTAGTAAGGGCATGGCTGCCTCCATACCGGGCTTCAATATCGGGTTCCTTCAATGAGAAATAACCGGGTCATTCCAACATTGGAGGACCCGATAATTCCTCCTTGAAGGAAGCGATCCCCATTCCCATTTGAGCCCCCATAGGCCTCAATGAGAATGGGGATGGAGCTAATAATGGGCCCGTTTATAATAGGCCTGTTATTAGCTCCTTGCTCCCCTCGCGGGACCCGGAAAGGACATCTGGTTTTAATTTTAAACCTCGTTATTGCGCATCCCATAATGAACGGTGCCCTTCCTGTACCTGCACTATTCATTACGGGAGCGCAAACCTCGTAATGAGGCCCAAGGTAATGCTTCAATACACATATAATTAATAACCAATGCATACAAATGAAATCACCACAGCTGGTAATTCATTGTGCCATTGTAGTACAGTTATGTTCATGAATGCAACACAAAGGTCTTGGACATATGCCATTTTCCACGAACATGAAATCGAGGCAACAAATAATGAACATTAAACAATTCTATGTTTATGCTCTTTAAAGCCGATTTTCTGTGCTTTCATTACCAACGCAAGTGTGCATTTTCAGACATTGCTCCACCACAATGTCTGTGAATCATGAGTGCAGTTTGCAGTTCCAACACAGGGCCCGATTAATTGAATAAAATTGGGCGGAAAAATGGGTGCTTGCATGCAAAACGCGTGCAAGCACCCGTTTGTTGATTCATGGAACACATTGTGTGTGGCTTGCCCGAAACTTGTGCAAAATCCATGCAGGTCCAACACATCACTGTGACACCACGAATGCCTTACATGAGATGCCCAGCGATGGTGCATACCGTCTAGCGCAGTCACCTAAAAAGGGGGCGGAATAGGTGGAATGGGGAACAACAAGCGTAAATGTGGGCGTTACATGGGAAGTACCAGAGTAAAATAATTGCAATGCCCACAAGCGCGCTAACAAAATGTATTCATGGAATCAAACAGGACTCTTCAGCGCGCAGAACAAGATGCTCTAATCCGGAAACACGTCCACCATGCGAAAGCTGGCATAAGCGTCACCACACACTAAAAACAATGCATAAAAAGTGCGCACAAAAGCCAAAGCGCGTATACAGACACAATGAATGTACCATTTTTTGCAGCCGTGATCGTGGGATAACGCAGGAGGAAGAAGATAGCCAGGGCACACATTTTTTTACCCAGGACCAGCCTTTTTGGGATGCCTTATGAACTGGTACATGCCAGGTATAGGTTTCCACCTCATACCATATTAGACCTGGACACGGAGTAGGAAGATGACCTCTCATCACCCACCCTGTGCTCCCAAGCACTGAGCCCCTTGGAGAAGGTGCTCAATGTACTGCCTTTATTGGCCACTGGGTCATTTCAGCAGACAACTGCCAATGTCAGGGGCATCTCACAGGCCAGGCAGTCACCCTGCCTACACCAGGTGCTGGCTATCATGACTGCACGCCCCTCAGTCCGCATGCACATATACATGCCCAGAACACCCGCAGAAAGGCAGGCCGTGGTCCTGGACTTTTATGGGGTGGCACACTTCCCGAAAGTGCTTGATGCCATTGATTGCACCCATGCGGCCCTACGTACACCTAGGGCCACAGAGCACATCTATCGCAATCGCAACCACTGGCATTCCATCAACGTGCAGGTTGTATGTGATGCCAAGGGAATCATAACCTCTGTATATGCCAACTATCGTGGGTCCACCCATGTCAGTTTCATATTTAGAATGTCACCCCTACATCAGGCCCTGGAAGCTGGGAGGCAGGGCAACACATGGCTCATTGGTGAGTAAAAATGGCCCTGCAAATGCATGCATGACTCACACAGACAAAACCACACCACTGACAACACATCTCACCTCCACAGGGGACAGTACCTACCCTCTGAGCATCTTTATGATGACGCTAATACGGAACCCCACCACACCACCCCAGGTAAGATACAATGTAGCACATACTGCAACTAGGGCAATAGTGGAGCACACATTCGGAGTAGTAAAGTCATGCTTCTGCTCCCTTGACCACTCTGGTGGTGAGCTACTATATGCACCACTAGTAGTGTGCAGGATCATTGTGTCAGCATGTGTCCTGCACAACGTTGCAACACAGTGTGGCATATCAGTGGACATGGTGGTGCTCCCACATCCCCAACCACATGCACGGCGGCTGTGCATGGGAGGGGAAAGGGCACGTGGTGAGGCTGCCCGTACACAGCTTGTGGCACAATTTGTCACCTAAAATCCAAGCCCTGTGGAGTGCACACAGCCCTGACACATTCCAGGTGACAATCAATGATGACAAAGGGACAATCATCTTTTCCAACCTTACCACCCTGAGAACCTGTCCTTGGAAGTGCCACATTGTGTGCATCCCTTAGAACTTAAACCAACTCAATGTGGTGTGCAAAAAACGTAGCACATGGGAGATGTAGCATGTCACTAACACCATGGCAAAGCACACCTCTAAATGCCGGTATGTCACCTAAACCATCCCCCACTCCATGTCACCTGGTCGCCACACCTTCCCATGGCATGCAATGTCAAAAGTGTAAATCAAATGGCCATCACTGAACTCCACTGTCACAATGTGCACAACAATCAATGGAACCAGTTCATAAGCAAGTCAGTCTCACACATCAAACTATAAATATAAACAAGGACACCAATTGGGCAGTACAACATGGATAAACAAGTCAACGCTATAGCCTCTGCAGCTGCATACCATGCCAAACTTAGCAACGCAGTCAGGCCCTTTCTCTCCAAAGAGAACTGCACTAACATAGCCAGAGCCATCACTGGATCCAGGCTTGACTATTGCAATGTACTCTTTCTAGGCACCTCCAACAGAAACCTAGAGAGGTTGCAAATCATTCAGAATAGTGCTCTCCGGGCAGCCCAAGGCATTGCCAAAAGGGAACACATCTCGGAGGCCAGAAAGCTAGCACACTGGCTCCCAATAAAAGAACGAATCATCTTCAAGACACTGACACTGACCCACAAGTGCATTCACCTCACTGCCCCTGACTACCTCTCCCAGAGGATCCACCCCGTCTCTTCTACGAGGCCAACCAGATCACCATATACTAACATGCTCTCTGTGCCATTAGTAAAAAAAGTCAGAGCGGGCGGATCCAGCTTCCCATATCTCGCACCCACTCACTGGAACGCCCTACCTCCCACAATCAGAGGCGAGTCCTCCCTCAGCACCTTCCGCAAAACCTTGAAAACAATTTTATTCACATAAGATGCATTGCACTAGTCGAATACATCTCATATATTCCTAATGCATAAACTGTACTGTAATGACATACTGTACCAACCAAAATGTCAGCTCTATGCTTTGTCGAACTCATACTGTACCTATGAATGACTATATGCCTGTAACTAAGATTTTTGCAAGTAACAGCGCCTCAATGCCTGTGGGTTACTTGCGCGCTATATAAATATAAATAAATAAATAAATAAATAAATAAAACATACCAGATACACAAGCCAGCATAGTGAATATGTCTGACAGTGACCAATCATAATTGCACAAGTGCCTCAACATATTGTAACTTGCACATGCCACCCTTCCATTATTTGTGGTGGCCCTGATAACTAAAGTGGGCAGGGTAGCACATACAGACCAAAGGCCAACAATAATACAGATAGGCAAGCCGATACATGAAGAAAGAACATGATCAAAGGATGGGTGGATCACAGATAGAAAGGAATCCCAATGCACATGTGTAAGCTACTTTCACATGCTGCCCTCCTTGCAAGCCCATGGAAAGGGGAAGCAGGAGTGGCATCTGTGTCTGGACCCAAGGCACAAACACCAACATGAAACAAGCCTCTATGGGTCCAGCTGGAATCAACAATGGATGCCCTCAGATGCCACACAAAGCAACACACTGTCACATAAATGCACAATAGACAAAAAACAACACACAAAAAAGCCCATGTTGGACGGGGGGGTGTTTGCACATCAACACCCACATGTGCGGGTGTTGAGAATAAAAAAACAAAACCCCTTGATGGGTTCATGGGCCACACGGCTATAATGGATTGAGAGAGCTGTCGCTGTTGTCACCACCCTCTGATGTAGCATTAGAAGGTGGTAGTGTTAAGGGAGGATCACCACGCGTAGACCTGGCCTGGTCCTCCATTGCATCGGCCATGCAGGACTGATATGCTTGCATCTGCAACATGATGGCTCGGAGGCCCCCATGCAACACCTCACTGGATGCACAGAGTTCCTCTGTGATGGTATGAGTCAACCGTTGCATCTGCTGTCCAGACCGTCTACTGCGGACTTCCTCAAGTTCATTCAGTGTAATTCTGAGGGACCTATACTCTACCCTCAGGGCGCTCATGTGTGCACGACCCTCTGCAACCAGGGATGCCTGCAGAGCCCTGAGTTCCGTCCGTAGGCTCCTGTTGCTGGCCTCCATGTTCAGCCTGTGCGAGCGGCAAGTGGACCACATTGCCTACAGCTGGAGCTCCACCTGTCTTTCTGGGAGCATCATGGAATTGGCCACCCTTTCCATGCCCTGAGCCAACATCTCATAGGAAGCCCCCTGTTGCAGTGCATACATGGACTGCTCCCACACAATATTGCCAGCTGACACATGGCCACCGCGTTGGCGAACCCCACGCCTGGCATGCCCAAGGGAAGCTGGCCCTTGATGTGATGAGCCTGTCTGTGGCTGCAGAACTGCATCCCTCCCTTGATCAGCTGTCCCAGGACCAGGAGCCAATACTGTGGAGCATGAGCATGCATCTGTAACCACCACAGACTGACGTACCAACACTAACTGGCCCAGTGAGGGGTCTTCACCCCTTCAAACATTTGGGACACAACAGCACCCACAGTTGATCCACTCACCTGCGACAGTGTTGAGGAAGCCATATCTGGTTCACCACCAGATCCAAAGGAATCATCAGAGGCGGAGTCTGACTGTGTCAGGGCCAGGATGGACTGTAGCACCAGTGGATCTTCATGGGCTATGACACCACGTCCTCCACCAGTGGTTGGTAGCCACTCAGTTTCCTGTACATCCCCCTCCTCCTCTTCATCAAGTGCCTCATCACCTGCACATGGACAGAAAAGGAAATGAAGACCCATGTTAATTGCATAGCCCACACACACAGCTACTACAATGTTCACATGCAAAACATTAACCTGCCATGTCACTCAGGGCACAAAAAAATATGCATGTACGCAGTGTAAATGGAACGGGAGGGAATTATGAATGCAGCCATTGATGTGTGATGAAGGGCTCAACAGCACATGTAGTGCATGGAGCATAGCACCTGCTTCACACACAAGCACCTGACATGCAATACACAGATGCTACATAGCCATGCATGAACTGCCAAACAGCATAAGATGGAACCTGATGACTACAGTCCTAGGGCCATGTACAATACTTGTGACATTACATTACATTGTACTCACAACACCAAAATACACAAGTGTCACAATGTGCAACAATGCTAGGGTGTCGGAATAGAGCGAAGACAAGCACACTGATACCATGATGCGAGGTCACATTGACATCACACCAGCGAGTAAGCATGTTGAAGGCAATACCTGGGTTTGAAAGTGAGAGTGGACAATGCGGAACACATGAACGGCCTCAATTTCAAACATAAATATGTCACCAGTAATGTAAATGTTGTAGCCTGTTGGCAGTGGAAGGGCAAACGCACACATCAGGTGTCAAGTGGTGGTAGTGGGTTGTAGGGATATAGTAAACACACATCAAGTGCAGGTGATGGCCGGGATGCAGTGCATGGGTGAAAATGTTGGCTTGGAGGACCGTTACCAGGTCACTAGTGCATCATGTCAGTCATCCTGGACGCCAGAAGGGGAGAGGAGGAGAGTAAGTCCAACACATGAGGAAGCATCAGATGTGCCTACATACCTGGAGAAGGTTCACCTCCAGTTCCATTGAGGCAGGGAGGCTGTACCGGAGGGAGGACCCAGCAAAAGACAGACATTAAAAACCAACTCATTGCAATGAGGAGCTACTGACCAATAGTGAATGGGAAATGGATGAGTGAAGACTATGACAGGTAAGCAAATCTTGAAGATTGAGATGAAGTAATATCGGCCCCAAGAGCCCTAAGGACTTGTGGACAATGCACAGGGTTCAGAAAAGAACAGTTGTAGCCACTGGGAGACAGTGGCATAATCACAGTCCGAGGGAGACACAATCCCTGGCCCCAACCCAAAATTACACTTCCCACAGTCCTGTTCTGGATGAGTAGCAGAGGCAAGAGAGTTCAACCACCTAAATCAAATAAGAGACAGTTGCAGTAGCCCACCATAGGTAAGACCAGTCCTCTGTAGCCAGTGAGCTGCAGGGGTAATGTGAGGAAAGGAAGAATACCTCTGAGGAGGTCCATCTGGCAGGGTGACCTCTCAGAGACGTCACAGATGTGAGTAGAGATTGAGAGTGTGGAGTGGAAAATTAACACAGTCGATCTTCCATCACAGGTTGGAGCAGGAAGACTAACACAAGAGGCTGCACAGAGAGTGACATGGAAGGAATGCTACTCTGTGGTGAGGACGATTGTCATGGTGTGCAGCACATCTAATGCATGCAGTCTACAGGACAACAAGCACGTGTCAGTCCACCATGACATGCTGTTACTCTCACCTGATATCCCCGGGGGCGTCTGGAACGCTCTGAGATCTCGAACCCTGATTGCGCAATTGCCCAGTGCTCAATAATTAATCTTAGTTATTTGTAGGGTGAGCTATCCGTCCTGCGTTTCTTGTGCAGGGGCGCTTGACGTTTGTTGGCGAGCTGCCCGAGTTGCTTCACTGGTGCAGTACGCCTTTGTTGGGCCCAGGCCTGCTGTGAACCAGAATCTGCTGGTAGGCAGGTAGGTTTGTTAATTGTAAGTCTTTGTTCTGTTTATGGTGGGAATTTGTTAATGTCTTTATCTCCTTCTTTTCAGGTGCGAAGGTCTTGATGCTGGCATGCCGGATGGAGAGGCAGGTTTCTAGGTAAGAGAAAGCACGAATCGCAGCGCCTTTATTGTCTTTTAAAGCTAACCTGTGTTTTATTCTTCTTCTCCTCACAGGCCGCTGTGGTGCATCGAGTGGATGAGAGCACGATGAAAAACAGGCCTACGGAATCCGTTAAGGTAAGTACAGCGCTGTGCAGTTGTTTAATATTGAAAGCGAACCTGAATATGTCTCTTTTCATTTGCAGATGTTGCTGTGATGCTCCGGATGGAAGCGTGGCGTAGCGCGATGGAATTCAGGTAAAACACTGGAATTCGATGTTTTGGAAGCGTGCGTTCTAATATTGTTTGTCCCTTTCTCGTTATTGCAGGTCGCAATGTTTGAACAGCAGCTGTGATAGCTGTTTGCCAGAAGTGATCTGAATAAAAAGAAAATCTGATGTAAAACACAGAGGATCTGCTCACAGTAAAGACCCTCTGCAACACATACTGGGCAATCATCACATAAATCCACACATTATTCGAGAATCTAAAAGCAGCAACTAAAAGGAGCAAATCTTCATTCTTAGCAGTCATACATTGCTCCAATCCATACACAATCAATAATTCCTGCAGTGGTAAAATAGACAAAATCAGATAGCACATCAATGGTTATAAAACTGTGGTCTCCCCACCTATAATCCCACCATGCAAAACCCAACCATACTCTGCCTGCAGGTACCTCATTCCTAAGTATTGCTTTGTCATTTTAGTGTCCTTGAAACCTACCTAATACAGGGACGATACTCGACCTGCTGAAATCATAAAATAGATAAAAGGCACTGACCTCAAACCACACCTCCAATCTTTGAAGGCCTGATTAATGCAGGAATCTTTGAAAGTAGTCTAAAACAGGACTAGTTTGACCACTCCTCAAAAACACACTTGACCCAAACAACTTGACTGTTCAGTAAGCGAACAGCAGAGAGCACTGAAAGGAGGGTGTTGTATATGAGGAATTTGAAAACAGGAATTACCAGCCAGCCTGACTAGGAGTGGTGTAGGAATTCCAAGATACACTAGCCACCCTGCAAGAAAAACATCTACACACTATAGCATTTGCAATTTCTTCACTATAACATGATGTGAACTTTCCACATGCTAACTCTGACGTGACACACCATGCATACAGGTGATGCAGGCTGTCTCCCTCTGTCATGGTGTATGAGTCTATGCTGAGACAAACATGTGATGTAAGAGAAGGACTGATCATGAGGCAGTGTGTTGAGGCAGCAATCCTATGACAGGAAGTGAATTGGCATCCACATCGCCTGGACATTGAGCTGTAGGACAATAATCTGCACATCGGACAGTAGCACTAAAAAGAGTAAACATGTATATTGCACATCGACTCGACAGTGGCATATATATGTCTAGGTTTTCTTATTTTCAGTGTTTATTTTTACTCAATTTCAGTGTAGTTTTTCCAGTGTGTTTACAAAATTCAAACAGTTGTGTATATCAGTGTTTATTCATTGTTTGCAGACAATAATGGAGTGCAACAATGTTTTTTCAGTGTATTATGAAAAAATGTATTAACATATATCATTTTTGGAGTAGAAATATCATGGAATATGCAATGTTCTCAATGAACAGGCAGTTGAGGGATCGTCTCTCAAAAGGCTAGGTAACATGCTGCTGCTGAGAATGTTAGCAACACATGTTAGTGAGACACTGCTGCTGGAAGGGATAAAGGATATTTTGTGTACAGAAAGATGCTGTTTATCAATTATCCAGGGAATGTTCAATGATGTGTGAGAGCCTGTTTGACAAAGGACTTGAAGCAGGCCTTAATATGCATATGTATTGACACCAGTGCAATATCAAAGAAAATAGTGTTACAGTGACATAAGGATTTGATACTTGATGGTATCATGGAAAACAACATTACAAGAAATTGTCATGCACAAACCAAAACGCAGACAAACTTTGTCATGTGCAATATATGTTATGTTGATTTGTACGGCACACCACAGCCCTTTTTGTAGTTTCCAATGCATGATCACTGTTATTATTTATGGAGCAATAGAACAAGTTGGACATTTTGTTTCTAGAGTACAATGTGGACAGACACAGTTCTAAGGACTTCTACTTTTTGTGGATACGTCACATTGCGATAAAAAGGACGTATCTATGTTCTCCACATAGTCCAATGATATGATATGGTATATGGCATTTATAACACGCCTGTACACTGTTTCTGGGCGCGACAAGTCAAGGAGGGTGAAACTGGAGGACAGAACAATGATCTTACTAGGCCTTGTACCACCCAGATAGCACAAGTGCAGAGGAGAGGGAGGGGGGAACTGCCATGGGGGTTGAAGTGCAGTTAGCTCAATAAGTGCTGGGGGGAGAAGTACAGGTATGCAATAAGTGCAGCCGGAGGGTGGCTTGTAAGTGCAGAGAGAGAAGGGACTGTAGGGTTACAGATACAGGTCCTTAAGTGCTGGGGGAGCCCAGAGGAAGTGCAAGGGCAACTGGACATGCAGGAGCCAGGGTACAAGGGATATCAGCAAGGGAGAGGAAGAGGGAAAGCAGCAGCGAAAAGGAAGGTCTTGAGTTGCATCCGGAACAGGTAGTGGTTCTTCTCACGTTTTTAAGAGGCAGGGAGGCTGTTCCAGAGGGAGGCCCCAGCCGAGGAAAGAGATCTGCCCCCAACTCTCTGCTTGGAGAAGTGACTGACCCTCAGACAGTTGGAGATGGATGAGCAGAGTGCTTGAGAAGGAAAATGTTTAGGATGAGAAAGTTGGAGGCAGTGCCGTCCCAGGCTCCAGAAAGCCTTGTGGAAAATGCAAAGGGTCTTGAACTTTATCATTGTAGTCATGGTTAGTAAGTGAAGAGATTTCATAGCTTCAGAGATACGATCCCTGGGCTTGAAACCAAGGACAAATCTTGCAGCCCTGTTCTGGGTAAGTTGTAAAGGTTGAAGGGTGGAGACAGGCAGAGTTAGAAAGAAGCTGTTGCAGTAGTCCAGTCTAGAGAGGACCAGACCTCTAGAGACAGTGAGCTTCTTGGTGACAATTGCTAATGTAACATTCACTTTAAAATGACCCAATAATACAACCATTTGTGAAATTCTGGGTCAGTTCGGTACTTTGCATTAAGTGAGCATTCATATACTTTCTGAATACCAGGAAGTATTTGAAGTGTTTGGATTTGAGGTGGTGAAGGAGGTGGCCAAAGTGGGGTGAGAAATCGAAGGGGGCTGTGACAAGGTGCATGGGCTTTAGTGTTCAGGGCACAGCATAATGGGGGATGGCAGTGTGAGCAAGGCGTGCTGCCCCAACCGAAATGAATGAATAATTTTGAATGTCTCACACCCGAATGACTGCAGTGACCGATATATATATATATATATATATATCTCGCATTGGAGATTTCCCCATAACGCAAAAGTGGCAAAATACTTTACAATTTTACTTTTGTTGAAAGAAAAGACGGTTTTTGCAATACAGTAATGATGGTTTAATTCCAAAATATGTTATTCAATTGTAATAAATCTGGAACAAAAATGATGTACAAGGTAGCTTGTGTCAACGAACCGTATTTGGATTTTGGTTTGTTTTCTAATTTTCATGAAGTGCTGTTTTATCAATCTCTTTGAAACCCTTGGAATGTATCTTGATTGTGTGTGTTTTTTTTTAAATGTTCTCTAACCTCATGTTTCGTGGATTTTTTCCCCAATAATTAATTTGTTTTTCTCTTTTATCATGTTAGTCACATGTCTTGTTTTGATTTATTTCCCTATCGCTAGTAATTCCTTTACAAGTTTTGTTGGTAGCAATACAGTTGTTAGTTTGACATTTCCATTATTCGTTTGTCCACACAATATGTATATCAAATATTTTGCATATACAATCTGCTAGTTTGTATTCATTTTATGATAGTCTGTTCCTTTTGACCTATAGTCCCCCTGTGTGCCAATTCAGTTTTTCTGTATACATCTAGAAAACACTGTTCACCATTAAAATGATTTCTTTACACATTACTTTCCTATTTATCAGATACAGCAGGAAAGGGCACTTTCAAAATGGAGTGAAGATGTATGCCTTCGAAAAGTTTCATCAATGAGGACATTTCTTTTTTGCAGCTTTTCAAATCCAACCAGGCCACAATATCTGTTGTTTAGAGGCCATTGAGAGAACTCTGCTTGGGAGCTAGGTGATATGCTAAAATGTCTTTTGTTCTTTGCCCACCTTGCATTTTGTTTCCTAACTGTGTTGCTCACCCTGACAGGCAGCCTTCACAAATGCTACAGCACCTCACTCATCTTGCGTTCTGCCCATCTCCTACCAGCAGATGACAAAGCCAAGAGTTTTGTTCCTTTTGACCTATAGTCCCCCTGTGTGCCAATTCAGTTTTTCTGTATACATCTAGAAAACACTGTTCACCATTAAAATGATTTCTTTACACATTACTTTCCTATTTATCAGATACAGCAGGAAAGGGCACTTTCAAAATGGAGTGAAGATGTATGCCTTCGAAAAGTTTCATCAATGAGGACATTTCTTTTTTGCTTAGGCTACTCACTGAAGTACTGCATGTGCGTGTGAGACACCAGGTCTACTCAGTTACTGACTAGGGTTAGTGGGGGATATGTACGAGAGCCCTGGCATATCCCTCATTCAGGAGAAGTATTTGGAGACATCCGGGACTCCACCGTAGATAGCTCTGGTGTACTTAATGCTCTGGGTGGAGGATTGTACATGGGTTTTTAGTTTTTGTTAAGTGTATTGTTTGTCGTTGTCTGTTTTACGCACATTTCAGCAAATGCAGTGACTTGCTATGAGGTCAAATGGCCAAGCTTGGGTATGCAGAGAGAGCAGAGGCAACTAACTCAACACATTTCCATTAATAACAAATGAACAAACCTCAAATTCGATGCATTACCAGCGGTGTACCGAATAGTGAAACGACTATTCGACCGAATACCGAATACCGAATACCGAATACCAAATAGCCCAAGTATTCGGCTAAAGCTGAATAGAGAGCAGAATAGTTCTTATCATAAAGTGCCATCAGCAGTATTTTGAATACAGCTACAAGCCTGTTGCCTCCATCAGTATATTAAAGTTTAATATACTGCTGTAGGCATGCTGTTGAAGAGGCACCACTTTTCCTCTCTTCTCTGTCTCTCTCTCTCTCTCTCTCTCTCTCTCTCTCTCTCTGCACACAGTTTGTTTCCTTGACTGCATCTCATCTCTGGAATTCGGTCCTCCACTCTCATGTCTGCTTTGTGTCATTGTTTTTTATTTCCCTCCCATGCTCATTTTCTTTATTTTCATTATTGATTTATTGAGCATTTGTTAGGCGCCTATACAACCGAGTGGGGAGGGCACAAGGGGAGTAAATAACAATAATATACAATTGAGGTCCTACTAGGCCTCGTGACATTGAGAGTGCAAGTGCAGTGAAAAAAAAAAGCTGGAGATATGGAAGGGAAGGGATGGGGGGGGGCAAGGTATGGTCGAGCGCTGGTAGAGCCCTGGAGGGAAGTGCAAACGGGAGCCATGGAGGAGGCAACTGGGTAAGTGCTAGGGCGGAGGAATCCCAAGGGTGGGATGCACAGCCACCAGGGAGGGAGGCCTCAAGGGCACTGCTGGGAGGGGGGTGCTGGTGTTGACTGGGTAGAGGGGCTTGTAACCTGAGAGATTCATGAAGGATCAGGCCACCAGTCTCGGCGGAAGTGGGGTGATTAGCAAAGAAGGAAAATATGGAAGGAGGTAGAGAAAAGCAGAATTTGAGAAGTTTTCAGAATTTAAGGAGGTCGGGCTCAAGTCTGAGAGGGGCAGGGAGGCTGTTCCAAAGAGAGGTAGCAGCCAATAAGAGAGAGCTGCCCCCATGCTCTGCTTGGAGAAGCATTCGACAAGCATAGAGTTGGGGTTAGAGGAGCAGGGAAGTATTTAG
The DNA here is from genome assembly GCF_040938575.1 of Ambystoma mexicanum. Lineage (NCBI taxonomy): Eukaryota > Metazoa > Chordata > Amphibia > Caudata > Ambystomatidae > Ambystoma > Ambystoma mexicanum. Next base: position 514,359,941 of record NC_090937.1, read on the forward strand.
GGATGCAATGTTGGAGATAGCATGGTCCCAGGCCCCAGAAAGCCTGTGGATGAATCATAGGTCTTGGAATTTGGTCCTTGCAGCCACTGGGAGCCAGTGTACAGATTTTAGGGGTGGAGAGATATGGTCCTTGGGCTTGAGGCCAAGAATAAGTCTTGCAGCCCTTTTCAGGATTAGCTGAAGGGGAGGTAGGGAGAAAAGGAGGAGATTGAGGAAGAGGCTGTTGCAGTAGTCCAGCCTAGAAGGGACTGGAGCTCTGGAGACATTGAGCTTCTGGGGAAAGGTGAGGAAAGGGAGAATGCCTCTAAGGAGGTGAACCTGGAAGTGGGTCTTCTTATCAATATCCAAGATGTGAGGGGTGAAGGAGAGAGCAGAGTCGAAGATAACCCCAATGTTTTTGTCCGCACTTCATGGTGAGGGTAGAGGGCCCAAGGAGTGCAGCCTGAAGGTAGGAGGGAAATAGAGCACAGGGGTCCCAATGAGAAGGATTTCTGTTTTACTGGCATTAAGACAGACATTCCTAGCCACACACCATGCATGGGTGGCAGCCAGACAATCATGGATGAGAGAGGAGGAAGAGGAGGTAGTGGAGGGAAGTTTGAAGGAAGTGCGTCATCAGCATAACACTGCAAATGAGGAGAGAAGGAGGAGATCAGGTGAGCAAGCGGGTTGAGATAGATATTGTAGAGCCACAGCATTAGTATAGCGCCTTGGGGGACATCACAGGTAGAGAGTGAGGGGGGAGGAGAAAGGACAAAGTTGCAGCTGGAAAGGGCAGATAGTGAGGAAAGAGGTCAGCCAATCCAGTGCCCAGTCCGGGATGCAGAGGATATGATGGAGCCGTTTTATGAGGATAGAATGGCTGACCATGTCAAAGGCAGAAGAGAGGTCAAGGAGAATGAGAACAGCAGGAGAGTCAGAGTGAAGATTTGCAATCAAGTCTTCACGGGTGTTCAGTAGAGCAGTTTCTGTGACTCTGGATGCCTGGAATCCAGATTGATGGTCATGGACGGAACCAACACGTTCAGTGTGGAGGATCAATTGGGGGAGGACCAACTTCTCCGAGAGTTTAACCAAGAAGGGGTTGATAGAGATAGGGTGATAGTTAGCCAGGCAGGAGGGGTCAGCAGATGGCTTTTTAGGAGAGGGTGCACAAGCGAGTGCGTGAGGGATGGAAGGAAAGAGCCAGTGGTTAAGGAGTGGTTACAGAAGTTGGCAAGATCCAGGGTAAGAGATGATATGTTGTCCTTAATGGGTCTAGAAGATCTGTGGAGGACCTATTTGTATGAGACCTTAATAGAGCAGACATCTTTAGAGACCTCATCTGGTGCTATGGGCAGGAGGGAGGAGAGTGCGGGTGGTGAAGGGAGGGGTGCCATGGGAGGCATAGGAGGAAGAGTGGAGGTGGGTGTGGTGGAGAGTGAATACCGGGATGCTCTGAGTTTTAGATGTGAAATGGGAGGCCAAAACATTGCAGAGAGCCTGGGATGGAATGAGAGAAGTGGAGATTGCAGTTGGATTGGCGAGTTTCTTGCAGATTTTAAAAAGTTCAGCCGTGTTGTTAGTGGCTCCAGCGATGTGGCTTGGATGTGGTCTCTCTTCTTCGAGTGGATAGAAAAACGATATTGCCTCTGGAGCAGGTGACAGGACAGTTGTTTGGAGGGTGAACTCAAATTTCCATTCAGCAACCCTGCATTTACATTTCAGAGAAACTGGATCAGAGTTATGCCATCCATTGCACTTGGAGGCAGGCTTCAGGCGGATCCTCATGACAGGGGCAATGATGTCAAGGGTGTTAAAGATGGAGAGGTGAAGGTTAGCAAGGACAGAGTCAGATGGAGTGTCAGATGCAGGGGTCGAAGGGGGGATGAAAGTGGAGGCAAAAGCAGTGACTGACACTTGCCTAATCGGTTGAATGAAGGCAAAGGAAGCTGGCAGTGTGAGAGTTGGCTCAGACAGAGGGGCCCCAAGTGGTAGGAGAGAAGAGAGTGGCCAGACCAGGAGAAGCAAGTGGTAACTGGTTTAGAGATAGGGATGTCGCCAGAGATGAAGGCATCCACAGTGTGTCTGACTGAGTGGGTCGGACCCGAAGGAAGATTAGCACCCAGCAAGGTGGGGTTTGGTGGCCTTCCAGCATATGGGGAGGCTCAGAGAAGGGGCTTTACCACATGGTAAAGCCCCTTCTCTGAGCCTCCTCAGAGTGGGTGACTGCCGTCTTCCCTCTCCGGGTTCTCAAGGTAAGTGCAGCTTTCCTGCACCCTTGTGTCCTACCCCCCACACCCACCCTCTTTATCTACACTGATAGGCAGCCCCCATTTACCTTCTTGTGTGTTGGCTGCTCCAGGAATACTAATGGGCCCGCCGCAGCACTGACATCAGGAAAGTCACCAAGGAAATTGAGAAGGGACTACGTGTAGTCCCTTCCTAGCGATCCATGGTGGCCATTTTCTTTTTTTTTTTAAAGTTGCGGTTTTGCAATTTACACACTATTAGTACCCCAGTAAATCATGCCGGGGTACTAATAGATATATTACACTAGCAGGGGGGCATTACTAGACTTGGTAATGCCCTGGGGCTGCGCAACTATGGACCTGGGGCATTACCTGGCCCGGTAATGCCCCTTGCCTGTGTAATATTGCTTACATAGTAAGTGAGAGGGAGTCACAGAGGTCATGCAATCATGAAATTACTGATTCAGGTGAGTCAAGGTGATATTGAAGTCACAGAGAAGGAGGAGTTTAGAAGTAGAAGTCAAGAGGTAGGAGGTGAGGTTGGCCCATTCAGAGAGGAAGAGAGGTTAGGGCCAGGCAGCCAGTAGATGGTAGCAAGGGTGAGTGAGAGAGTAGGTGAGATCCATATCCTACATACAAGGCATTCAAAAGAGATGCAGGATTGAGTTGGTATGATAGAAGCAGGGTCCCACTTAGGGAAAATCAAGGCCACTCCACTTCTGGGACAGTTGGGCCTGGGTTTGTAGAGGAGTTTGTCACACTCAGGAAGGAGAATGTCAATAGCAGGGACAAAAAAGTTGATTACCCATTGTAGATTGGTTACCAGACTTGTTGAAGAGAATAGACAACTCCTGAAGAAGGGGGCAAATGCACCCCGAAACGCGTAGAGACACAAGTCATGGATTGAACATTCCATAAGAAATTGCTCAGTAGAGTTATTACCAAATGTTTAAATACATGCAAATTAAGACTTGTAACTGTCTATTCAATTTTGAAATGATTAAGTTGTTTTTTTTTTTTAAAAAGGTAACAAAGAGATGGACTTTACATATGAAAGTTTGATATGATATGACATATAGACTTGCAAAACATTTTCAAGTAAAAATCTTTTTAGAAAACAATTTGTGTATGAAGTATGATATAATTGAATTCTGAAATTTACCATTTGAAATAATTACCAATTGATTGTCTATACAATATATACTGGGTGTGTAGGGGACGGGAGAGATCCACAAGATTGTGGACATCTGTTGTTTATGAAAGAGCTGGCATTTAACCACATCTTAGTAAGGGTGAGGACATTGAGATCAAAGTCTTCAAGAATGAGACAGATGTCAGAGGAGTGTTTGAGAGAAGGACGAGCATTCAAAGTAGCTAAGTGAAGCGGATTACCACCTTTGATAGTTTTCTGAGAAGGGGTTCAGGGGTGAAGCAGAAGAAGGGGGAAGTTAATGAAATTGGGCAGGCACCCGTCAAGAAGGAGAAGAGTAGATTAAAAGCCTTGGACCATGACAGTGCCATTGTGATAGACAGTAATGATGCACCTAGAGAATGAGAGCTATGGCAAGAGTACTTCCCATCTAGTGCTCCCGTTAGTGGGTGAAGAGGAGAAAGGGGAGAGAGTGGAGACCAAGTCGGGTGTCCAGAGGGTAGGGCACAGAAAAGAGGATATTAGTAATAGTCTGCATGGGAGTAGCATAGGTAGGCTTGGATTAGAAGCCAGAAGAGCTTTATTAAGATGTTTTCTTCCAGACTTCATGAGAGAGATAGGATAGGTGATAGAGTAGCAGTTAGAAAGGATAGGGGAGATAGAGATCTCCATGTGAGTGGTGGGAGATAGATGGTGGAGAGAGACAGACAGGGGAGCTACACAGTGCACATATAAACTCGCCAGGCGGCCTAGCAGCCAAGCAGGCACAGATGAAGGGGTTGCTTTGAACAAGATATGCATGAGGGTAGCAGGATTTTATGTATCCAAACTGGGGTGAGTGCTAAAATGCAGCAGAAAACAATCAATACCCAGGTTAAAAAGCACATCTAAATTCAACTTTCCAACAAAGCACTAAAATGCCCAGGTTTAAAGACACATCTAAATTCAACTTTCCAACAAATCACTAAATGCAGCAGAAATCAATTGCAGGGTGATTACATTGTAATTGTAATTGGTTATTTATAACGCACTTAATACCCAGAGGTTTTTAATTGTGGACCCAGGGATCGAACCTGTGTTGCTCCGTGTTGTCTTGCTTCCAAGGTGACATCTAGATGCGCTTTTCCTACAGCATACTAGTAATGCAAGGCCAAGATAGTAGTTACAAGGCCGGGATTATCAAACACACATGGAAAATGGCAGCAATGTTCAGGTGAAGAGATTACAAAAAGCCCAATAGGGTGTTTCCAAGCAGAAGCAGGGAGATGCAGCAATTAAACAAGGGGAACAGATTAATTAAAAACACAGCTAAAGTTGAAAATCAAACACACCTGGAAAATGGCTGCATTTTACAGGGCAAATGTTTAGATTTTCCAATGTTGTTTTATTATAAAAATAGGCAGGAAAAAGCAACAATTTTAGCAAAGTCGCAGTACAGCCTAACATAGAATTATCATTGTTGACAAACCTGAGCATGGGTAGTGAGCCAAATGTACATTTTAGTGGGTAGAAATCAATACATTGAGCATAGAAAATAAAGGAGTCAGTGTGGCGCTGTTGGAAGATTGCTGGCTTTAAAGCAAATGTTCAGCTGAGGTTGGAGAGATCCCTAACGGGTTCTGGTCAGATACTGATGCAAAAGTCAGGTAATACAGTATAAAAAGTAGATCCGGTCATAGCATGAGGACACGGTGCAAGAACGTTTGTGGCCTTGCAAAAGATAAATAGACTGATCTGTAAAATCGCTGAAATGGTGGGGGGGTAAGCAGGCTGGCTCAAGGTTTTGAAGAGGCACATCTGGCTACATGAGCTGAAAATATGCTGATGACGCCCTGGAACATGGGGTAGGCACAATGTATTTGCCCACCAACTTGACCCCCGCATTTGTGTGCTGTTGCTGCCCTACAACATGGGGCAGGCACCATGTATTTGCCTTTTGCTGAACTTTTGCATTTGCATGCTGATGCCGCCCTGCAACATGGGGTAGGCACCAGGTATTTTCCCACCAATTTGACACTCACATTTGTGTGCTGCTGCCATCCTGCAACATGGGCTAGGCACCATGTATTTCCCTACCAACTTGATACTCACATTTGTGTGATGTTGCCACCCTGCAACTTGGGGTAAGCACCATATTTTTGCCTATTGCTGAACTTTTGCATATGTGTGCTGATGCCGCCCTGTAAAATGGGGTAGACACCATGTATTTGCCCACCGATTTGACACTCACATTTGTGTTCTGCTGCTGTCCTGCAACATGGGGTAGGCACCATGTATTTTCCCACCGATTTGACACTTACATTTGTGTGCTGCTGCCACCCTGCATCATGGGGTAGGCACCATGCATTTGCCTATTGCTGAACTTTTGCATTTGTGTGCTGCTGCCACCCTGTAAAATGGAGTAGGCACCATGTATTTGTCCTCTGATTTGACATTTGCTTTTATGTGCTGCTGCCGCCCTGCAACATGGGGTAGGCACTATGTTCTTCCCCACTGATTTGACATTTGCATTTGTGTGCTGCTGCGGCCCATAATATGGGATCAGGCTCAATCGGATGTAATCACCTTGTACTTCTTTTTTCACTTTGCGTATGATATATTTATTACCTGTTGCATTTGCTCTGATGTTGTAATTTGCCTTGTACGCTTCATATTCTGTAACCTGAAACACTGAAACTAAGTTTAAGCGCCTAGATACCTCAGGGTTTTGCACGTTATACAAATAAATAAACAAATAAACAAACAAACCATGTAAGGCTGCATGGAATAGGGGATCATGCAGTGATGCCAAGAGGTTGAGGGACTTACCCATGGATGGAGAACAATGGCCGCAATGGCAGTGTTATGTTGGGTTGCTCAGTTGTGATGACAGGGGGCCCTCACTGCCCTCCCAGGCCTGGACAGGGCCAGAAAGGGTGAGACCTGGCCCTTAGATGGAGGCCCTTGGGTGAGGCCAGTGCTCGCCTGCTGGATCCTGGGCCTTTTGGATCTTTGTTGTGGAATTCACCCAATTAGGCTGCTGCAAAGAGGCTGGTGGGTGCCTCAAAGGAGTCCAGGTATCCTGGCAGCCATGATTCTTTCTCCATGTTTATTTTCCCTGTATATTGTCAGCAGATCAGTGTTGTGGTGTGGTACCTGTATTTTATGTGTTAATGTCTCTAGTGGAGTAACTTTACTTGATACAGTCGTCGATTAGTGATGTGCGGACACTGTATGGCAAGCTCCTTACGAGTTGTGCATGTATGAAAGAGGGGTGACAGTGATTGATGGGAGGATAACTATGCTTGAATGGGCAGGAGAGGGTGTGGTTTTACCAGATAATGGGCCTCATTATGAGCTCAGCGGTGCAGTAAAAATGTGGGGTTATTAGTGCTACCAACTAAGAGTTTGGGGATACAGTGGGGGAAAAACCTCCAGAAAGAAGCTGGAGGTAATTCTGCCACCTTACTGCCCAACATTTTCTAATTCAGTGGTATTACCACGGGTGGAATTACTGACAGTGGTAACACTCCTGAAATTCCCCATGGAACTCTTAGGGACATCAATTAATGGGGACTAACCGGATCAAGTGGTGGATCAAGTGGTGGTAAAGTAATATAGTTTGGTGGTATCTCAGCGCATTTACTTATAATGAGACCCAATGTGTTGGCGCTTGATGGGGTAACTGTTCTTCATTCATAGTGTGGGGATGGGCTCCTAATCACCTTAGACTAAGGCAGCCACACCACATAAGAAGCGAGTGTACATTTCTACGTAAAGCACATTTATTGTACAATCGTCTGGGGAGGGGCTAGATGGCACTATAGAGTCAAAGTAACCCGAGTCTCTCTGAACCACATAAATTGACACATTCTATACATTTTTGCAACAGTTAAAACACAAATTTTTTCCATGTTTTGGTTGACAGTATACTTAAGTAAACACAAATATCACTGTGTAGAGATCCCTGCTCCCTACTGGCTGCGGCCAACAGAGCACGCCTAAAAGGGACATGCTTCATCGAACCGGCCGGAGCCATAAGTGGTGTGCCAAAACGCAGAGTACCATAGAGGGAAGATGTCAGCACACTGGGTCAGTCCAAAACTGCCTTGTTCTGCTATTCAGTTATTTCTTTTGTCACGCCTCACTCATCACACCCATAGTGAGTATCTGCTTGCCTTTTCTTTTTGACATTTCAAATTAAGAACTCCCCTTCACCATGTTACAGCTCGGTCCATATAGGTCTGGATATTATAGGTCATGTGAGCTATTGCCCATGTAAAATAAAGCAATTGAATTAGTGCAACATCTGACCACATTAGATGAAACGGGCAAAAGTAGTAAGCTTCTTATGGAGCTTCCGGAGAAAAAACCCACATACCATTAATGAAAAAATGTGCATTGGGTTGAATTATAAAATATACCCCATTTATCAAGAGGCGCTCATTCTGAACTTTAGTAAATTCAGTGTGCTCCACATATCAGGCAATATGTTAGACAACACAGCTTGCTAAAACAGGAGACCCGCTGCATATGGAAATTGCTAACTTTAGTAAATGGATAGCAATCAGTGAAAATGAAACTCGATCCACTTTTACTTTGAACGACCTAATGGGAACCTCCACTTAAAATCTAGACTTGGGTAAAAGAGCACAGTGTGTATTAAACCGTCGAGAGAAAGCATACCTAACTTGGTTACACAGTATCTGCTTTTGAAAATGTCGAGAAAAGAGTTGCATGACAACGCCTGCCTTCCGTCAAACCCGCCTGAATCAAAGTTTATCTTTGTGCCTTTATGTGATGAATTTGATTAGTGAAGCAGTGTTCTCTCTTTTACTTTCACCCTTAATTTAATTAAACTTCTCTTTGCAGTTTGACTGATTACTCAGTTTCGTCCCATAAACTAGTTCAAAGAAGACTATGCCAGAAGGAATTGCATTTAATGGTACTAATGTGAAGAATTTAGCCATATGGCAGAGATCTAAAAAAAATAAGGTGATTGGCATGAGCTTTACAAAACGTTGTGCGTGTTGAAACAAATAACCTACTGCAGTTTCTTTGCATGAATTTACGTTTCAAGCAAGTCTACAAATAAAAGTGATACCTGACAGATATTGTCCATTAAATGGACGTCAATATTGCTACAGCTGTTCCGCTGCCTTTCCCACATTCCTAGCGACCGGCTTCTGTTATGTTAAAGTTCTGTCCAACATAATGCAACGATTTTTGAAGCATACGCAAGTTGATTCATAGCACCTTCGGTAATGTATAGTAAAAGGTTTCCAAATGTATTAGCAGGAGTTCAAAGAACGAGTGGCAGCATGACAAGCCTCTCCCAATTGCCTTCACAATTATTCAAAGAAATACGTTTATAATTGAAGGCAGGTGCATTATTTGAAGATTCATTCAAAATATCCCAATAATTATGCAGAATGTTTGCAATTTTTTGTAGATGACACTTGCGTGTATAGGTTTTCTTAAAAGTTTGTTGAATACTTTTTTTTCAAGCTCCTCTTCAAATTCTTCAACTTTTGCTAAATTCTGGACTCAAATATAGAAATAATAATAATTTGGCTTTTATATAGCGCTACAAACCCTCGGACATCTGAGCACTGCTTATTATTACTCATGGTGTGTGGTGCTCATTTATCGACCTCAGAAGGATGAAAAGTTGAGTTCGGCCCTGCTGGGATTTGAACCCGAGTCAGCAGACTCTGCACTGATGTCAAAGCAAGCACTCTACTCGCTGTGAAAAACACATGTGAGCCATGTAAACCATGTTCCCAAAGACCTGATGACTAACGGGCGCGTAACACAACACCAACCCATGATATGCGTTGGGTCCGATTAATCAAGCATTCTTTTGATATACGCAAGTGCATCCTTCATTATGTCAAAAATAATTGCTTCCAATTCAAAAAGGGGAATGCATAACGGATGTGCATATTCACATCCCTTCATGAAAATTGTACAAACCAGGAGTATTACAGGAGTCCCTTTTATGCATTTCAGTAGTGCCCGCCAATTCAGAATCAATCTGTACTTTTATATATGTGAAAGTGAAAAGCATCCCACTGCGTCTTTTTCAAACATGCAATATCTGACAGACAATATCTGAACTTTTGTGTCTGTTTTATCTTAATTTGAATGTCAGCTAAATTAATGGATACTTTCCCCTTTATTGCAATCCCTCAAACTGGAGTTGCTCAAATCATAGAAAGAGCACTTTTTTGGCGGCTTATAACTTTGGTGCCATTTGACGAATCCACATGAAACTTTGCAGAGAAGTATATGGCCACCTTAGAATGATTTTGCAAAGTTTGGTCTGGCTTCGTCCAAGAGGGGAAAAGTTATAAGGGGGGTCCATAAATATTTGAACTCCTCATAGGAACAATGGAAAAGAAATGCTTGTGCCTACAGCCCAAACGCTGGATGGATTTTTAATAAATTTGCGCCAGTAGTAGCAGAACTTGTCCCGAAAGCATACTTTTGTACATTTTGTATAAATAAGTTTTGTTGTTTAAAAAAAAAAAAAAGGAACAGCCTTTCTCAGATGTTAGGCGGAAACCTGTGCAGTTCCCTCTGGGACCACTGCAAAAGATTTAGGACTACAGGTGTTTGGCAGTAAACCCACTTGGTAGCAGTCTGTACCACACAGATTCACTTGGTAGCTGTGGCTGAGCAGTCAGACTTCCCTCAAGAAGAGTTGAGCAGTATGTGGAGTATACAGTATAGGGCAATTCTACACAGTAAAACAAGCAAACACGCAACAAGGCTTCGGTGTAAAGTTATAAAGGTATTTATTTATAACAACACATCTATAGAAAACACTCTGGCACTAATATGGCAAACAACTTCAATCACAATACTATACGAAGAAAAAGATCAATCCCCCTAATAATAGTTCGACAAGTCTAGCTTCACCGGCATCACTTATTTGCAGACAGAGGTGTATGCTTTAACCTAGATGGCACTCTAGTATTCGTTAGGTCGGAAGAGAACAATAAGGCAGGTTATGAAATCAACTCGGTACCAATACTTTACGGACAAATGCAAGGCAAGTAAGGCAGGGTCTACTGCAGATCACCAAATTCAGAGGCCAGGCCCACTCGGAGAGAGGCAAGGCGATATGTCCCAAAAAAGTGTCTCAGTTGAAATGCGCTTCAAGTATTTATCGCAAATTGTTATGGAAAGTTTGGACCAGTTCAGAACAGAAAGTTTAAGGAACGCTTGAAGGCGACCCAATGGAAAGGCGAGGATTCAGACACCTCACTCTATCCGGCAGAAAGGGAAGCCAGGCGGACACGGTACCTTGTTTCTGGAGAGACAGCTCCGGCGGGGGCAGTTGTTCCTGGTGGTGGATGCACGTCCGGTCTTTGCCAAGAGAAGAGATGTCCTCGTCGTCGAAGGAAAGTTGAAGATCGTTGCACCACCAGGGAAGAGACCAGCCGCGGAGTGCTCCGTCACAAGGCATCACCTTTTGGTCGCGGTACAGGGGTAGTGGCTATCCGGTTGCCGAGGTGCTCTGCACGTGCAATTCGACCACTGCGTCCTGGAGCGAAGAAAAAGCAAAGGTGACTGCTTGTTCCCACCAGTCAGGGGAAGAGACTCTCCGGCAGGGAGATCTCCTCTGTCGTCGGGAAGTGGTGAGTCGGTTCCGCAGGGCTCCACCGGAGGTCTCGTCGTTGCAGGTAGGCTCAGCTTTACCCTCGTCTGATTCTTAGGTCCTGTGGCGACTTCTGAAGATCCAGTCCCAAAAGCCCTGCTTTTATGCAGAAAACCCCCATTCATTCAGCCTAGCTGTCAATCAAAACACGCTAAGTGGTGAGCGGGGAGGCTCACCACTTGGGCCAATCACACCAGAGTGCGACCGGAGTTGGCAAGGCAACTCAGTCCAGGGTGCCTAAACCCCCTCCCACACCCCTGTGGTAACCCAGACAGAATGGCACCACTTTGGAGGGTCTCTGTACAGAAGCCCGCCAAAAGTGGAACAAAGGGCTCAACCTTTGGTTTAGGAGTCACAGAGACGAACACAGACGCCTTTTTAAAAACCGAGTTCTGGCAGAAAATACCATCCGATAGACTTATTTAAGATAAGTAAACCAGTGGTATGTTAGAGATTGATGAGAAAAAGTATTAATCACCAACAATGGGAAGAATCCCATAGGGTTATATTCGGGGTCGAATATAACAAGTAGTTTCTACTGCCACCAGCCAAAACTCGACGAGGGGAGACGGGACAGTGCCCCCTCGAATAACAGACCCAAGAGTAATCGAATTACCCCTACTAGTACGTCCACAATAGGATGGTTTGTACTAGTTCTGTTAGTAAATTTAGGTCTAGTAAAGCCAATGGTGACTTTACATGCCCGGGGAGACAGCAGTCAGTCCCCGGGTATGGAGTCTATAACGGAGGTCCGCTAGGACGCCCCAGTGTTATGGCACGTAGGGTGCGGTGTAACACACATAGAAAAACATATGAGACCCTATGGAGTAAAAGACCCTATAGCCCATAGAACACATTGACATTCAAAGGAATTACACACATTCATGTCCAAGAGTGGGAGAAAAAGAGTCTCACTCTTGGCAGGGTGGAAAAAACAAACTCCCGAAATCCAGCAAAGCTGCTGGGGGACTCACTAGGTTAGGAAATTCAGCCTAAACAGAGAATTCTCCCTAACACTCGCCCCCCCCCCCAGACTAAGGGACAGGAGGATTTAATCCACTCCTGGATGAATCTCATACCTCTAGTCGATGACATACATCCTAGAGAGACCATCAGCATTTTGGTGGTGACACCCTGACCTGTGCTCAATGGTGAAATCAAACCCTTGCAGGCAGATAGACCATCTCAATAGTTTCGGATTTTCCCCTTTCATTTGCATTAACCATCTCAAGGGTTGGTGGTCAGTCTGAATAACAAAAGTAGAACCATACAAGTATGGCCTAAACTTCTTCAGAGCCCACACGATAGCAAAGCACTCTCTTTCGATTGTTGCCCACCTTGTTTCAGGATCCTTCAGCTTGCAGCTGATGAAGCAAACGGGGTGCTCCCTACCTTTCCCATCCAGTTGACTGAGTACGGCACCTATTCCTACATTTGAAGCATCGGTCTGCACAATGAAGTGTTGGCGGTAATCCGGAGCTCTGAGTACTGTGGCTTGGCAAAGAGCCTTTTTCAGGTTTTCAAAAGCCTGATTGCACTCCTCGTTCCATCTAACCTTTTTAGGACATTTTGGCGAGGAGATGACATTCAGTGGAGAAGCTATGGTCCCATAGTTCTCAATGCAATTCCTGTAATACCCAGTGAGGCCTAGGAAGGCTCTCACTTGGGTTTGAGTAGTAGGTGTTGTCCAATTTTGCACAGCTTCAATCTTACTGAGCAAAGTCCTTATTTCTCCACCTCCTACCTCATGTCCAAGATAGACTACCTTACTCTGTCCAATTTGGCATTTACTCGCCTTTATGGTCAGATTGGCTCGTCCAAGAGCCTGCAAAACATCTCTCAGGTGGGTTACATGTTCTTCCCAGGAATTGCTGAACACTGCTATGTCATCCAAGTATGCCATGCAGAAGTCCTCCATCCCATTCAGAACCTGGTTTACCATCCGTTGAAACGTAGCAGGTGCATTCTTCAGTCCGAAAGGCATTACCTTAAACTGGTATAAGCCAACGAGGGTCGAAAATGCAGTTTTCTCCTTGGCATGGTCTGTCAGGGCTATTTGCCAATAGCCTGACGTCAAGTCAAATGTGCTGAGGAACTTGGCTGCACCAAGTTTGTCCACCAACTCATCTGTTCTTGGCAAAGGGAGGGCATCAGTCTTGGTGACTGCATTAAGAGCTCTATAATCCACGCAGAATCTAAGCTCTTTAGATCCGGCCTTTGGTACTAACACGACTGGGCTAGTCCATGGACTACTAGAGGGCTCTATTACCCCGAGATCAAGCATCTTGCTGACCTCACCTTTGATGTGGGTTTGTACGTTTTCTGACATTCGGTATCCTCTGCTTTTGACTGGCAGACAGTCACCAGTGAGTATGTCATGCTGGCCCCAAGGGGTCAAGCCTGGTGAAAGCGAGAACAGAGAGGCAAACTGATTCAACATTGATTTGAAAAACTGTGGCTTTGAAAAACCTTGCTCCACCAGGGCGACTCCTTACAATCCCGATAGTTATACGTGCAAGATTAAAAGTTTCAAAATCCGGTCAATGAAGTCGCAGGTCAGCTGTATAAGGACGGTAAAAAGCCTAACCGTCCCATACGTTGAAGAAATTTATTAATGAAAATACAGGACTCTGCGCCAACAACTCAAGTTGAGTTAAATCTTAAATTATGCTTTATTGATCATCCATGACCATTGAGCCCATAATTGATAACATGTTTCGGCTCCACTGAGCCTTTTTCAAATCCGGGCTACCCATAATTGTAATATAGGACATACAATATATCATAGTCAAAAAACAATTTGTATGAACGACATCATAAAGTATAACATAATACCAGTTTTCAAATATCGTGACCACAAAATATGCATAATAACATGAAAGAAATTAGACAGAAAAACAAGGATGGGCAAAAGGGAAGGGTTCATGGGTGTAGAAAAATAGGCAAACATATCATAATACATTGTTATGTTTGAGTAAACAGAAAAAGAGCACAAAAAACAGAAACAAAAACACAAACAAAAAGAAAAAAAAAGGGAAAAAAGAACCCATTAGTAATCATTATTCTTCAATTCATTGAATAATATAACCAAATTCTGCAATGGTCCCTTGAGACAAACTGACAACTTGGTGGATGTCCTTACCCGAAATTTGATGTAACCAGTTCTTATGACTATTTGTCCATGTAGTAGTAACGGGGTACAATCCCCAATATCAATCTAAACAAAAAATGTAAGTAGCGAAGGTAAATAAAACTGATTGTCCAATTTAGAATATACATTAATTGTGTATATCAACATATGCTATATAATTCAAAATATTTGAATAAAGCCTGAGAAACTAACAAAGCATGTATACGCTTCTCCTGACCCAATTTATATTTGTTGAATACTTAAATGGTTACTATCACAGTAATGTATAATCACGGGCACTAATGCACCTAACTACAAAAGGTTGGTGAGCATTACACGCAACATTCAAATAACATACTGAGCTACCAATTATGATGGGGTATCCCTTTAACAACACCCTGAAATACATGTAACCTCCTAATAAACAATGAGCCGTGTTCTAAATCAGGTATAACAATGAAAATTATTCGAGCTTGAGAAGCCAGATTGCAATGTACTACATCTCACAAGAATGAAACCATTTCATTATCTGTATTAAGTCCTGTATTTGTCGAATTGAAGTAACAAATTGCTCTTGCTTCCGCTTGTCGTAACGCCTTCACTCTGTCACCACCTCTTTTGTTCAAGGATACTTGTTTAAGACCAATGAATCTAATTTCCGATTTGAGATGTAGCTGATGTGTTTTTTGCCAATGTTCAGCTAACGGAAGTGATGGGTCTTGACTGCCAATTTTGGCTAAATGTTCACGGATACGGATTCTCAACTGTCTCTTGGTGCTACCAATATATAGTTTGTGGCAGACACAGATGATGCCATATACTACAAAAGTTGTTTTGCAATTAATTCCTTGTTTAATGATCCAACATTTTCCATTTTTATCTTCGAATTCCGTTGTTCTTTGGTATGCATATTTACATTGTGGACAGACTCCACATTTCCTGAAACCAGAATCTTTCTTGTGTAACCATGTACCTTGAGTAGTGCTCTCAATGTCCGGTAATAACGATGGACTAAGGATAGATTTAAGTGTATTTGCTCTTCTGAAGGTAATGCGTGGATGATCACTCACAAACTCACCAATATGACTGTCCAATTTAAGTAGGTACCAATGTTTGTTCAAAATTTTTTGTAATCTCTGGTGGTCTGAACAATATTGAGTGATAAAGCTAATCGGCATGTTAGCTTCCAAATTATTCCCTTGTCTCTGTCTCAAAGTATCCTGCTGCTGCATCAATTTGGTTCTCTTATATGCTTTACTTATGTCTTTTTGGGCATATCCCCTCCTTCTAAAACGTCGTTGTAATAGATTACATTCCTCTTCAAATTTTAAGTTACTATTACAATTTCGTCTCGCTCTGATATATTCACCCAATGGTATATTGGTGATAGTTGGTCGAAAATGACAACTTTTAGCATGTAATATTGAGTTAACTTCAGTTGGTTTTCTGAATGTAGTTGTTTGTAGTACTTGATCTTCCAAATATATTGTCAAGTCCAGAAAATGTATCCGCTGTTTGTTGCATTCTCCAGTAAATTACGTGTTCTATAATTGGAAATGCGTCATCATTTCACGTAATGATGGTTAATTACAATTGTCTTCACTACGGAACTTATAATGAATTGTTTTGAATAAGGCAGAAATGGCCTGTGACCATTAAGAAGAGTTGTTTTGCCCGTTTGGTGAAGGGCGGGATTTATTCTCATGAAAATGCCTAGTTGCCACAGGCAACCTTGATATACACAATTAATGTATATTCTAAATTGGACAATCAGTTTTATTTACCTTCGCTACTTACATTTTTTGTTTAGATTGATATTGGGGATTGTACCCCGTTACTACTACATGGACAAATAGTCATAAGAACTGGTTACATCAAATTTCGGGTAAGGACATCCACCAAGTTGTCAGTTTGTCTCAAGGGACCATTGCAGAATTTGGTTATATTATTCAATGAATTGAAGAATAATGATTACTAATGGGTTCTTTTTTCCCTTTTTTTTTCTTTTTGTTTGTGTTTTTGTTTCTGTTTTTTGTGCTCTTTTTCTGTTTACTCAAACATAACAATGTATTATGATATGTTTGCCTATTTTTCTACACCCATGAACCCTTCCCTTTTGCCCATCCTTGTTTTTCTGTCTAATTTCTTTCATGTTATTATGCATATTTTGTGGTCACGATATTTGAAAACTGGTATTATGTTATACTTTATGATGTCGTTCATACAAATTGTTTTTTGACTATGATATATTGTATGTCCTATATTACAATTATGGGTAGCCCGGATTTGAAAAAGGCTCAGTGGAGCCGAAACATGTTATCAATTATGGGCTCAATGGTCATGGATGATCAATAAAGCATAATTTAAGATTTAACTCAACTTGAGTTGTTGGCGCAGAGTCCTGTATTTTCATTAATTAATTGATTCAACATTGATTTGCACTCTTCTTGCTGCTCGGGTGTCAGATTGGAGGAGAGATTTACTCCTTCAATTTTTTCGTCTAAAGGTAAGCCTCTGAGGAGATCCAGAAGAGCTTCACTCTCTTCTTCTTCCTCGGATGATGCTAGAAGCAACACTCCTACATCAGGTCTTGAGACATATGCTTTGAGTCGGTTGGTGTGGAAGACTGTCGGAGCCTCCTTGGGATTGCCCAAGTCCACCAGATAGTTGACCTCTCCGAGTTTACCCACCACTCGGAAGGGTCCCATCCATTTGTCTTACAAGGCCCTCTGCCTTGTTGGGATCATAACGAGAACGAGCTGGTCTTGAGCGAACTCAACCATGTTAGCCTTTTGATCGTGCCAGTGCTTGACCAATGTTTGTACAGCTTTCAAGTTATCGCTTGCTTCCGTCATCATGTGCGACATTCTCCTCCGGAGACCTATCACGTAGTCAGTCACTCTGACTGGCTTGGGGGAAGGAGCACCCTCCAACCCCTCCTTAATCAGGGCCAATGGACCTCTGACGGGATGACCATAGAGAAGTTCGAAGGGAGAATAACCTACTCCCTCCTGAGGGACTTCTCTATAAGCAAATAGAAGGCATGGCAGTAGAAGGTCCCACTTACGCTTAAGGGGTTACTCTAAAGCACCTATCATGCTCTTCATGGTTCGGTTGAAGCGTTCTATCAACCCATTGGTTTGTGGGTGGTAAGCTGTTGAGAACTTGTAAGTAACTCCACAGGTTTTCCACATGGCTTTCATGTAGTGGGACATAAAGTTTGACCCCCTGTCAGAGATTACTTCCTTAGGAAACCCGACCCTTGTAAAAATACCAAGGAGGGCCTTAGCCACAGCCGGAGCTGTAACAGTCCTCATAGGAATTGCCTCAGGATACCTAGTAGCATGGTCTACTACAACAAGTATAAACGTGTTGCCTGAGGAGGTTGGAGGATCAAGGGGACCAACAATGTCAATCCCTACTCTCTCAAATGGGACTCCAACAACTTGGAGAGGCACTAAAGGTGCCACATTCTTGGAGCCAACCTTACCAGAGGTCTGGCAGGTGTGGCAGCTCCTGCAGTGTTTTTCCACTTCGGCCCCCATCTTTGGCCAATAGAAGTAGAGAGAGAGCCTTTCCTTAGTCTTCTTGAAACTCAAGTGACCAGCCAAAGGAATCTCGTGGGCTAACTGCAAGAACTGTGGTCTGTTCTCTTGGGGTACTACAAGCCGCTTGTAGTCTCCAGGTGCAGACTTGGTCGGTTCACTGTAGAAGAGGCCATCTTCCCAGTGCAACCTGTATTTCCCAGGCTCTTGCCCTTCAGCCTGAGCTTCTGCCTGGTGGCAAAGACCTTCCAGAGTTGGACATTCTCTCCGTCCCTTACTGAAGTCTGCCCTGCTGGGTCCACCTCCTGCCAGTAAAGACTGCAGCTCAGGATGGTCAACAGGATCCAGATCTCCAATGAGTTCCTGGCCTTCCATTAGCTCTTCCTCAGAGTCTAATTCTACCACACAGGGTTGTACCTCCCTCTCAGCCTCAGCTGGAGGTGGAGTTACGGGTGTAACTTTGGACAACCGCGGGGAAGTCCTTGTTGGCTGCACCGAAATGCTGGCTGCTGGTTTCGGGGTAGAAGTCTTAGGTTTCCCTTTCCCTTCTGATTTCTTCGAGACAGCTGCCGACAATTCCAGTGGAGCAGGAGTGATCTCTTTCTTCATCATCTCCTGGAGAGTACCGCGCATGGTCCTCTCTGTTGCGGGTTTGGTTAGCTCCTGTAACCGTTTATTAGGAGGTCTGGGAGTATGCGATACAACTCCGAGAGTTTTCAAATCGTTACCCAACAGTACGCGTCCTGGTACCTCACTCTGTATGCTGACAGGTATCTTCACAGTCAAGGCGTTACACTGGATGAGAACTGGTAATTGGGGAAGCATCTGCACAGGCCCTCCAGCTAACTTGGTGAGGCGTTTGGGTGCCTTAGCAACATCCTCAGCCTGAAAAAACGGTTTATCCACCACAGTTATGCTGGCCCAAGTGTCCCTAATGGCAGGAGTCTCCTGACCATTCACCTGGACACTGTCCTTATAATACTCTTTGGTATTATCGAGGATAGAATTATAGACATCTAAATTCTGTTGTTCCCACAACCCCAGAGATACTTAAGAAACGCTGGCTGAGACTCCAATGGGTTCATCAGCTAGCAGTAGAAAGTTTCCACTTGCCATTCGGACTTCCTCCTCTGGAGCGAAGGCTAAGGAGACAAGTTGGACCCCTGAAGGTTTACCCTTACATCTGGGATCTCCTTTCACGTGGTGAGTCGAGCCACAAACAAAGCATTTACCGAATGCTTTCTGGAATGGTGGCTTGTTCTGCCCTCCTTCCGGTTTGGCACCAGAAGACACACTATTCTGCTGTGGTTTTCCTTGTGGCTTACCCTTCTGGTTTTGTTTGGGGCCCTCTTTGGAATTTGAGTTATTCGAATTCTCTTTTGAGTCTTTTTTAGGCTGTTTTCCCTCATCCTTTTTCTGAGTTGCCCCAGAATCCTTATGAGTAGCCCTGTTGGCAACCCACAAGTCAGCAGCCTTAGCTAGCTTCCGGGAATCCAATTCCTTCGAATCAGCCAAGTGCTGTCTGAGTTCAGGAGAACAGGGATCATAAATAGACTCCAACATAAAAAGATTCTTCATACCCTCATAAGTGTTCACTTTGTAACCCTTAATCCATCCCTCTAAGTTTTTCAACCCTTCACTCACCCAGGTAGCCCAAGGGGTACCATCATGCTTTTTGAGGGTTCTAAACCTCTTAAGATACTGGGAAGGGGTCTTCCCAAATCTAGCTATCAAAGCTAGTTTCACACTTTCGTAATCCGTCTTATCCGCCTCCCCCAGCTCCATTACCACATCAGTCGCAACAGGGGGGAGCCTAGAGAACAACCAGGGAAGTAAATCATTCCCGGTGATGTCCTGGAGCCCATGATTCTACTCAAACAGTTTTAACCAATCCAACACATCCAATCTCGGTTCATACATACCCACTAATTCCTTCGGCATCGGGGTCTTTTGGGACTGGAGCTCCTAGAGGAACCAGAGGAGAGAGAAGCATTTTCCACAGACAACTTTTTCATCTCTAACTCGTGATTAAGTTCTATTTCCCTGAGCCTTAACTCAGCTTGCTTCTGCTCATCCTGGGCATTCATCCGTCTGAACTCGAGCTCTTGGTTTCTTTCAGATTGAGCCAAGAACCGTTTGTATTCTAATTCGAGCTTCATTTTTTCAAGTTCAAAATAAGCAGGGTTACATGTGGGACCTGGTATGGGCCCCATAGTTACAGCTGGTAAAGCAGGTAGAGGAGCAGGGGAGACAGTTTCGTTAGCCTCTCCTTCCTCTTCAGCCTCTTCATCACTATCATCAGAATTATGATTTAGATCAACACCATAACTGTTATCTACATTTGCTGGAGAAGTTGGTTCCTCTGAACCAGTACCCAGACTTTGGTTCGCCAGCAATCTTGCTATCAGTTCTAACTTCTTGCCTCTTACAGAAAGATTCTCTTGCCTACAGAGAGCTCGTAAACTCTCAGTATTTTCACCTGACAAGGGTTCTTGACTGTAAGATTCCATAGTAGACATGTTTTTGAAAGTTGCTTTTTAGTGCTAAGCTTTGTGGTTAGTTATCCTAAAGTGTCGAAAAGCACTCTAAACTGTATACTCGATACAAATCCCACCACTGTACACCAGTGTTAGGCGGAAACCTGTGCAGTTCCTTCTGGGACCACTGCAAAAGATTTAGGACTACAGGTGTTTGGCAGTAAACCCACTTGGTAGCAGTCTGTACCACACAGATTCACTTGGTAGCTGTGGCTGAGCAGTCAGACTTCCCTCAAAAAGAGTTAAGCAGTATGTGGAGTATACAATATAGGGCAATTCTACACAGTAAGACAAGCAAACACGCAACAAGGCTTCAGTCTAAAGATATAAAGGTATTTATTTATAACAACACATCTATAGAAAACACTCTGGCACTAATACGGCAAACAACTTCAATCACAATACTATACGAAGAAAAAGATCAATCCCCCTAATAATAGTTCGACAAGTCTAGGTTCACCGGCATCACTTATTTGCAGACAGAGGTGTATGCTTTTACCAAGATGGCACTCTAGTATTCGTTAGGTCGGGAGAGAAAAATAAGGCAGGTTATGAAATCAACTCAGTACCAATAATTTACGGACAAATGCAAGGCAAGTAAGGCAGGGTCTAATGCAGAACACCAAGTTCAGAGGCCAGGCCCAATCGGAGAGAGGCAAGGCGATATGTCCCAAAAAAGTGTCTCAGTGGAAATGCGCTTCAAGTCTTTATCGCAAATTGTTATGGAAAGTTTGGACCAGTTCAGAACAGAAGGTTTAAGGAACGCTTGAAGGCGATCCAATGGAAAGGCGAGGATTCAGACACCTCACTCTATCCGGCAGAAAGGGAAGCCAGGCGGACACGGTACCTTGGTTGTGGAGAGACAGCTCCGGCGGGGGCAGTTGTTCCTGGTGGTGGATGCACGTCCGGTCTTTGCCAAGAGAAGAGATGTCCTCGTCGTCGAAGGAAAGTTGAAGATCGTTGCACCACCAGGGAAGAGACCAGCCGCGGAGTGCTCCGTCACAAGGCACCACCTTTTGGTCACGGTACAGGGGTAGTGGCTATCCGGTTGCCGAGGTGCTCTGCACGGGCAATTCGACCACTGCGTCCTGGAGGGAAGAAAAAGCAAAGGTGACTGGTTGTTCCCACCAGTCGTCGGGAAGTGGTGAGTCGGTTCCGCAGGGCTCCACCGGAGGTGTCGTCGTTGCAGGTCGGCTCAGCTTTAGCCTCGTCGGATTCTTATGTCCTGTGGCGACTTCTGAAGATCCAGTCCCAAAAGCCCTGCTTTTATGCAGAAAACCCCCATTCATTCAGCCTAGCTGTCAATCAAAACACGCTAAGTGGTGAGCAGGGAGGCTCACCACTTGGGCCAATCACACCAGAGTGCGACCGGAGTTGGCAATTCAACTCAGTCCAGGGTGCCTAAACCCCCTCCCACACCCCTGTGGTAACCCAGACAGAATGGCAACACTTTGGACGGTCTCTGTACAGAAGCCCGCCAAAAGTGGAATAAAGGGCTCAAACTTTGGTTTAGGAGTCACAGAGACGAACACAGACGCCATTTTAAAAACTGAGTTCTGGCAGAAAATACCATCCAATAGACTTATTTAAGATAAGTAAACCGGTGGTATGTTAGAGATTAACGAGAAAAAGTATTAATCTCCAACAATGGGAAGAATCCCATAGGGTTATATTCGGGGTCGAATATAACAAGTAGTTTCCACTGCCACCAGCCAAAACTCGACGAGGGGGGACGGGACAGTGCCCCCTCAAATAACAAACCCAGGAGTAATCGAATTAACCCTACTAGTACGTCCACAATAGGATGGTTTGTACTAGTTCTGTTAGTAAATTTAGGTCTAGTAAAGCCAATGGTGACTTTACATGCCCGGGGAGACAGTAGTCAGTCCCCGGGTATGGAGTCTATGACGGAGGTCCGCTAGGACGCCCCAGTGTTACGGCACGTAGGGTGCGGTGTAACACACATAGGAAAACATATGAGACCCTATGGAGTAAAAGACCCCATAGCCCATAGAACACATTGACATTCAAAGGAATTACACACATTCATGTCCAAGAGTGGGAGAAAAAGAGTCTCACTCTTGGCAGGGTGGAAAAAACAAACTCCCGAAATCCAGCAAAGCTGCTGGGGGACTCACTAGGTTAGGAAATTCAGCCTAAAAAGAGAATTCACCCTAACATCAGAGGACTCTGGTGGATGGATCTGGTGTCGTGCTGCATGGAGGTGGTCCCTTAGGATTACAGACCAGATATTCTGCGACTTAGTCCATCTAACCTTGACTGCCTGAGCCTTTGGTACACCCCCAATGGTGGTGAAAAACTGCAAGACCCATGATTCACGTCGGGTGCTGGAGGTAGGCACTTCCTCTACTCCATCTTCCTCTTCCTCTTCTTATTTTATCTTCCATAAAATAAATATCAATTCCTCTTCATCCTGTTCTGCATCACTGCGCCTGTTCCCCTCTCCAGGCCATCTAAATGATGGTGTTTGTGGTGGCCCCTGGGCGGAGGAGGGATGGTCATAGTAGATGCCATTCCAGGAAATAAGCTGTTCTGCAAAGCAGTGCTGTTAGCGTCTCTCTCCTGAATAGCCAGATTGAGAATGACTAAAACTAATGGGTGGGTCCCTTCAGAGGAACTTTCTGCGGATGGCATGACTGTCCTCAGACTATCTCGTTGAATATAAGCCTTGGGAAGATATGAAAAAAGTTGACAGGTGAACTATGAATGGGCCTAGCAGCTCTAGAAGGGTTAGCTTTGACTTGGAAAGTTCCTAGATGGCCGGAAATGCAGTTTTGAACAGTTTGTGATGACGAAGACTGTTCACAGACAGGTTGTCATGCCACACGGGTACGATCACATGATGATGTGCCCCGACGTCCATAGCGCTGATATGTGTCCGTGGACAGCACTGAGCGGGGGACCAACGGGTGCATGTGCATGGGTGTCCACAAACTGGCACCCTGTTTGCGGACCAATTAAAAGTGCAGTGAGAACCGACATGATGCCAGCATACACCCTATTGAGTTAACGGAAAGCCCAGACAACTGTTGTGTCCGCAAAATGTTTATTGGGGTTTTAAAAATATATATATGAAACAATAATATACAAGATATTTATATTATACAAATACATTTATTTATGAAAGTGATGGGGTCTCAGAATGGGAAACACCCATGGGAGGATTTAGAATTTCTATACAATGATTATCAGGGGAGGGAGGAAGAGAGATTTCATCAAAGCATCTTTCATTTATAATTTGGAAATTTGATGGGGGAGATTGCATGGGGCAAGGGGAACAGCGATAATCAACATTTCTAATAACATGATTTTTAACATAATTTAAAAGTTCCTTAAAGTCATTACTAAGTTCATCTAATTTTGCAGACAAGATCATGATTTCATAATGTTCAGTTGGGGATAGGAATTGTCTTTGTGATTCTTGTGATTATCCATAATCGGGGTGTTGTTCCTTCATGTAAAGTATGTACTATAAGAAAAGAAGACATTATTATTTTAATAAGCTGTGTATAAATTACAATATGTGTTTATATTGAAAGATGTACTGTTTACCATTAGAGTTGTTATCATCACTCATTTCTTGTTTTTAAAAGTTTTCTTCCAACCACTCAAGTGTGTTTGGCATTTCTTTTGGAATAAAAAAAAGGTGATATTTGCTAATAAGAAATGTTTACATAATACATATTAATAATAGAGAAACAAATACAGTCTAATGAGTATTTTGTAAGGGGTTGTTTTGGAATGAGCTCCTACTCTATCTGAGTTTGTATGAAGAGTTTTACTGAACTGATAATACGAGGTGTACAATTATGGTTTGAGCTTGTTGCATTCCATTATATTGTGTGCTGAATGAAAACATAGTTTTTTTATGTTTTGAAATGATAAATTGAACAAAAGGGTATATATGGGTGTAGTAAATATAAGTCATGTTGTTGTATGTCAATGTTTTTGTTTGTTGATAGGAACAACATTTCCTGTTGTCCTATGTGCTTCTGGGTTTTGCTGATGCTACTTATGTCTGCAGACATTAGTTCTGTACGCGGTCTGCATGGCTTTTATATTGGGGTGAGTATGATATAAAGCACTTGTAGTAAATTAAGCAGGGGTTTTGGTAAAAAACTATCAAATTCAGTGAGAAAACATTGTTAAAGTGGCACTACGGTTAAGTTGCACTAAGAACAAACTATGAAATTCAGTGAAAAAAACTTTTCTAAAGGGAAGTTATGGTTAAGTTGCACTAATAAGAACCTATGACATTTAGTGAAAAAACATTCTTAAAGGGATGCTATGGATACAAGTAAAACATAGACCCCTATATATTTGCTAGTCATGGTAAGCTAAGTAACCATAACTTGCACCACCACTGTGCACTCCTAAGATTAAAACCCAGGACATAAAGATAACACCACAAATGTCATTGATGACATCACTGATGACATCACATATCTAGGCCACTTGTTTAAGTTCACTGACACATATAGGCCAGGTGTTTTTGTTCACTAACGGTAACAATATATACATTCAATAGATTATATATTACTAGATGTTAACCTTGCTGTATCTTCTTAAAGTACTTTCCTCAGGGTTTGGTCTCAGATCACGGTGCTCACGTATGGTGTAATAAGCAGGCCTCAAACACACAATTCATTTATGATGAACTGTAATGTTATTGACATTTTCTGGTGATGTTGTTTCTTTCTTCCTTACTTTAGTTTCCCTGTATGTGCATCTGAATTGTACTCCTTCTGGTTCTTCATATGTATTGTTTGTACTAACACAAGTATGTAGAAAGACTTGAATTATTAGCTATTTATTCCATGTTTAACATGACTCAAAACTCAGATGGGGTATCATTCATTCTTGTACTATCCAAAACAACCAGAATAAAAATATTGTACTTCTATGGTGCATGCTGCAGCCATTGCCTATGTGTATCTATAATTGGGTTTTCTTGTATTAACAAAAACACTCAGATATCATGTTTTGTTTAGATGAATACATTCTTTAATACATTAATTATTTCATGATAAGTCTCCTGATCACCCCTGACACCTTGTTACTAACATTATAAACACAACCCCTGGTAGGGACTTTTATCAAAATGTATTTAATATGTCATGCCATCAGTGATCTAATCAATGGCATTTGTGATGTCATCTTTGATGTCCTATGTGTTATTCTTAGCAGTGCATAGTGGTGGTGCAAGTTATGGTTGCTTAGCTTACCATAACTGCAGAATTTCTGGGTGTTCGGTGTTACTTGTAACCAAAATGTCCCTTTAATAATGGTTTTTCACTGAATTTCATGGGTTTTTATGGGTTTTTATTAGTGAAACTTAACCACTTAACCATAATGTCCCTTTAACAATGTTTTCTCACTGAATATATATATAAATATATATTATAGGGTGCCGATAGTTAAGGTGAGTCAGACTCCCATAGGAACTCCTCCAAATTCTTTAGTTAATACCTTTTTATTCAAGTAACAGATTTGATGGAAATTTTGAAGGTGATTAAAAACCTGCACCCCCAAGACTGTAACGTTTGGTAAAGTTTTGTTAAAAAATAAAAAAGCGAATAAGCGTCAAAATATTATTTTTCAAAAAATGTCCATTCATTTTCCCATAGACAAACAGGCCCACTTTATGCCAAAGCGCACAGCCCAAACCACTGGATGGATTTGGACCTGGTCTGAAAGAACTTGGCCACAAAGTTTTGACTCGCGATACATGTGTGGTTCGTGGTTATTCCGTGCAGTAGTTATTTAAAAGTCTGATGGAGAAGAGGGTGCCCCTTTCTCAAAAATAGAGATATTTTGTGCATTTAGCCAAAACCGGGTGTTTTTAGGAATTAAATATCCACCATCTTGTTTGTCTGTCGATGCAAGCGATTACCACGGTTGCAGCCGAGGATAACAGGAAAAGAAAAGTAGTTGAAAGCTATTTAGAGGTTAAAGTAATTGCAAATTACTTTAGTCTAGAGGTGGGGAGGTTGGTCGAAGTTATAGGAGGTCCAGGGACTAGGTTTGCAAGATAAACTTTTCTGTAGCCTCGATTATAGCCGTAAATATCCAACATCTGAAAGCAAACTGCATCACAGAGGCAGTGTGTGTTGTGGGGGCAAGTGAGAGGGTAGGGGAGGTGAGGAGGCCATTTAGGGAGTGTGGCGAGCTGGCACATATGAGGGGGAAACTTGGTGAGGGCTTGGGGGGCAGGAATGAATTTTGTTTTATGGCCGTTCTTCCGATACTCGGAGCTACATCCAAGGATACAATAAGACTACAGATACCGTGGGTATGAGCAGTTCCGCGCCCGCGGCTATATATTTTGGGGTGTCAGTGTTTTATTTTTTTTAGTGTTATCTGTGTAGGTATGGTGATGATGGGCTTATTTGGGAGTCTTTTTTTATTTTGGCTGTGTTCTTTCAGACTTTCGTACATGTGAGACTTTGGAGAAAAACAGAAGAAAATAGTTTAACAAAATTAATATAAAAAGGAGCAATCATACTCTAATTTTTGATGCCCCATACACTGTATTTTAGCAAGTTTATTCTCACTTAAGGTATTATATTGTATCTTCAGCTAATTTACATAAGTACATGAGTAGTGCTATACTATATTGATCTTTTAAGTTCTATTGTACTATAAAACCAGAAGTGAGCCCTCCCCCCTTAACCAATGTTTTGTAACTGCGGTTACGATAAAAGTCAATTAACTGTAGCCACGTGTAGGATAAAGCATGTTTTCCTTATGTTATTGTATTTGTGGATTTATATACGATAAGTAGACTTTAAAGGACTGTTTCGGGAGTGTAGTATTTTAGCACATCTGGAGTACTGTTTGGTGTTATGAACGAACACTGCATTTCCTTCATCAGTAAGGTGTGCACCATCATGTCTACAGAAATTGGCCATGTAGAACTGTAAGGTGTTGTTCGAAATGGTTGTGGTCTATCATGACTGCTGAAACTGCTTTATTACAATTTCTCTGTGTTTTCTCAATTTTTCCATTAAATCTGGTGGTCCATCTCCATTCTCCATGTCTGCCTCTGAGTCAAATTGGAAAAGATGACGATAGTGTGAGGAAATAGTTCCATTAGTTTTCCCATGTCTGGTGGGGCAGATCGAATATAGATGGCAATGCATGGTGGCAGCCCTCTGCAGTGGAGATTCCTGCAGTATCTAGTCCCTCTTGGGTGAGGCTAAAGGATGCAAGAAACGGTGCATCATCAATCCCATGAATGAGAATACATGGGTGGCCTTCTTGGCACAGCACAACCCCCCCCCTCAACCTCTCCCCTCGAAAGATGGACATCAAACCCCCTGATTCTCCTTTTGAGGCAACAGTGAAAAATATCAAGCTACAAAACAAGATGTTAAAATCTTCAAGGGCTCCGAGGCCAGATGGCTTGGCTAATGTGGTATGAGGCACAATCCCCAGTTCTGGGCCATGCTATTGAAGATCCTATTTGATAAGGTACTTGAGAAATGAAAGATTCCTGCCACCTGCCAAACGGCCATCCTTATTCAGGTTCTTAAAAAATGGAATACCAGAGACACAGGTAACTATCTCCTACTATCTATGGGATACTGTATTGGCAAGCTATTTGCTACATTCCTATTACATGAACTACAGACATGGGCTGAACATAAGGGTATCCTTCATGGATACCATTGTGGCTCTCACCCATACTATTCCATGTCCCACAACCTGCAACTCATGGACTCCTTGGTCACATAAGCTCATGGCCAAAATGAGCCCCCCTTACATGCTTTAATTTTAGACTTTAAAGCAGCCTTCAGCAATGTCAGTAGGGAACTCCTTTGGCACAAATTAGAACTTCTGGGCTGCTTGAGTGGGATTCTGTATTATCTCAAATTATTCCATATGAATATTACAGTCTGCTTAATACTGGATGCTAGGGAATCCATGACCATACCAATTGCACAAAGTTGTGGGGTCAACAGGTATGTGTCACTGCCCCCCTATTATACAATCTTTATGCGTCAGACCTTCCCCATTATCTGTCTCACGGCAGAGGTTGCTCTTCTAAATTTTACAACACGCATTGTACGGTATTGACCTATGCAGATGATCTGGTCCTCCTAGACCATACGTTTAGTGGCTTGCAACGCATGGCCAATGCGCTATGGTCAAAGGCCATCAACAGAGACAAGACACAGATTATGCTATTCACTGAAAAGCACATTGCCAGACCTAGGCTAATTGTCCAGGAGAGTGAAATCATGTAACCTAAGCTTTATAAATACCTCAGGATCAAATTTGATGCAAGACTGGGCTTTAAAGCCTGCATAGAAGTCTGTGCTAGGATGGCAATCCAATTGACAACGTTAATAGTTCAATTCACAAAAGAAGGGGGTGGTTACACGCTTGCAGGAGCAAGACAGTTGTATTTACAATGCTTGGTCCCGGCGGTCATTTATTGGCTGGAGAGTGTAGGGTATTTTGTGGAGATTTGGGGCCTGACGGTATTTTATTACCGCCGAAAAATAACTTAGCAATAATCACTCTTTGTATTCAGATTTGGCCATGTGCAACAATAATACAATGGACATGCATTATTTCAGCACCCAGACCTGCATATTTGGTATACGTGGTTGGTGGTATTTTGGTGAGCATAATTCCCTTGTTTTATTTGTGGCCCCAATGTCCAGAATCCCTTATCTTTGCTTAGATTTTTCGTGTGATCACTAGAGAGACCTCAGACCTGCATTCTAGGAATACCACATTTTCCAGTGATAGTGTTGGTGTGCCACCATGGGCGAACTCACTGACTTATTTACGACAGAGAGCTATATATGGTAGTCTTGTGGTAATTTCCACTACCTTATATACGGTAGGGAGCTATGTTCAGAGAGTCTCTCTTCCCGTTGGCTCATGTACCTCCAACGAGCTATGCTACAGTCACTCACAATTATTCATACTGATTCTGACATGCACACATCTGTCTTAAAATGACCATTGCACTGTTTAAAAATCTCCCCACGTCATCAGCATTGTAATGGTAAACAATAAACATCACCCGTCTGTTTTCAAATATTTTTCTGTATTATAAAAGTTGTATTTAAACACGATCTCATTCTTTACAGAAATAAAATGGTACAGTCAAAGCATTGTCTGTGACACACTGCAAAGAGAGTGGCGGAGAACAGAACTCAAATTGCAACATTAGCACTTGATTAAGACACGCACAGGAATCCTACACTGACTGCATATTACCGTACACACTCAGCTCCCACACTTCTCATTACCTTATCTTTTTAGTTGTTCTCTTTGGCTGTTCTCTTTGTGAATGTGGCTCCCTTGGATTAACTCCAGCAAAAAGGAACGCTTGCCTTCTCAAACCGGGGTCATTGCCTGGAATTCTCAGCTTTTGCAGATAGGAATGCCTCAGCCAGTGGAAAGGTCCTTCTTTCAGCTCTCCCCAATCTCGACTGCAGCAGGACACAGGAATCTGCATTCAGTCAGGAGCCCCACAGCCAGGACTTCTCCCCAGTAGTGCAGAAAAATGTCTCCTCTCTTTTTCCCCGTTACTGCCCACTAAAACTTTCCTCTCAGCCCTCTGTATGACGTGTCCCAATGAAATCCATCATCTCTCATCCTCCTACTCTTCAACAATAGCTTCACTTATACATTTGCAATTGTTGCAAATCTGACTTCCTTCTTCCTGCAGTTACTGTGCACAAAAACACGGAGAATCAGGCAGAGAAGAGAAGAAAAAAAAATCTGCACACACATTTAAATGGTTTTCAGAGTATGCCTAATTCTGCAGTGGAGAACACATTTTATTAGTGGGTTATGTTAAATAAGGTTTTATTAGTCAGGTTAATGGTTAATAGGTTAGCTGTTAATTTTCAAATGTGTCTCTCGCACCATAGGCATTTCAGGTGAAAAATAGTGTGCATTTTTAAATGAGCACGTGTGCTTTTAACTGTAAAAATAGATTTGCATCTTATATGTTAAAATCGTTTTTGACTGAATAGCCTGTCTTTCCTTGTTAATCTGGTAACCCATATAGCAATGTACCGCACCCTTGTGGTGGTGCTGCAAAAAAAAATGTGCTACTTGTGCAGTAGTGCTGTACTCTGTGCTGTAACATGCCAAATATCCTTACATACGGATTAACTCCAGCAAAAAGGAACGCTTGCCTTCTCAAACCGGGGTCATTGCCTGGAATTCTCAGCTTTTGCAGATAGGAATGCCTCAGCCAGTGGAAAGGTCCTTCTTTCAGCTCTCCCCAATCTCGACTGCAGCAGGACACAGGAATCTGCCTTCAGGCAGGAGCCCCACAGCCAGGTCTTCTCCCCAGTAGTGCAGACTGGGCTTTAAAGCCTGCATAGAAGTCTGTGCTAGGATGGCAATCCAATTGACATTGTTAATAGTTCAATTCACAAAAGAAGGGGGTGGTTACACGCTTGCAGGAGCAAGACAGTTGTATTTACAATGCTTGGTCCCGGCGGTCATTTATTGGCTGGAGAGTCTAGTAGATCTTGACCTGAAATAGCTACAGCTGGTCGAAGGCAGATTTTTGAGGAAATAGCTGGGACTGCCCAATTGTGTCCCTATGGCCATACTAAGATTAGAAATTGGCATTCCATCAGTTATATCCCTGGTACAAAGAAAAAAGAGCCAATCTGTATATTAAAATGCTGAGTGGGCCCACAAACCCTCTTCTTCAGTGCCTTGGTGGTGCTGAATGGTGGCTCACAATACAATCTAGTCACAGTACGAATATGATCACTCTATTTAATGACATAGTATGGACCCATAATTGGTGGGGGATTTCC
Source organism: Ambystoma mexicanum (assembly GCF_040938575.1). NCBI lineage: Eukaryota > Metazoa > Chordata > Amphibia > Caudata > Ambystomatidae > Ambystoma > Ambystoma mexicanum. The sequence goes on from NC_090937.1 coordinate 514,391,005, forward strand.
CTGACCTCAGGTTCCATTTTGAAAAAGTTTGGCCCTTTGGGATTGGAACAAAAATGTTATACATCTGAGATCACTAAAAAGCTCTACTTTTCTGTCTGATGTGCTGTACACATTTAATAAGGTGCAACCATATTTAGATATATGTCCCTCCAATCATCTGAGGAGGTTTATTTTCTTACTGCACATTAATCACCTGCCAGTGCTGAATGTTCTGGGCTCACCATTGTACCTACTGGAACAGGAACGCTACTACCGTATTTGCCTCAACAAATCTAATGGTGAGATGGCTAAGCACGTTCTGTCTGTATGTCCCGTTTGAGTAAATGTGTACATCATTTAGATACTGTTAAGGATTCCCTTTTCTGGAAGTGGTGCATTAACACCTATAACAGGGGGCTCCATATGGCCTTGTTCAGAATCTGGAAGGTGGTGGCTAAGATCTTAACCTTGACACATGAGAAAGAGGCCCATGAATCGTCTAGTGCCATTGTCCCGGTATGAAGGAGGCACCTTTCTAATTCGGCATAATACAATTGCCGACCCGCTAATAAATCATCTCATCCTGTGCCACATGAAATGAAATAGGCTTGCATTGCACTTTATCTCTATTCTCATGTTTTTCTTTATCTGTTTTCATTTCATTTTCTGTCCTTTAGGGCCCTACCTTTCTTGACCTATTGTAACTCAAATTATTTTAAATGTCTATTACATTTATATCTTTCAAGAGTTTTAAACAGTTTCCATGACTTTGAACAATTTTTGGACAAAGTGATTTTATGAGTATAAATGATGATGTAATGCATTGCTATGCTATTTTGTTATTTAGTGTACATGTGTACCATGTTATGCTAAAATTATGTCACATTAAATAAATAAATAAATAAATAGCTTTCATGCCTGGGCTGGAGAGTGGACACAGGGTTTTATGCCCCGCAGCCTGGACTGAGTCCCTCGCTCACTTGGACCTACAAAGACTGGGCTGGTGGGCCGTTAAACCCTGTCTGCACCCATGTGCCGGGCCTCGAAAGTTATATTATATATTGAAAATATAAAGAAACACGAGTGACCTTCACATCTCAAATTCTTTATGCAGATTTTCTGTAAGATTTGTCAAGAAAGCAACAACAACATGCTGTAAGAACTGATCATCTGCAGTGAAGTATAGTTTTCCAATGTAATATTTTAAAAAGTAGTGTTGTTAAATGAGTAGATACAAATAATGTAGATAATACAACAATATCTGTTATCGATAATACTTTTGATAATCTGCCATTTAAAATAAGAGATGTTCCAACTGAACAAATTGATGGAACCAAGAATGTTTTTATTGAAAGAAAAAATTTAACAAATATGTTAGTAGCTACTAAAAAAAGAACGTTTTTGACAAGAAAAGGTAGCAAATGTGCTATCAATTTGAAACAGAGGACTAAAGATATATACAGGAAAATGTATCGAGTTTTTACAAATCTTTGGCAAAGTGTGAAACCAAAATCTAGATATTTGGTAAAGCGTTTTTTGCAAAAGAAAAAAGTAAAAGTAATAAAAACGCTTTGATATGAAAAGAAAATTGTTCATTTTCATTTTGAATAAACTCAAGAAATGACTTAGGGTGATTACACCATTCTATACAAATATAGAAAGAGTTAATGTATTACACATGACAACTTTTGTGATATGTTTGGTAGAGAGTAGAAACACACTTCTCATACAGAAATATTTCTTTAATGAGGAGAGTTACATTCAAGGAAAACATTTTCCCCTAGCTATTGTTGAGATTGGATGTAACTATGAAGTCCGAAATGGTCTGATTTCTAAAAAAGAATACATTGTAAGGTGTGATAATACATACATTGAATGTTTAGGTCAGTCTAGAAGAAAACCAAAGAAGCATTTTGATGTATGAACATGCAATTTTGCGTGCGATATTGATACGTTTGTTTGTAAAGTCTTAAAGAGATTTTTGAAAATTTTGCCAGCAAAAATGATAATTTTCAAAGACAGATCAAGATGCTACACAGAATAGATGACTGTGAAGTTTGTGGAAAAAAACAGGACTTTAGGGTCACTCTCTAGCTTGTCTTGATAAAAGAAGATGTAAGAGACAGTTTAATCTTATATGGATGCTGGCTGCACATCATACTAAAATGAGATACCTTCTAGTAAAACAGTATGAGTGCAAAATACCAAGTATGTCTCTTACAGTTTTAAATAAAACACATTTGACTGGAACTGTAGAAAATGTAGTTTTTACAGTGGAAATTATAAATATCATACATTTAAACAATGATGTGTATGAGGATGAAACAGATACAGGAAGCAGAAAGAAATGATGATTATTTGCTTTCAAAGGATCAGATTTTTCAACAGTATAAAAGAAGTATTGCAATGTTTGAGTTGTCTTCTACTGAAAGACCTGACATTGTTTGTGTATCTTGTTGATTCACATTTATAAGTCTCAAGTGCAACTAGTGTGCATTGAGAAGAATTGAACACAGTGTAGAAGCCGTTTGGAAATAACTTTATCTGTATTTGGTTGTAGGAGAATGATTTCACACAAGAGAGGCACTTTATGTTTGTAGACACTGTGTTGAGTTTTATAACGACAGAAGTTTTCCTACAAGAAGTGTTTGAATGACATGGTAGTGCCTGATATCCCTTTTGTGCTTCAAAAATGTAACATGTTTAAAGTGATTGCTTTGCAAACTGTTCATCCTTAGAAATCATTAGTGAATGGTGTGAGAGGCAACATTGTGTATTTACCTCTCAGTTTGTGAAGCGTGACATTGCAGATTCTTTTTTTGTTTTAGTAAACGGTGTTGCCACTATAGATACGAGCATTTGGCAACAGTTTATAGATATTTGAAAAGTGATAAAACACATTGGTGATAAAACACATTGGGGTTTCTAGTGAAGCACAATGATTTATACAAAGGTAGTCTGAATGTACCAGACTTGTCTATGCTTGATGTTGATTTAACAAACAAAAGCAGCGAAGGTCAGTTACAACGTGAATTTGTTGCAGAAGAGGATAGTTTGTATGAACATTACACTATTCATCCTCTACACTCACATGAAGCAATGGGCGACACTTTAGAATTCTATAATTGTATCAAATCAAATCAACAAAAGGTGCACCAATCAGTGTCTGGGAAATGATGTTCTAAGCTTGTTGTTTCCCTAGGCTTTTTCCTACTGGTACAGGCGGGAGATTGGGTTATCAGAAGGGTTGCATCTCTGCTTCAGAATATCGGTGTACAAGAATTCATTCTGAAGATTCTAGATTCTGCACCAATGTTGAATATATTTTTCCCTTATTGTATGAAAGTGAATTTTCAACAGTATGTAATGTTGTTCCTCATACACTTCAGACCAGAACCAAATTTCAAGATCTTTCTGCATATGACATGCTTTGACAGGTGAAGGAAAAAAAATGAAGTTTTAGAGAGTAAACCTACGAATATTCTTGCTACAATGAGAGGAACTAAGGAATATTGGTATAGGGGACACTCAGTGGTTATATGCATGATCAGAAACTTGGGCTCTCCAACTTGGTGTGTGACTTTAGGTTGCACTGAGTATGGTTGGGCTGATCTTGCTGAGTTGATTCACAAAACTAATGGCGAGAAAGAAAACATAGTACACATGACACCAAGAGAATTGTGTTCATGGACCCTGTAAGTGTATTGGGGTTTTTTCATCCCAGATATTAAACCATGTTACACTTCATATGTAATAAAGAAAATGATCCATTACCACTGTGGAAAATTTCTATTGGAGGAAAGACAGCCACATGGGGTTCCACATATACATATGCTGTTATGGATTATAAATGCTCCTCAGTATGGTAAGGAAAGTGATGGCTGTGTGATCGAGTTCATCGAAAAATATGTTACTTGTTTCATTCCTACTCAGCATGTGAATGCTGATCTACAGATCAAGGTGGAAAGGTTTCAAAGGCATTCATGTGGAAAGTACCATCAGAGAAAATACAAAAGTAAAGACATGTACTACAATCAGTGTTGCTCGATATGTTACAGCATGCATGACAAAAGCTGAAAAGAGGAATGCAGCTGGCGTTTGGACAGATTTACCAGCAGATAAAAGTCTCAGTCAGAAACATCTAGCTACAAAGCCACAGATCAGCTAACTAGTTTTCCTCTCTATGGATGTAGCATTAATGTACCTAGGTTAAGTCTTGGTCTAGCTCGTACTAGAAATCAGGTACTGAAGCCTTTGAGTGAAACTGAGCAGGTAGCTGAAGCAGTACCTGGCAGAACAGATATTCTGAAAACCCACTTGATTGATACATATTATCCAAAGTGATCTTAAGTGTTGGAGGATCTTTGTTTATATGAGGTTGTACAATGCTACTAATATCAGAATATTGAAGCATACAGTGACAGATGATGTTTTAAAGTAAATGGATGTACTGGTTGTCTAGTGAGATATCAGAAGGCAAGTCTCATTAACCACATGAAACTGTTCAGCCAAACTGCAGAGAAAAGTGAATTATTTTATTTTTGTCTTTTGCAGTTGTTCTACCCATGGCATGCATTGAGTGATTTGCTTGGAAGTTTTGAAAGTTTTAGATAATAATTTTTGCAACAAAAAAAAAAAATGCTTAGTTACATATCCAAATTGTGGGCAGTACACAGAGTTACTGGAGAAAGAGCTACAATCAAGAATACATGTTGGCAGCTGAATTGGCAAAAGAGATTCCTGGGGAAAGTCAAAATTCTGCAGCAGGAAGCAGCAGGAAGCCAAAATGTGCTTGCTGAGCCAATTATTCAATCTGATGTTGAACTTGCCACGGAGGAAGTAGAAAGTGCAATGCAACAAAGTAAAGTTGCAGATGTGAATTTTGATGAAATAGGTATTAAACTTAATGTAGACCAAAAATAGGTTTATTATAAAATTAAAGATTGGTTCTTCAATTTCCCTCTTCTTGGAGGCCTTGTTGGCTGACTCCTGACTGCAGCCCTGACAAACAACTACAGATGGGCACCTGTTGGACCGTGCATCACATCTTCAAATGTGGTAGGAGGACCCAGGCAGAAATATATGGAAAAAGAAAATGTGTTTGCTGAAATGTGTGCTTTTGTCAAATTCCAATGCTGCTGCCAGCCAGGCTCACTACCGAGGCCACTGCCACATGAGGAGGCCTTCTCGCTGCCTCCTGGCTTCTTAAAAATGTCAGCTACTTTTTCCTCTCTATGAAAAGCACACACTGCAGTCACCAGCATCTGCCTCCTGCCTGCCATTGCAATCCTTATTGGCCTATGGTGGAACGGCAGGCTTTTAGCCGGCCATCCCTTCAAAGGCCCACTTTCTAATGCCCTGTCTGCTCCTTGTATGGTGCCTGGCTGGGGCTGTGGTTTCTTCCCCCCCGACACCAATGTGCACATCCAGGCTGAAGAAAACTCCATGTTCTTTGGACATACTAAAACATTGAACCACCTAACATTTCTTTGAAGGTCAGTTCCCTATCTGTCCTCTCGACCCTCACTTCACCTCTTCTGGACTTCCACTAACTAACTTTGTCTAGCCCAGTTGCTGCATGTTTTTCTCCTGTCCCTCTGAAAATCATTTTTAGCCTTCCCAGTTGCTGCATGTATTTCTCCTGTCCTGCTGAAAATCAAATTTAGCCTGCCCAGATATTACATGTGATTCACCTGTCCTGCTGAAAATCGAATTTAGCCTGCACAGTTGCTGCATGGATTTTTTCTGTCCTGCTGAAAATTGAAGTTAGCCTGCACAGTTGCTGCATGTGATTCTCCTGTCCTGCTGAATATCAAATTTAGCCTGCTCTGTTGCTGTATGTATTTCTCCTGTCCTGCTTAAATCAAATTTAGCCTGCCCAGTTGCTGCATGTATTTCTCCTGTCCTGCTGAAAATTGTTCTTAGTCTGCCCAGATGCTCCATATATTTCTCCTGTCCTGCTGAAAACTGAATTTAGTGGTGCCTTGTGGCTGATGTGTTCCTCACTAGATGGCACACATCCCTCTGTCTCCCCTCTCTTCCCGTGTAGCACCTACCTCTCCTTACCTCCAAGTGCATCTGTGCTTCTGACTGGTGAGTGTCTCCCCCCTTTCAATGCAGCCAACCATGTCGCTATCTAAATCCCCTATCCTCTCCAACTGCTTTACTTTCTAATATCCTTCCCACTAAATCTGGTCAGAAAAAAACTTAAGAAAGACACTCTGGCCTCAAAACCAGGCCTTCCTATTGCTGACACCTATGTCAAGGCTCCCACCAGAGAGACTATCACGGACATGGTCTTCTTCGTTAACTCACCTGACCTATGGACTCACCTCATGTTTGGCTTTCTGTCTCCCATCGCCTCTTCTCCCATTAATGCTGGCACTCACTGGGAGGTTCTCCTTGAGCTCTTTGCCATTTCCAGAGTCATCATTAAAGTTTATCTCAAATTAACCATCATGGTTCAGGGTCCTCAACCCAACCTTCTTCTCTATGACAGGCTCCTCCCTCCCATCTTTAACCTCACCTCTCCCTCAGTCCAGGCTCCCTTGCCTTCTGTGCCTTTCAACTCCTCTGAACGGGCTCCCTTGCCTTCTGTGCCTTCCTCGTCCTCTGCACAGGCTCCTTTGCCTTCTGTGCCTTCTTCCTCCTCAGTACAGGCACCCCTGACTTCCCTTTCTGTCTGGGCACCCTTATCAGCCTTGACTCCTTCACCATCCTCCATTATCTCCCTAACCCTCTTGACACCCTCTGGGGGGACCACCTTCACCTGTGCCCCCCCGAGGAAGAGCCTCAAAGATGGTAAGATGCTCCACATTGCTACTCTCAACACTTGCTCTGCCATCAAACAATTGACTGACATTTGCAACCTCCTCGAACTCATGGATCTCGATGTGCTCGCCATCATTGAGATGTGGTTCAAGGAGAGCTCCGTCACAAGCTTTGACATACTCCTTCCTGACAGCTAAACATTCCTCTCCACGCCCAGGCCTAAGAATTCAGGTGGGGGAGTGGCACTTATCTTCCCAGAATGGATAGCTGTGTCCATGATCCCTACTCAGGCCTACTCCTCCTTTGGATGCCTAGTTTGCAGACTCTCACTATCCCCAGAGTCTTCTCTCATTATGGCCACCTTCATCGGCCACCAGGTCAGTCCTCTCTCTTCCTCTCGGAATCGGCTGACCTGGTCTCCTCCCAACTCCTCTTGATGGGTGATCTGAACATCCATCTGGACTCCTCTGAATCCTCAGGTCCTTTCTGGAACCTTTGTGACTCGATCACCCTTTCTATCCTTCCCTCTGCCCCCACGCACACCTCGGGCCACACCTTGGATGCTCTCATCTCTACTGACATTCCTTTCACTACCTTCCTTTCCTGGACTGACCACTCTCTTCTCTCTACACACCTTAAGCTCTCCTCTTGCAGCTATACATCCGGCACAGCCACTAAGTTTCAAAATGACCAGACCCATGGAAAAAGTGACAGTTGCTGCTTTTGCCTCCTCCTACTCTCATCCACCTACTCCCTTGGATGACTCCCAACCTGACACAGCACCCGCTAACCTCAATGTCTCTATTTCCAACACCCTTGAGACTCTTGCCCCTGTCATGAGGGTCCAACTGAAGCCCCCCAAAAAAGTGCAACTCATGGTATGACTCCATCATGGCTGCCTTTAAATGCAAGTGTAGGGCAGCTGAACGGAAATGGAATTCATCTGGCGAACCATCTGACAAACTGGCCTGCTGCTTTCTTCAAAGGCTTTATTAAAGCCCACATCTCCGCACAATACAACCAAACTCTTCAAAGTCTGCAAGGAGCTGGCCAATGCTGCAGCTGCATCTTCTTCTGTCACACCCACCCATGACCTTTGTTTGGCTCTCTCTGCACACTTAACCACAAAAAACAAGTCACCCTTAACACCATCTCTTGCACACCACAGCATACACCAAAACCGGAGCCTCCCTTGGCCCCCCCCATCCACTTACCCACTCTTCTCTCTCATCTTTCACACTGGATGAGGTTACCAGACAGGTCTGATCTATGAAGGCTTCATCTAAACAGGTGGTCCCCTTCCCCTCAAAAACCATTGAAGACAATATCGACTCCCTCGCCCCAGCCTTGGCTGATCTCTGCAATCTCTCCTTCTCCACTGGAATTTTCCCAATTGCACTGAAGAACGCCCTTGTGCACCCTCTGCTCAAAAAAACCTCTGCCGACCCCTCCATTCCGGCAAACTACCACCCTATCTCCATCACTCCCTTTGTAGGCAAACACCCGGAGAAACTGGCTATCTCTCTACTGACCCTACACACTGAATCTATTGGTTGCTTCCATGACCACCAATCTGGCTTTAGAGCATCCAGAGGCACAGAACCACTCTTCTGTACACCTGTGAAGACCTGCTCACAAATTGTGACACTAACACCCCATTAATCCTCATTCTCCTTGACCACTCCTCTGCCTTCGACACAGTTAATCACAACATCCTTATTGCACATCTCTGTGACACCCTGGGAATCACAGGTCAGACTCTGGCTTGGTTAACCTCCTTCCTCTCCGACCGCCCATCCCAGTCTTTCACTTGACTCTCACACTCTCAACCTGTGGCGTTCCCCAGGGTTCTAATGTATCTCCATGGTTCTTCAACATCTATATAGCTGCCCTGGCACAGATGATTGCCACCTTCACCTCTAACTTCCAGTGCTATGCAGATGGCACACAACTTTCAGGCTACCCTCAGCCGCCTCCTCCCCCTCACTCATATCTGACTGACTGTCCACTATTCACTCATGGTGTGCTGCAAACAACCTCTGCCTCAATGCCACTAAGACTGAGATCATTTGCATTGGGACCCCTGCTCCCGCTTTTCCACTTTCACTGTGGTTGGCCTCCCTTGGCCCTGCACCCACCTGTGTAGCAAGAAATATTGGGGTCATCTTTGATTCCACCCGCTTCCACTCCTCTCACATTTCAGACATCTCTAAAAAGTCTAACTATCAGCTACACCTCCTCATAGGTACTCTACCCTTTCCCACTTCCCCCAGAGGCTCACTGTGTCCAGAGCCCTGGCCCTCTAAAGGTTGGACTATTGCAACAGTTCTCTTCCTAAACCCCCCTTCATCTGCCCTGCGCCCTCTGCAACTCATCCAGAACAGGACCGCAAGACTTATTCTTGGCCTCAAGCTCTGGGACCGCATTTCTTTGGCGCTGAAATCCATCCACTGGCTTTCTGTGGCTGCAATGATCAAATTAAAGACCCTGTGCATTGTTCACAAGGCTTTCTGGGACCTAGGACCCACCTACCTTCAATGCTGCCTACCTAAATACTTTCCTTCACGAGCCCTCCACTCACCTACCTCCAACCTTCTGCGAGTGAGCCAGTTCTCCAAGCAGAGATTTACAATACACACTGCAAAATCTATTTTTGTAATAAGTATGTATTGATTATGTTTCAAAGATGCCATGTAGATGGTAGGAAAATTAACACGTCAATAATGCATTTTAAAATTGGTCAAGTTTCTAATAGTAAGAAAACATTTGAAAGGAATGCAATTATTTTTCATGAGGGGGCATCCATTGAATGTGGACATTTGATGATATGGGTGCAGACAGAAGTAGATTTGCTTGTTTGTTATGACTCTATAGTCACTCATCAAGATAGATTGCTAAAAGGTTTAAATAATGCTTACTCAATGATGTTAGAAAAAAGGTTTTAAAATATATTAAGTTTGAGAATATAAAAATGCAAAATAAAAGATTGAAATGGAAGAATAGGGACATAAGTGTTTTATTTGAAGTAGAAGTTGGATTGTGACTAGGATGTATTTTAAATGAACATGTGAGACGTTGTAAATTGAACACAAATGTTGCTATATTGGGGCAAGTATGATATTAGTAATTGGTAGGAAATAAGCATGAACTGTTAAAAACCCATGAAAGTCACGGAAAAAAACTTTGTTTAATTTGCACTAATACGAACCAAAGAAAATCACTGAAAAAACGTTGTTAAAGGGACGTTGTGGTTAAGTTGCACTAATACAAATATATGCAATTCAATGAAAAAACTTTGTTAAAGGGACGTTATGGTTGCAAGTAAAACCAAAAGCACCCTGAAATTTGCCAGTTATTGTAAGCTAAGCAACCATAACTCACGCCACCACCGTGCACTGCCAAGACTAACACCCAGGACATGAAATATGACATCACAAATGTCATTGATGACATGACTGATGACCTTACATATTAAATTAATTTTAATAAACAGTCCCTACAAATGGTTGCGTTTATAATGTTTGAAACAAGATGTTGGGGGTAATTGGGAGTACTTTCATGACCTACTTGATGTATTAAATAATGTTCTTATGTAAACAAATCATTATATATACCAGTATTGTTGCTATTAGAGGAACCTAATCATACATATATATAGGCAATGGTTGCAGCATGCACTATAGAAGTACAATATTTTTTTTAATCTGGTAATTTCCGACTGTAAAATAATAAATGCTACCTTATCAGAGTTTTGAGTAATGTTAAACATTGAATAAATAGGTAACAATTAAAAACTTACCACACACTTGTGTTAGTAGAAAGAATACATATACAAATGCACAATGCATGAACATTAGAGGAACATGCAGGGAAACAAAAGTAATGAATAAACAACAGCACCAAAAAATGATAATAACATTGAGTGAATCATCATGTACACACATTCATTGTGTGTTTCAGGTGTGCTTATTGTCCCATGTATGGCACTATGAGTTCAGATTAAACTTTACGGAAAGTGCTTTAAGAACATATAAAACGGTTAGTGTGTAGATATATAGCACCTTTTACGTTTTGGAAGTTCTCATTATCAGTAAAAACAAAAACAAAATAGCCTAATCATGTGAGTAAACAAAACAAGTGGCTCAGATATGTGATGGCATTGGTGATGTCAAAAGGAGGGAGAAATGTAGGAAGGACAAAACAATGATCTTATTAGGTCCTGTGTCATTCAAATTGTGCAAGTGCATGGGAGTGGAGGGGCTAGGTGCAGAGGGGGGAGAAGTTCAGGTAACTCAAAAGTGCAGGAAACGTGTCACTCACTGCAGGTAACTCAAAAAGTGCAGCCAACGGGTGCCTCATAAGTGCATAGAGAAGGTACTGTAGGATTGCAGATACAGACCACAAGTGCTGGGGGAGTCGTGAGGAAGTGCAAAGTGCAACTGGACATGCACAAGCCTGGGTCCAAGTTCAGAGGGTAACCAGGTGACCAGTACGTGGAGCAGTTGGGACATCAGCAGGGGAGAGGAAGAGAGGAAGAGAGAAAGAGGAAGGTCTTGTGGAAGGTCTTCAGCTGCTTTCAGAACCGGAGGTGGTTCTGCTCAAGTTTGAGAGAAGCAGGGAGTATGTTCCAGAGGGAAGCCCCAGCCGAAGATGGAGATCTGCCCCCAACTCTCTGCATGGAAAAGCGACTGACCCGCAGAGAGTTGGAAGTAGATGAGCAGAGAGCTCTATAAGGGAGATGTTTAGGAAGAGAGAGGTGGAGGTAGTGTGGTCCCAGGCCCCAGCAAGCCTTGTGGATGATGCAGAGCGCCTTGAACCTGATCCTTGCTGCAAATGGGAGGCAATAAAGAGATTTCAGAGATGGACAGAAACAGTTGCTGGGCTTGAGGCCAAGGACAAATCTCACAGTCCTGTTCTGGATGTGTTGTAGAAGTCAGCGAGTAGAGGCAGGAAGATTTAGAAAGAGGCTGTTGCAGTGGTCCAGCCTAAAGAAGGCCAGAGCTCTGGAGACAGTGCGCTTCTGTGGGGAAGTGAGCAAACGATGAATACCTCTGAGGAGGTGAAGCTGATAGTTTGACTTCTTAGAGATGTCAGAGTGTAGGAGAGGGTGGAGTCAAAGATGACCCCAAAGTTTTTAGACTCACTGGTAGGAGCAGGAAGAGGGCCCAGGGTGGATGGCCAGAGAGATAGAGGAAAGGAGGGAGCTGTTGTCTCAAAGCGTAGGAACATCTATCGTGATCAATCATCTAGTGCAAATCCACTGGGATGATATTGATGATGACTATCGGAAATTGCACGTACACCACAAAATAAAAATGCATGGGTCCCATTCCTTGCGTAGACAGAGATCAGCACCACCTGCAGCACCTCCATTCACCAGTGCAACAACATCACCAGCAGCAAATGCAGCCTCAATTTCAGCAGTGGTGTCAACTGCACACTCTACACTTCTGCTGGCTCCTAATTTCTCAGTGATGATGATGCCTCAAATGAGTAGCCCTGGGATGTGCCACAATTAATGAATGGGAGAGGATCATTGCTGAACAGCAGATTTAGGGGCCGATTCATGGAACAAACGTGCGCCGAAAATCTTGGCGCAAGCAGGCGCAAGCATGAAAAAACAGGCGCACATGCACGCGTGCCATTCATGGAAGTCCCTGCACGTGTTTTCCTTGGGAAGTGTGCCAAACCCGAGCGTGGTGCACACGGGCACACATGTCATTGCAACAGCTCAAACGCTGTGCGCGACACGCACAGGGAAAGCGCACAATGTCCGCGCACACACCAAAAAGGGGACGGGACACTGGGCGTAACACGCGCAATGAGGAACAGCGAGTGAAAAAGAAGGCGTAACTGGGGAAGTACTGCTGGGAAGTACATGGAACGCCCACACGCACGCAAACCACATGTATTCATGGAATCGAATAGGGCAAACCCGCGCACGGGCAGAGACACGCACAGGACTAAACACGTCCAACACACAAAGGCAGGCGGTAGCATCCCTGTGCATTACAAAAGTGTGCACAAACAAAAAGCACGTATATACAGCTATGATGAATGTCCCATATTGTGGCCCCCTAGGATAAATGATGTGGACGCAACACACAGGCACCCCATAAAAATAAGAAAAAGAGACAAGCGCCCCCCAGTAGCCCACGTGCATGCAAAAATGACACACGTAGTATGGTGTGGCAGCCAGGAGCCCAAAAAAAACGTACACGATCAACACGCAGGCCAGTATGGCTGTAAAGAAAAGGGGTACGCGACAAACACGGACACCCGCTGTGTGAAAAATAGCGTGTGCGTGTATTTCGGGGGTGTGGGGGAAGTTTCACATGCAATAGGCCCTGTGTGAGTGGGGTACGTGTATTACTGGGGTTCGTGGGAAGTTTTACACGCGATTGGCCCTGTGCGAGAGGGGTACGTGTATTACTGGGGTTCGTGGGTAGTTTCACACACGATCGGCCCTGGGCGAGCGGGATACCACTCACCGTCTGCCTTGTGTGTAGAAGAACGTGTAGCCAACACCCACCCGCTGTGAAGTAATAGACACACGCACCGCACCCCACGAAAAGCACGTACAGAGCAATGGAAAGCCACGTGGGATCTTCAATCCGTGCCAGGGCAATGCCCGTGCGCGATACGTCACAGACGCGCTTACGCGCTAAGGGCATTTGGTCCAATGAAATCGCGTACATGTGCTGACGCGCTTACGCGCTAAGGGCCTTTCCTCCAATTACACGCTGACGTGCAATTTTTTCACGTGCCAAATCACTCCGTAACAAGCTGGCCACGGGAAAACACACGGAAGAACACGCTCCTGCCCAGAAGGCCGATTTACTGCCCCCCAGAGCCCCGAGCATGCTCCCACCTGCAATCTGCTGCTGCCTGACTGCCTGCTGCCCACGTGCCCTGCTATTTGGTGCCTGCACGTCAGCCAGGGTTCCAGTTGCTGTGTCCACCCTTGCTGGAACAGAAGACTCCCGACTGGGATACCATTGCTCCACAGCCCAACCCCAGGACCCAGTTGCCCACCCACGCCTGCCTTTTCGGGTCGCCATGTCGGAGCAAACACCATCTGAGACCACTGTCGACCCCCAGCCAGAGAGGCAGAGGGCCACCAGCTTCAGTGTGAAGGAAGTTGGTGTCCTGGTGGAGCATGTCCTGGGGCATTATGATGCCCTCTTTGGAACATCACGCGCCAACAAGGAAGAGGATCTGGGACGACGTAGTGGTTGCCATCAACGCGGAGGGGTGGCAACCCGCGACATCAAGCGCTTCAAGAAGCGCTGGGAGGACTTCAGGTCCAGGACCCTCCACAAGGCCCAGCACCTCGCGGAGGGGGGCCGGGTCAGCATGAGTGACATCCAGATGAGGGTCCTTGAACACGTATGCCCAGCGCTCCACGCCCAGATCCTTCAGAGGAAGACCCGTCTGGAGTTGAGCACTAAGTGGCCAAGCATTGGTGTGCGAGACAGGGCATGGTGCAGTGTGCTGGTAGTCTGATACTTGCCTGTATCTGTGACATGGGCCATGTATGGATGTGTGTGTGCAGGGACATCATGGTCATGCATGTGAGACCAGTAATGTGCGAACCACATGGTTGGTGCATGAGTTCCAATGCTACATGGGGAGCTGTATGGCAAATGCACACATGAAAGCATGCCAGTGTCTGTTCTTGCACATGGTGGGGGTGTGAGGGATGGGTGCTGCTGTCATGTACATGTATGGTGCACATGTGTGTGTGTCTGAGAAGTGTGTCTGTGACTTCGAAACACCATGGATTCATGACACATGTCTGTAATGATGTGTAGATTCACTCATACAGTGCGGTCACCGTTGTATGCACTGTGTCTATCCACTGTGTCTGTGGTGTACAAGGCATGATGCATGACCCTCCAGTGATGTGTGTGCACGGGATTCGTGTGAGCCAGGATGCATGTGAGTTTGAAGGCAACATTTTGATTAATAGAGGACCTTGTACATGGATGCTGATGTTGATTGCAGGCGCCATGCCTGTTTATGCATGTGTGTTGCGTGCATTCACCCATGTGTTGTGGAGGGACAGGATGGAAGTGACGTTAGACACTGACACTCATGTGTTATTGCTTCCTGTCTAGGAGAATATTGTAATGTACCCTGATTCTTGTGTTCTATGTCTCCCGCTACGCAGCATCAAGTGAAGAAGAGGGCGGAGACGGCGCTGTGGAGCCAAGCAGCGGGGATGCCGCCACTGGGCGGCGACGCAAGGGACCAGCCACCCTCCCAGGACTTGCCATCATCCGGGAGCGAGGGGGTTGGTGCCGCGTCTACCACTACGGCTCTGGCGGAAGGGCCGGGGTGAGCCCCCACAGGGGCTTGCAATGGCGGAAGACGGCTCAGAGACATCCAGGTTGGTGGTCTTCACAGAGGAGGAGGAGCCCGCTACTGAGCCACACATGGGGCCTGGTGGAGGTTGTACCACTGGTGCAAGTGGTGCAGTCCAGGGCCAGGGTCAGGAGGCAGCACAGGTCATGGCAGAGGGGCCTGTGCATGTCCCTGTCCTTGACCCTGTGACTGCACCACCATGCACCAGCAGGGAGGCCCCGTCCCAGGCCCGTCCGCAGGTAGGGGAGAGTGCCATGTCATCTGCCTCTCCACTACCTGCGGACGAGGGGTCCCATGAATGTATGGGCTCGCGACGTGGCACTGTTGGGAGGGGCCCTGGTTGGTGGGTCCTACATGTGACGCACACTCTGGCGGACCTCTCCACCTCTGTAGAGACTATGCGCCAGTCATTCTCCCTGCCCTCTTCCAGCCCAGATTCCACCAGGGCCCCCTGTGGACCTGGCCTGACCAACACAGCCAGCTTGGTGGAGATCCCATCCCTGCCACAGTCGGGAGTCGGTGGTCCAGCAGGGGTGAACACAACCGGAGAGCAGCTGATGGAGGATGTGCAGGCATCATCGGACAGGGCACATGGACAGCAGCATCAGCAGCAGCAGCAGGACCAGGCTCAAGGTGGGAGCAATGATGGCTCGGGGCCATCGACATCAGGGGGGCAGGCATCGGCCAGAGGGCAGGAGGACCCTGGAATGGATGTGTCTTCTGTGTGGCTGGGGTTGGGCCAGCATATAGGTGCGGAGCGGCGGCGGGCTGAAGAGGCGCGGCTCACCATGGTCAGGGTGGAGTTCTCCATGCGTCGGGCGTTGAGGCAGACAGAGTGCCTCGAGGCGACTCGCAGGGAGTTGGAACAGGCCATGAGTGCCTCCCTGTGAGACCTCGGGGCCAGGACAGAGGCCCGCCTCCAGCAAATAGACATGGAGTTCGATGATGCCCTGGCCAATAACATCAATGAGTGAGCCGCAGGACTTGCCCGTCGCCATTGTAAATAGTTTATAGTGTTAGGTAGGTTATTAGATAGGTTTCATTTTTTTCGTTGGGCTCATGGACCCTTGAAAATTGTATTGTACATAGTTGGACGTTGAATTTATTTGGACATTTTAATTTCATTTCACCATGGATCAATGGATTTACCTTTTTGCGTTTCATTTGGATTTGGTTTGGTGGACAGAGAGGATTGGCCATTTTTCTTTTGGACTTGGATTTTTTTGAGGATTTTTTTTTTTTTTGCACATGCATTTCATTTCATGTTTGCCATTATTTTATGCTTTAAGTACTTTTAATTGGTTTTCATGTTAATACATTTTGATCTTTTACTTCAATGTGTGGGATTCACTCATTGGGTTCATGCATGTTGACATGTGGGTTTACTCAATCAATGGCAATCTGTGTGTGTGTGTGTGTGTGAGAGAGACGGACATGTGTTGATGTACATAGTTGACTTTTGGTTTGTGTCATGAGATAGGCATGTCAATGCTGGGTGGGTGAGTGGGTGGGGGGACATGAGTGGGGGCCTGCTGGCAGGTGCCCCTCACTGCTGGGGGGTGGGGTTGCTGGGGGACATGTGTGGGATATGAGTGGGGGCCTGCTGGCAGGTGCCCCTCACTGCTGGGGGGTGGGGGCACAGGGAGACATGAGTGGGGGCCTGCTGGCCGGTGCCCCTCGCTGCTGGGGGGTGGGGGTGCTGGGGGACATGTGTGGGACATGAGTGTGGGCCTTCTGGCAGGTGCCCCTGACTGATGGGGTTTAGGGGTGCAGGGGGACATGAGTTGGGGATCACTAGTGGAAGGTGACATGTGTGCTGGCTGGGGGGCATGGCCAGGGGTGCAGGGTAGTCCCCTGTGTTGTGGGTTGCCTGCAGGGACTGTGGATGGGGTGGAGGGCACACCTGGGAGGACCCACACTGCCAATTCACGTGTGGGACTCCCCGTGCACCCCAGTAATACACGTACCCCACTCACACAGGGCACTTCACGTGTGAAACTTCCCGCAAACCCCAGTAATACACGTACCCCACTCGCACAGGGCTCTTCGCGTGTGAAAATTCCCGCGAACCCCAGTGATACACGTACCCCACTTGCACAGGGCCCTTCGCGTGTGAAACTTCTCGCGAACCCCAGTAATACACGTACCCCACTTGCACAGGGCCCTTTGCATGTGAAACTTCCCGCGAAGCCCAGTAATACACGTACCCCACTCGCACAGGGCCAATCGCGTGTGAATCTTCCTGCGCACCCCAGTAATACACCAACCCCACTCGCACAGGGCCAATCGCATGTGAAACTTCCCGCGAACCCCAGTAATACACGTACCCCACTCGCACAGGGCCCTTTGCGTGTGAAACTTCCCGCAAAGCCCAGTAATACACGTACCCAACTCGCATAGGGCCCTTCACATGTGAAACTTCCCGCGAACCCCAGTAATACACGTACCCCACTTGCACAGGGCCTTTCGCTTTTAAAACTTCCCGCGAACCCCAGTAACACACGTACCCCACTCGCACAGGGCCCTTCACGTGTGAAACTTCCCACGAACCCCAGTAATACACGTACCCCACTCGCACAGGGCCCTTCGCGTGTGAAACTTCCCGCGAACCCCAGTAATACACGTACCCCACTCGCACAGGGCCCTTCGCGTGTGAAACTTCCCGCGATCCCCAGTAATACATGTACCCCACTCGCACAGGGCCCTTCGCATGTGAAACTTCCCGCAAAGCCCAGTAATACACGTACCCCACTCGTACAGGGCCCCTCGCGTGTAAAACTTCCTGTGAAGCCCAGTAATACACGTACCCAACTCGCACAGGGCCAATCGCGTGTGAAACTTACCGCGCACCCCAGTAATACATGTACCCCACTCGCACAGGGCCAATCGCATGTGAAACTTCCCGCGCACGGCAGTAATACATGTTCCCCGCTTGCCATTTGCTGTGTGGCGGCCATGTATACTGGTACAGGGTTAGCGCAGCCCTTTGCGCTGGATTGGGGATTTTGATGGCTTTTCCCTGTGCGAGGGGCGTAACTGGCGCTGCTGCAGGGTCGCTGCGCCACTGTGCGCCACGGCTGGTTTTGGTAGCTAAAATCCATGAATACGCTGTGCGCTGAAATGGATTTTAGTGCACGCGGCTGGCGCGGACAATCGCACGCACACACTGTGCGCCAGCCACGTGCACCACTTGTGCGCTAAATTCTATGAATTACCCCCTAACTGTCATCCTTAGTTTTGTTTTGTAGTGGTAATTACTTTCCCCATTTTTTGTAAAAAATGAAAACAAAGAAAATACTAAAAATATGTTTCTTTCTATTTTAAATCCCTTTGTTATATGTTTCATCCTTATGTGTTTTCCTCCCCTACTCCATACCCCTGTTCCGTCCCCCAAAACAGCTCTTTTAAGGGCCACCCTTTAAGTTACAAAAATAGATTGAAATTGAATACAGACGGCAGAAATATATTACAATATCTATTGTGATTTATTTCATGCAGTTTGAGTACTCAAAATCCCCCAATTGTTTGTTTGTAATTGCGGTTACACTGTTAACAGTAGAGCCGTTTAGCTGTGAATAAAAGTACTCCAGTCATTGCATGCCTTAGCCGCGCAAGCAGAATCCTGCAACTCATTGGCTGATACTGTAGCCGCGGCAACAAATAATATTATTAAAAGATATATACAGCTCTGTGTCTATACATATGTGAATTACACAAATATATATCATATTCACAGAATGTCTTACAAAATACCCTTATACATGTTCTCTTCTTTCTCCCAAAGTACCAACTCTGAAACAAAATGAAATGTATTTCATAACCAAAAAAACCCTTTTTTTTTATATACTGGTACTAAGTAAAAACTGATTGTTTTCCTAGTACACAACCAATAACAGAGTGTATTAATTATTCATGCCATAGATGAAAACAATGTCTTGTTGGAGAGAAAAAAATGAAACCACTCTATTCAGTTATTTTAAATATTTAACAATACTTACATATACACATATACATTATACACAATCTCACTTTCTACAAGTATATCTATATAGTAGCATGTAAAATAAAAATGTAAATAATTTCATAAAACAAACATTGTATAAAAAAACTCTCTTCACAAAATAGCACTTTCAAAAGGTAAGAGCTGCTACAGTGCGGTATTGGAAAAGAAATTGCAGTATTATCACCTCAACTGTATTAACCATTTAGATAACTACGAACTTCATTTTTCATCAGCAAATTCTAAAAAGAATTGCCCACAATGTGTACACCAATATAGGCATGTCACTACAATGCACATATGTTATAATACTGTACAAAGATTACTTAATACTACATGATGACATATTTACAGATTACTTCATACAACCTTCACCAGGAAACCAAGACCTATAACCTAACTGTCTTCAGTATTAGAAATAAATAAATGAAGACATGCCAACAGTGTAACATTATTTTGAGTATTGATCTTTTTAAGGTGTAGCCATACCTATATTTCAAATAAAAGGTAGACAATAAAAACCTTTGTGTGTAAACATATTAACACTTAGCAAAAACTATACTAATAATATAGCACATTTAATTTCCATACTTCTTAGAAAATCTGTGTTTGTGATTTCTTTGGCCACCTAAACACATGAGAAGTTCATAATGGCATTTCATAATGTACACATCATATTTAAAACGTTTAATAACTAGAAATTATTATTTAAACTTCTATTGGCACTGATAGTTGTATGCAGTGTGGAATACTTTTTTATTATATCAAAATGCATTCAACATTTTAAAAATGATATCTAAATTGCCATTTCAGAACTTGTTTTATTATTTAGTGTGCATCCTTTTTCTTGCCACCTACAAACCTAAGAAGCTAATGACAATGTTCTTAAGCCTACCATACAAAATGAAAAAAACATCCACAGTTTAATTACTAAATAGATTGTGCAACTTTTCTGAAAATGTCCACTCTACAGATAGAACACATTTAAACGTTTAACAAACTAACACTTTGAGCAATGTGTTTTAATTGTGTATTTGTATTAGAATACTTTTTTTTTTAAACATTGTGTGCATACTTATTTTCACCACCTATACACATAATAAGTAAACCCAGTGGGCCTCATTATGAGTAGGGCGGTAAGGGATACCGGGCACCGGTAAGGATACCGGTGCTGGTAATCCCTTACCGCCTTACTACGATGTCCCTTAGCGGGTCCCTCCAGTAACGCCTGGTCTGACCAGGCGCTATGGACGTGACCCGTTAAGGGACCTTGAAGCTAATAACGGTACCGCAATTTGCGGTACCGTTATTAGTGCCTTCCCCATTCCCATTGAGCCCTATGGAGGCTCCAATGGGAATGGGGAATGGCTTTTTCAATGGGGACTTACCGGTCCCACAAATGTTGGACTACACCGGTAAATCCCCATTGAACGAGACCGGTGCCGGACACGTTATTTATCTATCTATCTATCTGCATTCTTGTATTGCGCCACTAACCCGTAGGCCTCAGGGCACACACAGAAGGAACAGGAAAGGCAGACAACAGAAAACAGTATCAAACAGGAAAAACAAGGAAACTGAGAGACTTGGGAAACCCAAACCTCACAAAAGCCAGCAGAATGAGGAGATATATAGCGGAAAACTGATTTCAATTCCGAGAGAGCTGTACTGAAAGAAACATATGAGTCATATTCTTTGTCAAACAGGAAGGTCTTCAGTTGCTTTTTGACAATAGGCAGAGACTCACTATTAGCAAGATATTTAGGGAGTACATTCCAGAGAGCTGGGGCCCAAGAATCAAAGCTAATACCCCCAAATATTTTCAGAATAGATGGAGGTTGAACCAAGACTGTATTGCTACTTGAGCGCAAAGAACGGGTGACTGGTTTCTTTTTAATCCTAGTAGTAAGGTCAAATGGAGCTTAACCATGTAGGCATTTAAACACAGTGGTTAAGCCTTTATGGTGTAAGCACTGTTTCACTGGCAGCCAGTGAAGGCTGCGCCTGGCGTCGGAGATGTGCATGTTTCGCTTAAGGCCCATTACAGGGCCTACTGCATTATTCTGTATAATCTGCAAGGCTTTAATGTTGGCCTGGGAGGTACCGATCATCAGACTATTATAATAATCCAGTTTGCAGTTTACAATTGCAGCTGCGATCAATGCAAGGTTCTCTTTAGACAGATAAGGACGAATCTGCCATAAAAGCTGAATATAATAGTGACAAGAGGATTTGAGGTAGTTGGCCTGACGAGTGAAGGAAAGCTGCGGGTCAAAATAGACTCCCAGGGTTTTTACGGATTTAGATACAGAAATAATATGTTGACCAATCAAAAACTTGTCATATTTTGTGTCCAGTTTCTTCAGTTTCTGCTGGGTACCTAAAATCAATAGCTCCGTTTTTGCATTGTTGATGGCTAGAGAGTTTAACGCCATCCACTTCTGAATTTCAGCAAAGATGGAGTTGATGTACTCTACATCTTTTAGATATTCACCAGTGAGTTTAATAACAACCTGCGTGTCGTCAGCGTAATTGGCAAAATAAATGCCCACGCGTGACAGAAGAGCGCAGAGAAGACGAGAGTAAATGTTAAAGAGTAGAGGCGAAAGACATGATCCCTGTGGAACACCACATAATAGTAGGGAGGCCATGGAGTGAGCATTATCCTTAGTAACTCTCATGTTCCGTGGACCCAAGAAATATTTGAACCAGGCAGAGGCTTCAGGGGAACATTTGCCGATTGTGATTAGTCTATCCGCCAGTAGTTGATGATCGGCTAAATCGAACGCAGCGGATAGATCTAGTAATAACAGCAGGGCAGTATGACCTTTGTCAATAAGACCAGCAATGTAGGATTTTAAATCTAACAGTGCAGTCTCAGTCTCATGATTGGGGCGAAACCCAGATTGTTGTGAGGCTAGGATGTCATGTTCTACGACAAAGGTTTGGTATTGGCAGTACGCAATTTTGTCTATGATTTTCAGCATAAAGGGAACATTGGTAATTGGGCGATAATTTCCTGCCTCTGCAGGATCCAGATTTTCCTTCTTAAGCAGAGGAGTAACCCATGCTTCCTTTATGTTCTTGGGGACATAGGATTCACGGAAAGATCTATTAACAAAGGTAGTGATCCATGGGGCAAGAGTATGGATATGATCAATAAATAGGGAGCCTGGAAAAACGTCTCCCTTACAAGAAGTGGGTTTTAGTTTAGAGACACTGTCAATAACTTCTTCTGTTGAAACAGGTTTAAATGTGAAGACAGGAGAACCATTAGGCAAATTCATGTTATCTAAAATGCATGAAGTATTAGTCAATAGTTTAACCTGAGTATTAATGTTATTTTGATGAGTTAGAGTTTTATTAGTGAAGCTATTGTGGATGTTTTGACACCATGCACTGTCTGCCGGAGGCAATGAGGTGGTAGTACAACCTTTAAGCTCCTGGAGAATAACAAAAAGCTCTTTAGCAAATAGCGCCATGACTACCACCAATCTCATAATGAGGCCCACTATATCTAAATTCTTCCCTAAAACTCTTATTAGTAGTTACATCTGATTTATTTTGCAAACATTGTACATCCATAAAATCTAGTCTACCAGTTCAGGCTGTAACCGCAAGATGAATATTATTTACCATTCAAACCTACCGCTTCGGACATGCTGCATGCCGCAATAGGCACATTACAATCCACATTTCTCCTTGCTGACGGCCAGGCCCATTGACCAGACAACAATGTTATATCACTTTGTTGTGTACTTACATTTTCACACTTTCACTAAAATAAATCACGGTGCATATTTGCAAAGCCCTGCTTTCAAGTTCTTGCTGACCCCCCTCATGCATATTTGCTGCAATCCCATCCAGCACTTCAACCTGTACCCAAGAGGACATTTTGTTCCCATTCAAACCTATCCCAATTTCGAAATACTTTACGTCATAGCCGGTCCCTGGTGGCCATGGCCACTTTAACACCATCGCTGGTCCCTAATTGGTCATGGCCAGTAGCCAGATTGTCTGGGTCATGGCCTTTGGCCTTTGGTCATGACCCGGATAATCTGGCACCTGACCATGGCCCCAGGCTATACCTAGGATTGGTCAACATTTGACTGCAGCCAGACCTTAATTAGGGCTTCTTTGAGGACACACATTTCTGAAAAATGTCCTTTCTTCTTGTATTACTATTACCATTACCAAGTGAACTATGTATTTGTTTTTGTCTGCAACCTTGTTAAACAATGCTTTGCACTACTCTATGTTTATAAAATTATGTACGCAACTGTGGAGATGTGATTTTTTGTTTGTTTAATATGTTGTTTATTGAACATACAAGTCTTAAGCTAGAATAGTTGCTATTGGGTTGTGTTAGCTTAATGTTTTACAATTATCACCGAAAAAGAACAAGGAATAAAGCCAATGGCAAAGCCAATTTAACAAGGCTGTCCCCTGGACAAGTATGTTACAGTCTACTTCATTTTTATCTGTAACCGTTTTTACTCAATCTCTGACTGGGGATGGGTCTGAATGGCGATTCCTTTCTTATGCCAAAACACTTTCTATAAAAATAAAAAAATCATACACAATTAGAAGTATGACCAACTGATTGTTGGCGGCATCCCCCTCTTACGTTACACTTAATTTTCAGCCCTGGGTCCCGCATCTTAGGGCTTTCCCTTTTGTTACATTCATTCACAGGCTATACTTCAGTCACCAAAGGTATATCACTATTTCTTGTACCTACATTATGACACTTTTCAAAAAATAAAACAATGCTCCGTACATGAGTTTGCTGCAAATCCACGTGTGTTGTATTTATGTCCATGACCCAGACAATCTGGCCACAGCCCATGGCCACAGGCTATACCTCAGTCACAAAAGGTATATCACTATTTTTTGAACCTACATTATGACACTTCTCAAAAAATCTGTGCATGTTCTAATTTTTGAAAAGTGTCAAAATGTACATACATAAAATAATCATATAACCTAGCCCCCACTTGACAGATTTACAGGCATTTTTCAAAAGCATTCTTTTGGGACCAAGGCGCTGCTCCTGTCAAAAAATTTGGTGAAAATCAATCCAGCGGTTTGGGCTGTAGGCATGAGCACATTTTATTTTTCATTGCGTCTATGGGAACAACCACACATTTTGGGACCCCCATATAACTATGCGCCCCCTAAAAACCCTCACCAAACTTCACAGAATGAATCTGACGGGAACATATACTATTTTTGAAAAGTTTCCTGAGGATTCTTCAAGGGGGGCCAAAGTTATAAGCCTCCCAAAAAGTGTAAACATAACTATAACATGCCCGCTACCGCAGGCCGAGGAATATTCAGTGAAAAAACATTGTTAAAGGGATGATATGGTTAAATTGCACCAATAAAAAATTATCAAATTCAGTAAATAAACTTTTGTTAAGAGGATGTTATGGTTAAATAGTAAAATCGAAAAACCCCAGCAATAGGCGAGTTATGGCTTGCTATGCAACCATAGCTAGTACCACTGCCATGCATTATTAAGACTAACACCAAGGACATCAAAGATGACATCAGAAATGTTGCACCGACTGGAGCAAACTTGGCAACCAATCCCACCCCTCAAAACAAATCCTCTCTTGCAAGACTGACATGGACCTACCGGTCAGGAATTAGCAAAGCCAAATAAATGTTCTATGGGAACAGAATCCTGAACTTGCACAACCCAAGCAAGGAACTGCACAAAATCATCTCTGAATTCAAGATGGCAGGTTGCTCAAACCCCCCTAACTCCCAATCTCTATGCAATGCCTTGTCCAAATACTTTCACAACATTGGCATCGAAAGACAGCATGCCATCCTTTCTGAAATACCAATGATGCCCCCGTATCCCTCCCTGCTCTCCACCCGACCCCAGACCTACCTTCCTCCTTATGCCAGCTTTCTCCTCATACTCCCCCATCTCACACCAGGGAATCCTTGCACTCTGAGCACAAAGCCGCCCTTCAGGCTCTCCAGGCGTCCCATCTCTGCCCACACTCCTCAAGAATATCCTAACATCAACCTGTGCTGGCAGCATTGTAGAGTCAATCCTTAACCAGTCCCTCACCTTGGGAATCTTCCTGAAAGCCTTGAAAACCTATTATATCAAACCCCTCCTCAAAAAAAAAAAAAATGTGCTCGACCCTCTGAGGTTCCAAGGAATCCTGGAATACTGTGGCAGGTACCAGCGATACAGGGTAGTGAGTGGGATTTGGTGGCCCATGATTCGAAATCATGAAAGGGTGCCTTCATCCATCTGACATGGACTATCTTCAGAGACCAAGAGAGTTAAAAGGGTGGAAGTGTGTAACCCCTTTATAAATATTGTGGTTATTAGTAAGCACACAATCTATTTCATATATTCATATACACATCTTATAAATATTGTTTTCTTGCTGGTTTTGACTCTTTTCTTCTTGGCTTTCCTTATAGTGTGTGGGCTGCATGAGGCTGGGCATTCAAAAACAATATTGGTGAAAAAGAACAGACGAGTAGACTGCTGTTAATGCACATTGAGCCTACTCATCCTATCTGGAGGGACGACTTGCCCAGCGCCCCACTCAGTGCATCCCCAGAATACTTTCACTGCTGGTATCTGGTTGCACTGGCAGTGTCAGTGGGAGTGCCACCCTACCTCATCGAGTGTCCACCACACGGGTCTCGCACCTGTAAATGGCATCCGGCAGTCTAATCTGGCTGTCAATGATTTTTTTTACACTTCCTCCCTGCAAATATCTGATTGCCTGCACTTTAAGGCACAGGACAAACTTTCTGGGAGATGCAGTTGTCTGTTGCTCTATAGAGTTGTGTTTTAAACTTATACACTTGTACCGTCTAAAACTTCCCACAATTGTTGCCCAAACACCACAAAACCTTAATTTGGGGTTGCTATTAATACAAAATTGCTCCCTAATCATATTATCAATGAATCTATCACCTGATATTCAACTCCTGGGCCAGAAGTCTGAAAAGCTCTCCTATTTCTAACTGTCCATCCCTGTGCCGCCGTCTTCAAAGGATGATCCTTCATCCTCCTGGATCCCGATTAGTGAAGCACCCTTCTCCTTTAAAATGAGGGACATTTCAACAATAACTGGCTTCAAGATCTCACTTAAGGATAACCTTCTCTCTCAAGAGGGATTTGCAAAGTCCTGGAGTGCTGCCACTCCCTCACGGTGTTCCGCAACCACGGTCATCAGTGGGTTGCATATCGCTATATATCTCTACATACTGCAATTACTGAGTCTATATTTAAAGATAGTGTAGTGTTATCTGTAAATAACAAGTTATTATTTCCTACTTCTAGCTTCATCCCCACTACAAGCCAAAATAAAGTATTAAGAATTACATAAAGAATGTGTAAATGTGTTTACATCGTCAACCAATTAGAGCCAACTATCCATCAGTATGCCCAGGATCATTGCATCGTGGCAAACACCTTTAACATTTCTGTTAATAAATAAAAAAAAAAACCTCTATGATACAATGTCTGAAAATGCAGAATAAACTATTACCCACATGTTTGTATAATTCTCTACTCACCCTTATTTGGACCATGGCACCTTTCTCGGGCTCCTTTTCTCCCACTTACCCTGTCATTGGGCCTCATTATGAGGTTGGCGGTCTGGTAATAACCGAGCCGGTAAGGCAATACCGGCATCCATTACCGGTCCGCAGTATTACAACCCCAGACGCCGGTCCTACTGCATCGACAAGGATCCGCAGTGGACGTGCACCACTGTACTGGCATGCGGGTGCGCGCGCGCGTGCCGTGCAGGTAATATTGGCATGCCGTAAGGAAGAGGACATCACGAGTCGCACGGACATGCAAATAATGGCATTGAGATGCCGGTAAGAAGGGCCACCATGATGCTGGCAATACCAGCATCGCGGATCACCCATTAACAGCAATCTGCTGTGTAACTAACTGCCACAGATGCGCACATTCAGCAGAGGTGGAGGCAATGGGGTCAGGCTCAGCACAAAAGGAGCACACCCACACACCACACCCCTTCCCACACCAAAATGATACCACTTTGCCTTGCCATACTGGGGCTGGAGGACATGCCTGCACTGCTACTCCTTGAGCAGGCAGTACAACAGGCAACCCAGAGGTTACGCAGGAGCAGAAGGAGGGTGAGACCGGCCCAGCAAATCCCACCAGTGCATGTAGTTGTTCCCTGCAGACAGCCATCAATTCCACGTATAAGGGCCAATCCATTTGACTTAACCCCAGCACAGATCCACACCCTGTACCACCTGGACAGGGACACCATCACCACCATAGTGGAATCAATACAGGAAGACTTGGTCAGCCTGATCAACATCCACACAGCCATCCCCCCTCTGCTGAAGGTGGCATCTGTGCTCCACTTCCTGGCCACAGGGACTTACCAACACACAGTGAGCCAAATGCATGGCATGTCGCAATCATGCTTCTCTGTTGTGATAAACCAAGTGCTGGTAGCACTCCTAAAGCACGCAAGGGCCTACATATCCCTACCACAGACACCACAGGAGGCGAATGCCACCAAAATAGCATTCCATACACAGGCAGGTATGCCCAATGTAATTGGTGCCCTCCACTGCACCCACGTAGAGTTGGTTGTCCCACATGCCGTGGAGGTGGTGTACTGCAATCAGAAGCTATACCACTCCATCAATGTCCAGATGGTGTGTGATGCCAGCCCGATAATAACACATTGCTGTGCCAGATACCCAGGATCCAGGCATGATTGCATGGTGCTACGGAACTCCTCACTACCCCGCTACATGGAAGGAGATGTCGTACGGTGTGGCTGGCTGTTGGGGGAGTCTACCCACTGGCCCATGGGAGGAGAGGGATGGGGAGGTACATGCATATGCAAGGGGAATGCCCTCCGGGACATGGGAGGAAAGGAATAGGGGGCCTAAAAGCATCTTGAGTAATCCCCTGCCACACAGCCCTCACATGTGCATACATAATTGACCTTGACAATGCATCAAGGTGCCTGGTGGTTTCAATGTCTAGGCCTCTAAGTCATGTATGTCACCCAAGGCTAGCACCATGGATTGGCAAGTACTGTACAGGGCAGATAGTTATGTGGATGTGGCTGCCATCGACGGGATAGTGCATGTGAACTTGAAAGATGTACAGGCTGAGCACATATGGCAACTGAGCAGTATCCTTACACATACCTCCTTCTGCTCCCATGCAGGTGATGCTGGCTATCCTCTGAAGGCATGGCTCCTCACCCCTGTCAGGAATCTGCAGAACAGGCACGAAGAGGACTTCAATCGTACACATACACGCAAGCGTGTGGTCATTGAGCAGACCTTTGGCCTGTTGAAGGCAAGGTTTCGCTGCCTCAGCAGGTCGGGCGGTGCCCTCATATACGGGCCTGAGAAGGTGGGCAAGATCATCATGGTATGTGTAATGCTGCATAACATGTGCATCCGGCGGAACGTACACCTGCCACCTGACATGGAGCTCCCACCACCTGCTGAAGTAGAAGGAGAGGAAGGAGTAGATGTTGAACATAGGCCAAGACGCAATACACTTGAGGGTCGCGCAGTGCGCCAATCGGTCATAGTCCAATCATTCTGATGTACTGGGATGCAGAGGGTGCCATGTATTGGGAACTGTGGGCACCGGTGTGGGGGTATATGAGCACAATGCACTATGAAGCAATAAATTGACACCCACCAAAGAAGCAATGTCCACTCATGTAAGGTTTTGTACACAACGGGTGTTTTCAAGTGATGGTTTGTACAACATGATTTAACACTCCATGCCCCCAAACACCCCTCCCCCTCCCCCTGACACCCCCCAAACACCTCCAATGCCCCCCCACATACCCCACACACCCTCAGTACTACACACCCCACCACCACCCTCCCCCTAAAACCCCCACTACTACACCCACCACCATCCTCCACCCTCCCCTTAACACCCAAAGTCAACAATGGCACAACATGTGTCTGGATGTGGTGCGAAACAGATTGTGCAAGGTGACCTTACTACTGTGGAGCCCCCTTCCGAGGTGGGGGTTGGATCTCTGAGCACCGCGCACTTTATTTATTTTATTTATTTATTACATTTATTACTCGCCCAGACCCGGGGGTATCACGGCGAAAAAGTTGCAAATTAATTCTCACATTGTTATACAATGTTGCAGTTACAGACAGATAAATCAAAACATTTGTACTAAAGTTACACATAGAGTCTTAAGTCATATTTCATGTACTAAGTTAAACTGGGTCAAAGTAGCAACTCACAATTCGTTTAAAGGGCAGGCTTGTAGCGTTCTAATACTAGAGTCGGGTAGGACTAGTTAGGGTTAATATTTATTGAATAGCCAAGTTTTCAGCGCTTTTTAAAATTTTAGTAGAGAGTCCTCGTTTTTGATGCTGAGGGGTAGTGCGTTCCAGTGCGAAGGGGCTAGGACTTTGAAACTGCATCCTCCTGCTCTACTGTATTTGTATTGAGGAACCTCCAGGAGGGCCAGTTTACTAGATCTAAGTTGCCTACAGGAGATGTGTTTCTTGACAGTGTTATTGAGGTAACTGGGAGCTTTGTTAGTGATGCATTTATGGACAATGCTAAATGTTTTGAAGATGATTCTTGCTTCAATTGACAGCCAGTGATTTTCTCTTCTGATGTTAGATATATATTTGGATTTCTTGATACCTAGTGCAGCTCTAAGGGCTTTGTTCTGAGCAATTGAATTTGCAGGGACATGTGCACGGGGCTGGTCTGCCTGGAACTTGTAGGCGTGGTCGATGCGGATGAGGTAGATGGTTGTGTCCCCGAAGCCGCAGTTTGCGCTGCTCCATGCTGTCTGCAATCCTGGTGAGGATCGCGCCCAAGGCATTGAATCCATCCCGCACTTGCTGAGCGTTTGAGTTGATGGCCTGGATTACGGCCGCAGTGCTATCATGGATGACACGGCGTGTTGACTCGCCTTCAGCAAGGTACTGTTTGACATAGCCTTGCATCTCCTCCTGCTGGCCCTCCATCCTGGGCAGATGTCCCTCAAGGTCCCATATAGCAGTGTGGGTGGTGGATGGTGGGCTAGCTGGTGATACTGCAGGAAATATGGGGCTATGCAATGTCGGAGACCACTCTCCATGGCTGCCCTGTTCTGATGAATCCTGACAAGGGGTGTCCTTTGGGGTGACCTGCGGGCTTGGGGTTTGACCTACAGGCTTGGACTGGGTAAGTGCAAGGTTGGTGGGTGCTGTTTTGCAATCATGCAGGTGTTCACATGTACACCATGTTGTCTGCAGTGGGGTCTTGATGTGTGTTGTCACTTGCGTGCTGTGTGACACGTGCAGGTCATCTGTGTGTCGGGTGTGTATTCGTGTATGGGCGCGGCATGCAGCATGCATTAGGATGTGATAGTGGTGGGCCCAGCATGTGTATATGGATATGTGTAGGTGTGTATGATGTGTCATGTATTGGCTGTCATTTCTATCACATTTGGAGCTCAACTGTGATTATTGGTTGTCATGTGTTTGTAGGGACACTCACCTTCCTCTGCCGATGTTGGCACGCCGAACTCAGCTCCACCGACTCCTTCAATGGACTCCACATCTATCACTGAGCTGCAAGTCTCCTCCCATCTGGCCATTTTGATGGGTGAGTGAGATCTGCCACCTGTTGCCAGCCCCTGGCTCCGATTGGCCGACAAGATGTTCCGCACTCTCAGCCTGAGGCCATCACAGCGCTTTTTGCAATCGCGCACTGTGCGTGCGGTGGTGCCGACTGCATTTACTTTCCCAGCAACTTCCTCCCAAATAGCCTTCTTCCTCAGCTGGGTAGGACGCCTGAGGTCGCTGCAGAATACCACATCTGCATTCTCTACTAGGGTATCAGCTAACATGTTCAGCTCCTCATCCTTAAATCGTGGTTTCCACAGGTGGGCAGTGCCTTTCTGGGTAGCCTTTGACATGTTATCCGTGGTGTGCTTGGAGTTTTGGTGGTGAAGGTCCAGTATGTGGAGGATGGCAATGGATTGTGTTTTTGAAGATGGGCGCGAAAGCATTTCCCATTCCGGCATGATGACGTTACTTCCGGGTCTGGGATTAACGGGCCCGTTCTTACCACTATGTTAATACCGGCACCGCTATTTAGGGGTTGCCGAGGGCGGAGATGTTATGTGCACATTCGTTGATGTCGCTATCTGGGGGTTTGAGGGTCGTTACCGGCATGCCGGTACGGCCATTACCGACATGCAGGGGTCCGCGTGCTCGTGCACACGTAATCACCTGCTGTTTGCGGAATGGAGCCAAGACGGACATGTTAGTACTGGCATGCTGTTAAAGGCAGATTCTTAGCGCCAACCTCGTAATGAGGCCCACTGACTTAATTTTTATAACCTTCCCAGCAAACATGTATTACATTCTGAAACAATGTCTCCTTCATTATAGTGAATGGGTACAACATCCAAGAAAACATGAACTCTCCATCTTCTCATGCAAAACAGCGTGTGTGTTATGATGAAGTGAAAGAACAGAGCGCCACGCATGTGTGGGCCATGACATGGTATTGGAATTAGAACATAGCAGGAGGATGAGGCTGAAGGTGAGGAAAAAAAATCATGAATGCTTATGGAACGATACTTCAATAAAAAGAGAAACATGCACTCAGTCCTCCAGGGGACCTCCCCCCAGAGCCGTAAAAAGTATTTCAAATAGTTCTAAGGCATTTCTTTGTATAGCTATGGGTCATGCAGAAGATTTAACATCCTTCTGAACAGCCCCCTCCACCAAATTAGGCTACATAACTAGCTGTACTTGATGTGCCATATGCTAAACTAGCTGTCTCTCCATCATCTCTTCTTCTCTGTCTTTCTCACTCTCTTTTCGTTTCTCTTGTGCCTAGTCAAGTGTGTATTTGCTTTGTCCACCTCAGACATTGCAAACAGCAGAGTGATAAATAACATATACGTTGAAGAGAGGCATGGGGTTCTATGTGTTTTTTGCAACAGAAGCTATTGAACATGTAATTATTTAATGGTATTAGCATTGCAAAATGCCTCTAGATTTTTACAATATTCATTCATAATAAAAACTTCCAGTATAAGTTGTTTTACTTTTGAAAATGCAACACTTGCCTTACTGAACAAAGCACATTATCAAATCATAGAGTAGCCATAGTATTTTCTGATGCATAGCATCAATTCCAAGAACAACATTCTGGTACACCCTTTTTGTACTTTTTCAGAATGCCTATATGAACAAGGATAAGGGGACACATTGAACCAATGAGAGCTCCTGGCTGATTTGCATAAAATCAAGAGCGTTTTCGGAGCATCAGAATGACCAGATATATTTATAGTTGACAAATATGTCTTTGATCAAAGGGTTGCATGCATGAACCACTAGGTACAAAATAGACAGTGGGCCTGTTGATAATATTTAACAACACTCACTTTACCATTAAAACGTGTGTAATCATAAACCATATTTACTAATTTCGACAATTTAAAGATTTGCATTACTTTTTTAAATGACTGCAACATCTGTCTTTGGGGCTGCCTTCCTTCTTCTTTTTGGAGAAGGTTATAAGAGGTGGTTTTGGGTCTATCGTGAACGCGCTGCCTACAATCGTTGGCGCTGCAGCTTGAGAAACAAACGTAGAGGTGAGTGCATCAAAATTAGTACCAGCAATGCACATGTCTCTCCTTTGGAACTTTTAAAAAAAAAACATACCACCACTTTGTCCATTGCACGCTCCTCCATTATTTTACTAGGCCACACCCAGTGAGCTCCCCTACATTTCTCATCCTCCTAAATAATTAAACACATCTAAATGGTGGCCTGAGATATGCACAGGCAGACTGTGTACACTGGACTACAGGTAATGATTTAATATAATGCTTGTTGAGCAACTAGCAACTCATTGGATCTTACTGGAGCACAGCATGGAGCTTTGAGCAAGAAAGCAGTAATTCGAGTGAGGAGTTTGGGGTGGTACACTTTAGCTGTGAACTGCAACTGCGGTAAACCCTCCACCCACTCACTGGAATTAGAAAAATAATCTCTTCATGCCTCTCAGCTTCTTGGACTTCTTGGGTCAGCTGCCTCCAATCCGCTTCATTGCACCCTGGTTCTCACCATTGCTACAACCCTGGCCTTTGGCAACCATAACAATACTTGTATTATTTGGCCATTATTTACTGAGTTATACATTTGAAAATGAATTTGGTAGAAAAAGTGGGTGATTGGTTGTCATTGTTGGGGGTTTGTCCTGACCCCCAGCGATACCCGTAAGCCCCCCAGCCCGCACAGACTCACACACACGCGGCTGTGCTGCTCGGGCTTCCCGGTCGCACTGCCATGGCCGGGAACGCCCCGTTTATTTATACTGCACGCGGCGGTGTGCAGCGTCACACAGCCGCGTGCGCGTCCCTTCAAGGGGCAGCGCCAATCTCCTCCTTTTTCGGGAGGACAACAAAATACTTTAATAACACACCGCAAATCAAAAAACTATAATAACATAACACTCGAGAAATAGTTTCCCCACACACCCCTTTATTAGCATCCACCCGGGTCCCCTTACTCAACAATCCCCGGACTCAGGTCGATCCGACAAGTGTCCCAGCACGTAATCGCTGAGGTAAGCGGGTTTCCTTTGCCCAGCCCTCTGGGGGTACCTCCCGCTCTCCTCCGGCTCGGGCAGTCCATCCACAGGCACTCCCCGGGCAGGGGACTCAGGCGTGGCGGAGTGGCCTCCTCCGTCGTCAGGCACCTCCATTAAATCCGGCTCCAGGGGGGGGGTCAGTTCCCAGGTCCCCTAGCTTCTTGAAGAAGCTCACATTCCGGGTCACGGCAGAACTTCCATCTGATGCAGTCACCATGCACCCCTTGACGGCCACGACGTCCAGCGGCTCCAGCTCATATGGAAGAGAGAGCTTTCCATGGGGGTGTCTGTTGCGGATGAGGACCTCATTGCCTGGCTCCAGCCGCTGCGGGCGGGGTCCCCTTCTCATGTTTTCCTGCTCAATCCTCAATCGACGGTCCACCTCTACCTGTTGGTTATCAATTACCCCTGGCTCCTTCCCCCACCTCGGGCAGCAAACCCTGCGGGCAACACTTGAATAGAGCCTCGGCCGGGACCACCCCAGTGAAGGCATGCAGGGTGGTACGGTAAACCAGCAGAAACTGATAGAGAGCTCTCTGGAGGGACTGTCCCTGGCCTTGAGCAATTCTGAAGGTCTTGTTCAGTGTCCTCATCAGCTTCTCGGCTTCCCAGTTTGTCCTGGGCCACAAGGGGGTGATCTTCCGGTGCTGTAACCCAAAGCTTTCCATCAATTCCGAGAACCGTTCGCTCTGGAATAGCGCCCTGTTGTCAGAGCACAACGTCTGGGGGAACCCATGGGCCGCAATCACCTTCTCCACGGCCACCACCACGTGTTCGAAAGCCACCGACTCCACAAACTCCACCTCCGGGTACCTTGAGTATTCATCGACGATCACTAGGAAGTGGGTTCCCATTGTCGTTGATCCAAAGTCTGCATGGACCACCTCCCAGGGTCGCGTCCCTTGAAGCATCGCCTCTATGGCCGGTTCTCGCTGAAGAGGAGATGCCGCCTGACACCAGACGCAGGCGGCCACAAAGTTGTCCACCTTCCGCTCTAGCTCGGGGAACCAGACCTTCAACCGTAGCCTGGCCTTGATCTTTGGTGTCCATGGTGGGCAAGGGTGATTACGTCCTTCACCTTGGACTGGGGGACAACAATCCAGTCACCTCTGAGCAGCAGGCCGGATGCCGAGAATGAAAGTTCTTCCTTGACCTTCCACAGCTGCTCCAGTCCCGTCTTGGCCTCTTGAGTACGCCCCGCCAGGGATTCCAGCACTGATTTCCAGGGGCCCTGCTGCATGGAGTGTCTCAGGATCTGGAAACACTCATCCCCTGCAGCTGCTGCTTCGAGTTCCCCCAGGAGCATTGCACTGGGCGTGGCCGCCTCTACCACCATTCGGACATGATCATCCACTTCTTCGGCACATGTGTCATATTCAACTCCCCCATGTGCACCGTGTGCTGGGAGAGATAATCGGCTGTTTGCCCCCGGCCGATACACCAAGGTGACTCCATACTCCAGGAGAACGAGCATCCACCACTCGATCCTCGCCGGTGGCTTGGATGACGAGCCTGCCAGAATGGGAAGCAGGGGCTTATGGTCCGTTACAACCATCACTGGGTGTCCCAGGATGTAGAGCCTGAAGTGCCTGCAGCCCCAGAGCACCGCCAGCGCCTCACACTCAATCTGCGAATGCCTCTGCTCCGTCTCAGACAGTGCCTTGCTGGCGTAGGCTACCGGCCAACACCCCCGTCATGATCTATCTGAGTTAGCGCGGCGCCCAGGCCAAACGGGCTGGCGTCCACGATGACCTTCGATGGTAGAGCAGGGTCAAAAAATGCCATGGTGTCCTCAGCCGCCAGCGCACCCTTGATGTCCTCGAACGCCGCCTGCTCAAGCGGGCCCCAGTGCCAGGTGGATTATTTCTTCGTCAGGGCCCTGAGGGGTTCAGATCTTGAGGCAAGATTTTGAATAAACCGTCCACAGTAAGTGACCATGCCGAGGAAGCACCTCACCTCGGACACCGACTCGGGTGGCTGTGCCTTCTTGATGTCCTGGACCTTCTTGGGATCCGGCAACACCCCCCCTCTTTGAAAACAAAACCGAAGAATTCGATGGAGGGGCGCAGGAACTCACATTTTTCCCTGTGAAGGGTGAGGCCCAGTGACTGCAGTCTCTCGAGAGTCTTTGCCAGCCTCCGCAGGTGGTCCACCTCAGTCCTAGCAAACACCAATATATCATCACTGATGTTCAAAACGCCCTCTAGGTCTGCGAGGGCGCCTCGGATGATATTCTGAAAGACCTCCGCTGCCGAGGACACTCCAAAGCGGAGGCTTTTGTAGCGGCAGAGTCCCCGGTGGGTGGTGAACGTGGTGATATACCTTGATTCAGGGTGTAGGACCACCTGATGATAGCCCGCCCGGAGGTTCAGCTTGGAAAAGAAACAAACACCCTGCACCTCCGCAATGATGTCATCAATTGTTGGGGTAAGGTGCCTCTACCTTTTTATGGCTTTGCTCGGCAGCCTCATGTCAACGCAAATGCGGACAGAGTCGGGTTGTTTGGGTTTCCTCGCCACGTCAATCGGGGACACCCAGGGGGTCGGACACTCTACCTTCTCAATTATGTCGCTGTTCACAAGATTGTCCAGCTCCTTGTCCACCTGCTCCCAAAGGTGAAAAAGCACCCTGCGATGTTTTAGGGCGATGGGCTGCACAGACTCATCTATATGTAAACTCACGGGGTCACCGGCCATCTGTCCAATTCCATTGAAGAGGGAGGCATACTTGTCAAGCAGGTCGTTAATGTCCTCCAGGTACACTGAGTAAGCAAAACTGACAATGCCGAGGGCTCGTGCTTGAGCCATGATGGGAAGTTCTGGCTGAGCAACCGGTTGCACCACTGGTGGCGCCTGGGCCATTGGAGCCTGACCTCCTGCTTGAGCCTGAGGAGGCTGCTGTTGATTTGCTGCTTGTCCACCGTCCTGGGGAGGCTGCTGAACTGCTGGCAGCCCACCGTCTTGACCACCAGCCCCGCTCATGGGCTTGAGCACACAGGCACCCCCAGCATGGAATTTGGGGGCCATAACTCAACCCCCACCACCACAACACAGTCCTGACACACACCCAGGCAAAATAAAATGTCCAATGTGGGGGCAAATATGATGATGGCAGAGTATCCCCCTCCACAGACTGCCTCATGTGCAGACACAGCAGCTGGACACGATGATGAACGGGATGAAGAGAAATGGAAGGTCCACAGCTGCAGCAGTCTTCACTGATGATGAAGAGGATGAAGAAGAAGTACTCTCCAGCCTGATGATGAAGGGGATGATGAAGTAACCAAAACCCCAGATGCAGCAACACCTTATGGGACAGATGTTCCAAAAATTGAGTTGAGGAAAAGATTTGGGCTATGCAGGCCCAGCCATTGTAGTCCTCCTCCTCGCTTCCACTCGACGTAGGAGACCCAAATTTCAACAAAAAAAAAATCAAAAATCGGGCATGGGCATGCAGGTATAATTGCCTGCTAGCAGTGTGTCCAAAAATTTGCCCTGGATGCCACTCACTGCCCAAACCGGAGCTTAGTGAAGTTCCACGGTCGAAATCCAAAATGGCTGCCAGCCGCGTGGGTGAGGCACGGCCTACGGCATGAAACAAACTCTCATCAAGATGATTCCGCTTCAGAGAAAAAAACAGAAGATTCGATCACCACCGGGCCCAGGCACCATCCCCCACTCGTCGCCACTGTTGGGGGTTTGTCCTGACCCCCAGTGATACCCGTAAGCCCCCCAGCCCACACAGACGCACACACATGCGTCTGTGCTGCTCAGGCTTCCCGGTCGCACTGCCGCTGCCGGGAACGCCCCGTTTATTTATACTGCACGCGGCGGCGTGCAACGTCACGCCGCGCAATACGCGTCCCTTCAAGGGGCAGCACCACAGTCATTATGAGCAGAGCTCAACTCTCAATGCAGCCTTGAGGCAGTCAACAGTCACACTAAACCTGGGGGACAGTATCATAACTAATTCCAGCATTATCGCACTTTGATTAGTGCGCAGACGTGTTTCTGGTGGTATCCAGATTACCTGAAGAATCACTGTAAAACCAGTGCATGTCAATGAAACCCAGAGAAATCCCAACAAATCACGTTACTCAATGTGGTGAAGTGGAATTAGTCAGCACCAACCAATTCTTGGCCTCCGTAGCTTTGGGGTATCTAGGGTAGAGCTCCCTGAGTGATAGTGTCACCTCCCTGTTCCCAACCCCTCGGAGCGTCACTTAAGGCCTGAATGCAGAAGGGGAACACAATCTCTAATAGCCTCCCATCCCGGGACTCAGAGGTGTCTCTCCGGCTCCGCCTGACACAAGTCTCCTCTCAAATGTATGAAGTCGACAAAATCCTTCCCGCAATCAGCACAAAGAGTCACTGTAGAGGCACACACGTATGCTCTGCAGCAAATGCGCACCCATTCTGGGAAGAGCAAGTAATACAGATCTCATTAACTGGAGAAAGAGCAGAGATGCTGGAAAAACCATGAAGCCACCATCACTAATTGGCTGGCAGCCCAGTAGAGAAGAATGCTTGAATGGTTGGGATCAGAGGCAGGGATGTCTGTGCAGCTCATACCCAGTACTGTAGCAAACAGGAAGGGTATGGGGGCTAGATCTAGCTAGCTTGGAATGGGTAGGAGCAGTGTGCAGTACACAGTGACAGCACAGCATGAACGCAAATATCATCAGTGTTTCTTGTTGTCTGCTTTGCACATCCAGTGAAAAACTGGGCCTGTGATGAGAGGGGTGTGCCCCAGTGGCTTCTTTCACCAATCCTGCATGGGCACATCTGCCAGAACTGCATCACAGACACGCTGAATATAGATACAAGGTGAGATAATATATGTATATGAAGTTCCCTTCAGCCTTTGAAATAAACCATCTGTTGCTTCCACAAGCAAAAAATATATATATATTTGGAAGGATAGCTCAGGTACAATACACTTGCTTTGGGAACAAGAGGGTGCAGGGCAACATGGATTCAGTTCCTGTTCCAGTGAGTAGATGCAGTAGGAGGCTGGTATTAAGCAAAACATAAAGGACAAAAGAAAATAATAACATTGGCCTTTTCTAGGGGTGATGTCATGGAGCTGCTGCTTACATTTTAAAATAAAAATGTAAAATGTTAATTGCTCTGACCTGCAACACATCCTTCCCCTCTATCTCCCATCTAACAAAAAAATCTGTGAATTACTTAGCAAATTATCAAAACCAAAAGGGGATCGCTGGAAAGCTTTGAATCATTCATAGCCACTGGCACAGCTTTGGGTTTGAGGTGGGTGCTTGAGGCTTAATGTTATGGAGGCTGGTACTGGAGACTTAAGATGTGATGACAGATGTCGGGAGAGAGTGTTTGAGACGTAATGTGCTGTAAGAAAGTTGAACTGCATTGAATGCAGATATAAGATGTTTGAGGAGGATAATTGAGATTCACACTGTTGGGGCGTTGAAGGAGGGTACTTCAGAATTAAGTTGATAGTTCCTTGAGTTTGATGCTGTTGGAGAATGCTCGAGACTTAAGTTGCTGGAGGGTGGCACTGTAAATATAAAGGTGTTGGAGAAAGACATTGGAGGTGTAAGGAATTGGAGGGTGGAAGTGGGTGCCAGACATTTAAAGCTGTCGACGGAGGGCCCTTAGCAACTGTCAGTGGATGCTGGGGTGCCCGTGGTGAAAATGATTAGGGGATATCCAGACTCTGGGTGACTGGCAGGAGTGGGTTGCTGTCCATTGATGCAAAGTGCACTATTAACTAGAACATCTCTGCTCATAAAAGCATGAAGTGGTACAGCCTTTGATTGTCTTCTGGTTGGACTTGTGTTGCTGTTTCCAGTATGTGGTCAGACACTTGGCAAGCACTGTATGTCTGAGCTTTGGGGTTTAAGCTTCTTCGAGATTATGGGCCTCATTACGACCCTGGCGCTAATGGGTTAACGGTGCCGTAAAAGGCTGCGGCGCCGTTAACCCATTAGCGCCTTACTACGAGGTCCCTTTGCGGGACCCGACCTGAACGGCTGGTCTAGACCAGCCATTAAAGTAGGGACCCGCAAAGGGACCTTGGTGCTAAGTACAGTACCGCAATTTGCGGTACCGTACTTAGCGCCTTCCCCAGTCCCATTGAGCCCTATGGGGCAAAAATGGGAATGGGGAAGGGCCAATGTTCAATGGGGAATTACCGCCCCTCCAACCTTGGAATGAGGTGGTAATTCCCCATTGAACATTGGTGGACTCGTTACGATACCGGCACCAACCATGGTGCTAATAGCGCCATGGTTTAGCGCCAGTATCGTAATGAGGACCTATCTACAGGTTTACCCAAGTGATTTACATAAGTCCAGGTTGTTGTGTTGGATCCTTGCTTAGATTCACAGTAATTTGGTAAGATGGGCCTATGGCACATGCTTCTTGCAGCACAAACCACCCAGACATTGCAGATTCCATGGGAGTAAGTAGTGTTCAGCGGGTGGTGGGGGGAAGATGGTAGAGATTTGGGGTTTGGGCACCATTAAAACACACATAACAGAAGTGCACGTGTCAATGCACGGCCATGCTGAGGCATCACGCATGTGTCTCTCTGTCACCTGCAGCAAAGTGCTCTGAAGTGCGCCTGGTATACATGGTACCATATAACACAGAGGACCAACTCTGCTAATTAGAGGCATCTTGTGAGATAAGGAGGGGGAGAGGAGGGGCCCCATATATGATCAGATGCGCTGTACAGCTTTTTCCTTAAGTGTGGTGCCATAAAGGCATCAACTTAAAATTCACTGCCCTCGCCCCATCCCAGTGCCTGTGGTAGACAGATGCATGTGTCATTTCAGGGGTGGTTATGGGTGGGACAAGGAAACTGATTAAAAGGCTGTTTGAGGAGGCAACCTTGCTTAACACAAACCTCCTGCACTGTAGCAACCAACCAGACTGTGGCAAAAAAGAGACATGCGGTGAAAACAAGACGAAAATGTGTGAAAGGAGCTTCCTTCCTTTTATTGTCTTTAATTGCCCCACATCTCCTATTTGCAGCAAGCAGTTCTTTACTTCTTTACTGGGAAGTGTTTGAGCTTATCTAGAAGATGTCCACACGTATCCTCTCTGCCCCATTTCCTGCCACACTCACCAGTCTCAGACACCCACTTCATTTAAGCTTGGGGTTGGTTCTTTACCTTGACACAGGAACATTGTGGGCACTACCATGGTGAGCAGCAGAGTAGGGGTGTTGGCTGACAGCAAAGCCCTGCTCCAGGCACTGGAGCACATACTTGGATCTGAATAATGTTCACCATTGGTGAGAAAACCTGGCTAGTTAAAAGGCTTGCTTGTGGGGGAGCGAGGATGTGTGCAGCATGCCAGGGTCTGGCTGATGTGAGGCTTCTATTGTGGGCATTGGGAGGCAGATCCAGGTATAGAGTGTGTTCTGGGTGGTGGAGGGGCAGAATGACAAGTATGGGACTTGTGCTGTGGCCTCTGGATGGTAGGGGCATGATGCCAGGAATGGAGCTTGTGTTTTGATTGGACATTTGAGTTTGGACCTGTGGAACTCTATCTTACATATAGTGAGTGGCTAGGCATAGGATGGCATTATTGGTGGAGTTCATGCTGCACT
This sequence comes from Ambystoma mexicanum, assembly GCF_040938575.1. NCBI lineage: Eukaryota > Metazoa > Chordata > Amphibia > Caudata > Ambystomatidae > Ambystoma > Ambystoma mexicanum. The sequence goes on from NC_090937.1 coordinate 514,432,362, forward strand.
TACATCTGAACATGTCAGACAGGGGCAGGATTGAAGAAGACTGGCATAACACTGTTGGAATTTGCATTATACTCCCTGTGGATAAGTTCAGGTATTTGAAACTGGCAAGGCTGTGCTTAAATGGCATAGCAAACTGTACTGAATATAGACATATAAAGGGAACCATAGCATATTTGCACATTACATCATGCAGCTTGGAACTTTTATTTGAAAATGCCTGTAATTGAGCAACACGGTTCACCCTGAATTAATAACACCCTGCATGGCTTCAGAAACATGGAGATATGCATATCAGTAACTTGCCATTTTGGTAACAATTTGCAGCCAATTGGTTAATATTCTGCCACTTTCCATCTCAACCCTGTGCACTGCATGATATCCCGGCTCAATATTAAAAATGGAGTCATCATAGTATTTCATGGTCTATTTCATGTTTTCCCTACAAATGTTTTATTTGTTTTTTCTCTAACTTCCCCTTACTTTGTGCTGCAGAAATGCTGCATTTCTACCTCCCGTGGGTCACTTTCATTTACTTCGCACTCGTCCATTTGGGGAAAACATTCAACTCGTCCATTTATTGGTGCCACCCACTACTTTTGCATGTGGCCCCTTCTGTGCCCCCTCAAAATTTGATTCCTGGAGATGTCACTGCTCCATAGTCCCACAAATAGGAAAAATGAAAAAGAGGAAGGAGCAGAGTGTACTTCGGAATAACCAGAGTGGCTTGGTTGCCATGCCTTCTGAACAGTAAATCACTTGACTTTGTTTACCAATGTTATCAATTGCATAGGGTTGAACAATTAAATATGTGCTGACATGGGAAGGACAGAAATACAGAAATAGTCATGGTTAAGGATATCTACAAGGACTGCTACTACATTACTTTGTGCAGAATGTTCCTGTTATTTGAGCAAACCTCATCAAAACCCAAATATGTGTCAGCGACCATTTGTAGATTGGATCTGTTGAAAGAGCTTGGCATATGCTTCCGAGAGGGTGGCATCCGTTGTTTAAGCACTTGTAAAAGCTTTGTGCTCTCACACCTTTACATACATATTCATGTATCCTATTGTAGTTTTATATTTTTATCACGCTGTCCTCTTACAATTTTCAAATCAGCTACTGTTAACTTAATTTTGCTTAACACCCTTAAGGAAGAAAGATTAATTACATGTTAGTTAATTACAAAAATACCAAAGTACATAGCCTATTAATTCATAGGGGGTCATTATGAGTTGGGCGGTAAGGTATACCAGGCACCGGTAAGGAGACTGGTGCTGGTAATCCCTTACCACCCAATTCCGAGGTCCCTTAGCGGGAACCGTAAAGGACGTGTGGTCTGACCACACGTCCTTTACGGGTCCTGCTAAGGGACCAGGGCGCTAATAACGGGCCTGCTATTCGCGGGCCCGTTATTAGCACCTTTCCCATTCCCATTGAGCCTTATGGGGGCTCAAATGGGAATGGGGAATGGTTGGTTGAATGGGGACATACCAGGACCGCACAGGTCGGAAGGGCCCGGTAAGACCCCATTCAACCAGAGCGGTGCCGGACCCGGTATTGGAGCCAACCATGGCACAAATAGCACCATGGCTACCTCCAATCTCGGAATGAGGGCCATGGTTTTTTGCCGTTATATTATTTCTGTTATTTTTTAAAGTAACTTTCTTTTTGTTTAGTAATATATCCAGTTATTGGGGGCCAAGTACATGTACCTTCTTTAAACTGTGGACTCCTAATCGGTCATTAAAACTGAGAAGCTCAGCCATGTTAAAAAAGATCTTAGTTATTATTTAAAGTGAATTTGACCAAATAGCTCTAGCAATTGCAAACATCATTGCAGGTACTTGGTAATCCCTCCATATTATGTCACTGGCCTCTCACAGAAATGAGCTCCATAAACCTTTATGATGATTTATCCAGCTTTATCCAGCGCTATACAAATAATAAACTAAACTAAACTAAACTCAATAACGGATGATACTAATACACCATTCTAACAGTCGTAGATTCCGCATTCTGCTGGTAAAGCTCGCACTTCAAATGATTTCTTGTACATACTCCCTTAGGAAATCAATGAATAACATGGAGAGCTAGAAAGAATATGTATGTAAGGATTCGAAATGCTTGATAGGGATTATGAGAAATATTAGTATGTAGCAGTTGAAAGAGAATGATTTGAACTTGAATGATCAATGTATAGGGCTACCAATCTCTGTTTTTAAATGACATTAACATGTTTTAACATTACGTGTTTTACAGCAAGTACCCAAAAATAAAAGCATGATTTCAGGTAATATCATATTACAAAGACTCAATGGATTCGAAAAAATATCATGATACTTTGGAACAACTTTCAAAAAGACAATAGACTGGACGTTTAGGATCCTTATTTATGAAATACAGTGAGCAGTGTTCATTGGAAAACAGACAGAAAACAATCACAACTATATAACAATGGATTATTGGAACTATCACATGTTAAAAGTTATAATGTGCATATAATCATTACACGGCCGTAGTTATGGTTAAGTTGCTGTTTCCATAGGAAGAGCACTTTTTGGGCGGCTTATAACTTCGCTGCCCCTGGAAGAATCCTCACCAAACTTTGCAAAAAGAGTATATGAGCCACTCTGAATTCGTTTGCAATGTTTGGTGATGTTTGGTCCAGGGGGGAAAACTTATAGGGGGGGTCCCAAAACATCTTTTTTTCTCATAGACTGAATGGGGAAAAAACTTTGCGCACGCATACAGCCCAAACTGCTGAATGGATTTTCACCAAATTTGCGGCAGGAGCAGCGGCTTGGTCCCAAAAGTGTGCTTTTGTACATTTGGTGAAAATCCACCCAGTAGTTATCTTTAAAACGATCAAAATGTAGGTCTGAACAAATTAGTGATATCTATGTCCACTCCGCGTTCACACTTCCCTGTTTGCTCCGCAGACAAGAAATCGTTTGGCTAATCCGTAGCGTCATGTCCACGGACATGTGGCACTTTCACTGATTGGTTGTGGAACAGTGTGAAGTGCGTCAGATTTCTTCACTGCCTCTTCCATCTTTTGTTCATGTTTTGGTGTACACGGACATCGCCGGTAACACATACAAAAGAAGACACCAATGCCCTTGTTATACTTGTGTTTTCGTGCCACCAAATTCATACGGTAAAGTGGAAGGTGGTGCTCAATGTACAGTGAACAATGCCTGCATCTGTGTTACAATGTTTTCAGATTAATGTTGAAGTTGGACTGGCGTCCTATGTTTTCACATCTGAGGCCGTCACATGGACTGTTTGATGGAAACAATGGTTCTGGCGGCGTATGGGAGTAGCAGGTCTCATGATTGGATTGTCCTATGTTGTTGCAAAGTGAGAATTTATTTGCCTTCTGAGTGAAGGTCAGTTGATTTGCTTTTTTGGTTGCGAGCTCAATAGGCCCACGCATCCAAATCAATCCGTAAGGGGCTATTGTTTTTTGACCTTGAGCGAAAGGGAAACTTCAAAAGCTATGCAAGGAATGGAAGCTTGAAAAAAAATACCATTTGATAAGGTTATGTTTTTAAACCATTTGTAAGGAACATGAAATATCAGTTCATGAAGATTCTTTGATGCGAACACTTTGCTGTCTGAGGTTGCCAAAAACAATGGAGGCTGTCAAGATCATGTAAGTTTAATTTTGACGACTCTACACCGATACGCGTTTTAATTTTATATTACCAAACACTAATTGTGACAATGTAACTGAAGTATTATCTTTTTGCGCAATTGTAATTTTCCTCCAATAACAGAGAGTGCACATTGTTCGCATTTGCATGCTATGACTAGAGTCACCCTTGCCCGTTATTTCTATTTCTTTCAAATGTTATGCTTGCACACATAGCTTTGTGTATCAGTTTGCACGTTCTTTTAATCTTGTGTAACATCAAGACATGCAATTTTTTCTTGCTTGTCCATTCATGCTGCCTTCATAACTGAATTACCATCTCACTGTGTAGTTGCCCTTTTTTAACCCTTACAGCGACTGCTGTTTCTCGGCGTTTGTAGGCTGTTACTATATGTACCCATGGTCAACGCTAATATTTCCTTAAAATATCGTGTTTGTCCACTTATTTTTGTGTAGTACTTTCCACAATCTTTGTGTCTTTTTTGGAATTTTTTCTTAAGGTTGGGTATTGACACAGATTTTTTCTTACGTTTTCCTCCTAGATACATCTTGCCGTCCTGTGCATGCCATGGTTTCCAGATGCCGACTGATGGCTTCTTTCAACGTCAGATGCACCTGCTGGTGACCGGCTGCCTGTCCATTACAGTGTTGTGGGATGACCGGCCAGGCCTCCTTTGTCCCTATGCTGACCTAGCGATTAGAAGTAACATAACATCACTTATGGTGGTGTAGGGCAAAGGTCAAGGCACCGTCTTGGAAATCACTGCGCAAACAAGGCGGGTGGTTTACCAGAAACGCATACTTTGTGCATGCGAAAATAACTACATGTGTCTCATCATGAACATTTTCATTGACGCCCTTACAATACAATTTAATTGACAATGGGATTAGTTTGATGGTCTCTGACAGTTGTTTGTTAAATAAAACGACTTTACTAACTCTAAAATGTTAACGTTTTCTTTTAAAATCCAGTGTATAATTTCAAAGTGTAAGGTAGCACGTTGTACATCGCTGTATGTTTATTTACAGGTTCTGCGCCACGGCACATACTTTTGCTTTTTGGAGGCGGTCATGGAAAGTGAAGAGGGGCAATGTATGGAACAACCGCGTTCCCTTTCTATGGTGGCCATCTTGACAAAGGACTTTGTTTTGTAATTGCTGTATGTTTATGTACAGTTTCTGCGTCTCGGAACGTACTTTTGCTTTTTGCTGGCTGCCATGGAAAGCAAAGAGGGGCCATTTATGGAACAACCGCCTTCCCTTTCGTTGGTGGCCATCTTGAAAAAGGATTTTGGTTTGTAATCCAGCCTGCCTGAGGCGGGCCGCATTATAACCAGAAACCCTATTTTTTCAGTGCACGTTATTGCTTTGCAAATTTATACTATTACTGGCAAATCTTATTGCGTCTATGTCCTTTACTGAGAAATATGAAGTACATGGAGTTTATGCCATTTTTATTTTAATATACTTACACTGTGAAAGGTGGTTCCTAACGCAGCATTTACTTTGTTAATGGATGGCTTTATTTTTTGTTAGGACAGCTAATAAGGCCATTTGCGAATGGAAATGAGGTTCAAGGCATTAAACAGTGATATGGGGGGAAGGTGGACGGTGCAAAAATATTCTGTGTTTGTTATTTGTAAGGTCGGGGCAGTGTTTGACATGCTCCTTTATTACAGCACTGCTGCTTTTTCTTGGGGAGGAGGGATGGCGTTAGCTGATGTCATTTTCAGATAACTAGAACTTTTGCTAAAAGTATGTAATGTGTACTACATTGTTAATGGCTGACTACTAATACGTGTTGGCGCTGTGCAAGGAAAATGTTGCACTTGGACGTTCCTACATCAATATGAAATCTGTTTGCACACTGTCTACGAGGCAAACATCTTACTGTTAAGTGTTTACAGATTCTGGGACATGTTACCGTGCTGTACACCAGCATATTGTCATGTGGTATTCTCCACAAGGTGTGTAAATAAGTCAGAAGTTACTTTAAATTATGGTTACGTGCCACTACTAAAAGCCGATGATCTTTAGCAAAAACATTTTGCAAAAGGGACGGTACGGTTAAGTTGCTCTACTGAAAACCCATAAAATTCACTAAAAAAACTCTGTTAAGGGGACGTTATGGTTAAGTTGCGCTACTAAAAACCTGTGAAATTCACCAAAAAAAAACGTTATAAACATGACATTATGGCTCGAAGTAATACTGAAAAACCCCTGAAATTTGCCACTGATGGTAGGCTAAGCAACCATAACTGGCCGCACCACTGACCACTGCTAACTCTAACACCAAGGACATTTGTGATGTCATCTTTGATGTCCTGGGTGTTAGTGTTAGCAGTGCACAGTGGTGCGGCCAGTTATAGTTGCTTAGCCTACCATAACTGGCGAATTTCAGGGGGATTTTGGTTTTACTTCGAACCATAATGTCACGTTTATACCATTTTTTTTGGTGAATTTCACAGGTTTTTAGTAGCGCAACCTAACCATAACGTCCCCTTAACAAAGTTTTTTTTTATTGAATATATATATATCAATAGGAATTCAAATGAAAACAGGTTCAGTACATGACATTCTGGTGATATACCATAATATAGGAAGTGGGAGATATTACCAGAGGGTTTGATACATCCAATATTGGGTAAAGTATGGGGTGGTTTGCTGGATAAGTGGGTAAGTTAAATGAGGCACTGCGATTTTGATCGAAGTCTCTAGTGAAGATTTCCACAGATCATCGCTGGTAAGCTTGGGCTCATGACCAGCTGTCCCAAGCCCCTTCGTTGTCCCGCTGCAATCGAGACAGCATTTTCTGTATGGAATGCACTCGCCACATTTTGTTATCTATCCTCACCATTACGCTCCTACACAGAGCTTGGGCTCATCAGCCCCTTTGTTCTACTACCCACCATTTGCACACCCGAGGTGCTTCTGCATTGTAAGATGGCCGCCCTCCTAGAAGTGCCGGGCCCGCACCTGTCCCCGCCCCCACCAGGCGCTTAGCCGCGACCTGATTGGCTACCGTTCTTCCTCATAGCCCAACACGATTTGCCGGCAGGTGGAAGCCGGTTCGAGGAAGTTAGGCGAGGAAAGAAGGCTCAGGCTCTGACTGAGCTGACCGAGCGCAGCCGGCACCAAGCAACGTCCCTATAGCCTAATGGATGCAGAATGCATACCTACCAGTGTTCCTGCCTGCAACCATCCTGCGCGTGGTAACTGCCCTATCTACCTTTGCAACAACATCACTCATCCTCTGTAATCCCGTGAACTGCTAATCACTCCTCAGCAGACTAGTACTTTACTGAGTTTGCTACTGCCTCCCCCCGCCACCCATTAAAGATGCAAGCCCTCACTCACCCGCCCAGATCTTACATCACTACCCTCAGCACTATTATGTACTTTGATCTCCTAGCTTGCTGCAACCTGCTCTGCCTATTCTGTTGGACCCGCACAACTAACTTTACCTTGGCTGCACTCCTCATTGCCAAGCCCTTTGATATTACATTCGAATCCAGCTTTGTTGCACTTTGCATTATATTACCCTGCTGTGCCTTCTCAAAGCTAGCCGTGCTGCATCTTGCACTTTTCTGCCCTGTTGTGCCCATATTTGAAGCTAGCTGTGCCGCATTGCATTATATTACCCTGTTGTGCCTTCTCAAAGCTATCCGTGCTGCATATTGCACTGTTCTGCCCTGGTGTGACCACATTTGAATCTTGCCTTGTTGCATCTGCACTATGCCTTTGCCTATGGAATTATGCTCTTGTTTTCTGCCTTGCTTTGTATACTGCTCAGGTATTCTCCATTACTGAGCCCTTCAACTAACATCAACCTTGGTGCAGCCTGTATTGTTTCCTAGGCACACTCATAACCAATCTAGCACTGGTGTTTTTCTACTCTGTCTGACATTAGTCCTTAGCGTTAGTGCACCTTGCACTGTGTAACCCGTAGAGCCCGTCAACTTTAGCCTTATTGGACTTGCATTGTCTATTCAGTGACCATTACTTTGTTACATCGGTCTGGTGCCCTATCCATACCGTATTCTAGTATCATGTTGCCACACCTACCCGCCCAAAACCTTCTCCTCCCAATATTAAGAGCCCTCTTCGTACTGTGGGCATCCACCTGCGCGCTCTCTATACCGTCCCCCATCATAGTGACACACACCACCCTGCACACTGCAGTCATGGCCCCTACCTGCAGACCTGCTGACACCTGCCCTAGTACTGTTCCCCAGTACCCTAACATCTACCTCAATGCTCCGGCCTTATGGCTCGACCACTTCACTCAAAAACCTACACCAAATCAACCCTGAACTACAGCACTAAGAAACCTAAGACTAGGCTCTAGACTTATGGGTAAGAAGGGTTACCCCATGTACCCTTGTGTATCTCGGAAAACCCTGAAGCCTAGCCTCTCCCCACAAACCCCGACCTCACTCATGCCTCAAGGCCTTCCGACTAACCTTGCCACCTCAGGCAACACCAGTCCGCCTAAGGCAAGGCAAACCCTGTTCTCCTATGCCCCAAGGCCCTCAGACCAACATTGCCGATCCAGGCAACACCAGTCTGATTAAGGCAAGGCCAAGCAATGCTAGCCTGATCAAGGCCGCCATGATTAATGCATGGTCCATTGCAGCTCACGCCCTGGACATTGCTGACCTCATCAAGATTCAGGAGCTTGACTTCATCGCCATTTCTGAGACCTGGTTGCACCCCACCTCCGGCCCAGCTCTTTCACTGGCTATCCCACCCAACTACTCCATCACCAGCTGCGACCAAACCTCCAGAGGTGGAGGTATCGCATTCATTTACAAAAACTCACTAGGAGTCAGAACCCTACCGAGCATTAAGATGGAATCCGCAGAGCTACTCTCTGCCAAACTCACTTTATCAGCTAACCAAATGGCCCCCATCCATCTAATATACAGACCACCAGGTCCCCCCACTTTCTTTGTGGATGACATCACTGTTCTGGTACTAGACAAAGCGAAACCCAACTCGCAAACTATTATCCTCGGTGACCTTAACTTAGGTAACCAAGATCCTAATGACCCTGCGGCCCTTGATCTTGCTAATACCTTAACAGATCTAGGCTTTTCTCACCACATAAAAGCTCCCACTCACATCAAAGGACGAGCCTTAGAATGGCTCAGTGACACCAACTGCAACATCCGCCTACTCTCCAACGTCCCTTGCGTTTGGTCGGATCACCACATTATCACTTTCAGCATTGAAGCAGCCTTGCTACCAACCCCTCCTGTCGCCTCAGCTACCCTGACCAGAAACACAAAGAACATAACTGCTGAAAAACTACTTCACCTTATCCTCCCCACCCTTAACAATGCCACTTACTCCTGCTCAGACCCCACTATCCTAGCCAACTTCTACAACCAGTAATTTCTCACAGCCATAAACTTTGTTGCCCCACTCAAACTTAGAAGACCCACAACTTAGAGTGCTATGCAAAGAGAAACGCAGTGCAGAGGCACGCTGGAAAAGTCACCCTTCTGACACCCACAAGGACAGTCTCCTACTAGCCACCCTTAACTATAAAGAAGCTTTAGTCCAAGCCAAAAAAGATTCATACAACAGCCACATCACGTCAGCACAATCAAATACGAAGGAATTATTTAAAATTCTCAAGGAACTTGAGACACCTGCAACCCCCCATGATTCCTGTCCTAAAGACAGTAACTGGTGCACGAATATTCAGACAGCACTCCTAGGCAAAATTGTCACCCTCCAAACCAAAATCAAAGATAAACAAAAGTCCTTACAGACGAATCAGCCATTGCCCACCTCCTCACCTAGCACCCATCACCAAGCCAACCCGGCCATTAAACCATTTGCCTTCTCCCCTCTTACCATCCGTGAAGTAGAAGGTATTATAAACAACCTCAAACCATCCAACTGCCAAGGTGACCCTTGCCCGGCTCCTATCATTAAGGAAGCCTCACACCACCTTGCCCCCTTCATCACATCCTTTATAAACACCTCCTTCAAAATGGGTATAGTCCCTGACAACCTCAAGGACGTGTGGATAATCCCACTACTCAAAAAACCGACCCTGGACACCAACATCCCCACTAACTTCAGACCAATCACTACGGTCCCGTTTTTGCTTAAGATTCTTGATCAGGCAGCTTACCTGCAGATCCAAGACTACATTGAGTTCAACAAACTCTTGGGGCTAAGACAATCAGGCTTCTGTCCCAAACACGGCACCGAATCAGCCCTGATTGATCTGAAAACTGAGATGGAGACATTAAAGGACAATGGGAAGCTAGGGCTACGCCTTCTACTGGACCTCTCTGCGGCATTCGACTTGGTCAACCACCAAATACTTTGCCAACATCTCAAATCCGCTGCCTACTTCTCTGACTCTGCCAATGCCTGTATCCACTCGTTCCTCAGTAACAGATCCATGCGGGTCTTCTCACCCTCAGCATCGGCAAACCCCTCTCCCATTCTCTGCGGCGTCCCTCAAGGCTCTTGTGTATCGCCTACATTGTACAATGTATTCACCAAGCCACTTTTCGATGTGCTTGACTATCTGGGTGTATCCTATGCCAACTACGCGGATGACACCCAGATACTCATCCCCATAACCGGTGACTACACAGTCGATACCAAAGCCTTGAATGATGTCTACTTGATCATCCAGGCCTGGATGGCGCAACACGAGCTTTGCCTCAACGACGATAAGACGGAGCTCCTACTACTAGGATCCGCCTATCATCTTAACAAAATTGACCAAACTTACAAGGCTTTCACTATTGATGGCAACGTCATCAAGGTGTCCAAAGATACCAAAACCTTGGGCATTTATCTGGACTCCACTCCCTGAACAGACAAACAAATGCTGTTAGGTCGGCCTCAGCATATACATGCAAACTTATCACCGCTTGCAGACCATTCCTGAACCCTCACAACTGCACTACGTTGGCTAGAACACTTATCATGTCCAAAATAGATTACTGCAGCGCCCTTTACCTAGGGACTAGTCAGTCGAACTTCAATAAACTTCAAACCATTCAAAATAATGCCATAAGGGCTGGTCTCAACATCCCTAGATGGTCCCATATCTCCATATTCAGATCTGACCTACGCTGGCTCCCGGTAAAACAAAGATTTGCCCTGAAAACATTAGCTCTGACTCACAAATGCCTGAACAACAATGCCCCTCCTTACCTCTCTTTGCGCCTCTCACTTCACTCCTCTTCCCGCCCTACCAGATCAGCCCAAACTCACAGCCTAACCCTGCCCAGATTTAAACTCCAAAAAGCGGGTGGTGTGAGCTTCCCCGTCCTCACTTCCAAACTGTGGAACACTTTGCCAACCCACATAAGAATTGAGCCTTCGTTCCCAACGTTCAAGAACAACGCCAAAGCTTGGCTGTTCACCCAGATAACATGAGCTTCCTCACACTAGCCTAGCTCTCTACCTGTAACATATCCCATCTGTGTACATATGCCACACTGCATCAAATATATCCTGTAAATTCTGTACTTGTATATAACCTGTTAATTTGTACTCGTGTATAACTTGTAAATTTGCTACTTGTGTATAACTTGGTACATGTGTATAACTTGTAAATGTGGTATTCTTGTATACTCTTGTTGTAACCTTTACCTAAGATTATGCGCCCGGTTGCCCACGGGCCTTGTGCGCTTAACAAATAAACTAAACTTCAAACTTCCAACATCATCACCTACTAATCCAAAAGGAAAACAAGTGGCAAATATAGAGAAAGGGTTTAGTTCCATATAGTTATACAGACATTGACAGAAAAACCACATACTATCCCAATCCCAAAAATGTGGAACCCAGAATACAGAAACGTAAGGGTTTTTATAGGGTTTCGTCCAATGAGGCTTATGCTGAAAAGTCAGTATGATACATTTAGTTTGTTAACAAATAGCTTTATAAAGGTACATCCTCCAGCTTTGGAGGGCATGGCTTCACTGTACTCTTCGGGACCAGTAACATTTTTCAATCGGCCTGCCCACATGATACAGACCTTCGCGTATAGCGCATGTGCCTATGTGACGGATCGATGTATGAAGGTCATCATTAAAAGACTGACCTTGCAGATTCTAGGCCAAAAAGACTGCACCTGCAGGGTCATTTTTTTTCACAGCCCTCTCCTGGTCCCTTTTGGGGGTCCCTGTGCACCCTCTCTCCACTTTGTGGCCCATTCTACACCCTTCTCAAGCCCCCGCTCTTACTTGATACTGCCACTGCCCGCGTCCCTTCACAGCCTGTAGCCCCTGTATCTAGAAGCTCCACAAACACAGCACATTGAGCTGCTATGCATGACTGTTTGTGCCTCGGCCATCGAGGTTCGAGGTTTGCGGACCGCACGTGACTCTCATTCCGGTTCTCATGCAGCATGGGTGGCCTTCAATTATGAAACTTGAGCTGGAAAGAAGGAATACCGAAGCACTGGACAGATCCTGACATAACAAATGCACAGACATAGTGGCTCCCACATGCATACCAACCAATTAGTTCCCTCCTGACTGCTCACTTTCCTAAACATGGCTGTGTAAAAAAACACATTATCCCATATCTTGACTAGATCCTATAGATTGCTCTGTCCATGTCTTATGTTTGTCTATAGCTCATACAGAAATACAATTCTGTCAGCTTCAACTCTTTTATGCTTTTTACCACAACTCCCCAAAAATCATTTACTTTCTCCAACCCTTGCATTCTCTTTCTTCTCCACTTCATCTCTCTGTATTAGTGTGATTTCATGTGTTATTGTGCACACAATTAATTGCAAATTAATTGCATTACACATTCTCAATTAACATAATTCATGAGCTTCATCTTTCAATGGTGCCATCTTCTTCCACATCAAATTTAGTCCATATCATACATTTACATACTATTCATAATCAATGGTAGCATCCACTCAATATGAATTCAGAGAGAGTTCTTGTGATTTTTCTGAAGGCAGCAGAAGAATCGGAATGAGTAAGTGAAAACAATCATTATTATGTCCATAGACAGCATTGTCCATTTGAAGAGTCAAACAATTCAATACTTTTCGTTACATTACATATCACATCTAATATTAGAAAACAGAGTGATTATTTTGGTTAGCTAATGCAAAGACATTATTTTCTCAAATGAAAGTAGCTTCTATTACTAATGCATTCTTTTTTACATGAAACTGATTTTTTTTAAAAAAACATTTTTTTATTGGTTTTACAATATTTTAACACATTTCAACACAGGCTTTCCCCATTAAAATCCTCCCTTCCTCGCCCCAGATCCCCTAGATAGAGATCAGGTCATAATTAACTACAACTAGAAAGAGAAAAGGGATGGTCGGGCACTGTTAGCAAATGTTCCATAGTTTTAGTCTTTGCGGACATATTGGAAAATTATAGTCATATGTTAAGAATGTTATTACTTGTACTCAATCTCTGCAAAAGCTAGAGTAGTCTTGGAGAAGAGAATATGTTGCAAGCTCTAATGCTACAAATTCCCAAATCTTTTTGATCCAGTCTTGGTCTTAATTGGTGTACCCACTTTTCCAGCATTGGTCTATTAATAATTAATAGCCACGTGGCAACCAGTAAAATTAGTAAAGCTTTTTGTGTGGCTTTTCTCTGGGGGACTTCTTCAGGGTCCCACAGTGCTAGATCTCAAAGGGCAAGGGAAAAAGCCATTGGTAAATCAAAAATATCACAGAGAGTGTATTGTACTTCTTTCCAAAAGCTTTGCAGTTTTAGGCATGACCATGAGATATGACGCCAGATCTCACACTTGTCGCATCCCATCCAGCAGTTAGGTTATATTTGGGGGAACATGTTGTGAAGTCTTCCTGTGGTGTATTGCCATAGGACCATTATCTTGTACCAAATTTCTCTTAGCTGTACCACTCGGGTCAGATTGGGGATGTTTCTCCAAAGCCATTCCCCTTGCGTATTGTTGTTTCCCATTAGTGCATGTAGGGAAATGTTATCTCTGTCGGGGCCTATGACAATATTCTATACAGTGATGTGATCTTGTTTTAAGTTACCGTGCTGGGGGACTAGGAATATTTTGAATGTGGTACACTCACTTGAAGTCGCTGTTTTAAGTTCAGGATGTAAGACCCAGTGTTGCAGCTGAAATTATTGGTTGTGATCTGTCTCTAAGATAGAAGGTTCTTTTAAAGACCTCCAAAGTTCTAATATCTTATATCCGTCCCTCCTCTCCCGAGCTTGGTCTCCACTGTACCACTTCATGCACTTGCACTAGTAGAAATGTCTTCAAGCCTAGTATGCTAGTTTTTCTGTTTAGATCATTATGAATCTTCAAGGCCTAAGAATGATTACTGTATTCCCTTGTTACCTTCTCGCCTTGAAGTGCTTTGAAGTACTTCACCTGTGTATAAGCACTTGTTTTTATTTATTTGTTTGCATTTGGTTTATAATTACAAACCTTGAGCTATTTATCAAAACATCATACTTACAAAAAGGCATCAAACAGGAAAAAGAAAGAAAAAACGAACGAAAAAATAAGAGCAGAGAAAAGTAAACAAGAACATTGAAAATTAAAAAAACTAAAATTAAAAACTAGAGCTTAAATCAAACTAAACACACAAGAAGCAAGAATCACAAACTCTAAAACAAGGCAAAGCAAAACAGAACAGAACAATTGTTTTTTTTTCCTTTTCTAAAAGACAATCAATTCTGTAAAAACCTCCACAAAAAAGGTTTGGGAAATCTGCTTGAGTGGCGCCAAAGTCTGCCTCTATATATAGCTTCCTTGCTTCTCTTGTTTAATCAAGCAGTCACATTCTCCAACAGTATTTTATCTATCATTGTAATCACTTCTTTCATAAAAGCTAGAAGAGCAAGAGTTAAATAAATGCTTTCTCCTTTGAATATAACTGTCCACCAATCCTCTGCTGACCTCGTAGCAAATTGAGTGAGAAATGTCCCCAACCATCTACTTCTCTGCTGCTTCAGATCTAGACATATCAAGGACAGGTGATGCATTGTCTCCCTTGGACTTTCACAGAGTCTAAATTCGTAATTTTACTTCCAAGAGCTCTCGAGTGGACATCAGCTTCATCCAAAATCGCACAAATTCTGCTGTCCGCTGCTTACTTGTGAATTTTTCCAAATATCGCAGAGCCGTGCCTCTTGCACTATTTTCGAGACTCTTATAGCCATAAAGCTTCAGTTCTCAATTTTTTTCTCTTGTAAGGATCCGGTCTTGATCGAGAAGTTTTCTTTTAAGTTTAGCTGGATTTTTTAGTAGGTTTTCCTCCGTTGAATTCAAATCAGATAGAGTATTTAAACAAGAGTTTTGCCAAAGTTTCAGAACTGTTTCTGAATTGTCCTGAAGGGCTCTATTCAGAACTTTGACTCCACCTTCAGGTTTGCCCAACAAACATTTCCGAAAGAAGGCCAAAGTTTTCCATTGAACGATCGCATACAATGAAACTAACCCCAGCTCTTCTCTCAATAATGTAATCAGCAAGATGGGAGGTGTGGCCAGAACATGTATCCAAAACAGACCTTCCAACTTTGGGCAAAGTTCTGCATGAAGAAGAAATGTTGTTTCCGAATCACGTAATTATAGGCACCACCTTCATTTTATAGAAATCTATTAGAGATTGCAGTGTGAATTTGCAGTATTTCTTTAGAATTATTCTTGCCTGATCTTCATTCTTAAGTCTGATTTCTTGGGGAGCTTCGAACTTGCTGTTGTTTATGCATACCCCCAAATACACCATATTCAAGACTTTTGATATTCTTTCCGCTTGGAGGGACCAAGATTGTTTTTTGGATAGGTTGTGTCCAATTTTCCCTCCCAGCGACACGATTCTTGATTTTGCAACATTAACTTTCAGACTATTTTCCTCCAAGTATTTTGTTATTGCATCCAATTGCTCTTTGCAGACCAACTTTTGTCTGGTCTAATAGAATTAGGTCATCTGCATAACAGACATCCCACCGCTTACCCTGCTATTCTGAGTGGAAAGATTCTTATGCCATTACAAGCAATCAGTAAATCTGAAATAAATTGGTTGAACAGGGTAAGGGCCAATGTACAACCCTGTTTCAGGCCTTTGGTTGTTCTTATATGGTATGTTAGATATCCTCTTCTGTCCAGTCACACCTGCAAGCTTGTATTGGTATGCAGCACCATGAGGTCTTCTCTTATATCACTCAGACACTTCCATAACTTCAGCTTATCCACAGCTTAGGTCTTTCGATCGTTTTGAAAACTTTTGCGAGATCCATTGAAGCTAGGTAAACCCTCTGCTTAGGCTATGATTTCACTGATACTTTGATTTGGTTAATTAAAAAAAGGGTTAATGCAGTGCCTATGCCCTTCTCGAAACACGCCTGCCATTTGTCAAATTGCCCTGAGCTTATCCTCCATCCAGAAGTTAAAGGCCTTCAACACTAAGGCCCCGACGATCTTGCCCATTACGTTAAGCACTTTATAAATAAACAACAAATAAATAATTACATACTTGCTAATGTCTAACAGCAAGATTTCCCATTCCTGGAATGAACTGTGGATTCCTATACAAGGGTGTACATGGGAAAGGGAAGATGGAAATCCTATACTTTTTAATTAGATCATACCATATATCTCCGACTAATCCAGTGATCTGATTATGGTACATAATCTTAGGCCTATCTGTTTTAGAGAAAAATAATACTTCCTCTACTGCCCTATCTAGTCTGGTCCGTTTTTAGCTTGCAGCATCTACAAGCTGCAACTATTTCATTGAAGAACACATAAGGGGGAATGGCATATAAGGAAGGACAGACAGACTGTAGGTGTTGTTTGGTTATGTGCCCACCCATACACTGCCAATGGCCATCTAGTCCTTATGGCCATTCCCACCCATTCCTGTCTCTCTCTGCCCAAAACACCTCTTCAAGGGAACTCGTTCAACACACTTTAATCAAGCTCTACCATTAGATTTTACACTCAAGTGTCTGCCAATATTGTTTTCAAAGCAGTCTTCTGGGAGTTAATGACTAAATTGGAGTTGTAAATGTGCTATTGGTGTAATGCAAATGTCTTACCAGGCCTGCCTTCAGCCACAAAAATGAATAAGCTCTCTGTGTATCCTTCACTGAGGTCCTGTTAAAATGTAGCTGTGACTAATGGCGGAATTAAATTACTCTTAATGCTGATCACGCTACTCTGGCAGAGGAGTTTTTCTAATAAACAATGTTCCCACTTTTAACACTTTGCCAAAAATGGGCTAGCCTTGAGATGTGTTTGTTATTGCCACAATTCCTACCCCTATTTACTTTGTTATGAAACAAAACCTGGAACACTGCCTTCTCGTGTAGCACAGTCACTAGAGCTTTTGCGTCCTTAGATATTTGTTTCACAACTTGCCTTGTGATGTCTCCCTCCATCCTGGAGCTTGCAGACAAGATAAGAACACCACCTTAGAATAATGCAGATAGCATGCTGACTAATGTCTCATTTCCTGGAAAGTGCGAGAAAAAGACGTTCCTTCTTTGTATTTTGATTAATATTTAAATATGAATTGACTGTAGACAAGGATGCCCCTTCAGCATTGTTTTGGACTTAACTGTAAGTGCTTTTACTATTTTAAAAACCTTTTTCCTTGTTAACATTCTAAAATGCACACCTTCACAATTAATAAGACTTGCACATCAACAAGACTCAATTATACCCAGGTGGGAGCAGTCAAGTTTATCCATTGCATGAGTGAGTAGGGCAATTAGTACTATTTTTTTCTTTGCATTTGGAATTTGTATTTGTGATGCTGGAAATGCATCAGATGGACAGGGCCTTCGTATCCTTGTCCTTTACTGCTTTTTATCGTGTGTTCTGTCGTGTTTTCCGCGCAGGAGTCCATGTGAGACTCCTGGCGGTGCAGCTCTCTCTCTTTTGGTTTGGTGAACGGACCCGTGGGATACCCTTATGGCACCCATGGGTGGGGGTGCAACCCGGTGCCCCTAGTGTATGTTTTTGGGCACCTGTGGGTGGCCCGCAGAGCAGGGTATGGGCTGGTGGCAGCTCCATGCTGAATTTGACAGGTGCGCGGAATATCCTCCATTTTGGGATACCCCGGCCCTGCCATTGGGATCAGTTGATACCGGGTGGAAAACAAAATGGCCCCTGTGGCCTCTTGCTTTCTATTACCCATTCCCTTGTTTTCCCAAAGTCCTTGGAAGCCCTGACTCTGTCCCTTCCCCCTGACTGGCTGTTGGATGGAAGTGCCATATATGGTGTTGTTGTGAAGGCCCGGCCAGACTAGCTGGAGCCTTCCCGGTGATGTATGTTGTGGGTACCTCCTGTGGGTGGGACCTGGGTGAATAGAGTGTGTGACAAATATGCATTCTGTGTTGTGGATGTCTAGTATCTGGTGGTTGACACAATGACTGAGACAGCCCTGCCCGAAACCGGTATGAATGCAGCTTGGAGTGTTGAATGGCTCGGTACTTTTCCCAATACACATAACTTGTTGTGAGTGTCTGGAGAGAAGTGAATGGCCTGAATACCTCGTGTGCCTGATTGGCTGCCTGCCTGCCTGCATGAATGCCCTTAGTCGTGATTGGATGCTTGAGTGTGACCCAGCAGAATGAATGGGAGATCAACAGTATATCTGGGGACCTCTCACTGCTAGGAATCATGTTCTGAAGCTGAAGTCCACTACGATGAGTAACTGGAGTAACTGAAGCTTGACCTTGAAGCCCCGCTGGACAAGAAGAAGTGCTATTGCTCTCCTTCACAATCTGAAAGCTGCTGTCCCTCCAAGGACTGACCCAGAGAGGACCTGGTAAGGCACCCTCTTCCTGAGCTACGAGGGACCATCGTGCACCAGCTGATCTTTGCCAAAGCTCCCTGGTAGACAGACCTTCGACAGGCTGCCTACCCGATATGGGGACTGCCGTGGAATCTCAAAGAGAAGCACTCAGACTGTTGTCTGCCACTGTCGACGACCGCCGTCAACGACCGGAGCCGCCATGCTCCCGTTTGCCTAAGAACTTCATTTTGATCATCGGACGCTCTCGTCTGCATCGTTTCCCGCTTTAACCCGCTGGAGAAGGCCCGACTGTCGACTCGCCGAGGAGCATCCGCCGGTGGGTTTCCCACCACCTAAGGACCACAGAGACGCCGACGACTCGACGCCCTTTCTGGGCCACAGTTCTTCATCATCTCCTTGCGGTCCAGAACTATCATCACCGAGGTGCCCCGCATGCCTCTTCCTTGCAGGACGCCAACGCTCTGTCGTCGACGAGCACCGCTAGGAACGAAGCTGCCACTTCACTGCCATAGTTCACCTGTTCACCGTCAGACGTTCGACGACCGGTGACTCCTGCTTTAAAGGGAGGGCACTCAAGAAGGGCCGTCGATTCCCCGACACTGAACGCCGAGTTCCTCGACACCTCTCGACGATCCGTGGCTCCTGCTTTAAAGGGAGTCACTCAAGAAGGATCAGTCGACGCCTCTTCGGAGAACTCTACTCCACCAGGTACATTGGGGGGGTAAAACCTTAATAGGAGGAAACAAGACTATTGAACATTACATGGACTGGCCTTGTGCTATATATCTTTATTTACAGGTTGCCCAGGTGGGGGGATCTCCACACAGAACTGTGCCTAGTGGTAGGGGTCAGCATTCTGCCTATTGTTTCAACCATCTTGCGTTCCTTCCTATCTCTATTGCTGGTTTCCTCGTTATTGATCTGTGTGACATTTTAACCGTACAGTTGATGCACTTTAATGAGATTTGATAACATTGGTGGTACCACTTTAGAATTGTATATATTCATCATTATTGACTTACGAGTACAAAGTGCGTTATTGTGATCGTGTACATACCTTTGAATATTAATTATATAAAGACTGTGTTTTCAGTAATACAGTGTGTGGACATTCCTTTGTGGGGGTTCGGGGACTACGACTACACTGTACTTAAGAACCAGACTGCATCACCTCCTGAGAAGCTAGGCCTTGATTGCTCATCCATTGCTACCACAATAGAGAATCTTGGCTGGGGTCTTCTGTGCCTCTCCTCTACCATATAGAGAGCAGAAGTGCAGACACCCCCTACCAGTCTTTACAGTATTCATTGTTCAAAATGTGAAAAGTGGAACTATAAGTCCCAAAAATGCAAAGTATAGAAGGAGGTTTGTATAACCTACTCGCTCACAGCACTGGAAAACGGATGACCTGTATACCACTTGTAGCACCTCAATTAATCCTGAAACAATAAGATGCACTGATTGCAGAAACACAGCTTTAATGCAAATGCAATTGATGGCCCGGAGGTCAGCCAGTCTCGCAAAACAGAACAAATGATGATTCTCAGCATGCACACATCAAAGAATATTATTTTCAAATGAAAAACACAAAATTAGAATACATGTGTATATGCTGTAGATATTATGTGTAACCACATTCTAACCATCCTATTGCCTCCTGCCTATAAAAACCTAAGTCAGCATAAATTACCTTATCCTAATTGGTTAGTACAATAATATATTACACTCAATGTGCATCCCGACGCAGATGACCTTATAATGTGCAGTTAATACGATGAGCGGAAACTGCCCCACCGCAACAAACTAGATACAATCTTATCCTCTCCAGCGAGACCAGACAAACTGCTGCTCTCCCATTTTACAAGCATGTCCTTCTAGCTATCATGTACCCATTCGCGTATGCCAAGGACACAAACCATTATTTCATGGTGTGCTTGATTCACTGTCGAAGGTTTCATGAGAAAGTATAATCAAGGTATGACTATTTGGACAAATAACTTCATATTTTGTGCTACCAGAAGATGAGGGGGAGATATTATTTCAAATGTCCATACGCTGCTATGTAATAGTTGAAGACAGAGAAATACAACACACCTTGCTCCTTGCCAATGTATTGCCATAACACTTGCGGGAAAATTTACACAAGGAGTTAGTTATGGAGCAATGGCCCACACGATATAGGGCTACTTAAAGTACTTGGACAGTAGTTTGCATCAGGCTGAAACCAGGTGCAATTTTACAATTTTCTTTAAGTCACCAGAGTCACCATGTACACATCTATTTATCCTGTCAAAAAAGTGAAGTGGATGGTTCAGTACTTGTGCCCATTGAAAAATATTGTAGAGGCAGAATTCCCAGTGTTCCCCAATCCTGCCAATATCCATGGAAGCCACCTATTTTACTATAATAGACATACAACAATTGTCATTTTCTATCCCATTACATCCTGAGACCCAACCCCTTAAAGCATTTACTTACAGAGAGCAACGTTTCCAACACAATCATTTGCCCCAAGGGTACTCTGAGTGCACCAGAATTTTTAACAGGGTGTTGCAAATTAATCTAGGGAACTAACAAACATGGAGCACAGTGATTCAGTATTTGGATGACCTCCTGGTCTGTTGCATTACAGAGGAGCTATGTAGGAATGACTCAGTAACACTTATGACCTTATTGACAGAGAAGGGTTGCAAAGTGGACGTGGATAAATGTATTGTCAGCAAGAGGTTGTCTACCTTGGGCAGTTATACCAGCGCCTTGGTATAAAGCGCTATCAGCGCCTTGGTATAAAGCGCTATATAAATAAATCAATCAATCAATCAATCAAAAATAACCTCAGAAAAGGCCACAGCAGTGCAGAACACACAACAGCCTACCACGGTCAAGCAGATGCAAACATTTTTAGGTTTATGTAGCTATTGTCTAGTTTGGATATTTGACCATTCAACATATACCAAACCCCTACTGCAAGGGGGTAAAGGAAGTACAGAAAGTAAAAGGGCCCATTGTTTGGACAGGCCAGATGATCAAATAATTTCAGGAGCTTAAAAATGCAATCAGCAGTGCCCCAGTTCTAGCCACACCAGAGTATAAAAAACAATGATTTCTGTTCTCACACTCTAACTGTCAGGTAATGATGGCTGTCCTCATACAGAAAACTTCACTGGGACATGACAGTCTGACTTATTACAGTGGTCTCAGAGATCCAATCATGGTGGGACACTTCTGATGCGAGAAGGCACTTTCATCCTCTGCATTTGCCATACAGAAAACATCTACCATCACCATGGTTTGCTCTGTCATCTTTTACTTAGAGAATGCACTTTTCACAATCCTAGACAAATCAAAATCCACTCTCACCACCCAACAAGCATCACGCTATTTTATGTAATTCACTTATTCATATTGTGAGGTGTCACACTGTTAATCCAGTAACATGTATTGCAGAACCAGTACAGGCAAATGAAACAGGACATGATTGCACTGAGTATGAGGACAGTGTTAGGGAGAATTCTCAAAAATGTGCTAATTCCCTACACCTTAGAGACCCCCAGCAACTTTGATAGATTTTGAGGACTTGATGTTTTTACCTGGAGAGAGTGTGACCCTTTTTTCCACTCTCTCATGTGTTTTGAAATGTGCTTTACTTGTGTGTTTCTTTTGGTTATGGAGTCCAACCAACTCCATAGGCATCCTCTTTTCAGTTGTGTCATGCAGCACCCTCAGTGCAGTGGCACAGGGAAACCTTTTCAGACTTTCCCAAGGTTGAAATACCTTCTCTTGGATAAACTGCTGTTTACCAGAGTACGTAAAGAGAAATTGACTTTACTAGTCTCTTTAAATTCCTAGACCCAGCACACACTATTTTACAATAGAGTGCTGGAGGGGTTACTTAGTATTGCCTGTGTCTAGATACTCATGTAGCAGTCAAATGCTACCCTTTCCTCTCGAAATGGCTGGTGGCAGTGTTTTTACAACAAACTACCATGATTTATCCCGACCTGCGACACCGGTAGGGTTAAATCGCGGTAGCCATGTTTTTCAAGACGGCGTCTGAGCCCCCTTTGTTTAAACAGGTCCCAGGCTTCTTTTTTCACCATTTCTTTGTGGAAAAGGTCCTTCTAGAGATTTGCTCTGCATGCCAAATCAGGTTTGGTTCCTTTGTTCATTCGCCTTTGGCGGACTTCAGGACTGAAGACCGCCTCTGGCGCCCGAGTGTCTGGGGTGGGCAGGAAGTGAGGGAGATGTCCTAGGAGACCCAAATGCACTGTGGTATGATTGGTTGACTGTCAGGCAAGGGCAGCCACTCTGCTGAGTGAGTGACAGCTAGGCTGGAATGAATGGGAGAGAACTGAGTAAAAGGCAAGTCTTTTGGCTTGGAAGGCAGAGTCGACCACTAGAACGAAAGAACCGAAGACGAGCTTGAAGAGGATGGTTGCTGCAACTCCTGGCGCTTTGGTTTGCACGGTGAAGCCCTGCTGCATGTCCAAATCGCCAAGTTCACCTTGACAGAGATGCCCCTTCAAGGATGACTTCTCCCTTTGAGTTGACCAATCAACTCAACAGTAAGACACCTGGACACCTTATCTTGGAGCTGGTTGAATTTCCTCAGAGTGCTGCAGGCAACCGTATAACCAGGGAGAGGGACACCAGATTGTGTGCTTTACTACAGCTACCGGAATTGAAGATTTGAAAAGTGCCAACTTTTTAACCAGTCCCAGTCCAGTGCAGGAGTCCCCCGATGTCCTCCCTCTTATCCCCATGACTGAGGCTCAGGAACAACGAGATCTGCAGGAACTGCCAGGAACAGAAGTCTTCAGCTGCATCTTTTTCATCATTTGTAAGGTACTTTGAATTGAGACTGAGAGTACTTACCTCTCACAGTGAAAGTGCTTGAAACTTTTGCAACTAGCAGGCCTAATCAGCTTGTGACCCAACATATAATTCTTCTTGTTACAAACTGCTTCTGAGAACTTCTACAGAGACTTTACTGTTTACTTACCAGAACTGTTTCATCCTATCCAAGACTTTAGTCCATTGGCTTTGGCCTAGCTTATTGAATTGAATTGACTCTTCTTGTGGACTCAAAGTATATTCACGGTCTAAGAATAATTGTAATCCCTTTATGTTCTGATAACCTATTCCTTTTTGCTCCTCCATCAAAGTATTCTGAATGCCATTTTGCTCCTCCTTCAAAGTAGTCTGAATGTCTCAGAAACTTAAAGAGTACAGTACTGAAGTATATTTGTGTATAATATTAACTGCCTCCTTCTAGTGAATGTGTTATAACTGACTGTTAAATACATTAATAAGTGTTTAAACAAGAAATCTTTAGAGTAAGAGTCTATTTGAACACCTGTGATTGTAGACCTCTGTGCAACATCATTACTGCTCACATTCCCCTCTTGAGATAAGCCTGGCTGCTCAGCTCTGCTACCAAAAACTGTGTAGTACAGACTTATACCAAAGGTTGGTTTTGCTTACACCTGTTGTCTTAGTTTTGTGTAGTAGTCCCAAAGGTTACTGCATACAAACTCTGCCTAACAGACACCACTGATGAAAGCCCCCACATTAGGGAGGATGTGCTCAAAGAAGGGAAAGGTATTCTTCCTTTAAGTTTTAGCAGGAATCAATCAGAGCACTGGGGCCAGGCACATGGGGACAGCAGTAATGAGCCTTGAATCAGGGGATTACCACATGTTTTCTAAGTTTCCACTGCACTCGTACAATTCTATGCAAGTATCAAAGCTCATAGTCCTAATAACACCATTAGCACTATCAAAAGGGTCCTACAATACCATTTATGAAAATTAATGTATACTCTGTATACTCTGTATACTGTACACTCTAGCCTGCCCAGATGACAGAGGTGAGGGTTTAAAAAATCAGATGGTACGCCCGTGCAGCATACCGCACTCCGGTTCAGATTGATAGAAGCATTAGCGCTCCCTGCAGCAGTCACCGTAGTACAATGCGCAGCTTTTACAAACAACACAGACCCATAGCGTATGGCAACTGTGAAGCAGACTAAGCATCCAAGGAATCAGCCTTTTTAGAAAACCCAAATGACTTAGTCTCCTCTGAATTATCATTGCATCTGCTAGAAATCAAAGTTCCCTACAACACTCTTCCCATGACCCAGCTTATCAAATTGCAAGCATAGGCTCCCCGTAATGAAAAGGAGTTATGGAAAAAGAGGGGGTGTTCTATCTCCCCCACTGACCTCATATGGAGACAAAATATTTCAGGGACCCAGTTATGCCCCAAACGTTGCTCACTGTTGCTCTCGAGCAGTTACACTTCCCGAAACACACGTCCAAAGAATACATTCCAGCTGATTTGCAAGAGAAATGGTTCATGTTATGCTCACCTGGTATCCACGGGGACTCCACCCAGCCAGTTGGTCATTGGTGCCCTTCCCAATGATTCCCTGGTGTGGTCTCGGTGTCGATGGGATTCCGCCTGGAAATGAAGACTATATTAGGACTTGGCGACCAAGGTAAGTTTTCCCCCCAAATCCTTTGTGTTTCCAGCCCCTTCAGGTTCTCTTCTCACCTGTTTGTCGGAAACGGTGGGCTCTCCGTCCTGCTCTCTGGGGAGGGGCACATTGTCTTTTGTAGGCGTGGGCTGTCCAGTTACTTCACTAACTGCTGCCCTTCTAGTGTCTTTTAGGTAGGTCTTATTGCGATTGATGGCGTTGTAATTCTTGCATGCCTTTTCTCTGTTCTAAATGTCTTTTTTTTATCTCCCTAGGAGCGCGGAGTGTCCGCTTGGAGAACTGGATATGCTGGTTCTCACCGGGAGATGATGGCGCTATTGCGCTATGATGTGATAAGGATGCGCTTTGCGTAGCGCAGCAATGTCTTGTCCTCACTGACTTGTGCTTTTCTCTTTTCGTAGGTCGCGGTGAGTTCCCAGCGCAGATGGAGTTCCGGAAGTATGCCGGCCGAAAAGCAACCAACCAGGTAAGTCTTTAAGTGCTTTGTGGTTGTAATGTCTCCACTACCTCCTTTAATGATGTCTTCCTCCTTTTCTCAGGTCCTTCGATCCAGGCGGTGAACTCAACCAACAGAGCTGCTCAGGAGCTGCAAGCAGTGAAAGATGATGAATGCAGGTAAGATTCTGCTGCTAACAATGTTCTTGGTTTTTCTGCAGGTCCAGAATTCACCAGGCTCATGAGAAAGCTGGACACGGTGAGCGTCACATTGCTAGAAGCAAAGTAATGCTAAGCGTGTTGTCTTGTTCGGGTGTGGTTGAAATTGCCACTGTAAAGTAGTCCAGGTAAAGTAGTCCCTAGGCCACCACACCCAAAACACTAGACCGCATAGCTTGGTTCTCGGAATCAAGCTATGTGGATGCCTCCATGTTGGCTGAAAGCCTAAATAAAGTAGTTCCTCGAGCAGATGTCTTTCCTTACTGATACTGGCCCCAAAAAGCCTGAGAAGTGGATGCCAGTCCTTATTAGTGATCCAAGCCCTGATTCCACCTGGCCAATGGGCTTGCCAGTGGGGATCAGGGCTGAGGGTGGTGACAGTTCATCCCAAATCTCCAAGAGCTTGTTGCTGATTTCATATCAGATTGTTTTACTTGGCAAAGGTACATCACAGGTCAAACTCCCAGAATGCTTAAGGTGACATTGCTCTGCCCTTTGGGGCTCATTGGACACCGAAACAACAACAAAGTGGACATTGTTAACAGGTACAGTAGCTTTCATGATCTAATTGTTGTGGTTTGCCCCTCCTCGCGATGGATCAAAGCAGATCCCTGCACTCACCCTGATGCCAAATCTGCAGCAACATTTTTGGTGGTGAAGTGTTTCCCTGATGGGGGATTTGTGACATTATCAGGTCTGACAACAGCATGCATTTTTCAATGTAAAAAAGGTATGCTGTTTGTTATGCATACAACATAACTTCTGCTCTATGTATGCCTATCAGGACAATGATGTAGTGGAGCATATGAACCTCCTACTAAGACAAAAACATGCAAAGATATGTGACACAGTGAAAAAGTCATTGTTGCACTGTTTTACACTCGCTCTGTTTGTGCTGAGAAACCAGCCAGGGTCTGACTATCACCATACCCGCATTAAATAATCACAGGCAGAAAAAGGCATAAGCCTCTCACACCTGCATGCACAATCTCAGATGCACACACCTCTGCACACATTTTAGTGGTAGAGTTCCAGTGGTACCTTAGGGAGCTAACAAAATCCATCATGTTTGTATCTTGCCAAGTTGGTCCCAATCACAGTGATTATGATCCACCTGTAGATGAAACATTGCCAGCACATAGAGGGTCATTGCAGTGCCTGCAGGCACAGCTCTTCGCATGTGATAGGGTGTTCATTCAGAACTCTGTGTGGAAGTGGAAGGACCCTACATTAGAGGGTCCGTTTGAACCACAAGCCATCAAAGTCAAAGGAAGTAGGACCTGGATTCACCTCAGCAACTTTTGCAAGGACATCTATTCCCTCACCCCCTTCAACAGCAGGAGGAAGAATAGTGGGGAGTAGCAAGGGGGGTATAGCTTTGACTTTTTTGCATCCAATAACATTAATGACTTCTTTACATCCATTTCAGCAACAGGACATTATGGCTTGATCGTGTTATTGAAAGAACACCAATCAATTCAGACAGTACATGCTTTGTCTTGTTTTTTATTGCATTTTGTGTTGTTTACTCAATTTTCTTCAGTTTTCTGGGATGTTGCTGGTTATAATTTTACTAATGCTGACATAGTTGAATTACCAGGGAGTAGAAATGTTGCTAGAGAAGGGTGATGTTTCCATTTTAGAATTAAAAGGGACATTACTAATACAAGAGTGATTCCAGGTAGATCTGACTATGTGCATCCCCATGCAGAAGACGTGGTATTGACACAGGATGGCAGTGGGGATAGAGAAATGGAGCGACCCCTATTTTGTCTGTTCATTAATTCCTTATGCATCGGACATGCTTAGGTTGTTTTTACCGCATTAGATGTCACCACAGGTAGCAATCTGTCTAGTTCACTTAGCTTATGCAGAGTGTGAGGCACTGTTCAGGGATATGGGGTTCAGATACAGTGGGTGGAAGTTAACAAAACAGTATATGACAACAATTATGTGGAGTTGAAGATGACAACAATGGACACAGGTTGGAGAGATCTCATACTTTGGTATCAAGGAAGAGGTATCATGTACTAATCTGCGTATGCCAAGGACACAAACCATTATTTCATGCTGGATTCTCTGGGGAAGGTTTCATGAGAAAGTATAATTGATACTTGACTCTTTGCTAAATAACTTCATATTTTGTGCTACCATCGCCCTGCCACACACGCAGCAGCCTTAAAGCCTCTTTGGAGTGCAGTTGAAATTAGACACTAATTTGACAAAATGGCAATAACATTTACTGCAACGATGTTCACCAGGCCTAGACTTAAGTTACTATTCACAAAGCCTCATTCTTGAACAATGACTCAGGCGCAAATGACTGACTTTCTGGAAATCAAGTCAAGAAAAATGAGTTTGATTTCAGGAGTATCACATACATCTCATTATTCCTATGATGGAGGGCAGAGCCTAACTTACAGATAAAAGGCGCTGTCTTCAGTAAGGGTGAATGGGTCGAAGGACTAATTAAATGCAGGCCAGGTGGAATGCTTGGACTACCCTAGAAAGTGGTTCTAAAAATAATGAAACTTCCTTGGCCATATGGAGCAAGTATGTGAACAGTTTGACTTGGATTGATCAATATAAACCACCTATTTAAATTATGAATCTTATATGGTTCTCCTTATGTTTCAGGAGCAACAGCATCAAGTTTGTCCGGGCAAACTCACACTGTCGATTTTCCTGATGTTGAGGGAGGACCTCTGCTCTCATGGACTTATACTGGGTTTGCAGAGAACTGGCAATCACCCAATTGCCACCATTCTGCAATTGTCTCTTAATTCACAAGCATCCAATGACCAAGCACATGTACTTATTGAACCAGTGAGTTTGCTGCTCTTTGTGACTGTGTCACTGCCACCAAAGTAACTATCTGTCTCGAGAGTCTGACAACAGGCTACATGAATTACCAGAGGAATACAGACTGTTCTGCCAAGCAGAAAGATGTTTTTTCCTCTTAGGGGTGCAAGTGATAAACAATGCCATGTGGTTGCAAATAATGAGGTGAGAGCTCATTCAAGTGACCAATGACACAGAGAATGGGTAGAACGCTATTAGGGAAGAACTTCGGCCCATAAGACTTACCACCTTGCAGAGTCATTATGTACTTTATCTCATTACCTCCATCCAAGGGAGAGTTTGTGTTAAATTAGTCACTTCTTGCTGCATGTACATACCATCTATTGATGCAGACAATGGCAGTCTTAAGCAAGCAATACATGTGTTACACACCCTGTGCACCACCAGGCACAAGGAAGATGGGGTGCAGATTGACAATTGGTTCACATCAATTATTTTCATTGGTGGCCTCATGGATCAACACACTTCTCAAAGTATTGGTGGCTATTTTCATTCTGCTCTTTGTTGTTTTTTGCACGTGCCAATTGCTCTTAGGATGTTGCAAAATACTGATGGTTAAAGTAATGCCCATGTTGACTTTCAAAATACAGCTCATTGATAATAACCCCATGACAAAAAATGTCCATATGCAAACTGAAGAATAGTCTCGCGAGGATGTGACTCAAGTGGTTTCAATAGAACATTCTATTGGCCCAGAAGGAACCCTGTTTGAATGCCCTAACAATTCATACACTTATTTTGAAACTTATGTTAATCCCACATGTGATGGAGATGATTGCTTTTTGCCATGTAGCTCAGATGATTAAGGATGGGATTTGTGAAATGTTTTTAAAGTGTGGGTACTGAAGATTCCCTTTGACAAGATGAAAGAGATAGGCAGTGCAGTTGATACATCAACTAGATGGAGGAATATAAATATGCAGGTGCAACATTTCAAGCATATGAGAAAGTGCAGGCTCTACGAAAATCATTGAATTGGGCTGGGACATGTAACTATTGAACTGAGTATAGGCCTCATGTACACTGCTAGGCGATTTCTTTCTGCCATTTATTGAATGGGGTTCATTTCTGCCACATCCTAGAGAGCCTTTCAGGTTGCCAAGTACACTGCAGGATGGCTGGCAGAGCAAATATAAGTAATTGTTCAAGAATTAGTGTTTATGGATAATTAATTATGTATAGGCCTGGTGAACATGTCCCGGGAGGATAGCTCAGCGCAAAGTGCCCGCCTTGGAAGCAAGACGACACGAAGCAACACAGGTTCGATCCCCGGGTCCGCGCTTAGAATCCCCTGCATGTTTAAGCATGTTATAAATAACGCAACTAAGACAAAAGAAACAATTACGCAATAAAACATAAATAGAAACTATTCCTGTAACAGCACCTCGATGCCCGTGGGCTGTGTGAGCGCTTTAAAAATGCTAAAAATAAATAAAATAAACATCATTGCAGTGAGTGTTTGCAAAATTTAGGGCAGACTAATGGAGGGTGAAACACTATTTCACCCCCACCATCTGGACTGTATCCATTCTACAGATGACTAAAAGCTACAAAACACACATCCAGATGAATTCTTTCTTCTGGAATACTTTGGTTTTCCTCCCACAGCTCTGTTCACCTGAATCTCTTCAGGCTTCTCTTGCATTCCTCATGTCTGCTATAGCACTTCTGTTCTCTTGCATTCCAACAGTTCTCTCCACTCTGTGCTTGAGCATAGCTACAAGCTTCTCCTGCACATATGGATAATGCATCCCAAGAAGAATCCTTCCTCCCACATGATTGCAAACATCCTCATGAATTTTCTACCAGGCCTCAAGAAATCCCAGTCCAGAGCTTTGGTCCCAGAGGAGCCGGAGTTCAAAACCTACCCTCTGTTAAATACCCACAGATCTACCTAGCTTTCCTCCCTATAGAGCATTGATATCTGTGGCCTAGGCAACAGGTCAAATTACATTTTGCTTTGTGCTTCCCCTGTGCTTAGTTTCAAGACACCTAAGCCAGCAATAACAATTTTGCATTGTGGTAGGCTTGACCAGCGCCATACCCATATCATCAAAACATTTAACGCTGCATGCTTCCAGACTGTCAATCATCCAGAAGGATAGACATCTGTCCATTCTCTCCCAGTGTACCCTGTTTGTCGAACACTCACTTCTGCCTTTCAGGGGCTAAGGAACACAGCCTATTTAAGAAGCTCCAGGTAGATGTTCTCACGATTGAAGGATATATATTGCTGATACTTTCTTAGCAAGCTCCCAAGTAATGCATATCCTGTCTCACTGTGAACTAAAATAGTCTAGCTTGACATGACACAGATTAAACTCCTAATTACCCTTTTGACATTAAGGTGCCAGGCTTTTACAATTTTACCATGCATGTTTGACCACCTCATTCCCTTCTGTTACCAAAATTCACCTTTCTACATAGTCTATTCTTGACTATGCCCGTTTTGTCTTATCTGTGGCAGCTGCAAAATTAACTTTGAAGAGTTTGACCTGGAGAACAACTAATAGAAATGCCCCAGTGAATAAGCCCCCATTCTTTGATTGCACAAACACACTTTCAAGCCCACTATCTATCAAGAATATGTTATTTACTAACTTAAAATTCTCTAAATCTGCTTCGGAAATCTAATCTAATCATAGCAACACTTTAGGACACATCAGCCCTGTCCCTTTTTACAGAATTATGTTCAGTTACAGGACTAACATGCATCCATATTGTCACAATTAATTTGTAATTCAATTCAAACTTCCCTTACTGTTTTTTGGAACATCTATCTTCTGCTTCCCCAACCTCTTACCTCTCCCTTGCTCATTGTCTTTCCTTCAGCAGACTAAGGTCTGTCAGGTGGGTGCACAGTATGCCATTGCATGGACAAGCTTAGATGCTGTAAAGCCTCTACAGTGGTTATTTGTCGCAGTATTACAGCCTATGAACACAACATTTCTTCTCCTGCTTTCGCCACATTTGTTTAGATCATTTTGGCTGTTAGATGGTGCTGACTATAAGCCGTAACTATTGAAATTGGTAGTGAAGATTAGAAGGGAGGGACCCACAGCCTGTCGGTGATTGGGTTTTTACCGAATCCTTGACCACCCATGAATTAATTTGTTTTAATTAATCTTTTCTAATGTGCTTAATACTGAGACCAGTCTCTAAGTGCTGGATCGGGATTCAAACCTCGCTTGATTTGCATTGGCTTCATTCCTAGATAAACGTGTTGCCCCTGAGATATCCTCCCAGTGATCCCTCTGGCAATTCCTATTCACTACCACTGTCCTGTCTCATCCAAAATATTCCCTATCCACTGGATCTCATTGAGGGTGCTCTACTGTGCAGTAATAGCAACTAAGCACATATTGGGGTTGCCATTGTTAGTTTGAAACAGTTGCATAGGGAATAGCTTATTTGCGGCTTTAAATCAACTCCTGGTGTCACACAAATGTCTTAACCAAATGGGCCTTCACCACTTAATTTGTAAATGGTGTGTCTCCTAAATTCTTGTTAAACATGATCATTGGCAAAGCCAACAGTTTTGGCTCGTGTACAAGTATTAGGCATTTGGCAGGCAGTGTTATTAGATGTCCAGGTACTCCATCATTTTGCACATGTTACCATCAATGGGCAGTTAATACCATTATGCAGTGACTGGTAAGTGTCTTTATCATGCCTACGCAAATGCCCACATTGTTGGCATTGCCAATGCTTGTTAACTGAGGTTGTTGGTGAACCATTCCCTAATGATCTGAAATTGGGCAACCTCGTAATATAGCGTTAAACTGAAGAAGACTAAGCCTCCTTTGTGGGCTATTAGAATTCTACAGGACACTCCAGGTTTTTTGACCTTTCATACAAATACCAGAGTTTTATCAGTTAGTGCCTAAAGGGAGGATGTGGGGAATTGGATTAGTAAGGCAAAACAATAATAGAGTACTCTAGGCAGAACTACCATCTTAATTGACATGATTCTATCCAGCCCGGAGATTGATAGGGGACTCCACCTAAGTATATCCAACCTGACCCTTCGATGCAATATTATTCCCAAATTTAGAACATCTTCTGTTGCCCATCTGAATGGTTAGTGTGTTATCACCAATTGCAATTGCGCTCCCTGAAGGGTTAAGTAAAGAATCTCTGACTTGTTGAGTTTTACTTTTAGCCCTGCTACTATCCTAAATTCTCCTAAAAAGGTACCTGAACAGATCACCAAAAGTAGGGTGGGAGCCAGCATCCTTGTCTGGTGCCCTTTTGCAATTAATTATTTTCAGTAAGGGTCTTTTTGTTCACAATCCTTGCAGAGGGTTAACATAGTCTGCTTGGGCTATCTGTAGAAAGATATCCCTAAACCCCATGTGGTGAAGGGTGGCAAATTAGAAGGACCATTTCACAAAGTCAAAAGCCTTTTTGCAACTATTTCGATAAGGTGATCTAGCCTTCTTATCTTGTTAGAGGTTTGATGGTTTTGCACTCACCCAGAATGGTCTGCACCAATAAGTGCTGGGACGGGAGGGTCCAGCCTCATGGCTAGGATTTTCCTATAGATTTTGGAATCTATGTTTATTAATGCTATTGGATCATATGAGCTACATTTGGCAGGGTCATTGTTTGTTTTTAATACAAGCACAATGTTAGCTTCCTCCATTGAGGGTGTAATTTGCCTAATTGTGCTGAAAGAGTTAAAGAGATTAGTCAGAACTGGAGCTAATTCATTTCTAAATATTTTAGAGGATAGGGTAGACAATCTGTCAGGGCCTGGAGATTTGTTGATCAGGAGGTTTTTGATTGTCGCTAGGACTTCCTCCTTTGTGATTTCTGCTTCTCAGTTATCTCTTTCTGAACCACTTATTCGTGGCATAGGGAGAGTTTTGAGATAATTGTCTTGTTGTTTGGATGGGGGTGCTTTGGAGGCACAAAGGGTCTCATAGTATTTAGAAAGTTCAGCAGTAATTTGTTCAGTATGGGGGGTTCTATTCCCCTATTGTTAATCACCTCTTTAAATATCTTTGAGCCTCGCTGTTTTTGGAGCTTCCTGGCTAAGTGCCGTCCACTTTGTTGGCTCAGAGATAGTACCTCTGCCTGATGTATAGTGGGGCTATTTTAACCCACCTAGTTCAAATTTATTCAAGCTGATGCATCATGCTCCTGTAATGCTCTAAGCATGCTTCTCATCGGTTTTGCCTCCAAAAGCTTCTACTGTTCTCTCAGTTCATTCTCAAGCATCTGCTCGATAGCTCTTAGCTGTTTGTCTCTTACGGTTTTTAATTCGATCATTTCCCCTGATTATACCAAGTGATGATTTCTACCAAAAGGGATGTAGGTTTTTTTGTGAAATAGCTTGTGATTGTCTATAGAATTTCTTTGGTTAGTAAAGGCCCATTTCCACACTGCCATCTATCTCTGGGGGAGGACCAGGACATGAGTATCGGGCCATGGTTGGAGAGAGAGGTGTTGCCTATTGCAGTATCTGTGGCTCTGCCCAAGTTTGTTGCTGAGATTCAGATATAGTCTTTTCTAGAATATGTCATATGGATACTGGAGAAGAAGGTATATACTTGTTCCTTGACATGCAGTTCCATATAGGCATCCTAGAGTTTAAGCCTTTTCATTCCTTTTTTAGCATTTTAGATACAACTCCAATTCCCCTTGAGCCCTCTGGCTTCTATCAATCACCATATGCCAAGCAACATTAAAGTCCACCATGAGGATGCTTTCCACCTCTGCAATGTCGCATAGTTTGGCTAGGATTCCCCATGCAAAACCATCCTGGCCCAATTTGGAAGCATAGATTATGGTGTCCGTGAGCTGAAGATACCAGTAAAGATCTGTGATAAATATGGAGCAGCCATGTTTGTCCTCTCAGACCTGACTGATGGTATAGTCTGATCCATTGTAACCTCTATGAGGACACTGCAAGCTTTATCTGTCATAGTCGAGTGACATATATGGAGAAGTGCCTAAATAATACTTTGGTTCAGTTCTGATTTTGTAAGTGGGTCCCTTGGAGGGCCATCACATCCACTCCACGATCCCAGTGGTAACAGTCAAACATTTTTCTCTTCACGGGGAAATTCAGACCACTGATATTTTGGTTTTGAAAGAGCATCACCATGGTCTGCCCCTGCCGTACCATCAGTGCCCTTGAATTTCCCTTGATATGCAGTAGCCAACATCTTCTCCTAATCTCCAGTAATTTCCCCTTACTACCCCCAAATCATAAATGGAGAACTTCAAAACTTCACAAGAAGTAATTCAATCTGGTGGGCCAAGGTGTTGACTCTCTTGGTGTCCTAGTGATCTAGTGCTCGGCTTATACCATTTTGATCCAAAACATCTGGAGGGTACTCTAAAATCCTCACCTTTGAATTCCTAGTGACTTTCCTTCTCTTGCTCAGAGCCCTCTAGGACACTGTTCCACAAATACTTGACAACTACACCCCGGTCTGTCATGGAGATGTATGTTTGTTTGTATCTTTGTTAAGTAGGGGCCTTTAGGTTGGTAGTTGAGAAAGCATATCTGTATCACTGTCTCAAAATCTGGGTCCAGTCTCATACCTTGTTCTTGTTCGAAGACCCATACCTTGTCAGGGATTCTCCTGATGGGCTTTGCAGGTGCCACAGACCACTCTCATGGTCTCTTCCCCTGCACCAGCATCTTCTTCATCTAGTTGCAAGAGGTTTACCCTCTCTCTCAAGATCGTTATGTATCGCTGCAATCCCTCCAAGGAGAAAAGGATGCCAAATGGAAAACTCCATTATTATTCTCTTACGGCAGGCCCCATCTCCTTTTGTTTCTGAAGAGTACTCAATTCCAGGTCCTGAAATAGCAGGACCCTTGCTTCACCAATTCAAATGGGTCCCTTCATTCTCACTGCAGCTGAGATACTCTCTTTCTGGGTGTTTGAGGTCATAATAGCAAGGATTCTCGGGTAGGTTCTCGGTTTGGAGCTCTTGGAGCCAGTGTGATGTAATCTGTTCATTTGGATGATATCAGTGGATGTGATTTTCACGAGGTTACCAAACAGGTTTTGGATACAGGATTTAATTTCTTGTTTGCATATGCCCTCCAATAGGAGTTTTATGCAGGTGTTTGTATGCTACAGCCTGTTTTCAAAATCCTCATTCTGTAGCTCCAAGTTTTGAGACAGCCTGTTGAAGTGTTCCAAAAGATCACTATTACCTCATAAATCATTTGTCAGATCGCGTATGGCCCTCGTCTTAGTGTCTGTTCTTTCTCCCAGTTGTGTCAGTTCCTCCCTAATTTCAGATATGCAGGGAGTGCAATTGTTCATGGAATGAGGCCATAAATCTGTCCTGAATATTTGTTGTGCATTGTTGAAACTCTGCTTTTGATAA
The DNA here is from genome assembly GCF_040938575.1 of Ambystoma mexicanum. NCBI lineage: Eukaryota > Metazoa > Chordata > Amphibia > Caudata > Ambystomatidae > Ambystoma > Ambystoma mexicanum. Next base: position 514,468,170 of record NC_090937.1, read on the forward strand.
CGTCTAGTGGCACCCATCCACAGGGCTTTACAATGCTTGGTTATTGTGGCATTTTGCACTGTGGGGAATCCTGAGGAGCCCTCAACAAAACCTTGCCTAGAGTCTCCTCTCAGGTGTCCAGTAGAGTGCAGATGCTTCCTGATCCCAATCGTGGGGGGTGGTGTACTGAGGGAGGATCACCTAGGTGGAGACAAGGCCCAGAGTAGTGAATAGATTCCATGGGATGAGAAACAGTATTTCTTCCCTGAGAGGGATACTCTTGCCACTATGTCATAGGAGGCTTTGGCTTATTGTCACTTTAATATGTCCAAACCTCCTAGTAAGACTAAATTGGTTAGCTCCAAGGTTGAAACCCCTCAACCTTTTATATTAAAAGAACAGGTCTTTTGTATCCCTAAAAATAAACTTTGTCCTCAATGAAAATGGCATAGCAAAAGAAATGAAGACGTGTGGCCTTTTCTATACCATCTGTCTCTAATAAGACTACAACGCAGAATCCCTTTTCTAAAAATATTAAGAACATTAAAAATATCTTTAACAATGTAAAAGGAGTGGAAAATCCTAATTTCCTTAAAATGAACTATCTGTACCCGAATTCCGCAGGAACTGTGATGAAGAAGAGGGCTGAGGAGGCATGCAGAAGTAGAGGACAGGCAAGTAGGCCTAACAGCCTTTGCCAAGGTCATGCAATTAACATTAAGGGCCTGCACCTGAAGTCAATTGCCCCACTTGAGAGGCATAAAAGGCTGCAGCAAGAAGGAGCAGAGAGAAGGCAGTGGAGAAGAAGCTGGAAGTCTGGCTGTAGTAGCAGAAGGAGAAGAGCACAATGCTGTCAGTTCATGAGTAAGTGTGATCACTTAAGGGACACCAGAATGAGAGAAGAGCAGATTTTACCTGCAAGTTCTGAGATGGTGCTGTGTTCACAAACCCTGTATGGCCGTGGCTGCACTGAGAGAGACGTGCTGAAGTTAAAAGTATTCCCAGTTGTGCCAATAGCTCTGACTGCAGAGCTTAGGTTGTGCTGCAATCCAATGCCTGTGTGCAGAAGCAAGCCGAGGGACAGAAGAGTAAAGGAGACTGCAAGTGGTCGAAGCTGGGCCGGAGACACTCATGCTGAAGAGGGATATAGGTCCCAAGAGTGCCGGAAGTAGTAGTAGCAGAAAGAAAAGTCAGGAAGTTGAAGCCACCCACAACTGCAGTGTTTCTGGTGCTATTGAGTGAAGCTCTGTACTCTGTTTCACTCATAACCCCTTGCTGGTAACTGTAACCAGCTCAATTACAACTCACGAAGAAGTGGGAGTGAGTAAAAGTTGTTTGTTGCTATAAGAGGTTCTAACATCAAAGAAAATGTATCACGCACACATTGTACACCCATTAGAGTGCTCGCGTAAGCGAAAAGCTTTTCTTTTTTGCATTATTCACTGAATTCCTTTACCTGAGTGGTTGCGTGTCTCCAATTGAGAGGGAGAACGCTGATTGAAATCACTCTAAAGGTCAAAATTGACTTTTCCGAATTGTTGCATGTATTAACACTTCAAAGAGAGGTTGTGTATGGACAATTAGGATTCCTGACAAGAGTCAAAACAACACTCTGTATGCATTAAGGGGAATGCATGGCCTCACAGTTATTTGAAACTAAAGTTCTTCATCAAAGAGTGCTCACATATATCTAAATCTGTTTATTTTGTGAAGTATGAGTCTTCTAATACCCAGAACAAGTCTTCCATAATTGCAGAAGTTCCTGAAGTAAAGTAAATTCCTTCTATAGTGAAAACAGCCCTATAAAAACGAACCACCTGTCTTCTGAAGTCATTACATGTGTTAAAGGTCCAGTGTCCTCTGATACAAGATTGAGAAGGTTATCCAAAGCGAGATGGCAATACAGCTCTGGGGTAGCTACTAGAACCAAGAAGCTGTGCATGAAACTGGGGAAGGGAGCTGGGTGCGTGTATGACGATTCAGTCCATAATCTGTAAGGCAGAGACTGTCGAAGCTGAAAGAGAAGCAGTCTGGAAGCAAAGGCAGATTATATTGCTAGCAGTAAGACAAACAGAAGAGCCAAAGAGACTGCCCCTTTCTTAAGGCATATGAAGGACGAGTGCCTTGACTACCTGTGGAGGTCGAAGGGTCCGGTCTTCAAGTTGCCTAACAATCATTAAGTACCAAGTAGAAGTAGAGATAACAGAATTGTGGAAGTCCATCATATTGACAAAAAACATTATATTGAAGGTTGGTGAAGCAGTAGAACACTGTGGAGCAAGGGAGCATGTTTCCACATTGAAACCATCAGACAAGGGTTGTCGAGAGGAGAGCAAAACCCTAAGAAGAAGCATCCTGACAAATTATATTAAAGACGTTGTAGAGGCTACACACATATGGGCAGTGGTTGAAGTAGAAGCAGTACTTTTGTATTTTGAACTATATCTAGTCCATCCAGGAGTACCATTGGTGCTGTATTCATTCTTCTAATTAGAAGGGGAACTTTTTAACAGACGGATAAAGAACAGTTGCCAGTGGATTTTGATTGGTTGAACTTTTTTTTCTTTCAAACTTTCAAGAACTGATTTAAGACTTTGGGCCTCATTCCGAGTTTGGTGGCAACCCTGACGGTGCTACCAGCGTGTTGCCACTATACTCAGAATCATTTACTGGTGCCTGACTTGCCGGTAACACCAGGACATTACAATACTGGTGGTGCGTGAAATCAGGTGCCAGCAAATGTTTCCTTTTGGACTCTATGGGAATGGGGACCACAGAAGCACCAGCACTGTTGCTAATGGTGCTGGTGCTTCAGTGACAGTCTGCCTACCGTGGCGACTGTGCCTGGCAGGGTCAGACCTATGGGGCACATTGGCTCTGGCAGGCAGGCTTGTACTTTGCCAGTCCGGAAACAACAGTGCCGGGAAGCTTACCGGCACTGTTGTTTTCAGACTGGCAAAGTTATAATGAGGCCCTTTGTTTGTTTTATGAACACTTGGAGAGAGTGACTTTCGACATTCCTTGGAAACGTATCTACCCAGGACAGGGGAAAGTTATCCAAGTCATTTGTTCTTTGATAATCATTTGTTTATGTTGTCTATTATTTGCTTTGTATGTTGTGATGGCCAGTTTTGTTAATTCTAGGAGAATGTCCCTTTGCACCTAGACTAGGTAGGGAATTCCCTGGTATAGGAGGTTTAGTTGGGTTTTCTTTGCCCTTTTTGGTATCAGTAAAATATCTAATGTTGAGAAAACCACAAGCAGTTGTCCACCTCGCATTACTGACCTCTCAGAACTCTTTGGTGGAAAGGTTTTCAGGGAGTGAATTGGGGAATGGTTCTCCCTGGATCCGCCCCACTCTTTCATGGTGGGGCTGGTGTTTAATGTTTTCCCCCTGTTTCTTTCACTCTTCCGAACTGCAGTGGCCTGAGATCCAAGCTGCCCAGATGTTGGCAGAGGGGGCAGCCAGCACGTGATAGGTGATCTACCCTGAAACACGCGTGAGATCTGTTGGCTTGTCACCACTCAATTCTGTGGCTTGAAAGCAACATCAGTGGTAGTCTAATTGCGACGAAGATAAGGAGGGGTTAACAGCACTCTACCATTTGTCCAAATTGTGGGATTCACTTTTTATTGTTCATAGTTCCTTTTCATTGCAACCCGATGGGCAGAGCAGAGACGTGCACGTCTGCTCTGTGCACAGTGCCATACTGGAATCCAAACAGATTTTATTTTGTGGCATAGGTAGTAATTTGTTAGAATTCCAAATTTCAAAGTTGACAGCTGATTACAGCTGTTCAATCCAACTTTACTTTGTACTGTAAATGGATTTCATGGTTCATTACAGCAGTACAATACACTTCTTTACTCTGAGTTGTGATGATTAAGGAAACGTTCACAACAAATGTGAGCTTGTCTTTAGTGTGCACATGGCTACTATCAAAGGGACATTCAATTGCCTTTTGTCATGAGTACCTTGGTAGTTTCCTTCCAGTTCTTTCTGCGAAAGCCAGTATGTGGCGTGTCTTTCCCTTTTCCTTACATTGGACTTGCAAGTTTCTTTTCGCCATAGAGTCCAGTCTGGTCCTTTTCTGATCCACAAATCAAACTTAATTTCAACTACACTCTGCATATAGCAATGCACATCTCCTGTTACCTGTACATTCCATTTGTCATTGTGCATGATCCAATCCCATCTGCAGTTTGCTCAGAGCATTAGAGTCAGCAGATACTTGGAGCCCATGTTCCACTGATGTGCCCCTAAGCCCTGAATGAGAATCCTTCTGCTTTGAGTCAACAACTTATTTATTGAAAAAATTGACAAAATCCAACAGATAATCAAATCAACCTTGCACAGGATTAGCCCCCTCTGCACTCAAGCATGTAGACTGCCCCTCTGGCCGAATTCTTTCCCTTCTATCCCCAGACCTCCTAAAAACAATTGTTTCCCTCAAATCTACTTCCCACTCTGACAATATCATCTCAATGTCCATCATTAAACAATTGATGGGCCTGGCACTCAACACACTCCTCAGCATCCTTAATGCTGCCCTTATAGAATGGTCATTCCGTAACACCTTCAAGACTGGTCTCGTATGACCTCTTTTGAAAAAACAAATACCAAAGACCCAGATGACTTACACCAACTACCAGCCAATTACAAACCTCCCGATTATTGGCAACACCTTTGTTGCTACACAATTGTTCACAGGAATTGAGCAACTACACCTCCTCCATGACAATCAGTTGGGGTTCTTACCCAAGTAGATCATCGAGGCAGGCACCATCCAGGTGATAGATGAGACCCTGGAAATCACGGATAAGGGTGACTCGTGCCTCCTTTTACTTCTTGATGTCTCAGCTGCAGTTGACACCATCGACCATCACAGGATCGAATTCTCTGGCGATATACTGAATTAGTTTACCTCGTGGCTCTCGGACAGACACCCGGCCATCCAGATGAGCAGGTTGCATTTTAACTAACGACCAGTCTCCTGCAGAAGCACAAGGCTTCATCCTCTCACAAATACATTTGAACATTTATGAGGAGAATCTGGGACACACCTCAAAGATCCCAGTATAGCAATCCATCAATAGGCAGACAATACTCAGTTGTACATGATAATAAAAAACCCAGAGGAAATGAGTCGCCTCCACAATTAGATAGCCATTATCCAGTCCTGGATTTTGATTGATTACCTCAAACTTAACCAATCCAAGACCATATTCATCCTAATCGAACCATGGTGTTGGCCCTTGTGGTCTCACACATTGATGGTGGAAATAACCGGGATCCCAGCTGCAAACTTGGCACCCCTAAAAGCAGTCTACCACGCAGCACTTATTACACTTATTACAGGTGGACAGAAATTTGACAGAGTCACATATCCTACACAAGCTACGTTGGCCTACTTCCAGAACAGGATACTTTTCAAGATTGCATGCATCATCTTAAAAGCAGTTGTGAGCAGCACACCAGTGTACCTGGCAGCTAAGCGCCACATATATGGTGAGACATTCTCCTCATGCAGCAAATCCACCAACCGGCTTGTATCACAACTTGGCCACAAAGAGCAGACCCCAAAATAATCTTTATCTTGTCGTGAACCCACCCTTGGAACTCAATCCCTTTATTGACTAGGAATGTCCCTACAACTATCCAATAATGCTAATCTCTCAATATGTGGCTTTTTCAATGACACCTGACCAAGGACTAATACACCAATACCAATACATGTGCAGATAGACACACAGACCGTAACGCACAGTACTGCGCTAATGTTAGAAGGTGCCAGTCTACACGCTGGCAACTCTCAGAACGTACCGTTCTCACTGCTCCCCAGATAAGTCTGTGCTTTAAACAATAAAATACAATTAAAATATGTAGATATCCTATTCCTAGAAAATGCACATATATAGAGTAGTATTCAGTTGCATTTATGTTCTGTGTTTGTCTTGGAACTCCTACATACTGAACCCGCTTTAACACTTCAGCAGGCTTCAGTTTTTTTTTTCTGTAAAAACTAACAGGGTAATTCATAGAATTTCGCAGAAAAGTGTCGCAAGCGGCTGGCGCAGAGTGTCCGCGTGCGATTGTCTGCGCCAGGCACGTGCGCTAAAACCGATTTCCGCGCACAGCGTATTCATGGATTTTAGGCTCCCAAACCAGCCGTGGCGCAGAGTATCGCAGCGACCCTGCAGCAGCGCCAGTAACGCCCCCAAGAACGCCCTCGCGCAAGGAAAAGCCATCAAAATCGCTAAATCATCGCAAAGGGCTGCGCTAACCCTGGACCAGTTTACAGGGCTGCCAAACAAGGAACGCAAAGCGGGTAACGTGCATATCAGGGGTACGCGTGAAGTTATACACGCGATTAGCCAGGGTACGTGTATTACAGGGGTGCGCGGGAACTTTTACACGCGATTTCAGCAAGGTACGTGTATTTCAGGGGTGCGCGGGAAGTTCCACACGCGAATAGCCTGGGCGCGTGTATTTCAGGGGTGCGCGGGAAGTTCCACACGCGAATAGCCTGGGCGCGTGTATTTCAGGGGTGCGCGGGAAGTTCCACACGCGAATAGGCTGGGCGCGTGTATTTCAGGGGTGCGCGGGAAGTTCCACACGCGAATAGCCTGGGCGCGTGTATTTCAGGGGTGCGCGGGAAGTTCCACACGCGAATAGCCTGGGCGCGTGTATTTCAGGGGTGCGCGGGAAGTTCCACACGCGAATAGCCTGGGCGCGTGTATTTCAGGGGTATGCAGGAATTATCACACGCAATTTGGCTGGGTACGTGTATTACAGGGGTACACGGGAAGGTTTACACGCGATTCGGCTGGGTACGTGTATTACAGGGGTGCGCGGGAATTCTCACATGCGATTTGGCCAGGTACGTGTATTACAGGGGTGCGCGGGAATTATCACACGCGATTTGGCTTGGTACGTGTATTACAGGGGTGCGTGGGAAGTTACACACGCGATTAGGCTGGGTGGGTCCTCACAGGTGTTCCCTGTACACCCTCGACGGCCCCTGCAGGCAGCCCACAAAACAGGGGACTACCCTGCACACCTGCTCATGTCCCCCTGCACCCCCACCCCCCAGCAGTGCAGGGGCACCCTCCACCAGGCCCCCACTCATGTCTCCCACCACCCCCACCCCCCAGCATCCCGGGGCACTCTCCACCAGGCCCCCACTCATGTCTCCCACCACCCCCACCCCCCAGCAGTGCAGGGGCACCCTCCACCAGGCCCCCACTCATGTCTCCCACCACCCCCACCCCCCAGCAGTGCAGGGGCAGCCTCCACCAGCCCCCACCCATGTCTCCCACCACCCCCACCCCCCAGCCACCATGGGCACCCTCCACCAGGCCCCCACCTATGTCTCCCACCACCCCCACCCCCCAGCAGTGCAGGGGCAGCCTCCACCAGGCCCCCACTCATGTCTACCACCACCCCCACCCCCCAGCAGTGCAGGGGCACCCTCCACCAGGCCCCCACTCATGTCTCCCACCACCCCCACCCCCCAGCCACCCGGGGCACCCTCCACCAGGCCCCCACCCATGTCTCCCACCACCCCCACCCACCAGCAGTGCAGGGGTAGCCTCCACCAGGCCCCCACTCATGTCCCCTATCACCCCCACCCCCCGCCACCAGGGGCACCCTCCACCAGGCCCCCACTCATGTCTCCCACCACCCCCACCCCCCACCATCCAGGGGCACCCTCCACCAGGCCCCCACTCATGTCTCCCACCACCCCCACCCCCCAGCAGTGCAGGGGCAGCCCCCACCAGGCCCCCACTCATGTCTCCCACCACCCCCACCCCCCCAGCCACCAGGGGCACCCTCCACCAGGCCCCCACTCATGTCTCCCACCACCCCCACCCCCCAGCAGTGCAGGGGCAGCCCCCACCAGGCCCCCACTCATGTCTCCCACCACCCCCACCCCCCAGCCACCATGGGCACCCTCCACCAGGCCCCCACTCATGTCTCCCACCCCCCCCACCCCCCAGCGGTGCAGGGGCAGCCCCCACCAGGCCCCCACTCATGTCTCCCACCACCCCCACCCCCCAGCCACCATGGGCACCCTCCACCAGGCCCCCACTCATGTCTCCCACCACCCCCACCCCCCAGCAGTGCAGGGGCAGCCCCCACCAGGCCCCCACTCATGTCTCCCACCACCCCCACCCCCCCAGCCACCAGGGGCACCCTCCACCAGGCCCCCACTCATGTCTCCCACCACCCCCACCCCCCAGCAGTGCAGGGGCAGCCCCCACCAGGCCCCCACTCATGTCTCCCACCACCCCCACCCCCCAGCCACCATGGGCACCCTCCACCAGGCCCCCACCCATGTCTCCCACCACCCCCACCCCCCAGCAGTGCAGGGGCAGCCTCCACCAGGCCCCCACTCATGTCCCCTATCACCCCCACCCCCCCGCCACCAGGGGCAGCCTCCACCAGGCCCCCACCCATGTCTCCCACCACCCCCACCCCCCAGTCACCAGGGGCACCCTCCACCAGGCCCCCACTCATGTCTCCCAGCGTGCTACGTGTATTTCAGGGGTGCGCGGGAAGTTCCACACGCGAATAGCCTGGGCGCGTGTATTTCAGGGGTGCGCGGGAAGTTCCACACGCGAATAGGCTGGGCGCGTGTATTTCAGGGGTGCGCGGGAAGTTTCACACGCGAATAGCCTGGGCGCGTGTATTTCAGGGGTGCGCGGGAAGTTCCACACGCGAATAGCCTCGGCGCGTGTATTTCAGGGGTGCGCGGGAAGTTCCACACGCGAATAGCCTGGGCGCGTGTATTTCAGGGGTGCGCGGGAACTTCCACACGCGAGTAGCCTGGGCGCGTGTATTTCAGGGGTGCGCGGGAAGTTCCACACGCGAGTAGCCTGGGCGCGTGTATTTCAGGGGTGCGCGGGAAGTTCCACACGCGAATAGCCTGGGCGCGTGTATTTCAGGGGTGCGCGGGAAGTTCCACACGCGAATAGCCTGGGTGCGTGTATTTCAGGGGTGCGCGGGAAGTTCCACACGCGAATAGCCTGGGCGCGTGTATTTCAGGGGTGCGCGGGAAGTTCCACATGCGATTAGGCTGGGTGGGTCCTCACAGGTGTTCCCTGTACACCCTCGACGGCCCCTGCAGGCAGCCCACAAAACAGGGGACTACCCTGCATACCTGCTCATGTCCCCCTGCACCCCCACCCCCCAGCAGTGCAGGGGCAGCCTCCACCAGGCCCCCACTCATGTCTCCCACCACCCCCACCCCCCAGCAGTGCAGGGGCAGCCTCCACCAGGCCCCCACTCATGTCCCCTATCACCCCCACCCCCCCGCCACCAGGGGCAGCCTCCACCAGGCCCCCACCCATGTCTCCCAACACCCCCACCCCCCAGCCACCAGGGGCACCCTCCACCAGGCCCCACCCATGTCTCCCACCACCCCCACCCCCCAGCAGTGCAGGGGCAGCCCCCACCAGGCCCCCACCCATGTCTCCCACCTTCCCCACCCCCCAGCCACCAGGGGCACCCTCCACCAGGCCCCCACCCATGTCTCCCACCACCCCCACCCCCCAGCCACCAGGGGCACCCTCCACCAGGCCCCCACTCATGTCTCCCACCACCCCCACCCCCCAGCAGTGCAGGGGCAGCAGGCAGTCAGGCAGCAGCAGATGGCAGGTGGGAGCGTGCTCGGGGCTCTGGGGGGCAGTAGTTCGGCCTTCCGGGCAGGAGCGTGGTATTCCGTCTGCTTACGCGTGGCCAGCTTGGTACGGAGTGATTTGGCACGTGAAAATCCTGCACGTCAGCGTGAAAACCGAGGAAAGGCCCTTAGCGCGTAAGCGCATCAGCACGCATATGCGATTCTATTGGACCAAAGGCCCTCAGCGCGCAAGCGCGTCTGTGACGTGACCCGCATGGGTGTTTCCCACACAGCACGTGATGACAGAGCACACGTGGAAAGACTGCACGTCAGAGTCTAATCGCGTGTGATTGGTGGAAATGGCCCTACACGCAGAAGTGACAAAGCGTGTAATTGGTGGAAATGGCCCTAGCGCATACACGCCGCGTAAGTGACGCTGGACGTGTGGGCCTGTATAAAAGGTACGTGTAGAACACCATTTCCTTGTACATGCTTTTCGTGGAGAGCGAGTGGGTGAATTCTGTACTTCTTGTCGTTTCACACGCGATTTACTTCAGGGCGTTTCAAGTTCGTATTCCCTGTTACCTCTGACAGCTTTTTCTCTTTTTTCTCTTTTACTGGTTTACCTGGGCCTGTTCCCTCAAACAGTGTTCCCTTCTACTGTTGTCCTGTCTCCTCAGACAGCGTACAAATCTTCTTTTGGCGGGGGTGTTGCCAACCAAACGCGCTCCTTTTTCACGCTCTTTTACCTGGCAGACGGTGAGTCACGCACGTATCTAACATCTGTGCTTGCCCCGTGTGTAGCCTACCCCTTCAGAGGTCATTCTAGGCTGCGTGTGACACGCATACGTTCATTCTTGTGTTACTGGGTGCCACAGCGTAGTGCAGGTTTTTCTTTCTGCACACGTGGTCTAGGAGGGGTTGCATGCACGTCATCTCCCTTTTTTGGGGCTCCTGTGCGTAGCGTGACCCGTCATCTTTCCCCAGGGGTTACAATCAGCCTTGCAAGAGCACTAGGGTACAATTACCATCTGGTACCCAACCCCTTTGACCCCCAATTGCCCAGGACAATATTTTACAGCCACTCCCATACGCACATTAACATCAGTGCCATGGCTGGGAGGCGAGGATTCCGTAAGGGTGGCAAAGGTGGAAGAGCCACAAGTGGTGGCCGTGGAGGATCCGGTAGGGGATGTGGTCGTTACTTGCAGGGTGAGCCTGTCCCCCCATGTGTGGAGGACCAGTCAAGGGCACCCATAATCCCCCCCCCCCTCCTGTTGAGGCTGATGTGGCTGACACCATCCATGCTCAGCCCTTGTTGGACCAGCCCATTGTGGCACCAGACCTGGCTGACTCCATGGCTGACTTCCAGGTCAGCAGGCCTATGACACGTGCGCTGGTGCACGTTGATGTCACCATGCCACGTGCATGTGGGGCAGCAAGGTCATCTGCTGCACCAAGTAGGCAGGGCGGAGAGGCTGCAGGGGCAGCTGCGGCTCCATCCACCCCAGCCCTCACACACACAGCCCGGACAGTGTCGGTCCTAGTCCATGCTGCTGACATTCCCCCTGACACCATCACACTAGAGCCAATGCCTGCACCAACTCCCATGCTGAGTGTGCAATCCCACACTCCTGATACAGAGTCCACCAGGGCTCCTGCCCCTAGTGTCCAGAGCGGCGCAGGACACTCAGGATCACCACCACCTTCCAAGCGGAAGAGGAAGAGTGCTCGTCCGGCACTGGCTGATGCCCCAGACACGGCTACACAGTCCGGCCCATCCAGGAAGCCCAGCTTCAGGGATGACGAACTGAATGCACTTGTCGAGTATGTGTCCGCACATGACAACGAGATTTTCATTGTTGCAGGATACAAGACCACACCTGCACAACGCCAGGCACACTGGCAGACCGTTGCGGACATCGTAAGTGCCCTTGGAATCGTGAGGCGCACAGCCAATGATTGCTATAAGCGCTGGAATGACCTAAAGCGCAGGGCAAAGAGTAAGCTGGCCTCAAGTCATGCCGCAACTCTAGTGACTGGAGGTGGGTCTCCAGTAGTAGACATGGAACTCACTCCACATGAGTCAGTCGCTGGGACCTACGTCACGGAGGAACAGATCCAAGGCGTGGGAGATCTGGCTGATTACGAGGCATTGTCCGGTGAGTGCACATGCATGTGTGTGTCATCCATGTGCATGGTGTGTGTGAGGGCTTCTGTTTGTGTGACAGGTGAGAGTGTGTGCGCCTGAGTCGTATGGGTCAGCCATGTGCTTCATGCAATACATCCTGCGCAGCTGCATTTGGCCATAGCAGTATCCCTTCTGACAACAGTAGACATCTAGCCCAACTGCACGCCAGTTGCCCTTGAAGTGTCACCTTGCCACAACATTGTTGCTTGATTTTTCACTGTTCATTTAGTCAGATTGTTTGCATTCCACCACTATTACTAGGCATGTCGCAGTCCTCTAGTCACATGTCTGACATGGCTATGGTAAAGTGGAGTGACTTTGTTACCTGGATATCATTTGTACAAACATGTCCCTGTGCAATTGCACCATTTCGGACTGGCAGCTCCAGGTGAAGAATCTGACCTGTTTGAATTAGAAAAGCTATTACATGCGGGAACTGGACTGAATGAATAGGTGCTGCCCTCCTCTCCATCTTCACTCAATAGCAATGGTACATGCCATCTGTGTGATGGCATGTGTGTTTCACCTGCCAATCACAGGCCAATGTGTGATGCCACTGCCAGGCAGCATGCAGAAAATGTGTTCATCTTCCATCTTGGTGTCATCAGTGTGTGCCATTTGCCTGCCCTTCATACGCAGTGAGGGTGCATGCATGGGAGGGTTTTAGTCATGTGGGACATGTGTCAAACAAGTACTGGTTCTCTTGCTTCTCAGCCCTCATTGTGTGCCATGGTGCTAATGCCTGTTTCCATTTCTTTGTTTTTATGTCTTTGCAGGGGAAGACGCACCTGATACTGCTGGGGTTGTGGAGATGGTGCAGACCCAGGAGGGGTCCGAGGGCCGACCAACCACCAGTGAGGGACGTGGTGTGGTGGTGGGTGAGAACCCACAAGTGCTGCAGGTCCTGCTCTCAAGGGGTGTCTCTGGCTGCACCTCCCCCGAGCTGTACTCAGGTGTTGATTCGGATGAGACCTACGTGCCGTCGCAGGTGAGTGTTCCAGGGAAGGATTCTGTTCTGTCTCACCCACCTGCACCAGGGTCAGAACCCTCAATGGGGATGTCAGTGTTGGCAGCTACGCCTTTGGTGGTTACGGATGCAGGGTCACACTCCGCGACAGCTGATCCTGTTCCTGGGCCAGCAGATCAGAGAGGGAATGCAGTCCTGCAGCCTCAGGCAGTGCCGGCACAGCAAGGCGCAGTTCGCCTTGCCCCAGACAGGTGTGGTGCCCGCCGACGTGGTGGCCGTACGCCACCTGGCAATACCGCATGGGAGCAATCCATTTACGGTATGGCAACCCAACAGGCAGCATCATCCGAGATGATGGCTCAGGCCATGGATAGGGTGGCCACTTCCATCGTCCCCCCTGAAAGGCTGATGGAGCGACTAGAGCAGGCAACTGACTCCATCTGCCAGTCACACAGGGAGGACATGTTGGGGTCCAACAGGGACAGGCGGGCGGCACTGGCGACTCTGCAGGAGGCCATCTCCATTGAGTCCCAGGGCCACAGGGAAGCCCTGAGGCAGGAGCTCCTTCACCTCAGGACGACTCTTGTTGAGCTTGAGGCTTCAACACACCAAAGGACAGAACAGCAGCTGGAGCGTCTCACCCGTACGCTCTCAGCTGAGATGCAGGCAACGAGGGCGGAGGTCCGGGCATCCCGTGAGTTGTTGCATGGGGACCTCCGGACACTCATCCTCCAGAACCAGACCTATCACACCCGCATGCTTGCAGCCATGGAGGAGCAGACTAGGGCCTTGCGTGGGCTGCCTCCCATAGTGCAACCACCTCCGGATGCAGCTGCACAGGGTGATAATAGCGACAGCAGTGATACTCCCACAATAGGGTAGCCGTGTGGGCCATGAGCCCATGGAGGTGTTTTTTTTTCCCAGGATCCACGCAGGTGGGTTCTGGTGTGCATCCTGTCCTCGGACCTCCTGGGTGGCCTCCCCAACCCCCCCGGGCCCTTCAATGGCCATTTTTGATTTTTTTTTATTTTTATTTTTATTTTTATTTATTTTATTCCCTATTTTTTTGGGACAATTTGTTGGCTTCCGTGGTTCCTGTGGGCATACGCTGCATTGTGGCTGGGCACATGCAGGCTTGTAATGTATTTGGTTCAGATGCTTGGGTTTGAGTCACACACACCCCTCCTGCTTCCCGTTGCCATGGGCTTGCAAAGGGTGTGCCCAAGTGACAGTGAATTACACAGTGACGTTGGACTCCCATGAGCTGTGTGGGCAGTCTGTAGTCAATACTGTGTATACATTCCTAGTGCATATTGCTGTTGTGTTGTACACTGCATGTTGCATTGATGTGTAACTCATCTTCTGTGTCTACCTCCCAATTTGCAGGTCCCTTCCTCATGTCTACACAAGGACCTCTAGTCTGGAGATGTGGTCCATGTTGGCAGCAGTGCACCTACAACTCTACATGGCGCCAACACTGCACAGTTGGTAGTGGTGGGAGTGCAGGCATTTCCAGGTGGTGAGACTACTAATATTTAACATTAGTGATGTCATGTTAATGGTAGTACGTGCTCAAGTTTGTTGTTGGTCCGGCATTACTGTGAGCATTTCAGGTGTTGCAAGTATCTAATAGGGTCACTGTACATTGTGACACTAGTGTCATGTTGTGTGGATTACTTTGTTTACCTGCAAATAGCATGACATGGCACGGTGTGTGGTGTGGCGGTGCTGGGGTTGGGTTGGCTGACATGGCACTGTCCTCTTGTTGCATTTTGCAAGTGGGCATTCATTTTAGCTGCTTGAATGTGCAACTTCACAAAACTGCATTGGTGGTGTCTTTGTGGGTAGGGATGCACACATTGTGACACTTCCAGGTGAACAATCTCAGGCTGATATGGTTTTCACGGTTCTTTCTCCAGACATTCAGGGTCAGTGTCAGGTTGAGTCATCATTGATTGTCAGATGGAATGTGGCAGGGCAGTGTGCACTCCACAGAGGTGTGATTTCTATGTGAAGTAATTAGCCACTAGCTGTGTACGAGCTGCCTCCCCCCGTGCCCTTTCCCCTCCCATGCGCAGCGGCTGTGCAGGTGGTTGCGGATGGAGGGGCACCACCATGTCCACGGCCAGGCCCCGGCGTGTTGCAACATTGTGCAGGACACATGCTGCCACTATGATCCTGCACACTACTGGGGGAGCGTACAACAGCTGCCCGCCAGAACAGTCAAGGGAGCAAAAGCGTGACTTCAGCACTCCGAATGTGCGCTCCACTATGCCCTGGGTTGTAATGTGGCCTGCGTTATATCTTACCTGGGGTGGCGTGGTGGGATTCCGAATTGGCGTCATCATGTGGGGGCTGAGAGGGTAGGCACTGTCCCCTGTGGAGGTGGTGATTGGTATCATTGGTGGGGTTGTGACCTTGCTCAGTATCTGACATGCATGCATGTGCAGTGGCATTCATACTCACCAAGCAGCCATGTATCGCCATGCCGCCCAGCTTCTAGGTCCCGGCTTTGGGTGGACATTCAGTAAATGAAGCTGTCGTGGGTGGACCCGGGATAGTTGGCATATACTGAGGTGATGATTCCCTTGGCATTACATACTACCTGCACGTTGATGGAATGCCAGTGCTTGCGGTTCCTATAGATGTGCTCAGATGCCCTGGGGGGACGTAGAGCCACATGGGTGCAGTCGATGGCACCTAGCACTTTGGGGAATCGTGCCACAGCGTAGAAATCCAGGGCGGCAGCATGCCTTTCTGCAGGGGTTCTGGGCAGGTATATGTGCCTGCGGACTGATGGGCGTGCAGTGATGATGTTCAAGACCTGGTGTGGGCAGCGTGACTGGGTGGCCTGTGATACACCACCCACAATGGCACTTGTCCGCTGAAATGATCCAGTGGCTAAGAAGTGCAGTACATTGAGGACCTAGGGGCTGAGTGCTTGGGAGCACAGGGTGGGTGATGTGAGGTCATCCTCCCACTCACTCACCAGGTCCAGTATGATGTGTGGTGGAAACCTGTACCTCCCATGCACCTGGTCATCAGGCATCCCGAAAAGGCTGGTTCTGGGTGTGAATATTCTGGCCCTGACTATCCTCCTCCTCCTCCTCCTTTGGTAGGCCACGCCCACTGCTGCTAGGAACGGTATGTTCATCCTGGGTCTGAGCTTGTCATTTTTTTAGCGCGCAAATTAATGCGTTGCGCGTGTTGTAGGCGAGCGTGTGACCCGCGCACCCCTGAAATCCAGTACCCAGTCCAATAGCATGTGGAAATTCCCGCGCACACCGGGATACAGGTGCGCTGACGTACTTGCGTGTGTAAGTGTCCGGGCACACCTGATATACACGTACATAGGCCAATCCCGTGTACGCGCACTTTTGTCCAATTACACGCGATGACACCCTGACGTGCTGTCCAATTACACGCAATGAGACTCTGCCGTGCTGTCCAATTACACGCGATGACACTCTGACGTGCAGTCTTTCCACGTGTGCTCTGTCATCACGTGCTGTGTGGGAAACACCCGTGCGGGTCACGTCACAGACGCGCTTACGCGCTGAGGGCCTTTGGTCCAATAGAATCGCGTATGCGTGCTGACGCGCTTACGCGCTAAGGGCCTTTCCTCGGTTTTCACGCTGACATGCAGGATTTTCACGTGCCAAATGACTCCGTACCAAGCTGGCCACGCGTAAGCACACGGAAGACCACGCTCCTGCCCAGAAGGCCGGACTACTGCCCCCCAGAGCCCCGAGCACGCTCCCACCTGCCATCTGCTGCTGCCTGACTGCCTGCTGCCCACGTGCACTGCCATTTGCTGCCTGCACATCAGCCAGGGGTGCTGTTGCTGTGACCACCCCTGCTGGAACCGAAGACTCCCGACTGGAATTCCATCGCTCCACAGCCCAGCCCCAGGACCCAGTTGCCCACCCACTCCTGCCTCTGGGGTTGTCATGTCGGGGCAAACACCATCTGTGACCACTGACAACCCCCGGCCAGAGAGGCAGAGGGGCACCAGCTTCAGTGCCACCGAAGTTGGTGTCCTGGTGGAGCAAGTCCTGGGGCAGTATGATGCCCTCTTCGGAAGTTCCCGCAGCAACAAGGAAGGACGGACTCGGATCTAGACTGACATCGTGACTGCCATCAACGCGGAGGGGGTGGCAGTCCGGGACTTACAACATGTCAGGAAGCGCTGGGAGGACTTCAGGTCCAGGACCCTGAACAAGGCCCGGCGCCTCTTGAAGGCAGCGGATGCCAAGGGGCGCCGGGGCCACTTGTCGGAAGAACAGATGGGGGTCCTGGAACGCATATCCCCAGCGCTCCACGTCCAGGTCCTAGAGAAGCAGACCCGTCTGGAGTCGAGCGGTGAGTGTACATGCATCCTGATTGTGAGCAGTGCGTGTGGTGATTATTCGGCATTGTGCCGGTTGCACATCTGTTTGTATGGGGTCGAGTATGGGTGGGGGTGTACAGGGCCGTGGGTCTGACACATGCGAGGGCTGTAATGTGTGAGACATGGATGGTGCTTGTGTGTGTGGGCTTGCATGGCAAATGCAGTTGTGCGTGCACACATGTTTGGATGAATGTGTATGTAAGTAGACATGTCCGTGATGTCAGGCATGTATGTTGTTTTCGGCTGCATGTATGAGCACTGTGTACATGTGCATGTGTGTGTATTTGTCAAGGGTGCAACAGTGATGCAACATGGATGCATGTGACAGCGGTATGTGGAAGCCTGATTGGCAGATGTGACATGGATGCCCATCTGAACAGTGCAACACTTGGCAGAGGTGTAGACATGCATGCAAGTGTGGTGCTGTGTGTACATGTGTGGTGCACTTCCTGTGTTGCATGTGATGTCTGGCTCCCCTTTGGCTGCTGATGCTGTTGTATGTGTAGGGATGGTGGTGGCAGTTGCGATATGGCTGTGGTATGGCTCATGTGTGCGAGTTGCAATGACATGTGTGTTGGGGATTGTGATGACATGTCTGAGGTTTGCCAATGCCACTCATGTGCAACTGTCATGCGTGTATGTGTCCATTGTACAGTGCCCTGATGCCTGTGTTTTGTTTCTCCCTGTCTGCAGCGTCAACTGATGAAGAGGGCGGAGAAGGTGCTGTGGAGCACAGCGCCGGGGATCCGACCGCCAGCCGGAGACGCAAGGCCCGGCTCCCCTCCCGTGTTGTCATCTCGTCGGGGAGTGAGGAGTCCGGTGCCGCATCCCAGGCCGCAGCTGCCGGGAGGAGGTCCAAGAGGCGGAGGTTGCAGTTGGACTCCTCGGCAGCAGAAGGGGCAGCTGGGACCCCACAGGGCCCAACAGGGGAAGATGGCACAGAGTCATCCAGGTTGGTGGGGGGTTTGGTGGAGGAGGGGGCCGTGCAAGCACCAGAGACGGGGTCTGGAGGTGGGGATCCCACTGGTGCTAGTGGTGCAGTGCAGGACCAGGGACAGGAGGCTGCACAGGCGGCCGCGGAGGTGCCTGTGTGCAATCCTGTCCCCGATCCTGTCCCTGCATCATCTTGCACCAGCAGGGATGCCTACGTCCAGACCCGTTTTAAGGCAGGGGATGAGCTGACGTCAACTGGCCTTCCTCTGCCTGCGGACGTGGCCATCCAGGTCCGGGTTGAGCCTGTCCTGGCTGGTGTGGCGTTGCGTCAACGGGCCATGCGAGGTGACCTGCAATCTTTTCATGGAGAGACTGCACGTCATCTCGAATGGCTCGTTGACCACGTCAGCCTGCTGGGACAGGTCACCCAGGCCGGATTCCTCCATCTGATGGGGCTTGCTCCGACCCCCTCCTCAACTGGACCCCCTACGCGCCAGTCGTCCTCTGTGCCATCTTCCCACCCATCAGTCACCTGGGTGCCCTGTGGAGCTGCCTCTGCCAGTGCGGCCAGGCTGGTGGAGGAGGCATCCCTGCCACAGTCGGGAGTCGGAGGTCCAGCAGGGGTGGCCACATCAACAACTGCACCCCAGCCGGCGGAGAATGTGCAGGCAGCAGGAGGCAGTGCACGGGCAGAGGCAGAGCAGCAGCAGCAGCAACATGGTGGGAGACATGAAGGCTCGGGGCTTTCGACATCGGAGGGGCAGGCATCGGCCGGAGGGCAGGGGGACCCAGGACAGAGAGTGTCTTCCGTGTGGCAGCGGTTGGGCCACGCCTTAGGTGCGGAGCGGCGGCGGGCGGAAGAGGCGCGGCTCACAATGGTCAGGGCGGAGAACTCCATGCGGAGGGCCCTGAGGCGGGCCGAGTGCCTCGAGGCAATCCGCAGGGGGTTTGAGGAGGACACAGCGTCGTCCCTGCGGACCCTCGGGGCCATGGAACTGGACCGCCTCCGGGACATCGAACAGGTGTTCGATGATGCCCTGGCCCGGGACACCACGGAGTGAGCCGCTAGACTTGCCCGCCGCCTTTGTATATAGTTCTTTAGTTTTAGGTTTCCTTTCTTTCTTATTATGATTTGGAGTCGAAGGACACTGCTCCACTTTTTGTATATAGTTGATTTTTAGGTAGGTTTTTTAGTAGGTTTCCTTTGTTCAGTTGGGCTCATGGACCCTTGGTAGTTTTTTACATAGTTCTTTATTGCATGGAGATTTTTTAACTTTTGACTTTGGGCAAATATTTTTGGGATTCTGATTTGCAGTTTTGTGTTTTTATACGGACATGCAGCTTTTTTTTTCTCATTCACATTGTAGTTTGTTTTCTTTCTTTAGCATTCTTTATTTTTTTCAATACAATTTTGTTTCCATACTTCACTGTGTGGTATCATCTCATTGGTTTCATGCATGTCATGTTGTGTGTTTTCCCATTCAATTGCAACCAATTTGTGTGACGGACATGGGTTCATTAGCTTAATGAACATTGGGGGTGTAACATGTGATTTCCATTTCCATGTGGGTGAATAGGTTACTTGGTAGGGCTTTTTGGCTGTGGAGGCTGTCCATTACGCACATGATTGGGGATTGTGAGGACCTGGTGGAGGCTGCCCCTGGTGGCGGGGGTGTGGGGGTGATAGGGGACATGAGTGGGGGCCTGGTGGAGGCTGCCCCTGCACTGCTGGGGGGTGGGGGTGGTGGGAGACATAAGTGGGGGCCTGGTGGAGGCTGCCCCTGCACTGCTGGGGGGTGGGGGTGGTGGGAGACATGGGTGGGGGCCTGGTGGAGGCTGCCCATGGTGGCAGGGGGGTGTGGGTGGTGGGAGACATGAGTGGGGGCCTGGTGGAGCGTGCCCCTGGTGGCGGGGGGGTGGGGGTGATAGGGGACATGAGTGGGGGCCTGGTGGAGGCTGCCCCTGCACTGCTGGGGGGTGGGGGTGGTGGGAGACATGAGTGGGGGCCTGGTGGAGGCTGCCCCTGCACTGCTGGGGGGGGGTGGTGGGAGACATGGGTGGGGGCCTGGTGGAGGCTGCCCATGGTGGCAGGGGGGTGGGGGTGGTGGGAGACATGAGTGGGGGCCTGGTGGAGGGTGCCCCTGGTGGCTGGGGGGTGGGGGTGGTGGTAGACATGAGTGGGGGCCTGGTGGAGGCTGCCCCTGCACTGCTGGGGGGTGGGGGTGGTGGGAGACATGGGTGGGGGCCTGGTGGAGGCTGCCCATGGTGGCAGGGGGGTGGGGGTGGTGGGAGACATGAGTGGGGGCCTGGTGGAGGGTGCCCCTGGTGGCGGGGGGGTGGGGGTGGTGGGAGACATGGGTGGGGGCCTGGTGGAGGGTGCCCCTGGTGGTGGGGGGGTGGGGGTGATAGGGGACATGAGTGGGGGCCTGGTGGAGGCTGCCCCTGCACTGCTGGGGGGTGGGGTTGGTGGGAGACATGGGTGGGGGCCTGGTGGAGGGTGCCCCTGGTGGCTGGGGGGTGGGGGTGGTGGGAGACATGAGTGGGGGCCTGGTGGAGGGTGCCCCTGCACTGCTGGGGGGTGGGGGTGGTGGTAGACATGTGTGGGGGCTTGGTGGAGGCTGCCCCTGCACTGCTGGGGGGTGGGGGTGGTGCGAGACATGAGTGGGGGCCTGGTGGAGGCTGCCCCTGGTGGCTGGGGGGTGGGGGTGGTGGGAGACATGAGTGGGGGCCTGGTGGAGGGTGCACCTGGTGGCTGGGGGGTGGGGGTGGTGGTAGAGATGGGTGGGGGCCTGGTGGAGGGTGCCCCTGGTGGCGGGGGGTGGGGGTGGTGGGAGACATGAGTGGGGGCCTGGTGGAGGGTGCCCCTGGTGGCTGGGGGGGGGGTGGTGGGAGACATGGGTGGGGGCCTGGTGGAGGGTGCCCCTGGTGGCTGGGGGGTGGGGGTGGTGGGAGACATGGGTGGGGGCCTGGTGGAGGGTGCCCCTGGTGGCTGGGGGTGGTGGGAGACATGGGTGGGGGCCTGGTGGAGGCTGCCCCTGGTGGCGGGGGGGTGGGGGTGACAGGGGACATGAGTGTGGGCCTGGTGGAGGCTGCCCCTGCACTGCTGGGGGGTGGGGGTGGTGGGAGACATGGGTGGGGGCCTGGTGGAGGGTGCCCATGGTGGCTGGGGGGTGGGGGTGGTGGGAGACATGGGTGGGGGCCTGGTGGAGGGTGCCCCTGGTGGCAGGGGGGTGGGGGTGATAGGGGACATGAGTGGGGGCCTGGTGGAGGATGCCCCTGCACTGCTGGGGGGTGGGGGTGGTGGGAGACATGGGTGGGGGCCTGGTGGAGGGTGCCCCTGGTGGCTGGGGGGTGGGGGTGATAGGGGACATGAGTGGGGCCTGGTGGAGGCTGCCCCTGCACTGCTGGGGGGTGGGGGTGGTGGGAGACATGAGTGGGGGCCTGGTGGAGGCTGCCCCTGCACTGCTGGGGGGTGGGGGTGGTGGGAGACATGGGTGGGGGCCTGGTGGAGGCTGCCCGAGGTGGCAGGGGGGTCGGGGTGGTGGGAGACATGAGTGGGGGCCTGGTGGAGGGTGCCCCTGGTGGCTGGGGGGTGGGGGTGGTGGTAGACATGAGTGGGGGCCTGGTGGAGGCTGCCCCTGCACTGCTGGGGGGTGGGGGTGGTGGGAGACATGGGTGGGGGCCTGGTGGAGGCTGCCCATGGTGGCAGGGGGGTGGGGGTGGTGGGAGACATGAGTGGGGGCCTGGTGGAGGGTGCCCCTGGTGGCTGGGGGGTGGGGGTGGAGGGAAACATGGGTGGGGGGCTGGTGGAGGGTGCCCCTGGTGGCGGGGGGGTGGGGGTGGTGTCAGACATGAGTGGGGGCCTGGTGGAGGGTGCCCCTGGTGGCTGGGGGGTGGTGGGAGACATGGATGGGGGCCTGGTGGAGGGTGCCCCTGGTCGCTGGGGGGTGGGGGTGGTGGGAGACATGGGTGGGGGCCTGGTGGAGGGTGCCCCTGGTGGCTGGGGGTGGTGGGAGACATGGGTGTGGGCCTGGTGGAGGCTGCCCCTGGTGGCGGGGGGGTGGGGGTGATAGGGGACATGAGTGTGGGCCTGGTGGAGGCTGCCCCTGCACTGCTGGGGGGTGGGGGTGGTGGGAGACATGGGTGGGGGCCTGGTGGAGGGTGCCCATGGTGGCTGGGGGGTGGGGGTGGTGGGAGACATGGGTTGGGGCCTGGTGGAGGGTGCCCCTGGTGGCGGGGGGGTGGGGGTGATAGGGGACATGAGTGGGGGCCTGGTGGAGGCTGCCCTTGCACTGCTGGGGGGTGGGGGTGGTGGGAGACATGGGTGGGGGCCTGGTGGAGGGTGCCCCTGGTGGCTGGGGGGTGGGGGTGGTGGGAGACATGGGTGGGGGCCTGGTGGAGGCTGCCCCTGCACTGCTGGGGGGTGGGGGTGGTGGTAGACATGAGTGGGGGCCTGGTGGAGGCTGCCCCTGCACTTCTGGGGGGTGGGGGTGGTGGGAGACATGAGTGGGGGCCTGGTGGAGGCTGCCCCTGGTGGCTGGGGGGTGGGGGTGGTGGGAGACATGAGTGGGGGCCTGGTGGAGGCTGCCCATGGTGGCAGGGGGTGGGGGTGGTGGGAGACATGAGTGGGGGCCTGGTGGAGGGTGACCCTGGATGCTGGGGGGTGGGGGTGATGGTAGACATGAGTGGGGGCCTGGTGGAGGCTGCCCCTGCACTGCTGGGGGGTGGGGGTGGTGGGAGACATGAGTGGGGGCCTGGGGGAGGGTGACCCTGGATGCTGGGGGGTGGGGGTGGTGGGAGACATGAGTGTGGGCCTGGTGGAGGCTGCCCCTGCACTGCTGGGGGGTGGGGGTGGTGGGAGACATGGGTGGGGGCCTGGTGGAGGGTGCCCATGGTGGCTGGGGGGTGGGGGTGGTGGGAGACATGGGTGGGGGCCTGGTGGAGGCTGCCCCTGGTGGCGGGGGGTGGGGGTGATAGGGGACATGAGTGTGGGCCTGGTGGAGGCTGCCCCTGCACTGCTGGGGGGTGGGGGTGGTGGGAGACATGGGTGGGGGCCTGGTGGAGGGTGCCCATGGTGGCTGGGGGGTGGGGGTGGTGGGAGACATGGGTGGGGGCCTGGTGGAGGGTGCCCCTGGTGGCAGGGGGGTGGGGGTGATAGGGGACATGAGTGGGGGCCTGGTGGAGGCTGCCCCTGCACTGCTGGGGGGTGGGGGTGGTGGGAGACATGGGTGGGGGCCTGGTGGAGGGTGCCCCTGGTGGCTGGGGGGTGGTGGTGGTGGGAGACATGAGTGGGGGCCTGGTGGAGGCTGCCCATGGTGGCAGGGGGGTGGAGGTAGTGGGAGACATGCATTGTTGATCAGTAGTGCAAGGTGACATGTGGGTTGGCTGGGGGGCATGCCCATGGTGGATGGGATGCCTGCGGGACATGAGCATGGGTGCAGGGTAGTCCCCCGTGGTGTGGGCTGCCTGCAGGGTCCGTGGAGATTGTGGAGCGTACACCTGGGAGGGCCCACACGGCCAATTCACGTGTGGTACTCCCCAGAACCCCTGAAATACACGTACCCTGATGAAATCGCGTGTGGAACTTCCCGCGCACCCCTGAAATACACGTACCCTGCTGAAATCGCGTGTGGAAATTCCTGCGCACCCCTGAAATACACGTACCCTGCTCGCACTGGGCCAATCGCGTGTGGAACTTCCCGCGCACCCCTGAAATACACGTACCCTGATGAAATCGCGTGTGGAACTTCCCGCGCACCCCTGAAATACACGTACCCTGATGAAATCACGTGTGGAACTTCCCGCGCACCCCTGAAATACACGTACCCTGCTGAAATCGCGTGTGGAAATTCCCGCGCACCCCTGAAATACACGTACCCTGCTCGCACTGGCCCAATCGCGTGTGGAACTTCCCGCGCACCCCTGAAATACACGTACCCTGATGAAATCGCGTGTGGAACTTCCCGCGCACCCCTGAAATACACGTACCGAGATGAAATCGCATGTGGAACTTCCCGCGCACCCCTGAAATACACGTACCCTGCTGAAATCGCGTGTGGAAATTCCCGCGCACCCCTGAAATACACGTACCGTGCTCGCACTTGGCCAATCGCGTGTGGAACTTCCCGCGCACCCCTGAAATACACGTACCCTGCTGAAATCGCGTGTGGGACTTCCCGCGCACCCCGGAAATACACGTACCCTGCTGAAATCGCGTGTGGGACTTCCCGCGCACCCCGGAAATACACGTACCCTGATGAAATCGCGTGTGGAACTTCCCGCGCACCCCTGAAATACACGTACCCTGCTGAAATCGCGTGTGGAAATTCCCGCGCACCCCTGAAATACACGTACCCTGCTTGCACTGGGCCAATCGCGTGTGGAACTTCCCGTGCACCCCTGAAATACACGTACCCTGCTGAAATCGCGTGTGGAACTTCCCGCGCACCCCTGAAATCCACGTACCCGGCCAAATCGCTTGTGAGACTTCCCGCGCACCCCGGTATACACGCACACGTATTTTTTGTCAGCGGGTGTCCGTGTTTGTGGGTACCCCTTTGCACGTCATTTTTCCTGGAGGGCCACAGTATAGGACATTCATCATGGCAGTATATAGGTGCTATTTGTTGGCGCACCTTTTGGCGCACATTTCTTACAGCCGCAGAGACGCTACCGACTGCTTTCTTGTGGCGGTCGTGTTTGTGCCTGTGCGCTGGTTTGAGCGTGCGCTTTTTTGCCCTATTCTATTCCATGAATACGTGTTGTAGGCGAGCGTGTAGGCGTTCCGCGCACTTGTGCCCTGTACTTCCCCCGTGACGCCCACGTTTTGGCAAGTTGTTCCCCATTCCGAGTGTTACGCCCGTGTTCCGCCTACTTTTGTTGCGTGCGCTGCGCTATGTGCGAATTTCGCTGTGGCCTGTGCGATTTTCGCTGTGACCTGGCGCACGCTGTTAGATGGCCTGTGCGCCAACGTGCGCCGCGCACTTTTTTATCGCACATCCGCTGGTTTTCTCGCGCACGGACTTCCATGAATCGACGTGCGCTGCTTTTCGTGCGATTTTCGCACTTGCACTGCGATTTTCGCTATTCCACTGCGATTCGCACGTTTTTGCCCACTTGAGCCACGCTAATTATTCCATGAATCGGCCTGTTAATGTGAATAAGTGCTGCTCTCACAAGGCTATGCGCTCCCAGTCCACTGGTGTCCACTCTGACAAAACATTGCACACAGAGGGTATCTGTCCATAAGAACACTTCTTCCAAATTGCACACGAGGAACAACTCTGGGATAATATCTATCCCAACACTCCCAAGGAATAGCCTCAGAATATACTCCCTGCCAAACTACAATGGAGTGATGTTCGCTACCATGGCCTGTTTTTGATCTTCTTTTGGCATTATCTTGCATACTTTGTTTCCCTTGCTTTATTGTTAGTTACTCAGGTAGTAAAGTACCTATGTATGTCCCCTCACCTAACTTACAGCATTACAAAGAGACAAAGGGGGTCATTCCGAGTTGGGCGGTAAGGGTTAACGGTCACCGGTAACGAGACCGGTGCCGTTAAACCCTTACCGCCCTATTCCGAGTTCCCTTTGCGGGTTGGTACTTAACGCCGCTTTTTGCAGGCGTTAAAAAACCAACCCGCAAAGGGACCTAGGAGCTAATTATGGCACCGTAATTTACGGTGCCGTAATTAGCGCCTTCCCCATTCCCATTGAGCCCTATGGGCCAAAAATGGGAATGGGGAAGGGCCCATGGTGAATGGGGAATTACCGACCCCGCCAACCTTGGAATGGGGCGGTAATTCCGCCATTCACCATGGCGGAGTCGGAAAGATAACGGCGTCAACCAAGGCGCTAATTGCGCCTTGGTTAACGCCAGGGTCGGAATGAGGCCCAAAGACTGCCTATCCACTAGCTACCGGAAGCGTCAAAACAAGCAGCTCTTGCATTGATCAGTGGCTTTGATGGTTTACAGTAATTGGCATGAGGCCAGGAGGGGAAATTCCTATAGCAAACTACTTCATGACAACTGGACCATTTGCCTTTTAAGCAGTTCTTTTTGTGATGTTGTCAGTGGGCCTTTGTGAAACATCAGCACAGAAAGAACTTCTTAAAATCCTCCTTTAGACCATGCATTCTTATCTGTGGTCATCAATTGCTGATGCATTTCTGACAATTGCGCAAGTGTATCACATGTTGCACTTGCAGACTGGACTTGCCTTTGTGACATTATTTTCTCTGCCATGTAATATCCCAAACACATAGCAGGAATCTGTAGACAATGTTTATGCAATGTTCCTTTGCTATAGTGCCTGCACTTGTTTTTGGAACTAGCCCAGTCACTTTCATTGAAAAATACACCTACCAACTGTCCACATTCTTTCACTGTTAGTGGGAAACACACTGAATGAGTAAAGTTTAACTCCCCTTTTTCGTTCCATAGACAAGAACCATGAACATAGTATTCATTGTCTGGATTTTGCAATGGGATTTCCTCCAAAAATGTTGTGCTCTAATTGGCACTGCTGTTCTTAGGACATCAGGCATGGCAGACATTAGACTGCATTTAGCACTGGATGATATGCAAGAGTGAGATTGGCTGAATCGAACAGTATTAATTCATATGTTGTAAGTCTTGATGTAGGCAAATCCTGGGTTTTAATTTTAAGTAACAATGCTTTGACTGTGTGTGGTACCACTACAACATGATGTGATCCTAGCACTATATTTCAAATGCTTTGAAGTGAAAGCACAACTGTGGCTACAGATCACGAGTTTGGGGACTAGTAATGCTGCTACTGAATATAACACTATACAGTAATACACTATTGTGCAATGCTTGTCCCTATGTTCCTGCGTTAATGCTGCTTGTGCCTAACCTTCATTTTCATGACAATAATGAATACATGGCTTTTTGTAATCAGTCAACTCGAGAGCAGGTGATCTTACCAATGCCTGCTTTATTTCAGTGAATGCCTTTTCTGCTTCCTCTGTCCATATTAAAGGTTTGGATGTGTTTAAATGGGCCATTTCTTGTAATGGCTGTATTATGGCTGCATAACCTAATATCCAAAGGCTGCAATACTCATTAGCGCCTAAAAGGACCTCTTTTGACTGATTGATTGCTACTGATTTGGGCATATTTTGAAACATTTGAATTCCTTATTCTGTGTGGTGTCTACTTCCTGCTGACACACCATTTTCAAATTAATGTACGTTCTCCTTGCATAACTGTAGCTTTTGCTTGGAAGCTTTGTGTCCCTTAATTTCCTGAGAAGTTAATAGTAATTATAAGTCATGTTTGCATACTTCATATGAGGGAGTTGTGATTAGCAGGTCGCCTACATATTGTACCAAATGTGAGCTCTCCATCCCCATAAAACACTTTTTGGTTGGACACCCTAAAAGGGACCGGAGTCCAAAAATGTGGGAGAGTTTGGGAGGTGCTATTATGTGTGTGCATTTCAGCCATTAAGGTTATGAAAGGGTGTACAAGCCCTGCTAGTCACACATGTCTAAATGGAGTGGGTATGGGCAAAGCTGAGGTATACTATGGACTAAAGGGGAGAATTGTGTTTAAGGAGATAGTTGTGTGGGAAGCTGCAGTTCAAATTTTTGTCTTTAAAAATAGCTTTATTTTTATGGCAGAAGTAATGTGCAATAGTGATTGAGTTACATGTGAGTGCAGGGTGTGTGGTGTGAGCCTATGCCTTTTGCTAAGTTGCCAAGGTGCGGTGTGCAAGAGTAAAAATGGGATAGCTGTACAACCAGCAATGTTTACTTCGTGGGTTCCATTTATGTACAAAGAACAGTACTCAGTTTCACGGATGATCTACGTGCTAGAAGAATGCAAAATACTCACGTTACCATACAGACCTTTCTACAGGGCTTTTGAAGATAGGGTTGGGATTTATGTGTACCCCTGCTGTCAACAGGTCCACATAAATTTACCACTAGAATGAGTAAATACAATGAGAGACTGACTATTGTGTTGTAGCGTACTGAAAAGTATGCTGAAAGCAAATTGATAACGGTGAAATATGTGGGTGTTGAAGGAATACACAACACAACGGTCGGTGGATTGGGTACCACAGGAAAGCATGACAAAAATACTGCCTTTACTGTGCTTAAATGTGCACACATCTATGAACCTGTGGCTAAAGGTTTCTTTATGGGTAGGATTAGTGTATAATATGGGCTTGTTGTTGGTACACGTGTTTATTTGGCCTCAGGTTTCACAAGGTATTGCGGTATCTAACTGAATGTGCTCTTGTTCTATGTTCCAAATGAACCCAACTTCGTTCAAATGCAGTGATCGTAATTCATGGGGCACCCTTGACAATACTTAATCTAAATGTCCTTGCTTTGTTTCATCTCCTTTTCTCTCTCTTCTTCATGCTCTGTTTGCAACATAGTCATTATCCTTGGGATCTCTAAACACGTTCTGTCCAGAGTTCAATGTACAATACATAGCAACCTGCACAGTAGGTCCCACCCTAGCATATTGACTGGCAATGGTTGGCTCAAAAGAAATGTATTTTTATCTGAAATGGGTCCAAATGATACTGTAAAGGGTTTAGTTACTAGGTCAATCATTGGATTGTTTATGGTCCCTATGGCTCGCACTGTTTTTGATGAAAATGGAATGTTCACAAAATCTTTACTCTTAATTGCAGGGCAGTTTGCCCTCATGTCAATAAGCATACGCTGAGGCAATTAACTTAATTTTAAAATGAAGACACTTTGATACACTCAAAATGCAGTTGGTCGGTAAATCACAGGCATTTAAACACATATCTATATCATGTTTTCTAACTAAACCCCGAAAAGAAAAACATCTCATTCAAACTCTTTTGTATGACCTACATGTGTGTTTACAGCTCAGCTCCAACATGCTTCCAAGACAAAATTCTGCCATACATCTCACAGAAACCCCTTTGCTCCACAGATCATCATCCTCTGAACAGGGACGTCATTTCACCAAAATGCTAGGGGTAGTGGAAATGACATCACATGACCCATAAGCTCTGATGAGATCACAGGAAGTGATGTCATTTGAACACACCCGAAGTACACTATGAAAAATATGGTTACAATATCACTGTAACGTGATATACATTTCATATAAGAATGGTCACCTTATGTATAAGCAGAAAAAAAACAAGCTAATGTTGCAACTTGCAAAAAGCAAAATACATAGGCCGAAATGGATGCTTAGTCTGCTCTAGGAGGAATTTGTCTGCATTGTGAATTTGAGGTGTTTAAGAACAAACTAAATCAGTGACTCAACCTCTGAAGTGTGCCTGAAATAAACCTTTAATGAGTCTAGCAATTATGTTTAGAATTCGAGAAAGACAAATTATTTGTCATTCATATTCTTTCTTATTTAGGGTCACTACACAAAGTGTTACTCTTGTGGAACCCCTGTTTTTTTTGAGGAGCCTGAACAAGAAAGCCAGCCAGTCTAGAAACGAAAAGCATCATGGCATTGCCCACAGCCCAGAAGCTTTAATTTGTAAAAACAAAAACTAAAGGGGTATCAAGGGAGACCTATTAGAGGTTTTGTTGGAGAGCTATTACACAATTTGGGTGGTATTTAGACTAGTGGGGTTGACTGTAATTTCAGACTATTTGGACTTTGCACTTACAGGGACAGAACAGCACCAGCTGTTTCTCTGGTCACTTATTCACAAAACCGGACTACCGTTTTTGACGGATCTGCTCAGCTGTCAGCATGCACAGCCGAGACACACATACACACGCCTCATAGGTTTTCTAGCTTGCTGGCTGGTCCCCCAAATGAAACCTCTCACTTTAGCACTTTTTGGTACACTATGACACTTCCTTATTATTTCCCTTTTTTCAAAAATAATACACATAGACATAAAAATGTAATCCCACTGATTTGTTTTTTTATTTTACAAATGCTTGTCTTTATACGTGTTATAATATAAAAATAGGTTTAGCCATACGCATGTTAAACAAGTGAACACTTGAGCCATAGATACATGAGCCATCTTTGTTCATAATGAAAACGTTAATTTTTTCTTACCCACCCCTTAAAACCCGATGAGGTTACAAAATGTACCATCTAAGAGAAAAGATATAAAACACATAACACAATAGCCTGTCGACTTTTCCCTTTGTCACACTTCAGTGATTCGCAATTACACATGTGAGAAAGAAAATAACATCTCTGTTTAAAAATAATAACAGTTTAATTCTGACTGACTGACTGAAAGATAACACGCTCTCCGCACACCCCTCAATTTCCAAAGATACTCACATTCAATTGTGAAGCCTCTGCACTCTTATCAGGAAAGCCCCTCTCTGAAATGTTATCAGCAAATGGGGTGTTGCAAAAGCCAACAACCTCCCTCCGAACTGTCTTTCTCAGATAGCTGCTTGGAGAGAATCTTGTACTCTCTGCACAGCTTGGCTCTGCTCTCCATACGAATCCCAGCTAACGGCTGCAATTCTGAACTCTTCTCTCTGCAAAATGAGGACTGCCTCTCTACCCTCCTTACAGCTACATTTATACCATAGGCCTGTCAATGTTACTTACCCTGCCTCTTTTCCTGATGTCTCCTGTCACCCCAGCTCCCTTCTAGAGCTGTCATTTCTCTCTCTGAACACCCCAGCTCCCGAACACATTTGTATCAACTTGCTCCCTGCAAGGCACACAATAGCACTTAAAAAAAAAAAAACAGCCAATGCATTTTGCATGCACGTTTTAAACTTCCACTGATCAGGAAAAACACGGAATTTGTCATCTGAATCATTTGTACTGCTCTGTTAAAGGGTATGTTCATTAATTACTGGAGGAATGTTATTTAATGGGAAGTTGTTAGTTGATTACTCTGGGTTAACTTACTCAGTGGAAACTGTACAGATGGCGAATTCACAATAACATGGAACATTTTTACACATGCTCAGTGCATTTCAATTTGCTGACTTTTTTATACCCGATGCACTACATTCAGTGTGCTGCCCCAAGAAAAGTGCATTATCTTTCTCTACACGCCATCCTTTTTCTCTTATAGCGATTGCCTGCAACATCACTACATGAGAAACAAAAATAAACCCTCTCAGAATGCTTGCGCCACAAGGCACTTCTCCTTCCCCATTGTCGTCAGTATTAGGACTAACATCCTCATCTTAATGGTAAGAACAACTAGCCACCCCCCCCATTAACACAATTGGGATGGCCAGAATCACCAAACCTCTATCTACACAGATTCCCCAGTTGCATGTGCTTCCTTCCTTCAAGCCCAGGCTACTCACAGTGGCCCTCATTAGGACCCTGGCGGTAAGGGGTTTGCGCCAGCGTTAGCTGCGCCGACCCCTTACCGCCAACTACGAGTTCCCATAGCGCCATGGTCATTTTTCCGCCCGCTTTTTGCGGGCGTAAAAATCCATGGCGCTATGGGACCTTGGTGTTAATTACGCCACCGTAATTTACGGTGGCGTAATTAACGCCTTCCCCACTCCCATTGAGCCCTATGGGGCCGAAATGGGAATGGGGAAGGGTAAATGGGTCAATGGGGACTTACCGCCCCGCCGACCTCGGAATGGGGCGGTAAGTCCGCCATCCGCCATGGCGTAAAGGGACTTTGCGCCATGGCGGAAAAGTCCGCCGACGGCGGAAAAAATCCGCCAGGGTCCTAATGAGGGCCAGTGATATTGGCCCTCATTAGGACCCTGGCGGAGTGGGTTTCCGCCAGCGTTATTCGCGGCGGACCCGTCCGCCCTACTACGAGTTCCCGTAGCGCCATGGAGCCTTTCTCCGCCTGGTTTTACCGGGCGGAGAAATCCATGGCGCTAAGGGACCTCGTTGTTAATTACGCCACCGTACTTTACGGTGGCGTAATTAACGCCTTCCCCACTCCCATTATACCCTATGGGGCAAGAATGGGAATGGGGAAGGGCAAAATGGGGATTGGGGATTTACCGCTCCGCCAAGGTCGGCATGGAGTGGTAAATCCGCCAACCACCATGGCGCTATCGGCGGCTTTCCGCCGTGCTCCGCGGTGCATTTAGCACCGCGAATTCCGCCAGGGTCGTAATGAGGGCCATTGTCTTTCTTTAAAATC
This sequence comes from Ambystoma mexicanum, assembly GCF_040938575.1. NCBI lineage: Eukaryota > Metazoa > Chordata > Amphibia > Caudata > Ambystomatidae > Ambystoma > Ambystoma mexicanum. The sequence goes on from NC_090937.1 coordinate 514,500,349, forward strand.
ATTCTGACAGTATGCGTCTTTTTGTGGCTCAATAAGAATCCTATATCCGGATCAATAGGGAATGAGTTTCTCTGGAAAAATTTAATATTCTCCACTTTCCCCTCACACAAATCATCAGCAGTATGAAACAGAGTCAATCCCCCTATAAACACAATTGTATCCTTTGGGACAGATATATAGAACACACTATGTTTCTATTGTTTCACAATGAAAGAACCATGATTCAGATGAGTGATTGTATAGTTTTTCAAAGAAGTACTCACCAACCACCTATTTTTAATCAACCTGGTCTGGGATAGTTCCTCAATCCCAGGATTACTAATGACCACTTCACATCCCCCAGACACCCCTTGATCCAGTTTCAACCCGCAAATAGCATCTGCCACATCAGGAACAAATGGCTTGTCTGGGTACATGTAGTTCTGCTCCTTAAATTTTACACAGGTATCCAAATTTGGGATCAAATAAACATCAGGTTCCCAGGATTGAAACACCACTACCTCCGGGGTTTTAATCTTGACATATTTATCATTCTGCCAAAATCTCACATTGTGCACCAATTTGGTCTGATATATCAACACGGGAGCAATATATGGGATGCATAATAAAAAAACAACCTACAACCTCCATCCTTTCTATGTTTATGTACAAAGGCATAGAACTCCCCATTTCAAACGCAATTTTAACTTGCACCATTACCACTTCTCGTTCAGTGATCCTTGTTATCATTTGATGGATGATATCCGATGACACAAAGTACAACAGTATAAGCCTCTGAATTAATTGCGATATTGCACTTTGAACTTCTCCCAAGTATTTCCCCAGTAATCGTTCAATGGGATTGATCACATTGATAATATCATTTACCAATTTATCATATTTAACCACATTTGTGCTGTGCTGAAATATTTCAGCCTGCTCATTTAAAATGTTAACTGTTTCATTAACATATTTTACTTGCTTTTTCAGTCCGCCTCTAATTCCATCTAATGTCTGCTGTATTATATCCAAATCATAGGTTAACTGCTGTGCCTTGGCACTTAGGGCCTCATTACGACCCTGGCATTAAGGGTTTAACGGCGCCGTAAAAGGTGTTGGTTCCGTTAACCCCTTAACGCCTCATTACGAGTTCCCTTTGCGGGACCCGACCTTAAAGCCTGCTTTTAGCAGGCGTTAAAGTAGGGTGCCGCAAAGGGACCTTGGTGCTAAGTACGGTGCCGCAATTTGCGGCACCGTACTTAGCGCCTTCCCCATTCCCATTGAGCCCTATGTGGCAAAAATGGGAATGGGGAAGGGCCCATGGTGAATGGGGAATTACCACCCCGCCAACCTTGGAATGGTGCGGTAATTCCACCATTCACCATGGTGGACCCCGGCATGGACCATGGTGCTAATAGCACCATGGTTTAGCGCCGGGGTCGTAATGAGGCCCTTAGTGTTCCCACAGATATAGCGTTGCTGTAGACATTGTTGTGCCCACCACAGCCCCAATAATAGTCATCACCACAGAGGCCACAAACAAACCCGCCACACGTGTCCCCCTCCTTTTCTCATGATGAATTTACACAACTTGTCTGCATGGCTATATCTCTGGTTGATTTCCGAGCATCCTCCTTCCACAGTTCTATCCACTCGTTCACCTGATCTGATGACATTACAGTTTTATTCACAAAAATCTCAAGTATAAGATCAGGATTTAAATTGCTATATATGTTCTTATATATTAGTCTTCTATTTCCCAAGAGGAATCCAGGTGCCTCCTCCATTACAATACTGGATTCCGGTCCGGGTTCTAGGATGACCTGTGCCTTTGTGGTCTTAACTCCTGACATGCCAATTATGAGTAGCACAATGAGCATCCAGTTCTCAGGTTGGGTCATCATCACTCCTTTCTTTGAAGACATTGGGCCTCATTACAACTCAGGCGTTAAGGGTTAACGCCACCGTTAACCCTTAACACTTGATTCTGATTTTAATGCCTGCTTTTAGCAGGCGTTAAAATCCATGGCGCTAACCTGCCATGGTGCTAATTACGCCGCCGTAATTTACGGCGGCGTAATTAGCACCTTCCCCACTCCCATTATGCCCTATTGGGCAAAAATGGGAATGGGGAAGGGAAAATGGGAAATGGGGATTTACCGCCCCACTAAACCTTGGAATGGGGCGGTAAATCCGCCATCCACCATGGTGTAAACGGAGTTTACACCATGGTGGTAAAGTTGGTGCACTTAGCACCAAGGTTGTAATGAGGCCCATTGTCTTTACCCCATTCTTCGGTCTGGGGGCCTTTCCTGGGGCATCCTCCGAGGGTCCAGTGCTCCAAGATAAGATTTGCAGCTTCATTTTTTTACACCCAATATCTGCCAAACTTTACACATCAATGCGCTAGTGAAATTACTCCCCCGGTCTGATTCTATCCTTTGGGTTAACCCAAATCTTGTAAATACATGATTTACCAGTAACATGGCTGCTGTTTGCGCACTGCAATCTGGTCCAGGAATACACTCCACACATTTGGACATCAGACACATCACAGTCAATAAATATTTATTTCCCCTAGCTGATCTTTCTACAGGCCCAACATAGTCGATTTGCAAATCTGACCATGGCAGGGTGAAAACCTTTTTATTAATGAAGCTCTGTGCATAGGTCCCCCTGCCAACCCTTGAGCAACAGGGCTCTTTTTATTTTGACTATATTTTAATTCTTCAGGGAATCCCTGTAATGCCAACGTCCAGGATGTGCCAAATTACCTGATCTAAATCTTTTACTTTGCAAAAATTGCAGGGGTTGAAGATTTGTTTCAATAATTACTCTTTCTCAATGAATGATGGGATAGTAGTGCTGCAAGGCCCGAACAGTGTTTAGGTGTGCTTTTTCACATTCACTGAATTTAGTTCCAACTTGAGATAATGCCTTGCTTGCATAGGCAATAGTTTTGTGATTTAAATCATCCCTTTGAGATAATACAACTGACATACACTGATCTGTGAAACCTATTTCTACAAAGAAATCCTGGTTCGCTATGGGATAGGCCAACCATGGCACCTTCATGAGACATTCTTTCAGATTAGCCACAGCTTCATATTGCTCTTTTTCCCACTTCCAGGATACACTCTGCTTCAGTAATTTGGTTAAGGGTTGAGTGATCTCTGGATAATTCTCATTCATTTTCCTGTTATATCTTGTCATCCCTAATAAGCTCTTCAATCCTTTCAAGTTAGTAGTATCTTTCAACTTCTGTATTGCCTCCACCTTTTTCTTTTGTGGATTCAACCCATGCTCAGTCACCTCATGACCCAAGACATTCACTCTCTTTTTGCACCATTGTGCTTTCTGCAAAGATACTTTGGCTCCCCCCTTCTGTAATTGGCCAAGAACATGTCTAATCTCATTAAAATGACTCGTCAGGTTTTCATTTTTAATCAGCGCATCATCTACATAAACTATAGTCCAACTTTCTGCTGCATTGGAGAGCCCCTTTCTCAAAAATATCCCAAATTCACTCCCACTATTGACATACCCAAAGGTTGTTTGGGGCCAAGCGTATTGGGTCTTGTTGAACGAAAATGCGAACAACTTTTGCATGCCTTCCGCCAGTGGCACACACCATTATCCAGCTGTGAGATCCAATGTGGTACACACCTTTGATCGTGTACCTGTGTGAGACCCTGATCAATAAATGGAAGTGGCCACCTGGAAACAAGCACTCTTTTATTCAACTCTCTTAAGTCTGCACACAATTGCCATTGGCCATTAGGTTTCTACATGCCTAAGATGGGAGTATTTGAGGTGCTATGAATGGACCTAATACATCCTCTGGTAATTTGGAAAAATGCAAATCAGTTAGGCCGCAATCATATGCATTTTTGGTAAAAACATCTTTAAACTCCATGAATATTTTTCTCAACTCATTCCTTTCCTCTTCATTCGTGAATGCATCTGCAGCCTGAACCTGTTCCTCTACCGTTTTTGAAAATTCTGGAAAGTCCTCCAATGGAGGAACCTCTGTGCTCTCCTCTAACCGTGGCTATATATCTTTGTAGAGTTGCCACCTTTAAATATTTTGGAATATCAACTTCCATTTCAATACACTGTTTCTCCATTTCATTTTCGTTTAAATCAAATAATATGCAGTTCTCTTGGTGACAACACACCGTCTCACTTGAATCATAAGGATACACAGACTGGCACCAACTGTGCACAATGATAGGCCTGTCTCTTGTCTACAAACTCAGGTGCAGGTCCTGCTAATCTCTACCACACCTTATGATTAAGGAAGTCCAACACCATACACATTCTGTGCATAATATTATTTTCCAAATAGAAATCATTCTGTGTTCCACTCACTATCTAAACTTTGTGATAGATAGTTTTTGGGTCAATAGTAACCTTTAGCATGCCTCTTCCTATAATCATTTTCCCTGAATTCCGATCATCAGATCATCCAACCCAAAAACATGTTTCTTTTAAATTGTGAATTTTGGGATCTCCTCCCTGTCAATTATCCATTGGAGTATTTTCTCATTAATGAAACATCTTTCCTGTTCAAGTGCTAACATGACACTTCAGAATGACCATTCACATGGATAGGGATCCATGGCTGCCCATCTCCCAAGTGTATTTCAGAAAGGGTTGAAATGTGTTTATCTTCGTTCATCACTGGAGTGACAAATTGTTTGCACTTTTCCTCTTTTAAATACAAGTGTAATGTGTTTTCATCTATTTATGTTTGCCATTTTTTCCTGGGGTCCAAATCTGTTTCTCTTCATCACCTCGCAATTCACCCAGACACATTAGAATGACAGCAACACTAGGCATGCTACCATTCTGAAGATACACTTCCACTGCATCATCTGATTTGGCCACAGTATAGCATTCTTTTATACTGTTGTTTCATGACCTCACTTTTTTAGACCTTTTTCAGACCTGAATGGCTTTTTGTCTAGGGACCACAATACCCCATTTACCCCATCAATGAGGGGCAACAACCTCTTTAGGCAATCTGTTCCCATTAAACTACCTGTCCTTCTTGTTATTTTCATCCAGCATTTGGCCAATTCTTGTTCAATAGCGTGAAATTTGTTTTCTCTCTCCATGTTAGTCTTTTGGAGTGTTTGCATCTCCAGAATGGTGTCATCTTTGGCTTGTCTGATCGTGTCTATGACTCCTTTTAATTGTTTCAGTTCCTGTTCACTCTTCTCAAACTGTCTACTTCTCTAAGACAGCTGTTTGTCTTATTTGCAGCATTTGGACTGCATCTATGTGTTACGTGACTCTATTTCCGATTTTAAACTTTTTGCTTGCTCACTTGCCTCATCCAAACGGATCTGTAATTTGTTAGTTACCTCAGCGTCACTATCCTGTAGTCTTAAAGATTGATTTAAGAGGAACCACATCTTTGTGCATAGCCTCATTAAGCAATCTTTTTCAGCATTTTTGTCTGATGCTCTAAGAAGTCTCAAAAGGCAGACTTGGATAATGATGCCTTCTTCAAACATGTCATTGAATGGCTCTTTCTGCACCTCCAGACCAATGTGATCTCGCCAAAGGACAGCATTTCTGATGACCACACCCCATGGGCAAATAGCTTTGCCTCCAGATATTTCACCAGTTCACAAAAATATACCTCAATCTGGGACATACTGACACTGGGTGCAGCACCACACTATTGCCTCACATAATTAGTTTCCTTTTAAATGCACCAAATGGCTGTGCTGAATATACTTGCCACACCCATTAACTGCCTTACAGTCTGTTCCTGGCCAATGCACAAACATATATTAGGGGTTTTGTCTGAGGGCTACTACATAATTTGGGTGGTATTTAGACTCATGATAAAATGGCAGTAGTGTGCCAAAATAGTGGTAGCACAGCATATTTATGGTAATACCCTATGTGATGAGACAAGTCTCCCCCTCCCTTATATCTGTATTCTGTTTAGGGTTGACTGTAATTGCAGACTATTGGACTTCAGATTTACAGGGACAGAACAGCACCAGCTGTTTTTCCGTTCACTTATTTACGAAACCGGACTACCGTCTTTGACGGATCTGCTCAGCTGTCAGCATGCACAGCCGAGACACACACACACATGCATTATAGGTTTTCTAGCTTTCTAGCTGGTTGCCCACATTTTACCTCCCACTTTACCACTTTTTGACACTTACTTATTATTTCCCCTCTTTCAAAAATAATCCACGTACACAAAAATGCAATCACACTGATTCTTTTTTTTTTTACAAATGCTTTTCTTTATGCGTGTTATAATGTAAAAATAGGTTTTGCCAGATCATGTTCTCAGGAGGATAGCTCAGCAGCAACGTGCTCACCTTCCAAGCAAGACGACATGGAGCAGCACAGGTTCGATCCCCGGGTCCACGCTTAATACCTCTGGGTATTAAGTGCGTTATAAATAACCTGTCATATCATATCATGTTAAATAAGTGAAAACTTCAGCAATATATACATGAGCCATCTTTATTCATAATTAAAATATTATTTTTTTTCTTACCCAGACCTTGAAACCCGATGTGGTTACAAAATGTATCACCTAAGAGAAAACATATAAAACACGTGACACAATAGCTTGTCGATCTTTCCCTCTGTCACACTTCAGTGATTCCCAATTACACATGTGAGAAAGAAAATAACATCTTTGTTTAAAAATAAGAAGTCTAATTCTGACTGACTGACACGCCCCTCAATTTCAAAAGATACTCACATTCAATTGTGAAGCCTCTGGGCTCTTATCTGGAAAGCCCCTCTCTGAATTGTTATCAGCAAACAGGGTTTTGAACATTGTGTAGCCTTAGAAGCCCATTGCGAAGCCAGCAAGCTCCCTCCAACCCATCTTTCTCAGAAAGCTGCTTGGCGAGAATCTTGCACTATCTGCACAGCTTGGCTCTGCTCTCCATGCACAGCCCATCTGACGGTTGCACTTCTGATCTCTTCTCTATGCAAAATGAGGACTGCCCCCCTTACAGCTAGATTTGTACCATAGGCCTGTCAATCTTACTTACCATGCCTCTTTTCCTGACATCTCCTGTCACGCGAGCTCCCTTCTAGAATCATGGCATTTCTCTCTCCGAACACCCCAGCATCCGAACACATATCTATCAACCTGCTTCCTGCAAGGCACAAAATAGCGCCTTAAAAAAATAAATAAACAGCCAATGCATTTTGCATGCATGTTTTAAACTTCCACTGATCAGGAAAAAACTGAATTTGTCATCTGAATCATTTTCACTGCTCTGTTAAAGGGTACATTCATTAATTACTGGGGGAATGATATTTAATGGGAAGTTGTTAGTTGATTACTCTGGGTTATCTTATTCAGTGCAAACTGTACAGATGGCTAAATCACTATAAGATGGAAAATATTTACAGGTCCTCAGTGCATTTCAATTTGCTGTCTTTTTCATACCCAATACACTACATTCAGTGAGCTTCCCCCACGCAAGTGCATTATCTTTCCATTATCTTTCCCTACAGACCACAGAGGTAGCAAGGGAGACCTCAGAGGTCACAGGCGCGGCCCCTGGTGTCCCCTAAATGATGTCACTGCCTCTGAAAGTTCCCACTTCAAAACGTACTCAGAGAGAACAGAAAATGTTCAATTGTTAGCCCATCATCTGGAACAGACCACCTTTCCTGATTTGTTGGGCTCTCGCCATCACTCAGTTAAGAATGATGCTCACAATCCAGCTCTTCACAAATCGTTAATGCCCTGCTTCTTAGAGCATCTTTCCCCCTCCCTTTTACCTTGATCAGTTAACACATATTCCTTGTTCTGCCCACTGCTTTGTCTAATCTTCATCCTTTAGCACTCGATCATTTGAGCACTTATCAGAAATACATTTTGTGATGTGCAATATATTAATATGTATGTAAGCATACAAAAACTGCTGTATGCAACATGTTTTAAACATGCTTTTACATAAAGCTTAAATACATTGTGATTCAGTTAAATGCAGCGGGCAGTGTACAAAATTTCAAAAGACAAACATCATATTAAAACAAGGCTTTGTTCTAGGGTCAATCCTATATAATCTATTTACTGCAGACATGGAAAAAGCATTTGTACAGACAAAAAATGTCACACTAAGTACAAAGGGTGAGCATGTAACATTGTTGGCCTATGCTGATGATATTATCATATTCGATCGTACCCAAATAGGGCTGCAGAGATCATTAAGAACTTTGGTAAAATATGCAGATGAGAATGCTATGGTAATTAACATAGATAAAACAAAAACGCTGTGGCTAAGTAAACAGAATATTGGTAATAAACATTCATTTGGCAAATTTACATTTCTCCCTTGGTCAACGTATCAGAATATAAATATCTGGTTTCTTTATAACATCAAATACTTGTGGGAAATTTTACCATGAAAAGGTGTGTGAGAAAGTCTGGAAGAGGTGGATGGCTATTAAGCACTATGTAAGCCATTGTGGAGGAAATAATATAGAGAGGTTATTACAAATATGTAGAGTTAGCATAATATCCACCATTATATATGGATTGGCTGTATTGAACTTCGAGCAGATACGTTGGATAGAGCAGTTGGAAGGGAAGATTCTCTGATCTGTTATACATGTTTTGAGATCAGTACCAGCGGAGGCACTATGATTTTAGTATGGGGTGAATTCATTGAGTACTACCTGGGGCCTGCAAAGAATGATGATTTATGCAAAATGTATGAGTTGCAATGGTGAGTCAAATCATCTGCTAACGCCGATGGGAAAAACTTTAGATAACCAATGTAAAACTAGTTTTTTGATGTCACTTAAAGAATCTGCAGTACGGTTCATTACCCAACTGAATCTGGAGCTGGAAATATTAGTACACAACCCCAATTTTGAGAATAAAATCAAAAAGAAAGCAAGGTATTGAGATATGGCCAACAATGTTGACAAACTACATATGAAGATGCAATATCAGGACTTAGTCAGGGATGGTTAAGACATACTCTGTCCCTTTATTTGACTAAGTAAAACAGTATGGAACGTAAGCGCTTTATATTATTCCTGCACATGAATGTTTTACAGACAAGAGAATTTATAGGGGCCTGGTGAGATATTCTGTATTTAGAAAGGCTATGCAGATTTTATAATGACGACATTGAAACTGGTTGTCATATTTTGACATGCTGTAAATCCTTGATGCCTTTATATATAAAGGGATATGGAAAGTTTATAAGAAACTTGGCGGATTGTTCAGGAAATCAATTTTGGTCATATATATATAGTGCTACTTCTATAGTGGTATGCACAGCGGCATTTGACATATGGAAGGAGATTCAAAAGAAGGATTAACTGGATAATGTATATTTGTAAAATAAGAAAGGGCAATGTTAAAATGTAGTCAAGTTGAATTTTATATGGTGATGAAATGTTTTTGTAATTATGTAATTTTTATGTGAAATGTACTTAAAGTTTTAAATGCATTAAACTAATTGCACAATAAAAAAATACAAAAATAAAGCTTACATCTGGACGAACTTCATCTCAAGCGTTCCTCTAAAATGGTGTGAAACGTTAAACGTCCTACTTACCTGGAATTTTCAGAGAACCTTTAGGAGGTAGCCTTATGCACTTCTTAAAAGTACTCCTCTTCCATTCTATTGCCTCTGGTTTCCCCCATGACCTTTCCCTCTAACACTGCACCCATGAATAATTGACGTTTTCTATTTACAGGTCAAGGGTGCAGCAAATACAAAAGAATAGTGTAACATGTCCCACATCCCTGGAGGATCCTGTTAAATGCCTATGACACGGTGGAACATGTTACAGAGCCTCTTGGGGGCATGGTAGTAGCTTTTCCTTCATTGCAGGGTCCTAGAAATTAGCGACCCCAGGGTGACTTTGCACTTAGCTGAACTAACCCCAGGAAAAGTTTCACAAGTCTGCAGGAATAAAACCTCAAAATGTTCAGCAACTCAATTAACACGCTTGACCGGAACTATGATTCATACACATCTAGTTGCTTTGTAATACTTCTCTTCAAATTAAGGTTGTTTGCTTTGACACAATGTCACCACATTTCATGCACCCACTGCAAATGAAGAACATCAAGACAAAACTTCATGCACCAAGTCTATGGACCTCATTACAAGTTTGGAGGTAGCCATGCCTGTAATACAGACAGGCTACCTCCAAACTTGTGAAAAAAATCCGGCACCCGCGAATGGGCAATTGCTGGGTCATGCCGAGTTTGACATAACAGGTAATTGCCCATTCGCGGGTGCCAGTAATAAGGGACTCTGCATCCCCATTCGCCCCCATAGGGCGGAATGGGAATGGGGAGCTTGGATACTGACCTGGTGGGCAGAGGGAGACCCGTGAGCACAGCTCATAATATGGCAATATGGTAGCAATGGCACCGGTATCACTACCAGCCCTGTTGTTAATGTACTGCCATACTTAAAATGAGGCCCTGTGTGTTTTGGGGCCTATGTGAAAAAGTAAATTCAACCCTAGAGCTAATAATGGAAATATATGTTTCTTTAGCAGGTCATTTCTGTGCAACCAAATGCTACCTTGTGCTACCTTGTTGTGTCAATGTGTTAGAGTTGCTTATATTGTGCATTACATATTTACAATGAGCTAACTGCAGAATGAATCTACCTGTTGTATATCGGAACAGGAATGGGCCACCTTAAGTAGATAATGGCCTTAAGAGAAGGGAAGGAAGTCGGGTGCAGGGGAAAAGTAAGGAAGGGAAGAGGAAGAGGAAAGGTGTGAGAGGGAGTTCTGTGATGAGAGAGAATAAAGAAGGTTCTCTATTACACGGCTCTGTCTCCGTCATGTATGTATAAGGCTGAGTACGAGTGAGAGAGAGTCACTCCATCCGATATCCAGTCCCCTGGCTGAGGAAAACACAGTACCTTCTTTTTTGTGTTAATTAACTGACCTTTCAAGGAGCACCCTCAATTCACTAGATTCTGGTTTATGTTCTGTCTGGCTAAACTGCACTCAGATGATGAAACATGTGGGCCCATATTTCAAAGCTTTTCACAATTTTTGTATCAGTGCATAGGACCCTATGGGGATTTTTGGTGCTATTACCGCCGGCAGTAATTGTGCCGAAAACAGCCAGAAAAGGTTTGAAAGTAGAGATTTTTACCTCCAGCAAATTCCAACTTTCTACACAACTTGTGATTGGGCCAGCCCTTAAATGCAGCAGTAATAGCATTACCACTGCATTTAAGGGGTACCGCCAAACTCATGATGAGACCCCAGGACTGGGAAAAAGACCTGGACTTCGGCATACATCGATTACCTTGGTGCAAAAATGCGTTTTTTGCTCTGAGGCATTTTTAGTCCTAGTGCTAAATGAACTTTAACTGCTACACATTTCTTTAATATTGCACATGGTGGCTCTGGCAGCTGCTTGGGGAAATAGCAAACAGAAATGACTGCAACAGCAATGCTGGAATCTTCTCATTGTATGGTTACATGATCTCTTTGCTGGCCCCTTTTTATGTTTGCAAACAGGTTTAGAGGAAAATGAATTGATAGTCATATCAGCTTTGCCTGCTTCAATGTGACTACAGATGGCTGCCAGTTATGAAAGCCCCTGTTGCTCATGGAAGTTTTTGTCCTTAGCATATTGGATTGTATCACTGGCTCTTCAAATGGCTTCTGGAATATGGCCATTCATTGTTTATCTACATTGAAAGTAAATAAAATAGAGAATTCTGCTTTCAGAAGGCATCATTGTATATGAACTCAGAAAATAATCAATGAAACCTACATGCAGCTCAAGTTGAAGTTCGTTTTTTTTTTAACCTTGGTACTGCTTCACAATGCCTTTTACTGACTTCAGAAAAGCACACAAAATCAATAGTTTTAAATCGTTCTTCCCAGCAGCCTTTCGAATGATTTGATTTGCTTACAGGCTGGTGTCCAGCTCAACAAATTCATGTCAATAAAAACTGCAGGGAAGTGCCGGTGCAGCAAACCAAACCCATTCATACTTGAGATGAAATGGGGAAAGAGAAGAGTTCCTCTTAAAGGAATTTATGACATCCAATTTGAAAATCTAATTTAGACTCGTTTGTGCTTTCCTGTGTGGTCTATACATTTCTTTGACAACATTGTTTCAGAATAGCTCATAAATGCACATTCAAAACACACTCCTTGTGTAAATACTTGCTTTGTTAAAGATATTGGCCCCATATTACCTGAAATTGACTCTTTTGCAGTGTAGGTCTGCATCTTCTTTCCACTTTGCAAACAATACCTAGTTGCAAAAAGATATTGAAACAAATAATATTCTCATAAACACAGCAGATACACAAAAGTGCATTTGCACTGGTGTAAGGAGGGCTTCACAACATGTCTGGTGGTATCTCGCCGGTAAATCCAGGGGGATATCATCTGACAGTAATATCATTACCGGATCCTGATATGCCTGAATTACTGGCAGATTACAGATGCCGGTAAGGGTAGGTAAATCCCCATTCCATGGATCACCATAGGACTCCATGGGGTGATTGCCGGCAGTACTGGCACTGGTAATGCTGGTGCAGATAATATTGGCTGGTTCTTTGCCAGTGGGGTGCCTGGATTACCTCCAGCTCTTGGCTGGAGATAAATCATGCCCCCACATCGGAACACTTGCAATTTGCCAGTCCAGAAATGTACTAGTTAATGGAAATACTGGCACGTTAAATCCGGACCGGCAAACTTTTAGTAAGGCATGTTTTGCACCTCGTGTAATGCATTTTGTGGTTTCTCCCAGTTGTCTCTGAATTATTGGGGTTGGTGTGTGTGTGTGTGTTTGTGTGTGTGTTTTTTTTTTTTGGTTGTGGTGGGCTATCATGAAAGTTAAGCCCTGTCTGTAGCACTTCACAATGTCTTATGCAGAATACATTTGTAGGATCGGGGGGACATTATACGCCATGAGGACAAACATAGATATCAAGGGAGAAAGGTCTAAGATAGAAATGGTTATTTTTTGCATTTAAAGTTTACATTAAACTTTTAGCAAAAAGCAATTTATCCTAAAATCCATGAACGTCACATCACATCTCCAGCCTCAACCTTAGGCCGTCAACCCTTTGGTTAGTGTCCATCACTTAAGAGAGATTTTTCAAAAACATTTCTGTAAAATCAACCATGGCTATTATCGTTGATGTTTTTACTCTGCTCAACATACATTTCCAGCAGGCTTCTGCCGTTAATGTTTAATAATGATCAAAAAAATGCCCAAATAATCATGTCCTTTCTTCATTAAAACAGGTGCAGGAAGTAAATAGAGGGTTAAGAGTTTCTTTCACATCTTCCTGATTACAGCATCTACATGAGGAGTTCCTCCGTTTGGCAGTGACACGAACCAATGTGGTTTCTCTTGTATTGCATAAGTTGTGCTGGATTTTCATAAATGTTGGTTGAACCCTGTCATCCGGGCATTTCTTTAGATAAGGTTGTATCACACCCATTTTCTTGATTCTGCAGCTAAGTGTTGGTGCAGTTTTAATGGGGATATTTCTTCAATCGTAGCTATCCAGTCTTTTTCTGTCAGTGTTTTCTTTATTAATCATGGGGTAAGCAGCAGATCCAAAGTTGAGCTTTCTAACTCATCAAGTAGCTTTTCACACTCGTTTACTGAATTGTTAATTGATTGATTGGTACCATGTAAGAATTCCTGTTGGATCCCTTCAATCAAGGGGGAGGGGATTTATTCATACACTTCTCAAACAGGCTCAGTTCTTTTTCCATTGTACTGCCATTAGCAGTGACCCCAACCCTAGTTCCTTACTGACTTTCCAGAAAAATCCTAATAGGGCCCACCAGTTGGATGGAAAGTTGAAAAATACTTATAGAGTTTTATAGGTATAACCTTATACCTATAAAACTCTATAATACGTAGAAGCGAGTAGCTGCAATATTTTCACTTTAGGATTTTCGCTTGGCTAACCAATGCCACTACCTATTAACGAATCAACTGTCTGAGTCTCTACCATGCTTTTTGAAACCGTGATTCTTAGATATTTAAACAAAGCTACATTTGTTATTTCTGCATGGCTCAAATATCATTTAAATATGTTCTTCTTGTGCTCAAGGCCCTTTTTTAGGATGAGGATTTTGTTTTTTTTATATCAATCAGTGTAATCCATAAGGACTACATCGTCAATGTACAATAAATGAATCACAAGTCACAAGTTCAAGACCCTCTGCATTGTCCACAAGGGCTTCTTGGGCCTGGGCCCTCAATACCTCCAATTCTCTTTTCGCAAATACCTTCCTACTCGAGCTCTTTGCTCCTCAATCTCCAACTCTCTCAGGGTCAGTCGCTTCTCCTAGCAACAAGTTGATGGTAGATCTCTTTCTTCGGCTGGGGCCTCCCTCTGGAACAGCCTCTCTGAAACTTGAGGAGAACAATCTCTGGTTCCAGAAGCACCTCAAGACCTTTCTCTTTGCTTCTGCCTTCTCTCTTCCTCTCCCCTGCTGATTTCCTGTCTGATACTTCACTGGTCACCTGGCTACCCTTTGATTTCGGGCCCAGGTTCCTGCCTGCCCAGTTGCACACCCGCAATACCTCCCGGCAACCCTTGCACTTGGTTCTGTATCTATAACCCTAGAGTCCCCCTGCCTGCACTTTTGAACACCTGCTGTCTGCACCTACCCTTGCACCTGCCACCTGCTGGCAGCACTTCTTGTTATTGTTTTGATTGCATGTACAGCACTGCCCTCCTCTCCTTTCCCCTGGCACTTTTCCCCTCCCCCCTCCTCTGCACTTGCGCAATCTCAAAGTCACCTGGCCTAGTAAGATCGTTGTCTCTGTCCTTCCTCTATTTCCCCTTCCTTGCCTCATCGCGCCTTGAAACACTTGTGTATATGCGCGTTACAAATGCCATATTATATCATATAACCTTCATCTCACCTCAGCATCGAATAAAATTCATAAACTCTCCCAGATCGGCAATATAGAAGTTATAAAGAGTCAGAGCCAGGGACCAACCCTGTTTGACTCCTCTGACAGTTGGTATTACATCACTCAGAAGGCCAGAGGTGTTAAGACGGATTTTCATGGAAGTGTTTGTATATAGGCCTTGGATTTGTTCTAGTTGGACACTTTCTCAGCCAACTTTTTACACAAACGATTTTGTTTAGGCTATCAAAAGCCTTTGAAAAATCGAGAAACGCCAGGTATAGTTTGCTGTTTGATGTCATGATCATAGCTTTAAACATAGAGATTATAAATGCTGGGGGAGAGGCCCCCAACCCATTTACAAAGCCTGCCTGGAATATATCATTTAAACCTCTTGTCTGAAACCACATCATCAGTCTTTTTAGCAGCAAAGTGGCATATAGTTTTCAAATCACATCAAGGAGAGCTATTGTTCTGTACTTGTAGCGATCGGACCACAGACTGTTTTTAAATATGGGAATTACATGTGCTGTCTTCCAGGATGGCAGAATCGATGTATTTAGGACATCTAGCATCACATCAATCAAGTTGGCCCACTGCTCAGGATTTTCTTTCAGCGTATAGTTGGCTATCCCATCTGGTTTGGGGGCTCTGGAGGAGCTCAGATGTTTAATCATAGGGACCAGATTGTTGTGATCATTTGGCAAGTGCCAAAATGCAGAAATCTTAGCTGGAGGTTTTTCCTCAAGAGGTAGGTCTTTAAATAGCGAACTGAAGCAAGCAATCCAAGATACCTCATACACCCCAATAGTTTGATAAGAATGCTGTGACTGATTTAGCAATCTGATTAAGGACCATGTCTCTGCCATAGTTTTCCTGGCTAATGATTTTAACATGGATTCTGCATCTTTTTGCAATAATACACTTCTGTAATTTAAACACCATGATCTATAGTATGACTTTATTCATTTTACGTCGACCTCGTAGGTTGATATTGCAGATTTCTTCAAGCGTTTAAGGGGTTGTCTCATCTCCTATCATTGCATTAATAATTAATGGTCATGTATGTGCTGATGTAATATCTTCCTATTAGAGTTCTTTATTTTTCTGTTGACCCGGAAATGGTTATTGCAGGGTTCAATGAATACATTGAATACATTGATAGTTAATTGCTTTTATACATCTTAACAAAAGTAACAAAGATGTTGTTTTATTGAGAAGGGGGTGGGATATGAGAAAGCAGCGGGGATATTTAGAAAGGGAAATTAGACAGGGTCAATCTGTATATTGTATGGTGTCATAAAGCTCCTAGAAACTACTCCAATGTACTATAATGGGAGCTAATGAGAGAGGAAGGTTAATTGAGGCGGTAGTAGCAAAGCAGCCAGTACAGAAGAGAGTGGTTTTATAGGATGTCAGGGAGAAAACTGGACGTATATAAATAAATACATGTATAATTCAATAAATACATAAATAAATAAATACATAACCAATTACATGATTTATACACTACCAATAGACTGATAAACCCCAATTACTCTGAGAGTGATGCATTTTGAAAATGAGCAAACAATACGTCGTTGAGCCCATGCAGTACCGAAAGTCGTTCACACACTAACAGAAACAGGCAAATTGAGTGTCTCGGAGAAAAGCTCTAAAGACAAGACATGATATGAAGGGTTTTCGATTTGTCAGGGTACATAAAAGTCGTGGGACATGCAAAGATGGTGCGATTGGCTTGGGAGGCACTAAAAACAAAGGTGATATTTTACTAGTGGAAGGTATGGATTAAACAGGAAAACTCTGACAATTGTGCAATATACACCTTTAACATTATGGGGGTAATCAATAGATTTTAGTGCAGAAGCAGCACCAAAACCCATTTTTACGCACAACGTATTCAGCCGTGGCGCAGAGTGGCGCAGCAAACCTGCAGCAGCGCCAGTTATGCCCCCAACCCCGTCCTGTGCACCAAAAACATTGCACAAATCCCCTACATGGTGCTAAGACCAGTGGACCAGCATACAGCCCACCAACCACGAAAACGCACTTAAAATGCCACACAGCCCTCATTCACCAGCGAAATCACGTGTAAAACGCCCGGCGCAGCACTGGGAATATGCGTACCCCGCTTGCGACAGCAAAATCGAGTGTAAAACTCCCTGCGCATCCCTCAGAATACGCGTACCCCGCTCGTGCCAGCGAAATCACGTATTGCGTGGAATCCTCCCAGGTCTGGGGTGATGAGCTGCCTGCGGGGCATTGGGAGCGTGGATGGGCTGCCTGTGGGGCATGGCCATGGGTGATGGGCTGCCTGCGGGGCATGGTCTGGGGTGATGGGCTGCCTGTGGGGCATGGCCAGGGGGATGGGCTGTTTGCAGGGCATGGTCTGGGGGGATGGGCTGCCTGCGGGGCATGGTCTGGGGTGATGGGCTGCCTGTGGGGCATGGTGAGGGGTGATGGGCTTCCTGCGGGGCATGGTCTGGGGTGATGGGCTGCCTGTGGGGCATGGTCTAGCGTGATGGTCCGCCTGCGGGGCATGGAGAGGGTGGATGGGCTTCTTGCATGTATTCTGGGGGTGCACAGGAAGTTTTACACGCGATCGACCTGGCGCGAGCAGGATATGTGTATTCTCGGGGTGCGTGGGAAGTTTTATCGACATCGCCTGGCGCGAGTGGAGTACGCATATTCTGAAGGGTGCGCATGGAGTTTTACATGTGATTGGCCTGGCGCGAGTGGGGTCCGCGTATTCTGGGGGTGTGTGGGGAGTTTTACATGCGATTGGCCTGGTGCGAGCGGGGTACGCGTTTTCCGAGGGGTGCGCAGGGAGTTTTACATGCAATTTCGTTGGCATAAGCGGGGTACGCGTGTCCCGAGGGGTGCATGGGGAGTTTTACACGCGATGGGACTGGCGCGAGCGGGGTATGCGTATACCGAGGGGTGCGCGGGTGCTTTACATGCGATTTGGCAGTGTGGGTCCTCCCAGGTGTGGCCCTCCTCCCCTCCCCATGCCCTGCAGGCAGCCCATACCACAGGGAAGGACCATGCACCCCTGGGCATGCCCTGCAGGCAGTCCATCACCTCTGGGCATGCCCTGCAGCCAGCCCATCACTCCAGACCATGACCCGCAGGCAGGTCACATGTCACCATGCACTTGGGAGCCCATTGACGGAAATCTGCCCTCGGGTCCCAACTCATGTCCTCACCCCCATTGACGGCAACCTGCCAGCAGGCCCTGACTCATGTCCCCCACCCCACCCCCAGTGATGGGCACCTGCCAGCAGGCCCTGACTCATGTCCCCCGCCCCTCACACAGTGACAGCAACCTGCCAGCAGGCCATGACTCATGTCCCCCACCCCAAACCCATTGACAGCAACCTGCCAGCAGGCCCCGACTCATATCCCCACCCCACCCCCAGTGATGGGCACCTGCCAGCAGGCCCAGACTCATGTCCCCCACCCCACCCCCATTGATGAGCACCTGCCAGCAGGCCCCAACTCATGTCCCCCACCCGACCCCCAGTGAAGGCAACCTGCCAGCAGGCCCTGACTCATGTAACCCAATCCACCCCACCCCCATTGACGGCAACCTGCCAGCAGGCCCCGATGCATGTCACCCACCACACCCCCAGTGATGGGCACCTGCCAGCAGGCCCCAACTCATGTCCCCCACCCCACCCCCATTGATGCCAACCTGCCGGCAGGCCCCGACTCATATCCCCCACCCCACCCCCAGTGATGGGCACCTGCCAGCAGGCATCGACTCATGTCCCCCACCCCAGCCCCATTGATGGCAACCTGCCAACAGGCCCCGACTCATGTCCCCCACCCCACCCCCAGTGATGGGCGCCTGCCAGCAGGCCCCGACTCATGTCCCCCCACCCAACACGTCATCACAATCCAGACCCATGGCCCTATGGCCACCCAAATCCCTCCCCACGCCACCCCAGTCCAAACACCCAACCAAGCATTCGATCCACTCCACATTGAATTCCCAATGTCATGATAGAAACCAAATAACCATCATGCCCATGAATACATGTGCCTCAGACCCACACAATGGCGACAGATGACTGAGAGTGACATGCACAAAACTAATGAGAGAAGACCACACAAGAAAAGTAGAGAAAATAACTGTATTCATTCATAAACTGAATGAATAAAACAAAAGCACACAAGAAGAAAATAAAAAATCCAAGTCCGGATGTCCAAAAATGATTTAAAAAAATGAAGGCTGTAATCAATAAAATCCAAAGTAAAATACCTCCAAAGCGTCACTCCATTAAACAAAAACCAAAGTTCCAAAAAAGCAAAGTTTTCCTCAATGGGTCAAAAAATATAGTAAATCCAGGTCCATAACTATATACAAATGAATATCCAAGGGTCCATGAGCCCAAGAATCCAAAGGAAACCTAACCAAAATTCTACCTAATAAATAACTATTTACAAAAAGGCGGGGCATAGTCCATGCACCCCTAAGAAAAATAAAAATAAAAGGAAACCTACACCTGCATAACTATTTACAAGGAGCGGGCTAGTCCGACAGCTCACTCATTGATGCCCCGGGCCAGGGCATCATCGAACTCCACTTCAATGTCCCGGAGGCGGGCCTCTTCCCTGGCCTCAGAGTCTCGCAGGGAGGCAGCCATGGCCTGCTCCAACTCCCTGCAAGTTACCTCGAGGCACACAGCCTGCCTCAACGCCCAGCACATGGAGTTCTCTGCCCTGACCATTGTGAGCCGGGCCCTCTCTGTCCCCCGCCACTCCACATCTATTTGTCTTCCTAACCGCTGTCACACGGAAGACACTCCAAATCCTGGCCCCTCCTGCCCGACGGCGATGCCTGCCCCTGGGATGTTGATGACCCCGAGCCATGATCGCTCCCACCCTGAGCATGCTGTTGCCATGCACGTGCTCTGCATGTTGATGCCTGCACGTCCTCCTCTTGCTGGGGTCCAGTTGGTGAGGTGGCCACACGTGCTGGAAACTCCGACTCCTGACTGTGGCAGGGATGTGTCCTCTACCAGCCTGGCCACTGGCTAAGGGGCAGCTCCACAGGGGGCCCAGGTGATACTTGGGCAGGAAGATGGCACGGAGGACAACTTGTGCATAGGGACTTCAGTTGAGGAGGGGTTTGAAGAAGATCCAGCACACAGGTGAACCCAGTGCCGACGACCTGTCCTAGTAGGTCGACATGGCCAAAGAGGTATTCAAAATGACACGTTGGCGCAACACCACCCCAGCTAGGACAGGCTCAATCCAGTCACGGATTGCAAAGTCCACAAGGAGAGGAAGGCCAGTTGTTGTATGCGCATCCCCTCCCTGAAACGGGTCTGGACGGAGGCATCCCTGCTGGTGCCGAATGATGCAGTCACAGGACACAGGATCGGGGACAGGATTACACACAGGCACCTCTGCGGCGGCCTGTGCTGCCTCCTGTCCCTGCCCCTGGACTGCACTACAAGCACCAGTGGACTCTCCCCATCCAGGCCCCGTGCGTGGATCTTCCATGGCCTCCTCCTCAACCAAACCCCCCACCTACCTGGATGACTCCATGCCATCTTCCTCCGTAGGCCCCTGTGTGAGCTCAGCTGCCCCTACTCCTGCCAAGGAGTCGACCTCCAAACCCTGCCTCTTGGACCTTCCCTCCGCAGCTGCGGCCATGGACGCGGCACCAGACTCCTCACTCCCGGAAGAGATGACTACATAGAGGGGAGCTGGGCCTTGCGTCTCCGGCTGGCAGTGGGATCCGTGCCGCTGTGCTCCACTGCACCGTCTCCGCCCTCTTCATCAATCGAAGCTGCAGACAGGGAGAGACAGAACACAGGCATCAGGGCACTGTACAATGGTCTGATACACACTTGACAGTTGCACATGAGTGGCAGTGTCAAACTTCACAGATGGCATCACACTCCACAACACTCATATCATTTAAACCCACACACATGCACAAATTAACAGGAATGGTGCAGCAGGCAGCAGCATCCACACACACACAACAGCATGAACATTCGATGGTCGGCATGATATCACAAGCAACATGGGGATTGCTGAATACATGCACACATGCCACCAGACAAACATGCATCTGTACATCTCCACCACCTGTCACAGTGCAATCATCAGCAACTATGTCTCATCTGCCAATCGGGTTCCTACATGTCTGTGTCGCATGCATCCATGGCGTATCACAGTCGCACACATGTCAAACACACACACATGCACATGTACACTGTGCACGTACATGAAGGTGGAACAAGCATCCATGTGTCACACCCCAACCATGGCATAGTACTTATACAGAAATGCTAACATGTATTTGTATTTGTATTTGTATTTGTATTTATTTATTTGTAATGCGCACCTAACCCGAATGTAGCCAGACGCAGAGGCAGCAAGAGGGTTGCAAAGCTTCGTTACATACGGTATGGTGAGATCCAGCTAGGGTTACATTGCTGGACGTATCAAGCCAAATAGGAGGGTAGAACATGTACATTAAAGGCAGTACTATAAACATATTTACATTCAATGAGTAGGGGTAGAACATGTACATTAGGGCAATACTATAAACATATTTACATTCAGTGAGGCGCCACATAGTAGTGGCGAATCTGGGTCTCTAAGAGTCGTTATGAGTCGAGAGATTTGAGCCAGTGGACGGTCCTAGCTCTGAACTGGTGGTAGGGTAGGTCCTCCCTGCACGACGGAGGGAGGGAGTTCCAGAATTGTGCTGCTTTTACTGGAAAGCTGTTTCCTCCAGATGTAGTATGTTTAAACCTGGGCACCAGAAGAAGGTTGGAGTTGGCCGTTCTCGCGGGGCGGGTGAGGGTAGGTTTAGTAAATCTGGCGGTGAGGTATTGGGGAGCTGCTTGGTGGAGGCATTTATGAATCAGAGACACTGATTTAAGGAATATCTTGTCCTTGGTGGATAGCCAATTAACAGATCTTATGGAATCTGAAATATGGGCTTTCTTCGGTATACTAAGGGCTGCCCTGAGGGCATTATTTTGGAGGATTTGGATTTTGTTAGAGATATATTTGTTGCAGCCTACATATAAGGCATTGCAATAGTCCAACTTGGACAGGATCAGCGCCCTGGCCAAGGTGGTGCAGTTGGTGGGGGAGAGGAAGGGTTTGGCTGCCCTAATGAGTTTGGAAGTGTAAGAAGTGGCAGAGGCAATTGCGTTCACTTGTTTGTTGAAGGTAAGGGTGGAATCTAGATAGAATCTGAGGGTTTTAACCTCCTTAGCTACCGTGATTTTGTTGTCGTCAATTATGAATGAAGAGTATTTGTGGCCCAATTTGTTGAGGTAGTGTGTGGAGCCTAGAATGAGAAGTTACGTCTTGTCATCATTCAGGCATAGTCTGTGTGAGGCCATCCATGCCTGGATGATGAGGTACACTTTATTAACGATGGCCAAATCCTTGTCATAATCCCCCGACAACGGGATGAGGATCTGAGTATCATCGGCGTAATTAGTGTAGGTGATACCCAGATCGTCTAGATCATCAAAAAGGGGCTTCGTGAAAATGTTATAAAGTGTAGGGGGGACGCACGATCCTTGAGGTACGCCGCACGTGATCGGGATAGGGTCGGCTGCTGCTGTTAATGAGAAGACTCTCATTGTACGGTTATTAAGGAAGGATTGGATCCAGTTAGTTGCATCTTGAGATAAGTGGGCAGCTATTTGTAGGTGGTTGCACAAGATCTCATGGTCGACCAGATCGAAGGCCGCAGAGAGATCAAGGAGAAGCAATAGTGCTGTCTTCCCCTGGTCTCTCAACTCATCTATCTGTGCCTTGAGATCTATGAGTGCGGTTTCTGTTCCGTGTTGTGGCCTGAAGCCTGATTGACGGACGCCTAGGAGCTGGAAGTGCTCAAGGTAGTGTTGGATCTGTTGGTATGCTATTTTATCGATGATTTTAAGGAGGAAAGGTACTGTGGTAATAGGGCGGTAGTTAGTTGGGGTGGATGGGTCCAGATTCGGTTTTTTAAGCAGAGGGAGGACCCAGGACTGTTTTAAATTATTAGGTACGGTGCCTGATGTGAAAGACGTATTTATTAGTTTGGTTATAAATAGTGCGAGATCACGGGCAGCATCCTTAATCAGTTGAGCGGGGCATAAGTCTCAGTGGCAGTTTGAGGGTTTGAGGGTGAGAATAGTATTCTCTACCTCTTTGGTGGATACTTTGTGGAAGTTAAAGGAGGGGTTAAGCGCTGGGGGGGAGGATTGAGTCGGGTGAACCTTTTTGTGGGAGACGGTATTCTGCTTGGTGGCGGAGAGTAGAGATTATTTTTTAGCGCTTATCTTAATCTTAAGGGATGAGATTTTGTTCGCTAGGGCATTTTGAATGCCTGTGCACCAATTTTTATCTTTGATACATGAATCAGGTACTTGAATCGGGGATTCAACCTCTTTGAGTATTGTGAAAAGCTCTCTAGTGTTGGATTTGGCTTGTAAAATTTGCGTGCTGAATGACGATTGTTTAGCTAGTATAATTTCTTTTTTATATTGGGAGGCTAGACTACTCAAGTTTTTTTTGTTTTTTTCTGAGGGGGAAGCTCGCCAGAGTTTTTCACAGCGTCGCTTTTCCTTTCTGAGGGCTTTGAGATGAGGCGAAAACCAGGAGTTAATGTGTTTCCGGGGCTTACTCTTTTTTAGCTTCAAAGGGGCTATAGCGTCGAGGGATGAGAGCATGATTTTATTGTAGATATCCACCATCGTGAGTGGGTCAGTGTGGTCCGGGATGGCATTCAAGGTTGGTGTGATAAGCGGGATCAGGATTTCCGGGGTGATGTTTTTTTTATTTCGGGATTGGACAGCTGGAGCTATGCTGTTAGCTTGTGCTGGGGTTGCCTTTAGGGTAAACGAGATCAAATAGTGGTCTGTCCAGGGCTGTGGGAGTATGGCAGAGACCAGGACTGGGCAGTTGTGCACAGCTAACGAGTCCAGAGTTCTCCCTTTGATATGGGTAGGCTCGGTAATCTTCTGGGTGAAGCCCAGTTCCTCTAGGGTATTGTTGATTGTACTTGCATTGGCGTCTGCAGGGTCGCTAAAACCAAGGTTAAAGTCTCCTAGTAGGATGCGTTGTGAGGAGTTTTTGAGATTGTTTGATAAGATGTCTGTGAGGTCTTCTTCGAATGATCCTAAGGGGCCAGGTGGTCGGTAGATAAGGTGAATGGAGATGGATTGAGTACTAGAGAGTGTTAACTTGGCTGTTAGAGAGTCACAGGAGCTAACATTGATAGGAGATTCAATTGTGATAGTGAATTTAGTTTTGGCTATGATGGCAAGACCTCCACCTCTAGAAGTGGTGCGATCAAGTCTTAATAGCGTGTAGTCATCTGGAACTGCTAGCATAATTGGAGGGCCTGCCGTGGGGTGAAGCCAGGATTCGGTAACTGCTAAGAAGTCCAGGTCTTCATTGTTTAGCAGGTCAGCAATGTCTGATGCATGGGCTACCATGGAACGTGCATTTATTAGTGCGCCCTTAGTTCCTAGATCTGCTGGGTTTAGGGGTGGTGGCATAGATTTGTGCGTGCTTTTCTGGTCACGGATGGGCTCACGGTGGAGTCTACTATTCAGTTGAAGAGGGTGTAGGGATGGATTCCTGGTCACCTTGTTGTGGGCTAGTTTAGACAAGGGGTCATAGAGTCTTGCGAGCCTGGCACGTAATCTAAGGTTTCTTGTGAGAACAGGGCAAGGTATGGAGTTCATTTCAGTTAATAAGTATGGGTTATGTGCAGGCTCAAGAACTGATAGGTTGGGTAGCATGATTAGCTATTGGCTAATCAAGATGTACAATGATAATCTCAGTAACACTGTATAAAGCGTATGGAGATACATTGTAATGTTGGGCAGGGTGGACTGGTGCGGTGTATTAATGTCTAGTAGCGTGGGTCTAGTCTAATAAGGCACCTAAAGTCGATTCGCGCAATCCAGGCACGAAAGCAAGGTCACTAACATAGAGCAAGGGCAATGGGTCACTTAGGTTCAATTTTTAACCATCAAGACACAAATGCATCGGTCACTTAGTGCAGTGCAAAGGCAAAGGGTCATCTAGATTCGTCTTTAACAATCGGGGCACAAGAGCGTGGGACACCCTAGCAGGGAGCATAGGCAGGGGGTCACCTAAATTCAATTAGCAATCAGGTATAAAGCATAGTTCACTATAAGGGTGCGAAAGCAAAAGGTCATCTAGATCCAATTTAGACAATCAAGGCACAAGAGCATAGGTCTCTGGCAGGGTGCCTAGGCAATGGGACACCTAAATTCAAGTTTTTAGCAAACAGGCACAACGCATAGGTCACTAGTAGGGTGTGAAGGCAAAGGGTCATCTAGATTCGATTTAGACAATCAAGGCACAAGAGCATAGGTCTCTGGCAGGGTGCCTAGGCAATGGGACACCTAAATTCAAGTTTTTAGCAATCAGGCACAAAGCATAGGTCGCTAGCAGGGTGCGAAGGCAAAGGGTCATCTAGATTCGATTTAGACAATCAGGCACAAGAGCATGTATGTGTCTCCACATGCAGTTGTGCACCAGCATGCTCTGGAACACATACACTATTGATGTGCATCACACATGACTGAATTCACATGCAGCAGGGTCATGTCCCTGCACATACACATCCATACATGGGCCTTTCCAGACATATGTCCAAACTGCACACTCCTGGCACACCTCTACGTGCACTGCATCCAATCAGTACACATACACACTTACCACTTGACTCCGGGCGAGTCTGCCTCTGGAGGACCTGGAGGTGAATTGCTGGGCGAATGCGTTCCATGACACTCATCTGGACGTGGGTAAGGCGGACCCGGCACCCCACTGCATGCGTTGCGTCCAAGAGGCAGCTGGCCTTCCTGAGGTTCCTGGACCTGAAGTCCTCCCACCACTTATGAACGTGTGGTAGGTCACGGGTTGCCACCCCCTCCGCATTGATGGCAACCAGGATGTCCATCCAGATCCTCCTCCGCCCATCCTTGTCGGCGCGTGTTCTTCCAAAGAAGGCATCATAATGCACGAGGACTTGCTCCACCAGGATGCCAAATTCTCCTGCTGTGAAGCTGGCAGCCCTCTGCCTCTGTGGCTGGGGGTTTCCAGTGGTCTCAGATGGTGTTTGCCCAGACATGGCAACCCCAGAGGCAGTTGTGAGTCGGGCAAATGGGTCCTGGTGCTGGACTGTGGAGCGATGGAACTGCAGTCGGGAGTCTCCAGTTCCTGCAGGGGTGGTCGCAGCAACTGGACCCCTGCAGATGGCTGATGTGCAGGCACCAAATAGCAGGGTACATGGCCAGTAGGCAGGCAGGCAGCAGCAGATGGCTCTTGTGAGGTGGCTCGAGGCTATGGGGACAAGAAAATGGCCGTCTGGCAGGAGAATGGTCTTTCATGTGTTGTCGCATGGCCAGCTTGATACGGAGTGATTTGGCACGTGAAAAAACAGCACGTCAGTGTGTAATTCGAGGAAAGGCCCTTAGTGCGTGAGCGCGTAAGTGACGTGATGCGCGCGGACATTCCCCTCGGCACGGGTGCATAGTGAATCCGCATGTGCAAAAACAGCACGTCCGCGTATTAATGCATGTAATTCGAGGAAAGGGCCTAAACGCGTAAGTGACGTGACACACGCAGGCGTTTCCCTTGGGACAGGTTAAAGGTGAGCGGGGCCAGCAGTTTGCTGTACATGCTTTTCATGGAGACCGATGCGTGTGTTGCTACTTCTTGTTGTTTCACGTGCCATTACTACTTCACAGCAGTTCAAGGACGTATCTCTTCTTTTGGCAGGGGTATTGGCTATGCATGTTTTTCATTACCACGCTAGTCAGATGGTGAGCCGCGCATGCTATTTTTCCCACTGCGGGTACCCCTGTGTATCGCTTACCCATTTTCAAGGTCATAGTAGCCTGTGTGTCCCACGCATACGTGTTTTTTTGTGTCCCTGGGTGCCAGCGCGTACTGCAGGAGGTTAATTCCACAGATATGGGCTATCGGGGGTTGCATACACGGTTTTACTGCAGTTTTAGGGTGCCTGAGCATTGCGTGACCCTTCATTTTCTCACTGGGTTCACATACAGCCTTGCAGGTGCACAGGGGTGCTGTTTACATCTAGTACCCCACCCCCTTCGCCCCAATTGCCCAGGACACTTGTCATGTTCACCTCCCATTGGTACTACTACATCTGTGCCATGGTTGTGGCCGAATAGAAAGTATATCGTGCCTCCTATTGTAATAAATATATTAATATTGGCCTACGCCAAGCTGCTCGAAAGTCACTTGCGAGATCTGTGTTACAAGGTCCTGACCTTTAATCTATGTAGGCCGCCATTTTCGGTCAAACCGCCATTTTAGGATTCGTTGTGGAAAAGTCACCCTGTGAGCTAAAATGGTGGACGATGTCATTGCAAAATACAACATGGCCGTCTTGACCTCTGTAAATAGCTAATGTGTAATCTGCCTGCAGGCCACTTGTTGAGGTCATGAACTGAGACCTCGTCCTTCGTTGACCTATGTGTAAAAGGATCACTCGCATGATTAAACTAATCCACGAGCATATATTGAAGATAATGTGTTTGCATACTGAACGAAGAACATCTGTCTTACTACATTGTATTTATGTTTAAGAAGGCCTGCATGCAAAACCTTAGAATACACAGTTAATATATGCTTGTTGTTACACGTATTAAAGACAAACCAGTTAAATGCGGTTATTTGAGACTCAGCACGAACCCTAGAATTGGTGATGTATAAAGTAGAATATCAACCCAAAGTGGGGCTGGACATAGAGCCCACAAAATGTAGAAAAAGCGAATGCATTCTAATGTACAGTCTCTCACTGAACACACTGAACCACGCTGGAGTTCGTTGTGTTGTACTGAGGGCCGATAGCTATCTGACTTTGCACTGTTTTTGTAATTGAATTCAGTAGAGAATAAAGTACTTTGTATGTTCCTTTGTAACCCGTGTTCGGTGTATTTCCTTTTGGGGCTACACAGCCTCGATATTTTATTTCTGTTTTCACAGTTGGCACCCGAATAGGGATTGATGCCGGATTGTTGAAGGTTGACACACGCTATCGGGCCAGGATTGGACGGTGTGACAAAAAGAAAAGGGCCCCTGGATGAGACGCAACACCTCAGCAGCGCTGCATGACCCGATCCCTAGACAATTAGCCTGTGGTCTGAAATGGCATCTTGACGAGGGTCCACTTATCGAGGCGGGCAGATTTGTCGAAATCACCATACACGAGGTAAGATTAGTTAGGTAAGATTCTTAGAAGTACCGATCGGTCCTCCTTAGGTTCGGTCAGGTGTGTCGTGACCCGATTCTTAATTCAACCCTGACAATTTTGGTGCATTGTATCTGCAGACACAATTATTGACCAGCTAACACCAAGAATTTGAGATATGCCTGGGAAATTGTCTACCTGCTTTAGGGCATTATTCCGCAGTGATAGACAATCATTGGAATTTAGCCATCCCGCAGCACAGGAGGGGTCTCCGGCATGTACTATGTACTGTAAGCATGGCATTGGAAGCATAGTATTTAATGATATTTGGCACAGACAAACCAGAAATGCCTCCGAGCTTCAGTGGCCAATCAATGGTAGTTTTGAGATCCTTCGCATTGAATATTTGGAGTCAGTCTTGTTAAAGAAAAAGGCTAGACCTGCAGCATTTGATGTTTTGCAGAATTGGAAAAAAGAAGCGTTACAACAGCTTAACAGTAGAGAGAAACATGCGCGCCGTCATAAAACGAATGCTGAAAAAACGTTGTTATATGACCAGGATAAACAGTCTGAGTCGGCTAAAAATATGGAAAGGGCTTTTTCACTTGGTATTCAGAAAATCTATCCTTCCAAAGATCTTCATGTTTCTGATGAGTTTATTGATAAATTATTAAATGAACAAAGGCCTGGTGCCTCTGCGCCACCTCCGTATGTTCCTCTTCCCACTGCTGTACCTCTTCCTGCTGTTATTCCTGCCCTTCCTACTCAGCCTGCTGTTCCTACTCCTCCGGTTTTTGTCCCTCCACCTGCTCCTCTGCCTCTTTTTATCGCACCAGTTATAGCACCTCCATCGAATTTGCCTGCTCCCTCTCTTCCAAGTGGTTCTGGGCCGCTTTTAATCGACCGTGGTGCAGGATCAAAGGTTGTCACTCGCAGTACTGTACCACCGGAGAAGAAACGTGAGTTATTTGCATGGGCTAAGCATTGTATGGAGAAGGATGATCATGCTAGCGTTTTTTCCACACTTTTTAATACGGATCATTTTCCTGAGAAAAATGTTTTTATTCAAGGTTTAGGGATTCAGTTATGTATAATGTGGGGGAGATTAAATAATGCGGATGTTCCGCAAGGGTTAAGGGATCTAAATACTTTAGCACTTTCCAGAGACACTGTGGAGAAGGTAAATGAACATGTCGGGAGCTTATTTGAGTATAGGAAGGAGTTAGAAAGGATACAGTATGAGGATGATGAAGAGGGAAATATGTATGTACAGAAACGGTTTCTTCCGTGTCGTAAAGCAATATCGGAGGAAATGCGAATTTGTAAGAAAGATGCGATTAGATGGTTTTCAGACATATCGATAACTCCAGTTGAGGTGTATGACACATATAGTCAATATACATTGCAAATGCAGAGGAAAGTGATACAGGTAATGGTAGAGTACCTGCAGTATGAATGTGTAAAAAGGAAGATTAGTTGTCCCACAGAGTTATTGAACATTTATACGAGAGCTTTTTCACTTGACACTTCTTCGACTGATTTAGCGCTCGACTTGGCTCTGTTGCTTAGTAAGCGTTCGGAGTTGCCTACATCTCAGCTGCCTATGAGAGAGGTTCCTCCGACATTTGTCCCAAAGGTTAAGGTTGCGGCCGATGCTGTAAATAATATAGTCGCTGTGAACATTCCTGCACATTATGTATCACAGTTTGTTCACGTCCCGTTTTCACGACAGGTAGTGAACACAATTAGACAGTCTATTCCTGATATTAGGAAAAATCCGAGAGGATTTTATAAAGAGATGGAATCTGTTTTGCAATCCCCAGTGTTCACCTTAGGTGACATTGATTTGTTGTTTCCTTTACTCCTGCCCGTAGATTTATGGAAACAAGTTAGAACTATTGACGATGTACCCGGGTTGGGAGATACATGGGCGAATATAACTAGACTCGAGGGGGAGAGGCCAGCTGGCGATAGACCACAACAGGTGATATTAGCTCTGCCTGATAGAATAATTGCTAAATTAAAAACCATAATTCCCGAGAAAAAAATTATTTTGGACAAACTTACGGCCTGTGTCCAAGGAAAATCTGAAGGTGCTACCGAGTTCTTTAATCGGTTCGAACAGTTATTCTCAGATTTCAGTGGACAAGATTTAGGCACAGAGTCTGGGAAAAGATTATTTGTGGACAAATTTGTACGTGGATTACTGCCTGACATCCAGTCACAGATTATGTCTTCTGAGAGCGCTTGGGAGGCGAAATCGCAATCAGAAGTACTGCACATGGCTCAGTACTATGAGAACCGTGTCAATAATGAAAAGGATAGGATTGAAAAACGGAAAGGTGATTTAAAAACTAAGGTACTATTGCAGCAAATTGTTAGGGGCCCCAGAAGGAGTTACTCTCAGGTTAGAGGTCAGTATGTCCCACAGGGGAATGTGCCCTTGGGTCCTGTGAACATTAATCAATGTGCTTATTGTCTTCGAGAGGGTCATTGGCGAGCACAATGCCCCGTCCTTCAACAAAGGTCAAATAATACATTTGGTAATATGTGTAGGCGATCCAGAGGTCGCCCAGGTGTAGGGGGCCCTGGTAGAGGTCCGTTTTCACAGGACCCTCAACAACCTTTTTCTCAGGACAATCAGACTCCGAGTGCGGACACTAGGAATATATTTGATCATCCTTCCACTGCATATTTATCTGAAGAGCTTCCTTGTGATAATATTCTGTTTCGTCATGATTGCCCTAAGCAGGGTTTGGAACCTACACCTATTACCGTCAATCAGAAAGGTCCCTACGTTGAAATGATGGTGGGAAATAGGAAATATCAGTTTTTGATAGACACTGGAGCATAGAAGTGTTCCAATGATCGTTCACGGGTTCCAAACGTTCCACTGTCAGGGCAAACCAATGTTTCTGAAGGGTTTTCCGGTACACCAGTTGTTTGTCTGGTTTCTATGCCGGTACCTATTTCTTTGGGTCCCTTTACGGACCAGTGTCATTTTCTGTTGACCTCGGATTGCGGGGAGAACTTGCTAGGGTTGAATTTGTTAAAAGAATTAAATGCAGTGATTTATTGTTCTTCTGATGGAGTGCGCTTGACGATTTCACCACAGCAATCTTCTGCCTCTCAATTTTTTACTAGACCTTTTCCTCCAGAATTCATTGATGTACCAGAGAGCTTGTGGGCTGTCGACGACAATGATGTCGGTGTTTTACAGATTGAGCCTGTTAAGATAGTTTTGAAACAGGGAATTGAGCTGCCACGCATTCCCCAATATAAGATTTCGGTTGAGGGCGAGCAAGCTTTGAAATGTATTGTTTCCGATTTTGTTCATCGCGGTGTGATTGAAGAAATTTCAGGAAGTTGTGTAATAGTCCGATTTTACCCGTGTACAAGAAAGGTGATAATGTAATTCCATTCCGTTTTATAATTGATTTACATGCCATTATTAAAGTTGTGGCACCGCAATTTCTAATTGTGCCTGACGTGATGACAATCCTAACCATGATTCCAGCTACAGCTACTTACTTTAGTGTTGTGGACTTAAATAATGCGTTCTTTAGTATTCCTATACACAATGATAGTAGATATTTGTGCGCGTTCACCTAAGGGGGACGCTCGTTTACATTTACTCGTGCACCTCAACGGTACACAGAGAATCCTAGTATTTATAGTAGGGCTTTGAAAGAACACCTTGATACCCTTGAATTGCCCTCTACCTGTACTTTGCTTCAGTACATTGACAATTTGCTTCTGGCTGCTGACTCTGAGAGTGCCTGTAAGGAGGGCACTGTGTTATTACTTATTCATCTAGCTAAGCATGGTCACAAAGCTTTGCTTAAAAAATGTCAATATTGTTGTCAGGGGGTCGCCTATTTAGGCTATCTCCTGTCAAAGGAGGGAAGAAGATTGACACCTGAACGAATAAAACACATTTCTGGCATGTCTGTCCCAAATACGCAGAAGGAAGTTAGGGCTTTGATAGGTATGGCTTCTTACTGTAGGTTGTGGATCCCAAATTTTTCACTAGTGATAAAACCGATGCTGGCCTTGACAAAGAAGGGCATTTCTTCCCCGTCGCCTTGGGCCTCGTAACACCAGCATTTGTTTGACTTGCTTAAGACTGCATTATGCTCTGCACCAGTTTTGGGCACACCAAACTATGAAAAGGCCTTTGTATTGTTTGTACATGAATATGATGGATGTGCTTTGGCTGTATTAACGCAGGAGCATGGAGGGAAGAATAGGCCATGCGGTTACTATTCCTCCGCCCTTGATCCTGTAGCATGCGCTTTGCCAAGATGTTTGCGCGCTATCGCTGCTGCTGCCGCGTCTGTAAAACAGAGTTAGGGAATGGTCCAAGGCCATGATCTGATCCTGATGGTGCCTCACTCTGTAGATGTTCTATTGAACCAAACTCAAACGCAACACCTCACTTCCACACGATTGACGAGATATGAACTGATCTTGTTTGCCCCTCACATTCAAATTAGGAGGTGTTGTGTCCTTAATCCGGCTGAACTCCTACCTTTTCCGCAAGATACTACTTGCGGCGATGGAGAATCACATGATTGTTTGAATACGACTGAACAAGAAACAAAGGGCAGAGTTGATTTGAAAGATACCCCTTTGGATAATCCGCAAGGAGAGCTGTTTTGTGACGGCTCCTGCTTTAAACATCCGGATGGTACATCCACAGCCGCTTATGCAATCACTACATTGGGCACGGTTGTGGAAACTAAGAGAATTACGCATAATTCTGCGCCGGCTGCAGAGATTATAGCATTAACCCGAGCTTGTGAACTTTCCGAAGGGCGTGTAGTAAATATATATAAGGATAGTCAGTATGCCTTTGGGGTGGTTCACAACTTTGGGAAACTTTGGTTGGAAAAAGGGTTTCTAACCTCGCATGGCACTAAGATTCAACACGGCTCCCTAATAGTGCAACTACTCTCAGCGCTTGCGCTCCCTACTCAGTTAGCAGTTTTAAAATGTGCAGCACATCGAAGGATTGTAGATAATATTGGAAAAGGGAATGCTTTTGCTGATCAAATAGCTAGACAAACTGCCACTGATCTCTTTACGGAGATGTATGTTTCAAGGGAGATTGAAAGTGACTATGTAATGGATGAGGGCGTTGGGTCTGTACGGGATATCCAAGCCGATGCCACATTAGAAGAATCCAAGAGGTGGGCTGAAGGCTTGGGAAAACTTGATGATGATGGGTGTTTGGTGGACACAGTTGATGGAAAATGGCTACTTCCTGATGCTTATGTGATGATGATGGTTGTAATGGCACATGGTCCTACGCATGTGTGTGCCCAACAGATGATGAAAATGTTAGAAAAGTTTTGGGTGAACGACAAAATTTCAAAAATTGCTCAGCATTACGTCCAGAACTGTATGATTTGCCTACAACATAATGTGGGAAAGGGGACAGCAACCCCAAGGGGAAGTCTTTGGCCATCCTCTGTCCCATTCGCACTTCGATTTTATTGAAATGGAACGATGCAACAATCTAAAATATGTCCTTGTGGTCATTTGTGCCTTTAGTAAGTGGGTTGAGGCTTTCCCTGTTAAAGATGCTACAGCCATGACCACTGCGAAAACCATGTTAAAGGAGTACTTTCCCCGGTTTGGTTTGCCGAGAGTTATCTGGTCGGACAATGGTCCACATTTTGTCGCCGCTGTAATCCTACAGATGTGTACAGCGTTACCAATTGACAAACGGTTCCATTCGGCCAGACATCCTCAGAGTGCCGGACTAGTAGAAAGACACAACGGTATCATCAAGAACAAGCTCGCTAAGACATGTGCTGGCACCAAATTAAAATGGCCGGACGCCTTACTGATCGTGTTACTAGCCATGCGTGCAACCCCTCAAACTAAGACTGGGCTTTCTCCATTTGAGGTGGTAGTGGGGAGACCTGCCAACATCTGGAATCTTCCAAAATGTTGAAATTTGAAGAACGTTGAAAATGTACTACTTTCAGATTATTGTAGCCAATTGACTAAAAAACTGTATTTGATTTACCACCAGGTACGAGTGGCCTTACCTGTGCGATACAAAGGCCTGGGCCACAGCATACGACAGGGGAGCTGGGTGCTCGTCAAAACATTTGAGTGCACCTCCTGCCTTGCGCCTCACTGGCGTGGGCCATTCCAGGTCCTGTTGGTCACCCAGACAGCAGTGCGGGTAGCGGTGCGAAAGAACAGGATCCAAGCGTCACACATCAAGAAACTTCCTCACCCTGTGCCACACGCTACAGAAGAAGCAGAACCCCTCGCTGATACTTCAACTGATGATCCCAAAGCAGTAAGCAGCACTGAGAGTGTGTCGGAGAATATCTCTAAGCCCAGGAGGCTTGAGGAAGCTGCCATTTTGTCTCCACACTCTCTGCAAATTTTGCATCCGGAAACAGCTGTTTCAAATTCAGCCTCTACAATTGCCTCTGACACGTTGCTTCCAACGGGAAGTGACGACACATTGTTTCCGGATCAATCAGTACCAGGAACAGCCAGGTACCACCTACGTTCGAGAAAATTGACATACGGCACGGTTCGGCTGTGCATTCAAGGAAGGAAAAGAGTCATCGAGGGCTTGCTTTTGCCCAAATTTGAGAAAGGGAATTCTGGTGGCTAGGGTTGTGGAAGGACTAAGAAATCGCATGACCGGGGGGTCGTCAGCAACAAACATTGGGGTTTCCATCTGAAGAACTGCAATGCCCGCTACTGCCGCCGCTCGTATTGGGGTGACCAACAGGGACAATGGACAAAAAGCCTGGGCCCCGAAAAACGTATTGCTGTATTTTTGTAATAATATTTGGGTTTCTTATAGTCACTGCCTTAGGATTATGGTACCTTGAGGAAACTCATTCCTTATAACTTTTGTTGCCTACTGAAAATGCACCCATTGTTCCTTTTTTGCGAATAGGAGTAAACCGAATGTTGCTTCTATTAGGCCTTCTGATAAACTGTTTCGTCCTTTCCAATCTTTGATTTCCTTTAAAATGGCCCCGATAGACAGTAAGGATGTCATGCCTCCTTCCTACAATGTTAATCATAATCCCCATTCAGTTTCTTTCTGCATACTGAGGAATGGCACTCGGTCAATGGGAGATTTTAAAGGTTGTGCCAACCTTGCAAATTTGACTGGGGAAGACAGACCTTTGTATGTAGGCGAACCTGTCTATTTCATTTGCGGTAATGTAGCATTTCCATGGTTGCCCAGGGATTGGCAGGGAACCTGTTATTTAGGGATCCTGTTACCTGGGGTGTTTATAGCTGGTACAAAAGAAGTTTCGAAGGCTCGTCCACGGCTGGCTGAGAATGGTGATACCCCGGCACAAGTATTGGGAGACATAGCAAAATCAGTTGTGCCATTTTGGGGGCAGATAGCGAATTCAGAAGATATTAGAAAACTAGTGAGAGTACTGGAGAGAACCATCAACCGGACCACGGATATACTCTACAATATGACATTAGAGCAGAAAGCAATAAGATTAGTAGCACTCCAAAATCGAATGGCATTAGATGTCATTCTAGCTGAGCGTGGTGGAGTATGCAAATTAGTGGGGTCCGCTTGCTGTGTTTTTGTACCAGATTCCTTCCCAACTATCTTCAAGGCAATACAAAATCTGCACGTCCTTAGTTCTGAAGTGCATGTTCCCGAGGGAAACTGGGATCTAAGCGCTTGGTTCTGGGACTTCTTGCGATCTTGGGGTTGGAAGGTACTTTCGGTCTTATTAATTATTTTGATAATTCTGTTGTTTCTTTGTTGCTGTATTCAGTGTCTGCCTGGTATGTGTTCGATGCTAGGGGGATGTTGCGCACAAGCAATAGGTTTGATAGGACATAAAATGTATGCCCCAGATAAGACAGCCAAAGAATACGTATTGAAGGATATTTTAGCATAAGACCTGATGGCAATAGATATTTCAGCTAGTGATTCAGGGTACATGGATAATGATGCAAGATTTATTTGCAAGAAGACCCAAAGTAATTTTTGGCACTTGGCATAGGCCAAAAGGAGGGTTTGTCGGAATGGAAAGTATATTGTGCCTCCTATTGTAATAAATATATTCATATTGGCCTACGCCAAGCTGCTCAAAAGTCACTTGCGAGATCTGTGTTACAAGGTCCTGAGCTTTAATCTATGTAGGCCGCCATTTTAGGTCAAACCGCCATTTTAGGATTCGTTGTGGAAAAGTCACCCTGTGAGCTAAAATGGTGGACGATGTCATTGCAAAATACAACATGGCCGTCTTGACCTCTGTACATAGCTAATGTGTAATCTGCCTGCAGGCCACTTGTTGAGGTCATGAACTGAGACCTCGTCCTTCGTTGACCTATGGTTAAAAGGATCACTCGCGCGATGAAACTAATCCACGAGCATATATTGAAGATAATGTGTTTGCATACTGAACGAAGAACATCTGTTTTACTACATTGTATTTATGTTTAAGAAGGCCTGCATGCAAAATTTTAGAATACACAGTTAATGTATATGCTTGTTGTTACAAGTATTAAAGACAAACCAGTTAAATGCGGTTATTTGAGACTCGGCACGAACCCTAGAATTGGTGATGTATAAAGTAGAATAATAACCCAAAGTGAGGCTGGACTTAGAGCCCACAAAATGTATAAAAAGCAAATGCATTCGAATCTACAGTCTCTCACTGAACCACGCTGGAGTTTGTTGTGTTGTACTGAGGGCAGATAGCTATCTGACTTTGCACTGTTTTTGTAATTGAATTCAGTAGAGAATAAAGTACTTTGTAAGTTCCTTTGTAACCCGTGTTCAGTGTATTTCCTTTTGGGGATACTCAGCCTCGATATTTTATTTCTGTTTTCACAGTTCAGAGGCCACGAAAGGCGAGGGGCACCTCAGCTGGGCGTCCTCCATGTGGTGGGCATGGTCAGGGACGTGGCCGGGATGACCAGGGAGTAGGTGTCCAGGGTTGCTACAGAGGGGGAAGAGGCGCGGTTTGCCACTTCGGCAGGATGTTCTGCCACGTGTTGGTGCAGTCATGCCACCACCCCCTGTGGTTGCAGGAGATGCAGCTCTTGCATCTGACACTGGCACCCATGTGACCCGGGAGTCAGTTTCATCGACTGCCACGTGCCCAAGGGTACTGGTAGCTGCAGGTGCAGCTGTGGCCACCATCACCCAGGCTCAGGGTCGGCCAGCGCATGCTGCGTTGGCACCTGAAGAGTCCCAGGATGATTTCCAGGTGGTCCGGAGGCACGTGGTAAGTTCACGCAGAGCTGCTCTGACCGTATGCAAATGTCCCTGGGGCAGTGTTGTGATCTGCTGCCCCGAGCAGCCGGGTGTTGACAATTGCATGGGCAGATGCAGCCGACACCACCCCGTCTTTGAGTCTGCCAGCCAGGACAGTCTGGTTCAATGACCTTGGCACAGCGGCTGTTGCTGCGCTGGGTTCAGTCAAGAGCACCCAGCAGCCAATGACGCAAGTCAGGGCTTCCATCCTTGTTCCACCTGCCACTCCCTTGGATCAATCCAACAGCGCCACTGCCGCTACTGATCAGGGTGGCATTTGCCAGTCAGGGTCTGGATCACTGCCCAAGAGAAGGGAGGTTGCTCCTGCACAAGAGGATGGGAACCCAGCCATGGCTCCGGCCTCCAGCACATCAAGGAAGAAGCCTTTCGGCAAGCAAGAACTAGACTTCCTTGTGGGTTACGTGTCGGAGCACGACTGTGATATTCTAGTGGGCCCAAATTGTCACACTACGCCTGCTCAGTGTTGGGACCACTGCAAGCATGTTGCGGAGGGTGTTAGTGCCCAGGAGTGCAAAAGGTGTTGGGATGACCTCCGACTCTGTGCTAAACTAAAGCATGCCTCCAATTATGCCATGACTCGGGTGACGGGCATTGGGCCACCACCTGAGGAGGAAGAATTCACTCTGCACAAGGTGATGGCTGCGGAATTTCATCCCTGCAGAATTGGTCCAAGGAGTGGGGGAGATGCTGGATTTTGATGCCCCGTCCAGTGAATGTTGTTGCGTGTTTGTCCAGGCCATGTGTGGTTTGCTTGTGTGATGTGTTGTGCTTGACTGCCAATACATGCTATGTGTACATGTTTCTCATGTGCGAGTCATGCAATGCTTCACTAATGCATGCCTGCTGTGCAGCATGCTGGACATGTAGTGCAGACAGGGACTGTTCTCATCACAACACTTGCACCCTACTCACATGCTAGTCACCCAGCTGCCCCTCCCGTACATGTTCCAGCTCACTGGCCCTTCTGCATGTAGCCTGGAGTGTCTTTCCACTCAGCACTCGGACTATATCATCGCATGACTGACGTGCATGTGTGTTCTGCCTGCATGCGTAGTGTACTCCATGTAGGCATGCTCCCTTGCCCCTCCACCCCCCTGAACCCCAATTTCACAATGGCACTGGTGGGTAACATGTTGGACTACTGCAATGGCCTGTTCAACTCTCCTGTCTACATGCACACTTCCCCCTGTCAACCTGCCAGACACATACTGTGGTGTACATCCTTTGTCCTTGATGCAGGGTGTCTCACTCAGACTGTGCAGATGCCAGAGGCTCCACAGGGACATGAGGGCCCATTCATGCTCTATGTGCATTCCATGCATGCCCCTATGTGTCCTTGGCAGGATGATCATAGTAGTTTGTGTCCAGGATGACATACATTTAATGGCTTTTGATCATCCATTCTATGCCCACTGTGGCTCAGTCCTGGATCACGCACATAGTTAGGGTTTCATGATCGGTGTGGGACACAGGCCTCCACCGGTTTCAGGCCCCCTGACTCCGTCCCGCTGATGTAGTGACTTATGCACACATGGGTGTACTACAAAGGGTTCATCATGTGTCCTGCTTACTGTCCCATTCTCATCTGCTTTGTTGTCAGTTGACTCAGATGATGCAATTGACGCTACTCAACACTGTCTGCCAATGCACAGTTCTCTGGTCAATCATTCACTGCCATGCAATGCCTCCTTGCATTTTCACTAAGGGCGGGGGGGGGGTGCCTGTAGCCATGCAACCAATCTCATGCACATAGCATGTGATGCCTGATCTTGCCCTTACACTGCCTTCATGTTTATTGATTGACATCATAATGTACCTGTTGATGTAGATAGTCGGTAACGTACACATGTTCTGCACTGCACCAACCCACTTCTGAGCCATGTCTACGTGCCTACTCACTGCTGCAATGTCGAAGGGACCTGGCATGTATGGTCAGATTGTCATCCCTTCACTGTCATGAAAGGCACAGGCACAGGTGCATCCTGTGACACATGTACTCAGTATTGGAACACCCTAGCGGATGTTTAACAAAGTTGATTGGTTAATCTGCAGCCTATACTAACTGGTATAGGCCGCAGATTGAGTATAGCCTGCCAATCGGGTTGTAATGACTGTGGAGCTGACTGCATGTGTGTATATGCACACTTGTACATACATCAAAGCAAGCAGCGTTGTAGCTGCTTGCTTTGCTGGATAGGATGCTGTTCATAATCGCCATACGGGTGTATAGATGCATGGTTGTGTTTTTGAACACTTCCACATGTATATATGCAAGCAGCTTCAATATTGTGTAGTGCAACATTGCGGCTACTCACTTATGTGTGTGTGATAGTGTTCATTTACACATGTGTCCTCTGCAGGTTTTTTGTTGAACGACTACTATGTAGTTGATTAACGTTAATGCTGCTGAGATTTCATCATTGCGCCTGTTATGTTCAACTAGCACAATCCTGAAGGTGCACTGTCGTGCAGTATGTGAACGCCCAGGCCCACTTAGCTAATCTGTTGGGGCCTGGCCGTGATTATTTGACACACTGAATAATGGTTTAGAGCACAATCAATGCACAATGTGCTCAATCAGACCCTCAAGGGGGTTCTGGAGGCTTTGTGGCCGGCAGCTCAGACCGTACTGGGCGTAATGGTCCCTCATGTCTGAATGCAGGCCCTCGCTTTGCTCTGGACATTCACTATGTCTATATGGCCCATGACGCCCAGTACGGGACGAGCTACAGATGGATGTAGCTATATTGGTGATGATGATTTAGTGATGCATGTGTACATGCATATTACGTGTGTCATGGTGTGTTGGATTCACTTGCCGCTGTGGCCATTTGGCAGTTCAGACATGCTTATGGTATGTGCCATCTCTTTGTTGCCATCTGTCATTTCTGCCTGTGACATGTGCCTGACAGAGGTGGTGTGTGATGGAGGTGATATATTACATTCAGTACATGTGTAGGCTTCGATATTTACACACATCAATTTCTGCTTTTGGTATTTGTTTGCATAAAAATGCCACTGGATGCATGCTGGAATTTCATTTGTGTGTGAGATGTCTGCTTCATGTGTTGGGTGTTGATGTGATGTCTATGTGTGTGTGTGTGGGTTATGTGCTTCTGACATGTGTACTCATGTTTCTTTTTTCCACATTACAGATGATGACGCAATGGAGGCTGAGGATGGGGATGTCATTCCTGACACAGGGTTGCTATTACATCAGCAACCTGGCACAAGTGAGGGTCATGGGGTGATAGGCCACGAGAACCCACTTGTGCTCCAGACCATCGTGTCCAGGGCTGGCAGTAAGTTTAGCTTGGATGATCACTCTGACAACAATGTTGAGTTGGATGTGCGTCATGTCCATTTGTTGAGGGTGAGTGATTCTGATGTGGACGATCTTCTGTCCGTGACACCCACACTGAGGGGCCAGACGGTGTTGGAACTTCCACCTATGGTGGATCGGGATGCAGGGTCACACTCCACACCAGTTGCTGATGTGCCTGGAGCATCACGTCAATGGAGGGATGTAGTCCTGCAGCCGTGGGCGGTGCCAATCCAGCAAAGACCTTGGGCCCCACGGGTGTCAAGTCTGGCAACGCTGTGGCCTTGTGCCACCGGGGTAAACTGAGTGGGAGCAATCATGTATTCCAATTCAGAACAACATGGGGCAGCTATTGATAAAATCATTCAGAGCATGGAATGTGTGGCCCAATCCGTGCACCCCCCTGCTAGGCAGGTGGATCTCCAGTAGAGTGCAGCACAGTCCACGGCCCGCTCACTTAGGCTGGGCATGGCGGCCTCAGACAGGGCACACCAGGCTGAAATGGTGCCTCTGTGTGAAGCACTTGCTGCTCACGCAGAGGTACACAAGAAGGCCCTGAGGGACGACCATCAATCCCTCAGATCTACTCTGGGTGTGCTCAACATGTCCCAGAGGAAGCGGTCAGAGGAGAAGTTGGAGCAGCTTGAGAATACCATCTCGGCTGAGCTACGTGCATGCCGGGAGGTGCTCCAGATGTCATGCGAGGCCATGCAGGCAGAACTCTGTGTTACACGTGGTACCTTCCAAGAGGAAGCACGCGTATCACTTGAGGTGCTGCATGCTGACCTATCATTGCCGCACAGGACCAGGCTTACCAGTCCCACAGACTTGCTGCC
Organism: Ambystoma mexicanum; assembly: GCF_040938575.1. Taxonomy (NCBI): domain Eukaryota; kingdom Metazoa; phylum Chordata; class Amphibia; order Caudata; family Ambystomatidae; genus Ambystoma; species Ambystoma mexicanum. Next base: position 514,541,920 of record NC_090937.1, read on the forward strand.
ATTGAGGGCCAAGCTGTGCATAGACGTGGTCAGGGTACTGTGCCACGTCCATCTTCTGCTTTCCATCCAGAGGGTGAGCAGGACGATAACTTATCTCCCGCAAAGGTCGGGCCGTGCAGGCATTGAGCCCATGGAGGTATTTCTTTTTATCTCAACATCATTGCATGTGGGTGTTGAGGTGTACCCTGTCCCTCCCCCCTCCTGGGTGCCTCCCCCTGGGTCGTATGTGGCCATTTATTATTTTATTGGTTTAATTAGTTAAATTAGTTTAATATTGTTTGTCTATTGTGCATTCATGTGACGGTGTGGTGCTTTGTGGCTTTTGAAAGCATCCACTGTCTGTTCCAACTGGGCTCATCCAAGCTTGTCTCATGTATGTGTTTGTGGCTTGGGGTCCTGACACATATGCCACTCCTGCTTCCCCTTTCCATGGGCTTGCACGGATGGTTCCATGTGACAACAATTTACACAAGGACATTAGACTTTCGTCTTATCTGTGGCCTGTCTGTTGCCGTACTACTTGTGTTTACACCCCTGGTGGGGATTATGGATGTTTTCTCTACGGCATGTCTGCAATCAATTTCGGTGAGTACATTTTTTAACTGTCCATTTATTGATGTTGATTGGGATGTATTTTCATTTCTTGCCTGTATACATGCTTGATGCACTTCATGCTGTAGACGGTAGCCTGCAACCTTTAGTTTCACACTGATGGAGGGTTTGTGGCGAAGGAGGATGCATTAGGTATGTGACCCAAGAGGCACAACTTACTGCCCAGTCCTCTCCTGAGATGTCCGCCTATAGTACTACTCCGCTCTGTTCCATTTGGACGGCACATTTTATCTGTCTTCCCTCTTGGACTTCACTGCTGCCTGACGGTGCAGTTTTCCTACTGGACTACAGTTATTTTACTTTTTTTCACACTCTGGTGCCTTTAGTCCCTGTTTTTCTGCCTGCTACTGTCCTTGTTGCAGATATGTCCACCCGTCTCTTGGGCAGTTATTTCCATGTCGTCTTACACTGCTTCGGTTTGCCTCAGTACACCTCTGTTCCACAGCATCTCTCTATCGCTCCTCCTGTCTTTCATCTATTAGATTCATGTCTTTATGGTGACTTTTGGCTTTTACCAATGCTATTCAACTGTTGTGGCTCTTAACTTGCTGTCAGCTGTTTCTGGCTATCTTCCGTTCACTGTGCCTTTCCAGACTTGTGCTGTCTCTGCCTTTCTTGGTTCACGCTATCAAGGATTAATTTTGTTTCAGCTCAACCATCCAGTTGCGCCAGCCTTCTTGTTTATTTTCTACTCAAGTTCCAGCTATACCTGTCAGGGTACAGACCCTGGGTTTGCATGGGAAGAGGTCAGATGCAGGTCTCAGACATGGTCCAGTAACAAGCAACATAAAGAAACACACACAGAAAAGATTCCAGCCTTATAAAAGTATTTTATGCCCTTTCTGAAGGAAAAGGAACCTCCAGGCTACCTTTCCCAGCAGACACCAGGCCAAGAACTACAAAATGCTGCCCAGGTGGAAGTCGCAACTCACCACATGCGGCTAGTAGCACAGCCAAGGCCCATACTATCAATTGTGATTCTTAACACATGGTCTTCCATTTACCACGGAGCCACATGCAGCTACCTTACCGCATGAACAGTGTATAAACCATCACAGGGGCAAACAAAACAATATGAACAAAGCATGAGACAAGAGTGCTTGTTTGGGGAGGAGTCACTAAGTTCGAGGCATGAATGGTGTTATGTGTGTGTCAGGCAACACCCACAGAATAGTAACTCACGCTAACTCACGCTCTCCTGCGCAGGCAGGAGGCCAGCACTAACCCCAGAGATAAGTCTTTCTTTGGCTCGCCTTTGAGCCAGTTTGTACAATGTGCATGAGGAACATGGCTTCTCTAACTGAGTATGTGTAAATGTCAATTATTGTATTTTGTATTTTCCCTTCTTTCCCTTGCCCATCCACCTCCCTTCTGCTGACTCTCTTTCCGGTTATCCTAAATACCAATACCTATCCAACCAACAGATCCCTAACCCTCTTTCCCAGTTGGGGTCTTGGAGGCCAGTGTAAGTTTTACCTTGCAGGTGCCCAGACCGCGGAGGGGTTGGTTGGTTTGTGCCACTCCTGCGCCTGGAGACCGGAGCTGTGACACTACCCATTAGTTGTGGCATCCTCATTGATTATTTTGTACTCAAATTGCTACCCATCCTGTTGAACCATTCTTCAACTGTGCGACCTTGGTAGTTATTCTATCATTCTGCTTGAACATGTGCTTGGCCATATTCAGCGACTTCAAGTCATCGACTGGAGACTCTTCCAGGGTTTTTTGGTGCCTAGAGGCTTTTTCCCTGGTTTGGGGGTTTGGCTCCTTGGAGTTCTCTGTGATTTGGTATTTTTACCAGTCAAGGTGGCCTCTGAGGGGGCTGGACCCTATTTACACAAAAGGAAGAACAAGGATACCATTGGGAAGGGGGATCCTGAAGCCAGGTAGACTAGAAGGAAGAAGCCGACGGACCACAGACACAGTTCTTCTGAAGGTCATGGTGATGAGTAAATGAGGGAGGGCATTTTGTTGTCGGACAGTACGCTTGGGCTACAGTGATTGGGCACTCTCTGACATTGTCATTGTGGGGTACTATGTACATGATATGTTCTGCTGGTCAATGGCTGTTCCGGTGTTGGGTTTACTTTTCAGGTGTCAGGGGATTGTTGTGGTTTGACATACTGGGGTGTCCACATGGGCAATGTTCACATGTGATGTGTACAGGACACTGAAGGTCACTTCATTTCGCATGCATGTATTGAGTGCATGTCCCTACTTACACACACACTTACATAATGCTCCACCACGCATACAACCACCCTTCCATGCCCACACATGCACACAGATTGCCTTCTCTGGCATGCTGTGTCCCTGCAGCGCATGATCACTTATCATTTGGGGATCATGTACATGCTTCACTGGTTTATTTGTGTTGCTTGTCCTTTTTATATGATGCTCAAGGTGTATCCCCAACACAGTGGCTGCTCACTGTGCTGTGTGCTGAGCGGTGTGTTGCAGGAGACACACACAGCACACGGGTTTGGGATTTGCGTAATTGGATTGGCCAATGTGCATGCCAACAGGCATTCTGTCTTTTGTTGATGGTACCGCTGGTGGCATGCATTTGTGTATGACTTTGTATGTGTGGGAGGTTGTTGGTCAGTCATTTCATCTGATTATACGTCAGGTGTGATTGAGTCAGGCCTCTTTCCATTTATCACGTGTCACCTTGTATCTAATTGGTCATGTGTTGTGCTTTTGGTTTGCTCTTTTGCTGTTCCATGCATTTTCATGGTGTGGCCGACCAGGGTGATGTGGGTTGGGAGGGTTTAGGTGACATACCAGTGATTTTCATGGCCTGTTTCGCAGGGGGGTGGTGTGATATGAACCTTGCATGTGTTCCTTTTGGTCACACAAGATTGGTTATGTTTAAGTAGATAGGGATGCACACAATGTAGCACTTACGTGGCAACATTCTCAGGATGGTAAGATTGGGACAGTTGACTGTCTCTTTGTCATCATCGATTGTCACATGGAATGTGCCAGGCCTGTGTGCACTCAGCAGGGGTGGGAGTTTCGGTGTAAAATGTGGCCACCAGCTGGGTTTGGGCTGCCTCACCATGTGCCCTTTCCCCTCCCATAAGCAGCGCCTGTGCCTGTGGTTGGGATGTGGGGGCACCACCATGTCCACCAGCACGCCCTACCGTGTTGCAACATTGTGCTGGACACATGCTGCCACAATGATCCTGCATACTACTGGGGGTGCATATAGAAACTGCCTGCCAGAGCGGTCAACGGAGAGGAAGCGTGACTTCAGCACTCGGAATGTGCGCTCCACTATGCCCTGGTTGCAATATGGGCACCGTTGTATCTTACCTGGGGTGGTGTGGTGGGGTTCCGTATTGGCTTCATCATGTGGTTGCTCAGAGGGTAGGCAATGTCCCCTGTGGAGGTGAGGATGGTTGTCATTAGTTGGGTTTGTGTATTTGTCTGTGTGCGACATGAATGCATGTGCACAGACATTTGTACTCACCAATGAGCCATGTGTTGCCATGCTTCCCAGCTTCCAGGTCCCCACTCAGGGTGGACATTCTGTATATGAAACTGTCATGGGTAGACCCAGGATAGTTTGCATAGACAGAGGTAATGATTCCATGGGCATCGCATACAACCTGTATGTTGATGGAATGACATTGTTTGCGGGTGCAGTAGATGTTCTTCATGGCACTAGGTGGATGTAGGGCCACATGGGTGCAATCTATGGCACTGTGCACTTTGGGGAAGTGTGCCACCCTGTAAAAGGCCTGCCTTTCTGTGGGTGTTCTGGGCATGTATATGTGCCTGTGGACTGAGGGGCATGCAGTCATGATTGCCAACACCTGGTGTAGGCAGCGTGACTGCCTGGGCTTTGAGACACCCCCGACTATGGCAGTTGTCTGCTGAAATGACCCAGTGGCCAAAAAAGGCAGGACATTGAGCACCTTTTCCAAGGGGCTCGATGCTTGGGAGCACAAAGTGGGTGATGTGAGCTCATCCTCACACTCAGTGACCAGCTCTAGGATGATACAGGGTGGAGACCTATACTTGCCATACACCTGGTCATCAGGCATCTCAAAAAGGCTGGCCCTGGGCAAAAAAATGTGGGGCCTCGCTATTCTCCTCCTCCTGCAGTGTCCCACGATCAGTGTTGCGAGAAATGGGATATGCATCGAAGCTGTATATACGTGTTTGTTGTTTGCGTGCACTTTTATACTGCGCGGGGACGCTTCCACCTGCCTTCGTGTGGCGGATGTGTTTACGCCTGTGCGTGTCTTTTGGCATGCGGGTTTCCCCTATTCGATTCCATGAATATGTGTTGCTCGAGCACGTGTGGGTGTTTCGTGTATTTCCCAGCAGTACTTCCCCAGTTACACCCTCATTTTCACACGTTGTTCCCCATTCCGCATGTTCCGCCCCCTTTTCGGTGTGTGTGCTACAGGTTGTGCACTTTCACTGTGCACGTCACGCACGGCGTTCGGGATGTCGCAGTGATGTGTGCGCCTGTGTGCACCACGTGCAAATTTGGCGCACATCCCGGGAAGAAAACGCGCAGGGCCTTCCATGAATCGCACGTATGCGATTCTCACACATGCGCTAGCATTTTTCATGCTTGCGCCACAAATTTCAGTGCACAATTATTCCATGAATTACCCTGCATATCACAAAAATATTCACAGAACAAAAACATACACATTCCATGAATTGACTAGAGATAAATAAGTCAAAATCAAACTAGAACACTTATGGGAAGGAGTTAAGGTTTGAGTGACCCAACATGTTTTGACCCTGCACAACATGTTGTGACCCTGCAGGATGTTGACTTTCATCCCAACGTTACGCACATCAAAGCAAGTTGCAACATCTGACATTAGTAAGAGGAAGTAAAGGGACGTGAGATATTGAATGAATAAGTGAACTGAAATCTTACCCCTTATGTGATTATGTATGTTATGCCATGTTAAAGGGTATTTATATCATGCACTATCACCACTGGAATGTTCCACTGCCAAACTGGCGCATCTGAAAGGGAAGGCTTGTGGGGTTGGTTAGTAGGATTGAACGGGATAAGAGCAAGAGAGTTGTGATGTGCTGCAGGCAGCATCTTTTCTGTTCGCTGAGCTTGAATCTGCTTTTCGGTTGGTTGCCATCATGTGCTGTTTTGCGAGATGATGTGTGGTTTGTTTTGTTGTTGTGGTGTAGTGAAGTGCGTACAGTTTGTTGTGCTTGGAAGAATGGTTGTGTTTGCTTTGAGTATGAGAGGTTTTGCAGAGGGGTGATATTTTAAGTAGCTTCGATTAATGGCATCACTATCTAGATCTGGCACGTGCTAAACCTCCCAATTCTATCTAAATGAAACTCATGCTAATCTTCACAGTTATATCCAGATCTGATGCATGGCAATTTCGAAAATTCTATCTAGTTGTGATGCATGCTAATCTCCAAAATTCTATCTTGATGTGAGTCATGCTAATGTTCACAATTCTATCTACATGTGGTGCATGCTAAACTTCCCAATTCTATCTAGATTCGACTCATGCTAATCTTCACAGTTCTATTTAAATGTGACACATGCTAATCTCCAAAATTCTATCTAGATGTGAGTCTTACTAATCTCCACAACTCTATCTAAATGTGATGGATGCTAATCTCCACACTTCTCCAGATGTGATGCAAGGTTATCGTCACAGTTCCATCTAGATGTGACACAATATTTTCTTTACAGTTCTATATAGATGTGATGCATGCTAATCTTCACAGTTCTATATAGATGTGACACATGGTTATCTTCACAGTTCTATTTAGATGTGACATATGGTTATCTTCACAGTACTACCTAGATGTGACGCATGCAAATCTCCAAAAATTCTATCTAGATGAGACTCATGCTAATGTCCTCAATTCTATCTAGTTGTGACGCATGCCAATCTTTACAATTCTATCTAGATGTGATGCCAGCCTATCTTTACTGTTCTATCAAGATGTGATGCATGATTATCTTCACAGTTCACAAGTCAAAGGAAAAGTGAAAAACCATGTGGCACGGACACGTTTAGACGCTAGCTACAGTTACTAGCCAAGCACAAGCTAATCTGTGCAGTTCTGTCTAGATGTGATGCAGGCTAATTGTTACAATCCTGTCTAGGTGTGCTGCAAGCTGACATTTACAATTCTGTCTAGTTGCAGTGCAAACTAATCTTTGCAGTTCCTTTTTCTCTATCAATTGTCTCTGTCCTTGGGTTTAGCCTAGCAAGGGGGTTTTGGCTTTGGAGGTACAGGATGCATTTTGGTTATGTGGTAAAAGAGCCAGGTTTTGAGTGGTTTCTTGAATTTTAGGTGGTCCTTTGTATTTCATATGACTTTCGGGAGGGCGTTTCAAGTTTTTGGCTGCCATGTGAGAGAAGGAGCATCCCCTAGTCTTTTCCTTGTGTAAGGTTTTGATTCTAGGTGGATGTCATTGCTTGAGCTGTGTGTTCTTGTCGTTTGGTAAATCGTTATTTTCTTTTGGAGGAATTCTGCTCCTTGGCCGTGGATTTCTCTGTGCGTTATGCACATTGTTTCAAATGTGATTTATTGTTTGATTGGAAGCCATTGTAAAATGTTTAGCTTTGGGGAGATGTGGTCTCTTCGCGATAGTTTGAGGAGGAGTCTGGCCTCTGCATTTTGGATATGTTGCAGTTTCTTCAGTAGGTGTTGTGGCATTCTTAAAAAGAACAAGGAAATATCGTGTCTGAGTACCACAAAAGAAATACACCAATCACAGGCTAAAAAGATTCACAGATCTTTTATTACTGTACAGTTTACAAAGTAACACAGATAGCTATCTGGCTCCCAACACCCCGCAAGGTGTACCAGCCCGACAGAGAGAGGTGAGAGAGTGCTGGACATCTATACGTTTGTGATTTTATACAATTTTGAGTAATATTGTCCAGCCTCTCTTCACATTAATAATTCGTGGTCTAGAGTGTGTGCCTAGTTAACATATGGATCATACAATATTATACAAAGGATTACATAGGTTTGCATCTCCATGGAGGCACAACGGTGATGTATGTTCTCAGATCCTACGGTAAGCATCATTCAATATCCCTTTACAATTGCATTTGGCCTGTGTCTACGCTCGAGATTTGTTCTACATTGTCCCCAATGTGTATTCAAGGATGAGTCTTGTGAGTGCAGACAGCACTTAAACAACAGTTCAAATGCAGTGCAAGGCCTTATTGCCTAGTCTAAACAGTCGGCTCTTGGACAGTCTAAACATTAACAGAACTCAAAGGTCGAGAAGCTTGGTTGCAAGTTGAAAACATAGTCCACCATTTTAGAACGAAAATCACACGAGTGGAAATCAAAATGGCAGATGAATCTTAAAATGGCGGCAAAGACAACCCAAAATTGGAACTTTGCAACGCGGTTTTCCATGTAGCGCGACTAGGCTTAGGCCAATATAAATATAAAGGAGGCACTATGCAATTACCGTTTAACAAACCCTCCTTTCGGCCTAAGCCAAGAGCTTTACAAAAATAGTCGCTTTACTCGTAACTCCATGTGTCAATGTCCGTACATCCTGAATCACATTCATCAGATAAATCAATTGCCATTACATCTATGACAGTAATATCCTTCATCACAAATACATTAGTCATCTTTTCAGGTGTGTGCACTTTTGGTCCTAATGTTCCTACAGTTTGCGCACAACATCCCCCTAACATCGAACCTATGACAGGAAGACAGCCCCGGGAGGATAGCTCAGCAGCAATGTGCTCGCCTTAGAAGCAAGACGACATGAAGCTACACAGGTTTGATCCCCGGGTCCATGCTTAGAAACCTCTGGCTATTTAAGCGCATTATAAATACGCAACTAAGACAATTCCTGTAACAGCGACTCGATGCCTGCGAGCTGTGTGAGCGCTTTATTATTATTTATTTATTCGTATTTGTTAAGCGCCCAGAATCAGCCCTGAGGCATCGTGGCGCTGGCTACAGAGATAGCACTGGTTACAGGAATAGCGAGACTTAGTTACAGCACAGAGGCATTCAAGCATACAGGTTTAGACAATAACAATATTTAGCAATGTGTGCCTGTTTGGCTGTAGGTAGAGGAAATTTAGTTAAAGAGAGAGGTTTTGAGTTTTTTTCTAAACGCTGTGAGGGAGCCTTCTGCTCTTAGAGCGTGGGGGAGATTGTTCCAGAGTTTTGGTGCTATGTAGGGGAAACCCCGCCCTCCTGCTGTAGTCTTTTTGATGCGTGGTACAGTGAGTTGGTTAGTGTAGCACAGTCTGGTAGGTCTGGATGAGGTCGGTCTGAGAATAGTGTCTGAGAGATATGATGGTGCTTTAAAAATACAAAAAAAAGGGAGTATGCAACAACAACAGAACAAAATAATACCAAGGATTACCATAAAGGCTGTTAGAAGCTTCCATCCCCAAGACCGTAAGAAGCCCCAGAACCAAGTACTAAGATCTCAGTTTCTCTCTGGAACATGCACTTTTGAGCTAAGGACGTGCAGATTTTGTATTGCCTTAACTATGGTCGGGGAGGAGTCAGGTACGAAAACACAACAACCGGACCCTACCAATTTGCATACTCCAGCATGCTCAGCCAGGTCTGTAGGGCCACTATTCTGATTGCTTTTTGTTCTAAAGTCATGTTGTAGAGTATGTCAGTGGTCCGGTTGATGGTTCTCTCCAGTACTCTACGTTCTTCAATCATGAAATATATATAAAATGAACTTATGATATTTCACAACCATTTAATGCTTATGTGTCCACATGACTGTGTTTCTCTGCTTATTTGATTTATCCTTTGACAACACATGTTATGTTTATTTTTACTTTTCTTTTTCCCTTTTTTGTGTACATTCTGGTTCTCAGTATTCAAAACTGATTCCATGTATTAATGTATGTATAATGATTTACTACTGATAACAGTTGCATGTATGCAAAATATATTCAGATTAAATATGAATATTGTTGTTTTTGAAAAAATTGCAATAGTAAGGACTGATTATTTACTCACTATTATTTTGTGTCAGCCACTTAATGGTCCAGACAATTGATATGTCTATGAACATTTTTTATGTGACCCAATTTAAACACTGGTCCATAGTCTCTCCTGTTCTTTTTTGATGGTTGCAGATGGGTAAAATTGTCCACTACAACTTCTACTATTTTTGGCGTGATTTTGAAACATTTTTGCTGCAAGTTGCAGCTATATGTTGGGAACTTTCTTTTGGTACATGTCTCTCCAGTACTCTTGCCAGTCTCCAAATGTCCTCGGAATTCATGATCTGTCCCCAAAATGGTACAAAGGATTTTCCTACATCACCCATGAATTGTGAAGGAGTATCACCGTTCTCGTCCTGCCTTGGACGAGCCCTAGAGATTTCAGTGGTGCTAGCTACATATACCCCTGGCAGCAGGATACCCAGATAACAAGTTCCTGCCAATCCTTAGGTAGCCACGGATAAGCTTTATCACCACAAACAAAATAAACTGGATCACCTACATACATGGTCATGTTTGCAACATTGGTACAACCCTCAAGATTACCCAATGACTGAGAACCATTCCTTTGTATGCAGAAGGAGACAGAATTGGGGCCATGATTGATAGTGTAAGAAGGTGGCGTGGCATCCCGGTTGCCTACAGGAGCCATCTTGAAAGAGACCAGTGATTGGAAAGGTCGAGATAGTCTATTGGAAGGCCTAATAGAGGCAACATTAAGCTTGCTCCTATTTGCAAAAAGTGAGCATCCCAGAGGTGTCAGGACTCGCCTTTGAAACTCATTCAAATTAGTCCCGTCAAAGTTCCCTGAGATGCTCTCATACCAACGACCAAAGAATAGTGCCCTTAGAGAGACATAACATGCAGTAGTTAAAGGCAAAGGATGAATATACCAGCCCAACCCTGTTTCCCCATGCTGTGGCAAGTGCAAAAAGATCCAACAATTCATTCTATTCAGAATCGCATGAGTTGCGTTCATTATTAACAGAAGTGTGTTGTTGTGATAGCTCTGTCTGTGTTGGGAGTCCCTAGGAGATAGAGTGTGCAGGTGCAAAAAAAGTTGTAGACATAGTAGGAACATTCTCAGTAGGCAAAAATGTTTTAAGTGGACGCACTCCTTCAATGTACCAAAACCCAAGAGCAATCAATACTGTGAGACTGGTTAACGTAATTACGAGAAAACAATACATCCTCAAGGACCATGTATTTGATTGTCCAATGTCTTTGTTGGCCACACAATCGATTGGTTGCTCCACATGAGTAGAGATAACAACAGGCATTGTTCCTCAAAAGCTCTTTCCTGAAAGGTTCTTGCTAAAACTCTGTAGTCCGTTTGCTGGTGATCTCCTGATCATGTGGTTTCTTGATTGAAGACAATTTTTCCCAGTCCCCATCCACTTGCTTATATTTCAGTGCAAAAGTGGCAGGGGACAAGCTCAACAATCATTTCCTGTGGGCACAGCCATGCTTGTGCAGTAAGTCTAGTGCCGTGGACACAGATTGTACCTTGAGACGCCTGGTACTGTGTGATCTGCGAACAGTGTGTCGTTGCTTCCTGATGGAAGTGGTGAAATAACAACAGAATCGTGCAAGGGTGCAGAAAGATCCGAAGAAGAGTTAAGAGACAAAGCATCAGTCTCCCCAGGCCCCACGGGCTCAGGAAGTGTCTCTGAAACACCCTTGATGCTGTTTAAGGCTGATTGGTCATCAGGAACAAAGCAAGTAGGTTTCTTCTTATCTTCTCCGTTGTATGGCAAAGGGAAAGGTATCCTCTTGACATGCGTAGCGTGGATCCAGTGTTGTTTCCCAGCTACTCGTATTTGTATTTGTGTTTGTATTTATATTTTATTTATTTGTATAGTGCAAACCAGGCCCGGAGGCTGCCGGGCGCATATCTTAGAAACAGTGGTTACATAATATTACGACATTTCAGGTAACATTTAAATTGACACAGTAATCAAACACATTGGTAGTTTGTACAGAAATACATAGGCCATCAGGTTTTCAGAGTGCAGCTTGGTCATCTGATGTGACTAGCCAGCGTTTGGCTTTGTGTTTGAATAGATTCAGGGAAGGAAGGTTTCTGATAGTAAGGGGGACAGAGTTCCACAATTTGACTGCCAGAACTGGGAAGCTAGACCCACCGGCTGTTTGCAGCTTGTATCTAGGGATCAGTAGGCTCTGGTTGAGGGTAGATCTTAGAGATCGAGATGGGGTATACTCCATGAACCGTGAGGAAAGGTAGATGGGGACCAGGTTATTCATGCATTTGTAGGTCAGGGCAAGCGATTTTAGTGAGATCCTTTGGGTGACTTACAACCAATAAAGGTTCTTCCTGGTTTCCGAGATGTAGTCTGATCTAGGGATCATAAGGGTTGCTCTGATAGCGTTATTTTGTATGATCTGGAGTTTGTCTAGGGTGCCTTGATTGGTGCCTTGGTACAGTGCATTGCAGTAGTCCAGTTTGGACATGACCAAAGTCCTAGCAAGGATTGTTCAGTTATGAGTGGAAAGAAAAGGGCGGCATGCTGTGATCAACTTGCAGGTGTAAGCAGCGGCAGCAGCAACTGCATTAGTTTGTCTGTGGAGGGAGAGGGTGGAGTCAAGGTAGATTCCGAGAATTTTAGTATCTTTGGAAACTTTTATGGAGTTTCCGTCGATATTAAAGGAGCTGCACATGGGGTTCAGCTTGTTAAGTCTTTGCTGTGTGCATAGGATGAGGAGCTCTGTCTTATTGTCATTGAGACAGAGCTCATGTTGAGTCATCCAGGTTTGGATGACAAGGTATATGTCATTTAGGGATTTCGAGTCTACCGTGTAATCGCCCATGATGGGGATGAGTATCTGGGTGTCATCAGCATAGTTAGTGTAGGTGACACCCAGATAGTCCATCAAACAGGAGTTTAGTGAAAACATTGTAGAGGGTAGGGGATAAGCACGATCCTTGGGGGACCCCGCAAGGGACTGGCGCAGGGTCGGCAGGGGAGGTTGGGGAGAATACCCTCATCTGTCTGTCATCCAGGAAGGCTTGAATCCAGTTAGTGGCCTTGTCGGAGAAGTGGGCTGGCGTTTTCAGGTGGTGACAGAGGATTTGGTGGTTGACCAAATCGAAGGCAGCAGATAAGTCTAATAGTAATAGCAGGGCTAGTTTACCTTTGTCTTCAAAGTCCTCAATTTGGGTTTTGAGATCTAGGAGGGTTGTCTCCGTACCGTGCTTTGGTCTGAAGCCAGATTGTCTCTTGCCTAGTAGATTGTTAATTTCCAGGTAGCTCTGTATCTGAAGATACGCTGCTCTATCTAAGATTTTTAGCAAAAATGGGACCGTTGTGATGGGCCTGTAGTTGGTTGGGACCTTCCGGATCTAAGGTAGGTTTTTTTAGGAGAGGGATGACCGATGCATCCTTCAAGTTGTTAGAGACCACTCCCGATTGAAAAGAGGCATTGATAAAAGTGGTGATAAAAGGAGCGAGGTCATGAGCCGATTCCTTAATGATCGGGGCTGGACATGCGTCCCCTTGGCAATTGGAGGGTTTTAAGTTGCAGATGATTTTTTCAACCTCCAGAATGGTGAGCGGTGTGAAGCTGAATGGCACCAGGGAGTCTGGGGTGGTTATTTTAGGTGGCAGGGTATTGCTAAATATAGGAGTGTGGAGGTAGGTTTGTTTGGCGTTGATTTTGGATTGCAAAGTGGTTATTTTGTTAGGAAGTGTGTTTTGTATATTATTGCACCAAGTGCTGTCTTTTGTGCACACGTCAGGGGCAGGGGAGGGGGATTCTAATTCTTTGAGAATTTTAAATAATTCTCTTGTGTTGGATTCTGCTTGGGATATGCGTGAATTATATGTCTCTTTTTTGGCTTGAAGGATGGCTTCCTTATAGTTGTGAGAGGTGATCAGGAGGGAGGCTTTATTAGCTGAGCTAGGATGACTTTTCCAAAGGGCTTCGGCCTTGCGCTTTTCTTTGCGCAGGGCGTTAAGCTGCGGGGTGAACCAAGAGTTCGGGTGGGACTGTTGTTTGGCTTTGCAAATTTTTAGTGGGGCTGTGCTCTCAATGGCTTTGATCATCAGGCTGTTGAAGGCGTCTACTAAGACAGTGGGGTCCATGTCCTTGTGCTGAGAAGCAAAAGTGTTCAAACAAGGGAGGATGAGAGGAAGCAGTTTCTCCCTGGTGATATCCTTTTTAGTTCTGGTGGGTATAGCGGGGGCTTTTGTAGGTGTGGGCTGGGGGTTGTTGGCTGGCAGGAGGAAGGTAATAACATGATGGTCAGACCAAGTGCAGGCAGCGTTGGAAATGACATTGGTATTACAATTTAGGTCAGCTAACCAGTCGAGCGTTCTACCCTTGTTATGTTTAGGATCACGAATGCGCTGCTGGAAGCCTAGGTTGGAAAGGGTAGTGTCAACTTCAGAGGCCATGTGGTCCTTGGGATCGGAAAGGCCGAGGTTGAAGTCACCTAATAGCAATATCTGGGAATTAGGCTTGGTGTTAGCCAACAAGGTGGAAGCAACATCATGAATACATGAGCCCAGTGGACCTGGAGGTCTGTATACAAGGTTGAGTGTTGCTGTGTTGGTGGGAGAGAGGGATAGTTTCACTGATAGTGATTCTGCAGAGCTGAATTGTGTGTTGGCGGCAGCTCTCAGAGGGATCTTGTCGCTATGTATGAAAGCGACTCCTCCTCCTTTAGACAAGTTGGAATGATGGTCATTTCTAATAATGGTATAACCCTTGGGTAGGGATAAGGCGAGGAGTGGGCCAGAGGCATCATGTAGCCAGGTTTCGGTAATGCCTAGAAAGTCGAGGTTATGGACAGTGATGAGGTCTGCGATGTCAAGGGCATGGGCCGTAAGGGATCATGCATTAATAAGGGCTCCCTTAAGCGCTGAAGTAGGTGGGGTGGACGGGGGGGCTGGGTGCTGTGGAGGAGCGGTGTGACTGCGCTGAGTACAAGGTGGTCTGGGCAGTCTAGATCTAAGTCTGATATTCCTATGTTGTAGTGTACATGGGAGGTTTGGTGTACCGCAGTCTGTGTGGCCAATAGGACCTGGTAAGGCCCTCTGAAGCGCGGTGCAAGACTGGATACCCTCTCAAATGACTTTGTGAGCACCCAATTGCCGGGTCGAATTCTGTGACCTGGCCCCTCACACCTGTTGATAAATCAAATACACATTTTGAGTTAACCGATTACAGTATTCAATGAGAAGTAAATGCTCTACATCTTTCAAATACCCATGACTATTTTGAACGGGGAGAGCCCAGTCCTAGTCTGTGGGGTTGTTCGCATTGACAGGAGTGCTATCAGTAAGGCGTCTGGCTTCTTCAAATTGCTGCCGGCACAGACCTTAGCAATCTTATTCTTTAAAATACCATTGTGACGTTCTACAAGTCCAGTACTTTGAGCATGTCTAGCCGAATGGAACCGTTTATCGTTCTGTAATCCCGTGCATACTTGCAGAATAACAGCAGTGATATAATGTGGACCATTATCTGACCAGATGACCCTCGTCAAGCCAAACCTAGGAAAATATTCCTTAAGCATGGTTTTCGCGGTCGTCATTGCTGTGGCATCTTTCGCGGGAAGGCTACAACCCACTTACTAAAAGCACAAATGACTACCAGAAAGTACTTGAAATTATTACAGCGCTCCATCTTAATGAAGTCGAAGTGGATTACTTCAAAAGGCACAGAGGGTGGCCCAAAAATACCCCCCGGTGTCGACGTACCCTTCCCCCATTTTGCTTTAGACAGACCATACAACTCTGGACAAAACACTCAGCAGTTTTTGGGATGTTAACATTTACCCAAACAGATTCTAACATTTTGCAGATCTTCCTAGCACATATATGAGTGGGACCATTGGCCATTGTAATCATTGCAGTGACATATGCATGGGGTAACATTCATTTTCCCTTTAAATTATCCACCCAACACCCTACTTCATCCAACCTCGCCAAGCCCTCAGCCCATTGTTTAGTTCCTTCTAGAGTGCCAGTTGCTTGAATATGTCTTATGGAATCAATCCCTTCATCTATAGTACAAGTTGTTTATGGCTTCCCTTGTAGTGTATCTATCTGAATAGAGGTCAGTAGCAGTCTGTTTAGCTATCTGGTCAGCAAAAGCATTCCCTTTCCCTACATCATCTACCATTTTCTGGTGTGCTGTGTACTTCATAATTGCTAGTTGAGTGGGAAGCTCAAGCGCTGAGAGTAGCTAAACTATCAAGGTGCTATATTGGATTTTCGTTCCATGTGAGGTCAAGAAACCTTCTTCTGCCCATAATCTAAAAAAGTTGTGAACCACCCCAAAAGCATATTGGCTGTCAGTAAATATTCACTCTAAGCCCTTTGGAAAGTTCACAAGCTTGAGTCACTGCAATAATCTCTGCGGCCTGCGCGGAGTTATGCAAAATTCTCTTGGTTTCCACGATGGTGCTTAGTGTAGTGATGGCATAAGCAGTAGTGGATGTACCAACCGGACTTTGAAGCAGGAGCCATTGCAAAACAGCTCCCCTTGTGGATCGTTCAAAGTTGTATCTTTCAAATCAATCCTGCCTTTAGTTTCTTGTTCTGTCGTATAAAGGCAGTCATGTGACCTTTCATCACTGCAAGAAATATGTTGCAGAAGAGGTAACAGTTCAGCTGGAATCAGTACGCAACAACTTTTAATTTGTGTATGCGGTGCAAACAAGATCAATTCATATCTCGTTCATCGTGCGGAAGTAAGGTGTTGTGTTTGCGTTCTATTTAATAGAATGTCTACAGAGTGAGGAACCAACAAGGTTAAAGCATGGCCTAGGACCATACCCTTGCTCTGTTTTACAGAAGCAGCAGCAACAGCTCTCAGACATCTGAGCAAAGTGCATGCAACAGGATCAAGGGTGGAGGAAAAGTAACTGAATGTCCTATTCTTCCCCCCATGTTCCTGTGTTAACACAGCCAAAGCACATCCATCACGTTCATGCACATACAAATCGAAGGCCTTTTCATAATTTGGTGTGCCCAAAACTGGTGCTGAACAGAGTGCAGTCTTGAGCAGATCAAAAGCTTTCTGGTGTTCCAAGTTCCACGGTAGTGGCAAAGAAATTGCCTTCTTTGTCAATGACAACATTGGTTTGATCACTAGCGAGAAATTAGGGATCCGCTGTCTAAAGTAAGAAACCATTCCTATCAAGGCTCTGACGTCCATCTGTGTATTTGGGACAGACATGCTAGAAATGATTTTAATTTGTTCAGGTGTCAATCTTCTTCCCTCCTTTGACAGGAGATAGCCTAAATAGGAAACCTCCTGTTGACAATACTTAAACTTTTTTAGTGAAGATTTATATCCACGGAACAATATATTGTCAAAGGTAAGATCTACAGAGAGATAGGCAGTAGAAGGATTATGAAAGATATTTCTGCTATCTACGTTAGGTTGCTGATTATCTTGCGAAAAGGACTGAGAATTTTGAGCAAACTGGCTTCCCCAGGGCCCCCTACTCTAGGGCGGCCTATGGGTCGTCTACCCATTACACCTTATGTGTAATTCGACCACTGCTGGAGGATCAGGCATTGTACTCGCCAGTGGCCCTCTTGTCTGCAATAAGCACATTGTTTTGCATGTACAGGACCCAACGGCACATTACCTTGTGGAACATACTGTCCTCAAAACTGTGTATTACCCCATCTAGGCCCCCTAACTATCTGTTGCAACAATACCTTACTTTTCAGATCTCCTTTTTTCTTTTCCATCCTTTCCTTCTCATTATTGGCTCTATTCTCATAATACTGAGCCATTTGCAATACTTCGGACTGTGATTCAGCTTGCCAAGCCCTCAGGAAGTTATAATTTGTGACTGGATATCAGGCAACAATCCACGCACATATTTGTCCATGAATAATCTTTTTACAGACTCGGTGCTTAAATCCTGTCTGCTAAAATTCGAGAATTCTTGTTCAAACCGATTGAATAATTTGTTAGCACCTTCAGATTTTCCTTGGGTACAAGCAGTGAGTTTGTCCCAAACAATCCTTCTCTCAGGAATTAAGGTTTTCAATGTTGCCACTATTCTACCTAGCAAGGTCATTATCACCTGTGGTGGTCTTTCACCAGCTTTCCTTTCTCTATCTTGCCTACCCAAACTATCCCATGTGTCGCCCAACCCTGCTGCATCATCTACAGTCCTAATCTGTTTCCATAAATCAGCAGGTAGGAGCACAGGAAACAACAAAACTGACGATTGCAAGACAGATTCAATTTCTTTGTAAAACCGTGTCGTATTTTTTATAATGTCTGGAATGGACTGTCTAATAGTATTCACTTCCTGTCTTGAGAACGGGACGTGAACAAACTGTGATACATAATGTGCATCAATATCATATGCGGCTACACCAGTTGCGACATTAGCCGGAACCTCAACTTTAGGGACAAATGTTGGAGAAACCTCCATCATAGGCAACTGAGAAGTAGGAAACTCCGAAAGCTTACTAAGCAACAGAGCTAAATTGAGTGCTAAAGTGGTGGAAGCAGTGATGAGAAAGCTCTCTTATAGATATTCAATAATTCTGCTGGACAACACATCTTTCTCTTTATACATTCATCCTGCAGGTTTTCTACCATTACCTGCATCACTTTCCTCTGCATTTCTGGAGTATACTGACTATACGTGTCTTATCCTTCTACGGGAGATATGGACATGTCTGAAATCCATCTAATTGCATCTATTGTACAAATTCGCGTTCCTTCACTCATCGAATTACCAAGAGGAAGGAACCGTTTCTGTACATAAAATGTATCCAAACTATCACCATCTATTTCATCATTCTGTAACCTTTCTAACTCCCTTCTAAACTCAAAAACCCTCTCAACGTGCTCATATACTTTCTCCGCAGTATCTCTTGAATAAGCTAAAACATTCAGATGCCTCAACCCTTGTGGGATATTTATGTCCTTCGATCTATTCCACATAATAGTCAAATGTATTCCCATCCCTTCAATAAAGACATTTTTCTCAGGAAGACTTTCCAGATTAGAGAGTCTAGCTAAGACGTCAGATTGTTCACCTTTCTCTATGCATTGTCTAGCCCATGCATTCAAGTCTCTCTCTCTTTAGAAACTGTATTACGAGTTACAATTCTTGATTTAGCACTCGGTCCTCTAACAACTACAAGCAGAGCAAGACCGCTTGGAAAAAAAAGTGTAGATAAATTCTGTACAACAGGCAGTGGTGATACTATTACTGGCATCAAAGACGAGTTCTATTGGAACTGCAACAGTCGGTAAAGGTGAAAGTACAGGTGGAGGAACAACAACAGGAAACAGAGCAATAGCTGGCAGCAAAGAAGCAATAGGAGGAAAGATAGGAGGATCAGGAATTGCTATGGGAGGAGGAACGACAGCAGGAAGAGGTAAGACAGCAGGAATAGGTACATAAGGAGGTGGTGCAGTGGCACCAGACCAACGTTCATTTAAGAGTTTATCAATTAGTTCATCAGATACATGAAAGTCTTTAGACTGACATATTTTCTGTATACCAAGTTGAAAAGCCCTATCCATGTTTCTAACAGACTCTGACTGTTTCTGTTGATCATATAATAATGCCTTTTTCGACATTCGACATATGTCGACGTGCATGTTTCTCTTTACTTTTAAGTTGCTGCATAGCTTCTTTTTTCCAATTTTGTATTACATGGAATGCTGCAGGTCTAGCTTTTTTCTTTAACAATATAGATTCTAAATACTCTATACGGGGAATCTCAAAGCTACCATTGATTGGCCACTGAAGTTTGGAAGCATGTCTAGTTTGTCTGTGCCAAATATCATTGAATACTATACTACCAATGCCGTACTTACAGTACATCGTACATGCGGGCGACCCTCCTGTGGACAGATTGTCTGTCTCTGCGGAATAACGCCGTGAAACAGGCAGACAATTTCCCAGGCATATCAGATCACTGGTGTCACCTGGCAACAATTGCACTTGCGAGAAAAATACTACAACCAAATATCAGGATACTTAGGAATCGAGGCACCACTCACCTGATTCAAAGGACTAAGGGAGGTCTGATCGGATTACAAAGGACAACAAAGGACCCTTGTGGTTGGTGATTTCGGCAAAACTGCCCTCCTCAATATATGGACCCTCGTCAAGATGCCATCTCGGAGTGCAAGCTCACCATCCAGGGATCGGGTTGTGCAGTACTGTTGAGGTGTCACTTCACATCCAAGAAGGGGCCCCCTTTCTCACCGTCCAATTCTGGTCTGATAGCCACGTCAACTTTTCAACGAGATGGCATCAATGTTGATGGTCCCTATTCGGGCGCCATCTGAAAGAACAAGGAAACATCGAGGATGAGTACCACAAAGGAAATACAGCAATCACGGGCTAAAAAGATGCACAGATCTTTTATTACTGTATAGTTTACAAAGTAACACAGATAGCTATCTGGCTCCGAACACCTCGCTATGTGTACCAGCCCAACAGAGAGAGGTGAGAGGGTGCTGGACGTGTAAACGTTCATGCTTTTATACAATTTTGAGTAATATTGTCCATCATCTCTTCACGTTAATAATTTGTGGTCTAGAGTGCGTGCCTGGTTCACATATGGATCATACAATATTATACAAAGGATTACATAGGTTTGCATTTCCATGGAGGCACAATGGCGATGTATGTTCTCAGATCCTACGGAAAGCATCATTCAAATTCCCTTTACAATTGCATTCAGCCTGTGTCTACGCTCGAGGTTTGTTCTACTTTGTCCCCAATGTGGATTCAAGGATGAGTCTTGTGACCGTAGGCAACACTTAAACAACAGTTCATATGCAGTGCAAGGCCTTATTGCCTAGTCTAAACAGTCGGCTCTTGGACAGTCTAAACATTAACATAACTCAAAGGTCGGGAAGCTTGGTTGCAAATTGAAAACATAGTCCACCATTTTAGAACAAAAAAACAAAAAAAAACACGAGTGGACATCAAAATGGCAGATGTATCTTGAAATGGCAACGAAATCAACCCAAAATCGGAACTTTGCAACACGGTTTTCCATGTAGCGCAACTAGGCTTAGGCCAATATAAATATGAAGGAGGCACTATAGAATTACCGTTTAACATTCTGAAGTAGAGGCTGTTGGCATTGTCAATTCTTGACATGATAAGGGTGATGACTGTCAGTGTTTTATGGATAAAGGACAGGAATGGTAGGATTCTTTTTACCGAGTGTAGGGGGAAAAAACAGTTCTTGATCATTGCATTTACTTGTGGTTCTATTGCCCACTAGGATTCCTAGGTTTTTGACTATTTTCGATGGTGTTGGATTTTTTCTAGTTCTGTGGGTCATGGGAAAAAAAATTGTATTTTCCTGTTTTTTGGATATAATCATGAATTCTGTCTTGCGTGGGATGAGCTTAAGGCTGTTCATCGAGTCATAGTTGTCTTTAAGACATGCTCCCAGCGTTGTGTTCTCTTCTTGTCTATCTTCGATTTTTATAGATGATTTGTGTGTCATCTGTCCATTTGTATCACGTAAGGTCCTGTTTTTTGATGATCATGATTAGCATTGTCAGATAGATGTTGACGAACAGCGGAAATTGGTATGATCCTTGTGGGACTCCACAGTCGGTGTCCCATGTAGTGGATTTCAAGGGTTTTATCCAAACAGTTTCCATTCTATTTGTTAGGAATTAATTTATCCAGAGTAGGGCTAAGTCTGTTATTCCTATTTCTTCTATTCTCTTGATGAGGATGTCATGGCTGACTGTGTCGAACGCTGCGAAGAGTTTGCGTAGTATTAGGGCAGGGTCTTTGTTGGAGTCTGCATTTGTCTTAAGGTCATCCAGGATAGATATGAGTGCCATTTCTGTTCCTCTCATGGGTCTAAAGCCGGCCTGTGCCTGGTCCAGCAACTGGTGTTTTTCTATGCGTTCTTGTGTTAGTTTGTAGACATAGGTTTCTAGTAGTTTTTTCTGGGTAGGAGATGTTTGAAATAGGTCGGTAGTTGGAGAGGTCTTCCATGTCTCCTCTCGAATCCTTGAGGAGTGGTTTGATGTGTGCCGATTTGAATGTTCATAGTACTTTCCCTGTTGCTACTGACAGGTTAAAGAGGTATCTGTAGTGTTCCAATGGTGCCCCCTGTGTCGGTATGGATTTGTAAATGTCTATGGGGCATGGGTCCTTGGGGGATCCTGCTTCATTGCTATGTCTTACAAATGTCTCTGCTGGTATTTGTCTTACAAATGTCTCTACTGGTATTTGTCGGAAGCTTTGGAGTTAATACTGTGTTTCCTTGTTTGGCGGTATTGGTTGAGTTTTTGGGTTGACTGGTCTGCTTTGTATAATTTGATGGACATCGCTGTTTTTTTTTTGTTTATGTGGTCTGCTAGTTTGTTGCATAGTTTCTGGGAAGGTATCGGGTGTTAGCATAAAACAGTATCAGTGTTTAAGGGGCAATGCAATTCAGCTCTAGGGACACTGTCTGTCAATATTCTGCCTGTCTCGCCACGAGTCTCCCTGTGTCAACTTGGGTCCCAGTAAAGGCTTCAAACTACACTGCGCTGACAGTTGGTGTGGTGTGGGTAGGTGACAGGTCAGTTGGCAAGAAGAGCGGGCATGAGATAGGAGGTGTGGCACAGCTCTCCCTGCCCATACTTAACAGAATAAAAGACATGCACTTACCTCTCTGCCTCCAGTGTCATAAATGCTCCCTCCAGTTCCTGTGTGTCTCAACACACAACATTTGTGACAAGCACATCAACCAGAGCTCAAGGAAGAGCAACTGCTCCCTCTTGCGGTCCTAGCGGGTATGACACAGTGGAATCAAAGAGCTTATTGCAGAAGGCAGAATTCCTGTCCACAAAAGCTGCTGCTGTAACTCCCATACCACTGCATTGGGAATTGGGATTGGAGTCCTCAGGAATACCAAAGATTGGACTGGCTGTCAGTTGTCCTGCAACATTAAAAGCCAAACAATATTGCTGCTGACTTCAACTAGGAGGTAGCAAGAAGACCTGCGCTGAAGAAATCACATGTTGTATAGTAGTGAGTAATTATTTTAACTTATTACTTTAGCTTATTACTTTGATTCATTGTATTAATGTATTACTTTGTGAAACATGGAAGCTACCATCCAGCCACCACCTGCCTTTCAACCCACAACATGTGAACCTGGGAATGCATTTGTCCACTGGAAAAAAAAATGTTTGATACATATTTAATAGCCATTGGAGGGTAGAATTCTGACCCTGAAAGAAATCAGTCAGTTCTTTTAAACAGTTTAGGAGGTGAAGGGAGGATGATGTATTTTCAAAATTTTCCCAATGGTCCCAGTTGGGGGAAGAAGCAGGAGATGCACATGACATATACCAAACTACAGAGTTTACTTTGATGGAACAGTTTTGACCCATGTGTTATATTAATGGATCCTCCAGTAACTTTCCTCTTGCATTTTCCTTCTTAGCACCACAATACCACTGGTGACAGCTGCACTATACAGATGTCCTATAGATAGATAGATAGATAGATAGATAGATAGATAGATAGATAGATAGATAGATAGATAGATAGATAGATAACCACTTTTTCTCTCTCATTTTGAAGATGTTAATGAGAACATTAGTGTATATGTGGCAACCTTGCATAGCTCAGCAATGAATTGTGATTTTGGAACACTTATATGATCAAATAGTTAGAGGCACAACTGACAAGAGATTGCAAGAAAGACTGTTAATGTTAAAATAGCTACTTTGGAACAAACAATAACATGGGCTAAGTTGTCAGAGCATTCAGCTGCTCATTTCTTGAGACTGACAAACACTTCGAAGGGAGATCCAGTAAGGCAAACAATGTGCAGTAGATGCAATACGTGTTGTCACTCACAGAAAATATGTGGAAGCAGATCAGGAGAGCAGGTGAGGTATCCTGATGAAAAAATGCACTTTCTCTGTGATGAAATCAGTGAACCTTTAATAGTGACAATCAAAGAGAATGATGTTGATACTCCTTGTTGTATGTTGAAATTGAAAGGACATGAGTTGATAATTATTGCAGATTCGAGCACTGTTATTGGAGCAGACACATGTCTTAAGTTACAATTCCGATTCGCCAAGCTTAAACATTCAGAATCCTAGGGTCATGCAGGATAGACATTGAATTTAAGGAAAGGAACATGTTGTGTACATTTTGTGTGGCTGCAAAGGGAATATCCATAATGAATTGGAAAAATCAAAAATATCAAAAGATCATATTAGACCCAAACTCTCCAGAGGCTGTCATGCTAGTAGAAGATGATATTTGTAAAAAATACAAGGACGATTTTGAGAATAAAATAGGGTGTCTAAAGAATTTCAATCACAGGATAATATTGAAGTAGGGAGCACAACATATGGGACATAAAGTGAGGCCACAGACTCTTATGTTGAGGGATGATGCATTCACAGATACAATACATAAACTGTGCAACAATGGAGATATTGAATCCATAGAGCTAGCAGAGTGGGTGTCCCCGGCAGTTATAGCAAAGAGGATGTATTTAGACTTGAGAGCCCTTCATGCTTACATATTGGAAGACCGTCAACCCCTTCCTAAATTTCAAGAGATGATATTGCTCTTATAAGTAGCAACATATTTTACAGCCATAGGTCTCTCGATGGCATACAACCAGAAGGTATTGTATGTGTCAAATCCTGCTCTATCCCTCACACTTTAACTAAAGAATAAACTAACAGAAAATTCTTCCTTTAGTAGAGTGGCTCCTTTCAACTGCTTCTTGCAGTATCCCAAACATGTTCTCTTTCTGTAGAAAGTACTTGGGGGAATGACTCCCTTCCACTGACATATGGGTTTCACCCAGTCTTTATTGAATGTCCAGAAGAATAACTCCCTTCACCTGGTGTAAGCGTATGCAGTTCCTAATAAAATCAGTGGGAATGTCTCCCCTTTGCCTGGTGTCTCCAGTACCACTCTCGGCCCAGTAGCAAGAGAATACCTTCTTTTTCCTGGAGTTACTTTGCACTGTTCACCACAAAGGCAGGGGAATGAATCGCTTACCATGACACCATCAACATGAGTTTTGGACCAGCACCAGGAGAATGACACCCTTCTCGTGACATTGCTTGCTTCAATTCACAATATGGCCAGGGCGATTAACTCCCTACCCCTATTGTCTTAATCACAGCTCACTGTCTGATACCAGGATAATGGCCCTCCTTACAAGTCAGGCGTTAAGGGTTTAACGGCGCTGTCGGCGCCGTTAACCCTTAACGCCTGATTAAGAGGTCCCGGGTTTTAACGCCTGCTTTTTGCAGGCGTTTAAACCCATGCCGCAATGTGAGCTTGGTGCTAAGTACGGTGCCGCAATTTGCAGCACCGTACTTAGCGCCTTTCCCCATTCCCATTATGCCCTACGGGGCAAAAATGGGAATGGGGAAGGGCAAATGGTGAATGGGGAATTACCGCCCACTCACCTTGGAATGGGGCGGTAATTCCGCCATCCACCATGCCGGAGTCCGGCATGGACCATGGTCCTAATAGCACCATGGTCCACCGCCTGACTCGTAATGAGGGCCAATGACTCCCTAACTGGTTTTGCTTGGAACAATTCTTTTTTACTGTTGGGGTTCCAAACACTTCTCTGGAGACCAGTGGTTTCCTCTGTGCCACTGTGCCAAGGAAGATTTCCTTTTCAGTGTTGGGGTCCCCAACCCTTTTTTGGTGGTGAGTGATTTCCTTATAACCACTGCACCACAAAAGATGTCCTCTAATGCTCTCCATTTCACTCTTGGATGCAGACCGGTTTCTGGTGCTCAGTGGGTTCCTTGTTACCGACGCACTGAGGAAGATTTTCACTGATGCTTTTCTCCTTATGTTTAGGGCTGCAGACCCTTCTCTGGTGGTTTGTGGTTTTCTTGATACCACTGCACTGAGGAAGAGATCCTCTAATGTTCTCCTTCTCGCTCTTGGGGTCCCAGACACTTCTCTGGTGGTCAGTGGTTTCATTGTTATGACTGTGCCGACGAAAATGTCCTCTGATGCTTTTCTTCTTACTCTTGGGGTCCCAGACTCTTCTCTGGTGGTCAGCAGTCTACTCGTTACCACTGTGGTGAGCAAGATTTCTTCTGATGCTAGCCCTCTCACTGTTTGAGTCCCAAACCCTTCTTTCATTATGCCTATTAACGTTCCTGCTAATGCTGTGCAATGTGGAAAAGCCACCATAGCCGGTGTGTCAACCCCTGGGTCCCCTCTGGTTTTCATGTACCTCCCCTTACCTCTTATGGGTCTTTGGTATATTGCCAGGGCTTCCTCGGACCGTAGTAGATTTCTCCGGCCCTGTGGGCTTCTCTCTTGTGCACTCATGACTTTGCAGCATGTTACTGGCTTTGGGATGCAGTCCTCCTTTATCGGGAGGGCAAAGAACTTCCTTGGCATCATCTTGCCGCTCTCTGATACTCCACAGCTGTGAGTCAGCATTCAAAATCTCCCACGCTGAAGACTCCGGACATTGACTGCTTTCCCCAACAGGACTGGATACTGCAGCTCCTGCCACCACTTTACTTATAGTTAACTCAGTCCCTCATCTAACAGTCCTGTGTTCATTTTTATACTTTGTATCCAGTTCCTCCCATGCATATTGCACAAGTCCTTCTTCTTTGTTATTGGCTTAATCCTCATGCCTCTTTGGTTACACATCGTACCTGTGTCATCACAGTTCATGATCTTGATGTCTCCTGCGTTCTTACTAGTCCTAGTACTTATGGTCTAAGGCCCTATATTACAATGATACATAGGCTTGCTCACAATGTAGTGCCTCTGGACATTAGGGAAGGCTAAGGAATGTCGGGAGTTGCAACTTTCATTGGCATTATCCCCAAAGGATGAGGTCCTCGTGCATTAAACCACCGATAGGGGACCATCGGGTAGTGGCCGCACCACCGTAGCCTCATGGAAAAGGGCCCCCCCCTGGTAAGAAGTGATGACACCTTGTGAATTGTCACACATCCTGATTCCAGAAACCATCTGTAACAATATTTGGGGCCTATAGATTCAAAAGGATGCTTATCAGATGGTGATGGAAAGGCTTATTAGCAAGATGCCAATTGAGAAATGCTTCCAGGATGAAATCCTAATATTAGCAGAAGACGCACAACAGCACAATGCGTGTTTAGGGCAAGTACTTCAGTTGGGATTTTTCACAAACAGGTTCTTAAAGATCTTAAAGGTATATACTGCAGGCACCATTGTAGAGTAACCTTAAACCACATGAAATGGGGCTGATTAGAAACCTATTTGGTGATAGGCATATCACGATCTGTCCCTCAGACAAAGGAGGAGCACTGGTGAACATGGACATTTACAATTTATCACAGAGAATTCCTACTTTCAATATGAGGATCAATAATGCTTGCAAGTATCTAGAACATCCATGGGGGCAACCATGGCCCCAACGTATGAAAGAGATCACATATTAGATCATGCATTGTGGCAAAACTACACAACCCTTGGGGTTTGGCATATAGACGACATTTTTGCAGTGTGATAAGGCACACAAGAGGGTTTGGATGGAATATATATGTATATTAATAACATTGACCCTACGATTCATTACACCTACGAATCCTCACAGGAGTGAATTCACTTCCTAGATGTAGATATCAAGATCCAAGAAGGCAGATATACCAGAAACATGTTCTGCAAGGCAACCAATCATGACATCCTGCTACGGAGGTTGAGTTTCCACCAGCCAAGTTTAATTAGGAACCTCCCATTCAGCCAGATGCTACGAGTTAGGCCCATAGTTAGCTACCCAGAAGAATACACCAAAGACATTGTCAAAATGGGTGATAAATGTGTTGCCCGAGGTTGCAAACCATAGGAAATCAATGCCGCAACTGAAAAATTTGGTAGTGTACAACAAACGGATTTATTGGTTGAATCACAAAAAAAAAAAAAAAAAAGTACACCAGCTTTGGTATGTGTATCCACATTTTGCATTCAGAGAAATCGCATTGTCAGTTATCAAGAAAAATTGGAGGACCCTTTCCTAGGACTCAAGGGTACAACACTTGTTCAGCGAATTACCCACATTTGCATACCAGAGAAGTAACACTTTCAGAGACCAACAGGTCAAGACCAAACCCGACCAAATGAAACTTATTACCACACACACAGGCACTTTCCATGTATGCACCGTAGCAATTGTGGGTTTGTGACTAAGGGCAACACAATCAATCCCCCATGATCAGGTGAAAAGATACAAATGTGTTGCTTTGCCACGTGAGATACTGCCAATATTATCTATTCAATTAAATACTGTTGTGGTATTTATGATGTTGCTCAATCCATATTGGTCTGAAGAGAAGCATGACATTTCACAGATCCGGTTTCAAATTTTTGGAACCGGTTGTAAAGCAGATTAAATATGAGAATATGACAAGAAGATTGGACCAAAGGGAAACCTATTGGATTGAGCGCCTGGATGGCATGGCCCCCGGCAGCATCAACAAAGATATCAATTATATGGGCTTTGTTTATTTAACACGGCCAAACCTGTATTTCTTGTTTAGGCTTGTAATGTGATGCTGGTGATGGTCCTATCCCAGTGCTTTGCATTGGATCCACCCTCACCAGGGACAGTATGCCATATGTTCCCTGTACTACTCTCGTCAACCGCATTGACAACGGGGCCTGGTTCACAGAAGCATTTTACAATGGCACAATCCCATTGGAAAACACAGGCTGTTCTAGCCTCAAGCAAAAGCTTGCACATCGACGTTTAGTATACGTATGAATATTATGTAAACACTGTGCATTATTTATGCAACAACATTGTGGCATAAACTTAACTCACCATTACTATGCATGTTTCTATCCAGGCTTCCTGTTTACACACTCCGATTACGTGCATGCAGGAATGACATCACAGCGTGTCGCTGGCACTGCAAATACCATAACTAAAGGCCAGGCACAGAATGCTGGCCTTTGCTACTACAGCGCACGCCCCGACAACATTGTTGGGGTAAGTTGTTTTATGAATGCTCAGGCCAGTATTGTCTACTGGGCATTCTCTCTATAGAAACTAATAATGGTAATCATTTCTCGATTTCCCATAGATTAAATCTTTATTCACTCGTCTATGAATAAGTGCAGGAACTGCCCAGGTAATGTGTGTGCACTATGCTTTGTGTATCTCTTAGACACATTAATAGTTTATACACAATTACACAGTGCTGCGGTTCTCATTTTTCCCTTACAGCTGCACAAATAGGCATCACATCACAGGTTATTTTGTCTCTACTGATCTTTCTGAAACACTGCCACTTCAGTATGTATACATATTTTGTAACTTTGGATCTATGATTGTTTTTATGATAGTGTCCAGCACTGATGATGGAATAGATTCCGAAATGCATTGGCATACCTGGGACACACTGTTGGACTGTTATTGCTTTTCAAGAAAAGAATACTAAAAAAGGCATTTGGGCATTTTACGAATGGGATTTATCAATGACTCATCTGGATGAGCTCATTATTGAAACATATTTTGCCATAGGATTTTTCGTCGTGATGTTCCTTTGAATTTATCACATCTACAGAAAGATAATTAATGTGTATTTAGCTATTCGTATTACTACTAATTGGTGGTGCCCACCTCATCACACACTAGGGCAAGTACTTGACATCCTGAGAGAATCGGGAATTACAATGAAAAAGAAAAATGCAAACTTATATTCAGAGAATATCGAACATAGGACATGTCAGTAAAGATAAAGGCATCTGGCCAAAACCGAACTTCCTAGATGCAGTAATAAAGGCAGCAGCATTGCATAGTAGAGGTCATTCTTAGGGCTTTCTGAGTGCTTTGCCAAGTGTTTGGATGGTTTTGCCACTATGAATGCTCCCTGAGAGAGTCATTATAAAAGAACTTGAATTGCATATTGACTGAAATGCATGATCGTGTGTTCACACAAATAAAGACGGATATTGTAAAATATCCAACGTTGAGAATTTTGAGTGCTTAACTAGAGCCATATTAACAACCGATGGCATTAGTTTGGGGTTAGCCGCTTCGCTGACACAAGTGAGAGAAGGGTAAGTATAGAAGCAGCTTTTCTTCTAGAAAACTGCAAGAAGCTGGGAAGTATTACTCTACAATTGAGAGAGAACCTGTGTCCTGTCATTGGGCAGTACATCATTTCAAATATTTGTGTGGGGTATTCTGTTTGTAATCAAGTCAGATCATAAACCCTTTTTTCACACTTGAATAGGTAACCTAAGGATAGGCTTGTGGCCTATTGTGCAATTACATGGTGGATTCATGTAAGGCTTGGATTCTGCGTTCAACGAGTAATACCTGCCTATGTCATTCGAGCCATTTGCGTGAAATTCCCTAGTGAAGAAGGAAAGTACAAGGGAATTTTCCACACAATATCGCATCTGCATCAATACAATTTGTACTTTGTTTGTGCAATGAACATTACTGAAGTAAATTTAAAACAAGTTAATGTGAATAGTTGTTTCAATTTTTTAGTAAGTCAACAACCCGTCCAACCCTCTAGGAAGTTAATGAAAGAGCTTGGTGGCCTTTTGCCCTTGCCTCATCACTTATGTATTATGCAATAAAATCCACAGCCTTTTATTGCCAACACAAAATAAAATGTCTCAGTCATCTTTAGGGGCAAAACCCACCAGGGTGGGGTTTTGGGTGTCTTTAGCCACAGCTGCCATCTAGGCTCCACAGCTTATGTAACCCTTGAACATTGTTCTGAGCCTTTTGCCCTCACCTCATCCACATCCATCCCCCTCCAGTGTCAATGTCAGCTCACACCTATGACTGTGTGCTCCCGAGGGAGCTGGGTGGATGGAGACACTCAAGGTGCCAAACACCATCTACTCCTCAAAGGAATCTTCCACACTGTGGCCATTGTCAACATGGCCTCCCCAGACCCGGTGTCTGCAGACTCTACCTTGAACACCCCATTCCCACAATCATCATATGTACCTGTAAACATTGTTCTGGCCTTTTGCTCTCGCCTTATGCCCATCCATTCCCCTACAGTATCAATGGCAGCTCGCACCAATGACAGTGTGCTCCTGAGGGGGCTGGGTGGATGGGGACACTCAAGGTCCCAAACACCATCTACACCTTAAAGGAAATGTCCGCACTGCAACCATTGTCAACATGGCCTCCCCAGACCCGGTGTCTGCAGACTCTCCTTTGAACACCACATTCCCGCAATCATCATATGTATCCATTAAACATTGTTCTGGGCCTTTTGCTCTCGCCTTATGCCCATCCATCCCCCTACAGTATCAATGCAAGCTTGCACCGATGACAGTGTGCTCCCGAGTGGACTATGTGGATGGGGACGCTCAAGGTGCCAAACACCATCTACACCTCAAAGGAAACTTCTGCACTGTGACCATTGTCCACATGGCCTTTCCAGACCCGGTGTCTCCAGACTCTCTTTTGAACACCCCCTTTCCGCAATCATCATATGTATGTATCCCTTGATCATTGTTCTGGGACTTTTGCTCTTGCCTCATGCCCATCCATGCCACTCCAGTATCAATGGCAGCTCTCACCTTTGACTGTGCACTCACGAGATTGCTGGGTGGATGGGTTTGAGGATGTAAAACAAAGGCATCAAGGTGTGGTGGGTGTCGATGAACACATCACCCATTCACATACACACCCACTTTTCTAAGCCTTTATAAATACCTTGATAATGACCTACGGAACATCTCTGCAATCAACAAGATATATCGTCAATGATCTACCTGCTACCTGGCTTGCTGAATCTGCTCATCTGTTCATCCAAGTAAGGGTTGGTACACTATTTTGTTTGGTGGTTTCATCAATCGCTGCTGATAACGTGTGTATTGCTTTATACCCAATGTATACAGTATTCTTATTTTAATTTATTTCAAAGACTTCAGCCTTCATTGAGAGTGTTTTGTATTTTTATCTCTGAAATGATCACATTACATTCCAGTGCACTGAATCGTAATGTAATGATTAATAGGGCCTCATTCCAAGTCCGGTGGTAGCCGTGCCAGTAAAACCGGCAAGTTGCAGTTGGACGCACACATTTTTCCAGTGCCTGACTTGCCAGAAACACTGGGACATTGCAACCCTGGCATTCCGGCAAGTCAGGCGCCGGTAATTGTAAATCCCCATTCCCATTTGAGTCCCATAGCACTCAATGGGAATGGGGACCACAGAAGCACCGGCACCGTTAATAGCGGCACTTCCATGAAACTATAAGGGCGGGTGCCGTTCTGCCCACTAGGTCTGACCCTGGCGGGTGGGCAGTCCCCCGCCCAAAGAGTCGTACTGTGCCGGTCCGGTCACAATGGTGCCGGTAGGCTTAATGGCACCATTGTTACCAGACCGACACAGTCAGAATGAGGCCCACAGTCTATGTTTTAAATGCATGTTTTCTTTTGGTAGCTCAAAGTTTTTTGAATGGAATAGTAGTATGTGATGATTTGCGGTAAAACTATGAGTTCTGACTAATTTCATTGCCTTGATAATAGACACGGTTACAAAGGTTTTTTTTTAATTTAAGACTAAATGTACAAATAAAGCTATGTAATTGTTGCTTTGCTTACCGTGATACTTTATTAATTTTTATAATGTATTTTATTAACAGATTTCTCAGACATTTCATGAATGCTTTCATGTATAATTTTTGGTTGCCCTACTGTGGGCCATGTCAAAACTCCTGACGCAGTTCTTCATGTATTCCCAAAGGATATAGATTTAATAAGAAGATGGCTTTCAAATGATAGATTTCCATTGTCTGATATAGAAAGCAGAGCTAAGGATGTCTTGGAAGACGTGAGGGGCAATCGATTCCAAATCTGCAGCATGCACTTCGCAGAAAATGGGCCTCATTACGAGTCCGGTGGTATCCGTGCCTGAAATTCCGGCAGGTTTCCACCGGACTCCTATTACCATTCAGCCTCCGTGATTCTCGGAATTACCAGGGCATTACGACCCCGGTGACCTGGGAATTTCAGAGGCAGAATTCGGTAAATCCCCATTCCCATTGAGTCCCAATGGGAATGGGGAAGTGGAAACACCGTCACCATATAGTGATGGTGCCAGTGTTTCCACGTCCGCCTGCAGGCGGGTGGTGTTAAACCCGGCAGGTCAGACCTGGCGGGAATTACACCTCCGACTGCAGGACTCGAGATCACCCGGTATGGAAACAATGGTGGCAGCGGGTTTACCGCCACTGTTATTTCCATACCGGGTGACTCGTAATGAGGCCCAATATGTACGAGAGTCACAGCACACTAAAAATTATTTCACCAGACACCTTTACAAATTACTTCCAAATGCAGTTCCAACTAAATTTGAGCACCTGCTGGCTCAGGAGAACAGTGGAAGATGATTTTTCTATGTATGTTGTTATATTAAAAGAGTGGTCTGTATACATGCGTCTTCTAAATGATCTCTCAATATATTGAAATAGTGTGTGGAACAGGAAACATGATGAGCGGTTTTGAGTTTCTGGGGAATATTTCCATAGATGTTATATTACACAAGTTGCTCTCATGACACAATGCACAGCAGTTTTAAATATTTTAAATTTAGACTACTTTGTCTACCCCCACTTTTGCTTAATCATTTAATTTCTTTTAAATTTCTTGGCTAACGTGTATTTCTTTATGTAGAGCTCACTGATGGAAGTCGAGACCTTCGTCAATGAGGAAACCACAGACACGTTGAGTATCCCAATGGTGAGGATAAGCAACATGAATGCAGTAATGTTTCAGAGCATTCAATGTGGTCACATTTATCATACTAATGTACCTTTTTAAATTTGAGTATTTTCAGAATATGTATATATATAATGTAGGAGCAAGATTCATCCTTGATCACTATTCCGGAGTCAACAGCAACCTCACTCACCTATAAAGTAATTGTTGTATACTAATGCTTCATATTCGACTGAACAATACATGCATGTGAGTGAACCCTTATGGTTCTTTTAATCGAGGTAACACATCGTACGGTGGAGGGAAGGCAGAATAACTCTTACACCAAATGATAAGACCGACTCAGGAAGTTGGCATAAAAGTCTCATGAAACTGTTTTATTTTCTTTTGTCTAGAACAGGGAGTTACAACGAACGTCAACGGACGTCGCACAAGCTCGCTCAGCGAATTTCACAAAAAACACTTCTTGTATAACAATAACTTGTCATTTGTGATGTCATACTATGTGGCAAACTAAGAAAACCTATGTGAGATTGCAGTTGGCTTAAGGGGAATATCTGAGTATACTTTCTATAAGGGATTGAATTGTGATTGGGTCTCTACAGTCAGGTGGACAACTTATGCCCACCCTAAGTGCAAGTCATCTTCAACATGTATTAGATACACTGTACATCATTGGCTCTCCAACCATAAGGCCCTTCGTTATACGACCTACAATTGCTTGGCACACTTGTACTCTTCTGGAATATTCAACTCACTAGCAGCATGTAAGATGGTACTCCAGGTGTCAGTGGGTGGACTTGACCATGTCTCCCCACACAATTAGCCCAACATCCATCATCACTCAAACCTTCTGCCATCCAGATCGTCTTTGCAATTGGCCTTGCAAAGTATCTTTGCTCCTGAGAATACACGGAAGTGGGTGCACGTTCTTATCTTTAAGTCTGGTGCTGCAGGCCCAGTTTCTATTTCCATGTAAACCATGTGAGAGGAGACAGTGCTTCGGCTCCTTTTGCATATTTAATAGTATTAAATGAATACAACCTGGCACTCATTGTGTCTTTTCCTCACACCTTAACCAGGGATTGCTCTGCTTCTAAAGTTCACTGTTCTTCAAGGACTGATGACCCGTTTTGGCTTGCTTAAGTATTTGACACCAGGCCAGACAGCCTTCTCGCTCCTTCCTTGATCTTCAATGCTTTCTTGTTGAAACACACACATAGCTATTAACCCTTCTTTGTCCGTGGGTTTGGGCTTACTAAAATTGCAACATCGAATATCCAATTTATATATATAGTCGCGGCACAGTCTGCCATCTATTCACTATGTTTAGCCAGCCTTTTCGATTATTGGGTCTACTTGTGTTTCTGCATCTGTACAGTTATAAACTGGCTTGCATTTTCTGCAGTGCCCTTTTCACGTGCAATCTTCATTCCGCACATGAAAGCTTACTCGATTCTTTACTTTGTCATCTGTTTCTCTAAGGTTCATGTATTCTCTTATTCAGCCACTCTTCTCAGTGCGTGACGCTTGCTTCTTGTGATGTCACCAATCTTCTCTTTCATTCATCTTCATATTCCTTTGGGGATTTCTTCCAGCAGATTGTCATCTCTTCGAGGATACATCAGATAGTATTTTCTCAAGCGGTACCTTGTCTCAAAGGCTCTTTGCGGAATAAGTACCATTACTGGCGTTGCGCATGATGCAATTTCCGGCTCTCAATATACAGGTAGCAGGGGGGCGCGACTTGCTGCAGAGGCATTCAGCTGCTCCTCTACATGGTCTACTTCAAATCGAAGCAGAAAGAAGATTATTATGTATAATAAAAGTGGTGTGTAGGAGTGTCTCTCAATATGTAGGTTAATAACCAGCCTTTAGCAGCACTGGCACTATCCAGGTTTTGGTGTTCGAATAGAAGGTGAGCTGCTAACTGCGACTATGCCCTGAGGATGGTCAGGGCTATGAAGTCACTTTTTGTTAAAGAAAAGTCTAAAGTTGTGCTTTCACCTTAATGATTCAATGAATGGTGCATTGTGGACAAGAATATGTTGTTTATTGGTTGATAATTTAATTTCACTGTAATTAAATAAATAGCCTCTTGAATTATCTTGATTCAAAGAGAAAAGGAAGAGAAAAAAAAAGATTTCAGTTTAGGTTCACCATGTTTGAAATAGAGTATGGCCAAACTTTGCCATTTTGTTCACCATTCCTGCCTGCTCCCCTTATTCAGCATTGTTGTCTGCTCCCCGACACGTGTTTGCCTGCTGTTTTTATCAAGCGGTTCTTCAGGAGGTGCAGTTTTTGATAAAAGATACTGTTTACTCAATTTAATCAAATATTTGCTTCTTTTTTGTTGTGTTCTTTCATTGTTATGAGTGAATTTAATTTCAATCAATCAGATGCCTCTATAGATAGTAGTTGGATGCTTGTAGCTCCAACTGAATGATGTAGTGGATGATATTATTGGGTCATTAGTTACCCTGAAAAAAGATGTAGATTTCTTGATCTTCAGATGCTCTCACAGTGCTGTGATTGCCATTGTCTCTCAATATGGACCATCATCTGCATCACAAGTTTAAATTTGTTTCTATATCCTAATTATATCAATTACTGTGTTATAAGGGGATGCTGGAACTTCCACAACAATCACATTATCGTTTGCAACCGGTCTGGAATATGAGGTATGCCTAGGTAAAATCTTCATTATATTAGTAGTTGTGGATCTAGTTTTTTTGGTTTGAAATTAGTGTTTTATTATTCAAACAATGAGCAAAATTGTTAGCAAAGTGCCAAAACAGTAAATCAACAACTTTGTTGTATTTGTCACTCATAGAACAACAACAATGAAAGTAAAACCTCCACAAAAACCTTGAGTCTGTGTCACCTCATGAGTTGAGGCGACAATTACATCCCAAATGTCCCCATTCTCATTGATCATATCTGCTCCTCCTTGACCAAACTAGTCACTAATAATAGCTATACTTGCAACTAGGCTTGCTGTGGCACAACCCCACCTACCATTACCAGGTGAATAGGCCAATACGACCAACTCCCTGCTTACAATGTCCCTAGGGGGAGAGTTGCTGGGAGAAATGATACTACCAGTCCGTTTACAGCCCCTATTGTCCATCAAGCTTCAGAGAGAACATTACAGAGCAAACTAATTTTGTAGGAAACATTTTAATCACTATGTTTTGCAGGATGATATCACATCAACTTCATGTGACGTCGTGGAAGGTTATCAGGTAAAATGCAAAATATATATTTTGAAAATGTCACACGTACTAATTGTTCAAACTTATCTTGCTAAGAATTATCAAATTGTATTACAATGACAAACCTTATCATTTATGGTTGACAATGAAGATTGCCCATGCTGAGAGCGCTGGGCAGTCTTGATTCTATTAAAGAAAAGGAGTCAAGCATTATACTTATCTTCC
This sequence comes from Ambystoma mexicanum, assembly GCF_040938575.1. Taxonomy (NCBI): domain Eukaryota; kingdom Metazoa; phylum Chordata; class Amphibia; order Caudata; family Ambystomatidae; genus Ambystoma; species Ambystoma mexicanum. The sequence goes on from NC_090937.1 coordinate 514,578,651, forward strand.
TTTATTACTGCATACACAGCAATTTCAAATCAAAACATTTTAACACAATAAACCGATCAACACATTTATGTTCGCTTTGTGTTTGTCTCCAAAAAAGGAGTTGTTAGTTTTGTCCCACTGCTCAACTTTAAAATGTTTTCAAAGAACTACAAACTCCCATAACCTCTTGATCTCTTGTAGTTCAAACTTTGCACCTAGTGTCCAATCAGGCTCTACCCTCTTCTATATGTTGTTCTTCCTTTCCCTGAAACTCCTCTTTCTTTGGAAGCCAATGTCCATTCCATTTTAAAATTAACTGTCAACTTTAAACCAACGGAATGGAAACTTCTTCCACAGATTCTTGTCCCTCCGACAGTCGATAAATCCATACTCTTGCCCATGATATGCTTCATTTCTCAAGATTACTTCTGGTCTTCGCCTACAAACAATAGAGGCGTAATCATGAGAGTTGGTATTAGGGGTTGGTGGTTGGTATTAAGTTAAGATTCAGAGTCGTGATGCAGATGTCCATTGGCCGGAATATGAATTGAATGTCACCAGCGAGACATGGAAAGTAGCCATGGATCATTACTACATTGCACATCTTATCTCAGATGAAAGTGAAGAAACAGAAGATATATCGGAATTGCTTGCAGACTTGTTGACACAATCTACACGTGCAACAAAATGTCCACCAATGAAACATGCAATTTTTCGTGTTTCTCCATTTAATGCGGAAATATCGCAGCCCAAAATAACTGAAGCATCTTTGCAATTGTTTGACAAATCCTACTCATGATCTCGTCTTCAGTATTCCTAGTTTGGGGGTCTTATCCACTAACGTCGAATCGCAAACCACAGTGTTGAAGGATGATTAGCTATTAAAGGAGCACAAATACCTTGTATTCGACTGCTTCTTGATAGAGTTTATACAAAAGATTAAATGTGATAAAGAATTAGATAGGCATATATGTGGGGTGCCATTGGTGAATGTTACTCATGTAGTCAAAGGTACCAACCTTAAAACCCAGGCCAGCTGTGCCCACCACAATAAAACATTTTCATGGTCACCACAACCTATGCTTGGAAATGTGCCTGCCAGAAATGTACTTTGTTCATCTGCTTTGCTGTTCAGTGGATCAACATTCACTAAAATGTCAAGTTTCTGTTAATGTGTGGGACTTGAGCACCTTCTAAAAACCAATACTGGAAATATCACACAGATTTCTTCTTCTCCGATATTAGCCATGCCTGGAAACTAGAAGAGATATCAATTGACAGTACAATCACTGGCAAAAGTGTAAGGCTAGCTGGTGACGGACAGTGTGACAGTCCAAGAGTTTCCACTAAATGCTGCACTTACCACTTTCAAGACATGGAAAGTAAAAGAAATGTGAGTTTGGTCATTGTGCAGGTGTCTGAATTTACATCGTCATTTGCTATGGAGAAACATGGTTTCATTAAATCAATCAATCTTCCGGAATCCAGGGGAATTCAAATAGACCTGATAGCCACTTACAGGCACTTTGGACTAGCAAAGGCCATGCAAGAGCAGTTCCCACACATGCATCATGAATTTGATGTAATGCACATTGTAAAATCAATTAAAAAAATAAACAGCTGCTGGTAAAAAAGGGTTCAGAAAACATTTTTTCAAAGTTGTCTCAGTCTATAAGCAACCATATCTGGTGGAGCTAAAAAATGTGTGATGGATCTGTAGAAATTCTACTTGAAAAATGGCATTCATTGATGCACCATTGTTCCAACGTACACTCTTGGAGAGAAAACAAACATTTCCATGAATGTGGACATGGACCTTTGACTAAGGAGCAGGAGCGTAACAAGAAGTGGTTGGTGCTAGGTTCCCCTCCTCGTGCAGCACTAGAGAAAATTGTGTATGACACTACCCTTTCAATTGACCTGAACGGACTCACTGAATTCTGCCACACTGAATATTTGGAGGTGTTCCATAATATGTGCCTAAAGTACGGTCCAAAAATGTTGCATTTTGGCACAGACAGAATAGAAGTGAGAACAAGACCCGCTGTACTTGCGCACAATGAAAACGGCGGAGGGAACAAGCAAAAACTGCAGGAACTTTCCGGATGCTTTGTTACATCATGGCATTTACAAAACGAAGCAAACAGTGGGTGGCCAAGCCAATATTCAAGGAAATGGATTTTGAATGTGTGAAAGATCTGACATTAATGGTGCTGGCCATGAATATGCATGGAATGGCTACATATTTTGCTCGCAAGGCCCAGACTATGCCACAGAACATTGCAAAAGAGGCATATCCTCCAAAACTAGAACTGGTTGAAAGGTTGACTTCCAGATTTAAGTGATTTGTAGCTGTCATCAACAAATGTTCCAAAGCAACTTTCAATCGGTTACCCAATATTTGAACACTGTATCGATTAAACCGATAATGTAATGGTATAACACTGGCAATGTTAATGTTCAATAGTGTATTTTAATGTATTTATTTATGGTGATGTAATCATGTTAAATATGCATTGGTGGTTTAATTTTACCTTTCCTTTGTTTTTATTGCCTTCCCTCTGTCATTGATATACATATATATCCAATGAAAAAACTTTGTTAAAGGGACGTTATGGTTACTTTGCATGCACTAACAAAAACCTATGAAAACCAGAGGAGAAAGTGTGTTGAAAGGATATTACCCCCCGAAATGTGCCACTTATGGTAAGCTAAGCAACCCTCACTGACAGTTAGGAACTGAACATTGAAAAGGTACTATATGTGTACACATTGCCCTTCTCATATGTTCTTACACTACTTTCTTTAGAGTTCATTTGCATCATCTACTGCATATACATAGGGGAAGAAGCAGGACTAAAACACAGCAATCATTTCTGTGCATGAAGATAATCAGTTAGGTTATGAAAAGTTTCTGATAATATTGCTGCTTTTTTGCTTGTGTAACTTTCCCTGTATATATCCCATATTTGTATAATTGTGGTCAATTTATGTTTTGTGTGTAGTAGTACAAGTGTGTAGTAAGTGCTGAATTATTCGCTAGATATTTCTGGTTTCACAGGAGGCAAAAGTCTTCTTTGGAGGCATTCCTTATTTTACTATCCAACATTGCAAGATTATAAATATTGCACCTCTATGGTGCATGCTGCAGTCAATGCCTATGTTTTTGTATGAGTAGGTTCCTGTACTAGAATTAACACTGCAATGGAATGTTGTTCACAGCAGTACATTGTTTAATTAAGTACATAGTTCATGATGCGTCTCCCAATCACTGCTGACAGTGTTTTGCCAATATTGTAATCACAACCCCATGTACAGAGTTTTCATCGAAGTTAATTGCACATGTGATGTCATCAGTGATGTCATCAATGACATTTGTGATGTCAACATTGATGTCATGGGTGTTAGTCTTAGCAGTGCACGGTGGTGGCATGAGTTATGATTGCTTAGCTTACTATAACTGGTGAATTTCTGGGGTTTTTCAATTTTACTTGTAACCATAATATCCTTTCAACACACTTTCTGAACTGGTTTTCATAGGTTTGTATTAGTGAAAAGTAACCACAATGTCCCTTTAACAAAGTTTTTTCACTGAATTAAATAGGTTTTTATTAGTGCAACTTAACCATAACATCCCAATTTCTTGCACTCAATATACAAATAGTTCTTTTCCGTTTCTCAGTGAGTCAAAAACACGCTCAATAGTCTATAAGTGTCATGAACGAATGATTGGCGCCAGGGATAGACTGTGAACCAATGGAGTCACTGGAAATCATTTTCAAAGTGATCCCAAATTACACACTTTGAGCTACCTCAACCCTTTTTCTATGACAGAATGTGAACATGGATGACAAAATTGGCCCAGATAGCAAACGGACACCAAGAAAATCTGCACAGTACCATATAGGCCACTCCAGCCCTGAGTGCTACACTTTTCGCCCACCTCATCCCCATCCATCCCCCCTCCAGTATCAATAGCAGTTCACAGCTATTGCCCTGTGCTTCCATGAGGCTGAGAAGGTGGAAACACTCTAGTTACCAAACACCATGTGCACCTCAAAATGATCTTCCACAAAAAGACCATTCTTCAAATGCCCTCCCTGTGTCTCCATACTTTCCTCTTCAAAACCCAGGAGGTCTGCAATTCGTTTGTTGCTCAGTCGTTTCTCAATTCCAGCGTGGGGAAGCTGGGCTCATCTATCCATATAGCGAACATTAAGTCTCTCACTTTCACAAATTATATTGTGTAAAGTATTATAATATGCTAATCCGACAATTGCATCACTACAGAATGCACCAGGAATGTTTGTGGGATACCGCAATGGTAAAACAGTGGAACAAGTACAGTCACAATAACCAACCCCTTCTGCGCTTGATGCGTTAAACTTTGCTAGAAAAGAGTGAGCTGCGGTTTCTATGCAATTTCCTTGCAGGGATGATATATCCACGACCGTTCCAGCAACACATGGCTATCGGTAATATTCACACACTCACGTTGCACAACATATTTTACAAGGCTATTTAAGACTCTCCTTGCTAGAACTCCCACGCATTATACCCCTTTCAATTTTTTTCTCGCTTGTTTTTATGAAATCGTAACCTACCTGTCTCTAACATAAACATCACTGAAAACAAGCTTCTTTTTGTTATTTGCCCTTCAGCGCAATTCAGCAACAGTTCAAAGACACAAGTTGTCCAATAGCCACAAACAATGATAACATTTACTATATTGAAAGTGGACATTCGAAAAGTTATCTTACATTTCTGCGAACCGTTCTGCAGAGCGCGTCTTCATTGACAGTAGAGCACAATGTAATTTCCTGAAATTATGTAAGTTGATGTTTACATAATATTATTATTGGAATTAAAAATTACCAGAATGCTCTATGCATAATAACTAATTAAACAACGTGCAAACTGGCCTTGTTCTGGGTTGTTAGCTATAGCATGTTGTAACTATTAAACATCTACATCCTGCAAATACCACCTGTATACAGAGTACTAATATGTAAACCGCTTTGTCCCATGGAACACACCGTTGTATCCTAAAGACTCATAAAGTCCGAGTTTGGGGCACTGGACAGTTGGTAAACATTATCCGTGGGGTCCAGTGCACTTCATATCACTCTGCCAAAAGGCCGTTAGTAAGGATTTGAAGAACCGCACTTGCAAAGTTATATACGGTGACTCCCTGATTAATTACTTTTCAGATATTAAGTCGGGTCAGCCCATGTACCTAAGAAAAGGACATTTTATTAGTCGAGACCCTGCATATCCTGAACAGTCAGCACAGCCCTCGAAGAAGAGCAGAGCTTGAAAGACGTGTCGACTTGTCAAAATAAATCTTACCATGTGCTGTAGTATTGACTAGTCATATGTTTATTTAATTTGTTTATCAGTATCAAATTAATCAGGACATATGCGCAGTGTGAATGTGTCATCCAGTTGTTCTCACTTTTAACTATTGGAGACTTGAGCAGAAGATCCAATACAGGATACAGTCACTTGCAGCTGGTCCCTCTACTTTTGTAGTTGGATTTGAATTACTCTGTTTAAGGGCTGTGGCTTTCAGGTCCTATCTGCTCTTGGGATACATATACGGATAATAACTAATTAAACAATGTGCACATTGGGTTGTTAGCTATAGCATATTGTAACTATTAATCATCTGCATCCCACAAATACCAATGGTATACAGAGTATTAATATGTAAAGCACTTTATCCCATGGAACATACCGTTGTATCCTACAGGGCCTCATTACGACCCAGGTGGAAGACCATGTTGCTATTAGCACCATGGTCCATGGCGGAATGGGGAATTACCACCCCATTCCGAGGTTGGTGGGGCGGTAATTCCCCATGCCGCCATTGCTCTTCCCCATTCCCATTTTTGCCCCATAGGGCTCAATGGGAATGCGCTAATAACGGTACCGCAAATTGCGATACCGTTATTAGCACCAAAGTCCCTTTGCGGGTCCCTACTTAAACGGCTGGAAAAGCCAGCCGTTAAGGTCGGGTCCCGCAAAGGGAAATCGTAATCAGGTGTTAAGGGTTTAACGGCGGCGACACCTTTTACGGCGCTGTTAAACCGTTAACGCCAGGGTCGTAATGAGGCCCACAGACTCATAAAGTCTGAGTTTGGGGTACTCGACAGTTGGTAAACATTATCCCTGGGCACTGGGTTTGCTTTTCCATCAGTAATCTTCTTAGTTTACTTATAATAACATCTGTCTGTACTACAACCTGAAACGTTCATGACGTTCTGCTTGTTCTCTGGATATACATCTCCAACCCATTGCGAGCTACACCCAGCGCTACTCAATGTGTCACCTTTCGCCAGATCCAGCGCAGATATGCAGCCAGATCTTGAGATCCAACCGCCTCAGCACAAAATACCCCTTCACAAAAATAAGCCTCAGGCCATGCACGCAAGAATCTAGGGTCTGGCTAGGGACTGGCCACAACCTCCACAGCATAATATGGCTGGATTTACACCACATTTACAAACACACACTTTCGGGACCAAGCCACTGCTCTTGCCTCAAATTTGGTAAAAATCCATCCAGCGGTTTGGATTGAAGAATGAGCAAAAAAAACTCCATTCCGTCTATGGAAAAAAAAAATGGGGACCCCCCTATAAGATTGCCCCCCCTTCACAACACCTCACCAAACTAAGGATTTGTCCATGGGGAGGAAAGTTATAAGCCACCCACAAAGTGCTCTTCCAATGGGTTGAGCACCTTAACCATAACTACACGAATGCTATTCTCTCTGGGTGCCAGAGGTAGGCACCTCCTCTACCTCATCTTCATGCTCCTCTTCATTGTTTTTGGAAGTACTGTGGTTTTTTTGTTGTGTTGGTCCTCCAGCTGGTGATGGTGCTGGGCTCTTGGGAAGGAGGGATGGCAATAGCTGACTCCATTTTTAAGATGAATAGCAGTTTAGCTAATATTCCTACAAGTATGTGATCTGTACTAGATTGCTAATGGATAATGTGTAAGAATAGGTGTAGGAGCTGTGAACGGGTACATTTTAAGCTTGAAAGTTGCTAGATCAGCAGAAAATGCTGTCCCAAAGTGTTCGCGAAGCATGGACCCGATTGTGAAGTGCAGACGCATTTGTGGACATGTCACCATACCGTGAGTGTGCGAGGTCACATGACACTGTCCGGAAAGTCGGCGATGATCTCAGATGTTTGCGGACATTGACAAATACAAAAACAGTGGAAAAATTTACAAAAAGTGTAGCGAAGTATTAAAAATTATGCTAGAAGTTGGGAAAGGGCAACATTTTAAGGTGAAACTTTGTAAATTGGACAAAAATGTTACTATATTGGGCTAAGTATGATATTAGCAAGTTGTAGGAAATTAGCATGCACTTGTCAAAAACCCATGACATTCACTGAAAAAACTTTGTTAAAGGGACGTTATGGTTAAGTTGCACTAATAAAAACCTATGAAATTCAATTAAAACAGTTTGTTAAAGGGACGTTACGGTTATAAGTAAAACCAAAAAACCTCAAAAATTCGCCAGGTATGGTGAGCTAAGCAACCATAACTCGCGGCACTACTGTGCACTACTAAGACTAACACCCAGGACACCTGAAGAGGTCCCCGGGTTGGGACGGAACACGTGGCGCTAACACTACGGCTATGGAGCCAAGCAAAAATGTGTGAATCCATGATGAGTTGTGTTTCATTTAATGTTTTTTATTGAATACAAGTAAAATTTTAGCCCTATTTTGGGATTGAGTGCTTTTACTTCAAGCTGTATGGTGGGAGTGTGTTTTTTGATATACAAGTGCACTTCACTGAGATACAGTGTAGTTTGCTAGAATTGTGAGGTTTTTCCAACCTGCAGAAGCACCCGCTGATAGAGGTTTGAATGCACCAAGGAAAAGAAGTTTTTTTAGTGAGATATATATATATCAAAAAGACAAAGAAGAGGAAAAGGGAACCACACTCTCCGTGGACAGAATAAAGGTGCCCAAGTGAACTAAAATGAGCGCAGGAATGGTCATCAATTTAATTTAATAGGTAATACAAAAATAGAATAAAAACACGGCCGGAAAGGCAGCAGCAAAAAACAGAGGCAGGACGCCTATGGGCACGACCCGCACACAATGCGTTTCACGCTCAACTGAGTGCTTGATCATATATATATATATTCAGTGAAAAAGCGTTGTTAAAGGGACGTTATGGTTAAGTTGCGCTACTAAAAACCTATGAAATTCAGTGATGTCATCAATGACATTTGTGATGTCATCTTTGATGTCCTGGGTGTTAGTCTTAGCAGTGCACGGTGGTGGCACGAGTTGGTTGCTTAGCTTACCATAACTGGCAAATTTCAAGGGTTTTTCGGTTTTACTTGAACCATAACGTCCCTTTGACAGAGTTTTTTCATTGAATTTCATAGGTTTTTATTAGTGCAACGTCACCATAACATCCTTTTCAATAAATGAAGACCACTAGCATCTTAGGTCCTCAAAGTGGGAACCCCAGGTGGTAAAAAAAAAGATTTTCTTCCCAAACCGGGACGCCTGCAGCGTCCCGGTGCAGGAAGGAAAATCTTTGACCAAGATGGCCACCATGGAAAGGGAAGGCAGGGTGTATAAAGAGAACACAACAGGGCATGAGCAGGGGGTGGGCGGGAGGGGATAGACACACACAGGGCATGAGCGGGGGGTGGGCGGGAGGGGAAAGACAAACACGGCGCATGAGCGGGGGGTGGGCGGGAGGGATAGAGACACACGGGGCATGAGCGGCGGGTGGGGCAGGAGGGATAGAGACACACGGGGCATGAGCGGGGGAGCGGGAGGGATAGAGACACACAAGGCATGACCGGGGGGTGGGAGGGAGGGATAGAGACACACGGGGCATGAGCGGGGGGTGGGCGGGAGGGGATAGAGACACACGGGGCATGAGCGGGGGGTGGGTGGGAGGGAGGGATAGAGACACAGGGGCATGAGTAGGGGGTTGGTGAGAGTGATAGAGACACAGGGGGCATGAGTGGGGGGTTGGTGGGAGTGATAGAGACACAGGGGGCATGAGTAGGGGGTGGGTGGGAGTTACAGAGACACACGGGGCATGAGCGAGGAGTGGGTGGAAGGGATAGAGACACAGGGGGCATGAGCAGGGGGTGGGTGGGAGGGATAGAGACACAGGGGGCATGAGCAGGGGGTGGGTGGGAGGGATAGAGACACAGGGGGCATGAGTGGGGGGTTGGTGGGAGTGATAGAGACACAGGGGGCATGAGTGGGGGGTTGGTGGGAGGGATAGAGACACACGGGGCATGAGCGGGGGTGGGTGGGAGCGATAGAGACACACGGGGCATGAGCGGGGGGTGGGTGGGAGGGATAGGGGCATGAGCGGGGCGTGGGCAGGAGGGATAGAGACACACAGGGCATGAGCGGGGGGCGGCGGGAGGGGAGAAGTGGAGAGACACACGGGGCATGAGCGGGGGGTGGGTGGGAGGGATAGAGACACACGTGGCATGAGCGGGGGGTGGGTGGGAGGGATAGAGACACATGGGGCATGAGCGGGGGGTGGGTGGGAGGGATAGAGACACACGGGGCATGAGCGAGGTGTTGGGGGCGAGGCAAGAGAGAGACACACGGGCAAGAGCGGGGGTTGGTGGGAGGGGAGACAAACAGAGCATGAGCGGGGGGTGGGTGGGAGGTGAGAGTCAAACGGGGCATGAGCGGGGGATGGGTGGGAGGGGAGAGACAAACGGGGCATGAGTGGGGGGTGGGTGGGAGGGGCGAGACAAACGGGGCATGAGCGGGGGGTGGGTGGGAGGGGAGAGACACACAGGGCATGAGCGGGGGGTGAGGGGAGGGGAGAGACACACGGGGCATGAGCGGGGGGTGGGGGGAAGGGGAGAGACACATGGGGCATGAGCGGGGGGTGGGAGGGAGGGGAGAGACACACGGGGCATGAGCAGGGGGTGGGTGGGAGGGTTTAGAGACACACAGGGCCTGAGCAGGGGGTGGGGGGGAATTTCTACAGGCACACGGGGCATGAGCAGGGGGTGGGTGGGAGGGCTGGCTAGAGACAGCACAGGGCATGAGCGGGGGTGGGGAGAGGGGAGAGACACACGGGGCATGAGCAGGGGGTGGGTGGGAGGGATAGAGACACACGGGGCATGAGCGGGGGGTGGGTGGGAGGGATAGAGACACATGGGGCATGAGCGGGGGGTGGGTGGGAGGGATAGAGACACACGGGGCATGAGCGAGGTGTTGGGGGCGAGGGGAGAGACACACGGGGCATGAGCAGGGGTTGGTGGGAGGGGAGACAAACAGAGCATGAGCGGGGGGTGGGTGGGAGGGGAGAGTCAAACGGGGCATGAGCGGGGGATGGGTGGGAGGGGAGAGACAAACGGGGCATGAGCGGGGGGTGTGAGGGGCGAGACAAGCGGGGCATGAGCGGGGGAGCGGGAGGGATAGAGACACACAGGGCATGACCGGGGGGTGGGAGGGAGGGATAGAGACACACGGGGCATGAGCGGGGGGTGGGCGGGAGGGGATAGAGACACACGGGGCATGAGCGGAGGGTGGGGGAGAGGGATAGAGACACACGGTGCATGAGCGGGGGGTGGGTGTGAGGGATAGAGACACACGGGGCATGAGCGGGGGGTGGGTGGGAGGGAGGGATAGAGACACAGGGGCATGAGTGGGGGGTTGGTGAGAGTGATAGAGACACAGGGGGCATGAGTGGGGGGTTGGTGGGAGTGATAGAGACACAGGGGGCATGAGTAGGGGGTGGGTGGGAGTTATAGAGACACACGGGGCATGAGCGAGGAGTGGGTGGAAGGGATAGAGACACAGGGGGCATGAGCAGGGGGTGGCTGGGAGGGATAGAGACACAGGGGGCATGAGTGGGGGGTTGGTGGGAGTGATAGAGACACAGGGGGCATGAGTGGGGGGTTGGTGGGAGGGATAGAGACACACGGGGCATGAGCGGGGGTGGGTGGGAGCGATAGAGACACACGGGGCATGAGCGGGGGGTGGGTGGGAGGGATAGGGGCATGAGCGGGGCGTGGGCGGGAGGGATAGAGACACACAGGGCATGAGCGGGGGCGGCGGGAGGGGAGAAGTGGAGAGACACACGGGGCATGAGCGGGGGGTGGGTGGGAGGGATAGAGACACACGTGGCATGAGCGGGGGGTGGGTGGTTGGGATAGAGACACATGGGGCATGAGCGGGGGGTGGGTGGGAGGGATAGAGACACACGGGGCATGAGCGAGGTGTTGGGGGCGAGGCAAGAGAGAGACACACGGGCAAGAGCGGGGGTTGGTGGGAGGGGAGACAAACAGAGCATGAGCGGGGGGTGGGTGGGAGGTGAGAGTCAAACGGGGCATGAGCGGGGGATGGGTGGGAGGGGCGAGACAAACGGGGCATGAGCGGGGGGTGGTTGGGAGGGGAGAGACACACGGGGCATGAGCGGGGGGTGAGGGGAGGGGAGAGACACACGGGGCATGAGCGGGGGGTGGGGGGAAGGGGAGAGACACATGGGGCATGAGCGGGGGTTGGGAGGGAGGGGAGAGACACACGGGGCATGAGCAGGGGGTGGGTGGGAGGGTTTAGAGACACACAGGGCCTGAGCAGGGGGTGGGGGGGAATTTCTACAGGCACACGGGGCATGAGCGGGGGGTGGGTGGGAGGGCTGGCTAGAGACAGCACAGGGCATGAGCGGGGGGGTGGGGAGAGGGGAGAGACACGCGGGGCATGAGCAGGGGGTGGGTGGGAGGGATAGAGACACACGGGGCATGAGCGGGGGGTGGGTGGGTGGGATAGAGACACATGGGGCATGAGCGGGGGGTGGGTGGGAGGGATAGAGACACACGGGGCATGAGCGAGGTGTTGGGGGCGAGGGGAGAGACACACGGGGCATGAGCAGGGGTTGGTGGGAGGGGAGACAAACAGAGCATGAGCGGGGGGTGGGTGGGAGGGGAGAGTCAAACGGGGCATGAGCGGGGGATGGGTGGGAGGGGAGAGACAAACGGGGCATGAGCGGGGGGTGTGAGGGGCGAGACAAGCGGGGCATGAGCGGGGGGTGGGTGGGAGGGGAGAGACACACGGGGCATGAGCGTGGGGTGGGTGGGAGGGGAGAGACACACGGGGCATGAGCAGGGGGTGGGTGGGAGGGGAGAGACACATGGGGCATTAGTGGGTGGAGGGAGGGTAGAAACACACGGGGCATGAGCGGGGGGTGGGTGCGAGGGGAGAGACACACGGGGCATGAGCGGGGGTGAGGGGAGGGGAGAGACACACGGGGCATGAGCGGGGGGTGGGGGGAAGGGGAGAGACACATGGGGCATGAGCGGGGGGTGGGAGGGAGGGGAGAGACACACGGGGCATGAGCAGGGGGTGGGTGGGAGGGTTTAGAGACACACAGGGCCTGAGCAGGGGGTGGGGGGAGAGACACACGGACATGAGCAGGGGGTGGGGGGGAATTTCTAGAGGCACACGGGGCATGAGCGGGGGGGTGGGTGGGAGGGCTGGCTAGAGACACACGGGGCATGAGCGGGGAGTGGGGGGAGAGACACACAGGGCATGAGAGGGGGTGGGTGGGAGGGCTAGGGGCATGAGCGGGGGGTGGGTGGTAGGGCTAGAGACACACGGGGAATGAGCGGGGGGCGGGGGGAGGGAGAGACACACACGGGGAATGAGCCGGGGGTGGGTGGGAGGGCCAGAGACACACGGGGCATGAGCGGGGGGTGGGTGGGATTGCTAGAGACACACGGGCCATGAGCGGGGGGTGGGTGGGAGGGAGACACACACACGGGGCATGAGCTGGGTTCGGTGGGTTGGTCTAGAGACACACGGGGCAAGAGCGGGGGGTGGGTGGGAAGGCTAGAGACACACGGGGCATGAGCGGGGGGTGGTGGGAGTGCTAAAGACACACGGGGCATGAGCAGGGGGTTTGTGGGAGGACTAGAGACACACGGGGCATTAGCGTGGGGTGGGTGGGAGGGTTAGGGGCATGAGCAGGGGTGGGTGGGAGGTCTAGAGACACACGGGGCATGAGTAGGGGGTGAGGGGAGAGACACACGGGGCATGAGCAGGGGGTGGGGGGAGCGAGAGACACGGGGCATGAGCGAGGGGTGGGTGGGAGGGATAGAGACACACGGGGAATGAGCAGGGGGTTAGTGGGAGGGATAGAGACACACGGGGCATGAGCGGGGGGTGGGTGGGAGGGATAGAGACACACGGGGCATGAGTGGGGGGTTGGGTGGGAGGGGAGAGACACACGGGGCATGAGCGTGGAGTTGTTGGGAGGGGAGACACAAACGGAGCATGAGCGGGGAGTGGGTGGGAGGGGAGAGACAAATGGGGCATGAGCGGGGGGTGGGTGGGAGGGGAGAGACAAACGGGGCATGAGCAGGGGGTGGGTGGGAGGGGAGAGACAAACGGGGCATGAGCGGGGGGTTGGTGGGAGGGGAGAGACACACGGGGCATGACCGAGGGGTTGGTGGGAGGATAGAGATACACGGGGCGTGAGCAGGGGGTGGGTGGGAGTGGAGAGACACACATGGCCTGAGCGGGGGTGGGTGGGAGGGGAGAGACACACGGGGCATGAGCGGGGGTGGGTGGGAGGGGAGAGACACACGGGGCATGAGCGTGAGTGTGAGTGGGAGGGGAGAGACACACAACGGGGCATTAGCAGGGGGTGGGAGGGGGGAAACACACGGGGCATGAGCGGGGGGTGGGCGGGAGGGGAGAGACAAACGGGGCATGAGCTGGGGGGTGGGGGGAGGGGATAGACACACGGGGCATGAGCGGGGGGGTGGGCAGGAGGGATAGAGACACACGGGGCATGAGCGGCGGGTGGGGCAGGAGGGATAGAGACACACGGGGCATGAGCGGGGGGGCGGGAGGGATAGAGACACACGGGGCATGACCGGGGGGTGGGTGTTTGGGATAGAGACACACGGGGCATGAGCAGGGGGTGGGCGGGAGGGGATAGAGACACACGGGGCATGAGCGGGGTGTGGGGAGAGGGATAGAGACACACGGGGCATGAGCGGGGGGTGCGTGTGAGGGATAGAGACACGCGGGGCATGAGCGGGGGGTGGGTGGGTGGGAGGGATAGAGACACAGGGGGCATGAGTGGGGGGTTGGTGAGAGTGATAGAGACACAGGGGGCATGAGTGGGGGGTTGGTGGGAGTGATAGAGACACAGGGGGCATGAGCAGGGGATGGGTGGGCGTTATAGAGACACACGGGGCATGAGCGGGAGTGGGTGGAAGGGATAGAGACACAGGGGGCATGAGCGGGGGTGGGTGGGAGGGATAGAGACACAGGGGGCATGAGTGGGGGGTTGGTGCGAGTGATAGAGACACAGGGGGCATGAGTGGGGGTTGGTGGGAGTGATAGAGATACAGGGGGCATAAGCAGGGGGTGGGTGGGAGTTATAGAGACACACGAGGCATGAGCGGGGAGTGGGTGGAAGGGATAGAGACACAGGGGGCATGAGCGGGGGGTGGTTGGGAGGGATAGAGACACACGGGGCATGAGCAGGGGGTGGAGGGGAGGGGAGAGACACATGGGACACCGGGCATGAGCGGGGGGTGGGTGGGAGGGATAGAGACACACGGGGCATGAGCGGGGGTGGGTGGGAGGGATAGAGACACACGGGGCATGAGCGGGGGGTGGGTGGGAGGGATAGAGACACACGGGGCATGAGCGGGGGTGGGTGGGAGCGATAGAGACACACGGGGAATGAGCGGGGGGTGGGTGGGAGGGATAGGGGCATGAGCGGGGGGTGGGCCGGAGTGATAGAGACACACGGGGCATGAGCGGGGGTGGGGGGAGGGGAGAGACACACGGGGCATGAGTTGGGGGTGGCTGGAAGGGATAGAGACACACGGGGCATGAGCGTGGAGTTGTTGGGAGGGGAGACACAAACGGAGCATGAGCGGGGAGTGGGTGGGAGGGATAGAGACACACGGGGCATGAGTGGGGGGTTGGGTGGGAGGGGAGAGACACACGGGGCATGAGCGTGGAGTTGTTGGGAGGGGAGACACAAACGGAGCATGAGCGGGGAGTGGGTGGGAGGGGAGAGACAAATGGGGCATGAGCGGGGGGTGGGTGGGAGGGGAGAGACAAACGGGGCATGAGCGGGGGGTGGGTGGGAGGGCAGAGACAAACGGGGCATGAGCGGGGGGTTGGTGGGAGGATAGAGACACACGGGGCGTGAGCAGGGGGTGGGTGGGAGTAGAGAGACACACATGGCATGAGCGGGGGTGGGTGGGAGGGGAGAGACACACGGGGCATGAGCGGGGGTGGGTGGGAGGTGAGAGACACACGGGGCATGAGCGTGAGTGTGAGTGGGAGGGGAGAGACACACAACGGGGCATTAGCAGAGGGTGAGAGGGGGGAAACACACGGGGCATGAGCGGGGGGTGGGCGGGAGGGGAGAGACCAACGGGGCATGAGCTGCAGGGTGGGGGGAGGGGATAGACACACGGGGCATGAGCGGGGGGGTGGGCGGGAGGGATAGAGACACACGGGGCATGAGCGGCGGGTGGGGCAGGAGGGATAGAGACACACGGGGCATGAGCGGGGGGGCGGGAGGGATAGAGACACACGGGGCATGACCGGGGGGTGGGTGGGAGGGATAGAGACACACGGGGCATGAGCAGGGGGTGGGCGGGAGGGGATAGAGACACACGGGGCATGAGCGGGGTGTGGGGAGAGGGATAGAGACACACGGGGCGTGAGCGGGGGGTGCGTGTGAGGGATAGAGACACGCGGGGCATGAGCAGGGGGTGGGTGGGTGGGAGGGATAGAGACACAGGGGGCATGAGTGGGGGGTTGGTGAGAGTGATAGAGACACAGGGGGCATGAGTGGGGGGTTGGTGGGAGTGATAGAGACACAGGGGGCATGAGCAGGGGATGGGTGGGCGTTATAGAGACACACGGGGCATGAGCGGGAGTGGGTGGAAGGGATAGAGACACAGGGGGCATGAGCGGGGGGTGGGTGGGAGGGATAGAGACACAGGGGGCATGAGTGGGGGGTTGGTGTGAGTGATAGAGACACAGGGGGCATGAGTGGGGGTTGGTGGGAGTGATAGAGATACAGGGGGCATAAGCAGGGGGTGGGTGGGAGTTATAGAGACACACGAGGCATGACCGGGGAGTGGGTGGAAGGGATAGAGACACAGGGGGCATGAGCGGGGGGTGGGTGGGAGGGATAGAGACACACGGGGCATGAGCAGGGGGTGGAGTGGAGGGGAGAGACACACGGGACACCGGGCATGAGCGGGGGGTGGGTGGGAGGGATAGAGACACGCAGGGCATGAGCAGGGGGTGGGTGGGAGGGTTAGAGACACACGGGGCATGAGCGGGGGTGGGTGGGAGGGATAGAGACACACGGGGCATGAGCGGGGGTGGGTGGGAGCGATAGAGACACACGGGGAATGAGCGGGGGGTGGGTGGGAGGGATAGGGGCATGAGCGGGGGGTGGGCCGGAGTGATAGAGACACACGGGGCATGAGCGGGGGGTGGGGGGAGGGGAGAGACACACGGGGCATGAGTTGGGGGTGGCTGGAAGGGATAGAGACACACGGGGCATGAGCGGGGGGTGGGTGGGAGGGATAGAGACACATGGGGCATGAGCGGGGGGTGGGTGGGAGGGATAGAGACACACGGGGCATGAGCAAGGTGTTGGGTGCGAGGGGAGAGACACACGGGGCATGAGCGGGGGGTTAGTGGGAGGGGAGACAAACAGAGCATGAGCGGGGGTGGGTGGGAGGGGAGAGTCAAACGGGGCATGAGCGGGGGAAGGGTGGGAGGGGAGAGACAAACGGGGCATGAGCGGGGGGGTGGGTGGGAGGGGAGAGACAAACGGGGCATGAGCGGGGGGTGGGTGGGAGGGGAGAGACACACGGGGCATGAGCGTGGGGTGGGTGGGAGGGGAGAGACACACGGGGCATGAGCAGGGGGTGGGTGGGAGGGGAGAGACACATGGGGCATGAGCGGGGGGTGGGTGGGACGGGAGAGACACACGGGGCATGAGTGGGGGGTGGGTGGGAGGGGAGAGACACACGGGGCATTAGCGGGGTGGGAGGGCAGAAACACACGGGGCATGAGCGGGGGGTGGGTGGTAGGGGAGAGACACACGGGGCATGAGCGGGGGGTGGGGGGAGGAGAGAGACACACGGGGCATGAGCAGGGGGTGGGGGGGACGGGAGAGACACACGGGGCATGAGCGGGGGGTTGGAGGGAGTGGAGAGAGAGACACACAGGGCATGAGCAGGGGGTGGGTGGGAGGGTTTAGAGACACACAGGGCCTGAGCAGGGGGTGGGGGTGAATTTCTAGAGGCACACGGGGCATGAGCAGGGGGTGGGTGGGAGGGCTGGCTAGAGACACACGGGGCATGAGCGGGGAGTGGGGGGAGAGACACACGGGGCATGAGCGGGGGTGGGTGGGAGGGCTAGGGGCAGGAGCTGGGGGTGGGTTGGATTTCTAGAGACACACGGGGCATGAGCGGGGGGTCAAGGGGAGGGGGAGACACACACGGGTAATGAGCGGGGGGTGGGTGGGAGATCCAGAGACACATGGGCCATGAGCGGGGGGTGGGTGGGAGGGAGACACACACACAGGGCATGAGCTGGGGTCGGTGGGTTGGTCTCGAGACACACGGGGCATGAGCGGGGGGTGGGTGGGAAGGCTAGAGACACACGGGGCGTGAGCGGGGGGTGGTGGCAGTGCTAAAGACACACGGGGCATGAGCAGGGGGTTTGTGGGAGGACTAGAGACACACGGGGCATGAGCGGGGGGTGGGTGGGAGGACTAGAGACACACGGGGCATGAGCGGGGGGTGGGTGGGAGGGCTAGAGACACACGGGGCATGAGCGGGGGTGAGGGGAGGGCGAGAGACACACGAGGCATGAGCGGGGGGTGAGTGGGAGGGAGAGAGACACACGGGGCACGAGCGGGGGTGGGGGGAGGGAGAGAGACACACGGGGCATGAGCGGGGGTGAGGGGGAGGGAGAGAGACACACGGGGCATGAGCGGGGGGTGGGTGTGAGGGATTAGAGACACACGGGGCATGAGCAGGGGGTGGGTGGGAGGGGAGAGACAAACGGGGCATGAGCGGGGGTGGGTGGGAGGGCTAGAGACACACGGGGCATGAGCAGGGGGTGGAGGGGAGAGACACACGGGACACAGAGCATGAGCGGGGGTGGGGGGAGGGGAGAGACACACGGGGCATGAGCGGGGGTGGGTGGGAAGGATAGAGATACACGTGGCATGAGGGAGGAGTTGGGTGCGAGGGGAGAGACACACGGGGCATGAGCGGGGGGGTTGGTGGGAGGGGAGACAAACAGAGCATGAGCGGGGGTGGGTGGGAGGGGAGAGACACACGGGGCATGAGCGGGGGGGTTGGTGGGAGGGGAGACAAACAGAGCATGAGCGGTGGGTGGGTGGGAGGGGAGAGACACATGGGGCATGAGCGTGGGGTGGGTGGGAGGGGAGAGACACATGGGGCATGAGCGTGGGGTGGGTGGGAGGGGAGAAACACACGGGGCATGAGCGGGGGGTGGGTGGGAGGGATAGAGACAAACGGGGCATGAGCGAGGAGTTGGGTGCGAGGGGAGAGACACACGGGGCGTGAGCGTGGGGTGGGTGGGAGGGGAGAGACACACGGGGCATGAGCAGGGGGTGGGTGGGAGGGGAGAGACACATGGGGCATGAGCGGGGGGTGGGTGGGAGGGGAGAGACACATGGGGCATGAGCGGGGGGTGGGTGGGAGGGGAGAGACACACGGGGCATTAGCGGGGGGTGGGAGGGGAGAAACACACGGGGCTTGAGCGGGGGGTGGGGGGAGGGGAGAGACACACGGGGCATGAGCGGGGAGTGGGGGGGAGGGGAGAGACACATGGGGCATGAGCGGGGGGTTGGGGGAGTGGAGAGACACACGGGGCGTGAGCAGGGGGTGGGTGAGAGGGTTTAGAGACACACAGGGCCTGAGCAGGGGGTGGGGGGAGAGACACACGGGGCATGAGCAGGGGGTGGGGGGGAATTTCTAGAGGCACACGGGGCATGAGCGGGGTGTGGGTGTTAGGACTGGCTAGAGACACACGGGGCGTGAGCGGGGGGTGCGTGTGAGGGATAGAGACACGCGGGGCATGAGCAGGGGGTGGGTGGGTGGGAGGGATAGAGACACAGGGGGCATGAGTGGGGGGTTGGTGAGAGTGATAGAGACACAGGGGGCATGAGTGGGGGGTTGGTGGGAGTGATAGAGACACAGGGGGCATGAGCAGGGGATGGGTGGGCGTTATAGAGACACACGGGGCATGAGCGGGAGTGGGTGGAAGGGATAGAGACACAGGGGGCATGAGCGGGGGGTGGGTGGGAGGGATAGAGACACAGGGGGCATGAGTGGGGGGTTGGTGCGAGTGATAGAGACACAGGGGGCATGAGTGGGGGTTGGTGGGAGTGATAGAGATACAGGGGGCATAAGCAGGGGGTGGGTGGGAGTTATAGAGACACACGAGGCATGACCGGGGAGTGGGTGGAAGGGATAGAGACACAGGGGGCATGAGCGGGGGGTGGGTGGGAGGGATAGAGACACACGGGGCATGAGCAGGGGGTGGAGTGGAGGGGAGAGACACACGGGACACCGGGCATGAGCGGGGGGTGGGTGGGAGGGATAGAGACACACAGGGCATGAGCAGGGGGTGGGTGGGAGGGTTAGAGACACACGGGGCATGAGCGGGGGTGGGTGGGAGCAATAGAGACACACGGGGCATGAGCGGGGGTGGGTGGGAGCGATAGAGACACACGGGGAATGAGCGGGGGGTGGGTGGGAGGGATAGGGGCATGAGCGGGGGGTGGGCCGGAGTGATAGAGACACACGGGGCATGAGCGGGGGGTGGGGGGAGGGGAGAGACACACGGGGCATGAGTTGGGGGTGGCTGGAAGGGATAGAGACACACGGGGCATGAGCGTGGGGTGGGTGGGAGGGATAGAGACACATGGGGCATGAGCGGGGGGTGGGTGGGAGGGATAGAGACACACGGGGCATGAGCAAGGTGTTGGGTGCGAGGGGAGAGACACACGGGGCATGAGCGGGGGGTTAGTGGGAGGGGAGACAAACAGAGCATGAGCGGGGGTTGGTGGGAGGGGAGAGTCAAACGGGGCATGAGCGGGGGAAGGGTGGGAGGGGAGAGACAAACGGGGCATGAGCGGGGGGGTGGGTGGGAGGGGAGAGACACACGGGGCATGAGCGGGGGGTGGGTGGGACGGGAGAGACACACGGGGCATGAGTGGGGGGTGGGTGGGAGGGGAGAGACACACGGGGCATTAGCGGGGTGGGAGGGCAGAAACACACGGGGCATGAGCGGGGGGTGGGTGGTAGGGGAGAGACACACGGGGCATGAGCGGGGGGTGGGGGGAGGAGAGAGACACACGGGGCATGAGCAGGGGGTGGGGGGGACGGGAGAGACACACGGGGCATGAGCGGGGGGTTGGAGGGAGTGGAGAGAGAGACACACAGGGCATGAGCAGGGGGTGGGTGGGAGGGTTTAGAGACACACAGGGCCTGAGCAGGGGGTGGGGGTGAATTTCTAGAGGCACACGGGGCATGAGCAGGGGGTGGGTGGGAGGGCTGGCTAGAGACACACGGGGCATGAGCGGGGAGTGGGGGGAGAGACACACGGGGCATGAGCGGGGGTGGGTGGGAGGGCTAGGGGCAGGAGCTGGGGGTGGGTTGGATTTCTAGAGACACACGGGGCATGAGCGGGGGGTCGAGGGGAGGGGGAGACACACACGGGTAATGAGCGGGGGGTGGGTGGGAGATCCAGAGACACACGGGCCATGAGCGGGGGGTGGGTGGGAGGGAGACACACACACAGGGCATGAGCTGGGGTCGGTGGGTTGGTCTCGAGACACACGGGGCATGAGCGGGGGGTGGGTGGGAAGGCTAGAGACACACGGGGCGTGAGCGGGGGGTGGTGGCAGTGCTAAAGACACACGGGGCATGAGCAGGGGGTTTGTGGGAGGACTAGAGACACACGGGGCATGAGCGGGGGGTGGGTGGGAGGACTAGAGACACACGGGGCATGAGCGGGGGGTGGGTGGGAGGGCTAGAGACACACGGGGCATGAGCGGGGGTGAGGGGAGGGCGAGAGACACACGAGGCATGAGCGGGGGGTGAGTGGGAGGGAGAGAGACACACGGGGCACGAGCGGGGGTGGGGGGAGGGAGAGAGACACACGGGGCATGAGAGGGGGTGAGGGGGAGGGAGAGAGACACACGGGGCATGAGCGGGGGGTGGGTGGGAGGGATAGAGACACACGGGGCATGAGCAAGGTGTTGGGTGCGAGGGGAGAGACACACGGGGCATGAGCGGGGGGTTAGTGGGAGGGGAGACAAACAGAGCATGAGCGGGGGTGGGTGGGAGGGGAGAGTCAAACGGGGCATGAGCGGGGGAAGGGTGGGAGGGGAGAGACAAACGGGGCATGAGCGGGGGGGTGGGTGGGAGGGGAGAGACAAACGGGGCATGAGCGGGGGGTGGGTGGGAGGGGAGAGACACACGGGGCATGAGCAGGGGGTGGGTGGGAGGGGAGAGACACATGGGGCATGAGCGGGGGGTGGGTGGGAGCAATAGAGACACACGGGGCATGAGCGGGGGTGGGTGGGAGCGATAGAGACACACGGGGAATGAGCGGGGGGTGGGTGGGAGGGATAGGGGCATGAGCGGGGGGTGGGCCGGAGTGATAGAGACACACGGGGCATGAGCGGGGGGTGGGGGGAGGGGAGAGACACACGGGGCATGAGTTGGGGGTGGCTGGAAGGGATAGAGACACACGGGGCATGAGCGTGGGGTGGGTGGGAGGGATAGAGACACATGGGGCATGAGCGGGGGGTGGGTGGGAGGGATAGAGACACACGGGGCATGAGCAAGGTGTTGGGTGCGAGGGGAGAGACACACGGGGCATGAGCGGGGGGTTAGTGGGAGGGGAGACAAACAGAGCATGAGCGGGGGTGGGTGGGAGGGGAGAGTCAAACGGGGCATGAGCGGGGGAAGGGTGGGAGGGGAGAGACAAACGGGGCATGAGCGGGGGGGTGGGTGGGAGGGGAGAGACAAACGGGGCATGAGCGGGGGGTGGGTGGGAGGGGAGAGACACACGGGGCATGAGCAGGGGGTGGGTGGGAGGGGAGAGACACATGGGGCATGAGCGGGGGGTGGGTGGGACGGGAGAGACACACGGGGCATGAGTGGGGGGTGGGTGGGAGGGGAGAGACACACGGGGCATTAGCGGGGTGGGAGGGCAGAAACACACGGGGCATGAGCGGGGGGTGGGTGGTAGGGGAGAGACACACGGGGCATGAGCGGGGGGTGGGGGGAGGAGAGAGACACACGGGGCATGAGCAGGGGGTGGGGGGGACGGGAGAGACACACGGGGCATGAGCGGGGGGTTGGAGGGAGTGGAGAGAGAGACACACAGGGCATGAGCAGGGGGTGGGTGGGAGGGTTTAGAGACACACAGGGCCTGAGCAGGGGGTGGGGGTGAATTTCTAGAGGCACACGGGGCATGAGCAGGGGGTGGGTGGGAGGGCTGGCTAGAGACACACGGGGCATGAGCGGGGAGTGGGGGGAGAGTCACACGGGGCATGAGCGGGGGTGGGTGGGAGGGCTAGGGGCAGGAGCTGGGGGTGGGTTGGATTTCTAGAGACACACGGGGCATGAGCGGGGGGTCGAGGGGAGGGGGAGACACACACGGGTAATGAGCGGGGGGTGGGTGGGAGATCCAGAGACACACGGGCCATGAGCGGGGGGTGGGTGGGAGGGAGACACACACACAGGGCATGAGCTGGGGTCGGTGGGTTGGTCTCGAGACACACGGGGCATGAGCGGGGGGTGGGTGGGAAGGCTAGAGACACACGGGGCGTGAGCGGGGGGTGGTGGCAGTGCTAAAGACACACGGGGCATGAGCAGGGGGTTTGTGGGAGGACTAGAGACACACGGGGCATGAGCGGGGGGTGGGTGGGATTACTAGAGACACACGGGGCATGAGCGGGGGGTGGGTGGGAGGGCTAGAGACACACGGGGCATGAGCGGGGGTGAGGGGAGGGCGAGAGACACACGAGGCATGAGCGGGGGGTGAGTGGGAGGGAGAGAGACACACGGGGCACGAGCGGGGGTGGGGGGAGGGAGAGAGACACACGGGGCATGAGCGGGGGTGAGGGGGAGGGAGAGAGACACACGGGGCATGAGCGGGGGGTGGGTGTGAGGGATTAGAGACACACGGGGCATGAGCAGGGGGTGGGTGGGAGGGGAGAGACAAACGGGGCATGAGCGGGGGTGGGTGGGAGGGCTAGAGACACACGGGGCATGAGCAGGGGGTGGAGGGGAGAGACACACGGGACACAGAGCATGAGCGGGGGTGGGGGGAGGGGAGAGACACACGGGGCATGAGCGGGGGTGGGTGGGAAGGATAGAGATACACGGGGCATGAGGGAGGAGTTGGGTGCGAGGGGAGAGACACACGGGGCATGAGCGGGGGGGTTGGTGGGAGGGGAGACAAACAGAGCATGAGCGTGGGTGGGTGGGAGGGGAGAGACACACGGGGCATGAGCGGGGGGTTGGTGGGAGGGGAGACAAACAGAGCATGAGCGGTGGGTGGGTGGGAGGGGAGAGACACATGGGGCATGAGCGTGGGGTGGGTGGGAGGGGAGAGACACATGGGGCATGAGCGGGGGGTGGGTGGGAGGGATAGAGACACACGGGGCATGAGCGAGGAGTTGGGTGCGAGGGGAGAGACACACGGGGCGTGAGCGTGGGGTGGGTGGGAGGGGAGAGACACACGGGGCATGAGCAGGGGGTGGGTGGGAGGGGAGAGACACATGGGGCATGAGCGGGGGGTGGGTGGGAGGGGAGAGACACATGGGGCATGAGCGGGGGGTGGGTGGGAGGGGAGAGACACACGGGGCATTAGCGGGGGGTGGGAGGGGAGAAACACACGGGGCTTGAGCGGGGGGTGGGGGGAGGGGAGAGACACACGGGGCATGAGCGGGGAGTGGGGGGGAGGGGAGAGACACATGGGGCATGAGCGGGGGGTTGGGGGAGTGGAGAGACACACGGGGCGTGAGCAGGGGGTGGGTGAGAGGGTTTAGAGACACACAGGGCCTGAGCAGGGGGTGGGGGGAGAGACACACGGGGCATGAGCAGGGGGTGGGGGGGAATTTCTAGAGGCACACGGGGCATGAGCGGGGTGTGGGTGTTAGGACTGGCTAGAGACACACGGGGCGTGAGCGGGGGGTGCGTGTGAGGGATAGAGACACGCGGGGCATGAGCAGGGGGTGGGTGGGTGGGAGGGATAGAGACACAGGGGGCATGAGTGGGGGGTTGGTGAGAGTGATAGAGACACAGGGGGCATGAGTGGGGGGTTGGTGGGAGTGATAGAGACACAGGGGGCATGAGCAGGGGATGGGTGGGCGTTATAGAGACACACGGGGCATGAGCGGGAGTGGGTGGAAGGGATAGAGACACAGGGGGCATGAGCGGGGGGTGGGTGGGAGGGATAGAGACACAGGGGGCATGAGTGGGGGGTTGGTGCGAGTGATAGAGACACAGGGGGCATGAGTGGGGGTTGGTGGGAGTGATAGAGATACAGGGGGCATAAGCAGGGGGTGGGTGGGAGTTATAGAGACACACGAGGCATGACCGGGGAGTGGGTGGAAGGGATAGAGACACAGGGGGCATGAGCGGGGGGTGGGTGGGAGGGATAGAGACACACGGGGCATGAGCAGGGGGTGGAGTGGAGGGGAGAGACACACGGGACACCGGGCATGAGCGGGGGGTGGGTGGGAGGGATAGAGACACACAGGGCATGAGCAGGGGGTGGGTGGGAGGGTTAGAGACACACGGGGCATGAGCGGGGGTGGGTGGGAGGGATAGAGACACACGGGGCATGAGCGGGGGTGGGTGGGAGCGATAGAGACACACGGGGAATGAGCGGGGGGTGGGTGGGAGGGATAGGGGCATGAGCGGGGGGTGGGCCGGAGTGATAGAGACACACGGGGCATGAGCGGGGGGTGGGGGGAGGGGAGAGACACACGGGGCATGAGTTGGGGGTGGCTGGAAGGGATAGAGACACACGGGGCATGAGCGGGGGGTGGGTGGGAGGGATAGAGACACATGGGGCATGAGCGGGGGGTGGGTGGGAGGGATAGAGACACACGGGGCATGAGCAAGGTGTTGGGTGCGAGGGGAGAGACACACGGGGCATGAGCGGGGGGTTAGTGGGAGGGGAGACAAACAGAGCATGAGCGGGGGTGGGTGGGAGGGGAGAGTCAAACGGGGCATGAGCGGGGGAAGGGTGGGAGGGGAGAGACAAACGGGGCATGAGCGGGGGGGTGGGTGGGAGGGGAGAGACAAACGGGGCATGAGCGGGGGGTGGGTGGGAGGGGAGAGACACACGGGGCATGAGCGTGGGGTGGGTGGGAGGGGAGAGACACACGGGGCATGAGCAGGGGGTGGGTGGGAGGGGAGAGACACATGGGGCATGAGCGGGGGGTGGGTGGGACGGGAGAGACACACGGGGCATGAGTGGGGGGTGGGTGGGAGGGGAGAGACACACGGGGCATTAGCGGGGTGGGAGGGCAGAAACACACGGGGCATGAGCGGGGGGTGGGTGGTAGGGGAGAGACACACGGGGCATGAGCGGGGGGTGGGGGGAGGAGAGAGACACACGGGGCATGAGCAGGGGGTGGGGGGGACGGGAGAGACACACGGGGCATGAGCGGGGGGTTGGAGGGAGTAGAGAGAGAGACACACAGGGCATGAGCAGGGGGTGGGTGGGAGGGTTTAGAGACACACAGGGCCTGAGCAGGGGGTGGGGGTGAATTTCTAGAGGCACACGGGGCATGAGCAGGGGGTGGGTGGGAGGGCTGGCTAGAGACACACGGGGCATGAGCGGGGAGTGGGGGGAGAGACACACGGGGCATGAGCGGGGGTGGGTGGGAGGGCTAGGGGCAGGAGCTGGGGGTGGGTTGGATTTCTAGAGACACACGGGGCATGAGCGGGGGGTCGAGGGGAGGGGGAGACACACACGGGTAATGAGCGGGGGGTGGGTGGGAGATCCAGAGACACACGGGCCATGAGCGGGGGGTGGGTGGGAGGGAGACACACACACAGGGCATGAGCTGGGGTCGGTGGGTTGGTCTCGAGACACACGGGGCATGAGCGGGGGGTGGGTGGGAAGGCTAGAGACACACGGGGCGTGAGCGGGGGGTGGTGGCAGTGCTAAAGACACACGGGGCATGAGCAGGGGGTTTGTGGGAGGACTAGAGACACACGGGGCATGAGCGGGGGGTGGGTGGGAGGACTAGAGACACACGGGGCATGAGCGGGGGGTGGGTGGGAGGGCTAGAGACACACGGGGCATGAGCGGGGGTGAGGGGAGGGCGAGAGACATACGAGGCATGAGCGGGGGGTGAGTGGGAGGGAGAGAGACACACGGGGCACGAGCGGGGGTGGGGGGAGGGAGAGAGACACACGGGGCATGAGCGGGCGTGAGGGGGAGGGAGAGAGACACACGGGGCATGAGCGGGGGGTGGGTGTGAGGGATTAGAGACACACGGGGCATGAGCAGGGGGTGGGTGGGAGGGGAGAGACAAACGGGGCATGAGCGGGGGTGGGTGGGAGGGCTAGAGACACACGGGGCATGAGCAGGGGGTGGAGGGGAGAAACACACGGGACACAGAGCATGAGCGGGGGTGGGGGGAGGGGAGAGACACACGGGGCATGAGCGGGGGTGGGTGGGAAGGATAGAGATACACGGGGCATGAGGGAGGAGTTGGGTGCGAGGGGAGAGACACACGGGGCATGAGCGGGGGGGTTGGTGGGAGGGGAGACAAACAGAGCATGAGCGGGGGTGGGTGGGAGGGGAGAGACACACGGGGCATGAGCGGGGGGGTTGGTGGGAGGGGAGACAAACAGAGCATGAGCGGTGGGTGGGTGGGAGGGGAGAGACACATGGGGCATGAGCGTGGGGTGGGTGGGAGGGGAGAGACACATGGGGCATGAGCGGGGGGTGGGTGGGAGGGATAGAGACACACGGGGCATGAGCGAGGAGTTGGGTGCGAGGGGAGAGACACACGGGGCGTGAGCGTGGGGTGGGTGGGAGGGGAGAGACACACGGGGCATGAGCAGGGGGTGGGTGGGAGGGGAGAGACACATGGGGCATGAGCGGGGGGTGGGTGGGAGGGGAGAGACACATGGGGCATGAGCGGGGGGTGGGTGGGAGGGGAGAGACACACGGGGCATTAGCGGGGGGTGGGAGGGGAGAAACACACGGGGCTTGAGCGGGGGGTTGGGGGAGGGGAGAGACACACGGGGCATGAGTGGGGAGTGGGGGGGAGGGGAGAGACACATGGGGCATGAGCGGGGGGTTGGGGGAGTGGAGAGACACACGGGGCGTGAGCAGGGGGTGGGTGAGAGGGTTTAGAGACACACAGGGCCTGAGCAGGGGGTGGGGGGAGAGACACACGGGGCATGAGCAGGGGGTGGGGGGGAATTTCTAGAGGCACACGGGGCATGAGCGGGGTGTGGGTGTTAGGACTGGCTAGAGACACACGGGGCATGAGCGGGGAGTGGGGGGAGTGGGGGGAGAGACACTTGGGGCATGAGCGGGGGTGGGTGGGAGGGCTAGGGGCAGGAGAGGGGGGTGGGTGGGAGGGCTAGAGACACACGGGGAATGAGCGGGGGGCGGGGGGGAGGGAGAGACACACACGGGGAATGAGCCGGGGGTGGGTGGGAGGGCCAGAGACACACGGGGCATGAGCGGGGGGTGGTTGGGATTGCTAGAGACACACGGGCCATGAGCGGGGGGTGGGTGGGAGGGAGACACACACACGGGGCATGAGCTGGGTTCGGTGGGTTGGTCTAGAGACACACGGGGCAAGAGCGGGGGGTGGGTGGGAAGGCTAGAGACACACGGGGCATGAGCGGGGGGTGGTGGGAGTGCTAAAGACACACGGGGCATGAGCAGGGGGTTTGTGGGAGGACTAGAGACACACGGGGCATTAGCGGGGGGTGGGTGGGAGGGTTAGGGGCATGAGCAGGGGTGGGTGGGAGGTCTAGAGACACACGGGGCATGAGTAGGGGGTGAGGGGAGAGACACACGGGGCATGAGCAGGAGGTGGGGGGAGCGAGAGACACGGGGCATGAGCGAGGGGTGGGTGGGAGGGATAGAGACACACGGGGAATGAGCAGGGGGTTAGTGGGAGGGATAGAGACACACGGGGCATGAGCGGGGGGTGGGTGGGAGGGATAGAGACACACGGGGCATGAGTGGGGGGTTGGGTGGGAGGGGAGAGACACACGGGGCATGAGCGTGGAGTTGTTGGGAGGGGAGACACAAACGGAGCATGAGCGGGGAGTGGGTGGGAGGGGAGAGACAAATGGGGCATGAGCGGGGGGTGGGTGGGAGGGGAGAGACAAACGGGGCATGAGTGGGGGGTGGGTGGGAGGGGAAAGACAAACGGGGCATGAGCGGGGGGTTGGTGGGAGGGGAGAGACACACGGGGCATGACCGAGGGGTTGGTGGGAGGATAGAGACACACGGGGCGTGAGCAGGGGGTGGGTGGGAGTGGAGAGACACACATGGCCTGAGCGGGGGTGGGTGGGAGGGGAGAGACACACGGGGCATGAGCGGGGGTGGGTGGGAGGGGAGAGACACACGGGGCATGAGCGTGAGTGTGAGTGGGAGTGGAGAGACACACAACGGGGCATTTGCAGGGGGTGGGAGGGGGGAAACACACGGGGCATGAGCGGGGGGTGGGCGGGAGGGGAGAGACAAACGGGGCATGGGCTGGGGGGTGGGGGGAGGGGATAGACACACGGGGCATGAGCGGGGGGGTGGGCGGGAGGGATAGAGACACACGGGGCATGAGCGGCGGGTGGGGCAGGAGGGATAGAGACACACGGGGCATGAGCGGGGGGGCGGGAGGGATAGAGACACACGGGGCATGACCGGGGGGTGGGTGTTTGGGATAGAGACACACGGGGCATGAGCAGGGGGTGGGCGGGAGGGGATAGAGACACACGGGGCATGAGCGGGGTGTGGGGAGAGGGATAGAGACACACGGGGCATGAGCGGGGGGTGCGTGTGAGGGATAGAGACACGCGGGGCATGAGCGGGGGGTGGGTGGGTGGGAGGGATAGAGACACAGGGGGCATGAGTGGGGGGTTGGTGAGAGTGATAGAGACACAGGGGGCATGAGTGGGGGGTTGGTGGGAGTGATAGAGACACAGGGGGCATGAGCAGGGGATGGGTGGGCGTTATAGAGACACACGGGGCATGAGCGGGAGTGGGTGGAAGGGATAGAGACACAGGGGGCATGAGCGGGGGTGGGTGGAAGGGATAGAGACACAGGGGGCATGAGTGGGGGGTTGGTGCGAGTGATAGAGACACAGGGGGCATGAGTGGGGGTTGGTGGGAGTGATAGAGATACAGGGGGCATAAGCAG
This sequence comes from Ambystoma mexicanum, assembly GCF_040938575.1. Classification (NCBI taxonomy): domain Eukaryota; kingdom Metazoa; phylum Chordata; class Amphibia; order Caudata; family Ambystomatidae; genus Ambystoma; species Ambystoma mexicanum. The sequence continues at coordinate 514,608,117 of NC_090937.1, forward strand.
GGGGTGGGTGGGAGTTATAGAGACACACGAGGCATGAGCGGGGAGTGGGTGGAAGGGATAGAGACACAGGGGGCATGAGCGGGGGGTGGGTGGGAGGGATAGAGACACACGGGGCATGAGCAGGGGGTGGAGGGGAGGGGAGAGACACATGGGACACCGGGCATGAGCGGGGGGTGGGTGGGAGGGATAGAGACACACGGGGCATGAGCGGGGGTGGGTGGGAGGGATAGAGACACACGGGGCATGAGCGGGGGGTGGGTGGGAGGGATAGAGACACACGGGGCATGAGCGGGGGTGGGTGGGAGCGATAGAGACACACGGGGAATGAGCGGGGGGTGGGTGGGAGGGATAGGGGCATGAGCGGGGGGTGGGCCGGAGTGATAGAGACACACGGGGCATGAGCGGGGGTGGGGGGAGGGGAGAGACACACGGGGCATGAGTTGGGGGTGGCTGGAAGGGATAGAGACACACGGGGCATGAGCGTGGAGTTGTTGGGAGGGGAGACACAAACGGAGCATGAGCGGGGAGTGGGTGGGAGGGATAGAGACACACGGGGCATGAGTGGGGGGTTGGGTGGGAGGGGAGAGACACACGGGGCATGAGCGTGGAGTTGTTGGGAGGGGAGACACAAACGGAGCATGAGCGGGGAGTGGGTGGGAGGGGAGAGACAAATGGGGCATGAGCGGGGGGTGGGTGGGAGGGGAGAGACAAACGGGGCATGAGCGGGGGGTGGGTGGGAAGGGAGAGACAAACGGGGCATGTGCGGGGGGTTGGTGGGAGGATAGAGACACACGGGGCGTGAGCAGGGGGTGGGTGGGAGTAGAGAGACACACATGGCATGAGCGGGGGTGGGTGGGAGGGGAGAGACACACGGGGCATGAGCGGGGGTGGGTGGGAGGTGAGAGACACACGGGGCATGAGCGTGAGTGTGAGTGGGAGGGGAGAGACACACAACGGGGCATTAGCAGAGGGTGAGAGGGGGGAAACACACGGGGCATGAGCGGGGGGTGGGCGGGAGGGGAGAGACCAACGGGGCATGAGCTGCGGGGTGGGGGGAGGGGATAGACACACGGGGCATGAGCGGGGGGGTGGGCGGGAGGGATAGAGACACACGGGGCATGAGCGGCGGGTGGGGCAGGAGGGATAGAGACACACGGGGCATGAGCGGGGGGGCGGGAGGGATAGAGACACACGGGGCATGACCGGGGGGTGGGTGGGAGGGATAGAGACACACGGGGCATGAGCAGGGGGTGGGCGGGAGGGGATAGAGACACACGGGGCATGAGCGGGGTGTGGGGAGAGGGATAGAGACACACGGGGCGTGAGCGGGGGGTGCGTGTGAGGGATAGAGACACGCGGGGCATGAGCAGGGGGTGGGTGGGTGGGAGGGATAGAGACACAGGGGGCATGAGTGGGGGGTTGGTGAGAGTGATAGAGACACAGGGGGCATGAGTGGGGGGTTGGTGGGAGTGATAGAGACACAGGGGGCATGAGCAGGGGATGGGGTGGGCGTTATAGAGACACACGGGGCATGAGCGGGAGTGGGTGGAAGGGATAGAGACACAGGGGGCATGAGCGGGGGGTGGGTGGGAGGGATAGAGACACAGGGGGCATGAGTGGGGGGTTGGTGCGAGTGATAGAGACACAGGGGGCATGAGTGGGGGTTGGTGGGAGTGATAGAGATACAGGGGGCATAAGCAGGGGGTGGGTGGGAGTTATAGAGACACACGAGGCATGACCGGGGAGTGGGTGGAAGGGATAGAGACACAGGGGGCATGAGCGGGGGGTGGGTGGGAGGGATAGAGACACACGGGGCATGAGCAGGGGGTGGAGTGGAGGGGAGAGACACACGGGACACCGGGCATGAGCGGGGGGTGGGTGGGAGGGATAGAGACACACAGGGCATGAGCAGGGGGTGGGTGGAGGGTTAGAGACACACGGGGCATGAGCGGGGGTGGGTGGGAGGGATAGAGACACACGGGGCATGAGCGGGGGTGGGTGGGAGCGATAGAGACACAAGGGGAATGAGCGGGGGGTGGGTGGGAGGGATAGGGGCATGAGCGGGGGGTGGGTCGGAGTGATAGAGACACACGGGGCATGAGCGGGGGGTGGGGGGAGGGGAGAGACACACGGGGCATGAGTTGGGGGTGGCTGGAAGGGATAGAGACACACGGGGCATGAGCGGGGGGTGGGTGGGAGGGATAGAGACACATGGGGCATGAGCGGGGGGTGGGTGGGAGGGATAGAGACACACGGGGCATGAGCAAGGTGTTGGGTGCGAGGGGAGAGACACACGGGGCATGAGCGGGGGGTTAGTGGGAGGGGAGACAAACAGAGCATGAGCGGGGGTGGGTGGGAGGGGAGAGTCAAACGGGGCATGAGCGGGGGAAGGGTGGGAGGGGAGAGACAAACGGGGCATGAGCGGGGGGGTGGGTGGGAGGGGAGAGACAAACGGGGCATGAGCGGGGGGTGGGTGGGAGGGGAGAGACACACGGGGCATGAGCGTGGGGTGGGTGGGAGGGGAGAGACACACGGGGAATGAGCAGGGGGTGGGTGGGAGGGGAGAGACACATGGGGCATGAGCGGGGGGTGGGTGGGACGGGTGAGACACACGGGGCATGAGTGGGGGGTGGGTGGGAGGGGAGAGACACACGGGGCATTAGCGGGGTGGGAGGGCAGAAACACACGGGGCATGAGCGGGGGGTGGGTGGTAGGGGAGAGACACACGGGGCATGAGCGGGGGGTGGGGGGAGGAGAGAGACACACGGGGCATGAGCAGGGGGTGGGGGGGACGGGAGAGACACACGGGGCATGAGCGGGGGGTTGGAGGGAGTGGAGAGAGAGACACACAGGGCATGAGCAGGGGGTGGGTGGGAGGGTTTAGAGACACACAGGGCCTGAGCAGGGGGTGGGGGTGAATTTCTAGAGGCACACGGGGCATGAGCAGGGGGTGGGTGGGAGGGCTGGCTAGAGACACACGGGGCATGAGCGGGGAGTGGGGGGAGAGACACACGGGGCATGAGCGGGGGTGGGTGGGAGGGCTAGGGGCAGGAGCTGGGGGTGGGTTGGATTTCTAGAGACACACGGGGCATGAGCGGGGGGTCGAGGGGAGGGGGAGACACACACGGGTAATGAGCGGGGGGTGGGTGGGAGATCCAGAGACACACGGGCCATGAGCGGGGGGTGGGTGGGAGGGAGACACACACACAGGGCATGAGCTGGGGTCGGTGGGTTGGTCTCGAGACACACGGGGCATGAGCGGGGGGTGGGTGGGAAGGCTAGAGACACACGGGGCGTGAGCGGGGGGTGGTGGCAGTGCTAAAGACACACGGGGCATGAGCAGGGGGTTTGTGGGAGGACTAGAGACACACGGGGCATGAGCGGGGGGTGGGTGGGAGGACTAGAGACACACGGGGCATGAGCGGGGGGTGGGTGGGAGGGCTAGAGACACACGGGGCATGAGCGGGGGTGAGGGGAGGGCGAGAGACACACGAGGCATGAGCGGGGGGTGAGTGGGAGGGAGAGAGACACACGGGGCACGAGCGGGGGTGGGGGGAGGGAGAGAGACACACGGGGCATGAGCGGGGGTGAGGGGGAGGGAGAGAGACAAACGGGGCATGAGCGGGGGGTGGGTGTGAGGGATTAGAGACACACGGGGCATGAGCAGGGGGTGGGTGGGAGGGGAGAGACAAACGGGGCATGAGCGGGGGTGGGTGGGAGGGCTAGAGACACACGGGGCATGAGCAGGGGGTGGAGGGGAGAGACACACGGGACACAGAGCATGAGCGGGGGTGGGGGGAGGGGAGAGACACACGGGGCATGAGCGGGGGTGGGTGGGAAGGATAGAGATACACGGGGCATGAGGGAGGAGTTGGGTGCGAGGGGAGAGACACACGGGGCATGAGCGGGGGGGTTGGTGGGAGGGGAGACAAACAGAGCATGAGCGGGGGTGGGTGGGAGGGGAGAGACACACGGGGCATGAGCGGGGGGGTTGGTGGGAGGGGAGACAAACAGAGCATGAGCGGTGGGTGGGTGGGAGGGGAGAGACACATGGGGCATGAGCGTGGGGTGGGTGGGAGGGGAGAGACACATGGGGCATGAGCGGGGGGTGGGTGGGAGGGATAGAGACACACGGGGCATGAGCGAGGAGTTGGGTGCGAGGGGAGAGACACACGGGGCGTGAGCGTTTGAGAGACACACGGGGCATGAGCAGGGGGTGGGTGGGAGGGGAGAGACACATGGGGCATGAGCGGGGGGTGGGTGGGAGGGGAGAGACACATGGGGCATGAGCGGGGGGTGGGTGGGAGGGGAGAGACACACGGGGCATT